>NW_026294525.1:20888596-22173596 GCF_007827085.1 Peromyscus californicus insignis | reverse complement strand
AAACAACATTACTGATAAGGAATGGCCTTGTAGGCCATGCCGAGAGTGAATGTAATAGCAGTCCAGAGACAGGGAGGTGAGAAGAATACAAAGTCTGTGGGAGTCAATTTAGAGGCACCATTTTCCAATACATATATATCAAAATGTGCAGACATTTCCTCTACTGACAAGTTCAAAATGTATATGAAAGCAGGAAATCCATGTCGCCCCATCCTATCTCAGACTTTCCGATGCCCCTCCCATCTCTGCTAGCCAGTCCCTTCCTTTTGTCACCAGAGCAAAAGAGTTCAAGCAAAACAGGCCTAATGGTGTGGATGGCTTTGAACGTAAGAAGCGGGCCTTCTCTGGAAGAGGCCAAAGCTCTGCCACCAAAATGGCGACTTGGTCTTCCACAAACTAGCAAATTCTCAATTTCAAAACTGAAGAACAAAGGCTCTTTTCTTCTCATCCCAGGTTCTGAGAAAGACAACAAGCCAAAATAAAAAAGTGTTCATAACAATAAAAAGGAGAATACATTATTCCATTTATGACCAAATGTGTTTCTGTTTTCACAAGGACAGAAATATATGAAGAATGCTCACAAAATGTCAGCAATGCTACCTCTGAGGTCGGGACTTTAGGTCATTTTTACATAATTTGTTAAATGTTCTAGACTTTAGTTTCTTGTGAATGTGAACTTTTGTAAGCATTAGAATAAAAAGTTGAAATATTTTAATTTTGTAAAAGAATAAGCAAAAAGTACATTCCTACATCAATGGCTGAACTCAGTGTGAAGGCCTTTATAAGGAAGTAAATAAGTTATTATGTAGATGGTTATACCACCTAGATCCCTGTTAAGTACATTCCATAATGTTCACAGGATGAAAACCTAGCATCAGAAAGAGTGGAGATGTGTGTATATATATATACACAAACTTCTATCCCTGGTACACATCAATATGGATAAAGCTTGGAACAACATGTAAATACAACCAGAGCCCTCCATAATCAGCAATCCCTACAGGGAATGAAGAAAGAGTAAGCGAATGATAGGTGAGGATTGTACTGGTACATGTTTTCATATGACTCTCTACCAGAAACATCTTCAGCCCACAAGGACACATGGTTAACTATGTTCATAGCAGCATTATTTGTAATAGCCACAACCTGGAAACAACCTAGGTGGCTGTCAACTGAAGAATAGATTAAGAAAATGTGGTACATATACACAATGGAGTACTACTCAGCAGAGAAAAACAATGACATCATGAAATTTGCAGGCAAATGGATGGAACTAGAAAATATCCTGAGTGAGGTAACCCGGACTCAGAAGGACAAACATGGTATGTACTCACTCATAAGTGGATACTAGTTATAAAGCAAAGGATAATCAGACTGCAACCCACACATCCAGGGAGGCAACCTAGCGGGGGAGACCCTAGGATGACTGAGGCTTATAATAAGTTTTGGTTTTACCCAATCACTGGGCAAGCTTTAATGAAACATTTCACTATTAGGATAAGAATTTGTATTGAATCAAGCTGATGAAAGAAAATGCTGGCCGTACTTTCAGGAGGGGAGGCTAAAATCTTTTTAGACTATGGATTAGCCTATAGAAAAATGTCTGCTGTAAATCAAACAGCGAAGGGGAAGATGATTAGGAATCTCACTATCACAGCTTAAGTAAAACATAGCTCTCTGAACAGATGAAGATAGGTCTCTTCTGTATCCCAGAACCTAATCAATATTTATATGTATAATTCGGCTATCATTTGGTTTAAAAAAAAGCTTATTGGGAAATGTTATCATTTACACTATTTTCTAGAGAGAAAATATTTTATTGTTTAAAATAACCCTGGACTTTTAAATTATAACCTGTTTTTATGTTCAGGCTATCTGAGTATTATTTCTCCTGCAGTTGTACATAAAATGTTTTCACAATCAAAAAAAGGGACAAATACTATAGAATTGTATTACATAAAATATATAGAATATACAAATTCATAGAGACAGAAAGATTAGACATTATCTCAAGACAGAGAAGAAGGGAATATAGAGCAATGATTTCCCAAGTACAGAATCTCTGTTTTGTGTGATGGAAAAACCCCACAAATGAACAGTAGTATCATGACATAATATCATGAATGTAATAAATCAATACAACTAATGTAATTAATGAATATCATAAATATAATTATTGAATGAATACTGTGAATGTAATCAATGAATACCACAAATGTAATTAATATCATGAGTGTAATTAATGAATATCATGAGTGTAATTAAAAAATAAAAATATGGCCAGGCGGTGGTGGCGCACGCCTTTAATCCCAGCACTCGGGAGGCAGAGGCAGGCGGATCTCTGTGAGTTCAAGGCCAGCCTGGTCTCCAAAGCGAGTTCCAGGAAAGGCGCAAAGCTACACAGAGAAACCCTGTCTTGAAAAACCAAAAAATAAAAAATAAAAAAAATAAAAATATATCTAAAGAAAAAAAAGAAACACCTTCAGCTTCCTTCCATTATATATGTTCAAGGGAGTCGGAGCAAATCACAAAATCATGTGGCTGTGTGGATTTGAAAGCATGTGTCCATCCTTGGAAAGGAAGGTAGTAGGCAGGTAGGTAACATAGCAGCTAGGGCTACATGTGATAGATACATGCTGCACACCAGTTTCTGTATTTTCCCTCCACTCAAATTACTGTGGACAAAGTTCAAGAAAACGTCCCGAGAATGAAGCAAGCTATTAATTTATATATTTTGAGAGCTGATAGATAATGGTGATGAGAAAGCGCGCCAGACACATGGGCTCAACTACAGGGGGTCAGGATGTGGCCGGGAGAAAGTTTGCACTTTCACCGTCCACCTGCCGGGTTTCTCACCATTCGCATGGCCTCCGCCATCCACTTTTCGATCTCCTGTGCCGACACCACGCACGAGCCGTCTGTAGCGGCGGCGGAGTCCACCTTCTCCTCCATCCCGCCCTCCCTCAGAGACGAAGGCCCGGGAGCCGGAGGAGAGAGGGCAGCGGAACGCGGCGGGCGCGGGCCCTTGCTTCCGGGAAGACCGAAAAAGGCGAGGCACCCGGGAGCTATTTGCGGACGTACCCAGGCGTCCCGGACCAGTGAGCGGCGACCGGAGGATCAAAAGCACTGCTGCTCCGTGGAGTCCACGCCCCCTTCCTCCGCTCCGCCGACAGCCTCTGCGCAGAGGAGCGTCTGTGGTTTCTGGAGAGCACCTAGCACCGCCACCGGGCTTCTGCTTCTGCCGGAGATCCGGCCCAGGTTGACGAAGGCACGGTTTCCTGGTGAGCCAGCCCCCTCTCCCCTAGGCAACCCACACCCCGAGGGTCTGAAGATGCTGAGATCAATGTGGAATTTTCTGAAACGTCACAAAAAGAAATGCATCTTCCTGGGCACAGTTCTTGGAGGTGAGTGACAACGTGCTTTGGAAGGGGACGTTGGCAGAAGGGAATGACAGGGGTGACTTCTAAAGCAGTCAAGGCCCACTGATCCTAGTACGGGATATGTAGAGGGGATTGGCCCAACCGTCAGAGGAGAACCTCTGAGGTTCTTTTATCTCCCCTCTCTGTGCCCTTTGCCCCTCATTCTGCCTCCCCCGCCCCCCTTTCCCCCACGGCTTTCGGGAATCTATTCTAATGAAGTTTCTTTTCAAAGCACTATTCTTTTTTGGTTTTCCGAGACAAGATTTCTCTGTGTAGCTTTGGAGCCTGTCCTGGAACTCACTCTGTAGCCCAGGCTGGCCTTGAACTCATAGAGATCCCCCTGCCTCTGCCTCCCGTGTGCTGGGATTAAAGGCATGGGCCACAAACGCCCGGCTCAAAGCACTGTTCTTGTATAAATACGTTTGCCTTCCAATTCTCTTCTGTTGCTTTCCTGTTAAATTTCTTCATTCTTTTTGGCAACTCCAGTACTATGGCTTTCAACCTTTCACAGGACTTTCGAAATATTCTAGGGCAGTTAGCTTAAGTCTGTACTTTGGGGTAATGTTTAAAGTTAACTACAAAACAGCTCTAACATGTTGATGTTGCTGTAAGATACACTAGATAAATGGGGGCGGGGGGAGATATGTATTTTCATCTCTCCAATTTTAAAATGCAAATTATGCATCAACAAAATGCTCAGGATTGGATATTCTATACTGTCGTTGCCCATTTCGCTGATATAGTTGAGTTCACTGGCTGAGAGGAAAGTTAGAAACACATGGGGGAAAAAAATCTCGATGATGGACTTGTAGCGTTGTGGTGCGGTGCTTGCTTAAGCTGACTGCATTGTATCACAAGCAACACACACACACACACACACACACACACACCCCACTTTAAACCCTTTGTCTTTGTAAAACAGTTCATAATTCTGGGATTTTAAGAAGGGAAGAGAAAATCTTTTGGATTGTACAAAAAGGAAACCTGGGAACTTTAAAAGAGTTTAAAAAACTTAAATCATAAGAAATACCATCACTATCCTCTTATCTTAAAATAGTAGGTCACTGATAAGTCAATACCCATGTTCTGTGTATCTCTGAGGTGTAGCACAATTGGATACTGACTGATAATCACCTTTGAGAAATACTTTATAGATACAATGTGTTTTCTATTACCTTCAGCCTCTAATATCTAAGGTGTATTTATTTTTTTATTTTATTGTGCTAGTACTACAGAATACATGTGTGAAAGATAAAGATGTATGTCATGGAAGACATATAAAAAATTTTTTGCTCTGCTAAAAGAAAGAAAACTGTCTCTCACAATTTCAGAGGGGAGCGCCTACCCTCTTAAGGTTTATGGAACACCTAATGGCAGATCAGAAATAATCATAGGACAAATTAAAGAGTATGTGGATATAGTAATAGATTTTCTTTTGGAACTCTATTGAGAGCTTTGTAATTGCAGATTAAGAGGAAGGAAAAAGCTGGGTATGGTGGTGCATGCTTTTAATCCCAGCACTTGGAGGCAGAGGCAGGCAGATCTCCTGAGTTGGAGGCCTGGCCTACATAGTGAGTTCCAGAACAGCGAGAGCTTCATAGTAAAACCCTGTCTCAAAAATAAAATAAAATAAAATAAAATAGAGGAAGGAAAAAAGATTCAGAGACATAAGAGAAACACTGCAGTTTTCTAGCAAAATAGAAAGTCTTAAAATAGTTCAACATACCTAGTTTCGATTTATAAAGAGTTCATATTTTTTCTGTATCATGAGGAAATTCCTATCTTACATTTCAGTTTAAGAAATATTTTCTAGTATTTAAATACTAGTAATTGGTGGTGGTACACTCTTTTAATCCCAGCACTCAGGAGGCAGAGGCAGGCGGATCTCTGTGAGTTCAAGGCCAACCTGATCTACAGAGTGAGTTCCAGGACAGGCTCCAAGACTACACAGAGAAACCCTATCTCAAAAAAAAAAAAGAAAAGAAAGAAAAAGAAAGAAAGAAATATTTGATAATGGCTTGTACTGCTGGAGGTAGTATAATTGAATAGGTATAATTTACAAATTTTTTTAATTGTTAATATTTATTAGAAACCCAGTGTGTCTTGAACACTCTGCTAAGCTCTTCCCAGCCAATGGAAACAACAGCGGGAGAGTTACATTTTTGCCATTTTTTAAAAATGTAGAAACTAGAGTCCATAGAGTTAAGAAGCTTGCCACGAGTTTGAGTAACCAACAAGGAAATAAGAATTCAACCCCCAGTGTGTTAGGTCCCAATGCATATTATCATTCCATACTCTACCACTCTGCTTTTGTGGATTCTTTGATCTTTTAAGAAATAAGTGAAAATGCTATTAAAAGACCAGGATAGAGATGAATACAGAACATGTTAATGAGCCTGTTGATACGTAGCAATATGGAGTTGTATAAAATGAGGAAGGATTTCACAACAGGAGTGGCATATTTTGACAGACTTGAAAGCTGGGTAAGGTGTTATTATACATGAACAAAGATGTTCACATATTGAGTGCTGGAAAAACACAGGCAAGCAGAACTTTGAGCAGCATGGCTTCAAAAGTCAAAATTTCGCTGGTCGGCGATGGTGCACACCTTTAATCCCAGCAACGCTAGAGGCAGAGGCAGGCGGATCTCTGTGAGTTCGAGACCAGCCAGGTCTACAGAGCGACATTCAGGACAGACATCAAAACTACACAGAGAAACCCTGTCTCTGAAAACAAAACAAAAGTCAGAATTTCTCTTTCCTTGCATTCTGGATAGTAACTGCTTCATGACCATTTATGCAGTTTGACCATTTGAGACAGGACAAGAGCAGTGGATCTCAAACTGTCTGACGGGAAATCTCCTTGACACTCTTAGAAATTAAGCCCCCCTAAGCCACCTAAGTTCTGTATCTATTAACAATTATCATATTTGAAGTTAAAACCCAGAGGTTTTTAAAGTATTTATTAGTCATTTGTGATAACACTAGTAAACCTATTAAATATTAGCATAAAATATTTTCGGGGATTAGTGAGAAGAATGGCATTATTTTACAATTGCAAAGCTCTTTAGTTTGGCTTAACTGAAGACAGCTAAATTCTCATCCCTTCTGTAGTCAGTCATGTGTGAAACCACCCATTAACTAGCCTCTAAAATTCTCCCCTGTACACTCAGGAAAGCGTGTAGAACGCCAATGACACCATTTTAGTATGACAAAAATATTGTGGCCCTCACAGATCCCCAAACAGACTCCAGGGATGCCCAGACCACACTTTGGAAACCATTGCACACAAGAGAAAGTGTTACAGAGCAAAGGGGCCAGATACATACTGATTGTCTTGCTGATTTTTTTTTTAAAAAGCACAGAACACTGAGTTGTATCTTAAGCCTTGTAATTTTTAACCTCTTTGGATTTTTCTTTCTCTTTTTTTTGTTATTTATTTACTCAACATTTCAATATGAAAAAGGCCTATTCTAACTATACAAGGCTCTGAATATATAAGGAATAAGACACCATTTCTGACTTCGGAGAACTAATGCTATAGTCTGGAAAGTAGAGATAGAAATAAACAAAAGTAATATGAAGTGTGAAAAGCCTTCCTAACTGTGCCACTGCATGTAATGTGGGCAGGATCGTGTGTGTGCGCGCGCACGTGCTTCTCAGACTTCACTATGAATGAAAACCATCTTAAGTGCTTCAGGAAAACACAGACTCCTGCCCTCCAGACTCTAGTTCTTCAGATGTAGTACAGCTCAAGGATGCTTGATATTGGTTGGAGACATCCCCAAGTGGTACAGCACTGGCCTACCATGAACAAGGTCATTACTCAGTACTGGGGGAAAAACTGAAAGATATCAAAGCGTTAGAACTTGGGGAAATGCCAGATTGAAAGTCATGGTGATTGATTATTGTCAGATTGTTATAGAAAATAATTGCACTGTAGGAATTTTTGTCCTGGAAGACAAGACTAAGAAGTGGTTTTAAAATGAGTGATGTATGCAAAGACTAGAAGATATCCTGCTTTACAAGCCGTGAAAGGAAATGTCAAAACATCTGCACTTATTTTTTGGTATTTAGTGGATATTTTCATTGCTAATAAAGAAGGTTATAGTTATAGAAGAAATTTGAAACTATTTGATTTTACACATGAAAAAGATGTTTGCCTAGAGGGAGTAAGTCACCTACTCCAGGTCGCCTCACCTGCTGTCTGTTTTCTAGCCGAGTCAGGCTGCCTGTGAAGTAGATACAGCCCTGAGTATTATATCTTAACTAGTGATATTTTTCTTTCATTAATATTTCCTAGAGAAGCAAATCTGAAAAAGTTGATTTATGAATTTTTTTTAATATGGGATCCTAAGTGAGCTAGACCTTGAATAAAATGACAGTGCTATTTAATCCCAGCACTCGGAGGCAGAGGCAGGCGGATCTCTGTGAGTTCCAGGCCAGCCTGGGCTACCAAGTGAGTTCCAGGAAAGGCGCAAAGCTACACAGAGAAACCCTGTCTCGAAAAACCAAAAATAAATAAATAAATAAATAAATAAATAAATAAATAAATAAATAAATAAAATAAAAAATAACAGTGCTAGCTAAAGAAAAACAGTGGGTCTAGAGCTTAAGCCTAATTTCGTGTGTGACTTTTCTAGGGCTTCCATAATGAAGACCTACAAAGTGAGTACCTTGAGAAACTGAAATGTATCTTACAGTTTTGAAAGTTAATAGTCCATGATCAGGATGTCGGCAGTGTGTTCCTTTTGTCACGTGGAGGGATCTGTACTAGACTCTGCCCCATGATGGCCTTCTTGTTTTCACTGTCTTCTACAGAAGTCTGACTGCCGTAAAGCCACAGAGCGTCTCTGGGAACCTTTCAGTTGTCTTCTCTCTGTGCATATCTATATCTAAATTTCACTTTCTTAACAGTACACTGATCATGTTGGTTTGGGGTCCATTGATCTCACTTTGTGTTGAACTCACATTCTAAGGTGCTCGGCCTTCAGTATATTAATCTGTGGTGTAAAGGGGGAGTGGACACAATTCAACTTGTAACAAAGTATTTTCCTTTTTAGCTTTTGTTAGAATATACTGCACTTCCCAAGTAAATACAGAATTCTTAAGGTTTTATTTTTTTAATCAGATTTATTAAGAATATGATGAGACAGGCCATCTCCCCAAGAAAATATATATAACAATCAAATTTACCACTTTTCTAAAAAAAAAATATTATGATCTATGCAAAGAGTGTCAGATCAGTGATTCATTTTACAATGTAACTTGAGAGATAATAATCATTGTGTATGTAACTTTCAGTAATATATTATGGAGATAAGGTACAAGCAATGCATTCAGAACTAGTTGTACTAGAATTGCTAAATATAAGTCAGTTTCTTCATTCTCTTGGGATTTTAATGGGGAGGGAAGGGAATAGGTTCTCACAGTATATTCCAGACTGCCCTTAAAATTGGTGATCCTCCTGCCTCAGCTGGAATTACAGGCATGAGCTGCCACCATATCTCTCTTATTCTAATGGTATTGTAGCTATACTGCTATGATGTTACAGAAAAGGCAGCCATTGAGCATATTTTATGAATTTCTATTTGCTCTTCAAGCTTAATTATAATTTATGTATTTATACACATAGTAGCAACAATCATGTACTATTCCCATTTAGTATTTAGATTTATGGAACTATCTAAGGATATGTAACATCTTAGATCATCTACAACATCTGTCTTAGTGAAAATAATTTAGGATGTGTTTGTTTTGCAGTTTCTGGTTGTGAGAAACACACCAAATCCAGCTCCTTAGGTCATACATAATTGTTGAGGCCCTTTTGGTGAATACTGTGAGCTCCATACAGTGGAGATAAATGAGAAATGGTTGGTCCCCTTTACCCTTGCTGCCGGGTTATAATGAAATCAAGTTTGGGCACACAGAGGTGCCTCTTAGCAGACAAAGATGAGACAGTGACCCAACCTGCTCTATGAGCTTACTGATTTCTGTTCTTCTTTGGCACTGTGACGCAATCACGTACCTGAAACAAAGGTAACACTATTGTTGCTGTAACCCATTTGACTCAGAAGACCTTTCTGGGTTCCAGGTTAAGCCATCACTGGGGAGAAAGGCCTTGCTAGAGCTACAGATTCATGTCCATACACATGGTCTAAAATGCTTCAGCTAATCCAGTGTCTTGAACATTTACTGACTTCTTCCGTGAAAATTCAGTTCCGCTATTGATGGTACTACTTAGCAAAACACTTGATGCTCATCAGAGGTGGTTGGTTAAAACAAACCATCTGGTATGGGGACTGCTTAGGGAAAATACATGGATCAGCAGGAGTGGAAGGGAAACAAGAGTGGGTAATAGGGGTAGCAGTGACTGTGATCGCAATGTGTTTATACATATGTCGAATTGCCAGTATATCTTGATCAAATGTTAGCACTGGGTGTTCGTCATATTCCCAGTTAAGAAAACTGATGGCCGCTCATCCTGAATATAGACAAAAATGTACCCATTTATATTGTATCGTCTATGCTTAAGTGTGCTTAAGACTGCAGGGCACTGTCATATGTATATACTGTTGTGTTCTGACGCTGTCCTCCTCCTGCTCTTTTTAGTTGATTCGTTTTTAGATGACGTCAGTTATATCCACTTTTTTCCCCTCAGATTTGTTCTAATACATGGGTGGATAAATACATGTCTTCCTGACTAAATGCCTTTCTTTCATTCCTTTAAATCATTTATTATAGAGATTTATAAAGTTATGTGTTCATTGAAGAAAATGTGGAAAATATAGAAAAACAAAGAAAAGTGGGAAATCATAATTATCACAGTTTATTTTACTTTAGAAGTTAAATCCACATACTTTTCTGTCTTTTCCATTATAATACAAACTTCCTGGATGTTCTTTTATCACCTAATAGTATAAGGTAGATATTTCCTTGAGTCATTAACTATTTAGAAATGTGGTTTTTAATAGCTACATAAGATACCATTATATGGACAGATCATAATTTATTTAAATAATTCTCTGTTGCTAGACATTTAGAATCTTTCTAGTTAACTATTAAAGATGCTGCCAGACTTTACAAATTCAATGTCTTTCTGCTTCTCGTCTGCCAATCTCTTCTCTTGTTGCTGGCCATATTAAAATACATTGTATACATGTAAAATAAGTAAGAAAGTAAAATATGCTCTCTCTTTTCCTTTTTCAGTTCTTTAATAAAGATTTTTTAGAAGCTGTAATTCTCAGCTTATCGCTAATATAAACCTCATAATTTAATCAAAAATGCTTTAAATATATTGGTTGGGATTTTTAGTACTCTAATTAATATGCTAGTATGTTTTTTAATAATTTTAGGAGTATATATCCTGGGAAAATATGGGCAGAAAAAAATTAGAGAAATACAAGAAAGAGAAGCTGCAGAATACATTGCCCAAGCTCGGCGACAGTACCATTTTGAAAGTAACCAGAGGACTTGCAACATGACGGGTAAGCAGAGAGATGTATGTATTTGTGTGTAAAAGTGTTTGTTGGTTTGTATTAATTCACATATTTTCAGGCCTCAAGTTATGGAAAAGACAAAGAAAGGATGCTAAATCTACCCAATATGCCTATTAACAGAGACATAATTTCATGTGGATTTTTAAAAACAGTATAAATCCTCATTTTATTTATTCATTCTGCAGATATTTGCAGTGCCTACCATCGAGGAAGTAGGCAATAAACAAAGTAAACTCCCTGACCTCTAAGGTGTATGTTCTGGTGAAATGATGATAAGCAGCACATAAATAACCTTAGGTAGTGGTGGGTCCTGTAAGGGAAGGAAAGCTGTGAGGAGTGGGCACCCCTCTGGAGAGTGTGGTCAGGGGCCCATGCCTCTGACCAGATGGCAATACAATAGAGAGAGCAAATGCCCGAGATGAGAACATGCTTGTGACATTGCAGAAACAGCACCCAAGCACTGGAGCTAGAGAGACGTGGATGAGTGCTAGGAAACTAAGCTACTGAGGTTGGCCCATATGGTCTTGTAGGCTCCAGCAAGGAGTCAGAAGTCTGTTACATTTGCAGCAGGACACTGCAGGATGTAAGTATTACACAATAGCGTCTGCTCAATCACTTAATTAATGATAATAATGTAACTACCAGAGCCAGAAACCTACTGGGGGAAATGCTACAATAAAGCCAGCCTGCTCATATTTGGAGAGAGTAAGAAGTTAGGTTCTAACTGGTGTAATGCCTTGAAACAGTAGTTTCTCAGTTACATGTCAAGCTTGTTCTTTTCAGTGTTCAATGCTCATTTTTTCTCTAACATTTCCTTCAAGGATAATTAATTTAGAAAGAATTTACAAAGCTAAATGCTTCTTGTTCAGCTTACATGTAGAATTTTTCTGTAGATTTGAACGGACTTTATTGCCAGCTACTTGCCTCATTTCATAGATAGAGAAGCTAAGATCAAAAAGAAGAGATAAGTTCACAACTGAGTGTGAGTTTATAGCTGAAGTAATCACATCTAGCCGTATACTTCCATTCTGTAAAACCCTAGTCAGAAATACTGTCTGTAATGACAGCTCTCACGTGCACAGCGAAGATGATAGAGGCACCAGGGAGAGACTGAGCTGGTCGAGTGTCCAGTTTGCTTTGTATTATCTGTGTCCCTTGAGCTAAACATCAGCTCTTTCCTATAAAAATCACAATCATAAAACTTACTTCAGAAATGGTTTGTGAAGTGACCAGGTATGTATCTCACTTGGTGAAAGTGCTTGTCTCATGTGCATGGAGCTCTGAATTTGATCCACATCCTAGCACTGGGCTACTGGGGCAGGAGGATTGTTTCAAGTTGGAGGACAACCTGGTCTTCATAGCAAGTTCTAGGCCAGCCAAGACCATAGAGCAAGTCTCTGCTTTAAAAAAAAAAAAAAAAATGGTTTCTGAGGAGATGACGAGATAATGCACATAAAATCTTTGGCACATGAACCCTCAGCAAATTATGAGCTCGCAGACTTAACTGAACTTGCTGGTGCTACTAAGGACATTTTGGTGAGTTTTTAGAGAATATTAATAGTCCATTTCAGATTATTATGCAAGTTTTTATAAAATGGTCACTCTTGGGATCTCAAAATAAACCTCAGCTTGACAAGATCCTGTGTCAGATTGGGCCTCCCAGAATCCAATGGAATGTGTGAGCAATTTCTTGGGGAAATGCCTGTAAAGAATAATAGAGAGGCAGCAGGAATAGTTAAGGAAGCTCTCTGACACTTGTGAAAGGAAGAAGTTGAGGTAAGACGAGCCCGAGCCAGGCATGGTGGTGCACACTTTTAATCCCATTATTCAGGGGGCAGAGGCAAACAGTTCTTTATGGGTTCAAGGCCAGCCTGGTCTTTTTAGCCATGTTCCAGGACAGCTATAGTGAGACCAAGTCTAAAAAATAAAAGCCTGAGACTACTTGTCACAGTTTTAAGAAAGTTTGGCAAGTTAACAGAAGCCTACAAGTCCTGGTTCCCTGGTAGAGGAGTTCCCATCTGCGTACTCATTGACTAAGAACCCTGCAAACATAGTAATGAATCTGTTGGTTCATTCTGCTGCTCTTGGAAGGTGTAGCTAGCACATGCCCATGACTGTCCCAGCCCTCAGCAGATAGCAGCTGCAGGCAATTAAAAACAGCATATCATGATCACTAGGAGTTAAAATATAGGTTCCCTGAAAAGCTTGGCAAACTAACTTCCTGGTATTTATTTACAAGGGAGCTACAAATAATGTGATTAAATTTCAGTCATAGAAATCTTTGGTGGATATACTAGAGGCACTAAGGGCTTTAGTTTGCATACATGAGAGGTTAGCTTTACTTGAGTGTTATAAGATAATGGAATGCTTCTGTGTTTTGTCCTTTGCCTTTATTGTCTTTGTGAGTTTAAATTTACACATCACATGATGCTTGCTTATGTTCATAGCTAATATCACTAATAAAGTTTCAGAATACAAAGTATTCTTTATTTTTTGGACTGTGGTAGATGAATTTTTTTGTATGATGAGTCAATTTTACAGATCCAGAATGATCCAGAATATTGAATAAAGATTGGAAGTTCTAATGGAACATAAACTTGTAATGAACAAACAGTATACAATGACTTCTAGAAATACTTATTATTAACTACAATAATTGGACTATAGTAATGATTGTGTGGTTTGGATAAAGGATCACAGCATACTATGTGGTAGCCAAAATACTGGTCCATTTCTACCCTATCTCCTACATGTTAAGAAAATGGCTAGATTTTGTCACTAGGGCTACAGAAAGAATGGTACCAGTAGCTAAGGTCATTTCCATAACCTGGTGAGTACTTTTCTAACTTCTGTCTCAGTGAGTGTGTTCGTGTGGTTTGAGTCTCTGTTTTCTGTGTGTGTTACAGTGCTGTCCATGCTGCCCACGCTGAGAGAGGCCTTAATGCAGCAACTCAATTCCGAGAGTCTGACAGCTTTGTTGAAAAACAGGTAAAAGCAAGTCATGTGCTTTGGCTTACTGGAATGCAGTCAAAGTTTATAGAATGAACTAAATACTTTTAATAAGTCCTTATTTCCTTGTTTTTTAATTAAAACTTACACAAGCTCAGTTTTAAAAAAATGCATATATCACTTAATCAATATTTAACTTTGTTTAAACTCTGCTTCATTATACAAATCATATGGACACTAACATGTATTGTCTTCATATGAATATTTTATATCACTTTTACATTATTCAGCAGCTTACTTATTGAGTGTTTATAGAATATATTCCTGCATTAGAAATGTAAAGCTAATAAAATTATGCTTAATATTGTGCTTCTAATAGTGTTAGCAATGTACTAGACTGTTTTGGATAAGACACATAAATTTATAAGTAACTGATAAAATGATATACAAATATAACATGAATGTGTAACGCTGACAAATTATTATGGCAGTTCAGAAAGCACTACCCACATGTATGACCTGGTGTGTGGCATGTGGTATGCACACAGGCATTAGAAGTTAGTGTGATTCTGTATTAATTTGAGGAGACTTCTGGTAAACAAATGGCTGCTTCTTTTGATGAGCAAAATATGGGCAGTGGTGGTTTCACTAAGTAAAGTTGATGGCTGGAAGGAGGGGGAGGGGAAGAGAGAGACAGAGGAGGGAGACGAGAGAAGAGGAGGGAGAAACACAGGTGAGGAACCAAACCTAGCAGCCCATGCATGTTAAGTACGTGGTCACCACAGAGTTACACCCCAAACCAGGGAAATCTTAGTAAAGTGATTATACTGAAATACCTGCCTGGCTATAGTGAGCGTCCAAAGACCCAGGGTTGAGGGACAGGGAGTGTCTGGGGTGGGGGGTACTGTTTCCAGAGTCTGTGGCAACCCTGGTGTTAGATGCTGCCCACACATACATGCTCTTGTGCAGTTTTCACAGTGTGTCTGTAAGGCAGATGTTATCATCTGCACTTTCAAACAGAAACTTAATACTCAGGTTGAGCAACAAAGTTGACAATTTTATTTCGTTGTTTCTTTTGTAATACTGGGGACTGGACCCACAGCCTCACCCATGTGAGGCAAATACTGAGCTACATTCCCAGTCCTATTTGAAACATTTTCTATTATCCAGGGAACACTTCCCAAAATAGCAGTGAACTTGTGCTAAAACTTAATATCTGATTAAAATATAATACCTGTGGCAGGTGATTGTCATTCTCAGAAGTAGACTGAATTTAATCTGTTTTACAGATGTAAAATGTGGCTTATAAATTACTTTGTGTAATTATATAAGAAGGTATATATGAGCAAATTAATCTCAGTCAAATAAGTACCTAATTACTACTTGCATGTGCATAAGTAAAGGACAAAAAAATAAATAGACTTTAATTGCCATAAGCTTTAGTCTTATTTAGGAAGCGAAGACAAATTAAGTGAATAGGAGTTTTATTTTAAAAAAGGGATAACGGTTATAATAAACGTGGTGGCATTACTCCTTCTTGGCAAACTTGTTTCCTATGAAGCCCTCCATTCTAAATGCTTAGAAGGATTCTCACTAATTAAGATAGGGCCTGGGTGTGTGGCTCAGTAGTAGAGCCTACGCTTAGCATTCTCAAGGCCCTCAGCTCAATCTCCAGCACCAATAAATTGTTTCCGATAATAAAAACCTAGTAAAATACCGTTAGATTTAAGGCATTGAATTGACAGCCAAAGGGGGGAAATGGGTTAAATATAGTACAATTCAAAATGTTAATTCCATGGTAAAACAAACACTAAAAGAGAATGTGGGGGTTTAGAAAAAAATTGACTTTGCACGATAATGTGAAAAACCTGACTCAATACACAAGAAAAAGAATTTCTTAAATTCCTGAGTTTAAGGTGAGCTCTGTTTCTTCTCATTCACTCGTACACTTAGGCACCTAAATGTTAGTTTTCTTCCTTGTCGTTTGCGTTGTAATTACTGTTTTGCAGTAGGTAGATATGCATTTTGAAAAGCATTTGTCTAAAAAGGACTAACAAGACCTATGACTTGATGATTGTTTTATGTTAGAATCCAGTCAACTCTGGTCTCATATAAACCTGCCAAGCAAGTTGGTTTTCTTTTGAAATTAGTTTGTTCATGACTGATAAGGGATAAACAAATGATCTTTTAGCCTGCTTTCCACAGGTGCATGATAGCAATAAAGAACCACCACTGGCAGAGACTCTTAAACACCCTCATCACAAGCAACAGATACTTTAGCTAAAAGGCGAGTTGTTTTTAACTTGGACTAGTTGTCTACTTGAAGAATCTTTTGAACAGAATCTACATAGAAAGTACTTTGTCCTATATGATGTGAAATCAGAATTTCTTCCAAAGATAATTACATGTGTGTGCATTTTTGGTTTGTTTGTTTTATGATCCTGGTATCTGAACCAGGACCGCATACGTGATAGGCAAGAGTTCTACCACTGAGCTACAGTTCAGAGTGACAGGTGCAGTCGTCTTATGAAGATGGCCAGTAGAGAGGTGCTTCCTGGTTGCTCTCTCTGTTCTCACCCACCAAATTCCCCCAAATGAAATATGTGTTAGCAAGTGTGGTTTCAGTTCCCATGCTCTAATTTGTCCTTTTACAGATTGCTACTGCTAAGTGCGTCCTGTCTTGTAATACTGGCTCAACTTTATTGTAATAATAACTCTAAATTTTTGAGGGTTATTATTATTTGTGTGTATGTGCATGCACGCACACACACATACACATGAGTACTGGTTCCTGTGGAGCCTGAAGATGTCAGATGTCGCTGGAGTTACAGGCAATTGTAAGCCACCCAGTCAGGGTGCCAAGAACCAAACTTAGGTCCTCTAGAACAGGAGTATTTTCTCTGAACCCCTGAACCATCTCTCCAGCCCCATAACTCAGTTTCTTATTGAAACACAAATTTATGTCCAGTTATAAAAAGGATTATTGGCCTGTGTTTTGTATCTTTGTGTTCTAGTAAGTAATATTCGTTATATTTTATAAAAATATTTATGCAAATTGAAAAATAGTAAAAATCCTTGTCCTTTGACCCAGGTGCTCTGGAAAGCACTTCATTATATACCCATAGTACATTCACACACTCTAGTACTGCACCACACTTAAAATACTTTTTATGATGTTTATTACATTCTATTTATTTATTTTGTGTGTGGAAGTAACAGGATAATTTGCAGGAGTTGGCTCTCTCCTTCTACTGTATTGGTCCTGGGAACTAATTCAAGATCATCAAACTTGGCAGCAGGCACCTGATATCCACTGAACCATTTTTCTGACCCATAAATATGTTTTTTTAATAAATATGCCTTTGTGCTACTGTGGACTAAACTCCTGGATGCATGGCTATCTTATTTTTAAGAAAATAAAAGTTATGTAGTATATCTGCATTTGTTTAAGGAGCAGTTTTAAATATATTGAATAATATACACATTTATACAGTACAACAGGGAGGCATATTTAAATCACCTGTGAATAGGGAGAGAAACATGATATTCAACATACAAGGTGTATAAATTTGACTTTATAACCCTGTATTTTATGTGATTATAAAACTATATTTAATTTTTAAGTAATACCAAATATTTATAATAAAGTAAACTAATCTGAATGTTTTCTATTAGGTGGTATCACCACAAAGACAGAAACTATGCCATGTGTCTTTAAATCTGAAATGTAATTATATATCCTGAGTGGAATAAATACTCCTGTTACCTAGAACTTAATAACTCTAACACCTTTTGAATATTGCAGCACTATTTTAAGACTACTATTCTTGAACTGAGGGGTAAAGCAGACTAATAATTATGTTGTTTTCACTGATTTCTAGTGTGGGCCAAATAAAATGTGTGTATAAGATCAACAAAATTAAGCTAAAATCCTATAAAGTCAGCTTTGAATTAAACTATCACTATAAGCTTATGGTATAATTTATCTTTAAATGTGTACATATAAATACTATATACATTTCTAACAGCTTATTCATCAGTTTTCTCTTACAATAAAATCCTTGCAAAAGGGTTGTTTAGGCTTGTGATTTTGAAAGTTCCAATCAATGTGGGATGGCAATTGTGGGCCTGGCAAAATGGAGCAAGCTGCCACCTAATGGCCAAGAAGCAAGAAGAATACTAGATGGACCCAGGTCTCCAAATCCCCTGGTGGGCATATCTTTAATGACCTAGAACCTCCCTGTAGCCTCCAATTCTTAAAGGTTCTCCTACCTCCCAGTTAAGTCAGCCTGATTACCAAGCCTTTAACATACAGTGATATACAGCTAATATAGAGTAGGCCAAACCGTGGCACCAGATTAACACACTGAAAATGATGAGAAATAATGCCTGACCCAGAAGCAGTGGCCATCCTTAATCATCAGAAGCAGCTGCAGTCTCTAACATTTCCCACCACCAGGAACCAGGACTCTTAAAGAAATGGATAGTTTCCGATCTGCAGCAAGCATAGAACAGGATTAACTCAAAACAGCTTTCCTTTTCAAAAAGTAAAGAGTAATGGGCTCATGCAAAAAGATTTAAAAGCCAGCCTAAGTAGCCTCTAGTGGTGATTTGAACAGCAAGAGGGAGAATGACTTGAGTTTGCTGTGCATCAAATATGCGTGTCTTTTCATGTGCTTATAATGATACTGCAAAGCAACAAAACAGTATTACTTACCTTTGCATGATCACAGGATCTGCTTGATTATATTTAAGGTAATAAGCAGAGGGAAGAAACTTTTCTTGGTTTTCTTTACTGTTTTAGTATGTCCATGCAGATGCTCAGGAAGAGGGAGAAAAAAGGATTGGAAGAATGTACACTGGTAAAAGTGATTGTTAGCACTGCTTAAACGAAATATACTTTTTTACTATCTTGTGAGCTTTGTTTCTTCAGTATTTGTGTGTTGTTTTAATTTTTAAAAGAACACATCTCTGTGTAGTTCAAAGATATATTTGCTTATGTAGATTATTATTTTCATGTTTTCTGATTTTTTTCTTTAGACCTTCAAACAAGCTGGAAATATGGGAAGACCTAAAGATAATAAGTAAGCCTGCATATTCTGTGTAGTAGCACATCCTTAAGATATTTATAACAGGAACATTTTATATTGTAGTATGTACATGATGACTCTTCTTTTCCTGCCTCATTGAATAATCAGGCTTAAATAGAAATATCCATAAAGCAAGGAGATTAATATCTGTTTTTAGACAATATTTATTGGGTGATGGTGATATTATTGTGCCTATGTTAGATACTGTATTTTTAACTTTTTCTTTTTTTTTTTTTTTTTTTTTTTTTGGTTTTTCGAGACAGGGTTTCTCTGTGTAGCTTTGTGCCTGTCCTAGAACTCACTCTGTAGTACAGGCTGGCCTCGAACTCACAGAGATCCACCTGCCTCTGCCTCCCAAGTCCCGGGATTAAAGGCGTGCACCACCACCGCCCGGCTTTAACATTGTATTTTAAAAGAACTTTTTTACCCAACCCAAGTAGCAACTTTGCTATTATTTGCAATATTTCATTAGTGATAAAAATTTGAATCAAAGAACATTCCTAGGACTTGTATATATGTATCAAAACTTCATGCCAGCAAGCTTTCCTGTTTCTTCCTTTCAGCTACCATATCTACTGGATGATGCCTAAGTCTTCACCTGTTGGAAGACAGTTAACTTCTTGAGTGTCCTGCATTTCCTTTCAGCTGTTGCCCTTTCTCACATGCCCTGTGAGCAGCTATTTCTACATTCTCTTTCTTCATTCTTCACTCCTACTCACCTTTTGATACTGCATCCTAATTTCTGCTACTCTCTCTACCGAAACAGTCCTCATAGGCATCAGAAGTCACTTCTGTGTGTCTGGATCCACTGGGGCTTTTCTGACCTGCCACACTTCTTGGCACAGTGAACACCTGTGCTCCCTTCTCTGTCCTGAACACTGTGAACGCTGTGTTGTGTTTCTAGGAGACGAAGTCTTCCTGTTTCCCTGACCTCTCTACCTCCTCCGTTCTCACTGGGCTTCTTTTCCTTTACCTGTCACCGAAAGCAGTTCTTCCATGCTCAGCCCTCCTCTAAACTCTAAGCTAGCTCTCTAGACATCCGAGTTCTGAAGACACAGCTTAGTCAGGTCTGACTTTGCCTTGCCCCATCCCCACGCCCATGCTCGATGGGTCCAGGGCCTCGTGAACACTAGGAAACAGACACCACCAGAGTCACATACTCCCATCCCCATGCATACCCAGATGCCTTTGCTTTCCTTTCCCAGCTTCTAACATGTGATTCCTTTGCCTATTATGCATTTGTTGAGTAGTACTTCAACTGACAAGTCATACCTCGCCAACCTTAATGACACCAGCCTGACATCCCAGCACTTAGGAGGCTGAGACAAGAGGATCCTGAGTTTGAGGTTAACCTGAGCCACATAGTAAGGCCCTGCTTAAAAACAAAAAGCTGGGGAGAAGGGGGAGGAAATGAGACATAAATTACTCTAAGCAGGTTAAAGAGAAAATACTTTAAATTGATATATTTTTGTGCTTGATCCATTTACAAATGTATTTGCTAAAGTCAGCTTATTAAAAGTAGTCACAGGGATAGGTCATGATTTTAGGTTTGTTGGTGTTTTAGTAACAATGCCCAAGGGTTTCTTTTCTCTCTGAAGGTTTCACAAGAAGCATTGTAGCTGTGTATAGCACGTGTATGCTGGTGGTTCTTTTGCGAGTCCAGCTAAACATAATTGGTGGATATATTTACCTGGATAATGCAACCGTTGGCAAAAATGGCACTGTAAGTTTAACAGACTTCATGGTACACTGCTTTTTATTCTAAGAGGTTCAAAGTTTAACTGAATTTTAGTATTCTGAGTACAGTTTCAACTGTTACTCAGCTCTGAGAAACACTTTTCTTTCATGACTGAATTTGTAACATTGGATTTGTACCAAGGATTGTTGTCTTGGGAGAGTAGACTTTTTTGGTACATTGAAGACGCTTTTCCTCTAAAAGCTTAACTTGTTTAACTCTATTTCTGTTCCATACAGACAGTCCTTGCTCCCCCAGATGTACAGCAGCAGTATTTGTCAAGTATTCAACACCTCCTTGGAGATGGTAAGATTCCAATCGGCAGCATGCATGTTTATACTATTGAGGGAGGTGTTAAGTGAACAAGGCTCTGTGTTTCTTTTAATAGGCCTGACAGAATTGGTCACTGTCATTAAACAAGCTGTACAGAAGATTTTAGGAAGGTAAGTCATTTTTCCTTTGGCTTTTCTGACTTCCTGATTCTGGTGAATAAAAGAGCTGGTTGTGGTGGCACAATTCTGTCATTCCTCTTACTCAGGAGGCCTAAGCAGAGGATCCCAGGTTCAAGGCTTAGCTGGCAGATAGAGTTAAAAAGGCCTGCCTAGATGACTTAGTGGCTTCTGTCTCCAAATTTAAAAACAAGGAAAAAAGGGCCGGGTGGGCATATTTAGAGCATGTGCTTTGCATGCAGGCTGGAGGTCTTACATTTACTCAGTACTGCAGAGTAAAGGGGGATAAACGATAGAACTGTCTTAGGGAACTGGGTGACCTGGCCAGTTTGTGAAATTCTTTGTAATCTAATAACCCTATGTATTTGTTACAGATCTGCTTTATCAGTGTCAGCCTTTTCATAATGAGGGATATTGTTCAGATTTTATTGTTTATTGATTGATTTCCAAATGAATTAGAAATGTGTGAGTCATGAGATTAAGAAAAAATACTTTAAAATCAGCCTACCTCCCCCTTACACTAATAAGATCTGTAATTATGGCAGGACTTTTCTTGTGAAATCTGTGCAAAGGCTTGCTGGGGCTCTGTACTAATGGCCCTTATCTGGTGGCTGGCGTCCCAGCCCATTCCAGTCCAGCAGCTTCAGGTCTGACCAAATGGAACAGGGTTTCAGATACCAGCTTATTAAGAAGGGTGCTGTGAAGGGTGTTGTGTCATTTCAATTGATCTGACTGTTTTCTCTGCTCTAGTGTTTCTCTTAAACAGTCATTGTCCCTTTTGGACTTGGAGCAAAAGCTAAAAGAAATCAGAATTCTTGTGGAGCAACATAGGTCTCCTTCCTGGATTGATAAAGATGGATCCAAGTCTTCACTGTGCCAATACATGATGCCAGATGAAGAAACACCATTAGCAGCTCAGGTACTCAACCCATAACCATTTCTGTATTTTCTAACTCATACTCCATATTTTATAAATCTGGTACTTTCTCTTGAAATATTGATTTTTGAGTCTTGTGTTTCAGCAATTAAAATAACCTTATTCATTAGAAAAACTATAAATATGATTTATCATAGCACTTACAATATTGAGTATTTAGCAGATTTTTATTGAGTCGTAGTTAGGGTTCAAGCACTATGATAAGTGCTGTGACTAAAAAGGAGAATACAAGTTCATTACACTTTGGGAACTAAGAGACAAATTCAGTTAGTATGACTAGCAATGTTTCTATGAGATCAAACAGAACCTGGAGGAAGAGCATACTGGAGACAAGATCATGAAGAGCTTTGTCTATCTAGATAAAAAGACTGCACTTCAGTTTACAGAATTAAATTTTAATGAAACTAGGACTACATTCAGATTTGCTTAAATTCATGGCCTCTTTTTGTTACCTATTACACACACACACACACAGAGTTATATAACAACAAAGGAAAAAAGAGACCCTGAATTTCAATGAGAACAAAGCGTGAGGGATACATGGGAGGAGTTGGAAGGAAGCAAAGGAAAGAGGAAATGATGTAATTATAATCTAAAAAAAAAAATAAGCAAACGAAAAAGAGAAAGAATAGTTGAGGCTACAGAAATGGCCCCACAAAGAGGACTCACCAATCTTGTAAAAGATCCGAACTCAGTGTGGATGGTTCACAGCCACTTGGGACTCCAGCTCCAGGTCTGTCTCCCTCTTCTGGCCTCCTCAGGCACCTTCACTTACATGCACAAGCATATGAACACACACACACACACACACACACACACACACGTACATATGTGATTAAAAATAAAATATTTTTTTAAGGATAATGAATAATGGCTATGGGACAACAGCCTGAAGGCAGCTCTAGCCACTCAACTGAGAAGCAAACAAGGCCTGGTATAACACCAGCTCTGGTGTTATTACAGCCTAGTGTGTCCCATGCAGATATTGTAGAAACTCATTAAGAAAATACAAATGCCAAAGGTTTTTGTTATATATTCAGGTTACATAACTCATTTTTAAATTACTGGGTTTTTTACATTATAGACTCAGCTGAATCCCTTCTTTGCCATTGAAAAAGAATAGCTCTCATATACAGCTGAAGAAGCCTGGAACAGATAGTTCTCTAGCAGGCGGGCCCTGTAGACCTAAAGTGTTCATTTTCATTGCCTGAGAGTTTTGTTTTGTTTTTCTTCCCCTAGGGTCTCAAATGATGATCTATTTGGGTGCTGAGAGACACTAGATTCAAGATTAGGCAAGAAAGAAAAAGAAATGAACTGGAGGAAGGAAGGAAGGAAGGAAGGAAGGAAGGAAGGAAGGAAGGAAGGAAGGAAGGGAGGGAGGGAGGGAGGGAAGGAGGGAGGGAGGGAGGGAGGGAGAGAGAGAGAGAAAGAGAGAGAGAGAAAAGTTGTAATCCATAAAGGGAGTCTTAGGAGTTGAAAGATTAAAACTAAACTGAACAAGGAGGACAGATGAGACAGAATTAATGAAAGTGCCAGGCGTGGTGGTACACCCAGGAGGCTGAGGCAGGAGGATCACTTGTTTCAGGGTATCCTAAGTTCCAGGCAAGATTGGGCAACACAGGGAGACCTCATCTCAAACTGAAGAGAGAGATTAATGAAAGAAAACTGCAAATTCTTATAAAACAGGATCTCATGGAAATGCGCAAGAGAATTTTAACAGTCTAAACCATCAAACAGTTTCCAAATTTCACAGTTCAACAGTGAGAAAAAGTAAAAATGATGTGAAGGACTGAATGGAATGAATGAAGAGAGGAAAGATGACCCAAGTCGGACTGAGTTGGATTAAAGCTTGAAACTTTAGATGAAAGAGACACACAGAGCCTCACAATAGTTTGAATAGAGAGAAGGGGGCGGGGAAACCTCACACATCCTAATAAAGTTCCTCAATAGTGCGAGAAAAGAAAGAGACTTTTGTTTGGTGTGTGTTGGTCTGTGCTGTCTGTGTAGTGTAGGTGTGTGATGCATCCATGTAAGTGTGTAGATGAATGTACCAGTGCACAAGCACTGTAGACTAGTGCAGGCGTGTCTTCCTCTGTGGTTCTGTACCTTGTTGCCCTGAGATAGACTCTCACTGAACATGGAGTTCGGCATTTTGACTAGGCTAGGTGGCCAGCAGGTGCTGAGACCCACCTAAGTCTGCTCATTAATCCTGGGTGATAGGCACGTGTGTCTGTACCTGGATTCTTACATGAGCACCCAGGGGATTTACACCTGGGTCTTCAGTTTGCAGAGCAAAGACTCTTACCCACTAAGCCAGCACCCTAGCCCTATTAGTCTTAATATCTGTTATTTTTCTTTGTCTGGATGCTAGAAACATCCAAAACAAACCAAATAAATAAGTAAACAAAGCCTTACAAAGTATACTTCAATCCATGTTTTAAATACTACTTACAAATTTACCTTTATAATTTTTTTTTTTTTCGAGACAGGGTTTCCCTGAGTAGTTTTGTGCCTTTCCTGGAACTCACTCTGTAGCCCAGGCTGGCCTCGAACTCACAGAGGTCTGCCTGCTTATGCCTCCCAAAGGGTGGGATTAAAGGTGTGTGCCTCCTCCACCTGGCATTATAATCTTTTTTAATTTGAAAGTTTTGGTTGTTGACAAAGCAGAGACATTCAGATTTCCCCCACCCTTGAGCTTTTGCTGTGATTGTTTCTTTCATGACTTTGTAGTATTTGAAACCCTGAAGTTAGAATTCTAATTTTACAGGCCTATGGGCTTTCTCCGAGAGATATTACCACTCTTAAACTCCTCAATGAGACAAGAGACATGTTGGAAAGGTATGTAGAGTTGATCTAAGTGTATTTGTATTTTCAGTGTAAGGCCATTTTCTAATGTTTCCTGATCAAATATTCAACATAATATTATGTGAAAATTAAAATTTTAATCTATTCCCCTCCTTTAGGTAGGATTTCCTGTATAAAGTAGAAGGAAGCAGAGTTGGTTTTTTTTTTTTAAGTAGATTACATGTGGACATTTCCATGCAAGTTTATCATGTACTTCGATTATATCCCCCCATGCCTCTCTGCCTTCTCTTTTTTCACCCCTTTCTCTGTTCCTCGATACCGTCTTCTTTATCACCCGTCTCCCCAACCAACAATTTCACCTGTTCCCCTAGACAGCTTTGCTGTCTATTATATAAATACATGATTTGATGTGTCTACATAAAATGTAGGACCCACAAATGAGAGAAAATGATGTACATGTATTTCTAAGACGGGCTTAATTTATTTAGCATGATTATCTACGGGTACATACATTTTCATCCAAACATTACAACTTCTTTCTATGACTGAAATGTATTCCATTGTGTATATATACTACATTTTTTGTATTCATTCTTCTGTTGATGAACACCTAGGTTTGATTGCATAACTGAGCCATTTTAAATAATGCTGCAGTAAACGCCAGTGTGCAAGTACCTCTGATATGTTGACTTGGACCCTATCGGATAAAAACTCACGAGTGGCGTAGCTGGATCCCATGATGTGTCTACTTTAGTAGTTTGAGGAACCTCAATACTGATGTCTATAGTGACTGACTTGTTTGTATTCTTGCTAGCTGATATTTTTTTAAGATACAAATTGTATCTTAAGTTGTACAAAATGGATATTAATATGAATAAAAATCTGTGACAGTTGGTGAATAATCTCATCATGTCAGGCTAAACAGTACAACTGATTTTTATGCTTAATTTTGAAAAACTGATAAATTTAGACAGTTTTCATGCTATGAAAACTAGATTGTAACTAGAAATGTTAATGATTCTGAAAGGTAACCACATAGTTATTGAATTTGTTTTCTTTGTCCACTGGGAATCTAAAAAGTAATATACTCCTTATTTTATCTAGTCCAGATTTTAGTACAGTTTTGAATACCTGCTTAAACAGAGGCTTCAGTCGGCTTCTAGACAACATGGCAGAATTCTTTCGGCCCACTGAACAGGACCTGCAACATGGTAACTCCATAAATAGGTAAGATAGTGTATAAGACAGTATAATATGAACAAATGCTCTTAAAATGTGATGATTTAGATATAGTTAAATTTTTGTACCAGATAAAAAGAAATCTTAAATGATAAATTGTACCCTGAGTTTTCAGCAAATTAAACTCTTCTAAACCAATGACTTCTTCATTGACAAAAGTCCCTTCTGAATTTAATAATAAAACTTACTTGTTTTCCCCCATGCCTTTGCCACTACTGATAATGTAGTCACTATTGGCCTGTATTAATTAAATGGTCTGATAATGGTGATAACCAAGCATTCTTGTAGATTGTTTGGTGAATTATTTCCATATGGTCATGTTTAATTTATATTCCAATAATTATTTCCAAAAATGCTTAAATATTTTCATTTTACATCATTATGGAATTTGAAATACCTAGTTGATTCAATTATTAGTAACGTTTGTCCATTCTGACTATTGCTACATAATGGATTCATGTTGTTGGAAGTTATCTTGTAGTTTCATTGTGTCTATCACTTTGATACAAGGATCCTTGGTTTCATATCAGGCTCCTCACTCTTTAAGAACCTCTGGTTTTATATCACACTTGCAAAATAGTGGATTACTAAATCAGTGATGATTGATTATAAATGTGCCTACTAAAATTTAAGGAAACAGTAATTGATATGTAATGTAGATGTGGGGTTTCTAATGGAATTCTTAGCCTAGGCCTAACAAGGCGTTTTTGCCTGGTTCTCAAGGACCCTTCTTTATTGTGCAGAAAAGGATAATTTGTAATTAATGGTGAGCATTTGGAGTGCTCATAGTAGTAAGGTTTACCCTTAAAACAATTTAAATGTTACCTTAAAAATAAATTTGAGTTGACAACTAATCGTCTATCATATCTGTAGCCAAGGTAATAAAAACTAATGAATTTCCAATGTGACCTGTACTTAGCAAAGAACTAGTTATTTCCCAAGTGGTGATAAAGAATTTCAGTAGTTGGGTCTAGAATTGCAGTAGTTCTAGTCCAGCCAGGACTACATAGTAAGACCCTGTCTGGAAAAAAAAGAATTTTCATAATTGTATTCATTTGTTTGTGTATCTGTGTGACGGGGGCAGTTTTCAGGAGCTGATTGTTTCCTATAATGTGGGTCCTGAGAATCAGACTTGGTTGTTAGGGCTGGCAGCAGGCACCTTTTCTCACTGAGCCCTCTCCCTGCCCTGGCCTTTAGTTCTTTCTTCTTCAGTAGCTGTGATGGCTTCAACTTCCATACCCTGTTGTATAACAGCAATGACTGGCAACATGATGGAAATGTTTCTAAACTGTTGAAGCATTCATAAAGTTGGTTATTGATATGAAGTAGAAAGGCGTAGGTGGCAAACATGAAGTATGTGCTGAGAGAAGTGAGAGGCCACAAGGGGAGCCTCAAACTGTAACGAGAGGGGAAGCTCCAGGTCAGTGCAGCCAAGGCTGGTTGTGCAGGAAAGGGCGGATGGTCCCGCAGCGTTCAGAAGTTGATGAGGTTGGAGTAGTGTTAGAATTGTTCGCATATGAGATCAAGTGTTTGTCCATGTTACAAGTACTGTCCTTTTTTCTAAAGTGATGAGAGTAAGAAGAAAATTAAATTATTTCAGATCTAAAGGCTAGGAAAGCTGAATGCTTAATAACTTCTGACTGATATCAGAATATAGAATTTTTTTTTTTTTTGGTTTTTCGAGACAGGGTTTCTCTGTGTAGCTTTGCGCCTTTCCTGGATCTCACGCTGTAGACCAGGCTGGCCTCGAACTCACAAAGATCCGCCTGCCTCTGCCTCCCGAGTGCTGGGATTAAAGGCGTGCGCCACCACCGCCCGGCCAGAATATAGAATTTTATAGTTCAACATCATAGCTAATTAGAAATAATATCAAGAATGAAAGAAGGGTTAAAGTGTTAGGAAAACTATTACAGTAAACTATAACAATAATATATTAATAAAACAAGGCCTGCAGTATGGCTCTGTGGGTAGTGGCCCCTGCTGCCAAGTCTGCTGACCTACTTCAATCCCTGTAACCTCCGTGGTGTGAGGAAAGAACTGACCCTCTAGTTGTACCCTGACCTTCGTGTGCTCACACGAACACACGCATGGACACATATACACTAATAAATAAAATATTAATAAAAATATGTTAGCAGGACACAAATCATCTTCACTGCTGTTGAAAAGGCATAGAATAAGAAAGTTATTGCATCTTATTATAATTAAAATTTGATACAATAAAAAATTGGAATCAAAAGCAAATATACTCATTGACTAAACAGGTTGACTTTTATTAAATTCAGAAACAGCATGAAGATCATCTGTATTGGGATGCTCAGCATTGCATTTTTGCTTTTTTCAATGACTGTGACAAGGCTAAGGAAAGACAACTTCTGGAGATAAAAATTTAGGAGCATCATTGAATTTTCCTATATTTATCTTTAAGCCAGACAACTAATAAATTGTTAATTGACTCTTAATTTCCTAAGTTACATGTATACTTTCATAAGCATATACATACATTATATACTTACATAAGAATGTAAGATTGTTTTTAATAGGAAAAATAATGTGTGACAATAACAAACCCAGGAAAATTAACTAAAGGAGTTAAATTCTTCTCCTAAAATTAATCTATAAATATAGTCAAAATACTATAGCAACCCCACTGAAGACTGAAAGACAGTTGTTTTGTTGGTATTAAGCCTGTCAAGTGATAGTAAAGGTAACCTGGTTAGATAATGGACTGAAGTCCCAGAAATAACAGGCAGACAGAGATGCACAGTGTGTGATGTGGAAGAGAGGCTAATGGTGTAAAGGTGCAGGAATTCCACACCAGGAAAGGGACCGGAGGTCTCTGGCAGTGGATATTGCAGACCTTACATTCCATGTTTAGACAGACACTTAAGTAGTAAGAAAACGTGGGCAAGAATTTTAGTGCCAGCTCTAAGAAGCTAGGGACATTGTAGGGACAGAGATGTAGAATTTATGAAAGGCACTTGTAACAAAAATATGCTTGATAGAGTTTTAAGTTGTAAAATAATAAAAATTGCTTAGAAGGAAATATCCATGAAGTCAACAATAGTTGTTATTTTTAGATGAGGAAGTTGTTTTTTCTATTAACACTTATGTAAGTATTTTTCAATGATGTGTGCATACTTTTATAATTAAAATGTTAATGCCTATGATACAATTTCAGAAAATAACTGTGGTAATGTGGTTTTTTTGTTTTGTTTTGTTTTGTTTTTCAGTCTGTCCAGTGTCAGCCTGCCTTTAGCTAAGATAATCCCCATAGTAAACGGACAGATCCATTCAGTTTGCAGTGAAACGCCTAGTCATTTCGTGCAGGTAAGCAGGAAGCTTGGGAATATTGAAAACAAGCTCTGTTCATGCTGTGCTGTTTCCAACACAAACGTACATTCCTGCTGTGATAATTTGCTGCAAACAGAAGCTTGCAACCGTATTCAGAGTGGTAGCATGCTCGAAAGAGCAGCAATGCTTGACAGCAAATCCATAGCAATACCTTTCCCACGCCATCTGACTCTAGTTAGACTGTGCTGTGGTGCAAATGTCCTGAGGGTCAGCCAGATCTGTGTAGCATTATGCTCTGCACTAACAATGCAGTTCTTCAGTTTGAAAGAAACTGAAAAAAATGTGCCAGAATAAGGTGTTTTCATCTCACAAACAGCTGTTAATTCAATAGTCTGTTCACTAAAGCATAATCACAATGTATGCAAAGTTTTCGTCAGACTACTTACAGCTCCATTCTTTTCTTCAAATTTTATTTGGAATAGCATTTTATTAAAAGGATGACTTTGAACCTATGTACTGTTTTCAGTCATTGACAACTTGGGAACTCTGTTGTAAGTTTCAAGTGTTTTACAACATGCCTCAGTGACAAAGTGCCACAGTGAAGCTCCATGCAGAGTCTAAGGCCTGCCTGCATGCACATGTGATGTCTGTTAGTGTCATGGTTGGAAACAGTTGTTTCTATGTGTTTCTAAGTAGACTTTGCCCTCGTGGCACAGTGCAGAGTACCCCTGCTTAAGGACTGAGCTTCTTCCTGGCCTGTCCAGTCATTAGCCCATTCTTTACATCCAGGGGGCCCTGCCCTGTTCTCTCTAGTCATGCCTCCCACCGCTAAGAGCTGGCCATTCACACTGTAGAAGAAACAGTAAAGGAGCCTGATGGCATGTCACTGAACCATAAGGCTCACAGTTTTTCTGCTTCTGCCAACATCTCTAGAATGACCTATAGACATCCATTCTGACAAATTCATGAGAAATACAACAGAATATATATAATACAGCAACCACAGCTTTAAGGCTTGAGTAATTCATACTTTACATTTTAATCAGTTATACTTTTAAGCCTGATAATCAAAATAAAAAAGTATAAGTTTTTTTTGTCTGCATTTGTAGTCATGATTCTGAATAAGGGTCCACAAGCATCACCAAACTGCATATGGATCCATGATAGTGAAGGCTGAAACCCCTTTGACCCTGAGGGATACAGGCTATGAGCCTGACCCATGTTCTCCCATGACATGCTCAGCTTCAGCTGTTCAGTCCGGCTGCTCAAAGAGACAGGCTTTGATCTTCAATCAGTGTTGCTTCAGGATTTAGAGACGTGACGTCAGGAGGCCAAGAAGTTGAGGGGGAAGTTTATTTGATTCCTAGGGAACTAGAAAACTCAACCCACACAGCATCAATTGCAAGATAAAAAGTCCCTGAATTTAGGGCACATATCTGTCTTTATGTGCATGTTCTTGTTGACCCCACGTAGTGTTAAACTGTGCTTTTGAATTAAGGAGAACACTGCAGGGGAAAGGAAAAAAAACAACAGGACAATCATTCATATGAAGGCCAAGTCAGGTAATCAGTCCCACATGCAAATGGTTCTAGAGCAGTTAGAACAGATGTTTTTTAATAGACTACCAAGCCAATCAGGTATAGAAGCAGACTGAATGCATAAAAACATGAATGGTAGCAGGCAGGTCCATATTGACACTAAAAGCTTGAATTAGTAACCATCGGCTTTGTTTAGTGAAGGTTTGTTGGGTTTTGTAGGGTAGATTCCATTTTATAGTAAATGTAGTTTTTTTGTTTATTTTTGTGAGTAGTTCAGGATGCATTCAAATGTGTAAGTCTCCTCTGTTAGTCTCCAGAGTCCCTGGAATTTCAGGATGTGTCACTGTGCCCTGCTTATGTGTTGGTTTTTAGTTATGGAAAAGCTCTAAGCTTGAGACATTTATGTACTTTTCATTTACACATTAAAATAATATAAGCAGCAGCAAGGTGTAGTGATGCACATCTATAATCCTAGCTCAGAAGCTGAGGCAGGAGTGCCAATTCAAGGCCAGTCTGGACTGTACAGCAAGACCCTGTTTCAAAAACCAAGCAAAAATATCCTAGTACTTGAGTACTGACTTTATTTTACACTTGTAAGAGGTCTGTGGATGTTCAAAACAAGCACAGACAGGAAAAGATGCAATCATTTTACTTTCTATCATTTTAAAGGAAAACACCTAGTTTTCAAAATACACTTAAAATTAAGTTTAGGAGAGAGCAATGTTTCTTCTTTCTAAATTAAATGACAAAATGTAATGGAAATACTAATAACATCCACAAGTGTAATAGGAAATTTTGAAAGAGTCTGGTTTATATTGAATACAAATTCCCTTTTCTCATTTAATACTGATGTACTTTGAGGCCTGTGGTCCTCTTTAAAGGAAACACGACATTTCAGTTGATTAAAATAAAAGGTAACTTCCTCCCACACCTTTACAGTCACCATCAGGAGAGTGAGAACCTTTGCTATAAAGTGGATGTGCATGGTTCCTGTATATGTGTTTATATAAAATATACATATACTACATATTTAAGAATCAGTTGCTATATTTTCTAGAAATAAGAAACTAAACAGTATTTCCTACAAGTTAGTTAAGAAAAACATCCCTTTCCTTAGTTTCTTCTCATTCTTAAGTACACAAAGCTTCAAGATAGATGCATTGCTTGTAGAAATGGTCATGTCTTACTAACTGTACTGTTACCATTTTTGCTAGGATCTTTTGATGATGGAGCAAGTAAAAGACTTTGCTGCTAATGTGTATGAAGCTTTTAGTACCCCCCAACAACTGGAGAAATGATTTTTCCTTTCAAGAAAAGCTAAAGCGGGATTCATCTACATTGAAAAGTACTCTGAATAAATCACCTATACCAAGAGTGACAATTTGCAACCAAAAATGCCTAATAAAATATATTCTTAAGCAAAGTCTTCATTTCATAAGGAAGTAGATTCATTTGGCACCTTATTGTATTTTTAATTCATCAGTAGTGTACTTCATCAGGTGTATCTAATTGGTGCACAAATTACAAACCCCAGGATCATTCATGATCTGTTACAACCTGGATAGCTGATCCAAACAAAGTAGATAGTTTTATATGTACATGTAATGGAATGTGGTGTCCTTTCACACATATAATGAGGGAAAATCTGTTTTGAAAAGTAGATCTAGGATGTATGGACTCTGAAAATATAATGTTTAACTAATCATGAAGTTTCCTGGACTTTGAAGTAAGTAAAAGCCAGATTCTCTCCAGTCACATGATTTGTCCCACACACCTTGACAGAGGGCTTATCTTCTAGAAATCAGTGAACTTTAAAACCTCTGATCAACTATTTTTTTTCTTTGCTATTTTTTCTTCAATATTTATTTGCAGCATTTTCTAAAGCTTTCTTAGCAACCCTCAGAAAGTTGCATATAGATTTATAGGCTAATGTTATGTTCATGTTTACTCACAATTATTAATTACAGAGTTTTATTCATTTGTGTATAAATAATTTGAATAACTTTGTATTGATTTTGAGTACAATAACTTGTTGCAATAAACTATTTTAATAAAATATAGTTTTGTTCAGTTAATACTTTGCAGCCATTAATTTATTTGTTATTTAGTAATATTTTTGCTGTTTTTTTTTTTAAGAGAGCATGCTAGTTTTAAGTCTCAAGTGGTATATAGTTGGTGCTTTCTTCTAACTTGTTTTATTTTTCTTTCAGAAAAAAATGTAAATAAAAGTAAATTATTCCTTGTCGCTAGTATATGTGTGGTTCTTCATTTAGAGGGGCATTAAGGTATCAGCAATGGATTAGCTATATTCAGTAATAGATGGTTTTTAGAACATAGTTTTATGTCCCTCCCACATAATATAACATAGCTAAGTAGGAGATGGTAGAAAATGAATTGTGCAGAGCGTCCTAAAGCTTAGCTGAGCTCTGTAATGAAACAACCATGTATAAAGATGACAAAGGGGACACATTTTTTAAATTTGATGAGATATACTGATATTGTCATTTCTAATTGAGAAGGTAATTGCACTTTGGAACAACAGGAAATGTGTATGTGGAATAAGACATGCATCACTTCCAAAAATACCCCAGATTTACATCAGGGAAACTTTGAGATTGTGTAGATACAGCTTTGTCAGAAGAAAATTACTCGGCAGAAAATTATCACCTGTACTCATCAGCATCTGTAGAGTCAAGACCATTGAAGAGGTGGCAAGGTTTAAAAGAAACGAAATAAATAACCTATGTATTTAAAGTTAACTGACATTAACCTATGTATTTAAAGTTAACTGACATTGCATATTACTAATTTGCTTCTTTTGAAACAGTTTGGTTAACCTAGAAAGTGATTTAAAATGGGCTATCATAAATCCTTAGACATTTTAACTTAAAATCCAAACACTCTTAATTAGCAAATATTTCCCCTAGTATTTCATCTCACTTTTCAGGGTGTGTCCACTGTGTCCCCAGTAGTAATGACACATTTTTCTCTGTAAGTCTACTGATGGGTATTCTCTATTGTCTTTCTGGTACAAATCACATGCAGTACTCATGTAGCTTTTTTTATACTTCTCCATCTTTTGCTACTATTTCACATTGAACCAATAGGTTGTTTTTTATTATTTTTATCTTTTTGTTGAAAGGCAACACCCTTTCATCTAGTCATTCCACAGTATTTAACTTAGCTGGGAAGAAAACTGCAGCTCTCCAGTCATTAGCTTACACAATCGAGATAATCAAATATTCCACTGGCATAATTAATTTGTATTAGTCTCTGAGGGCTGCTGTAACAAATTACTGTTAATTGGATTACTTGAAACATCAAAACTCTTTTCTCTCATGTCTGGTGTGAAATCTAACACCAGGTATTAACAGGACTGTGCTACTCTGAAGGCTCTCAGAAAATCTTTCTGTTTGCATGTCCCCTTCAGCAAGCATTCCTTGCTTCTTTTGTAGAAATATGACCTAATTATGTGTCTGTGTCTTTTTCTAAGGTCTAAGGATAGTCCATCCCCCATCCAATATGAGCTGCTTTCAAAACTTAATTACATTTATAAAGACTTCATTTCCAAGATCACCTTTTGTAGGTTCGAGATGGACATATTCAGTCCATTGCAGCCATGTAACTAAGCTTTGGTACACACACACCACCCGTGGGAATGGAAGTGGAGGGTGTGCCGTTCACTGAAAACCTCTGCTTATCCTAGACATCAGTCAGCAGGAAATGAGCATCAGCTAATTAGTGCATTGGCTAAATGGACACTAAGTGCCTTCTACTTGTTTCTCCTTCAAAACATAATAAATGTAATTACACGTGTAAAATTTTGAAGGAAATAAGGCTGGCAAATTTTTAATCTAGTAGTGTTTTTAACTTAACAAAAGCAAAACGAAGTTTTTCCTGGTGTGGAGCCCCACCCTAGCCAGTTCACTCTCTGCCTCATGCTTGTAGTTGACAACAGGATCTCCAGTTGCCCTGCCTGCCTGCTGCTATACCTCTATGCCATTATGGACTCTTCCCTCTGACACTGTAAGCCAAAATAAACTTCCTTTTATAAATTGTTTTGGGTCATGGCGTTTCATCACAGCCAAAGAAAGTAACCCTTCCCAATTGTCAACTAGGTTTGCACCTTAAGTTTTAGCCCTTATTAAAAGCCCAGTCCTCCAATCTCACTCTATCTCCAAATTGGGAGAATATATATTAAGATCTTAATGTATCTTTAATATTAATGTTAAATGTCTACAGCAATTAGTTTTATAAATAAGAGGGAAGTCTTTACAATGAAAAGATAATTACTGAATTCATTGGAAAAACACATCCAACCAAATTTATTACATACTGCCTGCATTATATATGAGGATTCATAACTGAGTGGGTGGGGAGAGATCAAACACATCCTGAATGGCTTCAACAACAGGGAGTTACTCTTCTCATAGTCCTGGAGGTCAGAAGTCCAAGATCAGGGTGTTGGGAGATCTGGTTTCTTCTGCATTCTCCTTGGCTTGCAGATGGTTGCCTTCTTGCTAGACTTTACACGGCTTTCCCCTGGACTCCTGCATCTTTATTGTCTCTTTCTCGTATAGGACACCAAATTCCATTGCATCAAAGCTAGCCTTATGATTTGGTTTAATCTTAATCATCTCATTAAGTGTTCTGTTTCTAAATGCAGCCACAGTGTGGTGTTAGGGCTTCTGTCTAAGAATAGGACTTGGGAGAGAATTCAGTCCATAACATCATCAGTTTCTACATTCTCTAGAACAGATTGCCACCTGTGATTGACAGGTGAAATGAATTATGTGAGAAGAGACTTAGTAGGAAAGCATTGAAATATTCTACAGTAACATAAGCAATTTAGGAAAGAAGGAGGCTACATTGCCTAATCAGTAGCTTTTTCTTACCATTTTTACCACAATTTCATTAGTGCTCCTTTAAAAAAAAAAAAAAAAAACCTGGGGTTAGAGTTACCTGTGGCATACATCTCTCAGCTGCAGGTTAAGTCACATTAGTTAGTGTGAGAGTCCATCCCCATTGACAGGGCATCTGATGAAAACTTAGGTGTGGCAACTCCACTGTGATGCCATTTGGCTTTGAAGACGTCCAAGTTAGTGGCTGCCCGTGGCCCAGTAGTTCTACCTGTAATTGGAAACATGGATAATGTACAGATGTTCCCAAGTACATCATTGCAACATCTGCTTTCTAAGGAGTGACCGAGTTTCTAAAAACAGTACAGACAGAGGTCTGCTTTTACCTTTGGCACTCACGTGCCATTTTATATCTTCCTCCGGTTGTTCCCACGTCACCCTCAGGAGGTAAACCAACATGGACAGAGATTGAGAAAGGAGAATGGAGTGCCAGAGCTGAAGAGGGGATGAGAGATAGGACATAATTGGGTGCAATTTGCCCAATTCATGCCAGCCCAGTTCTTACACACTGTTTTGAATAAATACTTCTTTCTCCTGGTCAGCCCCGACTGTCAGGTTTTCCAGTGACCTCCACTGGTCAGTAGCATATGAATTCAACCAATGATCCCTAGGATTGTTTTGCAGTCTTGGTCTTGTTCAGACAAAGTGAATTCACATAAGTAGTTCTGTACATACTCAAGAGTTATTTGAACCATAACACTTTATCACATGGATCAATACAAAATAAAACCCCTAAGTTTTAATTGTACTAATTAATGGCGTGCAAGACCAAGATAAAAAAGATAGCTGCTGCCATATCCAGGTGTGGAGGTTGTGCTTTAATCATGGATTTGAAATCTCTCTTTCAGCCTGGTCAACCCCCAGTGTTGGAAATAAAATGTGGAAAGGTAACCCAAGGAAATTCACATGACACTTCACTCCAAAAAGATGACCAGCGTCTCAAGGACCCCAAGATATATCACAGCACACTCCACTGGGTCTGACGACAGCCTTAAGTTATGACAGACGAACCATAACACCTTACTTTGATTCAGATATGTTCTTGGTGTGGTGTTTGGGGGAAGCAATTCAAGTTCTATGAAAAACTCATTTTCAATGCATGGAGTGACCTTGAACACCACAGAGGAACTATGAAGAATCATGCCTGTTGTACGTCATTATGCATGGAGGTATTGTCGTTCGTAAATTCAGTTTTCTTAGAATTTCACAAAACGGTGGCTGAACATTAGTTGCCATTATTGCAACTGCCTGAGCTCATTTTAAAGTCACTTTGTCTTAGGCCCAAGAGGACCACAGGAAAGTTTCCCCTCGACGTTGAAACAAGTTATGTTCTCCCCAGCCTGTTTTCGTCAGCAATTGAAAGGAATAGTCAGGATAAAGTTCTTTCTTACCTCTGTCTCCCCCAGACTAGCCACAGGTTCTCCAAGAAACAGCTTTCCTGAGATGGGCCACTTAAGAAAAATAGCATAGACTCTTCGTTTCTCGGGTTTAGAGGTGTACCTGGTTAGGGAAAACAGAAAGCTTGGTGACAAGTTCTACCCCGTGTTTCTCCTTATTCATGGATCATGTCTGGAATTGTTTTACAGATATTTGACCATGTCACCACTGGTAATATAAAAAGACGTACTCCCGCCCACCACCAACACCACCACACACACACACACACACACATACACACACACACACACACACACACACACACACACACACACACACACACACACCGTGGTATAAAAACTGCCTTACTTTTCCAGCCCACCAGTATTAAAAAGTTTATTTTTGCTGTTTTGTGACAAGGTCTTTTATTTATTGATTTTTGGTTTTTCAAGACAGGGTTTTCCTGTATAGTCCTGACTGTCCTGGAACTCACTCTATAGACCAGGCTGGCCTTGAACCCACACAGATCTGCCTGCCTCTGCCTCCCAAGTGTTGGGATTAAAGGCTTGTGCCACCACCATCCATAGCAACAGGGTCTTAATCTGTAGCTAAGACTGGCTTTGAACTTACAACAGTCCCCTTGCCTTAGTCTCTTCAGTGTTGGCATTTCAGGCATGCTGCCACACCTAGCTAAAATGAAGTTCTGGGAAGGCGGCTTCATGAGCTAATATCCTGTTCCAAACTGCTCCCATGGAGGTGAAAACAGAGTGTAGAAAGAAGCTAAGTGGAGCTGCATGGCTTTCCACCTGCTGACTCAAAGTCACAGGGATATGTAGTGTGCTCACTATTAGGGATGCAACAGAAAGCCAAACACAATTCTTGTTTATATGTGGCATAGGCTTGAATTGAAAATGCAGACAATCACATAAATAACAAAGTGTAAGATTTGAATCACAATATAAAAGAAAAGGAAGCATAAAAATTGTAATGAAGGGTGCCTTTGGGTTTCTATTGCTGTGAAGAGACACCATGACCATGGCAATTCCTATAAAGGAAAACATTTAATTGGGGCTGGCTTACAGGTTCAGAGCTTTAATCCATTATTGTCATGGCTGCACATGGTGGAGTCATACAGGCAGACATGGTGCTGGAGAAGGAGCTGAGAGTTCTACATCTTGATCTGCAGATAGCAGAACCAATTGTGATATTGGGCTTAGCTTGAGCATAGAAGACCTCAAAGCCCACCCCCACACTTTCTCAAACAAAACCACACCGAGTCTAACAAGACCACACCTCCTAATAGGACCAGGGAACCATTTTCTTTCAAACCACCACAAAGGGTTGTTTTTTGTTTTGTTTTTCTTTTTTTTTTTTTTTAAAGACTGGGACATCAGACAGCTTCATTGCTAAGAAAACCACATTCAACCCAAGAGTCACAGCATAAATGAGAACAATAGGAACAATAAGAGGAATTCACTCTAGACAAAGATACATTCATGTGCTCACCCAATTTCTCAACAAAATATTTAAAGAAATCTGTAAACAGTCCTCGGTGTTGTATGGCTAGAGATACAGCATTGAACACGGTCCCTGACTTCATGTGCCCACATTCCAGTGGAATAAGCAAGAATGACCACATCGATGAATGAATGAAGTACTGAGTAAACATGAGGACATAGGAGTACAAGGCTTCACTCCCTGTCTTAGTTATGGTTTCTATTGCTGTGTCAAACACCATGACAAAAAGCAAGTTGGGGAGGAAAGGGTTTATTTGGCTTATACTTCAGCATTGCTGTTTATCACCAATGGAAGTCAGGACAGGAACTCAAACAGGGCAGGATCCTGGAGACAGGAGCTGATGCAGAGGCCATGGAGGGGAGCTGCTTATTGGCTTGCTTCCCCTGGCTTGCTCAGCCTGCTTTATTATAGGACCACTAACCCAGTGATAACACCTTCACCATGGGTGGCTGTGCCCTCCCCCATTGATCACTAAATGAGAAAATGCCTTACAGCTGGATCTCAAGGAGGCATTTCCTCAACTGAGGCCCCTTCCACTCTGACGATTCTAGCTTGTGTCAAGTTGACACACAAAACCAGCCAGTACAAACCCAGCACTCGCCGGGCGGTGGTGGCGCACGCCTTTAATCCCAGCACTCGGGAGGCAGAGGCAGGCGGATCTCTGTGAGTTCGAGGCCAGCCTGTTCTACAGAGCGAGATCCAGGAAAGGCGCAAAGCTACACAGAGAAACCCTGTCTCGAAAAACCAAAAAAAAAAAAAAAAAAAAAAAAACCCAGCACTCAGGCAGATCTCTGCAAGCTTCCGGCTAGCCAGGACTACCCAGAGAAACAAAAACATGCAGAAAGACAAGGCCTACTAGTGTTAGAAAAGTAGGCCTTGCGTGCAACATTGAACAGAACAGGCAGGGACAATCTCTCTGAGAAGGCAGCCATGAAACCCAAAGAACAGGAAACTCCATGCAAGCATGTGGGAAAGTCTTCCAGGCTGAGAAACAAGCACAAAAGCCACAGAGCACGAGTGTGCTTGGCTTGCAGATACAGCAGCAAGGGGCAGGAAGAGAGGGAGAGCAGACAGAACGAGGACCAGATTTCATAAGGCCAAGGAGACCTCTGTAAGGCCTTACTTCTCCCTTGAGACTAGAAGTCTTGGAAGAATCTGTGTATGGAAATACTCTAAGCCAGGCATGACATCAGCCTGGGTTACATCATGAAATGCTGACTAAATAAATAAATCATAAATCAATAGTTTTCTCTGCTTGCTCTCTAGAGACTATATTAAAAGGAGCAGGGTCAAGGGCTGGGAGATGGTTCAGTTGGGAGAGTGCTTGCCTCACAAGTATGAGGACTTAAGGTTTTGGGGTTTTTTTGGGTTTTTTTTGTTTGTTTGTTTGTTTGTTTTGGTTTTTCGAGACAGGGTTTCTCTGTGCAGCTTTGTGCCTTTCCTGGAACTCACTTGGTAGCCCAGGCTGGCCTCGAACTCACAGAGATCCTCCTGGCTCTCCCTCCCAAGTGCTGGGATTAAAGGCGTGCGCCACCACCGCCTGGCTGAGGACTTGAGTTTTAATCGCCAGAACCCACATCAAAATCTGAACTCTAATCTCAACAATGGCAAGATGAATGAATATCTGGAAACTCATGGGTAGGTCAGCAACCCAGGTCTATGTGGTGAAGCTCCACGCCAGTAAGAGGAGCTGGCTCAAGCAGAAGGTGGAAAGTGTCTGAGGACTGATACCCAAGTCCTCTGATGGACTCATGCATGCTGTGCATATGTGTGCATTGTACCCACAAGTACATGCACATACCCCCAAACCCCACCCCCCACCAATGGAGTAATAATAGAAAACAAAGGATAGGGCAGAAAGAGGATCAATCGAGAAGGTACTAAAATAATTCATTGGTGCGAAAATGGAGAGCCACATGATAGGAACCTCCACAGAGAGAATGAGAGGCAGCCAGAGTCTATATACATTTCAGAAATAAAAACAGTAGATCCAATAATGAATTGGCTGTTGTGGTGGTTCAAATGAAAATGGCCCCCATAGACTCATAGAGCACTGTTAGGAGGTGTGGTCTCATTGGAGTAGGTGTGGCCTTGTTGGAAGAACTAAGACATAAGTTGGTACCAGAGACTGGGGTATTGCTGTGATAGACTGGACCATGTTTTTGTTTGGAGGAATGTGGACTTTGGATTAGAAAAGCAGTTGAACACTTGCCGTGGGCCTTAATTCGGTCATACTAGTAGAAGCATGAAAGACAGTGGTGCTAAGGGTGATTTGAACTGTAGGGGCCAAGCTCAAGGTGTTTCTGAGGAGAAGAATTTTAGTATGTGGCCTAGAGACTGTTCCTGTGATATTCTGTGAAGAATGTGGCTGCTTTCTGCCCTTGTCAAAAAAAAAAAAAAAATCTGCCTGAGGATGAACTCAAGAGTTATGGATTCACAGTTTTGGCAGAAGAGATTTCAAAATAGCCTAGCAACGACTGTGTCATGGAGTTATCAGTGGCCATGCTTATGCAGATCTATAATGAAAAGGAACAAGCTGAGCGAGGAAAAATACAAAATGTACTGTTTGAGGAGAAAAGGGGCGGCCCCAGTAAGTTTAATGGAGCTAACTCCTGTGTTAAAGGAGATAAAAAGATTCAAGAAAAGCCTGATACTAGATGGAATAAAGGGAGTGGTGACCTCAGGGCAAGACCCCACCCAGCTAAGCCTCCAACTTGTAAAAAAAGAATTGAAGAAGATTTAGAGTCCTGTACAGTGGCACAAGCATTTAATCCCAGCTCTAGGGAGGTGGGTGCAGGAAGATTTCAGAGTTCAAGACCAGCATGGTCTACAGAGCAAGTTCTAGGGCAGCCAAGCTTAGGCAGTGAAGGAAACCCTCTCCAACATCTTGGGGTCTCCAAGGCAATCTAGGCTTTACCTTCACAGCTTCACACAATGGCCTCTTTCTAGGTCTGCCTACAGGGACACCCCTTACACATGCCTGGCCTCAGCAGCTTTCATTAGTCCCAAAGAGAGATCCCACAACCCCTTTCTTCTATCCTTAGCTCTAAAGCCAGGACCATGTGCCAAAGCTGCCAAGTCCTACTGCTTGCTGGGGCTGGAGTATGGCCTCCTTGTTCAAATACATTTTCACCAGCTTTCTGTCTTCACGACTAAGGAAAGGGGCTGAGGACAAGCACATGGCAGGGGTGTCCCTGCATGGAGACCCAGAGAGGTCATTGTATGAAGCTGTGAAGGTGATGCCTGGATTGCCTTGAAGAGCACTTTGACATCAGACACAGAGATGCATTGTTTGGAGTTTGCCCTGGTGTTTTTCAGTCTTGTTTCGGTCCAGTAATTCCCCAGGATGCTCCCTTTCCTCCTTTTTTTTTTTTCCCTTTCCTCCCTTTTAGAACGTTAATGTATATCCTCTGCCATTATTTGTTGGAAGTATGTGATCTGCTTTTTGGACTTTGACTTTACAGGGGATTACGGTTATGAGATTGCTGTGAGTCTTGGGAGAGACTTTGGACTGTCAAACAGGGTTGCACTGTGATGTGCTATAGACGGGGACTTTTGAAGTTGGACTGAATGCAGTTTTGCACTTTGATATGGCTACAAGCCAATGGGGGCTGTAAGTGGAACGTGGAGATTTAAATGAAAATGGCCCCCGTAGGATCATAGGGAGTAGCACTATTAGGAGGTGTGGCCTTCTTGGAGTAGGTGTGACCTTCATGGAGTAGGTGTGGCCTGCTTGGAGGAAGTCTGTCACCGGTAGGGGGCTTTGAGGTTTCAAATGCTCAAGCCCAGGCCCAGTGTCTCTCTCTTCCTGCTGCCTGCCAATCTGTGTGTAGAACTCTCAGCTACCTCTCCAGCACCATGTCTGCCTACATGCTGCCATGCTTCCCACCATGATGACAATGGACTAAACCTCTGAACCTGTAGGCCAGCCCCCAATTAAATGTTTTCCTTTATAAGAGAAGCCGTGGTCATGGTGTCTCCTCACAGCAATAGGAACTCTAACTAAGACAGCTGTGGCTATACAAGAAAGGTGGGTTAATAGCAACAAATGTCAGTTGGGGAATTAAGACAGATGAACTTGGAAGTCCAAGTTCAATTGTAGTGATTGGGAAGATCAAGCATAGGAGACTAACAGGGAACAACCAATGAGTCTGATCCTCTGAGGCCAACAGTGCCTGTGGTTTCAGAGAACAGGCACCAGCTACTGGGCCTGTAAGGGGGAGACCATGGTGAGTCTTGATAAAAGCTATTTGGGGAGGTGCGGGGTGGAAGCCTAAACCAAGTGAATTTGACGGAAAAGCTCCAGCTAGAAACAACAATTAAAAGTTGTTCTGCAAGCTATCTTTTGCTTTGTTTCGGTTTTGGTTTTGGTTTTTCGAGGCAAGATATTTTATTACGCATGAAAGGAAAGAATGGGAAGGCAGCTGGAGACGAGGTCAGACTTTTAAAGATAAAATAAATAACGTGTCTGTATGTGGGTGAGAAAGGAACTAAGAAAGAGCAGGACTGGCAATGAGGCATGGAATCAGAAGACCGTGCTACATCCTTGCCTGGAGGATTTGAGCTGTGAGGGAGAAAACAAGGGCTGGGCTTAAAGCTAAGTGTGAGCTAATTTGACATTGTACATATGTGACCGCAGGTCTAGTCACACTTAGCAGTCCAGGGGCAGCCTCAGAAGGTACAGCTGGATTGAACCAAAGGCATTCGTCTGGCAAATGAGTACAAGAGAGGGAAGGAAAGCTCAGGAGTTAGGGTACATATGGTGAATGAATTGTAGTGGCAGGCCCCCTCTACACCCTGTAAACAATTCCCCATTCTCTCCTCCCCCTAGTTCCTGTCTCTATGATTATGACTACTCTAGGTATCTCATAAATAACATTTGTCTCTTTGAGACTGGGTCCTTGCACTTCACACAAATTTCTGAAAATCCATCTGCACTGTAGCATTTCCTTCCTTTCAGAAACTGAATAATAATATATATGTACCACAGTGTGTACGCTCACACCTTTAACTTAATCATTCATAAGTGGACTCCAATGCTCTCATGTGTGAGTTTCTGGGAATATAGTTCTTCTGGTGTCATTCTTTTGCTCAAAGGTGGAACCGTGGGGTAGGGGAGTAATTCTATTTTTAATATTTTGGGGGACTGACATATTACCCATTAACAGCAGCTGTGATTTTTGCATCCTCTCAAACTGTAGTGTACAGGAGTTCCAATCTCTCCAAGATCATCAGCTGTACTTTTAAAAACAGGAGCTATTCTAAGCTGGTGGTAGTGGTACATGCCTTTAATCCCAGGACTTGAGAGGCAGAGGCAGACAGAGCTTTGAGTTCAAGGCCAGCCTGGTCTACAGAACAAGTTCCAGGATAGCCAGGGCTACACAGAGAAACCTTGTCTCAAAAAAAGAAAAACAAACAAAAAATAGCTATTCTAAAGGATATGAGATGATTTCTGGTTGTAGTTTCATTTATATTTTACCTGAAGTTCCTTAATGTGACATTTAGTATAATTTCTGATGCTCGTCCACCATCATATGAATCTTAAACCATCACAGCTGGTATCTCTACAGGGACAGTTGGTCCTTCTTATTCTACCATTTTCTCAGACTCCTGCTTTGGCTAGCTTTAATTTTTTTGTTTGCTTTGCCCTTGGGTGCTGTGGGATGTCTTTCTGTGCACTGTGAATGTTTTGCTCTGATTGGTTGATAAATAAAGTCATTTGGCCAATGGTGAGGCAGAATAAGGTTAGGTAGGACATTCCAACTGGAGAGAAAGAAGAAAGGAGAGTGGAGAGACACTGTGAGCCGCCTCCAGGAGAAGCAAGATGTGAAAGTACTGGTAAGACAGGAAGCCACATGGCAATGCAGAGATTAATAGAAATCGCCGAGTTAAGTTATAAGATCTAGCTAGTGAGAAGCCTGAGCCATTAGACCATACAGTTTGTAAATAATATAAGCCTCTGTGTGTTTACTTGGACCAAGCGACTGTGGGACATGGGTGGGAGAGATTCGTCCTGACCGCAGGCCAGGCAGGACTGGAGAAACTTCCAGGTACACTTGGGTATCTCTTGTTTGCTACTTTGATGGGATTTAATATCTGAAAAACTAGGGATTTACTAGTGACTAAACACTAGTCTGTTTTACATTTAACCACTCAGCATTCTTTACTGATCTAAATGTCTTCCAATTTTGTAAGAGTCAATTTAGCTAAACATTGTCCACCACTAGGGGATAACTAGGTATTATTTAAGCAGAATTTGATAAACATTATGTTCAGCGACACTCTAATTCTTATTTTCTTTGCATTTGAGTTACATTGGAACATGTGTGGTACAGGCAGCAGCCAATCAGTCTCTCTCCTTTTATCCTGCTATCTCTCTGTATATAGCTCAGATATTAAGTGCTTTCCTCTATCAAAACAGTACTTGTTAATCAGGAAAACTTACCACACATCTGGGGTGCAAGTGTCATTCTGAGATCTCCAAGGGTGTGTTTCATAAATAGCTTCCCCGTTGACTTGGAGCCACGTTCCCATCTGCCTTAATCGCTCTTCAAAAATCACAGGAATGATGCCATCTAGTGTGGGACCAATATTCATCAAAAGATTTCCTCCACATGCGACGGTTTCCACAAGTTGCTAAAAGCAAAAAAAAAAAAACAAAAAAAACAAATACAGTTTGAAGTAGAAAAAAACAATTCATCTCCCTTGTGTCAATCTGTGTGTGTGTGTGTGTGTGCATGCGTGAGTGTGTGTGTGTATGAAACACATAATCACTTCATAGAAAAAAAAAACACAGAGGATAATGCCCTGAGTTTGTGGCACTACACTATCCCGATGATAAGAAAACAAGGGGTTGGGGATTTAGCTCAGTGGTAGAGCACTTGCCTAGCAAGCACAAGGCCCTGGGTTCGGTCCTCAGCTCTGGGGAAAAAAAAGAAAAAAGAAAACAAATCCTTGTAACCACCTCATCATGAAGAACATTCCAGAGTAACAACCCCACAACATACTTTACTATACCTCCACCAATTCTTCAATTGTAAGATAATCATTGATTCCAGCTTCCCGCCTGTAACCCCAGGAGAACTGATCTATTGTCATGCAGTTTTCCCATTTATGTGGCAAAAGGTGTCCAGGATTGTAACGGTCGCTGCAGGTATAGAAGCCGCCATGATGGCAGATGGAACCAGCTCCCCAACGATCGTTGGTGACCACTGTCTTCCGAACGGGGCTGAAATGAAAGGTGGAGTCTCTCTTCAAGCAAAAGCATTCTTGAAGCAAAAGGAAACACCACGAACAGATCCTCTCCAAATCCACCCCCGACAAATGACCATAAGAAGTCAGAGAGCCTCTGCTTCTGAAGCCAAGTAGATGTGTGGTGACTGGAGCCTAGACTCTCAACATTGCTGTTTCCAGGATTGAAGTGAATTCCTCAGCTTCTCTGAAGAATGAGTTCTTTCACCATTGTTATAGTGCAGATAACTGGCATATAACTCAGAGTCTAGCTATGAGAACAGGCGTGAGAGCACTATATATACCTCAAGTTCCCATTCTCATGTTATGAATAGTAGACTAAGCTGAATTTATACTCAAGTTTTTCCCCCCAGACTAACTAACCTCATACATCCTAGCCTTTCTCTTATAATTTGTGCCTACTACTGGAAAAATCTCTGAAAAATTGAGCGTTGACATCATGTGAAATATACCCCCCAAATTTCTTATGTCTGGTGGCTCAAGAAGAGAGAATGAACAGGACACCACTTACAGGGGCAGTTTTGATGCACAAATTGAAGCAGATGGTCCCAACCATTCCTGGACCGTGATTTTTTTTTTTAAATTGACTACAAAACCAGTTTGATTGTATTTGACCCCTGATTTGTTTATTCCTGATTATTTTTACTAAATACTGACTGAGCTAACAAGCATTGTTTATAACGATTTCTTTGTCCCACACCACAAATGAGCACAAAACCACAGAAATGTAAATGCTTAGACACACTTTAGGAGTGTTTCAGGCAAGTACAGGTGCATAAAAGTATACAGACCTTTCATTATACAGCCAGGTTAAGAAACCAGTACTGTTCCAGTAGTAATCTGGTGCTCCCCCATCTCCATCTGCCCACAGGACGTCGGGCTGGTACTTGTTCACTAACTCATAGAGCTCAGGCAATGTCTTAGAAATGGGAAATTGCTGCTTTTGGAATGAACTGGATTTGTCCTCCAGGAAGAGTGGATGGAACCATTCAAAAAGGGAATAGTACAGTCCAAAGTGCAAGTCGGTGTTGTTCTTGATGGCCACCTCAAGCTCCTTGACAATGTCCCTCTTCGGCCCCTCATCAACTGCATTCCAATTCCAGGAATAGGGTGAACCCCACAAGGTAAAGCCTGGAAAACAGCAGTAGGAAAACCCTCAAAGCATTATCACCTTGACTTCAGTAAGTTTCAACCCACGAAACAATTCAAACGGAACCCATAATTCACTGCTTCTCCAAATAACTGTTTCTAGGCAAACTTTTCAGTCTGTCTTGTACTCATCTAAACAAACAGATGAGAACATAAATAATGTGGGACTGGTGTCTTCCAAAGCAATTTTCAGGGTCCATTGTAAGAGCTGTACACTCCGTCTCCGGTTACAGAATCTGAGGTTCTTGGGGTAAAGCATTGTGTCATGGTGTTTGCAGTGGTTTTAGCTACACCCTTTAGCCAATTGTTAGCACAGCATTTAGTGCAAAATATATAATCAATAATAGTGGATGGTCTCTAAGAGGGGGACACCTTCCACATCATCACACTGAGTAATTCTCTCCACTATTTGGAATAAAGACCCAAGATGTATCGTCTGTGGGATTTGTGTGAAACTTCTGAACAATGTTCTAAGCTCTATTGCTCAGATGGGTTTTGTTACAGTGTGATTCTCAGAATACTAGTGAGGACAGGCAGCAAACCTCTGGTGCTTGATAATGAATTTAAACGGAGAGGGAGAAGATACACTATTTCTAAGTAGTTCTGTACTTTTTGCCTCCATTTATCTTACTCTAAAGCCATAAACTTGGTTATAGTTTTTCGAAGTACCCCAAAATGAAAACTAACACACGGTGTTACACTCTGAAATAATTCACATTTCAACAGGAATTGGCACATAGACTGGTCATCATTCTATATAAAATATTAGAAGAGATATATAAACTGAGATGCTAAAGAAATAGTATAAAATCCTCAGAAATTTCAGCCCATGCCTTAGGCCCGTAAGAACTTCGTTACTGTCTCACTGAAGTCTTAGAGCATCGTGAAGGATGGACATTCGCAAGACAACTTTGCCATTCACTTCACTGTTACGTTGGGACAAGCCTGAGAAATGACTCACTCTTTAGGTTCATTGTAAGAAGTTCCTCCGATAGTTTGCACTCTCTCTAAGGATGTCTGTGGGAAGCTTGAAGGCAGTGTCAATATTTAAGGTCTGCCTCAAAACTTCCAGTCCAACAGCCACATGGTTCTTCATCTCGGCACATCACTCCAAGTGCACAATGACCCTCCTCCCAGCTGAAGTCAGCAGTACATTTTCTGTAAGCAGTGTAAACAATTGGCACACAGATCCTTGCACCCGAACACATATTGTCTGCATCCTGGCCTCAGTCTAAAGCAGTGGTTCTTAACCTGTGGGCCGTGACTCCTTTGGGAAATAAAATAACCCTTCCATGGGGTCACCTAAGGCCATCAGAAAACACAGATACTTATATTACGATTCATAACAGTAGCAAAAGTACAGTTCTGAAGTAGCAATGAAAATAACTTTATCCCTGGGGGTCACCACAACATGAGGAAGTGTATTAAAGGGTCCCAGGATTGGGAAGGTGGAGAAACACTAGTCTAAAGGTATTGGGGCTTTCTTTTCAGTGAACTCACTTTGTGGGAGATAGTTTGAGAAAGTTCAGGAGACTGACACACTCCCACCAGGAGAAACATCTAGAGGAGAAAGTTGTGCAGCTATCAGACTGTGGCCAAAGGGGAAAATATTAAAGGTAACTGCAGACTTTTGGTTTGCGTTCATCTCATCTGCCTCCTTGCCACCCCCGCAGAACATAATAAGGTGACTTTTCAAGATAAAGAAGATCACGCAAAACAAACGACCTTGTGCATTAACATGAGTGTGGGACAGCATTAGCCAATGTTCTCTGGTCTTAAGGACACTGAGTGGTTATACCAGAATTGATTCGCAACTCCTGTGAATTCTTTTGATATTTCTGGGCATTATTATAAATCTCTAACTCTTTTCCCTTGAAGTCTCTGTCTTTCTTTCACTTACCAACATTTGCTTATCTAAATGTTGGCCCAAAGTACAGCCAACTCTGTGTGGAGTCAAGACTAAGGCACTCTAAGGCCCACGATGCTTTTGCAGAATGCATTAAAGAGGAAAAAGGGAACCCAGCCGTGGTGGCACACACCTTTAATCCCAGCACTCTGAAGGCAGAGGGAGGTGAATCTCTGAGTTGGAGGTCAGCCTGGTCTACAGAGTGAGTTCCAGGACAGCCAGGGCTACACAGAGGAAACCTGTCTCAGAAAACAGAAAGCAAAGCAAAACAAATGAACAGAAAGGGAAGTGAGACTCTAGTTGCAAACTTTGACTGGCTGCACTCATCCTCTTCAAACAGCTTTAAATAAATCCGGTTATGTATTTCAGTGGTTAAACGTGCACATAAAAATTGTGCTCATCTTTCCTCTCATTCTGTAGTAGGTGCCGGGATCCATAATGCTTTCCAACTGAAGTGGACTATGTGATCCTTAAACTGTAAGCAATTGTGAATATCCACCTGTGGTTGTTCGGAGAGAAGCCTGGTTTCATGGGATTACTTTGCTTTCACGCCCCCACCCAAAAGAATGACCTTACATTCCCAAACCATTGTTAGCATATGTTGTATGTGCTCTGCTTACCTTCGTGATGTTTGGAGGTTAAGACAACATATTTGGCGCCAGAGGCCTGGAGAATATCTGCCCACTGGTTGGCATTAAAATAGTTGGCTGTAAATAGCACTCCAAAATCTTCATATTTAAAACCAGGGGGGTAATTATCGTTCATAAACTCCACAAATTTGGGTCTCTTTTCCTTTTGCCAATACCACCTGTGGGAGGAAAAGAATGAGCACATGGACGACACAGACATCAATGCAATTGCCTAGGCTCGCCCCATGTCCACCCGCTCCTTATGAAGATTACTGCCCGATTCTCTGTCATCTCTTCATCCGAGTGACTTTGCATTAAGGGTAGCTTATGCAAACCAATATTCTCGGCTTGTTCACCTTCTTATCCCCCGTGAAGTCCTCCGGTAATCCAGCCACTGATTCTCCTAATTCTTCTCTAAGTCATGATACAATCTTTGCCTTCACACATGAGCTCACTATGGAACTTAGAGTAGCTAAGATTTCAAGACCACAGGCCTAAAACATAGCATGCACCTGTCATACTTATTAACAGAAAATTTGGGTAGATAGCGGGGAAATAGTTTCATAGGTTGAGCAAATTCACAATCAGAATTGCCTCCCCAAAATGGGATGACAGCTTTGTGTGGCTGAGACTACACTGGAAGACCTCACAGACAGCAAACAAGCAGCATGTCCTGTGCCTGACCCAAAGTCACACCTGTACTTCATGAGTATCCATCACAACGACCCATGCTGGCTAGTGGATCAGACAGATTCTGGGATTTCCTTTTTGTTGTTGTTTTGTTTTGTTTTTTTGAGACAGGGTTTCTCTGTGTAATCCTGGCTGTCCTGGAATTTGTTCTATAGACCAGGCTGGCCTCAAACTCAGATACCTGCCTGCCTCTGCCTCCCAAGGGCTGGGACTAAAGTCAAGCGCCACCTGGTGGTTCTGGGGATTTCTAACCAAGAGGGAAACTGGCTTTCTGGTTAGGGGGAAGTGAAAAGTGAAGGAGTTGATGATGCCTGTCTACCATCATGTGACTTTGAAGGTAAGGTGAGGCAATGCACCTTTATTATTACCCCTTTATTTGCTTTGGGTTTGTTGTTGATTTAGCATGCAAGGATCTTAATTTCATACCTGATCCATGAAGCACTTATTTCAAAATACTTTATCTTACTTTTAATTACATGTGTGCTGGTGTGGAGGTATATACAAGTGCCGGAGGAGTCCAGAAGCATGGAATTCCCCTGGGACCAGAGTTACAGATGGCTGTGAGCCTCCCAGCGTGGGTGCTAGGATCCAAACTCAGGTCCTTAACAAGAGCAGTATGTGCCCTTGACCGCTCAGTAATCTCTCCATCCCCTTTGAAGCACTTTTTTTTTTTTAATTCTGGGACTGTCACTCCTTTATTTACACAGGTGTTGCCATCATCGAGCTACACCCTATAGCCAGGTCCACCTACAAGTCTGCCTGGGAACTCGGGGAAGCGCATATATTCAATGGTGATGCAGAGGAGACATTCAGTCAAGAAACTACTCAACATCTGGAAGTACAAACCGATCCACGGCCCAAACAGTGACAAGCAAGCAGCGCTCACGCCAGGTGGGCTGGCTCCTGACTGCCATGGCGCGGAGGGTGGACACAAAGCCCTGTGTGTGTGTGTGTGTGTGTGTGTGTGTGTGTGTGTGTGTGTGTGTGTGTGTGTGTGTGTGTGTGTGTGTGTTGGGCAGGAGTAGTATGCACTTACCAGAACCATTCGCTCCCGAAGCTGGGCACGGAGAACACTCCCCAGTGGATGAAGATGCCGAACTTGGCCTGGTCGAACCAGGAGGGCAGCGGCCGGCTGTCCAGAGACTCCCACGTAGGGTCGTAGCGCCGGGGGTCCGTGGCCCCGCACCGTGGCAGGAGCGACAGCAGGTGCCATAGCAGCAGGAGCGCCAAGCGCATGCGCACCGGCCTGGGGACCTCTGGGAACAGCATGTCACCAGGACAGCCCCAAACCTTTTTTTGCCAGCTCCAGCCGCTGGCCTAGCGCCCGCCCGGCCTTCCGCCTTCTGCTAAGTGCGCTCCGCCGCTGTCACCTGACCAACAGATTGGTCAGATGACTGGCCGCTGAGGGAGTTGGGCGTGGCTGGGTTTGGTGAGTCCAGATCGCCTAAGGACCCCAAGAAGGTCCCTCAGGTGCACAACCAAGGAAGTCGATTACTCCCCAGCCTCGGCACTTTACCAACCCTGGGTTCTGTTTCCCAGCCGGACCTGATCGGCTTAGCCAAGACTCCGGGTTTGTCTGCTGTGAGACAAAAAACCCGAGCTTGATTTTGGACCACGGTCTCTGACCGACCTCCCGAGGACTCTTTCAGAAGCCTCTCAATAGGCCAGCGCGACCGCCCAGTCCTGGTGGCTGCACGTGTCAGAGCTGTGTGCCCCACCGTGCAATTAGAGCCTGAGACAGCAACCTCTTGGGCTGCCCCTCCCGGTCCAGAACTTTTGAAGCAACCCCCACGGCTCTCAGCCCCTGAATCTGCCTCCGCCAATCTCGAATTTGCAGATGAAATCCCGAGTTTTGGGATTTCAGTCCGTCTGGATTGGGGTCCAAGAACTGGCATTTCTACTCTGGCTCTTGGTGTTTCTGACGTTGCTGGTTGGAGGAACACACTTTTCTGAGAAACCGCATTAGGAACACAAGGCCATCTGAGTAGAATGGATGTTTAAGGAATTTGCATATAAGGAGGGGCTGGGAACCTGCTTGGTTGGCTGAGTGCTTGCCTAGCATGCAGGAAGCCCTGGGTTCCGCCCCTGCATCTAACGAAACTGGAGTGGTAGTGACTATGGCCGAATGAGAAGGAGAGACAGGAGGATCAGGGTTCAAGGTCGTCTTTGACTACATAGAGAGCTACCTGAGACCCTGTCTCAAAAATGAGAAAGGAAGGAAAGAAGAGAGGGAGGAAGGAAGGAAAGAAGGAAGGAAGGAAGGAAGGAAGGAAGGAAGGAAGGAAGGAAGGAAGCCTAAATGTCCTAGGTGGTGGTGGTAGTGTGTGTGTGTGTAGAGAGGGTGTGGGGGGAGGGGACACGATAAAGACGACACCGGGACCTGCATGTAGACTGAAAGAAAGGAGCCAGACACTTAGAATAATCGTCAAAGCACATCTTCGGGAACTCATATCCTCAAGCTTTTTAATTGCTTCTAACCTAAAGCCAGACTCTCCACGGCTTCTACTTTGGCAAAACCTGTATCCTTCCTTTTGTGACCCATTTTCCCCGCCCCCTGAGAAAGGGTTTCTCTGTGTATCTTTTGGAGCCTATCCTTGAACTCAGTCTGTAGACCAGGCTGCGTCTGCTTCCCGGGTGCTGGGATTAAAGGCGTGTGCCACCACCGCCCAGCTCGTGACCCATTTCTAAGGTCCCCTCTTCCAGGATGCTGTTTGCCATCCCTACTATAACACCCTACTTCCTCCTATGTGCCCCCTGCTCCCCGTGACACCTTCTCCTAACCACTAACACAGGAATCCACAGGTGATTCTGGAGCTGGGTGGCGAGAGATCCCATTCCTCTTAGACAGTGAGCTTCCCAAGGACATCTGCAGTGACTTCTTTGGTGCCTGCTTTTATGAGCCACTGAGTCTGGCATTGAGCAACACTTGAAATGTGTTTCCTGGAGTTCTCCTTACTGAATGAACCAAAAAGGAAGTGGCACTAAGTAGCTGTTGCTTGTGGTTCCCTCTTCTGCCCAGCTGGAGGCCCACGGCTCCTCTCCATGCAGTGCAGATGGTTCACCAGGACCCCAGCTCCACCACAGACTACCTGACAAAGACAACGTGCAGAAAGCAAGCTTCACTTTGACTTCATGTGAAGCGTCTGTTAGGGCAGTTGAAGGCGGGGTGGCGGGGGTGAGGCAGCTGGTGGCATTGCATCCACCACAGTCAGCAAAAGGGACAGCAATGAATGTTGATGCTCAGCTTGCTTTCCTCCCTTTTATTTTTCTCCCAGACCTCAACCTATGGTATGGTCCCACCTACAATTACCATAGGTCTCCCACTGTGGTGTTTTGAGTGAGCATAACCCCCACATAGGCTCATATATTTGAATGCTTGGTCCACAGTTGTCGGAACTGTTTGGGAAGGATGAGGAGGTAGAGCCTTGTTGGAAGAGGTATGTCATGGGGGGGGCGGAGCTTTGGCCATGCCATTCCTTGTTAGCTTTCTGTTACTCTGTCTTATGCTTGTGAGTGAGATGTAAGCGCTCAGCTACTCCTCCAGTGCTGTGCCTGCCTACTGCCTGCTGCCTGCTGCCATGCTTCTTACCATGGTGGTCATTGTGTTAGTTAGGGTTATTATTAATGTGATGAAACACCATGACCAAAAAGCAAGTTGGAAGGGAAGTATTTATTTGGCTTACACTTCCATATGACTGTTCATCATCAAAGGAAGTCAGGACAGGAACTCAAACAGGGCGGGAATCTGAAGGCAGGAGCTGATGCAGAGGCCGTGGAGGGGTGCTGTTTACTGGCTTGCTCAGCCTGCTTTCTTCTAGAACCCAGAACCACCAGCCCAGGGAATGGCACCACCCACAATGGGCTGGGCCCTCCCCCATCAATCACTAATTAAGAAAATGCCTTACAGGCTTGCCTACAACCCAATCTTAAGGAGGCATTTTCTTAACTGAGGTTTTCTCTTCTCAGATGACTTTAGCTTGTATCAACTCGTCATAAAATTTTCCAGCACAGTTATGGACTCTAATCCTCTGGAACTGTGAACCCCAAGTTAAACGCTATCTTTTCTAAGCTGCCTTGGTCATCGTGTATCAACATGGCGACTGGAAAGTAACTAAGTCATCCACCTCTACGAAAGCGGACTCACAGTCTGCTGTGAGGTTCATCTGCTAGGTGAGTCTAGACTCTATCAAGCTGAAAATCAATGTTAACCATCACATTTGGGGGCTCAAGAAATCTGGTGTGCTATGAGCTATCATTAGCCCCAGTTTCAATCAACAATGACAACTGTTAGAACCTAGTCTTGAAACGCTGCCTTTGTGTTTTATGGCAGTGAAGAGACATCATGACCACATGCAACTCTTATAAAGGAAAGCGTGTAATTGGGGCTGGCTTACAGTCCAGAGGTTCAGTCCATTATCATCACGGCAGGAAGCAAGGTGACAAGCCGGCAGATGTGGTGCTGGAGAGGTAGCTGAGAGTTCTCTCTAGTGGGCAGACAACAGGAAGAGAGAAATTGGGACTGACTTGAGTTTCTGAAACTTCAAAGCCCACCTCCAGTGACACAATTCCTCCAACAAGGCCACTCCTCCAATAATGCCACTCCCCATGTGTCTGTGGGGGCCATTTTTGCTCAAACCACAGCAAACTCCAAAATGATATCTAATCCCTCAGAGGCTGCTGATCCCCAAGGCTCACTTGAACAAAAAGCAACAGACTTCTCGAACCACTGCCTGCATCCTATTTTTTTTTCCTAAGCAAAGGTCTGTTCAGTGAATACAAAATACCCTTCAATTTTGTGCCATTTGCTGAGGGAAGTCCCGTAGATGTTCTTGTGGTGATAATGCAGTACTGGGGCACTAGGTGGACCCCATGTGGCAAAATAGTTCATCTTCTAATAATTATTTTAGCAGGTACAAATTGCTTACATTTCCATGTAATACTTCAGTTGAAGACTGACCATCAGCTCTGAGTTCCTGAAATGCCATTTAGATCATTTATATCATTTCATATGAATGCAAAGAAATATTGAGCCAGCACACACCATCTTATCCTAAAATTATAGTCTATAGGAAATACTAACATCATCACAGCCCTTACTTAGTGCCCTTAATGCAGGGAAGCCCTAGAAGAGCTGGTTGGGATCATAGCCTAAGATGATAAGGAATACCAATTAGTATTGGAAATGAAAAAACTGTTCTGGGGTGGGGGAGGGAGGTGCTAAATGACAGAAAACATGAAATCTGTGAGACATTTGGAACATGGTCCCCGATGGAATGGCCCACCTGTGGTAGACTCCATGCCATCTTTTGGGGGCTAATGCTTTGCCAAGCTAGGCTTTGTACTTAGAGGCTCTGCTCACTCAACAGTAGAGCCACAGTGCACAAGAGTTTCCCCTCTGCACTTGCAGATGCCAAAGAGGGCCAAGAAATTTGAAAACACCAGATTCTCCAGGTATGCATGGCTCATTTAAAAAGTCTTTGGGGAGCCTCGGACCTTAGTGGGGAACACAGCTAAGGCGTCCTGATACAGCCTTGTTTGATCAATGTCACCTTGATGTGCTGGATGAATTAAGAATGAGGTCTTTGTCCCTGTATCAACAGATAGGTCACTCCAGGCAGTAGTTAAGTGTTGACAAGTATGGGTGAGTAGGAGAGGTTGGAGGTGGGTAGGGGAGGGTAGTTCTTGATAAATCTTGGTTGCTGCCAAGAGGAAGTAGTCCTGACATTGCCATCCTTGGGGTTGTCACCAGCTGTGGAGGGCGAAGCTGGTATTAGAGCGAAGCTCTGGAGGACCCACTCTGGATTTGCGTGTGCGAGCTGGATGGCAGCCACCAACCAGTATCAGCACTTCCCAGAACCGCTCTGAAGTGGACAGTGGAAGACGTGAGCTGATTGCCTCACAGCTGACATCAGCACACAGCCTCTGTCTCTCTCGAAGTGTGGGAGAAAAGCTCCACGAACCAGCCGAGCCCTGTCCAGTCTTGATTAGGTAAATAACCCAGGTTGATGATAGGAAGAGCAAGCGATGTGACGGAAAGAGGAGAAAAGGCTTCCTTCCTTTTCCTGGTCCACGAGAAGGGAAACAAAATAAAGGGGAATACAGGGACTAAGCAGAAGGGATACAAAGAAGAAGATGCACCCAGAACACAGACTGTGAGTGGCCAAACCACTGGGTTAGCACACCCCCTGACGGAGAGGCCCACCTGATGTAGACTCCATGCCATCTCTTGAGGGCTAATGCTTTGCCAAGCTAGTCTTTGCGTTTAGAGGCTCTGCTCACTGAACAGTAGAACCACAGTGCACTAGAACTTCCACTCTGCAGATGCCAAAGAGGGCCACGACATCGCAGAGCCTATTGTAACCATGAGCTAGTGTTGTCACAGCTCACAGTGAGCCATGAGGGAGAGACATTCCCATCCTGGTTTAGGATTCCATGGCAGCTTGTGGGCTGATGGCCAGGTTTCATAAGGTTGGAGTCCCAAGCTGGGTGGTGGTGGCACTCGGGAGGCAGAGACAGGTGGATCAGAGTGAGTTCCAGGAAAAGGTACAAAGCTACACAGAGAAACCCTGTCTCGGGGGAAAAAAAAAAGAAAGAAAGAAAGAAAAAAAAAAAAGGTTGGAGTCCCATTAGACATAGTGTGGTTTGTTTTTTGTTTTTGTTTTGTTTTGTTTTTGTTTGTTTTCCTGGAATGACTTTGATATTTGAGTGACATACACAGGACCTAGAAGTATCTGGAAGCATGGCAAGAAATCTGGCCTGAGTGGCTGTCCGTGGCAGGCTCTCTTTGCCAATGACTGGAGTTCACACCCACAAGTCAGAGGATCTTGTTACACTCCAGGCCCTACTCAGGCAAGATTGCACGTGCCAGCAACTTCAGGCTTCATCTGGGAATAACTAAAGGGCAGGTTTGAGTACCACGCAACCGGAGGAGGCAAAAGCATCGTGCTTCTTCCCAATACCTGGGGAATTGTTGAGGATCCCTGTGTCCAACATGCCTGACCTAAGTGCAGGGCCTGGCGAGGCATCTTCAGTACTGAGCAGTTTCGCCCAGAGAAAAGACCAAGTATTCCCTAATGGGACTGCTTGCCTATCAGTATCTAAGTTTAGTACAGATCGGACCATGAAATATGCCATGATGTGTAGAGGATGGCAGAGCAAAAGGTGTGCTGGTTTCACAAGCAAGCCGCTCAACTATGCATCCAAGAAGATCCATATTTTCTATCGCACAACAGGCAGCCACAGGTAGAGGGAAGGGCGGTCTCCATCACACGTCATGTGCCTCTAATGGCCCTGTGGCTTAAAAGGACAACAGCTTCCTCTGTCTGTACCAGTCCAAGCAGACAAGGGAGTTTCCCTGGTTAGGAGTGGGAGGGTTGAGGTCCTTTGGTTGAGGGGTTGAGGGTTGAGAAAAACTATGGGAGTAATGAGACAAGAGGAACAGAGGGAACGTATTAGTTTCTTCTTCTTCTTCTTCTTCTTCTTCTTCTTTCTTTCTTTCTTTCTTTTCTTTGTTTTTGTTTTTGTTTTTTTGAGACAGGGTTTCTGTGTGGCTTTGCTGCCTGGTGCCTGTCCTGAATCTCACTCTGTAGACCAGGCTGGCCTCGAACTCACAGAGACCCGCCTGCCTCTGCCTCCCGAGTGCTGGGATTAAAGGCATGCGCCACCACCGCCTGGTGAATGTATTAATTTCAAAGGAAAAAAAAAGAACTGAACATAGGAGACTAGAGCCATAAAACCATGAAAAGGTAGCAGGAGAAACAATGTGTGCCAGAACTGCTGTCAAAAAGCAACCGCATAACACAAATTGCTAAATGTTCTTATTAATGAAAAACCCGGAGAAACAGAACAAGCCTCAGCTACCCTCACCTTACCAACTCCTCAGCCTCCAGAGCGAAACTTCCTGTGTACTCACGCCTTATATACCTTTCTGTGCCCTGCCATCTTCCTTCCTTCCTAGTGCTGGAATTAAAGGCATGTATGCTTCCCAAATACTTGGTAGCAAAGGCATGAGATCTCAAGTGCTGGGATTAAAGGCATGTGCCACCACACCTGGCTCTGTTCCCAGTGTGGCCTTGAACTCACAGAGATCCAGACAAACCTCTGCCTCCCAGAGTGATAGGATTAAAGGTGTGTGCCACCAACGCCTGACCTGTATGTCTAATTTGGTGGCTGGCTCTGTTCTCTGATCCCCAGATAAGTTTTACTGGGGTGCACAAATAAAAATCTCACCACACAACCGGAAATTAAAGAGGAGCAGATCATAGGCAAGAGCCCTACGGCTCGTGAATGAAGACAAAGACAGCAGAAAGAATAGAAGACAGGCAGTGTGAGAAACTCAAGGTACATCCTTATGAACTCAGATAAGGCTGAAACACGAAGCTAGACTAGGTGTTCGTCATGGCGTGACAGCCTTGCATCGGTGGTATGGGAGCACCCTGAGGATGAATGTGGTAAATGTAGGGACCAGGCATGCTGGGGAGCCAGCTGGAAAGAGTAGGTGGATGAGACTGAGTGAGAAGGGATCCCCGGAAGGCCCCAGTGACAGCTGAATGCTTGGGAGGGTAGACTGGACATAGATTCTCTAGTATTAGGACCAGTGATCAGTTCACCCTGAGCATAAAGCATTGCCAAGGTGACAGTCCTGTGAAGAGAATTTCTCTCTTTCTCCTCCAGAAAAAAGAAAAAAAAAAAACCAGAGGGAGATGTCTGAAGCAGAGGGCAGGTTATGAATCAATCGCTGGGCCGGGCGGTGGTGGTGCATGCCTGTCATCCCAGCACTCAGGAAGCAGAGGCAGGAGGATCTCTGTGAGTTCGAGGCCAGCCTGGGCTACAAAGGCACAAAGCTATATAGAGAAACCCTGTCTCGAAAAAACAAACAAACAGAAAAGCAAGTCTTACAGGCACAGAGCCTTTTGTACCTAATCGATAAGACAGTCCTGAGCAACTAAGAGTCACAAAATAATAAGTTCTAAAAATATGCTGATATTAAATTAAATATTTATATTAATGTGAGGCAGGTTAAGTGCATTCAGACGGCAGCAATGGACACAATGATCATAGGAAGTACATAATCCAGAGAGAGTGGTGGTTTATAAGGTGCAGGCTGGCATGTGCTATTTTGGCAGCAATGGACACAATGATCATAGGAAGTACATAATCCAGAGAGAGAGAGAGGTGGTTTATAAGGTGCAGGCTGGCATGTGCTGTTTTTGCTTGCAATATGGTAGACACTATTCCATGTGGGTTTTTATTTTTTATTTTCTCATTAAATCTCCATAGGATACCTTCAAGGTTTATAAAGCATCCCAAAAGGTACTTTAACGAAAACATTTACTGGGCCGTAGAGATATCTCAGTGGTCAAGAACACTTATTGCTCTCCTGGAAGACTCAGGCTTGGTTCTGAGTCTTCATGGCAGCTCAGAGCCATCTGTCACTCAGTGCCAGGGTGACCCAAGGCTCCCTTCTTGTCTTCAAAGGCACAGGATCACGCACACACAAACATTCATACACACACAATTAAATCTTTTTTCAAATCACTTATTGTATGTGTGTGGGGTGGGTGTTTCACGCACCAGGGCACACATGTAGAGATCAGAGGACTGCTTTGAGAAGTCAGTCCTCTCCTTCCGCCATGTGAGTTCCAGGGATCCGAAAAGGTTGTCAGCCTCAGTGGCAAGCACAATTACTAGCTAAGCCGCACTGCCCTCAAAGGATAGTTTTATTATCCTTGCTCTACACATGTGGATAGAAGCACAGAGACTTAAGTCCTCACCAAAGAGCCCAGGGCCAGTGTTGCAATCATCCTGTTATATGGGAAAAAGCTATATAAACTCTTGTGTTGTATGAATGAAACGTTGCGGTCATCCACTCATTCATTTGGCCATTACTTTTTGTTTTGATAGGTCAAGATAGCCTTTACTTTGTACAAGACACTGATCCAGAAAAAGGGAAGAAAGCGTTTAGAGCTCTATTTTTCATAGGTCAACTCTCTAGTGAACTTGAAATAAATAACCTTCTAAATACTGTGTTGCAAGCTGGAGTTCACATGGTGAAAGGTAGAATGTTCTCGAACCTTATGTCATGGGACCCTGATTGAATCTGTGCATCAGAAAGAATTTCCTGAAGAATTAAAGTTTTGATTGAGGCCTTAAGGATGGGTAATTAAGTAATGAGTGGGAGTGAGAGTGTTCCAGGTAGGGCCAACAGTCTGGATTAGGTGCCCAGAATGAAAAAAACCACTCCTCACCAAGCTTCCAAAATCAAGACAGAAGAAACTCCTGAGGCGGTGCTGGTGTGTAAAAGAGCTGGTGGAGTTTTGAACTGGGGAAGGGGCCAGGAGAGGGAGGGATAGATTCCAATCACTGACATTTCTGTAAACAAGAGTGACATGGAAGACTAAATAAGCCTTTAATAGCTTCCTGGAGAGGCAGACAGAGGAGCTTAATCATTTAGAGCCCCAAGGGGATCTAAGAGTAAAACAGTCCTGTCTTGTGGACATTCTGGGAAGGGAGAAATTGTTATGACATTCTCCTCTTTTGACCAAAGGCCTTGTAAGACTGAGGCCTCTAGAGCTGTCCTGTGGTGACATGGGGCTGAAAATAAATTAGTAAGCCAGTTGGATCACAAGTAAGAGATGTCTTGCTCTCCAGATTGGCACCAGGCTCGAGACCCCTCCCCATAATTTTATGAAGAATCTCTTGTGGCAGAAGGACTGTGGCTGCACGTGTGACACACAGGACTGTAGTCTCTCAAGGTCTGCACCTTTGTCTTTATCACACATCCCTTTCATCCATGGACACAGACACATTCGGAACTTATCAGAAGGAACTCCACGCAAGCTCTCTTGGTGGTGCATGCATGTAATCCCAGCACTTGATCTGGGATCCTGGGGCAGAATGATTGCATGCCAGCCTGGACTACACAGCAAAAAAAAAAAAAACACACAACCAAACCCACTTCATTCATTCCAGATCAGTAAAGCCCATATTATCATCTTATCCCAGAGCTCCTCCCGGGATCGCATACTAGAAAGTCAGGCTCCCATGAACACCAGTGGGAAATTTATCTTGGTTTGTTTTGCTTTCTCAATTTCCTTAAGTATTACTTTCATTCATGAAAAGTGAAAAACTAAGAACAAAACACCATGTGGGTATACATCAACATACGAAGCAAAATGGGATTATTGAAGTGTAGTATTCATTACAACTTTTGGAACCTAACATGAAATCATCTTGCTTATTTCAAAAGGCAAGATCCATGCCTTTTTTGATGATAGCCACCAATATAAAGCGGCTTTGTTACTTTTGTTGAAAATATATATAAAAAAATTGAACTTATGGTTACCACAAAAGAACACTTAGGATCCCTACAGCTGGTTTATTGATTTCCTAATTGCCTTAGATATGTGGAAAGCAGGAGCCTAGAAAAAGGCTTAGTGAGAAATGCTTGCCATGTAAGCCTGCTGACCTGAGTTTGGATCCCTGGAATCATTTTGAAAATCTGGGTGTGGTGGCGCAGGTCTGTGACGTCAGCATCTCTATGTGAAATGGGAAACAGAGACAGGGGAATCTCCTAGAAACTCTCTGGCTGGCTAGCTCGTGGTATGCAGTGTAACAGTGTAAACAAGGACACCCTGCCTCAATACAGTGGAAGGTGAAGACTGACATCCAGGGTTGTGCCCGAATCTCCACACACGTGATGTGTTATCTGTTGCGCACATGCACCCACAGCCACTCTCCCACACACATCATACACTCGGACACAAAAATAGTTTGTAAAGATATGCTAAGATAGAATAAGATATTTTTTCCAACATTTTTGTTTTATTTACTTAAAATCAAAGCTTATTAAATGTACTCATTCGACAAAGACATTTTGAGCACAGGAAAAATAAACAAGTCCAGAAGATTTAAGGCCGAACTAGAGGACGTTCTTGACTTTAAAGAGCTGTCTGTCAGCCTAATAGAGATGAGGTAGTATGGAAAGAAATCAATGAAATAATGGAGCAAAGTCACAATTATAGACAATGTGCAGGGCAGTGAGACGCTGAGCCCCCAGCAGTGCAGAAAAAATTAACACCCATTTACTGCGGCTATGGGACGGGCATTGATTTTTGCTTATTTTATTTACATATATTCCATACCAAGTACCCTGTGCAGTTTCCTTATGATACAATCACAGGCACTGAACATGTGACAGGCTGAGACATAGAGGTCATGCAGCTCCCCTAAAGGGGGTCCCAGCTATTTTCTAGGGGATGGATATCCATGGTCATCAGTGTTGGTCACACATGAGGCAGTGTTCCTGAATGCCAACATGCTCCTGTCCCTGAGGTCAGGTCTTTTACTTCACACACATGGCCATCTTCCAGAATTCCATGGCACTGAATCATTGCTAGGTCTGGAAGTGGATTCATCATTGACTTGGGCATCTGTTTTTTCCTTCCCAGGAAGTTAAGGACTCAATTCCAAAAGAAGAATGTTCATCTTTTTTTTTTTTTGAAAACCCACAAACACAGATGGTCTTACCAAATCCCCTCTAAACACAGCATTGTAGCTCCTTATTAATTCCCTAAAGGAGGTGATTATACGTGGAATATCCATGAGGCCCCATGGCCCCTCCAGAGGGACACACACCTGCAACAACTCAGACTCTCACGAACCTCTCAAGGTGCCATACCTACAACTCTAGAAGTGGGTAGAACTAAGAGAAAGAAGCCGAACAACCAAGAGGCCACACAGTGTGGGTCCATGTATGGACCATTTTAGAAGATGCAAGATAGAGTGACAAAGAGCCGATCCGTGGTTGCCTGGGGCTGCGGGTCATGGGGGAAGGAAGGGAAGGATTTCAAGGCACAGGAAGAATCTTTTGGGGGTGATGGATATTTTCACTGCTGTCATCATGGTAGTTTCAAAGCTGTGTCCATCCACCAAAATTCACCAAATGTGTTTTGAGGTAGGACTGTATATATATATATATATTGCTCACGATTCAAAGAAAGGTGCTGAAGAGGGTTTTCTTGCTGTCAAGTTGAGTATGTGGGAATGTGCTTTCTACATGAGATTGGACATTTTGCCATCCTTTTTATTACCATCGTTGATAGTTAAGAGAATCCAGACTTAATGCCTTCTTTAAAAGAAAACACCTTAGAACAGGCTATTCCCAAGGTAGTCAGCAATATTTATATCAAAACCAGATCCAGCTGCATACTTAAGAGTGAAATTCTAGAGGCATACCTACTAGAATAAGGAAAAGCTGTGGTGTTACTATCAGCATTTTTTATTTCTGGAAATGCTGTCTCAAAAATAGTAAGAGTTTCATTATTAGGAGGGTGGAAAAAAAAAAGAGGCATGATGATCCATGTCTGTAATCCCAGCGCTAGGAAGTAGAAGCAAGAGAATCAAGAGTTCAAGGCCAGCCTTGGTGGCACAGTGAGTTCAAGCCTTGGGCTATTTTTGATTCGCTCTCAAGAAGAAATGGAAGAGGAGGAGGAGGAAGAAGAGGAGGAGGAAGGAGATGTTGGCATTGAAGCCCGCCCCTTGAGGACCCGCCCAGCATCCTGACATCATCTTATGAAAAGCCCCCTTGAAGAGGAAAAACAAAACCTCCCCCTCCTTCTTCCTTTTCCCCTCTCTCTCCATGAAGTTGCGTGCCCCTCCATTTTTCTTTCTCTCTCTTTCCCTCTCTCCCTCCCTCTTTCTCTCTATCACTTGTCCCCTCCCCTTTAATAAAACTTTCCATGTGGATGCCGTGCCTGCATGGTGTGAGTGACTTTCCACCAAGCCATGCCCGTTGACCCCTGCCCAAATGGCCTGTCTCCTTGGCTCAAACCCGCCAAGGCCTCTCAAGTGCCCTTCCACAACATTGGTGCTGCAGGACTCGACAGTCCCCCTGGTGTTTTCTCCTACCCTCGGGCTGTCTGAGAAATGCTTGGACCCTGTACCTTCCAATTCCACCTGGAGGATCGCTGGGATCCTTCACCCTATCCGTAAGCTCTTCCCTCTGGGCCATTTTCTGAGTGAGGGTTCGTCCATCCCCACCATGGTTTCTTGCCTTTCGGCCTAGCCCAAAAGCTCCGGTACCGGGTGACCATGTGTCTCGGGCTCAGCCCTCAGGCATCTGTTCCCATGTGACGACATACAGAGGAGCTTGCCCCCAACTCACCCCATGGCCCCTAGATCTTTGGATGACGACCCACTGGCTACCTTACGCCATCATCGGTCCTCGCTGATGCTTTTGGGACGCTGGAGTTCAGTCTGTTGGACCTTTTACCTCCCTCGTGGAAAATTAGCCTACCACCAAACCTCTAACACCCCTTATCTTTCCAACTTCTGCCAGAGATCCATGTCCTGTTCACTCTCCTATCCTGGCTCTAGCCTGCTGGATTTCTTCCTTATCACCCAGTCAGTCCCTCATGCTCCTCCAGCCTCTGCCAAAACGGTTACATCATCACCTGTCACCAGGTCCCCTTCTGCGGCATGTGCACCCTTTCGAATGGCCTGCCAGGCAGAGCACGTTCTCTTTGCCTGTCCCTTGCCTCTAGTTCCTCTCCTTGTCTGTAATTTCATCCCTTGCCTCATCTTTTCTCTCTCTCTCGCTTCACTCTGTTGCCAGGACCTCATCCATGTGCCCCACCATGTGGCAGATCTGCTCTGAGAAGGAGCCTGGTGCTGCCATGTTCCTGCAGCTGCCTATCCCTCTTGCCCAGTCGGGCTCCAGCTGACCAGGGAAGGTGTGAACCGAGGCTAGGAGCCCCGGGGAAGTGGGTGGGGAGAGCATGCGAGCCAAAATTCTCAGGGCAGGTGGTGGTGCGCTCTAGAGCAGGGAGAAGGTGGCATGTGGCATGCAGGCCGGAGCCCCGCCCCAGGTTGATAGGCAGGCTGCGAGCCAGTGCCGTGGGGGATGGGGAACCTCGGGTGCATGGGGGGCGGGGGGTTCCAGGCACCACCAGCTGCCAAGCAGAAGAAGTGGCAGATGAGCCGCAGAAATGTCTAGCCAGAGCCTTACTTACTCAGCTCCTATTAACTATGTCTCTATATGTACGCATATGACTTATATTTAACCCTATATGCCTGACAACCATCTTTACTAGGAAAAACAAAACAGATCACTGGGCAATCACGTGGTCGGTCGCCATCTTGACTAAGGTCAAAGACAAACAGGTCATATGGCCTCATTGCCATGGGCCAACTTTGCTAAGGACAGCAAAAAAGTCACTTCCTGTTCATGGTTCAAGCACAGGCAGGGTGCCCGATGCTCAGGCTCTGTGTGGAGACTTGGGGGAAGGGGGGGGGGCGTCAGTGGCGCTCTGCATGTCCCTGCTGCCCTGGGCCAGGAAAGCTCTGCCATGTGCTTCGAATTGTTTCACAGCCTGAGGACTCAAGCTTTGAAGGCCCCTTAGGGCTCCCGGTTGCAGCCTGGGCCTGGTGCTCCTCGGCAGCCCTGCACATACTTGCAGAGGTGGGGGGCCCAGAGATTCTGGCAGGCCTTGAGAGCTTGCCTCCCAGACACTGCTGTGGGGAGGGTTGCGTGGCCTTGCCAATGTCATCCTCTCCTTCCCCCTCAGGCGTCACCAGCTTGCATTTCCCTGTGGGTGGGACAGCGCGCTGCTGTGGCTCCCACCCGCCCTTAGAGGACCTGCCTTCCTGACTCCACCACCTGAGCCACACCCTCCCGGGGCTTCTTTTTAAGAACAGCTCTTAAAATATTTAAATTTACAAGGCTATGGCCAACTTGCCAGCTCATTTTATAGATTAAAAAAAAAAAAATCAAGCCTTACTTTTCTAAATCTGCTAGGACTCTTAATGAAAAAAATCTAAGATATAAAAGTCCATGCATACTTGGAGGGTCTCAAAAAATGATTTAAGATATAAATACCAGTTACAAAGATATAAATAAATGATTTAAATACTTAAGGATTACTTTCCCCTTCTATGATATTGTTCTATTTGTTAGAATTCCTAGCCATTCCCCCTACTATATGACTGCCCATGCACTGTCCAGTAGCCAGGAGAGATGCTTAGTCATCCTAGGGCCTTATGTCCTACATAATCCATGTGCTGCATGATCATGTAAGCTGTGCGCAGTGTGGTCACACAATTTATGCGCATGCATGGGCAGGGATGGGGGGGGAATCTATAAAAGCAGGTTCCACCTATTCCTTCCCTCTCTTCCTGTTTGGTCATTCCGTAGGCCTATGCACACCCCTTCTATTCCCTTTCCTTAATAAACTCTTATAGTGGGCTTTGTTGGGTGGTAAACAGTGCCACTTAATAAATAACAATATTAAGATTTCAAAAGTTCAGATTTTAACATTAATAGAATTCTGATACTGCTTGGTTTACAAGCTCAAGATTTTAAATTGTCTTTGGTTGTCTTCTAAATATAAACTTAAACTTCTCATCAGGCCAAAGACATCTCTGTCTGATTTGTACCTGGCTCTCTCTAAACAAAATTTGTTTAAAATATTTAAAAATACCTTTTAACCCAAATCTGTAATTTTGCTGGGACTCAAAGGTATGAACCTAGATACCCATTAATGCTTTTCTATGATTTGGATCTCAATATTAACTGGTAATACCAATATATTTAAAACTTTTATATCCTTTTATAAAATAAAATTATAGCTTGAGTTTTCCCCACTTGTCCAGTTACTAAGACTATGGGCCTAAAAGTTCCAAATTAGTTCATAACTTCTAACTGCTGTTCCTAGTTTAAACTTGTCTCAACAGGTTTCCATTTGGCTGGAGACACATTTGGCTAGGAGATACAGGATGACTGCAACCTGTTCCAAATGACCACAAGCTCTGGACTTGCTAAAGGCTGATGTGGACTAGCCTAGCCAACGTGTTCCCTGTCTCTAAAACTGGCTCAGATAACCACATGCTTCTGATAAATGCCCCACTGCAAAAATTCCCTCCTTTTTTTTGACTAGCCTTTCAGTCTTGTTGGGTCCTGACCACCTATGCCCTTCTTCAGCTTGAAGCAGCTACAGAAGAGAGTACCTCGTCCCTGCCTCTGAAACAGGCTAAGTTAAGGGAAAACTCCCTGGCTTAGGGGACAAAATGGCTACCTATAATGCCCATTGACATACTAGGAAACTGGGCCCAGAGTTGTCTACTAATAGATTTATTAACTAAAATGGTTCTGCAATAAGATAAGACACTTGACCTTCTTTATACAAAACAAAAGAGGTATTATAGGGCCTTAAGAAATTATTATTTCTATGTAAATCATTCAGGATTATAATCTGGCAGTACTCAAAGATCAGAACTACAGGGTCTTGAAAATGACAATACAAGAATGTATGCCTAGCCTCCTTGTCCTTGCTAACTTTGTTAAGCTGTAACTAACTGGAAAAACTGTATGTCCAGATTTAACTTATATATGCTCTCAGAGTTAAGCCTAAACAATATTTGTCTAATTTAGATATACCAAACAGATTTTGTTCCCCTGGTCCTCAAACACTTTTAGAGATCTGAGAATACGGCATTTAATATAAAGGCTTTTTATGATAGAGAGACCTGTCAGCTCCTGGCAGTATCCTGTATCTTCAAAAAGATGCCACAGAAGAACTTACACCTGGAGGATTGCTTTGGGTGTGACAGGGTCAGCCTCACAGTGAAAAGCTGCCTTACACTGCTGCTGAGATCCTGTCCAGACTGTGAATATCTGAAGCAACAGGAATCGATCGTCCTCTCTGCCACGACAGATAGAATGACCTCCCAAATTTCTACTCCACAAAAAAAAAAAAAAAAAAAAAAAAAAAAAAAAAAATCTGTCAGATCTTCTGGCCTTGGGCAGCTAGCTAAAGGCAAATACTGCTTCAGGGGCTTTTGTCCCCTAACAACCACAGAGAGACTTGAGGTTGCTGCCTAGGTAGCTGGAAATCTGTCTCACTTCTGTTTATTTACTTATCCTTCTCAGATCTGATGGTGTTTGATTACCAGATACTAGTCCACTTGCCAATTTTACATGTCTCCCCACCCCAAAGGCTACAAGCACCTTGATAGCTCATTAATAAGATTCCTGTTAAAAGTACAGATGGATATGTCTTGTTCACAGGCTTCATAGTCCAGGATTAACAGGTTTCAGATGTAACTTCAGAGGTTCAAAGTTTTAGCATCGATAAATGCAATTTTGATAAGCTGATAGAGCACTGACTACAGACAGTCTTTAAATTTCTGTGGACTTTACTGGTTCCAGCTTTTAGAAACAGCCTAGCATTGGAGAGGGTAGGGAAGCCTCACTCCTCCTTCTTCACTCACTCAACCACGTCCACTCACTCAATTTCCTCTGGTTATAGATTTAAAGATATGTTTCACTGGGCTGAAACCAGGCCCTAAAAATGTTCATGCCATTTAACCCAAAGCCATAGCTTTTGCTATGATACCAAGATGTAAATTTATTCCAGTTGTTTTACAGACACTTACAGTTCCCTGTACAAATTCACCCCTCCTGCCAGATGCCTGCCAAGGCTAGACCCTTAAAGACCCTCCAGATACACCACTAGCTGCTGCACCAACCAAGGACACCAACTGGGCGAAATACTGTCAGGTTAACTTAACCCATGTGCCCACTCATAAAAACTCTGTTATCTCCTAAGTTGTTGACACTTTTCAGAATGGATAAAGGCGTTTCCCACCTCCAGAGAAACAGCAGATGTGATGACTGACCGCTGTACTCCTGATTTGGCATGCCACTTTCCCAGGCTCCTAGAACATCCCTGCTGGTACCACCACTCCAGACTCAAGGGCATATCTGCTTTTTCCTCTGGCTCATCCACCCCTGCCTCTTCTGTACAACCAGGGCACTTCTTTCTAGCAGTTATCACTCTTCCCATGTCTAACCCTGATCACGAGGCCAATGATAACAATCTGTTTTTTTTTTTTTCCTAGCAACCTGCCTTCTCAGCTCCTTCAAGAGGTCTCCAGGATGACAGCTAACTGAATGCTTCTTCACTCACACCTCCCGCTGTGCATGACTTCCCAACTTCCCCCTCCCCACTTTGTCCCAAAATCATCAGGAAGCAGTCTCGAGAATTCAGTGCCCTGACCCCCTCCCCCACTTGCTATCTGTAACTCACCTTTTTATAATAACCAGAAATGGAGGAATATTGGCATTCAAAGCCTGCCCCTTGGGGACCCACCCAGCATCCTGACGTCATCTTATGAAAAGCCTCCTCCTCCTTCTTCCCTTTCCCCTCTCTCTTCATGAGGCTGCACACACCTCCACTTTCCTTTCTCTCCTTTTCTCTCTCTCTTTCCCTTTCTTTCTCTCTCTCCCTCCCTCTTCCTCTCTATTCCCTCTTCCTCCTCCTTTAATAAAACTTTCCCCATGGATGCTGTGCCTACATGGTGTGAGTAACTTTCCACTGTGCTGTACCCCCTTGGCCACTGCCTGAATGGTGCATCTCCTCAGCTCAAACCCCCCCCCAAAGGCCTCTTGAGCACCATTCCACAAACAGAGGGAAGACAAGGAGGAAGAAAAAAAAAATATTTCTTTTATGTTACCACTCTATTTGGTGGCATGAACCTGGGAGAGCAGAGCCTAAAATGAGGCAGACTAAAGTCTCATGCAATGGTCAACTTTATTCAGGGCATCAGACAATTTATATTCTAAGGGTATTTTGAGGGTTAAGCAGGGCCATGTGAGCACAGTTCACTTGAGTTCAAATCACAAGGACAAGGTCACATGAGTTTAGGCTTATACAGCCAGGAGGATAACTCATGCTTGGAAACCTCATTCTGAATAATAATAGGTGAGATGATAGGTCATCTGAAGTAAAACTCACTCCTATTTATTAGTGGGTGGGGCATGAGAATGCATTCCAAGAACAACCCATGTTACAGAGGAACAGAGGTCACAAGAGTCTTGTCTTGTTCAATTGGATTTTTCTTACAAGCGCTCAGAGATCACATCCGTGGACTGTGTTTCGACACCCCCTACCTTTGTGTACTTGTGAGGACTAAAGTTATATTTTAATTACTATGCTTAAGAGATCTATAAAACAAAACTTGCTCTATCCTGCCAAGCCCCACTTGCCCCGGGAACAGATAACTTCCTGGAATGCAGGGGGCTGTTGTTCATGTAAGATTAGAAGCCATGTGTTTTCACTTTTCTAAACAAGGCTGATTGCCCCAACTGCACAGGATGTACTTGATTATGCACAGGCAGGAGGTACATAGGCAGGAAGTACGTCAGGGCGTGTGATTGCCCCCTGTTGGACGAAGGCAGGAAATACATAGCCTTGTGGGTTTGACCTTCACAAGCAGTGGATTAACGTAATTCACAACCATTCTCTGGGAGTGGACCTGGCCAGTCCATTGCCCTGGCCAGCATTTAACAAAGCTTGCTTCAAGTTTGGCTCACAAGTTGTGGTAGTGCTCTTGTTCTCACCTGGTGGAATTAACACACCATGACTCCAAGAGGAACTCTTAGAGCTACAGAGTTCAGCCTAAGTTGAGCGACAGTGACGGGGAAGCGGTAGTTCTCTTCTTTACATCACCGTCTTGAAAATGGAAACTATTCCATGAGCAACAGCAGCAAAAAATGCAAAATAGAAACTGAGAGGCAGACAACGGAGAAGCAAAATGCACTTTCTACAAATATGAAACAATTATGGTCTTCTTGATCTCTGAAGTGCTCATACAATCAATAAGGCTAAGATCCCTGCGGACTAACAGGGACAGATTGTGGCTATGCAGGTCACCAACAAGGGAGACAATCCGCTGCTAGGCACAGAAGGAAATATTCAGTCATCAGATCTTCTCTTAAACGCTAATCTAACAATAAAAATTACCGTTTTCTTTTCAACTTAATTAAAAAAAAAACATGGCAAGCCAGCAAAGCATGGGATGTGCAGCCAATACTGAGCAGGGTGGAAACTGGTAGCCTTGTGAACTACAGTGCACACTGCATACAGTCCAGGGAATGCAATTTACTTTTCCTGCTGTTCTGAATAAATTTCATAAAAATGAAAGATTATAGAAGGAAGCAATTCAAAGACTTCTTTCTTCTTTGTGTGTTTTCTCATTTCCCAGAAAGTGTTTTTCTATCTATATTTGATTACTTTATGATTTATGGTTTCTTTGCACTGAACTCTTTAATCCATCTTTTTATCAGGGTGTCTTGTTGGTGAATGTGCCAAAGGAATGTTTAAAGAAACATTTTCTGAATACTTTGGAAATAAGACACGTTACAGACTAATTCACATGGAGTTTTGTGGGTGCCGTTATGATGGACTGAGATTTAGATATATCTGGGACCTCTGATCCATATGCTATTCTGCAGGCCTGGCCTCCTGACCTGTAGCCTCTGAATGAGAAAAGATGAGATAGAGCATATCTTGCCCAGCTCTGGGACCTGGATCTCTGAGACAGCTGCTTGTAAACTTTGTGTCTTGGGACAGCTTCCTCTTCCTGCCCCTTAATTCCTAAGCAGTAAACAAGTGCTGTGAGATGTCTGTCTTGTTTAGTCTTACAGCTGTCCAGGTAAATGGCCAGAGTGGTACCCCAAGCACTGGCCACATCACATAACTGTTGGTCATTATTCATGTGCCAATGCCACATGGCTTTAATAATTAGAGCTATGTCTTGTTTCAAATGGTATTGAATAAAACAAGTTGCTATCATTTCTATTTCCTTAAAAAAATCAAATTTAATGTCAAGTCAAAAAAGTCTTCACATAACACTTGCTTCTTTCACCATCTACCTGCAAGTCATCAGTATTTGTTTTGTTCTTTTTTTTTTACATTTATTTACTTATGTGGGGGTGGGGGAGGTGAACAAACATGCATAGAGGCCAGAAAATAACTTGTAAGAATCAAATTCTCTCCTTCTACTGTGTGGCGCCTGGAGATTGAACTCAGGACATCAGGCTTGGTGACAAGTGCCATTAACTGCTGAGCCATCTCACTGAATTGGTATTTGTATTTTTAAAAATCTAGAGCAATAATATTAATTTTTACTTTTTAAAAAAAACTTTTATATGTATGGCTGTTTTGTTTGCATGTATGTCTGTGTACTATTTGTACACCTGGTGCCATGGGAAACCAGGAGAGGATGTCAGATCCGCTGGAACTGGAGTTATACACAGTTGTGGGCCACCATGCGGGTACTAGGAATCGAACCTAGGTCCTCTGGAGGAGCAGCGAGTGCTCTTAACCACTGAGTCATCTCTCCAGCCCTAGAGTGATTATTTAAAATGTGATCTGGCTCATGCCACTCTCCCGTTTCAAATCCCTGATCCATGTCTTCTGCTTGGACTAGTAAATGCACTGATGTCTCTGTGTCACGTGTACCCCCAATACTCTCTCATGATACCCCAGGCCTACTGGGCTCCCCTCCTTGGCTCCTTACAGCAAGCTTTTGCAACTTCAGCCAGTCGTGGACTCCTTCCTCTATCATCCTGATGAGTATGAGGCTTTGTGGTTCCAGTCTTTTCAAAGCTTCCGCCTTTAGACAGGCCTTCCCTTGCTAGTCTGGCTAAGTCCTCCCCTTCTATATGTTTCCTAGCAGATCATCCTTCTTATTTCCATCTAAGTAGTAACACACGAGAAGCTGCCTTGCTTGTCTCTTGCTATGGTTTGTATATGATTTGTGTACTTCTCCCTGGGGCTCCATGTTTTGAATCTAATCCCTATTGTCAGGAACTGAGGAGGTGGAAATTCCATCTGACTGTAGTGTTTGCAGATGGAGCCACTGGGAGAGGATTAGGGTTGGGTAAAATTACTAGGGTGGAGCGCCTATGATTGGATTTTGATGGCTTTATACGGAGAGGGAGAGAGACCAGAAGAGGTCCACATACACAGGCCAGCTCCCATGTCTCTCACCATCTAATATCTACATCATCTCAGGATTCCGATAGCAAGAAGGCCATCTCAGACTCTTTGACCTTGCGCTTCCGAACCATGAGTCAAGAAAGCTTCTCTTCATTACAACTCACTCAATCTACAAATTAATACCTCAGCTGCCTTTCTTCAGCACCCTTCTCTGCCACCCAATACAATCTACTTCCTGCACCCTCAGTTCCCAAAACAGACCTCAACCTGGCAATCAAATCCTGGGGTGGGATGCAGCTCAGAGAGACATTAGGACAGGAAGTTTATCAAGAAGTCACTTTGGCTTGCTTTCCTGGAGGCACAGACTCACTGGGGGCTTGAAGGTCATTTCAGATACTCCTCCTTCTTTGGGAAGTTTGAGCTTAAAAGCAGACGGATCAGATATTGTCAGTACCTAGTGATAAACCCTAGCCCACCTGCTTTGTCATCTTCTGTCTGCTCGCCCCCCAATTCTCAGGCATCTAGAGATGGAGCAAGAATGACCAAGGGAAGGTCTGCCTCCATCCTAGACAGGGAGCCAGACCTTTGCTTCCCGCAAGCCATCCAAGAATACTTTCCCATGCTTAAAGCTTTCTCCTGGGAGTTCAGATTCTCAAGGCAGAGATGTTTGCAACAAAAACAACACACACATACACACACACACACACACACACACACACACACACACACACACACAAACACACACTCTAGCTGATTGTCACAATTAAAGAAATTGGCCTGAATTATCCCCAGAGGGAAGAAAAGCAACCTAAGGGGACTCCCTTCTTCCTTTATTTTCTTTCCAGGTAGAGCTGACATGCAGCAAGCATCTCTTTTCAGCACACAATTCTGTGACTTTTGGCAAACACAGGTGAGTGGTCCCCATGGCAATCATATTTTAGAATCTGTTCTCCTAAAAGGTCATCCTATTCCCTACTTCCAAGCAATTGGCAACTACTAATCTATTTTTTAATCTTTCCATTGTCTACATTGTTAATTAAACTGCATAGGTAATACGAAGCCTTTAAATTCGTAGAATCTGGCCTCCTCTCCCAAGTGGAATGCAAGACTCTCTCCATGATGCAACAAGAGTTCTTATCTTCCTGTTGGTGAGTGGCATTCCCCTGTATGGTTGTACCTACTGAGGTGACTTCTGCTTTGGTGAGCACCAATAATAGTTCCATAAACCCTTCCTTTCACAGTTTTGCATGGATGCAAGCATTTGTTTCATTTGGATCCATCACTCAAAGTAGTACAGTTGGGTCATAGTGTGTGTCCTGGTTAGGTTTCCTTCCTTCCTTCCTTTTTATTTTTATTTTATTATTTATTTTTTATTTTTGTCAATTTGACACAAGCCAGGATAATCTGGTAACTTCACTTAGGAAAATGCTCCCATTAGATTTGCCCACAGGCAAGTGTTAGGGGGCATTTTCTTCATGAATTTCCTTTATGTGTGAGGGCCCAGCCTACTGTGTGTACTTGGTGCCACCCATGGGCAGATGGTTCTGTGTTGGGAGGATGGCAGGCTGAGCAAGCCATGAGGAACAAGCCAGTATGCAGTACTTCTTCATGGTCTTCCAGCCTCCAGGCTCCTACATTACATTCCTACCCTGACCTCCCTCCATGATGGACTGAAAGCAGTAAGGTGAGATAAACCCTTTCCTCCCTAAGAGCGTTCATGGCATGCTGGTCTTTAGACTTGGCCCCTGATACGAAATGACACCAACCAAATATATGTACCTCATGTCAAAATTGAAAAAAAAAAAGATATTGACAGATCAGGGTGTCATTGTGCCTAAATCCTTTACAGACGTGGTTCTCAACCTTCCTCATGCTTCGACCCTTTACTACAGTTCCTCATGTTGTGGTGACTTCCAACCATAAAATTATTTTTTTTTTGCTGCTACTTCATAACTGTAATTTTGCTACTGTTATGGATTGTAATGTAAATATCTGATATTTCAGATGGTCTTAGGCGGCCCCTGTGAAGGGTCACTCGACCCCAAAAAGGGGTTTCGACCCAGGTTGGTAATCGAACCTTCCCCCCCACCCCCTCACCCCCCCACCCCCCACCCCCGCAGCTCAGCACTTCCTCTCCCATAAGGTTCTGGGCACATCGACCCTCTACTCCTCCTTACTCTTTCTTGCCTTTCTCCGAGCACACCCCACACCCCAAACTTTGATAACTGTCATCCTGCTCTACTTCTGTGAATATTTTCTAATTTAGCTTGCTTGTTTTTTGAGGCAGAGTGTATCCACTCAGGCTAGACTGGAGCTTTCAAAGCCCTCCCGCCTCAGCCTCCGGAGTGCTATGATTAAGGTGTGTGCCACCATCGCAGGCTCTTAGGAGTTTGTTTTTATAGTGAGAAGAAGGGAAGAGAGGAAGGGAAAGAAAGAAGGATCAAGCTTTTTAGGTTTTCAGGCAAGGACCATATGAGGGAATGCCACAAAACCCAGATCATCTTTAACCTTAAAATGAACATAAATGATTTTTACAGAGCTATGATGTCTCAGACCAGAAGAGGCTGAGAGGCTGACGTCACCATATGATGGTGCTTTTTCTTCACTTCCGTTGTGGTATTATGGAACACGAATCTTAAAAACGTCTTATTAAGGGCCGGGTGGCGGTGGCACACACCTTTAATTCCAGCACTTGGGAGGCAGAGCCAGGAGGATCTCTGTGGGCTCCTGATCTACAGAGCAAGATCCAGGACAGGCACCAAAACTACACAGAGAAATCCTGTCTCAGAAAAACCAAAAAAAAAAAAAAAAAAAAAAAAAAAAGGTCTTATTAATAAAAAAAAAAATGGGAGCCAATTATTGGGGTGAATTCTGAAAGAGCAGAGAAGCAGAACAAGCCACAGCTAACCTCACCTTGACAGCTCCTCGTCCGATTCTGTTTCCTCAAACTGGAAGCCTCTGAGTCCTCATCTGAATGGATCTCAGCTGAACTGCTGCTAAAAGCCTAAAAGCTTAAAAGCCTCTAGTTCCTGGTCCTCACGCCTATATACCTTTCTTCTTCCTGCCATCACTTCCTGGGATTAAAGGTGTGTGTCTTTCCCAAGCAAGACATGAGATCGCAAGTGCTGGGATTAAAGGCGTGAGTCACCATGCCTGGCTGTTTCCAGTGTGGCTTTGAACTCACAGAGATCAGGATGGAACTCTGCCCCCAGAATGCTAAGATTAAAGGCGTGTGCTACTACTGCCTGACCTCCATGTTTAACATAGTGGCTGTTCTGTTCTCTGACCCCCAGATAAGTTTATTGGGGTGCACAATATATCAACTACAGCATTATACCATCCCAAGGAGCTCAGTTCCTCAACCATCTGTGTCACTACAGCCTTGTCCTAGGGTGCCTTGGCATCTTAGACATCATTCCTCTAAGAAACCCCCCCTGACAGTCTAGGCACCTGCTCCTCCTGGACTTAATGTCATCTTTTATCTACAGATCAGTGTTGACAGTTACCATGGATTTACCTACAATTACTTGTTAATGTCTATACCCCCAAAGACCTCACCGCTAGATTCACTGGGGAAACCAAGGCAAGAACCATCCTTTTCGGAGCGGAAGGCTCAGAGGCAGTAGGGGAGACAGATTTGTGGCCCTGCTAAAGTGCATGCTCATGAGAAAGTGGCATTCGGAGAACATAGAGGTTTGCGGTACTGTTCAGGAGGGGTACTGCCGATGATCTGAAGGCCGGGGACAGCAAAGCTGCTCATACGGGGACACATGTCCTGAGGGTTGAAGGACAGTGGTGACCAGTTAGGCAAAATTAGGAAGATGGGGAAATGGTGCTTGGAGGCCAAGAAAACAGGAATACAAAGGCATTACATCAAAAAAACAAAACAAAACAAAATACCAAGTCACACTCAGGAACTGTAGCAGGGGTCTGCATGGCTAGAGAGCAGAATAGGCAGAATAACTTGGAGGAAAGAGTTTAGGGCAGGGTTCCAGAACACTTGTTAGCATGGCCAAAAAGAGAAAGAAGTCGCCTGTGTGTCATGGATACGTGTTTTCGAAGAATTTATTTGTTTTGCTTCGTACTGGGTCTTAACGCCAAGACCTTACACATGCTAAACACATGCTGCACCCCTCAGCTCCGCTCAAAGCCTTCTTGAAAGAATTTACCCAGAGGAGCAGAAGGCCCTGTGAGCTGTATTAGGAGATCATTCTACGGCTGCGATAAGGGCGGAGGAGAAGAAAGTGACTGCAGAGGCTGAGAGTGTCCATGAGAGAAAATGGAAGATGGGGAGTCCAGCTAAAGAGGGGGCAGTATAAGAAATAGCAGGAGGAAAATGAGTCTGAAGATTCCTAATGCCAAGAATGGACTGAGCGGTTAACGGCTTGGGGGAGAGAGTTCAGCTTTTGGTGTTCTGATATCGAAGGAAGAAACATCAAGAATGGAGGTTTGGGGATGAGGATGTAGCTCAGTTGGTAGAGCGCTTGCCAAGCACACAGAAAGTCCTGGGTTTGATTCCCAGCACCACATAGAGCAGATATGGTGGCATATAACTAAGCCCAGCTCCCAGGTTGTGGAAGTCAGCATACCATTCTTGGCTACGTAGTTAGAGGTCAACCTGGGCTACATGAGATTCTGCCTCAAAAGGAGAAGGGGTTGGGAGATGGTTAAGAGGTTAAAACTCTTGCTACATGAGTTTAGATCACTGGAATCCATGTGAATGCTGGGTGAGCAGCCCATCCGTAGTTCCAGCCTTTGAAGGTGGAGATAGGGATCCCCAGAGCAGGCTGGCTAGAGACCAGCCATATCAGAGTATTCTGGGTGACTGAGAGATCCTGCTTCATTAAATGAGGTAGAAGAGTGATCTAGCATGATGCTCAGCACTAACCTCCGGCCTGTACAGGCACTTACACCCATGTACATGTGCATTCATACATGTGTGCCCCCAACTTGTAAATATGCACACACACACACACACACACGCACACGCACACGCCCACGCACACGCGTGCGTGCGCACGAGAACATGAACACTACCTTTGGCCTCCAATCCATGAAAAAGAAAAACAAGGAAGAAGAAGAGGAAAGGGAAGAGCAAGAAGGGAAGGAAGGGGGAAAGAGACATATGAATGAAAAAAGAGGTAGAAAGAGAGGAGAAGGAGGAGGAGGAGGAGGAAGAGGAGGAAAGAACAAAGAGAGAAGGCCAACAGATCACCAAATGTTGAGATCCTGAGGCAAGGGAGGAAGTCTGGGATGGAGGCGGCCACTGCGGACTCATCTCTACATGGCTCAAAGCCATGGGTGAGATTTCCCAGCAAAGCTTGTCAAAGGCAAGGAGAGGAGGACTGACTGCTGCTGGAACTCTGGGCAACTCACCCCGTGTGCAGGCGGAACAAAGGGATGCAGGCAAGAGGATGAGAGGGAAGCCGGACTGGAATCACACCAGGGGAGACAAGTGTTCTAGACACCGGGGAAGCAGAGTCCAGAAAGAAGCCAGATCAAGTCACAGCGGGAAGTTCCCTGGCATGGGCATCGAGGTGCTCTGAATTGATGGCTGCCAATGCCGCTCCATGCAGCAGTGAAGTCAGAAGTCACAATGCAGCTTGAATGCACAGAAGCAGAGAGCGTGAAGACACAGGAACGGGAGTGTGGAAATGGTATGGGAGTGAAGGGGAAATTAAGAGACGAATACCGTGCGAGCGACGTTGGCACAGTGGTCGGCCCATAAAAGGCACTCAATGACATTTGTCAAATAAAGGTTGGATGGGTTGCTAAACAGATGAATAACGAGTCAGGGAAGACCTCTTGGGTTCGAAAGCATTTAATTAGCTATTTTTCTTCACGAAAGACGAGGAAGAGGATTAAGCAAAGGATTGAGAGGCAGAGCCTGAAGGACAGATGCACACTCATGGAGCAGGCTATGCGAGAGAGATGTAAGTAAGTAAGTTCCTGGGGTGGGCAACTGGAGTGCGTGTTTCAGAATAAAGATTGGCTTACAAGTTGGGGACAGAACACCAGAGGAAGACCCCATGAAATAATGGACAATCAGAGCAGCAGGAGCAGCAGGTATAGGGTACAGTGGATGGCATACCAGCAAACTCGGTGACGTGCTCCATTGTAACGTAAGTTTTCAGGGGTAAACTCCCATGGGCTAATCTGTTTAAACTCTCATGGACTCATCTCAGCACCCCAACGGTGATTATTTGGGGTAAGTTCAAAATCTAAGTGCCCCTGCAACCTTACCATTGCCCTCTCTGAAACCACATACCTTTCCTCTCCTAAACCACACAAGACACCAAGAAAGGGGAGTAAGTTTAGAGTACTCTAGATTTAATGTTGTGCATCATTGTGTGTGTGTGTGTGTGTGTGTGTGTGTGAGAGAGAGAGAGAGAGAGAGAGAGAGAGAGATTGAGAGAGAGAGAGAGAGGGAGGGAGGGAGAGAGAGATTGAGAGAGAGAGAGAGAGAGAGGTTGAGAGAATATGCATATGGAGGACACCATGGGGCAGTCAGTTTTTTCTGCCAGTATGTAGGTCATAGGAACCGATCTCAGGTCCTCAAGCTCGCCATAGCACCTTTACCTGCCTAGCCATCTCACTAGTTCTGGAGTAGCATAGACTCACAGACTTGGTGAGCAGGAAATACGACAGGTCCAGATGATGTTGGCTGACTGTGAAAATGGATCTGAATCTGGACAGTTTTCACAGCGAAGCTGGAATAGTCAGATCCTCCCCCCCCCACACACACACACAGGAACACACAGACTTGCCGTGAGAAGAAAGCCTTTTTCAGTTGTTGAGGACGCACCGTGAACACCATGACCTAGTTGCTGGGCCTTTCGGATGTCTGTATTTGTTTAGCTTTGCTCTCTCAGTTTTTGTTTCTCTTTTTACCTTAATGTCTGGGTTTCTTTTCTTGTTGAATGAAATATTCCGTACAAAGTGCCTGAGGGAGCACCCGGTGTGTGTGTGTGTGTGTGTGTGTGTGTGTGTGTGTGTGTGTGTGTGTGTGTGTGTGGTTGTAATGGCTGACTCTGATCTCCCTTCGCCTCTCAGTCTCCTAGCCTTCCTGCCACTGCCTATGGTCCCTATGTGAAGCCCAGAAACACTCCTCCACCGCCAGACACTTGCAGAGATGGTCAGCTACCTAGCTCTGGTTTACAGCTTTTCAATTCTGGGCCAGCCACAACTTGGGGACCTAACTGTGAAACTGATAAAGCTGGCATTCCAATGAGCAAAATCACTGCTCCTTTTGCTGTCTACTGAGACACCCATTGCCAGTCATCTGCTCTTCCGTTGGAAAGCCTCGACTCAAACCTCACATCTGTGACATTAATTCAGCCCTTAGAAGACCGATCTTTAAAAAAAAACCACGACCTTTGAGTCTGACCCAGCACAGACGGAAGCCCAGGAATGTGGGGCGCTGAGAGACAGAGATGAGCTTTGACAAGGGCAAGAGGTGCTAGAGGGAGGATCAAAGGACCAGACTTCACAAGCGACTCCAGATCTGCCAGGAATCCTCGGGCAAACCCAGTGCCCTTTGGCGCCGGTATCTCGCACCTGTAAACTACACATGACGGTCTTTGGGTCCTTGTCCTATCACAAGCCCTCAGGTGTGTGCACGCCGTATCCCAGTATCCCCACCCCGCCCCGACTGAGTGCAAATGGTGCTGTTAACCCTGACCTTGCATCTCAGCTCCGCTGCAGCTTAAACTCCACTTCTCTGAGACCCGGCTGGGTGAGCCTTGCTGGGCCAACAGACAGCTACAGACCCCTGCCTTCCGGTGGAGGGGCTGCGTCGGGGAGGGGGGGCGGGGGTGGAGCAGCCGGGCAGGTTCCCGGGCATTGAGGGCAGCAAGCTCGGGGCCCGTGGCTGTCACCGGCGGGAGCGAGAGCCGGCTGTAGGCGGCTCCTTCCTGTGCAAACTTTTCTGTGCTCTTCCTCCTCCCGCGCTGCGCACCGCTGCTTGCGGCCGCCTCCCGGCCCTGCCAGCCGGCCGGGGGCTCCACGCGGGGCTGCAGAGGACAGCGCAGCCCTCTGCGCCGGCCCCACCCTGCCTGAGCTCGCTCCCTCCCGGCGCCTAGGGCCGATGGCGGAAGCCGGCAGGAGCCCTGCCATGTCCCCGGACCAGCCAGCCGGCCAGGAGGCGGTGGCAGCGGCGGATCTGGACCCCGAGCCCGAGGCTCCCAGCCCGCCAGCGCCTGCCCTGCGCTGGCTGCCCGGGGACCCAAGTCCCCGCGGCCGCTCCCAGAGCGACCTGTCGTCCGCCTCGAGCAGGGGCCGCCCGCTCCGGGTCCACATCTCCGGCTCAGGTAAGGGTGGCGCGGGATGGCCTGGGGGTGGCCCAGGGAGGGCTAGCCACGGGCAGGTGGCAGTCGCCCGTGTGGCTATCATCCCTGGGCGCCCGCGGGCTGCCGTGGTGGGGGGGTGGCGGGGGGCTGAGAGCAAGGGCGAAAGCTGCTGTCCCCACATCGCCGCCTCCAGCTGGGCTGCAGCAGCTTGGTGTCCCTCGGCTGAGGGGCAGGCGACCGGCGGCGGGTGCGTCCAAGTGGGTGCGCCTCTCTGCTGCGCGGGTGCAGCGCGGCTGGGTTTCCGCGGGTTCCCCTGGACTCCCTCTCCGCTGTGCGGCGCCAGGCGGCACCGGTGTTGGCTTTGGTTCTTGGGCTAATTTGGTTCTTGGATTAACCGGTCTACGGCGTGACTGTGGTCCCTCCGAAGGGTGTGGTCCCCCTCACTTCAGGGGCTAGGGTTAGTACAGGGCTTGGAAGCTCTGGCAACTACTCACTCCTGCTTCTGAAATAGAGATTTCTTAGCGGGATTGCTGGTAAGAGGACCTGGAATTCGAGTTTCCCTGACTGTGAAAACCCATAGAGGTGTTAATGAGACCTTGGCCTGGCTGTGTGTGTATTGCTTCACTGTTCTCTGGAAAGCCTGGAGCCTGTAGAGCAAACCTCTACCTTGTGTCCTCCCTGAGGCCAGAACAAAAAAACCCAGGGACTTCACTGAGGCCTGATGCTGCCCAGGCTGTACTGTGTGATAGAGGACTAATGGCTTAACTTTGTCTCCCGCATCTCAGTGGCTAATATGGAACCATAGTGTGGTAGATCATGTGGAGACCTTAGGTGGATTAAGTCATTATTTAAATCTCCTAAGAACTGGAGAACTTGTGTCTTTTAGTCCCGCCGATGTGCCCAGTTTCCAAGCGTTGTTTTATAATTTTCAACCTGTGAAGGCTGCTTGGGAGCTGGGAGACTAGACATGGAGGACATGAGCATGACCAGCTTCAAGAAAGCGCTTGCTGAAGCAGGCTGCACCCCTACCCCCTACCCCCAGCCCCCATCCCCCACCGCGGCTCCCTGTGCCTTTCCTGTGCTCTGGGGTCATGCCTTTCTTGACCTCTCACCCTCCGTTTATTTATGTGTGTATGTGCACATTCAGGCACCCCTCGGAGTGCATGCAGAAGTCAGAGGACCGTTTGCAGGGCCTTGGCAATCAAATCCAAATCCTCAGGCTTGATGTCAAGTACCCTTACCCACTAAGCCTTCTTTCCATGATCTTGAACTCAACCTCACTTCTAGCTTGAAAAGAGGACATTTCTGGGCGTCTGTCTCCACGTCAGCTACCTAACTCTTGTTTCACCATCCAAACTGTTTTCTATTCCTGATACGGTCTTAGCTACCCAGTGTGTTCAGGAAGCATCGGTGGTGTTTCTGATCTGATCTGGAAGCTTGCCTTTGGATAAAGGCGGTCAGAATCATTAAGCTCAGGTTGTGAGATGTCCATCACAAAGAATCCATCAACAAATTCTTCCTGTGAATATATTTTGTGAAAAGTGTTGAGTGGAAAAGCATCTTGCTGTCTGCTTTGGGGCCAAACAGAATTGGAGCTGCAGATATTCTTGATTGACTTTTTAAAAGATTAAAGGATTAACCATTCCAGTGACCCAAAGAGACAAGTGAATATTAGTTTAGTTGATAACTGTAGATAAACAAACGTAACTGTGTTCCAAGTTTTTCTTTTTAAAGACAGGAATTAAAGCTGCATGCAGGAGAACAGTAAGAACTTTAAATGTGCTTGTATGCATGTACATACACCACGTGACAGTTTCAGGAGCATCTGTTTATCTTGAAGGAATCTGGTTTTCCCGTGTCCATATAATGGCTATTAGGAAGTGACAGCTTTCAACTTATTTGTCCCCTGCATCACAGCCGTATTCCTCTTTCAGAACTAAGCTTTGGGTCTTGTGGTGGTTTGAATAGGTATGGCCTATTGGCTCATGTGTTTGAATGCTTGGCCTGTAGGAAGTGGCACTATTAGGAGGTGTGGCTTTGTGGGAGTAGGTGTGGCCTTGTTGGAGGAAGTGTGTGACTATGAGGGCAGGCTTTGAGGTCTTATATGCTCAAGTTAGGCCTAGTGTGACAGTCTCCTGCTGCCTGCAGACCGAGATGTAGAACTCTCACCTCCTTCTCCAGCACCATGCTTAACTGCATGCCACCTTATTCTCCACCATGACAGTGATGGACTAAACCTCTGAAACTGTAAGCCAGCCTCCGTTAAATGTTTTCCTCTGTAAGAGTTGCTGTGGTCATGGTGTCTCTCTTCACAGCAATAGAAACCCAAACTAAGACAGGTCTCTAAGAGCAGGCTAGATGTAGTTATGACCTCACCTTTCTCTGAATCAGATGAACAAAGAATGAACCAGTCCCTCATGGATATGACATGCAGAGCATTTCCCAGGACAGTCACTGCCTCTGAGCAGGCTGGGATGCCCAAGTTAACTCAGGAGCACAATGAGAAGATGAATCTCTTTATGACAACAGTCCTTGGCCTGATGCTGAAGTAGCCCAACTTCAAGACCCTTGCCGGAAATTCTGGGCATGGTCAGAGGCAATATCTAGAGATTAGGTCCTATGTAGCTTTCGCAGACTCAACCTCTGCTCCTAATCTCAGTCCCTCCCCAGGCAGACCTACTTAATTTGAGTCTACATGCTGCAAGATGCCCAGGCTCTTTTTTTTTTTTTTTTTTTTTTTAAATTTTAAATTCTAAGAAGTCTTTCTCTCGGACACCAAGTTTCAATCTTAGCTATACATAGGATCATTTGGGAAAATGGAAAACAACAATAAAACAGTTTCTGGATGGGCCCATCTCAGGGATTCTGCTATGATTGGCATCAGGGGCAGCCTGGGCATCAGGGGACTCTAAGGCGTAGCCTAACATGAGACATGCCTTCTTTTGGCTGTGCAGTATTGGGATACTGTGACCAGAGTTGGCCTGAGCAAGTGGAAGCTTGAAGCACCTACGCCTGCTCCCTTCTCTCTTATCCACCCCTCTACCACACCCTCCCAAAGCATTTTTTCCTGGTGTCCAGTCCCGATTCAGCTAGTTGTCAAAGAGTTCTTCCTATAGGACCACTTTCTTTTTCTTTTGGTTTTTTTTTTTTTTTTTTTTTTTTTTTGAGACAGGGTTTCTCTGTGTGGTTTTGGTGCCTGTTGTGGATCTCACTCTGTAGACCAACCTGGCCTCGAACTCACAGAGATCCACATGGCTCTGCCTCCCGAGTGATTAAAGGCGTGCACCACCACCACTACCACCCAGCAGGACCATTTCTAATTGCTGTGGAATAATCAATCCTTTTGTACACTGTAAAGAGTTAATTCCCTGGTGTTAGTCCTTGACGTTGGATGAATATCAAGCAAGGAGAGAGATCATCTTTGGCCACGCCATAGAGAGGAGAAGAAGAGGGAAAGAGGGACTTTCTTCTTGGGTTACCAGACAATGCCTACTCCAAGATGAACGAGCACCCTCTCCAGCTTTCACCCATCTCCTGCCCTAGCTTCCTGTCCATCCTTGAGACTCAGCCCCTAAAATTGCCAACTGCTGCAATCAGGGTCATTCAAGGCCAATCATTTTTAAAGGTCTGCTTGGTGCCAGCAGTGTATAGAGACATCCTAAGAGCCCCTGCTCCTCTCATTGCCCTGGGTTATTACCAGCTTTTCTAAAGAAAAATACCTCATAGTTCAGGGGCTTTTATTTGACTTTTGGATTCAGGAGCTAATTTTTCCACATAAAACACATGCATTTTGTCAGGAAGATCTATAATTAAAAATCCATACAAAAATGGGTAAAACCCCCAATATTTTCAAATAAGTCATCTTTAAATTAAAGTCAAACTGGGGTTGCTTTCGCATCCTAAGAGCTCAGACTGATTTTTGTCTTTTTATTTGTTTGTTTTTAAACTCACAGGGTTCTGGGGGTTGATCAAAGCTCTGGACTTCTAAAATCTAATGTTTTGGTAAATAAAACAATCTTCAGAAGTGGGATCTTGAAATGAAGTTCTCATAGTTGGCACTCAGGGTTTCTATTAACTTTTCCACCCATCTTCCCAGCCTTGTCCCTCACTCAGAGCTTTACTGAAGTGGCCTGTTTCCGATATGCTTTTCTTACAGGATTGTTCACTAAGCAGAGGCTGCCAGGATGCTGTCCAGGTTATTATCCTGTCCTTAGCATCCAGCAAGTCTTGGCTAAGCTGTGTGAGGGACAGATATTATTTTGGACCCGTGACTCAGTCTTGTCCAAAGTGTGGTGATGGTCTGTGGGCTGGATGGAGGTGCTCTAGGCCAGCAACCAAGGACACCTGCTACCTTGACATTTGTATAATTCAGAGTGCAGAGGGTTTGTGTTTGTTAGTTTTTGCCAAGCAGTGGGCATCAAGCCTTACGTTTACTTTCTGTCTTTGCCTGGTCACAGAACAAAGAGCAAGGCTAGCTGGCTGGCAAAGCTAGGCCAGTTTGGACAATGTAAAAACAGGCTGGGTGCAACAGGTTCTAGAAGACTCAAATCCAGCCCACCTTCTGCCCTTGTCAGTCTAGGTATCTGGTGTGGACATAGGTGCCCATCCTATCCTCACAGTAGGAAAGGAAAATGCTCTCATCTTTACAGCTAGGCCAGAAAATGATTGCCCAGCCAGAAGGTGTGCCTTCCATCTTCTCACACAGTACTGGGTGAGCTCAGGGAGTCCCAGAAGTAGCATGTTTTAAAAACCTGCTTCATCTGTGAGTAAGGTGGTCCCTCTTCAGTTAGGATGCACTTGACCTGGGTCCAAAACAAGAAAGTTGTCAAGAATTTAAGCAACCGGTTCCTCTTTCTCTGCCACTTTCTTAAGGCTGGCATGACCTCAGCAGGCCCACAGCTTCTGCTTGCCTCTCTGCTGGCAGGCTTTCTTCCTCTCTAGTTTGAGCCCTTTCCCCTCTCACGTGGGGCTTTCTCCCTCCGCCACTGTAACACACAGCACAGGCACTCTACCCACCCCTGCGACACCCAGACTCTTCCTTCTGTGAGCTCTTGAGTCTGTGCTTGCCTGAGGAAGAATTCTTTGTTCAAATTCTTTTTTCGAGACAGGGTTTCTCTGTGTAGCTTTGCACCTTTCCTGGAACTCGCTTTGTAGACCAGGCTGGCCTCGAACTCACAGAGATCCGCCTGCCTCTGCCTCCCGAGTGCTGGGATTAAAGGCGTGTGCCACCACCGCCCGGCTCAAATTCTTAAGAAAGGTCCTACTTTGTGAAGCTTCGTTCTAAAGCGGGCTGTAGATCACAGGTCACCGTGAAGCCTGTGGACTAGCTCCCCTTTTGAGATGCCCATCCACTCCCAAGCTGGTTTCAGAGGGACCAGGACTCACCCTGGCAATGTGTCCACTTAACCGGAACCAGGCATGTGTGTTGCCCATCCATTCATTCAGCCTTTCATTCAGCCAGTATTTCCTGGTGTCACTGAGTGCCAGGTACTATTCTAGGCACAGGGCACATGGCAGCAAGCAGATGTGATTCTGCAGTCTTGGACGCAGGACTCATAAACACAAAGGCTCTTCAGAAAGGGTATGGATGGTAGCTAGAGACAGTGTTTCTTTAGGGATCGAATCCATGTGTCACGCATTATGGGCGATAGATATGTTACCTGGCAGGGATAGTTATTTACATGCCAGGTGCCTTCCACCAGGGGGTCTAGCTGCAGAGTCTAGTTCAGAGACTGGTGTGGAGCTGGACATTCCTTCTGGGCCCTACCTGCTGCAAGAGGTGCTTGAGGCATGGGAGCATACCTTGGTGTCTCATTTAGTTATCTAATCAGGTAAAAACTAATGTGCCAAACACAGAGGCAGCAGAGACACCCCTCTAAGGGACCCATGGTCTACTGGGGGAAAGAGAACAATAAGCTAAACATGGCACAATTTTAGAAAAGTATGAGCTATGACCAGGGCCTTGTGGCCAGCTGTGAAAACAGCTCGGGGAAGATCCTCAAGAAGAGCCTCCCAGAGTCTGCGATACCTGCGCACGCACGCACACACGCTCGCTCGCACGCACACGCACGCACGCACGCACGCAGCACGCACGCATGCAGGCACGCGCGCTTTCTCTCTCTCTCCCATTCTGCAGAAAGCAGAACCTAAAGATAGAGCCGGGCACGTACAGGAAGGGAGTGTTTAGGAAAAGGAACAGCGCATTAAGGCCTGAAGCAACTGGCATGATGAGAGTCTGCTTGGTATTGCTCGATGCAAACAACACAAACGAACAAACCAAAACAAACACCGAAAAAGAAGGATGTAGCAGGGAGGCCAGTGATAAGAGTCTGAGGGGGCTGGGTCTGACTGCTCATGGGCGCACACGGCAGGCGGCCTGCGTCTGGCATGTGTGAGTCGGATGGAAATACATTCTGAACGCGTTTCTTCATGTCCCAGGAGGGGCCCTGACAACAGTGGAAGAGTACAGGTAAAGGAAACATGGAATCGTGGTTATCTTCCCTGTGATCTTGGTCGTGTTACTTCCCCTCCCTGTACTTGACTTCCTTATAGCTGACCTGGAAACGATTAGTAAGAGCAACACCTTGCTTACTGGATGATTGTGAGGGTGAAAGGTGAGAACAGAGACCTTGAACTTTAAGGTTCTGGGTAAAGCGTGTCATTTGGCATACTTTTAGTGAACAGAATACACCGTGAGACCATGACAAACAGAAGTCAGGCTTTTCTTATTTTTTGTGTTCTTGGTACCTAGGATAGGACCTGGTGCATACAATACATGCAAGTGCCTGCTAGATACCTAAGGCATTGCTGAATGGATTAACTAGGTCAGTTCTTTTAACATCAAAACATTTGTCAAAAAACAGCTTAAAGTGCACACACAGACACACACATGTACACACACACACACACACACACACACACACACACACACGAGGAAGTTGACGTTTTGAATTCCCAAATGTTCTAAAATGAAAAGACTCAAGCAGAGGATTTCATTTGCTGTTTCAGGAGCTGCTCAGGAACTCACTAGAGCTTCCAGGGGAGGGGCCCATTGCACACAACTCACTGGGCCACAACCACAGGAGAAAGTTTGTGGAGAGGAAGTAATGACTCTGTCTCACCTGAGGAGAGTGGAGATGGAATCCCAGACATAGGGACTCTACCAGCTCCTAGGAATGCTGAGCTGGCACCAGATCCAAGAGTGTGCCTCCTCCAGTGCCAGGAGGGTCAGAAGGCAGCACACTGTGGCTGCTGCCCCAGTCCTGATCTGTCTGCACACACCGCGGCCTTCATCATCACAGCAACTGCTTTAGATAAGGAACTTTGGTTTTTGAAGGTGGAGGAGGACATTCATGCCCCCTGGGTGGCAGGGGAGTATGGGTGGGACACAGACCCACATCTTCCTGACTTCAAAGTGCATACCCTTTGGCTCGTGTTTGCCTGAGTATCTGCTATTCCCTCATAGGAACAGCTCACAGACACCCCATGAGAAAGGAGAAAACTACATCATACTTTAAAACTCAAAAATACCATGCGAGCGAGAGCGTCAGGAGGAGCAGCGCTTTTGGACTGAGGCAGTGGTTCAGTGAGTGAAAGTGTTTGCCCTGCAAGGGTGAGGACCCGGGGAAAGTTCTAGAATCTGTGCAGGAGCTGGACACATCATGACAACCGCTGGAATGTCATCCCCTGCTTGGAGATGGGAGATAGAGACAGGAGATGACCGGAAGTGTGCAGGCCGTAGCCAGGCATGTGCAGTGTACTACAGCAAAACTCTGTCACAAACTCACAAGGACAGAGCTTGTTCTCTGATCTCCACTTGTGTCCTTAGCACATGTGCACTCACATTCACACACATGGATACACACACACACACAGACACACACAGACACACGCGTGTGCGCACATGCATGAATATATACAAACACACACTTTACACACACATGAATACACACAAACACATACACACACACACACACACACGCACGCACACACACACATTCAAATCAGAAGCTCTTCTGCCAAAAACTTCTTTCAAGTCCTTAGTCAACTGGCTGTCCATTTTAAGGTACATCCAACACGCCAAATTCTAGCAATATTTTCAGGCCAGTACTCTTCAGGGATCACTAATTAGATCCATTCTTTTAACTGAAGACTGCTCAGGTTTGGAGTTATGAGCACAATTCATGTGTAAGAACCATAGCGCGTCTCAAAGTTCAAGTGTACTTTCAGTTACAGCGAGGCTCAGGGGAAACAAAAAACAGAAAACACTGAGGCAGCTTCAGGGGATGAGTCATAATCTTTGATCACACTAGCTGAGATCTGCTTGAAGAAGCAGGCTGCGCTGACTTGCCTTAGAACAGTTGCGAGCCTAACTCACTTTGTGACCAGCTAGCTAAATCTTGACATTTATACACCTTACTTTGCAAGTTTCTCAGTGCCTCTGTGAAGCCTTGAAAAAGAAGAAAAGAAAGTGAACCATTGCGTATCTGCCTTAACAGGAAGAATCTTAAGACTTCTGAAAATGGCAATGTGCCCTTTAGACCTCTCGACTGTGGGTCAAGAATGTCGAAGGCACCAATAGGGTTTTGCTTTCGATCAGCGGCTCATATACCTGAAGAGCATGCGTGATACATCATGTATGGTTGTGAACCAAGTGAATGTTGTCCCTATCTTCTTCAGTTTTTGTGTGTATTTTCTCTACCTGAATGTTAGGCTTGTCTTCTTCAAGGGTGTAACGTCTCTTGTACGTTACAAGTAGCCTAAACATCAATAATCAAGGTGTTTTACGGTCTTCTTCCTCAACCTACTGGACACTATGGATTCTGGATTTCTGCTCCAGAAGACTGGGCTGGCAGAAAGGCATGGTGATGAGGATAAAGAATTCCGCTTGATTTAATATGTAATATGTGAATACTGTCTTTCATAGTTGGTATATCAGAGGGTTGTGTGCTTATTGCAATTATAATATTACTGGTCAGAACAGTATTTGACATCCAGTACTGTCCAGCACACTGCTTTGCCTAAAAAAATTTATGACTGATTAAGTGTGATCTCTCACTTTCTATGTGTGTGTGTGTGTGTGTGTGTGTGTGTGTGTGTGTGTGTGTGTCTTTTTTGGAGAGTGTGTGTGTGTGTCTTTTTGAGAGAGAGAGAGAGAGAGAGAGACAGACAGAGAGACAGAGAGAGACAGAGAGAGAGAGAGAGTGAGAGAGTATGTGTGTCTTTTTTCGAATTGTGTGTGTGTCTTTTTTGGTGTGTGTGTGTGTGTGTGTGTGTGTGTGTGTGTGTGTGTGTGTGTGCAGATCGTGGCACATGTATAGAGGCCATAGGACAACTTGTAGGAATTGGCTCTCTCCTTCAACCATGTGGGTCTTGGGGACTGAACTCAGGTCATCAGGTTTGGCAGCAAGTGCCTTTACCTTCTGAGTTACCTCAATGGCCCCATCCATCTTATCTTTGAGACAGTCTCTCCTTGGCCTGGATCTCTTCAATTAGGTTAGATTGGCTGGCCAGTGAGGCCAGAGATCCACTCCTATTTGCCTACCTCAGTGCTGAAATTCCAAGTATACCACCATGCCTAGATGACTTTTTTTTTAAAAAATAAGAGTTCTGACTATAGACCTCAGGTCCCTGTGCTTGCAAGACAGACACTTTACCAACTGAACTATCAGCCCAGCCTGACAGCTGTTTTCGTTCCCTTAGGCAGGCTATCATTCACTGTAGCTACCTTTGAGAGACATCCATTACTGCCCCCAAGGAAGAGTTACGGAGGCATTGCAGAAAGGGCAGGGGTCATGGCCACGTGGTGGGAATATCTTCCTGTGTCTTGGTAGGACTGTTTCATAGTAACAACAGCTACTATGTTGGATAGCTAGATCTGTCACATCATTCAGTCTCCTCCCCCTCCTCAGCCGCATATATAAGGATTCAAGAGCAGTTCCTGTGTTGAAGGCCTAGAGGCAGGAATTGCTAAGGAGGACACTCTCCCCATCATCTTGTATTTCTGGATCTCGCTCTCTCCATCCATCTATCCACTCACCAAGTTATTTCAGTGCATATGAATTGCTCTAATAAAAATGCTATAGACTATTAAAACAACACAGATTTACTTCTCATAGTTTTGGAGGCCAGGAAGTCTAATATCATTGTCTCAGCAGATTGGGTGTGACTTGGAAGTAAGTTTGTTTGATATCAAACTATCAGCCAATAACACCTGAATTGCTTATCATATGTATAAGAACAGGTAAAAACTTGATCCCCAAATGTTCTAAAATGAAAATATAACCAGGCAGAGGTTTGTAATTGCTTTTCTGGGCTGCTCATGAACTCACTAGAGCTTCCAGGGGAGGGGCCCATTACAGAAGGCTCACTGGGCCACAGTCACAGGGGAAAGTTTGTGGAGAGGAAGAAATGACTCTCTGTTTCACCTGAGGACAGTGGAGATGGAATCCCAGGCATAGGGACTCTTCAGGCTCCTGGGAATGCTGAGCTGGTACCAGATCCAAGAGTGTGTGTAGCTGGAGTTTTCCTGGTCCCACCCAACTCGCAGCTGCTCAGACCCAAATAAACACACAGACACTTATATTAATTAAAACTGTTTGGCCTAATGGTTCAGGCTTCTTGCTAGCTAGATCTTACACTTAAATTAACCCATAAATTTTATTTATGTTTAGCCATGTGGCTTGGTCCCTTTTCCCAGTTCTGCCTTCATATCTTGTTTCTCATAGTGGCAGCAGTAGCTGGCAGCATCTCCTGACTCAGCCTTCCACTTCCCAGAATTCTCCTCTCTGCTCATCCCGCCTACACTATACTTCCTGCCTGGCTACTGGCCAATCAGTGTCTTATTTATCAATCATTCAGAGCAACACATTTCACAGCCTACAGAAAGACATCCCCAGCAAGTGTGGGCAAGGCGGGTCAGAAGGCAGCACACTGTGGCTACTGTAGTCCTGATTTGTCTGTACACACCACAGGCTTCATCGTCACAGCAACCCCTTTAGATAAGGAGCCTTGGTTTTAAAAGGTGGATCAGGACACCCATATCCCTTGGGTAGCAGGGAAGTAGTGGACCCAGACTCACCTCCTCCTGACCTCAAAGTGCACACCTTTGGCTCATGTGTACCTGAGTACGTATCTGCCACCCCTCACAGAAACAGCTCCTGGACACCACATAACAATGACAATGACGCCATAATCGTAAGGTTTTACAAATACCATTGTGTAAGGGCCTGCTTCCTGATTTGTGGATGGCTGCCTTCTAAATATATCATTACGTGGCAGAGAGATTAAATAAGACTTTCTTTATGGTTGCTAATCCCATTCATTGGTGTGACACACTCCTGAGTTCCTCTAATCCCAGTTACCTCTCAAATACCTCACTTCCTGATACCATTGCATGAGAGAGCAGAGTTTCAGCATTTGGATTGTAAGGGATATAGACATTTATCCCATGGTACTATCTGTATTATCCATCCATCCATCCATCCCAGAGTTTTCTGCCTCTATATATACATGCTACTGTCAAAGCTAAATTTACCTGTCTTCAATTCCAAACTAGCAGTGAGACTCACTGGGGATCTTGGATTCCAGTTCTAAAAGCAGCCAGAGCCAGACGGCCCAGCTCTCTTGCCACAACCTGTGTTTCAATGTGGGACATGTGTTGGTGACGTATCCAAGTGGTTACAGAGAGGTCAGCTCTTGGATGACAGGTGGAAGAACCAAAAGCACATGAGCAACCTTCATTGTCTCATGTCCAGAAGGCTGGGGAAATGAGGAATTCCTGGCCTCCTGGAGGCGTAGATGTCACTGAAAAAAAGTCAGACATCTGTCAAGGTAAGAAGAAAGAAAAAGAGTAGACTAAGAAAACAATTAGGATACAAACATGTCTTTATGGCACAGTGGGTATTCCTTCACACATTGGGGCCAGTTGGAGGTTTGAGGATGCAAACAAGAATGGAAATATCCAATGGGACAACAAGATAAGAATAGGAAGGGTGACAGATGTCATTGGCTGAGGTGCAGACCAGAGCCACCCTTTGGATTGTGGGTCATAAGGTCAAATTTTATGGTTTGAGGATCAGAAGTATCCCAGAAGATCTGTCATGAAGCCCAATATTTTTCCTCCCTGAAGGATATAATGTTCTTCCCAGTAGCCCCATCCTAGCCTGTTTGGTACCTGTTGCCATGGCACCATTTACATCCTATTTTCATTTAGAGTAGTTCTCAAAGGCATTTTACAAGGCCTCCGTATTACTTTGGGGTATCAGACAGGGGTTCAAGCCTGTGCCTTTCTCCAGATGGAGCCACGTGTAAGTAAGGCTGATTAAGACTTTCACCCTCTGGGGACCACATCCTCCCGACGGTGACGTGACTTCGAGGACCTGTCTAGGCAGTGAAATGACATTCCTCTGGCTTCATTTGATCAGATACATCTCAACAAGGATTGGAGTTGGCACGAGGTCACCCATGGTGACCCAGATCAAGATGTGAGGGCATTCACTGGAAGGGCTGTTCCTTGGGCAGCTGAGGAACCCCCGGAGGGCTGGCTGCTCAGAACACTCTGGGGCCTTGGTCAATGAGAAACTAGGAAGGGTTGTCCAAGAGCGGGAACATTCCAGAGGGAGCCTGCAACTGCCAAGCAGTTTCAAGAGAAAGAAGTGTTCTGAACCCCCTGGTGCTGGAAAAATCTGCCTTGTCTATCAGGCTGTGCCTGGGAGTGTCCCCACCCCGCCACTCCCTCTCAGGCTACCTGGCTCCTTGTCTTGCTTCTACTGCAGGAGCCTCCTTGAACAGTTGCCCTTCGATTCCTCTTCCTCCCAAATATCTCTTGATGTTCATGTTTTGGGGCCTGGCTTATGTTCGAGTATCGATGGGGAGGGGGAGGGGGCTTTCTCAGTATGATTCGGCTGCCTCTTGTTCCTCCCCAAGAGAGCACTTGATACTAAAGGAAGGCTTCAACCACTGGCGCCTTGGCAGCTCTGGGCTTTCGTTGTTTACCTCAATTTGCTGGGTTTGGATTTGGGGTTAAAAAAAAAAAAAGTCTCGTGTAGTCCCAGTTGGTTTCAAACTCACTATGTAGTCCTGGGAGAACTTGAGTTCCTGATCCTCGTGCCTCTACCTCTGAAATAAGTGGGATTATAGACACAAGTCACTGTACCTGGACTTCAGTTTTGTTTTTGAGGTAGGATCTTCTTTTGTATCCCTGACTGGACTTCAACTGGTGATCCTTGTGAGTTGGCCTTCCAAGTTCTGGGATTATAGCTAGGCATCATGATGCCTAGTCAGCTGCTCTGTTAATAGGCAACTGGCTTTAGGCTCATGACAAAGGATGAGAAATGAGGGTCCTAATTAGCCATGTCAGAAAAATGTCACCACTACCGCATCATCTTCTGCTAGATGAGCACTGGAATGATGCTTCATTGTGTCAGTGGACTACTCCAGTCAACCATGTTTGTATACCAGAGGTCCCACCTCAAGTGCACCTGGGAGCCAGTGACAGTCATATAAAACAGCCTTTCTTACACATGACAGTGCTTATGAAGCACCTGGAGTCTTTTTGAAACGTAACAGGTTTAGCTTGGGAATTGAACTTGGGAAGTTTCTAATGGGCTTTCAAGCTGTCTCCTGCTGTTGGCCCATGGGTTACACTTTGAGGGAAGCAATACTCTCCAGATGGATTTTCATGAACATGTGAGCCTGTCAGCTATTTTAATTTTTTTAAAAAAAAAAAAACATTAATTCTACTGCGAGAAAAAAATAATTCATATTCTTGTGTTGTCATACCACAGCCAACACAGTAGATTTCTATGACTCTAAAAGATGAGAGATCTGTCCCCTCCAAGAAGCAATCCACCAAGTATATATCTTCTAGTTCAACTCACTTCTAACACTGCTCACCTGGAGATAACCCATGAATTGAGGGCTTAGCCCCCAAGACTAAACCCCCTCAGACCCAGTCATGAAACTGGGTACTTAGAACTTCTGGCTGGCCAGATAAGAGTTGGGGGGTCCATGCCATCCTCCTTGGATTCAATTAACTTATGAGCATGACTTGCTGGATTTGGGGAAACACTATAGTTTACCTCCAGAGTTCTTTACAAAGGATATTTTGAGGGCCACAAATGGATAGCTACCTGAAAGATATGTAGGACAAGGTCTGGAAGAGCCCGGGGCACAGGTCCTTCTGTTTCTGTGGAGTTGGAGTGTACCACCCTCCTCTGTGAGGATGAGTTTTCATTTGTGTTCCTGCAAGCTGCCATGAGTTACTCCATCAGAAGCCTCTGCACCATGTGCTGTCGGGGTCTATGGAGATTGCATTTCGTGTCCAAGGCTGATAGAAGGGAAATCCAAAGAGGTCTGTCTGCTCCAGCATCCTGGCAGTATTCCTCCCTCAAGATATGGAGTAATATCCCTTTGCAAAGATGAGTGTTTTGTGACCTATTATCAGACAATGGCAGGTTGGAATATTTCATTGTGGTTAGGTCACATGCTCCCTGAACTCCAAGGCCTTTCTTCAAAGTCAACTTTCTAGTACCAGGCTCCCAAATCCCAGACAGCAGTGTCTGCCTGGAAAGACCTGGTCAGTGACTGACTCTGACTACAGATGTTTATGACCTGCCTTAGAGAGGGAGGCATAAGCCAGGAATCATGAACAAAAACCCTAATTCTAAAATTAGGCAATCCAGGAGGAGGTTGAGGTTAAGGTTATTGATGTTTACAGCTGGGGCTGAGATAATAGAAATGGAGCACGGGGGTGGGGGGTGGTGGTGGTGGTGGTTGGGAACCCGTGCCTTGGTGAGTTAGACATGGGACCTGCTTCTAAGGAAGGCAGAACTGGAACACACCTTAGCATCAGAATGTTGGTGGCAGGGAGAATAATGAGGATTTTGACGGATGTGCTTTGAGGCTGAAGTAAGCAGATAGGTTCCTTTTGTTGACTGTGGTTGTGATGGTTTGAAAGAAAATGCCCCCCCCCCCCCCCCGCGACACTATTAGGAGGTGTGGCCTTGTTGGAGGAAGTGTGTCCCTGTGGGGGTGGAGTTTGAGGTCTCAGTTGCTCAAGCTTCGCCCAGTGTGGACAGACTCCTTCTGCTGCCGGCAGATCAAGATGCAGAGCTCTCAGCTGCTTCTCCATTACCATGCCTGACTGCATGCTATCATGGCCTGCCATGATGACAATGGACTAAACCTCTGAACCTGTAAGCCAGCCCCAACTAAATGTTCTCCTTTATAAGAGTTGCTGTGGTCATGGCATCTCTGTACAGCAATAAAAACCCTAACCAAGACAGTGGTTGATATTATAACATCACTGGGAATGTCCTGACCCGATGAATATAATAAGGGAACAGGTTACAACTCCAAGTTGAGCACTTTGGCTTTCCGAGGCTATCAATTATGTGGCAGTTTTTACTAACATACTGAACAGCTATGTCATCCTAAAGCAGAATTCTAACTTTTCATGTGAGCGTAGGTTCTCTCTCCTCTCTTTCAATGCGCTGTTTGAGAGGAGGGCCTTTGTCATCTCCATGGCCCCCCATTCATAGCATTATAAAGCATTTCTTAGAAGTGCATGATTACATCTGGAGGTGTTTGTAGTCACCTGAAATGGTGATGCCATAACTAAACGTATGTGTGTGTGTGTGTGTGTGTGTGTGTGTGTGTGTGTGTGTGTGTGTGTGTGAGAAAAGGGGAAGAATTTGCAATGGATAGTTAGTAGCCCCATGATCACCTAAGAAAACCTATAGAGCTAACAACAGACACCTTTGGTTTGTATCTGATGGAATTCCTAGCCAAGTTCTCTACCTTGTTTTTAAAGATCCAGTCCCGAGCCTTGAACATGCTAAGCCCATGCTTCATGCTTTCCCCCAAGCTAGTCCACCACGCTGCAAAATAACAGCACCAGCTGGGACTCAAGTTCCCAACACATGAGCCAGGGGTCTTCATTTCACACCCAACCCTTAACCTGCAGTAACACGAGATTCTGTATTGCACCCTATAAGCGTACAGGTGATACTAGACATGTAGCAGGTGTTGGTTTGGAGTAAAAGCAACTGAGCTTTAGGAAGACTTGCATGATGGCAGTACTGAGCCACAGCACTTGCCAAGTGTTTAAGGACTTGGTCACACTATCAATTTTCTCCAGCTAGGGTTCCTTTCTTCTTTCTCACAGACTGTTTTAAAAAACTGTATGGATATGTCTGTGCAGGTTTGCGTTGAGTGAATGCTGGTTCCCACAAAGGCCAGACAAAGATACCAGTATCCCTGAAGCGGGAGTTACAGGAGGTTGTGAGCTGCCTGATATGGGTGCTGGGAACTGAACTCAGGTCTTTCGTAAGACCAACTCACATTCTTAATGGCTGGACCGCCTCTCCAGCCCTCTCAGTGGAACTTTTCATGCAGTGAAGTCTTTTGTTTCTTTTGAAGCTCCTTTTTCTTCAGGGCTTGAGTTCTCTGTCCATCAGAGAGCCTTCCCTACAGCAGGAAGCTCCATGGTGTGGGGCATCTACCCCTAACACTAGGAGTACAATAGTGACCCACTGGACACAGCTTTAATTGCTTTTTGTTTCATTTGTTTGTTCTACTGGTACCTATTAAAGTCAAGTAATTACCCTTCCGTAGAGCCTGGGATGTGCAACTCTTACTAAAGACTGGGACTCTTCTAGTGTTGGATGACGTAAATTATTTGAAACCCCAAGCTTCTCAGGGCAGCCATTTTTAAGAGGGTTATGGGTTACCTGAGGGATGTAGCCTTGAGCTGTCAGGTTTTACTCAGTTCTTTACCAGCAGGGGCTGAAGCCTAGCCAAAAAGAGATGTCAAAGCAGGAATAGTAATACACAACTGTAATCCCAGGTCTGGAGGCTAAGGTAGGAGGCTCATGAGTTCAAGGCCAGCCTGGGGCTACATATAAAGTTCTAAATCTGCATAGGTCGCAAGAGACCATGTCTCAAAAACTAAGAAAACAAAAGGGAAAAAGGGGGAGGGAGAGAGAGAGAGAGAGAGAGAGAGAGAGAGAGAGAGAGAGAGAGGGAGGGAAGTTGGGCTAGAGTTGAGTTTGGTCAGGCAAAGAGTCATTGTCAGGGAAGAGAGTTAAAAAAGACTATGATGTTGTGAAAACAAAAAACCCGTGGAGGAGGACAGTCCATTAGGGTGAAGGTGAAAAGATCACCATTAAGATGGTGAAAGCAGACCCTGCTGAGAGAGTGACATCAGATGAAGTCCCCAGAGAAGTGAGGAGGGGGTCCTGGGGGTAACTAAGGAGAGAACTTCCCTGCAAAAAGAACCAAGGAGTAGGGCCCAGAGTCAAGGGCCGATGCATGTTTTCTCAGCAATGAACAGGGAACGAGGTTAACCTTGACAACAGGGTCCTGAGGCCATTGCTTTCTTGGAACGAGACAGGAAACCAGTGGCTCTGAGCAAAGAGGTGCCATGTCCTTTGGTGAGAAGCCAAGTCTGAGGGTTGGCTCTTTCGCTCAGGCCCATACCAGCACAATAGTGAATCTCTGAGTATGTAGGATGTCTCTCCTTAAGCTAACTAATAGGTAGCAATTAGGAAAGTAATTGAAAACACTTGTTAACATCATGGGACGGTAGCTAACTCATTTATTACCTAACAACCAACAGTTCACCTTGTATATGAATAAAACAGCTACCCTCCACTTATCTAGACCTGGTGAGCTCCATACATGTACCTTTGGCCCACCATTAGATATACTATAAGTTCAGCCAGGACAGATATGTATTAGATAAAAAAGAAAAAAACGTAATTCTTGCATTCGCTAACCTCATTCCTAGATAACCCAACTCAGGCTTGTCTTGACACATAAATATGAAGAAATATCCCTTTTTCCTCAAAATTTAGGCATGTGCATGCATATTCCTTGGAAGCTATATTTTTTATTCAAAAGTGTCTTGAATATACCTTGATGTCAGTAGAGATGATGATACTCCATTGATTCTCGGAAGTTGCAGACAATCTGGTGGCCTGTGTGTTTTATGTAAGCACTTCCCTGTTGCTAAGCACTCACCATTTCCATAAACTTGTAGTATTACAGTTGCATGGCTCGTCCTTTTCACGTGACTGTGACAAACACCAGAGAGAATCAAACATAAGGACTTCAGAGGTTTCTGTCCGTAGTTGTCTTGCTCTGTGCTGCTGGGTGGTGGTGAGGGCCAGGTGCCTGTTGAAGGATGCTGCAGAGCAAAGCCACTCACTTCCCAGCAGCCAGGAAGCAGAGAGGAGGAAGCATATGTGTGCTAGCTGGCTTCCTCCTTCCCCTCTTTTGTTCCATCCAGCCTTCCCTCCCTAGTAGGATGCCACCGTCCACATTAAGAGAACATCTTCCCCCAAAGGCACTGTCCCATAAGCAACGTTTCTCCAGAAACACCCTCCCAGATGCTTTCAAAGAGTGCTATATTAGTTTCCCAGGAATATCCCCACTCAGTTGAAATTAACCATCATGACTACAGTGTTCAGTGAGAGTTTGGCATACATATCTTTCTGCCTACATGAGCTTAATTCCTTGAGAAAACTCCCAGTTCACAGGCCACCTCTAGGTCTCTACATTTGTACTCCCAACAGAGTGCAATAAGGTCTGTTTTCTTGTCAGGACTGGATATCATTAACATCTAAAGATTCTGTTGAGGCAGACATCATTCCATAAGATGTGAATAACCATAAGCATTTACTCAGGACCATCGCTATGGGATTTTGAATCAAAGAAGGAAACACCATGTGCTGGCCACCCCCACACCAAAACAAAACAACCAGGCTCAACTCTGACTACAAGAAATGTCTTAGTTACTCTTCTATTTTGTGATAAGACACCATAACCAAGACAACTTATAGAAGAAAGCTTATTTGGGGCTCATAGTTGTGGGGAATAAGAGTTCATGATGGTGGATGGAGCGGAGGTAGCAGGCAGCAGGTGGCTAGAACAGTAGCTGAAACTCACATCTTGAACCACAAACAGGAGGAGAAGAATGCACTGGGGATGGTGGGAGGCTTTTGAAACCTCAAAGCACCCCTCCCCTCACCCTGCCTCATGACACACCTCCTCCAACAAGACACACCTCCTAATCCTTCCCAAACAGTTCCACCAACTGGGGACCAAGTAATCAAACATACGAGCCTCTGAGAGCTTTTCTGCCACAGCAAGAAAAGAGAATTTGTAGCTAAGAAGAAGGATAGAGTTGGTGACTGGAAAATCCCTGGGAGGAAACAGGAAGGGGAGGGAACAGGAAGGGGAGGAAACAGGAAGGATACGGAAGAGAGGCTGGCTAAGCCAACCGAGCAATTCTACTGAACACAGATGAGATTGACCAGATCCCATGGGGGAAGAGTGGGAAGTTCCTACCGCCTGACTGACTTAGCAGGCTTCTTCACTCCAACAGTCTGATGAGACTATGTTAGGCTGCTGCCCAGAGAAAACACAGTAATGCTCAATTTTAAACTGGGCTCAGGCTTGCTAAGACATTATCATCTTTTATTGGAGGTTACAGCCTAGCAAACTGCCACCACCACCACCAACTAACTTTACCCCTGGGGGAGTCTTGGTTCTAGCCCTAGGTGGCCCAGTGGGGCACAGCTTTGGGGTAGGACAGCTTCTCCGGACCTCTTGCCTTTCTTGTTGTGCGACTTGAGGAATTTCCTCTGCTCTCAGCTTCTCCTTGTCTCTCAAAGCCCGATGCAATCTGAGTATCTTCGGGGTGCTCATTCTGAACTGTCTGAATCCGTGGATCCCAAATTGCAATTCTCAGGTCCCAACTAAGGGACTTCTGCTTCTACAGTGTCTGTGTTCAAGTTGATTGACGGCTGATGGGTCAAGAGAAGGGTGGGGAGCCTAAATGAAGTTTGATCAAATGAAGGATCTTTGAACCGGCCAGTGAAGAAGGTAAAAAGTTTATTTCTGTTTTGTATTTCTCTGATCACCATGGAAGATAGGAATAATTTGATGGTTAGCCATTTATATCCTCAGGTCCTTCAATGTATATATCTTTTTCATTTCTCTTTTGCATTCTTTCTTAGCTCTTGATGTCTGGACGGTAATAAATAATCCTTTGGCTGTGATGTGAGTTGGAAGTATTTTCTAATTTTTCTATTTTGGTTGCTTTCACTTTGTTCTTGGTACTCTTTGAGTTTTGATGTGTGAACATGCGTGTTTATACACACACACAGAGGATCTACACACCTGACATATATGTTTATACTTTGCTTTGAAATGCCCTTCAATTAGAAAAAAAAAAGTCTGGCTTTGATAACTCTTATCTTCTCTTCCTAGTGTGGGAGGCTTCCTGTCTTGCTTGTGTGCACGCTGAACGTGAGCCTGCAGAGCTTAATTTTAACTCAGAAAACAGAGCTTTTCAGTCGGGTCATATTACTGGGAACACCTGTGAAAGTGAGGCGCTTTTCTTGAGGGTGAGTTAAAATGTAGGACATCACCTTGCTGGGAGCAAAATTCTGTCGTTGGAATCCTTGCTGTCGTGCAGATCTGGAGGAGGTATCGCTTACGCGGAAGCCCAGGCCGTATCATTTTAACACCAGCTGCTTCAAGGTTTCCTTACCTCCCTCCCTCGATGCTTACTTAGCGTTAGCTCTGAAACACCTAGCGTAACTGACTGTTGAAAACTTATGGGGAGAAAAAACCCCAGAGCTTTCTGGCCCTTTTATTCTTTCCATGATAACAAGGACAGGATGACCAGGCAGAGAGAGTTTACATCTTATACATCTGTCTGTTTTTCCTGCCTTTTTAATTCCAGTCTGCAGCCTTAATTTTGGAGCCCCAACAGAGGGACAAGTAAAATATACCGTCATCGCTGTAATGCCAAAATTGATCAGATAGAGTTGTCCTCATACCCCAACCATTTGAGTGACTTCTGTTTCCTACCTGATCAAGTGAAGTGTCTTGTTGTTTTGGTGAAAGGTTTATGCCCGCCCACCACCCACTTCCATCCTCCACCTCCATGCAGAGATAAAATCTAATTATCACCTCAGGATGGTTTCCTGACATATAATCTAGTCACAGACACAGAAGATTTTAGGGCACATTGACCTCTGGCTTTAAAAAACTGTTTTCTCAAGTTGATGTTCCACAATTAAGTTTTTTTTTTTTTAATTAACTAAAAAAGGAAAAAAGAGAAAGAAGACGAACAAACAAAAAAAAAAACCTGAACCTTTTACTCTTAGTAATTACCTGCTTGCGGCATTTCATTGAAGTATTGGGGCAATAGTAGAAAGGAGAGTGAAAACTTATGATATTTAGGAAATTGCTACAGGAAGGGATGTACTTTTAGGGCTTTCATTGATAGACAATTACCAAACTTCCTTGCTTGCTCCCCAGCCAGCCCTGGCTCCTTCAGGGCTGTGGTCTGAGCACGCCGAGCAAGCGCTTCCGTCACCCAAGCTGCGCCCCAGCTCCGTCCGTCACTCTCTAGTTCTGATCAGAATTTTGTGGCACCGGTTACAACACAGTCTGATCCCGGCTCACTCGGGATTTTCTCCCTTTAAACTCACTTACTGGTTGCAGGACAGGAGGGTGTATAGACTTTTGGCCCAGGCATCTCTGGTGCCCCCTGGTGCCAGGCGTGAGAAGTGGTACAGGACAGGGGACAGAGGATGAGGGAAGGCGAGGCACACACAAGGCTACACTAGGGAACAGAACATTCACTAAATGGAAGGAGAGAAGTCAAGGCAGCCAGATCGATAGCACAATGAAAGAATAACCATCGAGGAACAAACCCAAACAAACACTCTGAATTCTAGATAGCACGTTGGAGAGGGGAAAAGGAAAAAGAGCAAAATATTTTGAGGTAGTGTTGACTGCCCGTTTGTAGGGACCGTGTATAGAAAAATCAATACGGCCACCCCTCTGGTGTATTAGTTTAGATTTCCCATCTTGGACTCTTCTAGGGGAGAAGCTGAGAATTTTCTAACTGCTCTAAAATTTGTGCCCCTCAGCTTAAAGGCTAATTAGAGTGGGAACCATGGTTTGCCCACACCAGTGAGTTACTGTCCAACCCTTAGACTGGCTGCCGGGTCATGCTGTGGGGTTCAATCCCTGCTCTCCCGACAGCGTGTTCTTAAGGGTCAATGTGGGTCATGTAAGGGCAAACAAGGTCCTTTAAATAAGAAATGGCATGTGCCAGTGGATAGCCCTATACCCATGAGTGTGTGTGTGTGTGTGTGTGTATGTGTGTGTGTGTGTATATATATATATATATTAAAATTTAAAAAAAGAAGACACAAAGTTGGACGGGATGAAGATTGTAGATCTGGGCGGAGTTAGCAGGAGGATTGGGGAGTGAATATGTTCAAAACACATTGTATATGTACATGAAATTCTAAAAAAAAAATAGAAATGTACATTAAAAAAGAGAGAAGTAGGTCAGGGACTCATCACAACAAGGCACAAAGACACGGGAAGACCCGACACTGTCCTGTCTTCCTCCCTCCCAGAGACCACATTTCTCTTTGAAGTAAAAAGGAGGCCAGAATGAAAGGGCCTGCCACATTCCAGCCTCAGTTAGAAAGAGCAAGGGGAACCTGGCTGAGTTCTCTGAAAGATATTCCTTGAGTTTGACAAGCTTTTACTTTTGCAGGATAAAATTTTTTTTTTTTTAAGCTAAAGGGATTAATAGCTGTCTGTGTGCCCATGCATTCAACATCTGGATTGCTGGTGACTGATGGGTGATGTTCCCACACCCGTGGGGACAGGAGTTTGGGTGGTGAGGAGTGGGATGGGTTCACATGACCCTGTTAGCTGAATGGCTGAGAGGAGCGTAGACACGAGGCTGAGAGTCCCAGGAGTGAGTCCGAGCTCAGGGGTTGCCTTACCGGTAACACAGGCACTGTCTCATCCTTCCAGACATAGTAAACGCTCCACCTGGAGACTCTTGTCACAGGCTCTTATGTTCCCTGTCTCACCTGGCTGTCACACTGCCACCTCTGAAGTGAAGAACTCTTTAATTTTTATGTTTTAACCTGGAGACAGATCTCAAAGGTGACATTTTTGAGGGGAAAGAGAAGACTTGAACAGGTGAAGCAAAGGTCTGAGCCTGGTGGATAGGCTGGAGCCATGTTCCAGCCATGGAAGGCCCTTTGCTTTTCTTTGTCTTTTTACTTCAGTTTCTTCCTCTAGAGACACCCTGGAGGATGGATGGGATCATTCTGGTTCAGGACCAACTGCTCCTGCTGGGAGCCGCAGGCGGAGCACCTTCCTTCCCACCCCCCCCCCCCCCACACATCTGGCTGTTTTTCCCTTTTCACCCAGTGTGGGCCCCCCTCCTCCCCTCCCCCCCTCCCCGATTCCCCCCACCCACCATCCCTGTGTCTTTGTGTTTACTCTCGAAGTTGAAAGTGAACTAAAGGGAATGAATAGCTTATATGTGCTACAGACTATTAGGATTCTTGCTGAAGCCAACCTGCAAAATCATTTTTACTGGACTTTTGGTCATATTAAAAAATAATATACATTACTTTTAGGTGTGAAATGATACTGGGCTCATGTATTTTTTGTTATTGTAAAGCCATATCCCCATCTGTTTGCACAGAAAATATTGTGTAATGAAAAGCGTATTTTCCCCTTTTTTCTCCAAAGTGTTCCAGTCTCCCCTTCACCTACCCCTTTCCTTTAATCCTGGAAATATATCCTACCTGCATCAGAAATATTACACCTGGGGGCTACAGAGACGGCTCAACGGTTAAAAGCACTGGCTGCTCTTCCAGAGGACACAGGTTCGGTTCTCGGCCCCCACATGGCAGCTCACACCTGCCAGTAGCTCCAATTCTAGGGGACCTGACACCCCCACACAGACATGCACACAAGCAAAACACCAATGCACATCAAATCAGAATGAATCATACATTTTTAAAAAAGAAAAAGAAACACTCCATCCTAACCTCATGTGCAGCTGTAGTAGGCTTTGAAGGTAAATTCTGATTTATCTTCAGGTCTAGTGAGGGCTAATGAGAACCACATTAAATGTTTTTATATAATTAGGTTGAATTCCACCCTTACAGCGTTTGTAATCGATGATGGAGAGACAAGAAACCTACTACCTTGCTAATTCACCTCCCTTTTTATCACTTTCCAAGCATTTTTTGGAGAGGCCAAGAGGAGAAAGCCAATTCTGTTGTGGTAAGAGCTCCGCTTTTTCCACTGTGAGGAGTTAGACATCATCTTAAAAAAAAAAAAAAATCATTCCACTATCCTTTGTTTCCCTACTGGCCTTTGAGTGTAGGGACATTTATACTCTCAAACCTTGAGTGTAAGAACATTTATACTCTCAGACCCTTGAAGAGAATTAGAGTACCTTGCTGCAAACCAGGGCCCAGTAGCCTGATGATATATAAACACCTCCCTAAGGTTGGAATAGCTGGAAGCCCATTGGGATGGCATAGGCCTTGTCCAGCCCATTCATTCCCTGGGAGGAGGGGAGATCTATGACCGAGGCCAGCAAAGGATCTGGTAGAGCTGGCAGGCAGAAGCAGACAGTAGTTGTCAGCTCACTATGCCCATCCCTGGACTCAACTCCCCATTGTGGTGATGGAGGAGGATGCTGTGTGAGGTAAGGCATGATCTTCTCATAGTGTTCTCTGAGGAAGCCTGGAATGGGGTGCAGACATCAACTATAATGTAGGTATGTTTTATAGCCCACAAGAACTAGGCTCATTCCAATTTATATGTGTGAAATTCAGAGTTCAGATCTCCTGGGTCAATTGAGAGGCTGGCCTATCTCAGAGTTCTCACAGATCTTCCTGAGAAAATACCAGAAGAAAGGAAGGGGAGAGAGCGGCTGACAGTTGATGGTTATTTATGACTTTGCAATGCTGTGGTCAATGGTAACTCTATCTGACGTCTATCCCTCCCCCACTCCACTCCTAACTCTTGTGGGGTCTGAAATGGGAAGAGGCAGTGGAGGGAGGAAATGAACGCAGTTCCTTATAAGGAAGGAACATAATTCATTCATGGGCACGTTAGGTAACTCCCTCTCTTTCCGCTCTTTCCTTTGCCGTATAACGATCATTGCTAAATATGCCAGTTGTTTTCCATTACTTAAAAACAGCAGAGAAAGGTACAGTGAGGGTTGCTGTGAAAATACCAAGATGTGGGTTCTTCTCCATATGGGAATTGTCCGTAATAACCAATACTTGATGTGTTTTTACATTTTAACAATGACCATGCAGTAGTGTTTATTAACATATGATTGATTATATCCTAGTAAGTACGGTCTGATGACTGAGTGTTCAAAGAGAAACGGAACACAACCGTGTTGCAAGTCTGCCTTTACACAAATCACCCTATAGCTCCAGTCAGTCAATTTAATTGGTTGGTTAACTCAGTAGAAAGTGTAGTAATTATTTGATTCTGTATCTATTATCTCTGAGACAGGGTCTTGCTTTGCAGCTCAGCCTTGAAGTTGCCTAACCTCCTGCCTCAGCTTTCCTAGTGCTTAGAATATAGGCTTGTCTTTAGCTTTTATCCGTCTCGTTAAATTAGGTTATCTATAAACCATGTGACTGATAGCCAGTTAAGAATGGCAAGAGGGCTGAGGAGATGGCTCGGGGGTAAAGTACTTGTGACTTCAGGACTCATGTAGCTGGGGTGCTGCACTTTCATGATACCAGAATTCCTCCTGTATAATGGGAGGCCAAGACAGGAGATTCCCTAGAAGTTCCGGAGCCAGGTGGCTGGCTATGAGCATCAGCCAACAACAGATCCTGTCTCAAAAACAAGGTGGAAGATGAGAACCAACATGTGAAGTTATCCTTTGAGTTCTGCATGTGGGCTATGGTATGCTGCCCCCCCCCCCACACACACATGCGCACATCCACATACACCACGGTTTTTTAAAAAAAAAATGGAAAGAGGTCAACATAACTGTCATGAACCCTCTCACTTTGTGTCTACCATTTACACATTTATTCATTTAATCAGCTCGAAATAAGACTTCTCTGTCAAAGATGGGGCAGAGGGTGTTGCTTTATTCTCCATCTAGGCATTTATTTCTGTCGTATAAAAAGACGGTTTCAATGACTTTGAAACCTAATGTCATGTGGGTCTGATAGGAGAGAGACCTGGACTAAAGTGCAGTTGGCAAAGAGTCACTCAAAGGAGGTGTGGATACCTGAGCTGAGTCAGGCTGAAGCAGGTAACAGACGGGAGGGAGGGAGCTTGTCCTGGGGAGGGGAGCAGTACGAGTACACAGATGAGAAGTCAGACAGGCTAGGAGAGGGTAAGAGCCCTGGGTCACTGGAATACAGAATTCACGGTGCTGTGTACATGTGCCTGCATTCATGCAGACTGTTACGCATGCGCCAAAGGGCATGATGCCAAGAGTTGAAAGGCTTCCAGACTCAGAACCAGGAAGGACTCTGGAGATATCTAAGTGACAAACTGGCCAGACTCCTGCACCTGGCCGTCAGCCCAGTTAATCAGGCTCAGGCCCAGTTAGCCTCAGCTGCTGCCAGCCCAGGCCAGATCCAGCCCACCTCAAACAGGCAATGACAGAAGACGACCCTGGTCACCTCTCACCGTGGCATAGTGTGTGTGTGGGTGGGTGTGACCTATCCTGTTTCTATCAGAAGAGTCTAGCCACTGAGCAGTTCCTCACCTTGAGACCACATCACAGGGTGCAGGATGTGGTACCTGCCTCTGTCTTCCAGTGATGTTCCACCATGTCATCCATATGACATTCTCTAACTCTCTGAGGTTGTGGGTGTGAAGACCCTCAGTCCATCAAACATCAGCAAATGGTTCTTGGATATGACAAAGCTGACAATGTACACTTCTTCGGGCTAACTGCTCTACATCTGTATCTCGTCTACAATGACAGTGACCTCATCCCACCCCAGGCACAGTCTCCATAGGAGAATGGAAGTACCTTTTAGAATAATGACCAACTAACTAACAGGTTTTTTTTCCCCCTTCCAAGATTTTTGTGTTGGTGACTTTATTCCATGTAGACAAACCAGAATGTGAAAAATTGTACTATTTAATTTGATCATGGAATACTACTATTATAGCATGGCTTTTATTAAAATTCTAGTTAAATTCTAAAGAACATTTTGTATTTCCACTCGGAGATGAAGTCTCACAGGCTGTTCATACAGTATCAGGCTGCCCCTCTGTCTGGTCATGGTTTCTTTGGAGGTTCTGGTCAGAAGGCAAAATAAGATACAGGGAGCTAAGCCACGTGTTGTAGCTCAGAGGGAGGACTGGGAGGTACTTGGGGTTTCTCTTCTCCGATTGTTCTTGCAAAAGGGCCTAGCTGTACCTACAGATACCCTGAGCCACCCACCCTCCATCTCCTGCATGGATGCTCAACACACCCATGCTCCTCCATGCTCACATGTCCGGTTTCTCCTTTGCTATTAAATATGAAATGTACTAAAATTACCTAATTACACTGCACTTGGTCACTGTTCATTGTTTATATCTCTATATACATACATACACTGATGCTCACACACACACCTCATACACTCTCTTACACACACACACACACACACACACACACACACACACACACACAGGATGGAAAGATGTTTCATGAGAACGTGGATTTTCTTTTTCTTTTCTTCTCTGTATGCATGTTTGTGCACTTCATATGAGGGAGTCATATTTCCAGAACTGGAGTTTCAGGTGGTTGTGAGCTGCCATGTAGGTGCCCGGTACTGAACCCAGTTCCTCTGCATGAGCAGTCTGTGCTCTTAATCACTGAACCATCTGTCCAGCTCCCCAGGAATTTCCTTAGTTTTCACTGTTTCCAGTTCCTAAAACATCTAGCAGTTCCTCGATAAATGTTTGTTGACTGAATAACTGAATGTAGGAGGAGGTTGGAGACGCCTGGGAAAGTTCTAGAGCAAGCAACAAGCAGGTTCTAAGGTTTCTAGCTCCGGCTTCGGTGAAGGGAGCTACAAGGATAACATGGGTTGGGTTTTCAGGACTGCTTCAGATGGTCCTCTGCTCTGCTCGGGAGTCCCAGTAGTGTAGGGAAGGGGGCGGGTACAGGTCCTGTGGGAATTGGACATGACCTCCACACTCGCACAGTACTGGCGTTGACACATATGGGGCATCAGACAGTCTTCAGGGCAGTGACTTCTGAGAGGAAGCGAAGGCAGGAAAAATTTTTTGGAGGAGGGCCAGGAGGCCAGCAGCAGTAAGTGGGGTAGGGAGCCAGGGAGAGGTAGGTGGGGCTGAACCTTTAACCACAGGCTCAAGGGTCTGAGGAAATGCAAGCGGCTTTTCGTGTTACCCTCCAAGAGGGGTTGCAGCCAGCTAGTGGTCTGAAGCGGTTTCCCTCTGTCTAACTTCTGTCACACCCTGTGTGCGCTCCAAGCAGCCCTCCCGTTCCACCTCGTATTGATTACTTTTCTCATCGCTGCAGAAATGGCCAGACAAGAAGCAGCTTCAGGGAGGAACTGGTTTATTCTGGTTTATGGTTGGAGGGGGTGGTCCATCATGATGGAGAAGGCGTGGTATGCGAGGCGTTCCTATCTGGGCAGATGAGACACCGGAGAGGTCTTTTCATTCTGTTCGGAGCCACAGCCCATGGGATCGCCTCACTGACGTTCAGAGTGATTCCTCCATCCTCAGGTAAACCTCAGGTAAACGTTTCTGGAAATACCCCCACAGAGAGTGAGGTTGACCGGGAAGAGTGACTGTCACACATGGTGACGCGTGAGAGTCCCCATGCTGAGCAGCCCTCTGTGGCTGCCCAGGGCATCTTACTCTGCACCAAATGTCTTGCTCATCCTTCTGTATCCTAGTCAGCTGTTGGTACTTCATGGACCAGTCTCTTTGCCCCGCTGTGGTCTTGCAGCCTCAGTGACACACCTCTCCAGGGCGTGGTGATGGTCTCTGGGCTTGAGTACACATCTGAATTGCCTCAGTTAAAAGTTGTGTCTTCACCAAGGTTGGATAAAGCACAGGGACAAATAGCCAAACGAATGGAAACACATGAACTATGAACCAATGGCTGAGGGGTCACCAACTGGATCAGGCCCTCTGAATGGGTGAGACAGTTGATTGGCTTGATCTGTTTGGGAGGCATCCAGGCAGTGGGACCGGGTCCTGGGCTCATTGCATGAGTTGGCTGTTTGAAACCTGGGGCCTATGCAGGATCGCTTGGCTCGGCCTGGGAGGAGGGGACTAGACCTACCTGGACTGAGTCTACCAGGTTGATCTCAGTCTGCGGGGGAGGCTTTGCCCTGGAGGAGGTGGGAATGGGGGGTGGGCTGGGGGGAAGGTAAGGGGGGTGGAGGGGGGGGGAGAACAAGGGAATCCGTGGCTGATATGTAGAACTGAATTGTATTGCAAAATAAAAATAAAAAAATTAAAAAAAAAAAAAGTTGTGTCTTCAAGTCTGCCCAGTGGGCTGCATGTCATGGTATCTGATCATAAAAGAAGAAAATAGAAAACATATCTAAGGTATCATTCACAGCTTTTTTTTTTCTTTCAAAATAAAATGTGGTGCCAACAATGCCACAATGTAACAGAATATTGCTAGGACATACAGAGGAACGAAAATCTGAAACATGCTACAACATGGATGAACCTTGGAAACATGCTAAGTGAGAAGCTGCGCACAAGAACAAACATTATATTCTTAAAGATATGTAGAAAAAAAGATTCTTAGAGGTCTCTGGAGACGGGGGAGACAAGAAACTATGGTTTAACAGGTGTTTGTATTGGAAATGATGCACACACATATACACACACATATACACATTTACATATATATTTGCTTTATGCTTCTGAAAATGGTCCAGATAGAGTCTTGGAGTACAGCTCCAAGGCACAGTGCTGACCTTGCATGTGGGAGGGGCTTTGGATTTGACCCCCAGCCCCCTCCACCACACACACACACACACACACACACACACACACACACACACACACACGAAAAGTGATGAAATGGTGAATTTCATGTCATGTATCTTTTACTACAGGTTTTTAAAAAGCAACAACAGAGAATAAATAAAAGAAAAAAAGAGTGTCCCAGTGACCCAGATGGCAGGTGTCGTTCAGAAGTCGGCACCTCAGGCTGGAGAGATGGCTCAGGGGGCGAAGGCGCTTGTGGCCAAGCTTGACAACCTGAGTGCCAACTCCTGACAGTTGTCCTCTTACCTCCATGTGAGCACTATGGGACACACATATGCACACACAGACCACACACACACACACACACACACACACACACACACACACACACACACACAATTTTTTAAGGTAAGCACTTCAGTTAAATGGAATGAGACTGACTGCAGATTCTTTACTTTTTCTTTTCTTTTATAAGTTATCTCATTTTATTTATTATCATTACCATGTGTATGTGAGTGAGTGTGGTGCGAGTGTGTGTGTGTGTGGTGTGTGAGTGTATGTGTGGTGTGAGTGGTTTGTATAGTGCATTTGTGAGTGTGTGTATGTGGTCCGTGTGGTGTGTGAGAATGAATGTGTGTGGTGTATGTGTGTGACTGTGTGTGTGGTATATGAGTGTGTGTGTGTGTGTGTGTGTGTGTGTGTGTGTGTGTGTGTGTGTGTGTGTGCTGTATTTATGTGGTACATGTGTGAGTGTGTGTGATGTGTATGACTGTGTGAGTGTTTATGCGTGGTGTGTGAGTGTATGTGCCTGAGTGTGTGTGTTGTACAAAGGCAACACTATACATGTGAAGGTCAGAGACTGACTTAGAAGAGTCCTGACTTTCACAGAGGCTCCCAGGGACCCAATTCCGGTCAACAGTCGTGGTGTAAAGAGCCTGTACTATTCATTGAGTAATTTAATTTAATGTTTATAGCATTTTAGAAATTGGTAAAATTTCATCAAAGTCAGAATCATGTTCTCTGGTGCAAACCCATTATCAGTAATTTTTTTACAAACATTAAATTATACTTGTTTAGTTTATGAAATTTCATTTCTAGTACTCCAGCTTATTGAACTGGCTTATTGAACTCAAACTCAGCTTATTGAAATTAGTTCATTTTCATTTTTAATCTATATATTAGCTTCATGTCTACGTACACTCACACAAATAATACTTGAGATAAATAGTTCTAGTATGATTGCTGGTGTTATATATTTTTATTCCCCTATATTAGAACCCTCTGATAGAGTCATTTTGTATTTTTAAATCTTAGGTATATTTATGGGACCTCATGAGAGGGGGATTTCTGTATGAAAAATTTATTAATAAATTTGTATTTTATTTTGTTTGTTTGTTTGAGACAAGGCCTCACTTTGTAGTTCAGGCTGACTTGGCACTCACTAGATCGCCTAGGTTGGCCTCAAACTTGCAGCGATCCCCCTGTTTCAGGCTCCCAAGTGCTTGGCTTATAGGCTTGAACCACAGAAGTCTGTATTCAGAATTTCCCTACACGAAACAGACCCAAAGTAAGAGGTAATTTCAGGGCGTACGCAGCGGTACATTTGGGGTACACTGCTGATGAAACCACTCGCCGTGTTTGGACCATTTTGGGGTTCAGCCCACGGGCAGGTGCCACTATCTACCTGCCAGTGTTCTCGGAAGGGCTCCTGATCCGAAGTGGGGGCTTTGACAGAGTCTAAGTGGAAAGTCACAAACGATAACAGGCCCTAAAAATAACAGCTGCAAACCAAGCGCAACAAAGCCCTTCTGTGTGGGAGGCATAATGGGAATTGTATTGATGGGTTTGGGTTCTTTTTTTTTTTTTAACCCAGGCACATGAGTCATGCTCACAGGTAGGGATACTCCCTATTTCTACAAAGCACTGTGGTGTAAGGCATCAATCCCTGTCGGCAGGGTCCTCTCGGAAAAAAATGACAGCGTGGGTCGATAGATGTGGATGAGGCATTGCAATTGGTGAGAACAGGATGGAGATCAGCTTTCTTGTATTCATTCGCTCACTCTGCTCATGTTTAATGAGCACCTACTATAGGGTAGACACTCTTCTGCGTTGTCAGAAGGGATCCAGAGGCCACACTGAGACCAGGCTCTCTGTCTGCGTGGTCCAGGAGGAAGATGGCCAATTCAGGCTAAACATCGTGCTTAAGTACATGATGTCATCTACTAGAAAGTGTGTGTGGGGGGCGGTGTTCTAGAAAAAGCAGGAGGCAGGGAAACGTAAGGAAGCTTGAGAGCACCAGGGAGAGGCAGATGTGGGGGAAGTGGCTGTCCTGCCTGGTTTTGTGTCAACTTGACACAAGCTAGAGTCATCAGGGAGGAGGGAGCCTCAGTTGAGGAAATGCCTCCACGAGATCCAGCTATAAGGCATTTTCTCTATTAGTGATTGATGGACAAGGAATCAGACCATAGTGGATAGTGCCACCTCTTGGCACAAGCCATGAGGAGCAAGTCAGTAAGCAGAACCCTCCATGGCCTCTGCATCAGCTCCTGCCTCCAGGTTCCTGCTCTGAGTTCCTATCCTGACTTCCTTCATTGATGAACAGCCATGTGGGAGTGTAAGCCAAATGAAACCCTTTCCTCCCCAACTTGCTTTTTGGTCATGGTGTTTAATTGCACCAATAGTAATCCTAAATAACAGTGCCTAAGGTGGGGCTGTGTGGTGATGTTGAGGGTCTCTGCTATGAGACCAGAACAATGAGCAAAGACTTGAGAACAGGCAGCCAGCAGAAACAGAAGAATATCCTAGGAAAATCAACAACAGAAGGACCGGGAACTAGGGACTGCTAAGCCTGGCAAGTGTGGTTGCTGCAGGGTGATCTGAAAGAGGCGTGGGACAGCAGGGCTTGTGACCTGTCGCTTCAGCTCACATGGCATTCTGGGGAGCTCCATGGCCCTACTCATGATTGTGAAAGGATTTGCTTGGCCACTGTGCTGGATGTAGAAACGTGTGGACAGGGTGGAAATGAGGATCCTGAGGCCATTCTTAGGCTCCAGGCCAGACACAGTGGAGACTCGGACAAATGATGATGATGAGTATGTTGGGAAATGAGACCCAGACATGGGATAATAGAAGGTGAAATTGACACCATCTTTAGGGGAGCTATGAGTTATCTGGCTCTGAAGGGTTGGCCTGGTTATGAAAGGATAGAGTTATCAGCAAATGAAGGTTTTAGGTGCGGTAGGTTTGGTGTGAAGATTGGCAGTTCATGCTGGACACAGGGAGTGTGAGACCTCTATTGGACATCTGAGGGGAGATGTTGCATGGAAACAAGGGGTGTGTCCTTTCCAAGGCCACCATAGCACATCACACACAATAACGGCGACTCCTCGTCTTACCGCGACAGAGATCAAACATTCTGAACTCAGGATGCTGCGAGCAGGCCTACTTTCCTTTCAGACATTCCAGGCAGCTTTTCTTTGCTTTCTTCATCTTTCAAAGCTGTCACATTCCTCAGCCTTGCTCCAATATTAGATACTTTCTTAGGTGCAGTGACGAAATGCTGCACCAGAAGCAACTTCAGAAGGAGCTCATGTTGGCTCACGGCTCCAGGGTGAAGGCCATCATTATAGGGAAGGCACGGCGGCAGGAGTGTGGGACGGCTGCTCACATCGCACCTCCAGTCAGGAAGCAGAGAGTGATGAATGCTGGTGCTCAGCTCGCTTTATCTTTTTTTTTGATTCAGCTCAGGATCCCAGCCCATGGCATGGTGCCGCCCACAGTTAAGGTGTGTCTTCCCACTTCGGGTTAGCCCAATTAAGGTAATCCCTCACTGGCATGCCTAAAGGCTGATCTAATATAGATCATCTTTCAGAGGTGTGTCTGGAGGTTCTTCTCCTAGGTGGTTCTAGATTAAGCCAATTTGACAGTCGGTGTTTAAATGCCACGGGCCACTTCTTCCATATTCAAAGTGTGTCACTGTGCCTCTGCCTCTTGACTGTTTTCCCTTCTCTGATCCTGGCCCTTACCTTATTCTCAAAAGGAGCCTCCTAATTTCTGGAGGCCACGTGGATAATCCAGGATGCTCCTCTCAGCTCAAGATCACCCAATTACATCTTTAGAGTTGCTGGAGCCTGCAGTTCTGTGGGATAGTATGCACCTGTCATCCCAGCACATAGGAAGTGGAGGCAGAAGGATCAGGAGTTCAAGGCCAGCCTCCTCTACATGAACTTCCGTCTTTGTAAAAAGTACTTGAGAGGCAACTTAATGGCTCTCCTCACTTAGGACAGGGAAAACTGGGCAAGGAATCCGGGGGCTCACCTTGGCATCATTATCTTCTCATTGTTTGCTGTCTCCTGCCTCTACCCCAAGCCACACACTTCTGGGTGGGTGTCTTGTATGATGCATTCTCTCTTTTCCAGATGTAGGTTCAAGTTTGGTTGCCAACATCTCCAGATTCCAGCCATCTGACTGACTGGGGAATCCCAGAGAAAAGACAGAAGTTCTCTCCTGTGAGACTCCCACATAGAATCTCACAGAAGGGCTCTGGTGGGCATGGTCAGATCACGGTTAATTGAGTGGAGACTTTGGTGACACCCGAGGAAACCAGACGAAATGGGGGAGGTTCCTAGAGTAAGGGAAGGACAATGTTATTTCTAGAAGTTGGGAGGAAGGATATGGATGTGGTGGAAACTATAGTCACATCACAAACACTTCAGACTTTTTTTTAATTAAGCTTATTTTTTTTTTTTTAGTATTGAAAGTAATTCGAAGTAGATAGAATTCTAGAAAGATCCTTCAAGCATCCACTCTCCATGCTTCAACTCTTTCCAATTCATGGCCAAAGATTTCTTTTGGAGCTCATCTGTTCTCCTCTCCCATTTTAGAATATCAAAAGGCAAATTCCAGACATCATATTGATTTTCCTGTAAATATTTTAATACGTAACATTAAATGATAAGGATTCCTTTAAAAAAAAAACCACAGTGCCATTATAGTACTAAAAAGTGTAACATGAACCCATTACGAATTCAGTGTTCACATTTACCAGTTGTCTCAGAAAGGATTGGAGAGGATCCAAATAAAGTTACTCATTGGGTCTGGTTCCAAATTTCCTTGTGTAACGTGTCCCTGAATTATCACTCTAAAGATGCTGGCCACTGACTTCGCTTCTTTTCTGTTACTATGACAAAATATCCTGAAGAAAAGCATCTTGAGGGTGGAGAAGGTTTGTTGTCAGTCACAATTCCAGGCTGCGGCTCATCACAGTGGGGGAGTTGCAGGCAGCAGGAACGCAGAGCGGCGAGTCACCTCCACAGCGAGCAACAGAAACAGAATGAGTTCATGCACGCTTATGCTCAGTACTGCTCTTACACTGTAGGATTTCCTGCTTAGGGAATAGTGCCACCCACCATGGCCAGACCCTCCTAACCTTAATTAGCCCAGTGAAGAAGATGCCTCACAGGCATCTCAGAAGGCTAATGTGATCGAGATAACCCCTTGTTGAAAATGTTTTCGGGTGTCTCTAGATTGTGTCTTGTTGACTGTGGTGGTATTGTGTTCCCCAAAATATTGTGCCCCCTAATAAACTTACCTGGGGTCAGAGACAGAACAGCCACTAGATACAAAGGCTAGAAAATGGTGGCACTCACACCTTTAATCCTAGCATTCCAGAGGTAGAAATCCATCTGGATCTCTGTGAGTTCAAGGCCACACTGGAAACGGTCAGGCATGGTGACACACGCCTTTAATCCCAGAGAGTGAGCCTTTAATCCCTGGGAGTGATGGCAGAAGGCAGAAAGATATATAAGGCATGAAGACCAGAAACTAGAAGCATTTGGCCTGGTTAAGCATTTGGCTGGTTAAACTTTCAGGCTTTCGAGCAGCAGTTCAGCTGAGATTCATTCTGGGTGAGGACTCAGAGGCATCCAGTCTGAGGAAACAGGATCAGCTGAGAAGTTGGCCAGGTGAGGTTAGCTGTGGCTTGTTCTGTCTTTCTGATCTTCCAGCGTTCACCCCAATACCTGGCTTCAGGTTTGATTTTACTAATAAGTCCCTTTAAGATTCCTGCTACAGTTGACAAACTGTCAGAGCAGTCAGGCACCTGTCCCGTCCCTACTCTCTCCATCATGGCCCTTGTTGCTTCTTTATTGGACAGTGGCTTTGTCCCTGCCACACCAGTACTTTCGCTTCTTGAATTCTCCAGCTATCAGCACCGATGTGGAGTCATTCTGGTCCCCAAGTCACCGGAGTCATTCTGAAAGCAGCAGTTGTGGTTTAGGAGTGTTTGCTTACGAACACCCGAGTTCTCAATAACCAGTACAACGCTGGCTTCCCCCTCTTCCCAGCTTTCCTATCTGGAGTAGAAAGACCGTCAACATTTCTTCTCGTAATTCTTCCCATTCTAGCTTTGGTCCTAGATTTTTCAAATGCCAGTTTGCTTCAGGTAGGGGCTTCCCTCCTCAGATCTCCTTGAACCTTGCCCCGGCACACCAATCATTGAGTTGGGGTGTGAGCTTCCCTCTTCGTGGTTTCCTGCGTTCAACTTTTGACCTATCAACGTGTGGCTTGGTTATACTAGAGTTCTGAATATTCTTGGAGCTGGGAGTAAAGAGAGGAGTGGTTTTAGAAAGGTCCTAGCCATCCCTACTGTTCCTTCAGTACCACAGGGAAAACTTGGAAATAAGTACTGTGCTTCTCTTTGGATAATTGCAGTCATGCAGGGTTTTTTTTTTGTTTGTTTGTTTGTGTGTGTGTGTGTGTGTGTGTGTGTGTGTGTTGTATTCGTGTGTGTGCAGGTGCACACACCCACACATGAACATGAGTGTGTAAAGGCAGGAAGATCAGTGTCAGATGCACTCCTCAGTGACTTCTCATGTTGATTTTTGAGATGATGTCTCAGTGAACCCGGCTGGAGCTCAGTGTTTCAGTGATGTTGAGGGCCGCTGAGGCCCTGGGATCTACCCATCTCTGTACCTTCAGCACTGTGCTTGTGTCCCATCGAACCTGCATTTTACATAGATACTAGGGATCTGGATCCAAGTCCTCATGCCAGCATTTAAGTATTTCACCCACTGAGCCTGAAAGGTGGCTTTTTTCAGTGCTAAGAATTGAAATTAGGGGCCGGGCGGTGGTGGCGCACGCCTTTAATCCCAGCACTCGGGAGGCAGAGCCAGGCGGATCTCTGTGAGTTCGAGGCCAGCCTGGTCTCCAAAGCGAGTTCCAGGAAAGGCGCAAAGCTACACAGAGAAACCCTGTCTCGAAAAACCAAAAAAAAAAAAAAAAAAAAAAAAAAAAAAGAATTGAAATTAGGGCTTTGCGGCTGCTAGGTTAAATGCTCTACCCCTGAGTTACAGCCCTAGCCTTCCTTGTTCATACCTTAAACACTTCTTTTCTCTTGTTGCATACTTCATCGTGACTTTTAGGACCCAGGGTACCCAAGGACTTCCTTCTTGGTCAGTGTCACAGAAGTTCCTGGGCAGTGGATGGGATGTTCAGAGTTGGCATCTGGTTTCAGGTCCTGGGTCGAGCACAGGAAGATTGGCTCAAATCTTTCCCTCTGTTAAATGGGGTCTAACACGTTTTACATCATAGAATCAGAGACTCTAGAGCCCTCTCGAGGTCTAAATAGATGTCTAGTCATACAATTTTGGTGCCTATACTTGGAGGCTGTAGGAACTGTGCCAAACATTCTCCCGGTTGCTCTAAAGCTATCAGGTTGGCCTGGAGCCTAGAGAGAAAAGACTGAGAACCTGCTGCTCAGGTTGGCTGCAGCATCCACTGAGTAGAGGAGCTTAGTACAAAGCCAAGAGGCTACCTTTGTGAAGGAAATCTCTTTCCCTCATTCTTCTCTCCTGTGGTGTGGTATAAGGCGTGAGAGCTGCTAGGAGGCAGTACATGTGTTAAACGCAGACAGCTATGAATACCGACAGAATTGTACCTTTGATTTCTCGGATGTTTCTGATGTTTTCAGGCAATGTTTTTCCATATTTGATATGCTTTTGTGTTGTCATTTGTTTAGAATGGATATACCTCAAGCCTGGCATGTTCCTTGTACACTGTAAGAGTCCAGTAGATGTCTGTTGCCCAGAACTCTGGTATAAACAGACAAGAACTGCCAATGCAGACATGATGGTTATTTACACTGATCTGAAGGTCACTACAGCATCTTCGTGGTGCACATCTTAGAGTCCAGGAATCAGAGCTGCAGAGGTGTGTGGTGGTTTTGTGTTCCCCAAAATATTGTGCACACTAATAAACTTATCTGGGGTCATAGAACAGAACAGCCACAATATTAAACATAGAGGATAGGCAGTGGTAGCACATGCCTTTAATCCTAGCATTCCAGAGGCAGAAATCCCTCTGGATCTCTGTGAGTTCAAGGCCACATTGGAAACGGCCAGCCATGGTGACTCACGCCTTTAATCCCAGAAAGTGAGCCTTTAATCCCAGGGAGTGATGGCAGAAAGAAGAAAGATATATAAGGCGTGAGAACCAGAAACTAGAAGCTTTTAGGTGGTTAAGCATTCAGCCTTTCGAGAAGCAGTTCAGCTGAGATCCATTTGCATGAGGACTCAGAGGCTTCCAATCTGAGGAAACAGAATCACCTGAGGAATTGGCGAGGTGAGGTGGCTGTGGCTTGTTCTGTTTCTCTGATCTTCCAGCATTCACCCCAATAACTGGCCTCAGGTTTGTTTTTATTGATAAGACCTGTTAAGATTCCTGCTACAGAGGTGATCTGATGTTGCCTCTGATCTATTCAGTTCTGTTTACACTTCTGCCTTCTCTGCTCTCTTCAGGTGCATTTTTCCCTGGAGAGTGCTTTCTTCTGGACGAGTGCCCTAATCACCTTCCCAGTCCCTTTCTAATAGGAATGTCTACAGCACATCTGTGTTCAAGAAAAGGATCACACTTTCCCACCTCCCTTACAGCTTGGTGAGGCTGTGTGATTCATTCTGCCACTGGACTGAAAGGAAAGTTGTGTCTCCCAGGGGCTGTGATACCAGAAAGCTCAAGTGTAATTCTGGCTTTCCTCTCTTCCTTTATCAACTGAGGAGCTCACAGGTTTAGGACAGAACATCTACACACCAACAGAGCATCCATTGGCCTGACTCTGAAGTGTCACGTAAAGACAATTTCCTTGGCGAGTAACCTGACCCACGCGATATACTTGATGAAACTGAGAGATAAACTTCGCTGATATGTAGCCCACATGCCTGAAAATATTTTGCCACCATGGCACAGTTTAGACTATTCTGACTACCACACATTCCACATCAAAATTCTCTCTTTGATTTTCAAACCTCTCTGGTATGTGGTTAGTAAATCCCGAAAACTTTCAGTGTGTCTACATTTTTTAGAAGGCATACATTATGTAGAATGTGATATGTGTAGCACGGTATGTGAAGTAATTCTGTCTGGGCTGTTCTTTCGTTTGAGTTTTAGACTTATAATTATATAAGTTATAATTATAAATACATTTATAATTTGATTCTGCTTATTACAAATGACACTTCTCTCTCATTCTTAGATGTTGCATAAATATCCCTTAAGATTTTATTTTTTAAATCTGTTTAAGATTTATTAATTTCTCTGTGTGTGTGTGTGTGTGTGTGTGTGTGTGTGTGCGCGTGCGCGCGATCTGTCTTCATGCACACCAGAAGAGGGAATCAGATCCCATCACAGATGATTCTGAGCCACCATGTGGTTGCTGGGAACTGAATTCAAGACCTCTGGAAGAGCAGCCAGTGCTCTTAACTGTCTAGCTATATCTCTCCAGCCCGAGATTTTATTTTTATGAGCATGAAGTAACCAAAGAGCAATCTGAAGGAGATAGAAGTGTAATTGGTATCAAGAATGGAGAAAATAAGAGAGGTGGCACTCAAGTGATAGTAGATTGGAGAAATTGGTACGGGAGATTATTTGGCAGAATATCTGTTAAACAGGATCTTCACAAGACAGGGAGGGGTGATTTTTATTTTTTGACATTAGAGTAATTTAGTATTAGTTCATGGATACTTCAGATGAGCTAACAGTGCTGTGTGTATGTGTGTGTGAGAGCAGAGGCCAGAAGAGGACGTTATATTCCCTGGAGCTAAAGTTACAGGTAGTGGTGAGCCACCCAACATGGGTGCTGAAAATCTAGCTAGTGTCTTCTGCAAGAACAGTATAAGTGTTCTTAACCACTGAGCATTTTCTCCAGCTCCATAGCTGACCTTTTAAAGTGATGATTTGTCCCTGTATTCAGAAGGGAGGTGGCTATTGGTCTGACTGAAGCCACAGGGTGGCTGTGGAAGCCTCAGTCATAAGCGTTTTCATATCATATTCGTCCCATGCAATGTTGTACTGTGACTTTACTTATCAACATGAGGAATAACATTTGTGCCAGCAACATGGATGACAAGCTTTGTTCTTATGTGTAGCATTATGTATTTCATATCAAAACCACCCAAGATAATAACCTACCATTAGCTTTGTGTTGATGGCTATATTTTTTTTTTTGAGGTAGTCTTACTGTGTTGTCTCAAACTTGGGATGCTCCAGCTCCTGAGTGTTGGGTTTGCAGGCCTGTGCCACACACACCCCTGAATGCCCAGCTTGATGGGCATCCTAATACTGCTGTAGTACAGCCGTCAGAGCAGGTCCAGGAGAGACAATCAGCATCTTGTGTACAGTCCCTTCCTGTTCTCCAGGCTCTCGGCCTCCTTCTGTTCTTCCTGTATCCCCTCACATTTTGTAATGGTACATTTCAGCGGCAGCCATGGCAATTTCACCAGTGGAAGGGGGTCAGCAGTGGTGGCTGCTGTGAGCTGACCTGCTAGGGAAGATGCAATGGGTTTCCCCTTTGTTCTAGAAGGGCTTCTACCCTGTTTATAGTTTTAACTACTTTCACCAGCTGAATCCCCATTCAACTGTCAACACCCTGGCCCTCTAAACCTAAAATTCAGGTGCAGGTGCTGGCTTTGAAATTGGTACTTCATGAGTATAGAATGACCCCGAGACCTAGAGAGAGAGATTTTTGTTGACTTTTTTTTTAAAATATTTTTTTAACTTTCAAAATTACAATGAGTTAAGTATTAACTGTTGAGCAATGAGTTTGTGGAGTCTCATATACACTTTCCTGGCTTCCCACATGATAGCATCTTATTAAACCACAGCACAGTTATTGAAACCAGGAAAGGAACATTGATAAAATACCAAGAACTAATCTACAGATCTGAGGGAAATGTATCCAATTAGCTACTAATGGCTTCCACTGATTCTTTCCGGCAGCAGTTACCATGGTGTTTGCTAGACGGTCTTTCAGTTTCTATGGTTCCTTTACATGTATGAACCGGAGTTCTATTCTAAGGACGAGCAACCTTTTCTGAGCCATTTATTCATTCATCCACTAATTTACATGTATCCATATGAGCTCACAAGTATCTAATTTATCCTACGTTTCATGACCCACTTTGCTGTCCTATGTATTTTGCTGCCCAAATTGCTATGTACTCGGCCATTGAGAGTCCTGTGCAAACCGGCTTCTGTGCCCTGTTGCTATGCTCCGTCCCGTTACAAAGCATTTCTTTAGTTCTTCGGGTCAGGAGATGCTCCACGCTCATTTGCGCTTTCTCTGCCCCTGCCTTGGAATTGGCCATTTTTCACTGCAGCCCCAATTTCCATACCATTTTAATGTTAGGCTTATAACACTATTTATAATCTTGGAAAATTAATGTTTCCAATATGGGAATCTCTGCATAGAAGATATTAGGTATTTTTCTACCACTTTTCATATTGACTAATTATTACGTATCAGTCCACTAATTTATCTAACTGCGGCGAACCTATGCTATTTTATTACACAAGGTAAAAAATGGGAGGCCGTGTAATTAGGGTTTTTACAGAACCAGCCAGCGTTGGGCATTCTTGGTTTTTGTATTTCTGTTTAGTACCTAACTCAAAAAGTGCATCTTTTAGACTTGTTAGTGTGTTTAAGGTGTGTGTGTGTGCACGCGCACGTGTGTATATGTGTGTGTGCATGTGTGCGTATGTGTATGTGTGTGCGCACGCCTGTGTGTGTGTGTTCCAATTCAGATGCACAGGACTTATGAAAAAAGTTTCTTCTCTGATCATAGACTGCCATCCCTAACATGTGATGGGCAGAGCCATCTGAAAGGAGAAGGGGAAGAGCCGAGAAGAGTTTTCAGTCAACCGAGCCAAAGGCCGCCCTGACCTCCGCTTTGACTTTGTGAACCCACCCCTTTCCCTTTGTCTTTTTGTCCTTTTAGTTAAGTGGACTTGATCCAGGTTTTCTGTAGCTTGCAAATATTCCTGTGGAAATATTTCCTGTTGGGTTCATCCCGTTGTTTGTGGTTTGTGGGGGTTTTGTTTGCTTGTTTGTTTGTTTTCCTGCCCATATTCCCACTTGTCTGAGTACTTTTCAAAGTTAATTGCATGTCTGCTTTCCCTCCAGGCCCCTGAGACTCTGTTGAATTCTTCCCGCCTTTCTGATCTCTGCGTGGGGCCCAGCACATCCCTTTAGCTGAGCTCAGGGGCCCAGAGCTGGGTCTAAGTTGTGAATTTTATTTAATGGACAAGTGGGTTTCTTTTTTTGTTTGTTTTTGTTTTCCAATTAGTGCAGAATAAATTTCCACTCTTGTGGTAGCTAACTCAAGGCACATTTTCTGGGTCAGGAACCTGGACACTGTCATCCATCTGGGTTCTCTGCTGAGGATTTCCCTAAGTCCCGGAGAAGGGAGCAGAGGTCTGAGTTCTCACCTGGAGATTTTGCTGGGGAAACTTGCTTGGGACCTTCCTGATGGTGGAGACAAAGGGTGTGGGTAGAAGGTGGCAGGGACCGTGAGATGCAGGACCCATATCTTGCTGGCGACCAAATCCAACTGCTTGAGGGTCTCATAGCATCCTTAGATGGCTGTTCACTCCTGATATCCAACCAGGCCTGCTTGCACAACCATGGAGGGCATGAATCAAAACATTTTAGTTAGCAGGAAGCCAAATATGCAGTAACGGGAGAGCGAATCAAAACCCAGCTGCCTAGGATGAGGCTTGGAGATATTGTGGGATAAAGAAGCAGAGTGACTTCAGTAGAGGAGAAAGAAAATATTATTGTCGTTATTCTTATTATTATTGTATGTGTAACGTGTGTCAGGATCACATGTGCATGTTGTTAGTTATTTAGCGGCGCTCTTACCCTGCGAGGAAATGTCACGAAACACGACAGAATCCACTAACAAGAGTTTTATTAAGATGAAAGAGACAGATGAGTGCTCAGGCCTGTGGGAGAAACGTGTGTCGACAAGAAAAAGAAGAGGGAGCCGGGAATATGGCACCGGCTTATAAAGGCTGGGTGGTGCATGTGTACACAGGTCAATGTGGCTACTCCAGGCATGCGCAGATCACATGGTTGCGTTGCGCGCTCTTGCGAAACCATGCAAAGTCAGGGGATCCTGGTCACGGGAGACACCTTGACCTGGAAATGGCTATTTTGACATGGAACTGGCTAGGCAGAAGTGTCCAGGTCCGCCGGGCATGCGCAAACACGCCCAACCATGGGGGCATGTTGTGAATCCATCACCCGTGGAGGTCAAAGGACAACTTTGTGGAGTTTGTTGTCTCCTTCTATGATTACAAGGATTCTAGGAACCAGACAAAGGTAGTCAGTCTTGTGTGGCAAGCCTTGTATCCATTCAGCCATTTCCCAGGCATTTAAGAATGTGGCTAAAGACAAGGTAACCCATGTCCTGCATTTGTAAAACCAAGGTTTCCAGTGTTAAGGTCAAAAAGTCACCCACGGGGATGGACATCTCTGCTGGCCCAAGGGCAGGGTTGTAGCCCAAGCAAGTGCTCAGCGATGTGGCCCCTGAAATTAGTGGCTTGTAAAGTCAGCCAAAAACAAGTAGCCAGAGCTGGACCATTCTTCTCTGTTTGCTTTCAACACCTCCTTCTCAACGCAGGATGCAGAATCTCTCACTGTTTTAAGACAGGCAGGGCCTTGACTGTGCGACATGGTCACAGGGGGATAGCTTGTTCCCCTTGCCACTTTCTGTTGATTAGAAACAAGCACAGGTTCCAGCCTCATTCAAGGTCATTCAATGACCCTGGCTGGCTCTTGGGGTTACAAAGCACTTTGGGGTCTGTTTTCTGTGTAACTTAAAAGTTTAGGTTTAAAGCAGTTTCCTTTAGCAAGGAAATTCTAGTACCCAGAGTTCACTTAGATTTAAAAATTGTAGCTACATTTATTTTTCTATCTGATTGTTAAATTTTCTGTAAGGTGAGTTGTTTATCAGTTGTTTATCAGACAAAATGAGTCTCCAGGATATCTTGAAAATTTCAGTGTTTTACATGAAATCTCTTTCTTTCTCTCCTCTCTCTGGTGGTAGAAAAAAAGCAGTGCTTCTTTTCTGGGGTAAATGTTTTTTCAAGCGATATAAGACCCACGCTGGAGTAGGATACAAGAAAGCCCCCGAAGACCATACAACTGTCCCAATATATCCAATATATATATTCAAAAAGAATAACACAAACACTCTTTAAAACAAGAGCGAAAAATAATGGTTCTAGTAGAGACCTGTGAGATTAGCCTAGATTTTTATCTGTCTAGAATGGCTGGATGTAGTTTCCAGATTCAATTTAACCTTTTCCTGACAGGCAATTATGGCACAGTATCCAGTCAGAGTATCTCTAAGAACTCTAACTATACAAATAGCTAACAGTTCCTAAACCTCTTCGGCAAATAGGTGATTTCACTAAGGATATTTTCATATTTTATGAGTTTAACGTTTTAACTGCTAATGACTTTCCCAAACTTGTCTGTCTAAATAGTCTAAGAGTGTCCCAATTTCTAAGTATTACTTGTGGTTCAATGAGACGTCTTCAAGGTCACATTTACAGAATTCCTTTCAAAATAACTTGGTTAAGGACTGGGGAAGAAGCTCATTTGGAGAGGTGATTGCCGCACAAGTGTGAAGGCCTGGGTTTGATCCCCTAAAATTCATATTTAAAAACAAGATGTGGCAGGGCACTCCTGTAACGCTGGGGATGCAGAGGAGGAGGCAGGGGGATCCCTGGAGCTTGCTGATCTACCCAACTGTTGAACTCTATGAATCAGTGACAGATGCTCTCTAAAGAAAGGGAGAAAGGAAGAGATAGAGAGAGAGAGAGAGAGAGAGAGAGAGAGAGAGAGAGAGAGAGAGAGAGAGAGAGAATTGGAGAATGATGGAGGAAGACACCCGCATGCGCGCACACACACACCTCAATAATAACAATTCAGCTTATTTCTCTCTACCTGTGGTTTTTCCAACTGTTTTATCTATAGTATATGATCTTTTAAGTACCAGGTCTGAGCTTTCTAGAGTCCTTGGAAATGCCACACGCCGGAAGTTTGTGCACAGATGATCCCTTCCTTATATACACCGTGATAAACTGTTTTCCAAAAAAAGTTTTCAAGGTGTTAAAAATGATTAAAAGTGGAGAGAGGAAAACAAAACAAAACAAACAAACAAACAAAAACCCCTACCCTGCTGCTGTTTGAACTTTAGGCACCAGATGGCGCAGTGGTCACACAGATAAAAGGGAAAGCCAGGAACTTGTTGGTGCTGAATAGTCTCTACTGAAAACAGAAAAACCAAATTGTTGCGGGGCATTTCTCTCTTGTCAAGTACTATAGCCTTTAAGAAGAACTCTTACATTAATTCTTGTTTTTAACGACTTAGTGTTTATTTATCCTCCAATCTATTAAAACCATGATTGGACTGTTTTGTTAAATAAAAATTCTTTCCCTCTTGGGATAAACTGTTTTCAGAAGACAATTGATTCTTAAGTACATTAAGTCTCACTAAGTGGACATTTGTTTTCAATTTAGATCGGAGTGCGGGGGGGGGGGGATAGACTATGTTCCAGTCTGTGAACAAATGTTTAAAAGAAAGTTTTTAGAAACGTTTAGAGTTGCTGTGTTCAGCCAGCACAGCATAATCGCTTTTCTGGAAGGAGATATGTCAGAGAAAGCCAATGTCCTTGGCTAAACCGAATCCCTCTAAATTGATGTCCGGCAGGATTAGTGCAGATGTATATATCCCAAGGCTGCGGTCTTTATTTTGGCTGGGAACGTAGAGCATCTGCGCACTTCATGTCTTCACGCTGGATTAGTCCTTGTGGGATGGGATTTACAGTCCAAGGCTGAGTTTCTTAATTACCTCTGAGTTATATAACGCCCAGGGGGCGGCCAGGACAGGGGGCTGCTGTGTAAAATTCTGCTCTCGGGGACTTTGCCTTGGAAGGTCTTTCTTCTCACGTTTTTTCTAGATGATGTATTTTGCAAATCACAAGATTTTCTGTTCCTGAAAAAGCGAGTTTGCTAAACCTATCCATTGGGGAAAAAAAAATAGAAACTAAACTTAAATGTGTAATAAAACCAAAAGTTTCTCAAGCTTCTCATTGATTAATGTTTATTGAGTATTATGTTGATCACCACGTACCTGGTCCCAATTAGAAACTGTCTCTATGTTCAGCTTTTCAATTCGAAAACCTCTTTCTGTTGAGAGACAAGATTTGCTGTTTTTAACGTAAGCTAAAACTTAACTTGAAAACAAAAAATCCTGTGGTAAATAAAGCTTATATGGCAGATACAAGCTCTTTAAAACTCTGTGGCATACAAGCAGAAAGCCAAACTGTGGGTATCAGAGGCATGCCCCGCCCCCCAGGCTAGCTTTCTGAATTTGCGATTTCCCTTTGTGAGACTGGTAACTTTTTTTTTTTCTTTTGAGCAGTTGGACTGTAAAGCTGGGTTTTGATATTAGAATTCTGATTTTGAGAACCTGCGTGTACCGTATCTATACATGCCACATCACACACAACACTCATATGTAGAAAGTAAAAACTGTACATAAACAAATAAGTAGGTTACATTCTCATGACCTCATGCTGTTCACTTAGACGCTGGTCTTTGTAATGGTGAATCTTCTCGGGGAGGAAAGATTTAGCTGGCTCTCCTCTGTTGTGTGTTCTGTGTAGACACCCCTGTGCTAGGAAGAGGGCAAGGCACAAACAGTCTGACAACATGGCCCTTCCTCGGAACTCACAGTTGGGAAATCGGTGTCTTTGAATGAGCAGTCTGCTAGCATGAGGCCAGGAGAATGTCATTGATTGGTTTATTATATTTTTTACTTTAGATGTGTGAGTGGTGGGTGTGGTGTGGTGTATATGTGGCGCAGTCCTGTGAGTGTTTGGATTATGTACCTGTTGCACATATATGTGAAGGCCAGAGGAAGACATTGGTCATCTTCTTCTACTGCTCTCAACTGTATTGTCTTGAGACAGGGTCTCTCAAGGAACCAGAAGCTCCCGGTTTTGCTATGCTAGGTTGACTGACCAATGAACTCCCTGGATATCCCCATCTCTGCCTCCCAACACTGGGGTTACAGGCACAGTAGTTACAGGTTGCTCCTTTTCACATGAGTGCAGGGAATGCTGAGCTGAGTAGAGGTGTTAAGATGATAGGACCAAGGGCAGTTTTAAGTTTGATTGGAATCACAGGCCAGAGAAATAAAGATGCCAAATAGACACATTGGAATGGCCTCGAACCACAGGCTGTCCATCAGAACAGCCACTGCTTAGAGGAGAACAGCAGAAGATACTTGGATACCAGAGTGATCGCCATAAAACTATGTTTCAGTCAGATGAATCTGATAAGCATGGCCTGGGAAGGAGAGAGAGGAGAGGAGATACAGGAACAGCACATGTGTGGCTCCCATATGAAGCCCCCAGAGCCCCAGCTAAAGTTCAAAGACAATTAAAAACAAAGGACTGAGTGAGATGGTGAGGGGAGCGTGGGTATAGACATTGTTGTGTAATGTGACAGTCTATGCATGAAAGAGCTCACCATTTGCTTTTCTCAGTTAACCTAAGTCTGGTCAAAGTCCACTGCAGTCAGACAGACCCTGGGCTCCATGGCAGCTGGGGATGGGTTCCCAGGTATGCCATCCTCCAGGTCTTGGGCAGAGAAGTCAGAGCCAAACTTAGCAGTCTGTGCTTTTCACAGCCAACCCTACACCTGTTCTGCCTCTTCTCTTTGGAGAAGCTGGTACAAGTTGACTCTTGATGACATTCCTCATTCCTTCGCTTTTCCCAGAGAGGAAAGGAAGCCTGGAGCTTAAGCGTGGAAATAGCTACACTTAGACTTTCTTTGCGGGAGGCGTCGGAGCAGAGTGCCATGTAATGATGCCTAGGTCATCCGAGTCACAAGAACATAGGCTGTGGAAGAGCATAGGGTCAGAAATCCAGGCTGGAGCATGAATTTGGTAAGTAAGGCTGGTTTCCTCCAAGAGGGAAAGGTGTCTGTATTCGCCAGGGTTTGCTAGAGGAACAAAGCGATAGAATGAATACATGTTGACTCCAGACCCAACCATGTTCACAAGAGTGACTGTCCCAGTGGTCACATTATGCTTTTAGAAACTGCCAGAAAAGGGCTCAGTGAGGTTCTAGCTAAGGAGATAAATATTTTCATTTTCAGAGACTAGTCCCCCCCCCCCCAACTCACCCCACCCGCCTCCTCCAGTACCTCACTATATAGCCCAAGGCTGGCCTCAAATTTTAGATTCTCCTGTCTTAGGCTCCCAAGTGCTGGGATTACATGTGTGTCCCGCAACTCATAGTAGAAAGCAAAACCATGAAAGGAAAAACCAGATCTAGCAAAAAAAAAAATATGAACTTTCACAAATTATTCTGTTATGTGTATAGTTGTAAACCAGACTCGCATGTTTAAATATACATGTTCAAAACAGGTTAGTGAGGTAATCTTCATACTGCCAGGGACATTTTGTGAGACTCCATGGGGGGAAAAATGTTCACATTCATTTGTGAACCATCCATTCACTGTGGTCGTCAAGGGCTACCTTTGTTCAAAGATGCTGGTGAGAAAAGAGTGACCATCGTGGAAGCAGGCCAGCATGGATCTGTCCTCACACAGCAGATTCTGTAGGTTGAGGAGTAAGGAAAGAGACATTGGGTGTGCATGATGATGAAAAGTCATAAGGAGTCCAGAAGTTCAGCGAGATCTCCCGTACGTGTCATTTACCAGCAGAGGAAATCATGGGAATATGAGAAGAGAAGGGGCTTTTCCCACAGGTGGTGGGCTGGAGGGAAAGCCCTTCTCATGGAAACCAGACATAGGTGTGTCTGTTCATCTGCTGTTGCCATGTGACAAACGACCCCCAAATGTAACCGCTTAAAAACCACTTATGGTTTCTGTGGGTCAAGAGTCCAGGAACATTGTAGGTGGGTTCTCAGGCTCAGCATTGCTCCCAGATTGCAATCAAGGTTTCTGCCAGGACCTCAGTCATTGCTGGCTGGACAGGGAGGCCCTGTTTCCAAGCACACTCACGTAGTTGTTGGCTGGCTTCTGTCCTCTGTGAGTTGTTGGCCTGAGAACCGCAGCTCCTCACCAGCAGCTGTTTGACCACCCTGCTTCTTGCTCTGTGGGCCTCTCTCTCCACGGGGCGACGCACAGCATGGCAGCCAGCTTCTCTCTCAGACACAAAGAAAAGCAAACAAAGGACAGGCAAGATGGAAGTCATGATCCACTGGCCACCTTATCTCCAAGGTGGTCCTTGATCACTCTGTATGTGGTTCTGTGTACACATGTGTGCATGCACAGGTGTATATGTATATGGAGGGCGTAGGTTAAAGACGTGTCTTTCTTAATCACTTATCTACCTTACTTTTTGAGACTGAATCTCAGTAAACCTGGAGCTCACTGATTTGCCTAGACTGGCTGACCAGCAAGGCCCAAAGATCTTCCCGTTCCTGCCTCCCCACCACTAGGGTCGATGGCATGCACCACCACTCCTGGTTCCCACATGGGTGCCGGCGAGTCAAGTTCACACCCTCATTCTTGTGCGGTGGGTACGTTACCTACCAGGCCATCTCCCCAGGCCCACATAATCACATTGGTTGTATTCCACTCATTACCAGGAGTCTTGGTCTGCATCCTGGTCAAAGAAATGGGGATTCTTACACACCATCTTGAAAGGCAGCCTTGAGAAGCTGGGATTGAGTTGACACATGGTAAGAGAAGGTCAAAAGATGGCCTTCTCTGGTGCTGATGTCTTCCTTGAGGTGGAAAGATGTTTTCTCCTGTGATGGACTATGAAAAGAAGCCCAGGTGTTATGTAAATAAAGAGGGCATGACTGGCAGATGTTTAAAAGTGGCTCATAGCCACTAGTTACAGAATTTGGGGTGACAGGGGCTCCCTTAGTCTGGCCGTGTGTGAACTTTCCCAGCAGCCCCTGGGAAAGGTGTGGAAATGGTAGCCTCTCAGATCCTTAGAGTTTGGGTTTCCTCCTGGACAAATGAAGTCGAGGGACAGCAGGACAGGGGAGTAGCTGTGGAGAGGGAGGCAGGGACCCTGCATGGCAACTGGGTGGAAGAAAAGGAGCACAGAGGTCTTGGTGAGTGGGTGGAGAAGCTGTGAGTCTGGACACGTCAGAGGGGACTGAATCAGAAAATTAGGGACACAAAGCATATGATGCAAGAGCGGGCATGATGCATTCAAGGCTTTAAGGTGCCTCTGTCTGTGAAGAGAGGGCCCACAGTGTGGGGGCTCAAAGAACATGGAGATGTAGATCATCAAGGATGAGTCACCCACATAAACACTGAGGTGACTCAGAATGATCGATGCTGAAAATTGTGAGGAGGGAGAGTGTGACAAGACAAGGGCTCTAGAGGCCAGCGGGGAGCTTCTGGCAGTATTATAGAATAGATTTTCTGCAAAAACCTTCATACAAATCACAGGGTCAGAAATGGTTACTTCTTTTTAAATGGTTTGTGGAAATTTCCAAAACTGTGAAAGATTGTTCAGGGAAGTGGATACCAGGGTGAATAGCAGCCAGTGAAGCCATGGCCCAAACCTGAGTGTCTGTAAATCTCTCCAGGTTTTGGGTGATGTTCTCTGTTTCCATTTCCATGACATGAAGCCATCTGATATCCCCTCAGTTAACTATGATAGTGACTATGTAAATCTCCCTAATTGGTCCAGGTATATGAAAATGCTTACAACAAGTCACCCTTACCAAGACCATTGAGGCCCCAGTAGATGAATTCAATCTGTCTTGGTTTATTTGTTGGGATGGCAAGTGTAAGCATCCTGGGCATTGGTCTTGGTACCCCTACCTCACTGTGTCACATAATTCCCAGACGAAAGTCTAGATTCTCAACAAAAGGCAAGGCTAGAAACGAAACAAAACCTGACATTAAAAGAAATAGGACACGTAATAGTTTTCTCCTAGTCTGTGACTAGAAAATCACATTCTAATAAGAATTTATAGTCTTGGATCAACTTCAAGCAGACCTGAGACTGGAGTACGTGTGTGTGTGTGTGTGTGTGTAGTGTGGTGTGTGGTGTGTGTGTGTGTATGTGGTATGTGTGTTTGTGTGTGTATAAGTGCATGTGTACATGTGTTTGTAGTGTCTGCAGGTACATGTGCCCATCTGTGTATTTGTGGAGGTCCAAGGTCAATATTGGATATCTTCTATTGCTCTCCACTTTGTTTTTTGAGGCAGGATCTTTCACTGAACCTGACTAGACTGACTGGTTTGTGGGCTCCTGGGATCTGCTTGTCTCTGCCAACCCCCTACTGGGTTCAAAGCTGATAACAAATCTGACTTTATGCTGGTGCTGAGGATGCTGCCTCCGGTCTTCCTGTCTGTTTATCCAGCAATCACTTTACACATTGAGCCCTACTTTGGGAGCTAGAGTTCATATGGCCTGTCTCGCTCTACAAAGCAAGTCCAGCTAACAACTTAAAAGTTATTCTAATGGTAAATGTTTGAGGAGAGACATAAGGTTCACTGAGTTAAACTTCATGCAATGTGCACACGCCTTACACGAGACCTCATTAATACGCATAATTTGATGTTTTCAATACCAACTTAATATAAGCTTTAAAAAAGTAGTCCTAAATTAAAACATCGTAGTGTACCTAGAAAGATCTAGAGCAACCCCTTTTTGGAAATGCAATCTCAGCTTTAGCTTCATGCCATCCCCACACAAGTGCTCTTCTGAGCATGAGCTCATAAATAAAAATTAGAAGCAAATAAAAAAAGAACAGAAATAGAAATCCAATGTCCAGGCTTGGATAACCCTCAGATAACCAATATCAAGAGGATAAATGGATAGCTTGATTCAATGACTGATACCTAGAATAGCGTTTGGATACTTAGTTTATATATATATGTGTGTGTGTGTGTGTGTGTGTGTGTGTGTGTGTGTGTGTGTGTGTGTATGTATATGTATAGACAGATAGATGACACCTTTACTTATTTTTACTGATTTTGTTTCTATTCTTAAGGAAGTGATCAGATATGGAGACATAGTAATATTCATTATAATGTCATTTGCAGCAGGAAAACAACACTTAGACACAACCTTCATCACTCAGAAGAGGGAACAGAACAGGCAAATGATAAAACATGTGCAGAATTGTTCTTATGTATGAAGTTTTATTGCTGTGAGAATGTGCTCATGATATAATCCCAGGGCCTAGGAGCCAGATAAGAAATTGCCTGTCAGATATGTCAGTGTTTAGCATTTTGCTTATTTTCTCTTATAACTTTTGCATTTATCCAAGTGTCTGGTGTGTACTCTCCTGTGCCTGCACGCCTGGAGGCCCGGGCTCAACTCTTGCTCTCCACCCAAGTTTTGAGGCAAGGTCTCTCACTCTGCCTAAAGCCAATCATTGAGGAGAGTGATGGGCCAGCATCCCAGGAAGCCTCCTGTTTCTGTATGTAAGGTGCACACATCACGTCTGACTATGTATGTGTGCTGGGGAGGTGAGCTCAAGTAGTTCTTCTTACACAGCAGGCGCTTTACCTACTGAGATGTCTGTCTCCTTAGCTCACACACTGTTTAGATAAATGGAAGTATTTTATTTCTCTCAAATTCTTTGTAAATAAGGGTTTGACAGCGGTAGAAAGGACTTAGGAAATCTTGGCAGGATTTTATTGAAGGGTTCAGTTCTTTTAACAGAGGAAAGTCTTCCAAGAATTTAAGCATAAAGATATATAAATAATAGCTTTCGTGAATAGAATTTAGTTTCAAATTCTGATGCACTTAAAACATGCAGACAGCATTCACATACTTTAATTAGAAAAAAAAAAAACCCCACCATACTGAGTCCTTCTATTTTGGATATGAAGACTTCACAGAGAATTTGGAAGTGAGTTAGGTTTCTGTTCCTGTCATTGAATGCAATTATGTGACAGCTCTTCTTGCTGTCATAGCCAGGAAATGGACCACTTAGATACTCATGACTTCACTGCTGCTAACGCACAGGAGCAATAAAGAACATTCTTCCATGATGTTTCCATCACTGAGAATTGAGAAGATCAAATCTTTTTTTTTTCTTTTTGCTATGCAGTGATTTAGTTAATGAAAGCACTTGTCATATCACACAGGGCTGTATTACAGAAATGCCCACTGCCAGCAATCCTCAGGCAGTCATCTGTACAGAACCATCTACAGCAAAAAGAAAAAAAAAAGCCATTTTTTTCTCACTTTTGTGGTTGGTGGAAAATTGGCTTACACTCTCTGGATTGATCCTAAAGTTTCAAGTGACTCAATGGCATGCTTATAGTTTGCTTAATCACAAAAAGCAAGGACCTCGGCAAGACCCTACAAACAGAGATCTTTAAAGGACAAGTACTGGAATTGTGGACAACAGAGCAGCGAACTCTATAGTCAGTGGAAGGCAGATTATTCCAAATACCAAGAGAGCTCAAGTGCTTAGTGCAGATATTACCCAGCTAATAGTCTCAGCTCAGTTTGGTTGATTCACTACCCAAAGACATTTGCCTGGGAGTATATTTGCTTAACACATGTAAGATATAAACCATCATTTATTGATGGACTGAAAAATTCTTGAAGTATAGCAGTAGGTGACGGGCATCATATCCAGAGAAGGCAAGTAGGCAGAGTTTATGCAAAGGACTCCAGTGATTCTGAGGTGTCTGTGTAGAGAATGTGTCTACTTGATCTTCTCTATATTATCCGAGATCTGGCACATGGGATATCTTAATAAGATAATGGACTTAGAAATGGTGGTTGAGGCTCTTTCGCCCATTGCCTGGCTATTGTCCTGAGGGGGCCTATCTCCCTGGTCCTTTTGAGTTCTGAGTCCTTCCTACAGCAGAAGCCCCCACTGTCATACTGTGGTGACAAAGAACATTCTTCCACAATTATTCTAGCCCTGTGAATTGAGACAATTGACTCTTTTTTTTCACGAAGTAATGAGTTAGCTCATGACAGCGGCTGTCACACTGCACAGAGCTGTCTTGCAGAAATGCCTGCTGCCACCGATGCTCAGATAATCATCGGAGCTACCAAGCAACTCTGGCCAATCACTCCCTTCTGGGAGAAGTGTCCTTTGCTCTTGCTTTCAATATGGACGTTGACCGTTAATCAGAGCCACTTATCCAGAGCCGCTGTGAATGAGCAATGGAAAACTAGAGAGCCTTATGTGAACAGAGATGAAAGGAAAAGTGTCTTTGTGTAGGATCTCATAGTACTGAACAAGACATCCCGGGCTCCCGTCTTATGTAGAAAGGGCAAGTCCCAGATGCTCAGGGCACCAAATTTTCAAGGAAAGATCTGGTAGCCTCAGCCTTGGAGGAAAACAAAGATGACGAGTATAGGAAACAGCACCTAACCTGAGTGAGGCATCATGTCGCTAGAAGATGTGGCCTTCACTTTCAGGCATCCCTGAGACCATTTTAGGCAGAACTTTGTCAGCCTTGAAGATCTTAGGAGATCAGGGTGACGTGTTGTATTTGACAAAATTGTTCAACAAACATTAGTTTATTAGTATTATTATTATTTTTATCATGCTTGTGTAGGAAATGAGCAAGTTGGTCCAGTGACTGAGAGAATCAGGAATTTACCCTCTTCATCATGGCTGACATGGGGAGGGATCAGTATGGGGTCAGAGGAACAGCTGAGGTGGGGACAGAAAATGCTTCTTTGGGACTTGGTCATGTAATAAAAGGAACTAGTGACATAGAGCTCAAATGCACACAAAGAAAGGTAAGGTTAGGAGACAGGGAGGAGAGACTGTGACTGATCCCAGCCTTCTGGAAATGTCGGAAGCCTGCCTGCTTTGTCTTTCCTAGATAAAGGAGCCCCGCTTCTATGGACTTGTCTGTTTTAACTAAACTGGGGACAAGACTTGAATATTTCATTGTTACAGTCACTCATGGCAGGACTCAGAGCTGACATTGGAACTGTGCACCCTGCAGGCCCCAGAGACTGGGAGATGGGTGCAGCTGAGTCTCAACCACATCTGTAGCGTGAGAAAGGGGAAATGTTGGCAACTCAGCGGAGACAGTCACTGTGGGAAGCAGGTCTGTTTGGAGAGCAAGATCCCAGCTCCTTGGGTGGGATTGGGGGCTGACCTTCAGTGCTTGGGGGGATGTCATCTTGGCCAAGGCTCAAATCTCATTTCAAAGTAGACATTGAGGTGCGAGACAGGACCAGGACCACACACCAAAATTAGGAAACAGGAGTGGCTGTTAGTGGAGTAGAGAGTTAATGGAGTAGAGGAGGTGGATTCAGGAGGAGTGATGGAGGTCTCACACCAAAGTGTAGTTCACGAGGCCTGGATGCTCAGGGAACATGCAGAAGTATGAAGGAGTCATCCTGAGAACACCGTGACCTAACAAGACTAAAGAAGACCCTAAAAGAAGTTGCAGGAAGATGGGAATATTCCATAGTTACCACTGATGAGCCATTTAATAGGTGTTCAAAAACATTGGGGAGTGAATTAACTTAGTGAACGATTTTATCCCCCATAGCTCCCAAAAGGGCAAGGAAGAATGAAACTTCTTAGGTAATTTCTGTTTCAGATTAAACTCGGCTTGGAATCCACGTTGTGTTGTTGAATGTTGAAACTGGAAGTGGATGGGTCTAGCAGCAGCAGATTTTGAGCTAAGGCCCCCACTAGTACTTTATGGCAAAGACATATTTGTGTTTCTTCTTTAAAACAGGACATAAATCTTGGAAACACATTATCATGTGTTTGGATGAGACCTCGGTCTTCTGCATCATATTAAATGGAAAAGAAGTTTTTATCTGAGCAATTAAGATTTTTTGTTATTGTTGAGTCACTTCTCTTCCTGATGGTAATGAGCTAGCGAGTTCAGCTAATTGCTGCTCCTGGTTCACATCATCTGTGTGAAGACAATCATCTATTTGCCATGAAGGAAAGGCAGGATGATTATGCTAAAGTTTAAATCAACCTACTTGGCAAATCGAGAGAGCGAGAGAGCGAGAGAGCGAGAGAGCGAGAGAGCGAGAGAGCGAGAGAGCGAGAGAGCGAGAGAGAGAGAGAGAGAGAGAGAGAGAGAGGGAAGAAGAGAGAGAGAGAGAGAGAGAGAGAGAGGGGGGGTGCAAATGAGCTGTAACAAGACAAGCTCAGTCCTGTTCTATATCGTTTGAGACTTCATTTTGTTTCTCTCAGAAACCATCATGCTTTCATTTGGAGCAGTGAAATATGATGCTGACATCTTAAACGCATTTATAGACTATGTCAGATCACACAGATCAGTCCACAACTTGTTTCTGTCCGTAAAATCAAAAGGAGATGTTTGTCAAAATTGTCCCAAGTTTATATTAATAATCCAAACTGATGTTACCTTTAATTAATCTCTCCACACTATCCAAGTGTTTATGGTAGTAATTTATAAAGCAACAATTGTACCTAACCACGTATGTAGTTCTCAAGGAAGACTAGATTAAAAGATTACATAGGGAGTTAGTTGGAACAAAACCCACCCTGATACTTTTTAATGAACTTTTTTCAATGAACTAATGAGGTACTGGAAGAGAAGGAGAGTTTTGTTAGTACTGTGCATTTGTCTCTGGTGCTGTGGTGGAAACCCAGAGCCTCATGCATGTGAGGCAAGCCCTCTACCCCTGAACTGCATCCCCACATAGCCTTTCCTCTAACCCCAAGGAACCCCTGAAGTGTTATTGAAAGGAAAATTTAGTCCTGCTCCCAGCACAGATTCTAAATGTTACTGGCAGAGAACCATCTTGTGAAGATATTTTGTACTTAAGATAATTGACCCTGTATGTGGATAGAGTTACAGGATCCCAATCTAGAAGGGTTTGAGCACTGACAAATTTGGAAAGATATTCCCAGCTATATATTGATACTTAGTAATATAGTTCATAGAAATAAATGTGTCTACCCGTGCTGAAAGTTACAACCTGGAAGCAGTAGACCTCATTAACCCAGTGACGCAGTTGTTTTCACATATTTTAGGATACTTTCTTTTTAGAAAATGGAACCATTTATTCCAAGTTTTTTGTTGTTGTTTTTGTTTTGTTTTTTGTATCCAGATAGGGAAATCTCATCAAAGTTGAGGAATCAACAGAAGGGGAAGAAAGAGAGATAAATAACACTAAGGATATTTTAAAAGGCCATAGAAAACGTTTTATAAGCTTACTATATATAGAGATATACATATATATACACACACACATATACACATGTGTGTATATATATGTATATTATTATACACATATTATATAATATACATATATAATTTAAATAGAGTTATGCCACACAAGGTAATAATGCTCCCCTAAGAGCCATAGACTAAGTAACACAGCCTGATTCCAGGTATGGAAAACCCCCCTTCAGGCTGATGGCCAGGGGATTCCAAGAGACCTCCAAATGTAGACTGCTACCATTGCCCTTGGATGACACCAAAAACTTGAAGATAAAACTGTATTGCTGAAGATACCTACCGCACACTTCTGACCCAGAACTTGGAGGAACTGAGCTGGAATTGTCCTGGAACCCTATTCCCTGAGGACCAGCTCTCATAGTATTGGTACTATGCAAGCTCCCAAGAGAGAAAAACAATTGATAGTCCTGCCCACCTTTAAACCATACAAACCACAATGATGACTGGCTCAGCAAGTGTGGTGCCCAACCTCAAACAGTACATCTATAGCTAAAATAGATTCCCCAATACCTTAGGCTCAGGGAAAATCTTGGAAGTGACGTAGACAGATTGTAGGACCAGGGGACACTGCTTTAGACATGACCAGGAAGCTGCACTCATGCTATCCCATCAATATGACTGCCTAAAGAAGACCTACCTGCATAATGATGGCACCAGTTGACATGGGGGAAAAGTCACAAGCTCATCCGTAGATGAAGAGCTACAGGCAGCAGCCACTGGCTACAAAAGAGAATCAGTTTTCTTCAGGAATGAGCCCCTGATAGGTTATCCAACCTCAAGTGATCGGCCCTAAATATGTACAAACAAGCAACACTAAATAGACTCGGTACCTCTGTATGTGTGTGTGTGTGTGTGTGTGTGTGTGTGTGTGTGTGTGTGTGTGTGTGTGAGAGAGAGAGAGAGAGAGAGAGAGAGAGAGAGAGAGAGAGAGAGAGAGAGAGAGAATCTTGTGTAACAATCAGAGATTATGAATTTGGGAGGGGTAGGAGGGTGAGGAAGGAGGTTAAGTAGGGGAGAAGGAGGCTAGAAATGTAGATACAGTACTCAAGTATGAAGTTCTCAAAAACTGACTTAAAAAGATAAGAGGATGTTATAAACAAGTTGATATATCCTTCAAAGCAGGGAAAAATATGTGTTTCAAAGGGAAAAAAATAATTCTAACTTGCTTAAACTGGTGTGAGAAGAAATTTTTTAAAACTTGTGAAATCTTAACTATAACGAATCTGAATCCAGGATCAAAATGTCCCAGCAGTTAGAAATTGTTGCTAATAAATTTACCTCCGAATTTAAGGAGCACGGTTTTAACTGTGGTAGTTTTTGCTGGCACTACCATAGTATAAACCACTGACTGTGTGGCTTACATAGCAGAGATTTATTTTCTCCCAGACCTGAAGTTAGGTGGTTTGTGATAACCGTGTTGACGGGAGAATTTTCTTCTAAGATCTCTCTCCCTGGTTGGTAGATGGCAGTACCCACCTGTGGTATTTCCTTCACGTGTTCATCCCTAGCGTCTCTTTTGACTACAAATATGATCCTAAGTACATCAGTCAGACTGAATTGGAGCTTACCCTAATGTATCATTTAATTTGATCATCTCTTTAAGGGACTTAGCTCCAAATACAGTTACATCCAAGGAATTTAAAGATATGAATTGGAGGTTGGGGACATAGTTCTGGCCCAAACGCTCATCTTTGACAAATATCTCACGTTACCTAAAATAACAAAACACATTTCAGTTCATTCTAAAATCGGGCAAGGACAGTCTGAGAAAGCCACACAGCACACCATTTTTGATCGCAAAAGTAGATGGAAAATCCCTAAACAAAATGCAAGCTAACCCAACAGTGTATTTTAAAATGTAGTGTTCAAGCTGAGGTTGAGTTTATTACAGAATATTGCAGTCATTAAACCTCTATGCTCACCAATTAAAATTCGTGGTGGCAGGGCTTTCAGACCCAGTACCGGTGTGAGGTGATTAAACAAAAGACATTTATGTGAAAGTAGATTTGATTTACTCGAGGACTGAAAGTTTGAGTGGCCTTGCATTCATTAAAACCCACAGGTCCTTTTATGGAGGCGTAGTTTTTACTTTGCTCCTGCTCCTGCATTGGTCTTGCACTCATTAAAACTTTTCATGTGCTACAGATGTCTTTGAGGAGCTCACCACCAAAGCTGAAGGTCCTACATTCATAAAAGCATCCCCAGTGCTTCCCACAAGCCCTAATGAGCCCCTGGCTGCATTGTTCAATAGAGAATGCCCGTCTCTGACTTCAATGTGCTTTTGGAGCAAATGTCTGTCAGCCTGAGACTGCTTAAGACTGTTATTTTAAGATACTAATGGAAAGGAGCCTAGCATTTCACCTCCCCCATGTTATTTACATGCCTTAATATAAAATCAGCGTTAGAAAGCTAATTACAGCATCCTGGATTGTGCGGTACATAGGCATTTTTGAGTGTAAGTGGGTGCTGGTGCAAAATAAGAAAGCAAGTAATGAAGGCAAGCACCATTCAGTGAGCTTTTTAAGCTTAAATATCATTCTGAGTTCAATATCTAGCTACTATCCATCTATCATCTATTAGTCCATTAGTCCATCAATCTATCATATGTCTGCCTACCTATTTATCCATCTATCACATATCACCTCTCTATCATTTACCCATTTATCTAGTCATTCCTGCATCCATTCATCTGTCATCTGTCTACCTTCAGGAACAAACTGTCTTAAACACACGGACATTTGAGAAAGAACAGGCCTTATGTCCTATTAGCTGAAGTTACTGTGGTTTTGAAAAATGTCAGATTGCTAGCAGAGTCGCTGATGATGTGCCGGCTCCTGTCTGTCCCCACACTCCATGGCAGTCCTGACAAGTGGTGACTGCCTGTCGTTAGGTGCACTGCTTGAGACCGTATGCAAAGTGGGATAAGTGCAGGCCCACTACTAACAACCACTTTCAACATTCATAGCCTATCGATGGCGGGCCTCATCCATGTGTATACAGAGGATGATATTTCTTACTCTTACCCATGTGCCTGAGACGGCGTTTTGAACGACTGGCAGATTTTTTTTTTTTCACCTCTTATGCTTGTGCCTGTGACACTTCCTTCAGTCCAGTTACGTGGAGCTTCCACGTCCACTTCTGCAGGCCAGAACAACAATGCTGATTTTGCAAGTACCGCCATGTTCCAAGCAGAGATGGAGGCGCGTTTTTAAGACTGCAAGGTAGACTCGGTGGAGATGAGCAGTTTGCTAGCTTGATTACAACTTGGACTTATTTCAACGTAAAGGATGTGAAGTTTGTTTAACCCGCTTGCCAGGCTGAGATGACACTTGGGGTGTGATCCCCTGTGTTTCTTAGTACTTAGCAAATCTCTAGACCCTGACACAGCCCTAGAGGAAGAGAAACTCAAGACAGGAAGCTCACATTCACTGAGACGTTTACACCAAACATCGCTTTGCAGATCTGACTGTTGGTTTATCAGTCATCTTGCTCCAGAGGACACTGATTATACAGATCAGCCCTCAACAGGCTGAGTCCCGGAAGTGGCCACTCACCTTCCTTCTTAGCACTGGTTTGTGATATCTCTGAAACGGCCCTTCTTCTTCTATCCAGGTTGTCTCTGAAGCCTGTCTGCCATTTCCAAGAGATTTCAATTCACCTTTTCTAGTTTATTGTCTATATCATATAAGAAAGCTGTTGGTAAGAGCCCCAACTCATGAGGTTTATCTATTTGGGAAGAGGAATTGTGTCTCTCATGTATGTATGTATATATGTACATGTTCAGTGGACGGATATGCTCATTAATCATCTGCTACATGACAGAGGTATGAGATGCTGGGAAAGTCCTTGATGGTCCTTTTCTCTCAAGAAATCCAGTAGGTGATACAACCACACAGTTGCACTTTGTGGTATTTAAATTACCAGCAAAACAGGATCTTTGGGAGGGAAAAGATGTCTAACTTTTCAGAAAGAAAAAGGCAGCCAGGTTGAACTTGCAAGGATGGGTTGATTGACAAACGGTATCTAAGTGTCTTAGAGATTGTTGACTCTTCTTCATTTCTGCTTCAAGTAAGTAAAGGGACTGACTCTTGATTCAGCACTAATAGCAACTTTATTTAGGGATTAGATATATCTATTCTTTTTTCCATCTTTCTGTCTTAGTTACTGGTCTGCTGCCGTGACAACAGAACCAGACAAAAGCAACTTCAGAAAGTTGACTTATAATTTGAGGTGCAACATGGTGGGAAGTCAATGCTTCAGGAGCTTGAAGCGTTTAATGTTTGCCTATCGATCACCCATCTATGGATCATCTACCTGTCCATCACCTCACCCAACATCTGTATGGACATATAAATACACGAACACTGCATCCACAATCAGGAAGAAGGGGGCAATGAATGCTGGTACTCAGCTCTCTTCCTCCTTTTTATGAAGTCCAATGCCCAAGCTCAGGGAAGGGCTCTGGTCACTTTTAAGCTGGGTCTTCATACCTCCATTAACCCAATGAAGAACCTCTCACAAGCATGCCTGGCAGCTCATCTCCTAAGTGGTTTGAGATCCTATCAAGTTGGAAATCCATATTAACCATTGCACCTTCCATGTACATTCATTTGTAAAAACAAAATGAGGAGAAACTGTGTCAAAATAATTTAATGCAAACCCAATTTTACCCATGGAAGATCCTGTCTACATTCAAGTCAGTAAGATCTTGTAAATGTAGAGCACTCCAGCGTTTGTCAAATGAGTCCTACTTTATCTGATTACGTTTTTGCTAAATCATTGATCCATCCAAATTCTGAATGCCCATGAAGTCTTTACAGAGAGATGAAATGGGCTAGACATTTCCCCTCGATCAGCTCATTTCCAAATGTTGGAATGGATTCTGGCCATAAATTAGTGGTAGAGCACTTTCATAGGTTCCATTCCCAACATATATCCTAACAGACTTGTAAAAAAGCAAAAGTAGGTCTAGAGCTGTAGTCCAGCTGGTAGAGTGCTTAGCACACACACAGCCTTAGATTCAATCCCTAGCACCACATAAAACCTAGTGTGGTAGTATAGGTCTATAGTCCTAGCATGTATGACATGGAGGCAAGAAACTTAGGAGTTCAAGGTTATCCTCAGCTATGTAGAGTTTGAAGCCAGCCTAGGCTACGTGAGACTCTGCCTCAAAAAACACCAGAGCAAAGGAGATATACAAGTTCTATTATAACAATACCTGTCTCTCTATGTTCTTACATTGAACAGCATTTCCTGTTCAGACGTATACCCTGTACCATCTATGCCACCAGAGATACTAACATAGCTGTAGCATTGCCAAAGAACACTGTACTTGTCTGTTTTGCCTGCTGCATTATTATTGATCAGAATCATTGACATTGCATCCGTGTTGTCTTCCTGACTGTGATGACGTGCATGGCTGACTCCTGACCGCCTCTCCTCTGTTCTATTCCTAGCCTCTATTGACACTCAATGAATGCTGATGGGATTAATTTGTGAAACACGGTTGTGTTTCTGCCAGCTGCCCACCAAAAACAGCATGCAATTTGAACTCCTTGTGTTTAAACCAACGAGACCATGCTAGTGAAAAATGGAATGGTGCACAGGGCCTGGCATAGACTGAGTGGCACTCTCCTGAGTGAAAACTGGTGCCATTACTGCCCACAGAGAGGTAAAGTTGGAGAAGCCCTAGATTTGGTTACAGTCCAAGGGGTAAGCCTGGGCTCTGCTTCACGACTGGCCTTGCCTAGACCGCCCTGGCTGGCACTTGGGCATCCTGTGGAGCTTGCCATCCACTGGTCTGGAGCCAGCAGTCAGCTGTGCTCATGTGCGCAGAGCCTGGGCCTGAGCGTCTACAGAGTGCTTGGCCTCATTTTGTTCTCATTAACCAGGTCAGAATTGCTGGCTGCTGTAGTGGCGCAGTGGAGTGAGTCAGGCCTGTGGGGATGCTTGACATCACTGGATTCCCCTCCATCTAATCCGTTTGTTTTAGCGAAGTGTCTTCGTGTAAACACATCCGTCGAAGGCAGACGTTCTGAAGTGAAGGTAGTTAAATAATGATTTTTATGAATAACACCGCTTCCCTAAAGTCAATCTTTTTTTCCGTTACATTTTTTTTCCCCCAAAATCGGGTTTTCGAAGCAAGACAATTTTAGACTCTTTATAGTAAGAACAGATTTAGAAACCTTCCCAAGGTGTGACGCACTTCAGGCGAAATTTAGGTGGACAAGGAACAAGGGTTTTTATTAAGAAGTTCAATTAGATGATGGTCACTAAAATATGTATGAACAAAGGTAAGTATGTCAAATGACACAGTAGGCCGGCTAGGTAGAGGGAAAATGTGAGCAACAGGCTACAGAGGCCTGGCTGGAATGCTAAGGTAACTTCTGTCCCAGGCATGGCGCTAACATGCAGGCCCATGGGCCACATTTACTTGGCTCTGAGATACTCTTTCAAGTCCACAGAGGGGAACAAACCTAGGACATCTCCACAGTCATGAGCACTCACTCGAGTGGCCTGGGTTTGCAGCTTAATTATTTAAATGTTTCCAGACTCAAATGACTGATGATCCAACATATTTTTAATTGAGACTTTCAGAGTACATGCTGTAAGATGAGCCTTGATAAATTCATGATAAAAAAAAAAAAAGCTTCCTGCCGTGCCATGTCCTTTATTTTGATACCCACATTTTATGTTACAGATGTAAATATCCCTCCCTGCCCCCCTCCGATTTCAAGAGAACAGAGCCCTGGAATAAATTCTGGTCCCTATTGGAGCCTTTTCAATGACAAAGACTAGTGGTGTTTTGTTGTTATTGATCTCAAAAAGAAAAAGAATGCTGTTGGAATAAAGAAACGGAACAATACCCGAATGTTCTACCTAATTTAGCCACCCTAAGATAAACACACTGGGTGAATCATTCCATGCTGGTGGTACTGTTTTAACATTCATTCTGCAACCTCTTCCTGCTCCCTTCCAGTCTACCAAGTGGGTGGGATAGAGGTGGATTCACTCAGGGAAGAGTTTGTTCCTGTTGAGATTCCTGAGTTTTCCTTTGGCATAGACTATTTCTAATTATAAGCAGTATCAACTGGGGCCTTTTAAAAAAAGGACTTTCAAGATAAAAGAGTATTTGAGAATTATTCAGTTCCTAGAGCTGCATCAGTGTTAAACAATCTCTAGCTTTGAAGCTATATAAGTCATTCATCTATCTCAGATGAATTACAAATTCCTTCTCAACATCTATGTACATCTCTGGCCATTGATTCTTGGTATTTGGCCCTTTAAAACTGATTATGAAGCTGGGTGGTGGTAGTGCACATCTTTAATCGCAGCACTTGGGAGGCAGAACCAGGCAGATCTCTGAGTTTGAGGCCAGTCTAGTCTGCAGAGTGAGTTCCAGGACAGTTAGGGCTGTTACACAGAGGAACCCTGTCTCAAAAAACCAAAACCAGAACCAAAAAACTAGTTATGGAAAATACTTTCCTTGACCCAGAAAGCCAGATCTGTGAGTTTCTATCTCTTTTCAGTTCTCATGGTACAGTGTCTTTCAAGACCATGACCCCTTTGTGAGTTGAGATGAGCATCCTTTCTTGGGCCTGTTTCTTGGTAGTTATTTGTGTTGCTGAGACTCCCCTTTGCCTGAGCTGTACCAGGGAAGGACTGTCTTACCTGTTTGTGTCTTTAGATTCTAAGCAGAGCATCATTGATGAACACTTAACATGGTGTGTTTCTAAGTGGATAATGTAGCAGGCAGTAAGGGGATGTTTTGGAAACATCAAACCCCTCAGTCAAAAATCCCAGCCTCCGCCGGGCGGTGGTGGCACATGCCTTTAATCCCAGCACTTGGGAGGCAGAGCCAAGTGGATCTCTGTGAGTTCGAGGCCAGCCTGGGCTACCAAGTGAGTTCCAGGAAAGGCGTAAAGCTACACAGAGAAACCCTGTCTCGAAAAACAAAAACAAACAAACAAACAAAAAAAAAAAAATCCCAGCCTCCAACTGTGTGGCTGTTGCTAAGCCTTCACAGATCTGACTGCAAATCCCATGAACTCAATTGGCTGACCCACAATCCTGCCCTCTGCCCTGTGGCTGGTGGCAACAATTCTCTTGCTGTCAACCCTGCTCTCCTTCCTCCATTCCTAGACCTATGCTCCCAGGATGCATGTCAAGCCTACACCATTCTTTATGATGCTCTGGATTTTCCTTTCTCCTCCTCCTGGAATATATCCTATATATTCCCTCCCTAAGTCACCGGTCCCCACACCATGGAAGAGCCTTTTCCCCCATTGTAAAGGAGGAGCAGGAATTCTTTCCAGGGAGACAGTTGCTCACCCTAGCTGTCCAGAAGTCAGAGAAATAACTCTTCTGTTTTGCTGGCTTGCTTTCTTCAGGGAAACATCAGCCCCTTTGCTGTGTTAACTCCCACAATTGCTCTGAAACCTGACACTGGCTTCCCAGTGGCTGGCGAAGACCATGCCTTTTCACGAAATGGCTGAATGTGACTGCTCCCATGAGCCACCATCCAGAACATAAAATCCCCACTCGCCGCCATCCTCATGCCCAACGCAGGCTCACTAGTTTGTGACAGGAGGTATAACACATGGTATCTTTGCAGTTTAGTTTTGACTTTCTCTGGGTTCTTGCATTTCTCTTCAGTTGTGTTTTTCCTGGCAAACGGCCAGCTGCAAGAGGGTTAGAGGGACGCCCGCCCCAGCCCTCAGCAACATTCCTCTCTTTACATACGGTTGCACTTCAGTTCCTGTTAAAATGTTTTTTGAATGTTTGTCATTGGCCTAAATACTGTTGGTGTTAGCTGTAGGGGCATCCTAGAGCCAGGTTTTTGAACACCATATGAAGCTAGATTCTGTGAAATCTCCCATGTCTACTACACTGCCATTCTGTGTTCCTGGAATTCTCCTACTTTCTCACTACACACTCTTTCATGACCAGCTCAAACCTCACGCCTCACTATGCCTCACTACGTGGTGCCCTTCCATAACCCCGCCTACCATCAGCCATATCTTCTATCAGGTTCCCAGTACACAAAAACTCAGGCGCACCTATGAAAGCAACTGTGAGGATTTGGGCTGCCCTGTGCCTGTTCCTGGAGAGAAGGATCTTCTTAAAAGTTGGCATGAGGGGCCAGTGAGATGGATCAGTGGATAGAGGTCATTTCTGTGTAACCCTGGTGACCTCAGCTCCATCCCCATGTAAAGGTAGAAGGAGAAAACTGACTCCACAAAGTTGTGCTTTGACCTCATATTCATGCCATGGCATGTTCATATGCATGTTCTTGAACACACAATAATAATAATAATAATAATAATAATAAAATTATAAGTTGACTTGATGAGATGTGGTAGATTGAATAACAGTCTCCAACATCATAGACTCTAGATTTGTAAATATGTTATTTTATGTGTTAAAAAGGAACTTAAAGTATGGTTAATTCACGGGCATTGAATTCAGGAAATTACCCTGGATTATTCAGTTGATATCAATAAAAACACAAGAGTATTTATAAGATGGAGACAAGGAAACCGAAAGAGGAGAAGTCCACATGACCATGGAGGCAAGCTTTGGAGTAAAGAGATAGTAAGTGATAGAATGCAACGGTCTCTACACAGGAAGAGACAACATTGGCGCCTCCGAGAAGACCCCAGCCCATCAACACCTCATTTTATATTTCCGCATGAATGAGCTGAGGGGCTGGAGCAATGCCTCAGTGGTTAAAAATCCTGGCTGTTCTCCCAGAGGACCAGGATTCAGTTTCCAGTACCCACATGACAGCTCACAATCATCCATAACTCTAGTTCCAGGAAATCTGATGCCCTCATCTAACCTCCAAGGGCACCAGGCTTGCATGAGGTACACATGCATATACACAGATAAAACCTATTCATACCCATAAAAGTAAACAAATATTTTTTTTTTTTTAAAAAGAGTGAGTTGAAGTTGCTTTAAGCTGGTAGCTGTGTAATACTTTGTTACAGCAGCAACAGTAAACTGATACTGATGAGAAGACATTGGCAGAAACAATCTGAGAGCAGAACCATGAACTATATAGAGAAAGCCAGCAGAGGAAGGCTAAGCTTCTCAAAGAACAACTGTCCATCCTGACCCAAGTTCCTGCTGGTATGTTAGAGCCTGGTGAAACCTTGAATGTTAGCCAAAACATGTCTCATTCTGCATATCAGATGCAGACACTAACTTCCTTTTCTTCTGAGTGTTATCCAAAGACCACCTTGGTAGCTTCATTAGATCTTACCAACCTCAGAGACATTTGCATGTTATTTCTACAGACAAGTTTATGGAGATGCTGGTACTGATGCTCACTGTTAACCATGTCAAGTTAAGTGGTGTGAGTAGTGTGCACAGTAGATAAGTTCATCAGTTGAACTGAGATCAGTACTCACCCTGACTTCCATAGAACAATTAGCCCTTTGCATACTCAGCACTTGGTGCCTAAGGGTCCTCTGCTAGTAAGGAAAGACTTGAGTCACCTCTATTTTCTTCTCCAATGGGTGCATAGATAAGGAGATAAAATCACAAGGGCGACAAATGATTATTTTCCCCGATGAATGTGAAGGCTTAGTTTTAATACACACTTTGACCTCTGAAATGTGGGTGGAAACTAGACCTTCACTGGACTCTTTAAGAAGGTCAGAGAGAAACTGATGAAAGAAAAGAGGAAAGGTATACTTTCAGCATTTTAAGGATTTTCTTGCTGCTGACGTAACCGAAAGAATGACCCTGCTTATATCACAGCGCATATTGGCCTGCCCAGCACTGACCTGCTCACTCATTCATTCCAAAAGCATCATCCCACATTCGGTAATATGGGATGTTATGAGGGGTTATGAGGAAGAATGAGAAGATTCCTGCTTTCGTGGTCTGTATTAGAGTAGAGGAAGCCAACCTGAGTGTAATAAGAAGCCACCCCCACTAACAAACACCTCATCAATAAAGGAATGTTCCTCTGTTTGAATTTAAGTCACTCAGAGCCCAAGAGTACCTTGTTTGATGAATCCCAGACAGATCCCACACCAAGAACACTTTTTGGGTGCAAGATGGTATTAAGTGTAGGAACGGCTCTTAAAGAACTGATTTAAGTTCCTTCTATCTTTTCCTGCATACAAGAATTCATACCAACCTGTCTTTATAGAATCAAGGGTCTGGATGGGATCTAAGGGGCTGGAAGTGTGTTCCACTGCCTTGAGATAAATGCTCTTGGGAGCCAGGCAGGCCATGTGAGTGTCTACAGCCTGAATAAGACAAGGAGCAGCAGGGACTCTGTGAAACTCTGTAAGAGCATATGCCTTACAGAAAGCTTTCCCTATACGGCCTGGTCAAATGACCTCATCAGGGGCTCACATTTGATTAGATTGAAAGTTGGCAACCTTTCATTATTGGTCATTGAGAAAACAGCCGTCTGACCCTCTCTCCTACTTCCTTTCTTTTTTCTTTTTTATTAAGATGTGGTGACACTGTATTGCCAAAGATGGTTTCTACCTATCAGACTCAAATGACCCTCTCATCTCACTTTCCTGAGTGGTAACATGACAAGCACAAGCCCGGGTGCCCCATTCTTGCCTTTTTTTTTTTTTTTTTTTTTTTTAAACAACCTACTGGAGAACATTCCTTTAGTGACCATGGGTAGAACACTGCCCCAGCCAGGCCACCCATCCATCAGTTGGGAGAAACTTGTCAGCCTCTTGGTTGATGCGTTGATTAGTTTTGACCGTTAACTTGATTAGATTAACGAACACTTAAAGCTTTAATGGGTGGATGTGACTGTGAAAGAGTTTTCTGGCATTTTACTGAGGAGGGAAGATCTACCCCGAATGTGGGTGGTACCATCTCATGGAGCTGGAGTCCCACACCACTGAATGCAAAGGAAAAAGTGGGCTGAACACTAGCCTTCTTGTCTCTCTGCTTTCTGACTTGGGATGCGATGTGACCAGCCACCTCACATTCCTGTCAGTGTGCTTACTACCTTCCCTGCTGTGATAGACTGGACTTCACTTAACTCTGAACCAGAAGAAACCCTTCCTCCCCTAAGTTTCCTGTCATGAGTTTGGCCACAGTGAAGTGAATGCATGAGGTGAACTCACTAACTGAAGCGAAAATATTGTGGTGTATTCACTAACTGTAGCTTGCAGAGATAACTTGCTTAAGCTGTTTATTTCTGGGGCAGATTTTTTTTTTTTTTTTTTTTTTTTGGTTTTTTGAGACAGGGTTTCTTTGTGTAGCTTTGGAGCCTGTCCTGGAACTCGCTCTGTAGCCCAAGCTGGTCTCGAACTCACAGAGATCCGCCTGCCTCTGGGGCAGATTTTTAAGACCAGTTTTCTGCCCTTGTTCACTGATTTGTAAGAGGAGACTCCCCCACATGCAGCTGTCATTGTCCTCTAGGTATTAGTCCGCCCTTTTGACTGATCAATAGGACCAAGAGCTCTCTTTTTTGGGCACTTACCCAGCTCACATCAGACAGAGGCTGTCTTTTACATTGCTGTGATGTGGTTGAATTGCTGCCGATTCAATAACTTTTTGAATACTGGCCATAGGAAAAAAAAAGTATATGTCAAGTTTCTGAAAACTATTTTTAAAAATCCTTAGAGTGATACATACATTGATCTGGATAATAGCAAGCATGCATCATTGTGCTTTGGCTTATAGATTTATGATTTAGACTTCCTTCAGAAACAATCTTAAAATGCTGATGTCTTCTGGAATTTAGAAAGCGGCTCGAATTGGTGCAATGAAGAAGTCCCACCATGGTTGTAGGAGGACTTTTCTTTCCCGCTCACCAGTTCCCAAACAACCGACCTGGAGACTTAATATTAATTATAAATGCTCAGCTGACAGCCTAGACTTGTTACTAACTAACTCTTATGACTTAAATTAACCCATATTTCTTATCTACCCTCTGCCACGTGGCAGTACCTTCTTTCAACACAGGACATTCATCTTGCTTCCTTTTGCATCTCTCATTACTCCTCTGACTCTGCCCTTCTTATTCCCAGCATTCTCACTGCCCCCCAAACCCTGCCTAACTATCAGCCAATCAGCTTTTTATTAACAATGAGAGCAACAGATTTTCACAGTGTACAGAAAGATTATTCCACAGCACATGGTTGTTTTCACACCAAGACCACTGAACGCTATTGAAGAACAAGAGATTTTTGTTGTGGTTATTTTTGCCAAGACATTAAAAATTAGCCTTAAACATTTACTACTCAAATTGAGAGAGAAACGTACAGTTTTAAAACAAGTTCTTTCACACTCAAACTAGGAATTTAGTCAACTCAGATGTTCTATAAGAAGTTGGGCTCATACATTGAGTCTTGCCACTTCTGGCTCTGCTAATATAGATGGACATTGCAAATGAAGATGCTTTGGTGGGTTGGATCTGAGTTTGAATCTAGATCTTATTTTTTTTTCATTTGTGTGTTTGTGTTGATGCATATGTGTGTATGTGGGCACATGTGTGCATGTGTGCACCCCACAGCTGTGTGTGAATGTCAGCGGATAATTTAGGGTATTGATTCTTGCCTCCACTTTGTTTGAGACAGGGTCCCTTGTTCACCACTGCATGTATCAGGCAACTGGCCCTTGAGGTTCTAGGGATTATTCTCCTGTCTCCATCTCTGATTTCACCACAGGTACTCTGGGATCACTGGGATTATAGACATGTGCTTCTGTACTGAGCCTTATAAGGGTCTTGAAGATTTGAACTTGTAGTAAGGCAATTCCATGGAGTTTATCTAATAATCAAAGGGGTTTATTTTGGGTTAACTCACAACAAGCATAAGGGTCGAGGGATCCAGGAGGGGTGAGGCGCAGGCCAACGTGGTTAGAGACTCGGCCTTGATCTGCAGCACCAGCATCCTTAGCACTGCAAAAAAAAAAAAAAAAATTAGGCATGGTGGTTTGTGCTTGTAACCTCAGCACTGGGGAGGTAGAGACAGGAGGATAAGAGATTTGAAGACATCGTTAGCTACATAGAAAGATCAAGGTCAGTCTGGATACATAATACCCTGTCTCAGAAAATAAAACAATAGAGACTTAATAAAATGTCAGTGCAATTGCACAAAGTAGTAATTCTAGTTTGTGTGGTAATGGGTAGAAATGGAGTAATGGAAGATCCTTGTGTTTCCTGCTATCTAGGAAAGGTTTCAAAGAAAAGCTGAGAATAATATCAAGGGAGGGAGAGAGGAAGGGAGGGAGGAAGGGAGAAATGCTATCTAGTAACTGAGTAGGGGAATAAATGTGCCAGAGAGTTTGTTGACCAGCAGAAAGATACATGGACTTTATTGATGGTCATGTCAGTGGATCTAGAATGAGTGAATGACAAAAAACATTTTGATAGAACAGATTGATACTACAGATAGCCAGTAAGTGGGGTACTGCTATAATTATCACAGAAACCATCATGCTCTCTCAATATACATGTGTATATATGAATTAAAAAGTTACATTGTCTGGTATGCATCATGTATATTATACAGCATAAAAGTAAAACACCTTAAAAGTCAAGCTCAGGATGAGATGGACATTTCAAAAATGAAAGTATAGTGCATGACTAAGACATATTTTTTTATTGGTAGAAATTCTTAATTTTTGAATGAGGGCAATAAATAGCATAATGTTTTAAAATCTTGGTCTAATGACACACAAAATAGCAAGTTTATGAATAGGTTTATAATAAGTGGGTTTTGGTATCTGTTTTTTTTTTCTTCTTCTTTTAAATGACAGAGTAGAAAGACATGTCATTGAAGAAGTGCACCGTTGGCTGGGTCCAGTGAATCCCATGTATCTTTGTGGATAACGCTTGGTGAAAACTCAGCTAGTGAATGCCTTGCTGTCTTTTGTCCGTGGTTGTTCTTAAAGCCAATCAATGTGTGTTGCTTCTTCTGGCATCTTAGTTAATGAGTTGGAAATCCATCAAAATTCTTCATTTTAAAGCCTTTCCAACTAGATCACAAAAATCTGTATCCTAATTTGTGTCAACCCCATGAATAGAACTCTGTTCAGCAAGTTGTAAGTCTGGTAGATGGACAAGGTGGAGATGTCAAGGAAATCTGTAGGTTAAATATTACTGTTGCTCAATAGCTTATCATTTTCTTGCATCTATCTATCTATCTATCTATCTATCTATCTATCTATCTATCTATTGAGCTGGGGAAGGGGCCTCACACATGTGAGATAAGCATTCTAACAGCAAGCTACACCCTCTGCCTGTTTCTTATCTTTACATAAAAATAAATGTTAACAGATGTTCTTTTATAGTATTTCTTCACAGCGGTGAATCATTTTGTTCTGCTCTTTGATACACATTCCACCCATGCTAGAGGAGATTTTAGTTTTCATATTTTATTTATTTGTGTGTGTTGGGGGGGTATAGTTTTCATATTTTATTTATTTGTGTGTGTTGGCGTGCATGTGGAGGTCAGAGGACAGCACTATGAAGTCAGTTTTCTCTTGACACTTTTTCGTGGGTCTCAGGGATCAACCTCAGATTATCAGGCTTGCTGGACAAGTGCCTTTATCCACCAAGTCTTTTCTCTGATACCCAGAGACAACTGTTTAATGCCACCAAATTATTACCTTTCTTTTAGTAGATACTCCAAATTTTCAAGATGATACAGAACTGTAAATTGTTCTAACTTAAAATGTAAAACTACCTATCATGTCCAAATCTAAAGTTATTCAAAAGTTATTTGCTTTTGAAACTTTGAACTTTCTTATTATGCTGTATGTATACAATTTTACTTTTATGTGGATAGATAGATAGATAGATATGTGTAACTATCTATCTATCTACCTATCTATATATCTATATATACACATATATGTGGCTATACATGTACTAACCTCAGGACTCATTCACCTTGTTTTCTTTTACTCATTTTTTGTTAATTGTGAAATTATCACTGCACAGTCAATATATAACAATACATTTTCTTACCTCCTTTAACTGTGTTTTTTTTCATACAGTACCTTCTCTTTGGCTTTCTTTCCATTTTAGTAAGGTACTGCACATCCTATAGTCATTTTTAGTCTTTGTATCAGTAGCTATGTGATAATTTGATAACACATAACAATATGGGTAAGTGGATGACGTAAAGGATTCCTGGAACACCTTTTCTTCAGGCATCTAAAATTATTCAGGAGAAGTCTATATTGGCCTAAATTTCATTCCTCTCCCTTGTTTCCTATTTATTTTTCATACCTGATTATTTTTATAGATACCATTTATCTCTTGATAGACACCCGTGTCACCCCCTTCTGTAACATGGAATTCGTCATCAACGATAAAATCATATGACTTGTTCATTTTAGTATTAGCAGTAGTAAGATATAGTCAGGTACGACACAAGGACACTGTTTCAGCTGATGACATGCACAGCACTGAGTGGTCCCCTAAGATGGTAAGGATGCTGAAGATTTTCCATTGTCCTGTTTCTATTGTCTGGTCCCATTATCGCCATTGTAATGTCCTAGCACAATGCGGTGCTCCTGTGTGTGCAGTGATGCTGCTATAAATGGAACCACTATGCTGTCCATCATGGAGAAGCATAATCTCTATGGTTACGTTCAGTATGTAATACCTGATGATGATGAGTGACGGTGTCACTGGTTTATGCATTCACCCCACCATAATTTATTGATACTTTTGTGCATGTGCCTTCCACTTATGAAACATATTCAGTTCCTCTAGAAGCATCCTCGTCTGTCTAGGGCTTCACATATCTTTTGACTGAACCAGGACTGCATCCTATGCATGACCTCCACATCTAGGAGTGTTTAAGCACACTGTGTAATATTTGTACATGGACAAGATTGTCCAATGGCCCATTCTAGACCGTGTCCCATTAGGATGTGACATTTGGCTGTGTTTCACAATTCGGCTACTTTATTCATTTTTGGTTCACCTCATTGGATTTTACCTCTCTCCCTTGTCTTTGAATTGTTTTATGGTATTGAAGTCACTTCTATCCTGTCCCTCTGTCCCTCAGTCTAGTCAGGTTTTCTCAGGACGCTTTGGGGTGCCTACTCTATTTTGAGGGGATAATGTTAATGCCGCATTTATCAGCATGAAACTTCCTAATTCTCAATTTGAGAACTTAGCTTTTCATTGTGGCCTTACGAAGCTGTGGACTTTTCAACCTCGTCCCTTGAGTCAATCAAGCGGTCTGCTAAGGCGGGGCCTGGCGCTGCCGGCTTTCTCACATGGCGCCCTTTAAAACCCATCACTACCATGGAGCTCAGCATTGGCCTCCAGCTCGCCTGCTACAGCACATTAAGCACAGCTGGACTCTGGAAACACACTGCCCACTGTTTGGAGCTTTGGACTCTTTCCTAACCCAGAAAAATGGTTGTCAAGCTCTCGAGCCCACCTGAAAATGACTTGTGTAATATTTTTCACACCATTTCTCTGTATCTAGAACACTGGAATGATATCCAGCATGAATTTACCAAAACGTCTTGACCCAAAAGTCTCTACTTTGCCAGATGACAGTGACCGACAGGTAAAACATCACTGAGACCTAGAAAACAAAACAGTCTCAGGGCTTAGTGTTAAGATTGAAAAATTTTTGAGGTGCATGTGCTCTTGCATGTGGGTGCATGTGTATATGTATACATGCATTCACATGTGTACAGAAGCCAGTCTCTTTCACCGTTACTCAAATACCAACATCTTGTTTTGTTTTTGGTTTTGAGACAAGGTCTTCATTGGCAGGGTCTTGCCAACTAAGCTAGTATATGCCAGTCTGCACCTCCCCAGCACTAGGATTACAAGCATCTGTCACCATGCCCAGAATTTTGGGGGTGAAACCCAGGACCTAATGCTTACACAGGAAGCCATTTATCAACTGGGCTACACCACCAGTCCTTAAACAACATCTCGGGTCTGGAGAGATAGCTCCATTGGTAACATCTGCCTAGCATGCACAAGGCCCTAGGTTTGATCCCTAGCATCTCATAAAGCAGGGCATGGTGCTGAAGCCCTTTAATCCCGATACTCAGGAAGTAGAGGCAGGAAAATCTTCAGTTCAGAGTCATCCTCAGTTACATCAAGAGTGGAGAGTTCAATGCCATCCTGAGCTACAGGAGATACTGCCTTAAAAAAAAAGATGGTAACTGGGCAGTGGTGGCACACTCCTTTAACCCCAGCACTTGGGAGGCAGACACAGGAGGATCTCTGAGTTCGAGGCCAGCCTGGATTACAGAGCCAGTTCCAGGACAGCCAGGGCTACGCAGAGAAACACTGTCTCGAAAAAAACAAAGCAAAAGATACAAAATAGGAAGAAAACTAGTTGGAAGAGGAGGGAATGGGGTGGTGGTAGGAGAGAGAATCAGTGGCAAAGACAATCTAAATACGCTGGGTCCATGTATGAAACTGTCAAAGAGATTTTTTTAAAAAAGATGTTATGTGGGACTGGAAGACACATGAAATGCCATTGATAAAACGAGAGAAATGAATGTTAGCCATCTATTCAGCAATCCCCAAAGACACCCTTCATCTGCAGGGAAATCTCCAAAGGAGACTACTCAAAATAACCCAAAACACAGGCATGCCACATCTGTACTGTCTAAAATCCAGACACTGAAGTATCAGGCAAATGCTTAAGCTTAGACCCTCCTGGAAAGATTATGACAGAACTTTCTTGTGTGTATTTTTTTTTTTGAGGGATTTGTTTGTCTGTTAATAGGTCAGGGATTTGTGTTAGTCTTAGGAGAGTTATAAACCCAAGTACTTGGCTTATCAAAATTATGTCTTATAGTTGTTTTTGTAAAATAGTGGCCAAGATGCCTTCAGAACAGATTCCCAGCAAAATCTGTTTCTAGGGGAGCTGGGAGCAATCTTTCTCATGGGAAGTTGATATTCCAGCACATTTTAAAAATATATATCTTTGGAAAAATCAGAACGTGAAAAGGTCAAGTAGCCAAATAGGCTGAGCTTTGTGTCCAGGAGCTGTGGGGCAGGAGCTGTGGGGCAGGAGCTGTTGGGGGAGAGAGGACAAGCAACAGAATGGACTTGAGCAATTTATCCTCTTAAATTTTCCATGGTAAGGGAGAGTCTGGCTTTGTGGAGGATTCCTGTGCATCCGCTGAAGTATGATATTTCTAACCTGAGAGTCAAGAACTGAGCTGCCCTTGGAAATGTGTCTCTGGCTTTAGCTGTCCACAGCATCCATATGAAGTGCCCTGACTATGCCCCAGGACTCCAAATTGCAGAGCATTATTGTCCCCAGTTCCTCCCTGGGACCCCCTCCTGCCACTCCGAAAGCAGGGAGAACATTTACTAGGAAACTTAAGAAATGATACAAAGGACTGAGATACAGTTTAACTGTAAAGCGTATGTGAGAGACCTAAGTTCGAGCCTCAGAACCCCAAGTTTCATTGTGATTAGTGAAGCCTGTGTAACTTTATAGGCAACCAAATCAAGTCTGTGCATGCATGTGGAGACTAGAAGAGGGTCTTGGATATTCTCTCCTATCACTTTCCACCTTTTCTTTTGAAGCAGGCTCCCTCCCTGAATCTGAGGCTAATGTTTTCTCAGCTAGGCTGGACAGTAGTAAGACCCAGAAATCAACTGAGCTGGGGTTTAAGGAGGGCTCTGAGATCCAAATTCCAGTCCTCATGATGGCTCACCCGGCTCTCCTAACCACTGAGCCTTCTCTCCAGCCCCACTTAAATAGAGTTTTGTAAAGAAAGATATAATAGAAATGTTCACATTGATACTGTTGAAGGCCCAGGATATCACTGGCCTTTGCTGTTGTTATCTGAATTGAACAAGCTTGGAGTCATAAACATTTTCTGTTTGTTTGTTATTATAAAATGTGAATTTGTATTCAGTTTTTAGAAATTAATTGTCTACATCCATCTGTCAATTTGACATAAATAGAGTCACATGGGAAGAGTCAGCTGAAGAATTGCCTCTGTCAGATTGGTTTGTGGGTATATATGTGGTGTGTTTTCATGATTAATGAGTGGTGTGAAAGGTCCCATCCCACTGTGGGCAGTGCCAGGTGTGGGCAGGTGGTCTTATGGTAGATAAGAAAGCAAGCTGGACAAGTCATAAAAGGAAAGCCAGTAAGCAGTATTCCTCCATGGTCTATGCTTCAGTTCTCACCTTCAGGTTCCTGCTTTGAGTTCCTGCCTTGGCTTACCTAGATGATGGAGTGGACATGGAGGCATAGGATGGAATAAACCCTTTCTTCCCCAACTTGTCTTGGGGGCAGTGTTTGATCACAGGTACAGAAGGCAAACTAGGACACATGGTTACAATGTCCTCTTGGGTTTCCTTGGTACATTTTGTAATGATCAGTCAGGGTAACTGGCTTGTCTGTCACCTCAGATCATTGTCATTGTGGGTGGGTGGGGGTGAGAACATTCGACTTCTTTTCTGCTAGCTATCTGCAGGACACTATTGCAAACTGCTGTCACCTTCCATGTGCTGACACACTGGGACTTGTCCTTCTGCTGCCCAAGCTCTTCTCTTCTCCCTTTCCCCCTCTTCCTGGTTATCTGCTAGCCACTGTTGTCCTTGTCTATGGTTCCATACGTGGGTGAGCTCACCCAACATTCATCTCTTCTTCCTGCTTCACTTAACAGCTCCTGGATGTGTTGTCATAAATGACAGGATTTCATGTTTTATTTTTAATGGACCACTAACACCCAGCCATGCATTTACTACCTCACACTGATGCTTCTCCCCCGCCGCCCTGGGGTTGGTTCCACAGCTCAGGTACCACAAATATTCTGGAGTAAACATGGGCATGCAGATGCCTCTTCAATAGATTGATTTCATTGTCCTTATATACACAAGCAATAGTGTGGTTGTTGGATCATCTGGAAGTTCTATTTTTAGTTAGCTTTAAAAGAAAAAACTCTACATTGTTTTCCATAGCTGTAGTAATTTGCATTTCCATCAAAAGCGTGTAAGAGGCCCAGTTTTTCTCTTTATTCCCTTGCCAACATGTTTGTCTTTTTTGGTAACAGCGATTCTAACTAGAGTGAAGTGATGTCTTGTGGTTTTGACATGGATCTCTCTGATGGTTGTTAATGTTGATCACTTCGCTCACGTATGGGTTGGCCGTTTGTATGTCTAGCTTTGCAAATGTCTGTCTGTTCACATCTTTTGCCTCCTTTTAACATCGGGTTATTTGGGGGGATGTTTTGCTCTTCAGCTTTTTGGGGTTCCTTGTGTATTTTGGATGTTAACCCCTTGTCAGATGTATAGATTGCAAGTGTTTCCTCCCTTTTTGTATGTTGTCAAACATCTTTTAAACAACCTTCTCCAAACATTCTTTATAAGAGAGAAGGAAACCAGATGGTGAGGGTCGTAACCCTCTTTCTGAAGGTGGGGTAGCTTTGAGGGTACTGTGGGTGCAGGTGGTCCAAATTACCTCCAGCTTCAAACAAGCTATTCTAAGCAAGCTGGAAACTGTACATATGGGAGGGTTAATAAAGACAGGAACTAAACTCCTATTTAGAAACATAATAGAGTTTTTTTTTTGGGGGCAGATCAGTGCAGTTTCTGTGCCACACAGCATCTCTGGGACAATGTAAAGCTCCCAGTGAGCATTTTATACCCACACACTCCTCAGCTAAAGCACGGTAGATATGCTTCTGAATTAAATCATCGGAAGGAGGGATTCTCCCTGTGGCTTGAGGACAGTGGACCATAGATCTGTACTTTTTTCTTGTTACGTGGTCTTTCTGGTGCTGGGCAAGGGCAGAGGAAAGGTCATTGGGGTAATAGTGGCTGGTACATGGAGATGAGATTCTGGGTCCTGCATACGACTTATATGCAGAGCCTGGTTCACAATAGACACTCACCAATAGAAGTCTCCCTGTATGGCTCGTCTGGCATTACCTGGGATGGTTTGGGAGATTAGCAGGGGAGGACAGGAGAAAGGGAGTTTCTTAATATGTTGAAGGGGTCTTGTAGCAAAACAAGTTAAAGGATTAAGTTTTACCTCTTATTTCATTTTTAAAGATTTTTTTCAGTGCTCTTAAATTGATAAACTAAATACATCATACTATATATACTTATGAAGCATGATGTGATGTTGTGATGTATCTACATGATGTTGTATGCTTAAATCAAGCCAGTCAACCTATCTATCACCAAAAAAATATATCACCTACCATTTTGAGCTGCAAAAATGTACTGGAGGATTGTAGTCCTTTCCTAATCTGAAACCTTAGGTGTCAACTGTATTTCTGAATTCATGCTTTTTTTTTTAAGAAAGGTAGTGCAAAAGAGTATACTATACAGAAGTAGATTATCCTCAGTATAGTGTGAGTGGATTCATATAAACAGTAGCAATCAAATTGCTGCAGAAAGACATGCTCGTTCACTCTGAATGAAATAAAGATTTGAAATAGTATTCAGTTGGGTTGGGAAACTTAAACAGGAATCAGATTTTCCAGAACTTTACACATTTTTAAACTGCACATAAGGGCTTGTGGGTCTGAGATAAATCACACCAATGAGTATTTATTGGGTTGTCCAAGGAATGTGATCAGTATTTTAAAGTGTATTTCAAGTAGCCAACAAAACAAATATTCAGAACACAACCCATTTGTCATTTAGAGGTGAGGTACAGCAAGAAGAGGAACCAAGACTTAAATTTTTGAACCATGAACAAAAACAGTATAACGGTATGCGTGTTGGGCGATAAGGACTTTCCATTGATGATGTCCAGCTAGCTACCTCTTGCCAAGACTTCAGACTTAAGGATGTATTTTTTCTTATGTCTCTGCTAATTCCTCTCGCTTTTTTCCCTCAAAAATAGTTAGTTTGCCCTAGATTTTGTGCTGATGACAGTCTGGGCGGCTGTCACATCTTAATCAGGGCAAGTTGATGAGGTGTGGAGACCACAGTGATTTCAGTTTGATGGGAACCAAGCTTTTCTTTAAAAAAAAAAAACATACAATATAAAACCCTTTTTATTTTAATTCATGGCATGATAAATCTTGGAAATCATGTGACAGAATTAAAATTAATAGGGATAAAACATCACTGGGGGACCGGTGGCTGCTACAGGGAGATGGGATCCAGGATCCGGAGTGCGGCTTGTAAGTAGTGCGGTGTTTAGTAGAGACACTCAGTGATAGTTCTGTTCTTTCTAGAAATCTCTCTAGGTTGCCCATACTTTTGCTTGTATTGTCTGGGATGCCTTGGGAGGTCAGCATGTAAGAGCAGTGTAAGGCAAGGGCAGAATCTCTGAGAAAGGTGGCTTTTCAGAGTTGACAGTGATAGGCAGGCGTGCAGTATTTGGCTTATCCTGTGAAAGAACCTAGCATCCATAGGAATGTCTGAATTTATAGGGGAAACACAAGTCATTAATCTCAGTTGCAATGGAGGACTGAAGAATTTGTAAGTGGTTTGTCATCCGGGAGTTCCAGGGATATAAATAACTCCCTTTATGATTGAACAACCATAGGCAACGACAATACCAGAGATTTTTGTTGCTGTTTTTCTTACTGTGTACCTGAGAGTGACGTTGAAGTTTGGCACCCCGACCTCTGCTCCTCAAGTATTGGGGTTACAGGTGTGCATCACCACACTTGCTTTTCTGATGACCCGAACTTAGCACTCAGACCTCCGTGCATGCTAGGCAAGCACGACCACCTGAGCCACATCACCGGCTCTTAGACTTTTTCTTTTTTTTTTTTAACCCTTTCAGAACAATAATCCCCCAGAGCCTTGCTGTCGTGTATATTTATTGCGCTGTAGATCAAATGAGGTCATTGTAAATCATCTTCCTATACCTGACAAAATGCAGAAGACAAGAGTTGTTTGGGCTCCGGGATCTCGTATGATTGCAGCCACATGGCCCTGGCATGTGATGTCGTCAGGACCCTGCAGGTCCCTGCACTCTCATATCATGAGCAGTTTGGAGGGTCTTGTTTACACAGCCAAATTACAGAAACGAAGTGCGGTGGCCTGCCAGGTTTTCATCAATGCCTCTCCTCTGACCCTCGGGTGTCCACTGCTCAGGCGGCTGCGGAGAGCAAGACACAGTCCAATCTCCCGCCTGACCTCTTTTGGCAAATGTCTCCTATCATTAGTTTCATTAGTGAATTTCCTGTATATTTTGCTGTGAGGACAGGTGGATAAAAATTCCGAGCAGGAATATGGAAATTAGTTGTAATTAAAAAACAAAACAAAACAAACAAACCACCACCAAAATTGAACAGCAATGCATTTAAATATTTTATCTGCCTCTCCCTGCCCCCCAACAATAACCAAAACACTTTATACTCTTAAATGGAAAACTCTTCCTGTGATATTAGTGATAAGGATTGAAGCCCACTTGGTCTACCCCCCCCCCCCAAGAAAGGATCCTTTATTGTAGTATTTGGGGAGATTCCTTGTTACCTTTCAGTTATCCGTGCCTTTTCCTGTTCCTGTTGGCTCTGGCATCTTTTGGAAAGCAGTGTGTTTTTGCATAGCATGTGCACTTTTTTTCCCCCTAAACGTGCAGCACATTCAACATTGCAAGCATTTTCTTTTTCTTTCTTTCTTTTCCTCCTTTGCTTAGAACAGAGGTGGAAACCCCGGGGGACTCAAGTACCCACTTGATAGGCTCAGTCTCTCTTAATCAGCCTGTAATGGAGCTAATGGCTGTTTGTCATCCTTGGAGATATAAATTTCCTGGCGGTGGCTCCTGCAGACAGTGCGTGAAGTGTGCTCAGTGTGCCAGCAAGGGCTGATAATCAGTATAAGGGCAGGGTGCTCCGTTAGTCAGAAGAGCCAGGGCTTCCAGGCTGCCAGCTGCAGGACCCGACTCGCCACTCCTGAGACATGGACAAAGCCGGTAGGTCAAACGAGCCCTAATTCTTCCTAGCTGCTGGCTTCCTCTGCAGCCCACATCCTCTGCAGCATGCATCCTTCCCTATTTGTGGCTTGAATTCTGGACTTTACTGTTCCAGATTGGGAGGCATGCAGTACCTTAACCCTGATGGTTCATGGACCACAAGGAAATCAGTGTTTGCTTTGCAGTTTAGAAATTGGGGACATAGATTCCCATGCCACGGTCACCTTTTTTTGAAGACTACCCTGCTATTTTAATTTAGGCTGCAGGAAATGGGGTGTTTGATCTTTTGTGCTGAGCACAGTAGGTACAAAAATGCATAGAGTTAATGACAAAAGTAGTACTAAGGGATGGCAGAAGGGACATGGAGCTAATATTAGAGTTGATAGATTTTTGGAAACATTATAATATTCACTGTGTAATAACTTAAGAATTATTTGGTCTGATGCTTTTATCCTATTAGAACACATTGTCAAAAATATTGCTGTGTGCTTTGATATTTTAATAGGAGAATACAGACATTAGGTACCAGTCTGTCATTTATCTTTTAAAAGAGTGCTTGTTTATACTGTCTTTGCATGATAGCTACACAAACATACCTGGGGAAGTATTTTAGCTAATTAATCTTAATTAATTAATTAACTAATTAAAATCTTCACTTCTCAGGGAGAAGTTTTTGGTCTTTCTTTGCTATAGAGAACTCTTAGAAGCTACATGCTGTGGGATTGTTCCCATTTTCTGACCCCCCCCCACCCCCAGTTATGCTCTGGATTAGCTCCCCTCTGAAACTCAGTAGGTCAGTCACTTGGTGTTCTGACTGGATGGTGGTGTCTGCAGCGCCTGGAACTCTGGGTGCTCTCCTGAGAGGATTGGCTGTTGATGGTATAGCCTATACCCCAAGACCACCCCCCCTGGTGGTAAACGAGTTTGTTAGGAAATTGATCAGTTTCGGTCATCTGTGTAGGTAGTTTAGACGTGCCGAGATTTTTGAAGGCAGCATATTCTGCGGCCTTGGATAGAGTAGCTTGCCAGGCTGCAAACACTCATTATAATCATTCTGGCGTGGACATTGAACAAACTTAAATAAATTAGAATAGCATATTATCAGGAATGAAAATCCTAGGGGGATGGAAGAAATAAAACAAGAGGAGTGTGTGTGTGTGTGTGTGTGTGTGTGTGTGTGTGTGTGTGTGTGTGTGTATGCGTACGTGCGTGTGTGCGTACTTGTGTGCGTGCGCGTGTGTGTGTGTGTGTGTGTGTGTGTGTGTGTGTGTGTGTGTGTGTGTGTGTTTAGGAACAGTAGGTGAAGGCAGGCTGGATTCCTGCGTATACCTGTAGCCCCACTTTGGTTATGACACTGTGCTGTAGAGCTTGGCATGAGCTCTCCAAGGTCTGCCAGTCTATGACATGGCACATTCTGAAGATCAACCAGAAACTTCTCTGATTGCAGTAGAGAAGTGAGTAAAAAAAATAGACAAATAAATAAACAAACAACTTTCATTTAGCCTCTTCTAAAACTTCAGCCACTCACAATTAATTATACTGACAACCTGGCAGAATCATCACTTTAATTCAGTAAATGCCCTTCTGAAATGACTCATATATTTATTCTAAAGGCCATTTAAGAAAAATTCAAGAAACAGCATACTGGAGCAGCCTTTTTGGAGGCTTCAAAATTATAAAGGCTGATTATTTTTTTCTTAGCTAACTATAGCTTTGGGGGAATGAGTGTTTAGACCATTTGTAGCTGTATTTGTTTGTGTAACTAAATGCCACTAACAAAACACCTATGCTCTTGACAAGTTTCACTCATGCTAATGTACTCTGGGAAGTGACTCTTAAAACAGAACTTTATTATTTCCAGTTTTAGGTACAATCCCCAGGATAGGAAAGCATGTTTTTTGACAGGAAGACAGACTTTCAGTGAGACTATTTGGAAATTCAGAAATAATATTTTCTTACAGTGCCATATGATTGGCCATCAGTGATCACTTTGCACAGTCATTGTTTTTTGGATGATGTAAGCACGAGTCATGCAGAGGGACAAGGTAAACATCAGTTACCTACATATACTCTGATAAACTGTATTCGCTATAAGAATGGCATTTAAGGTGTATTGGTAAGTGGCCAAAAACAAACCCCCAAAAACTCAAAGCTGAGCTGTCCTTAACATGATGCCAAGTGGCCCAGTTAGTTCACTTGGGGCATTGAAGCTTCTCCAGTTTCATTTAAATAAAACAGTGCTGTTGAATATTTGCATCTATCTCTAATCAGAAGTGGACTTCAGTGGTGACTCTCTGAGCCCCGCCATTTGAAGCTGAACTCCCTCATGACAGTTGGACCATCATTTTCTTCCTGAAGGAGCCACAACCCCTTCCAGCAAGTCCCCTTCCTCCATAGGGACTTGCATAATCCTTAGGCAGGAACACAAGAATGGGGCTGCACGAGCTAAATGCCTTCGATTTATTCCGATCAATCAGAATACCACATTAGAGACAGTTTCACGTGGCTTCTGTTGTTAAACAAGGAAAAGAGCCACCACAGAGGATTCTGTCCCTTTGGGTGAGGCATGTGCTGCTCAGAGACGTTGCCTTTGGGATCCAGTCTTCTCTTCAGAGCAGAGCCAACAACGTTCCCACCAGCTCAGGGGAAGGAGACATCCCTTCCCCATTACTGCTGGCTTAGGTCTTCCTTTAAAAGCTTTTCCTGGAATAACAATAAAATATTTATCAAACTATGTATATGGACTGTGTCAGGACACTCTCAGCAACCCACAATCTTTTTTTTTTTTTTAACAATTCCTACAGCATTTTCTTCTTTGAAGTTTCACAACCTCAGAGGGGTGGCCTTTTATAGTTACTAACCAATGGCCACACGTACAGTCCAAGTCACTCCACTGGTATGTTTGTGTCCCTCTGCCATTTCTTGCCTCGGTTCCTCAAGAGGTTCTCATAAGTGACTCTTGAAAAGAGGTTGAGGCATTGACGATGAGTAGAGAATGGTAAATATCCAAAACAATGTCACTCCACAGTATTGTAAACTGTTCTTTCCCATTTATTGGGCTCATTTTCCTTGCTTGAAATCAATATATTTTATTCACATTGTATAGATTTTAAAAGGTGCTGTGATTGAGAGAGAAGGCAACAGCTGCTGAGAGCCCTTGGCCTTTTGCCTTATAATTTTTTGGCTCAAAGGCTTTTGACCCTTGGTGTACAATCTCTGAATCACATCTACTATCTTTGATTTCCTTGCCAAAGAACTAGGAGGGTTAGTCTGCGGTAGACTGAGGAAGGTTTACAACAGAGCCATCAAGAACTCCCAGTCATGATACACACGTATTGAATGATTCTGTCACCCTGGGGGACAATGAACAAGTGATAGAAACTTCATTTGCTGCCATCTCCCATCTCTAAGAGATGACAGTCCATCTCCCATCTCGTAAGATTGGAATGAAGAGAAAAGAAGATAATCCTTGAAAAGCTTTTGCTACAGTGGCTGGCATATGCTATTTGGAGAGTCATTGGAAAACTGAAGCAGGCTGCCTTGTGAGCAAATATCTGTTCTAGCAAGGTGGCTTTAGAAGAAATGTGAGTGGCAGCGTGGAAAAGTGAGCAATGAGAGCAGTCAGGTGACTGGCCCCAGTGTATAATTGGAAATTGATGTGGGTAGCTCCGTGGGGATGGGGTAGAGGGGTGCATTGGATGTGCATCATAGAGCATGCTGAGTGTGTACGTAGGCAGAGCTTGCCTAGTCAAAGGAGACCTTTGGGGTTTCTCGTTTGAGAATCTAATAGTCTGACACTATGAACACAGAATACATTTTAAGGAAAAGGTGGCAAATCCTATTTTGGAACTGTTGAATTAGAAACACCTCCTGTGTGAGCCACAGAAGTTCAAAGTAGATGGAAGATTTACATGCAAGTGCGTGCACGTGTGTGCGCGCACACACACATGCACACGCGCATGCACACACACACACACACACACACACACACAGGAGGGGTGGTCTTTACTAAATATGGATTTGAGATAAAGCAGGGTAGTTGGTTTGTTTGGATTTTCTACCTATTTAAATATATATTTAAATGTGTATATATTCAGCTCAGTGACCCCATGAACAGTTAATGCCGTCCCCTGCGCCCCCCCCCCCACCCCCCCCCCCCCGCCGCCTGTGGCAGATCCCATAGCGGGCTATAGAGTAAAGAAACTTTCAAAGACTTCATCCTTTCAACCTAGATGGAAAGAAGACCAGACCCACGGTGGGAAAATGTCCCTAAGGACTAAAATAATTTGGGTAAGGGCCAGACTGTTGTATGAGAAGATGTAAACACAAAGACATTTTATTTTAAGCAGGTTTAAAACTCAAATTTTTAAACAGGAGAATTTACTTTAGAAGGCTCTCATACCAACGTGTCTGAACAATCAAAGGTACTGTTTCATCAGGAGAAGGGTGACTAGAGGGGTAAACTCCCCATGAGAGTTGAAGCATTTTGAAAGAGAATGCCTCCTAAGACAGTTCACTTTGTTTGCAAACCATATTTGGCATATTTATCTTCTTCCTCTAATCTCCTAGTGCAGTAGTATTCATCTATTATTATCTGTAATTTTGCTAGTCATGATACTTTGTAGAAATATAGCATACATGCATATAACATATGTATACAACATATGAATGTATATCACACACACATGTATGTAAATACTTTTCATATGTGCCTATGAATGCACTCTTGGTTGGGAGGTTATCAGTCTTGATGTAAGGGACTGTAATAGTTACAGTTATCCTAATAAGCCATACAAATTTAACACAGATTTTCTTTGTAATTAAAAAAGAAATATATTTTTCCTCTCTGAAAGACTCCTTACATTTATTACTGATCACTTTATTGTCCTTAGTGTTTCATGTCTGAGTGGTGAGGACCACATTCAGGACCCTGTGCTTACAAGTCTAACACTCCCCTACTGACCTAAATCCTCAACGCTTTATTGTATATTGTATTTACAATGAAACAGATGGTTACCACTATAATTTATCAAAAAGACCACTGTGTTATTTCAGCATTTTACATTTCTGTAAATGAGTATTTTTAAGAACACCCAGGATTCGTGTAAAAATACTTTTCTAAGCAAAAATAATGAGTGCTCGATAAATCTACTTTGGGGGACATTTGTTTGCTAGATGCTTATATTATTGTAGAAATCACTGCTCTTTAAAAGAAAACTTCAAAAAGTGAAAATAGGCTTATGTTAAAACGCTAAGTGCTCTAAGGATGACACTAAGTATTCTTTCTAGTTTTCATTTTAACTGTAGAGTGGCTTTGACCTCCTGAGAATAAATTGCTAAGCTTGGCCAAGTGTGTACAGCAGCAGAGAAAGTGTCTCAAAAAGAAGCCTTCTTCTTTTTGTTTTCAGACCATTGGAATTGGTTCTCAATGTTTTTTCCCCCTCTCCTTTTGCAAACTCTCATCTTTACAACAGCATAATAAACTCTACATTTTCTATATTCACAAGATGAAGTAGGAAGGCTGGTCAAGTGGTTTCAGTCAAAAGGAACCGTTGGAAATGTTATGGAAAGAAAAGCAACAAGCACACACTTGGGTGACAAAGCAGGGAACAAACATGAATAATATTCCATTTTATCCTCGTTCCACGAGCTGCTAAGTACTTCCACAAGATAGGCACACTGAGAATTTAATGTTCAGACAAGTTGGGAAACTGTTGAGTTTAACAGTATTCAACGAGGCAGTTAGCATGCTCCTAGGATTAGCATATAATTCCTTGCCTGCATTAACTGACAATTGTTGGAGATTCCTCAGATGGACGACACAGAGTTGTCCTTCCCAATTCTATCAACCCCAGAGTTTCCCACAGAATGCCTAGGTATGTGAGGTAGGTCTGCAAAATTGGAAATCACTGTTCAAGTCTCTCTGTTCTCATGTTTGCTTTCTGTTTTCACCCTATGCTTCCTCTCCTGAATGCTTTTCTGACTCTCAACTTCCTAAAATAAGTAGTCACTTTTGGTGCCTAGAAAACCAGGTGTGTCCTTAAATACCAACGCTTGGTTAGTTAGAAATGGAATGACTATGTCCTCTATGTTCAAGGTTTGCTTATTCTTCCTTGTTGCTGGCCTTCGGGGCGTGCCAGTGATGCTTACAGTCACTTTCTGATGACGTAAGAGGAGCGAGGCAGCCGGGACTTCAGCCTGCTTTGTACCGGAGTGGAATTTAATTGCAAACATGGGCCTCAGAGTGAAGCCACATCTTTTATTTATCCAAACTTAACATTTAGAATGAAGCATTAAAAATTGATGATAGGAGATTTTGTATGTCAACGGCAATTTCAGAGTTCTATTTTTATACTTCAGGTACCAGGAGCGCAGCAAAAACAAAGGACAAACACATTCAACTAAACGTTGCGCGTCTGGAGAGGAGGGAAACATAGATTTTGTGAATGCATCTTCTTCTCTTCATGCCAAGTTAAATATTTTACAAAATTACACCGTTAATATTTGCAGTCAACCTATTAGTAAATATTAGTTGCCCCTGAGTCACATCTCATTAAGCTGGGGTAAAAGCTTTACCCACTAAGTGGATGGTTTCTAAGCAAATCCAACTCTTCCGACAACAGCCAAATCCAGCATTTTTCTGTTGTCAAGCAGCTTTAAGAATGATGATTCTGGCCCTTTATGTCTTCCACAGCACTACGTACAGAGCCTGAACCTAATGTTTGGGTGTAACAAATGGTGTTTTTAAAATTTAAATCAAATAGGTCATTTAATGACTTTGGAACAATTTTTCCAAAAGGGAATTAATTTTGAAATACCTGATGCAGACATCAGTGCATGGGTAAGAACAAAATATAAGCTGAGACGAAAGGATTTTGAGTTTGAAGATAGCCTGGTCTACATGACTGGATACTGTTTCCACACCCCCCCAAAATATAGCTATCCAAGTCTTTCATAAGTATTCAACAGTCATGACAATTTATGAAATAGAATGCATGTACTAAACTTCACGAATGAGGTCTTACACCATGGCAGAAAGTTATTCACAATTTTCTCTGAAGGGTGTAATAGTATGAAGGTCATTAACATAAATTATTTTTATAAAGGGACGTGAATAATTTTAATGATATTTAAATAAAATGTAGACACACCCATTTGTAAAGTGTCTCTCTTGTCTTCCAGAGAAGCCAGGCCACATATAAGATGGCAGGGTTTCAATCCCCTTATCTGGTTAGATGAGACCCAGACCGAGGCAGGTTTTCCTACTACTTCATATAAAGTATCTGCAAGCTTTTTTTTTCAGGTAGCTCTGTTACCACCTTTAAAACATTCAGTTCCATGGTACCCAGCTATCCAACAGCCCCCAAATTACATTTTTAAGTTTCCTCACATAAACCACTTGGTTCAAAATATTTAACTTTCTAATTATGTCTGGTGACTGAAATGAAGTCTCATGACTGGACTTTCGAGTCGTGGTTTCCATTCTTAGACCTGAATCATTCAGTCCTAGCAGTTTTTACACCTTAATAGGTGTGAAGTTCAAATCCTGCCATTCGTTGCTATTAGTAACTGCCCGCACTTGGGTTTCTCACCGTATCTTGTCAGTGCTCCTGCCTCTCCTGTTTCCACAGTCTGTTCTAGCCTCTGTTTTGTACATGTAAAAAAAAAAAATAAATGTGTGTGCCGCTTGCTTTGGTTCTTGTGTTCTTCCCATGCCATCCATCATTCCTGTACCCATACATCCAGGAAGTATTTTCAGGCACCAACTGTGTTCCAGACAGCATGCTAATCAGCGTGGACACAGGAAATGACACAGAACTCCTTCCTGAACCTTCTTTTTGACAGAGAAAATTAAGGAGTCATTGTAGAGAAAATGCTTGAGAGTTCCGTGTTGTGAAGTTCATTGATGGATACACATTGGGCATCCTTTCTTTGAAATGCTTGGAGTCAGAAGTAGTTACAATTTTGGATTTATTTTCTGACTTTGAAGTATTTGCAAGTATATAATGTGACACTCTAGGAAAGAATCCCAAGTCTCAACATAGCATGCACTTACGTGTTCTCTGCTTCTTGTGCACTGATCTGAATGTATCCTAAAAGCCATGTTTTGGAGGCTTGGTGCTCAGGGAGGCATGGTTGGGAAGTAGTGAAAGCCTTACAAGGTAGAGGCCAGTAGGAGCTATTTATGTGATTAGGGCCACACCTTTAAAGGGGAAATATGGGACTCTTGTCTCTTCCTTTTTCTCCTGTCCTCTTGGGCCATAAGGTGAACATTGTACCTGCACCTTGTGTTTCTGCATGACATACTGTGGAGACACAGGTCCAAAGCCACAGGGCCGACTGATCATGGACTCAAACCTCCCAAACTGTGAGCCAAATCAACCTTGTCTCTTTATGAGTTGATTTCCTTGGGTGTTTATTCTAGTGACTGGAAGTTGATCAACACGCACAGTTGGAAGATGATTTTATATTTTGACTGCAGCTCATCACATGTGTTCAAGCATAGCATTTCCACATATAACATCATATTGGTACTCAAAAGTTTTGAGAGTCATTTTTTTATTTCAGATTTTCTAGTTAGGGGTGATCGATATATATTTAGATAGAGCATGGGTTCAGTTGAGTATTATTCTATATAGGGCCACCAGAGAAAGCCCCTGAGAGGGTCTCATGCAAGGTGAGAATCACAAATTCCCCAGAAACTGATTAGGGTGTTTGTACGACAAAAATCTAGGCCAGTGTTGTTGGGGACTGATGAAAGTCATGAGAAAGGGACCCAGCTGAAGCTCAGCTTCTTCAGGATAATCATCAAGAACCCACCATTTGGGCCTCTGTCCTACCAGCTCTCAGGAACCTTTGAAAGGTTTTAGGTAGAGATATGACATGCGTGTACCTGCTGAATTGAAGGCATGCCAATACATAGACGAGCAGGATCTGGAGCTCCCAAGATGAAATCCACACAGCCAGTTCTTGAGGGAGGGGTTTACAGAGGGAGAGCAGCAGGGGGAGGAGATTTACTATTGCCTCAGCCCCCCAAGTCTGGCTTCTAACATCTTCCCCCCTAACCTCCAAGCCCTGGCTATTCTCGGAGCATGTGTGGAATTCAACAGCATCTACTCCACTTACTAGCAATACTCGGGTTGAGCCTTCTTCCAAACCAGACTGCAAAGTCTTAAGGGCAGATGGCCCCTCTTAGACATCTTTTGTGTCCTTCAAGGAGTCAGGAGGGTTGTTCTGAATGCTACCCATGTGTAAAAAACACTGGTAAATGTTTTCTGAAATGCCGACCTCTGTGTTCCATGCTGGACAAATGCCATTCTGGAGGGAGGGGGGTCAAAATGTCAGGTTTTGTAGATGAGCTGTCCGTATTATCCTGATAGAGCAACCAGTGTGAGAACCATCATTATAGTGTGATCTCTTTCCCTCTCATCCCCCTTCTCTCCCCTCCTAACTCTAAACCTCCTCTCTTCCCTCCCTCCCTCCCTCCCTCCCTCCCTCCCTCCCTCCCTCCCTCCCTCCTTCTCTCTTCTCTCTCCTCTCCTAACTCTAAACCTCCTCTCCTTCCCTCCCTCCCTCCCCCCTCCCTCCCTCCCTCCCTCTCTCCCCCTCCTTCTCTCCCCCCTCCTTCTCTCCCCTCTCTCCTCTACTATCTCTAAGCCCCCGTCCCTCCCCTTTTCTCCTTGCTTCCCTCTCTCCCTGCTTGCTTCCATGTGTCCCTCTCCTCACCAACAAACAGTCTAACAGAGAATTTGTCCTTAGGACTTACCCACTTCCTGAAGAGACATGAGCCTGGGAATGAAAGAGACCTTTAAGGAAATGACTAGGGTAGAAGAATTGTTTCTGGGTGACGTAAAAGACAGGTGGTATAGAGAGCCTGGGTCACCAGCTCCCTAGACCTCTCCCCTTGTCTTTCAGGCAAGTTAAATGTCCAGGGTTAAGAGTGGACACCATAGTAGAAACTGTTGCGGGTGAGTCTTTCCATGGACATTTTAAATAATAGGAGATGCTAAACACCATGTACCAAGTGGAATGTTATAGAAGAGGTACATGATTAGACCCCCCCCCCCCGGAAGTACTTCTATGATTGGTCATCGCTAACTGAGTCTGTACTGAGTGGGTGGGTTGGAGCCAGTTAGATACTGATGTTGCATTTCCTGTATCTGTGTGACTTACCACAGATGCTCTGCTTCATCCTGACAAAGACATAGGTCGTGTCCTACCTTATATATCTGCTTCTGACACACACAGTACACACGCACATATGTATACATATCCCAGAATAAATTTCAGATCATTTTGAACCAATATTCTAATAGGGTGGTTTGATAATATACTTTTCTGGTATGTTGATTAATAAGTGGTGCTTTTTATAACAAACTTAATATAAATCCCCTAATGAGAACAATACAATCAAACAAAACCATCTTTTAATGTTTGACTTAACAATCCCACACAGTTGAGAATGTGCAAATGGAAAGGGCTTTTAACTCTAAATGTTTGGAGGAATAAAGAATCTAGTCTTGGGAGGAACCCTAGGGATGGGCAGAGGAGGCCTCAGCCCAGACCGTGATTTAGTCTTCTAAGTTATACAGGCATAGAGCACTTTACAAACCAACTCTGGTTTCCTCCTCCTCCTCACTCACACCTCCTGTGTCACACCCAGATCTGCGGTCTCTACTTCCTCTATACAGTGGAGTTCATCTGGACAGGCCATTCATGGTGACACACGCTAGTAATAGGGGAGGTTGAGGTATGAAGATTCCAAGTCTGATGCCTCCCGGGACTATATAGTGAGACCCTGTTTCATAGTAAACAAATGATTCATCTTTTAGATGAGTTTAGATTCATCTGTCGATGAGTTTGTACGCACCTGTGGCGAGACCCATAAAATGAAACCACTCTGTTTTGTGTGTTAGGACACTTTATGGTTGTTGATGCAAAAGCACACTCTTATCAGAATCACAAAGATCTTGTGCTGTGTGCAAAAATGCTCTGCTAGGTCCTATTAGAGGCCTGCCCGACACTGTAAACAAGAAGCAACTTTCACAAAGCTGTGGCAGTGGAAGTGGAACAAGAACTCACCACAAGAATTCTGTGTTCACTTGTTCCACTTCCTATGGAAAAACACTCACTAGGTTCTCTCATTTACCAAGGCGTGTGTGAAACTCTATCCACTCAACTTGCCTTTAATTTATCACCTGCTACGTACTGATTCACGTTTCATAGACTTGGGTGTTATTTTCTTAGTAATGGAAATTTGGCAGCCATCCATGTCTAAAAGCAGCTTGGCATGGGGGCATTTTTAAGAAAGGGATAAAAGGGACCACTGCTAACCTTGACCTTTGAGGATGGTCAGGGTGGCACACAAAATGAAAATACCTTGAGCTTCCTGGGTGGAGTTTCCTCCTTCAGAGGACCCATCGTGTTTACCCATGGTCCTGTGAACAGACATCGAGGTGGATGAGTCGATCTATTTGCTTTAACAATAAGCATCTCACAGCACTCATTAACCTATGGGTCACTTTTTTAAAATGAAGGAAGTTCAAAGACATGTGTTTAAATAGCTCCAACTGTCACAATGTTTGAAAGAAGGCAGACAGTTGAAAATTTGAGCCAACTTTGTCTTTAAAATCCAGACTCTGTGGAAAACCAGGAGTCCTGGAGCATACATTTTGAACAAGCATCACCTCTAGCCTCTAAATTTCCTGGTTTATGTCAGTTTTTGTCATTAGCCCTAACTCTCTGTAAACAAAAATGTCCCTCACACTAACAGATGTGGGCTTTGTCTCTCCTAGTCTTAGGAAAGGTTTCCAGGGAACATCAAAACTATAAAATCTCCTAATGTACTTTAGTGTGCCTGGGTTATTTTAAAACAAAACCGAGCCCCCAAAACCCATGTTTTAATGGAAAACTGGAAATAAATGAAGATTTTTTTCCTTAAATGCGCTACAGGCTTCAGCAACTATCCCTTTCATCTTTGAAAATGATTACAAATATAGCTCCCTTCTCACAGTTCTACAGAAAATTATGTAAACACCTCAAAGCCTTGGTTCTGCTCAAACAGATATGAAATTATGGCAAAGAACTCCCACCCCCCACCCCCACCCCCCACCTCCCGAGAGTGGCCCCATGCTCAGCTTAACTGCACATGGAAAATGTTGCAATGACATGTAAAATCCATGTCCAGTCCGATATATGCTTGGCCCTCTGCCAACCCACAAGGCATAGCTGTGCCAAACCAGATTCCCACTAACTGTTATACAAAGGAAACCAAACACGATTTACCCTGTAGGTTGCAGGCAGTATGGTTTTTTTTTTAAAGGGAGATTTGCTTACATTTGTCCCAGTCAGAAAGGCTGTCCCAGAAGAGAACAGGCAAATGACTTTGGTCATAGCAGCCGTGAACTACAACAATTTTAATCTATGATCTTGAGGTCTAAAGAAAAATATGCAAACCAGAGGTTGGAGATTCTGTCTGTGGTTCGTTAATTAGGGGACCGCACGTGTGAAGGGTGTGCATTTATATGGCAGGTAGCCTGGCTGATAAGGAAATAGTGTATCCACAGGGGAAGGTCAAGAGTTGAAAGAGCAGAGAAGGCCTTGTAGTTTCACGTGGGAATTGAGCATGGAGATCCAGTTACAGAGTAGCCATGAAGAGACAGACAGAGATTTGGGCAGACTGTAGGGAAAGGTCAAGTTAGATGCCTCATTATGACAAGGTCAGCAGACAAGCTTGGAGAAATACCACCCCACGTTTTTTTGCTTTAGCGGATTCCATTTGGTGTAAGCTAGGTAACAAAGAACACCAAGGAAAGGGGGCTTCACGATGGCTCAGCAGGTTAAGGTGTCTGATTAACCAATCTGGTGAACTGAGTTCAGTTCCTGAATCCACACAGAGGTGGAAGGAGACAGCTGAATCCGCAGAGTTATCCACTGACCCCACACGCATGTTGCTCATACCACGTATGCTTTCCCTAAGACATGTGCCTGTGCGCGTGCGCGTGCGTGCACCCACACACCCACGAAAGCAAAGCCAAGCACCTAATACTCATGGCTCCTTCTAGTCATCAGCGGAGAAGGACATCTCTTTTGCAGCCTTTGCTCTACCTCGGCAGCCACCACTGGAATTTCTAATTGAATTAAAAGTATTCTTAAACTGCAACTCTTGCTTACATTTAGTCACACTCACTCGCCTTCTCGGCTTAAACATAATTCCAACATTTGGAGTAGTTGAAATAACCCCAAAGCACTAGGCTTAGAATTCAAAAACCATGCAATTCTTGGCTGAACCTCGTCTGTGAGCTGGTCCAGAGCTGCGGGCTTCTCCCTGGACCTCACTCTCCTCATCTGCAGGATGCTGTTGGTCATGCCTGGCTCTCCTGGTGAAGGTAATATAACGGCCGACTCATTGAGCTCTTGTATGAGTTCTAGGTCATGAGCAGTATCGACAGGTACCCCTGACAGGGTCTACAGATCATGTGCTTGCCCTAGCCCCTGAGTTCTTTCACATTGTCCTGTTTCCCAGTCTGTAGCTCCAAGCCACAGTCGCTCCTCGTTGGCTGTTTTCTCCTCCTTTGTGGTTCGAGAAACCATACAGTCAAGCCCGTGGGCTTCTGCCCAAGTTAAAAAACAGTGCACAGACCCCACGAGGGTCAGAGCAGCTTCCCTTGGGTTCATGTCACAGGTCAGTTTACTTCCCACTTCTTGACCTGACATTCTGAAGCGGGTAGCAAAGCAAAAGGCAATCTTTTCACGGTAGCCCCTCATCCTGTTCGGAAGTCCGCAAGGATTCTGTCCACACCTCTGTATCAAACCAAAACTCACAGGCTGTGCACCAAGTCTCTCGCCACCTTGGTCCTTCTGTGTGTCCCCAACAGGCTCACCGCCCCTCGTTGCGCAGACCCAGAGACCGACGTGCTAGTCCCTTCACGCCATCCCTGGGACTGTGTGTTCTTGGTGCTTCGGTTTTGTTCCACAGCCTTCTCGTTCTGCTCGCCTACAGCTGCTCTCCTCCCTTAGCAGGGAACAGCTCAGGGGCTAAGTGGTCCCTCCTGGGCCTTCTGAAGGCTAGAACAGTAGGTGACACATCCTAAGTACATACATAGCACATGCTGGCGGACTCTCCGCTGGGTACCATTGTTGCCAGGCTGCTGGATGTTCTGTAGAGCACAATAGTGTACTTATCCCCTCTCATTACACAGACTTGAAACATTTAAGGGGGGAAAGGATAGCCAGGAGAAATACAGTGGAAAGCAGAGATGCAAGAAGCCGGGGGGACCGTGCTGGTCAGAGCCTTACCGCTCCAGAAACAGCTCTGCTGAATCTTGATATTTTCTTCTTTTTTTTCTGTTCGACTGGCATCAAACCAAATTCAAAAGTTTAAAAAATATAGTTTTGTAGAGGTTCCTTGGAAGAGAAGATAGGATATATAATAATTACAGTAGCAAGGACGTTGGATTTGATAGCTCGCAACGACGGGCGAGACGTGAATCTTCAAAGTGTTCCGAAGATGGATTTGCTCTATCAGTGGAATGAAGCTTGTGGAACGCCACAAAAAAAAAAATTGAGGAGTTGAATGAACCCACTCTTCAATCTGAAGGAGGTGCAGTCTAGTGAAACTGTTTATCTGTTTTCTATGAACATTTCAAATACCTTTCCTAGGAAGGGAGGTTAGCTGTTTTCAAAGTGCCAAATGTGTATCAGTATGCTTAAATTGTCCCTTACTCTTGATATGGAGGAGGAAAAAAAATCCTTTAACCATAATACCCAAATGAGAGAAAAAGAATTCTGAACTATTTTACACACACACACACACACACACACACACACACATCAGTTAATGTGAATATAATGTAAAAACTGATTTTATAGAAGCAACTGCTGTTTGCATATTGTAATGTCTGGAGAGATCATATCCCAGTTTTTAGCAGTTCTCAATCCCCAGAGAATTTTACAGGAACTTTGGCTTTATTATTATTATCATTATCATTATTATTTTAACATTATTGCTACTTGTGTTCTGTGCTGCTTTGTGAGACAATCTCTCACTGTGTAGCCCAGGCGAGCCTGGAACTCCTGACCTTCCTGCCTAGGCCTCCTAAGTGCTGAGATTATAGATGAGTGTAATGGCATCGATGAGAAACTTTTGTATTTTACTTTCTTATTGTTTTGTTTTTACACTCAGCCTGTACTGCTTTAGAGGTGTCTAAAAAGAAAAATGTGACATCCACGCTTAGTTATCTAGAAAGCAGCGTATTTTGTGCTGACTTACCAGGTCTAACATAGAATATCGGACATAGGAGCACGGTCTCACCATGTGTGATATATAGTATCCACAGTCAAACACACACATGCCCCAACCCCCCCCCCCCCCCCCCCCCCCCCCCCCCGCCACCACCCTCCCATAACAAGATGCTGATGACATGGGTCACATCCTGACACATGGGATGAATGACGTGAAAGCCTGGCCTTCCCTCACTCTCTACCCTCCTGAAGCTTGAGCTGTCACTCAACTTCCTCCTGTATCATCTGAAATAGGTGTGAAACATATTAATTCCCATGATCATGATCATGCCATAATGGTTAACTAGTGTTTGTACACAGGGTCAGCACAGCATGAACACTTTAGCTACATTTCCAAGTTCAGATATTCTTGAGAGCAAAGGGGAAAAACTAAACAAGACCGTTGATCAGAGTGTTTTGGGAAACAGTTGATTTTTGTATTCTCACGAAGGACCTTTGTTCATGTAGGTAAATGCCACCCTACGTTTTTCTGAGGGGAAGCAAATGTTCAGAATGTCTATGAGGAACTCCAGGGAGGTCCCAGGTGTCCCCTGGATCAGGGGAGGCCATAGAGAGGGTGTATGAATACTTGAGCAGGTAAAACTAGTTGGTCATTGTGCCCAGGCGCTGAGGACACTGGCAGAAATGAGAGATGGAAACCACAATGATAATACACACAGTGATAAACCAGGAGTCAAGGAACACGGTGGTCACAAGTTTGGGGCTACTTTTCGGATCTCCTTTAGGAATATTTGCTGGACATATCGTGTGCATGATAATAAAAATATGGTTATACGGGGCTGAGAATGTAGCTCAATGGTAAAGCGCTTGTCTAGCAGTCAGGAAACAGTCCACCATACACATTCCCTCTCTCTGTCTCTGTTTCTCTCTCTCTTCACACACACACACACACACACACACACACACACACACACACACACACACGATAAATTTGGAAAGTTTCTGTATGAGGAATTTGTTTATTGCGTGGTGCCTACCAGCTTCATTTGATGATTCAGAACCTAACCTCTACCTCTACCTGCAAAGTTCATTCACATAACACTTCATAACTTATCACATAGGTCTGTGTGCTGCTTAGGTTTTGTCAGCCTGACACAAACTGGGGTCATCTGCACAGAGGAAAGCTCAACTGAGAAGATGGTACCATCGTCATGGACTGTGGGCAAGTCTGTGGGACGTTATCTTGATTGACGTGGAAGGGCCCAGCCCACTGTGGGCAGTGCCACCTTTGGGTAGGTGGTTCTGGATTGTATAGGAAAGCGGAATGAGCAAGCCATTAAGTAATGTTCCTTCATGACCTCGGCTTCGGTTCTTGCCTTGAGTTTCTGTCCTGATTTGCCTTAATGATGGACTGTTACCAGGATGTGTAAGCCAAATAAGTTCCTTCCTCCCCAAGATGCTTTGCGTGACGGTCTTTATCACAGCAGGAAAGAGCAAACTAGGATAGTCTGTAGCTTTAGTTATGGTAGCTTTAGTTTCATCTTGTGTGAAGTGTTTCCAGTGAATTTCATTCTGCAGTGACAATTCATAGTTTTTATTTATTTGTTTGTTTTTTCTCTCCGAGACAGGGTTTCTCTGCGTAACAATCCTAGCTGTCCTGGAACTCGATTTTGTAGACCAGGCTGGCCTCAAACTCACAAAAATCTGCCTGCCTCTGCCTCCCCATTACTAGGATTAAAGGCGTGCGCCACCACCGCCCGGTGACAATTCATAATTTCTAACATTGCACATTGCACTGAGTAGTGTGATGAGATCTCAAGTTGTCCCATGTTATCCAGCCCTGGACATGAATCATCCCTTTGCTCAATGTATCCACATTGTATATGCTACTCTCCCATTAACCATTGATCTGTATGAGTTATATCAAACATGCCATGCCAGGTGCAAGGCACACCTCTAATCTCAGCATTTGGGAGGCTGAGGCAGTGGGTCTCTGGTGTATGAGGCTAGCCTGTTTGTTCTACATACCAAGTTCCAAGCCAGCCAGAGCTACAAAGTAAGACAATGTCTCAACAAACAACAAAAACAAAAGCATTATGCTTCTTTTCAAGTAACCATCATGTTACTTAACAATGCCCCAAGGTTCAAACTTTTATTACAGTATGTTGTAATAATTGTTCTTTCTTTTTTTTTTTAACTAAGATTCTTTACTCATTGTGCCAGATTAAGAAACATTATCATAGGTATGTAAGTATAGGGAAAGCCAGGGTTGTATAGAATTCTGTGCTATCTGAAGCTTCAGGCTTCCAAATAGGGATCTTGGAATGGATCCCCTGCAGATAAGTAGGGATTACAGTAATGTGAGTTTTTCCCAAATAATTAGTCATCCCAATGGGATGGATTCCAAGCCACAGAGATTTGTAAGCACGGCATTGTGGAATCTTCTATCAGTTAGACGTGGTTTCAGGTGAACAGTGTCATTTTCTACTTGCTGGAACTCTTTAAGTTTCATGCTGTTTCAAGTTTCAAGAAATAACCAAAGGTCAAAGAAAAATGCCAAGAATTTCACCTTGTTTTGTGTGACAACAGACCGAAGCCACATAATTACACACCATTGCCACCCCTGCCAAACCTGCACTGGCCCAGATTTGTTTGAAATTCGGCACAAAACGGCATTGTTATCTGGGAGGATGTTCCCATGAGATAAGAAAAGCCTGGCAGCTTGGTTGCACAAATCTTCAAACGTCTCTTCCACAATGACTAAAGACTCTCATAGTGAGCAAGTTAACACATGTTTACTACTGGAATGCTTCAAGTTTAAGGGCACTTTGAAGCCTACTCCTATGCTATGTGCACCAATAACCCACAAAGATTCTACGTGGCGCAGTAATGAAGAAAGAACCAAGAAGGGCTTGGGGAGGTTTTTTGTCCCATCCATCCATGTCGTGTGTCCCGCCCCACCTCCCTGCCACTAGGAACTACTTTGAGCAGGTGCACATTAATTTTGGACTGTTGCTATTACCCAAGACTTGTCCGGAACTCCACTTTCAGAATGGGAAGACCAAAATTGTTCTCATTCAGTTGTTCATTAGTTCATTTACTTTGTCATTAGACAAACATTTGCCAAGCATTCCATCTATCCTTTTCTAAGGGTATGTCAATAAGTCGGAGCCACCTCTTGCCTTTTAGGAGCAAATAGACAGATCTGTCACGAGAAAGCACATAAAGAAGAGACGTACTTGGAAGTGCTTGGATTTCAGGAGTGGAAGGAAGTGTGGTATAGTGAGATGTAAGGCTGTCTCCCTAGAGAAGGGACATTGGGCTGGAATATTTTCAGAATACAATCAAGTTCGCTAGAGGGAATGTGAGCCTGGTGGCAGGCTTTTAATTTCAAACTTGAGATGACATTACTCGGTTTGATAAGCTTCCTTCTTTAGGTGTCTTGACTCACAATGACTCTGCCCAATTCCAGAAAATAAATCTACTTGCAGGACATGAATATTTCTACATTCAATTTCATAAATAGTCATTGAATGCTTAGCCATGGGTAATATGTTATGCCACTGTATTAAGTAGCTTTGGATAATTCAAAATCATTGCCATTGGGTTTTTTAATTATTAGTTTAAAAAGTTGAGATGAAATTCACATAATGTAAGATTAGCCATGTTAAAATTCAGTAGTGTTTGGAATATTCAGTGTTGAACAACTACTGGCTCTATATGATTTCAAAACATCTTCAGTATTTGTTTAAAAACTCTCACTCTAAAGTCAAACATATCTCCCTCCCTGCTACCCTTGTTAACATCAATTGGCTCTCTGTCTCTATGGGTTTACCTCTTCTGCCTGTTTGCTATAAATAGAATCAGAGAGTATGTGGCCTTTTGTGCCTAACTTCTTTAGCTTTGAGTAGCTGTATTTCAGCATGTGACCGTGTTCTCACACCTTTTTATGGCCAACTACCTATTGTAGGAGCAGTCCACAGCTTGATTCTCCATTCACCTGTAGACAAGCATTTGATTTGTTTTCACCAGGAGCTATGGTGTGTTAGTGCTGCTGTGAACATTTGTGCACATGTGTGTGTTTGAGCACATGGGTTTCCAGTGTACATAACTAGGTGTGGTATTCCTGAGTCATATTTTTTGATAATTATGCTGAATTTTTAACGGTTTCACTAAACTCTTTTTCCATACAAATCTCATTACTTAATAGTTCAACCAGCAATGAAAAAAGATTATTACTGTTTACCACATCAATGTATTTGTTATTGTCCTTTTTTTTCATGATAGCCATCTTAGTGGGTGTGACTCAGTATCTTGTTATGATCTTGATTTGCTTTTTCCTAAAGGACAACCTGGATGAATGGGTTTCTCCTCATGTGTCTTTGGCCATTTTTATATTTTCTCTCCTCCATCTTTGATGGGAGTTTTTAAGACGTGAGTAATGACGAGCTTCTTAGAGACAGTGAGGTACAAGAGGACTGTCCCAGGTTTGTTTTCTTGTACTTGGCTTTGAAGGTCACGACAGTCATTATTACCCTGGTTAAAGGAGGAACGTGTGGATGTCTTTTCAGTTTTTAGCACTTACTAGCCTCCAGATGACTTGAGTCTTACAGAAAATTAATCAGTTTGAGCCATGATCTGCCTGTTCTTCATAGCACTGTGAGCTGTTGAAGAATTTGCCTATAAGATAGTTTCATAAATTCTTTACTAGTTAAATTTCTTTCTACTAACTACACATTGAGAAATAATATATATATATATATATATATATATATATATATATATATATGGAGAAAGAGAGAGAGAGAGAGAGAGAGAGAGAGAGAGAGAGAGAGAGAGAGAGAGAATAGTGTGTAGTCTCAGACTGAGAGAGTAATGAAACCTAGATTTTAAAACTCATCTCAACAGTTAGGTCTATACAGGACCTTTGTTCTGTTGTCTCACCAGAAAGAAGATTCTATAAAATGTGAAAAATACCCTTCTCAGTTTCCAGTGGAAGCCGCTACTTATTTTTCTCATAACTCCATAAGATTACAAAGATTAGACATTTTAGGGCAGAAAAGATCTAAAGCTTGTTATTTTCCAAAGAAATACAGATGATCCCAGCATGCCTTACAGGAGCAATTGTTGGTAGCAGGTCTTTTCCAACAGTTTTCATTTGCACCCCCTTTTGGAATAAGAAATTTTGATGCACCCTCAGGCACATAGATGTACAAAATATGTATACAAATCAAGCATTCAGAGGCAGATGTGCTGGCACATGCCTTTAATCCCTGAACTTGGGGGACAGAAACCTGTGGATTTCTGTGTGTGCCAGGCTAGCCAAGACTACAAAATGAGACCCTCTCTCAAAATAAAAGAGATAAATATCAAATATTTAATGGTATCTAAATCAGAGTCAAGTTTATTTTAAAACAATTCCTTGCTGTACATGAACATTTACCATTCATATAAAGACAAAAGCAAATTTACATGCTGTTTTTCCACAAAGGGTTAAATCTTGGCTGAATATTTCATACTGTAGGATGTAGCGCATCTTCCACATTTTTTAGAGTTGATCAATATTTTGATTTTATAATTGTGACTGCTGAGAATGCCACTTCTCATAAATACATAGTACAAAATGGCAGAAGTATATTTAGAACAATTTCAGAAATTGTTGGAAATTCTGTGCTAATCCCAAGCCAAAATTCGTTGACCGGTTTTATATGAAACTCAAGCTAGCAACTCAAATTATATATATATTTTAAGTAAAGCTTTCTAATAATGCAATACAAAGGTATTTGATACCTACATGCTGAGGAATGAGGGTAAAGACGTGATCAAAGTCTTTGTTTTCTATAATCAAACCATTTTGTTTCTACAAAAGCAGAATACTTTGTGTGTACGGTAAAAACACTCCAACTCAAAAACAGTAGTCTGGAATCTGAGCCAACATGTTCCAGGCCGTGTTCATTGGCATTGTGTAGCATGATGACATTGTTCTTAAAGTATCCATGTTGTGTGTTCAAAATCAAGGATGCAACCGGGCAGTGGTGGCACATGCCTTTAATCCCAGCACTCAGGAGGCAGAGGCAGGCAGATCTCTGTGAGTTCAAGGCCAATCTTGACTACAGAGTGAGTTCCAGAGAAGGCTCAAAGCTACACAGAGAAACCTTGTCTCAAAATAAATAAATAAATAAATAAATAAATAAATAAATAAATAAATAAATAAATAAATAAAAATAAAAAATAAAAAAGTCAAGGATGCAGTGAAGTCTTGCAACTCCATATTGATGAGTGTTGCTAATAACACCTCAGATTTATAATGAGTTTGATTTTGGATTAATTTCCTCATTACATGTTTTCTTGTTTACTACTTTTCCACAATCCTCATATTCAGTTGCATGACCCCATTTGTCAAGGTATAAGGAACTGGGCACCAATGTGTATATACATATATATATATATGATTTTTTTGTTGTTTTTTGAGACAGGGTTTTTTTCTGTGTAGTTTTGGTGCCTGTCCTGGAACTTGCTCTGTAGACCAGGCTGGCCTCGAACTCACAGAGATCCACTTGGCTCTCCCTCCTGAGTGCTGGGATTAAAGGCTTCGGCCACCTCTGCCCGGCATTCAAACTGTATTTTAAAAAGTTGACTGAGCAACTAGCCTTGCAAAGATGGCCAAGGTTCTGGGAATGTGGTGAATTCTATCAGGGAAGATTGATAATACACAGACATACAAGGTAGTTGTACACAAACTAATATAATACAAAAATAAAATCAGGGAAGATAGATAATACACAAACATACAAGGTAGTTAGAAACAAGCTAATGTGATGCAGAATCAGACAGTGTAAGGTCGGGGCAGGGCTGCTCTCATTGGGAGGATGGGCATGTTGAGAGAATGCAGACAATTGAAGCGTAGGGGAAAGCTGTGCAGATATCACAGGCTGGGGAACAAGACGTCCAAGTTTGACTATTACCTTTGAATGTGGTTTGGGTCCTCCAAAAATGATGATGAAATTTCATAGCCATCATGGATGTTTGACTATGGGGAGTCTTGAAGGGATGAGCAGGTTTTAGAAGGGATCAAGGCCTTCCTCAGATACCATATGCTGAGGGTGGGTGGTTATAAAGCCAGTCAGCAATCTAACTTGTCTTTGACACAAGCTCACCCGTCTAGTGCTGGTATGGGGTGAACTCCCCACTGATCTTAGGCTTCCCATCTTCTAGCACGGTCAGCCAGACGGCCTCTTTCCATTTCAAGTCACTGATGTCCAGTATTCTGTGGTAGCCACAGAATGTAGACTGGTGGAGCATGCTTTGCCCTCTTGAGGAACAGCTTGCAAACCAATGTGGCCAAAGTAGCAAGGTTTCAAAGGTGACTTGTAGGATATAAATTCAAAGAAACAGCCAATGTAAAACCAAATTGATTGGTCTTTGTGTTAACAATCAGGTATGGCATCTGGTAAGTGTCTTCGTTCCTTATTATTATTCTAAATTTCTATGAATTTAGGGGCTTAAGACAACACAAATGTGTTATCATAGTTCTGGAGGCCTGAAATCCCAAATCAGCCAGCAGAGCTGCCCTTGTTATAGGGTCAAGAGAAGCGCCCCTTGCCTTTTCTTCACATCCCTTGAGCATGGCCCTTTACTGTATGCCAAGAGTATAGAATCTTCTGGTCAGAGACCTCCAATCTAGTTCCTAATTGTGCTGATTTAAATGTGAAAGGCCCCCATTGGCTCATACGTTTGAATATTTGGTCCCCAGTTGGTGGAACTGTTTGGGAAGGTCTAGGAGGTGTGCTTTTTTGCTGGAGGAGATGTGTCATTGGGGGTGGGCTTCAAGGCTTCCAAAGCCCCCTGCCGTCCCCAGCGTGTTCATTACAGTTTGAGCTATAACCTCTCAGCTGTTTCTGATGCTATACCTTTGCTCCACTATCGTGGACTCTAATCTGCTGAAGCCAGAGGCCCAATTAAGTGCTTTCTTTTATAAGTTACTTTGGCCATGGTGTCTTATCCCAGCAATAGGAAGCAAGTGATACACTGAATCTCTCACTCTAGCTCAGACTTCCTGTCTCCTTTTCACGGACTCTTGGATTATCTGAGACTGTTGAAATAATCCATGAAAAAAAACCACCTTGCCTCAAAATCTTCATTTTGGCCACACCTGCAAGTCTGCAAAGTCCTTTTTGCTGTTCACAGGTTCAAAGGGTCAGGGTGTGGATGTATCAAAGACAGGAAAGGATGATGGTGGAGAAGGGGACTGATTTTCAGTGCACCTTGTTTGAGCAATGTGTGGTTTCTGAGTCTAAAACACACACTCAATAATCAGAGAAGGTGAAGGCAATTGGGCATGGTATGATTTTTCTAGACAATTCTCATAGCAATGTAAAATTCCCTGATTCTAATATTACTCATATCTCCCTCTTTAGACACCTGCCTGGAAAAGAGTAGAAATGAACCATGTCAGTCTACTGACAAGGGAAGAATCTTTTCACCTAAGAACAAAACATATTTCTAGTATCCATTCCACATTTTCCTTTTAGGTGTATTTTTAAAAATCAAATGAATTTTCAGCATTTAACTTACTATCAGCCCCTCCGTTGGGAATGAATCCTCCAAGTATTAAGTTAGAAGGTTTGGGCTGTATTCCTAAGTAACTGGCACCTGTCTGTGGTGGAGCAACACTGCCTGTCATCATGATGGAGCCTTCAGAGAAAGCCTGTGAAGGTTGGGGTGGGTGCTGATGCAAATCAGTGACAATTGTGTATGTGTGACCTAGAGTGAGTATGTCCCACTGCATGGGGGGCCTTTAACTTGAAATGTGGTATTGCTGCACATCAGTGCCATGGTGAGTCTGGTGTGCTGCCAAAGGCAGGAAAATATTCCAGAAAGAAGCATATTGTAAAGGAGCCCAAAACAGCCCTGTGCTCTTCCACCACAAGAAAGAGAAGCCCTGAGATAATGAGATTCAAATTGAGGGAGCGTTTGGGCTGCAGCTCACATTCATCTGGAGTGTTCTCTGTGATGTTGTTCCTTGTTGGGAACAACCCGTGAAATGTGCCACGTACAACATGTGGCATTACACACTTTCCAAGTGAGCAGCATAGTGCCGGCTGACCTCCGAGAGGCACTCAACAGGGCTGCTGCTCTAATGTTCTTTGGTCTTCTAGAAGTTCAAGTTTTTTTTTTTTTTTTTGTCCAGGAAAATCTCTGTGACAAGAGGAAGATGAAAACCTTGGATACATGTCCAAAATAGCTTCAGCGAGGGGGTTTAAATTTTGCTCTCTGAAAACAAGACCATCTTATTAATGTTGGTTGGGCTTCTCTTAAAGAGCAGACCCTCCCAAAGACATCATTAAGAGACAGCTTGGGTAGAAGAAGAACAAAAATGATGGAGGCCCTCCGAGGCTGTCTTTATTCTGCAATCCTTTCTTAGATCATATTTGCTCCGTTGCCAGGGTTATGAATCTGTCTCTGTTGTGGAATGATGCCACGTATACTGGAACATGGAAATTAATATACGAAAAGAATGTTTTATGAAAGAAATAAGCCAGAACTATGCTGGTATGGATCAGCCTCTAAAACAAGGAAAGGAGCTGAGGTGATTCATCTCTGAGTCTGGACCCCTTCCCCAAGCCCACCTCAGTCAGACCCTCCCAGCAACTGACTGTGAGCAGATGCTCGTTTACACCCTTCCGTAAGGAAGAAGATGCATCAGTATTAGTGGCTTTTCTTACGCTCTGACAAAGGGATCTTCAGGACAGGAGGGTCTATTTAGGCTCACAGTTTGAGGGTACAAGCCCTCCTGATGGGGAACATGTGATGGCAAGAGCGGCGTGTGGTTGCTGGTCACATGGCATCTGCAGTTGGGAGAGAGAGATGAATGCTGGCTCTTGGCTACCTTCCTCTTTTTTGTGTGCAGTGTAGAACCCCAGCTGGAACTGTGCTACCCACATTTAGGATGAGTCTTCGCACCTCAATGAATATAATCTAGATATTCTTATAGACACACCCAGGAGCCTGTCTTTCGAATGACTTCAGAACCTGACAAACTGATGGTGTTTACTTCCATAGTACCTGAACTATTTTTTTTTTTAAGTTCTTTCTTGTCTCAAGCACTGGCTTATAGACAAGGCTTCCTTGAAGTCTGCAAAGTATGATTATTTAGAGTACTTCTATTTGGTGGTGAATGGTGTTTTATACCTTGAACTGGATATCTGTATTTTACCTAAACATTAATATTTTATTGTTTTACATTACCTAGGCAAGTATGTATAAATAGAGACAAATGACATTTTGGGGTATTTGACTTTTTTTTTTAAAATTAATCAGCTTTAGTGTTATAGCAGTTTCAAGCTTATAGCAAGACTGAGCTAAATGCACTGAGTTCACACTGCAGCCTGACACACTTGGCCCTCCCCCAAACCAATGTGCTTCCTTTGTTGAACCTTCCTTATCTCCCAAAGACCACAGCTTACATTAAAGCACACTCTTCATTTGTACTTCTGGAGGTGTGGACAAATATGGATGGCATGTGTGCACCACAATAGTGCCATCTGATGTAGTCACAGACTGCTCTAAAAATCCTCTGTGATCTTCCTATTCATTTCATGTTCTCTCCGGACCCTTAATTTGTCTCTATGCTTTTGCCTTTTCCAGAGTGTCATAAAAGTGGAATTATACAGGATACTACCTTCTCAGATTGTCTCTTTTTACTTTGTTATATGCGTTTATGTTTCCTTCATGTCTTTGCATTATTTTGTAGCTCACTTCTTCTTACCCTTCAATAATGTTCCATTGTGCAGGTAAACCACAGTCTACTTATTTATTCAAAAATCAAAGATTCTCTTGGTTGCTTTCACACCTTGGCAGTTATGATTCAAGCTGCCATCATCATGCATATATAGGTTTTTTGGTTGATATAATTTCAGTTCATTTGGTTGGATACCAAGTGTCTTAGTTTTCTATTTGTTTCTGTGATAAAACACTGATCAAAACCAACTTGAGGGGGAAAGGTTTTATAACATCTTCCCTTGTCCATCATCAAGGGAAGCCAGGTCAAGAGCTTAAGGCAGGAATCTGGAGGCAGGAACTGAAGCATAGACCATGGAGGGGTGCTGCTTACCAGCTTTTTTCCTTTGATTTGCTCAGCCTGCTTTCTTATGCAACCCAGGCCACCTGCCTAAGGTTAGTACTGCCGATAGTAGGCATCAAAATCAACTAGAAACTAAGAAAATGCCTCAAAGATGTGTCCAAAGTACAATCGGATGAAAACAATTTCTTAATTGAGATTCCCTCTTCCCAGGCATGTCCATGTTTTTTGTCAAATTGACAAAAACTGACTCTGATGCCAAGGAATGTGATTATTGGATCATATATCAAGAGTATGTTTGGTTTTATAATAAATTGCCAAATTGTCTTCCAAAATGGACATGCATTTTGTATTCCCAGCAGTCAGGAATGGGAGTTCCCATTGCTCCACATCTCTATCAGCTATTGGCAGTGTCTGTGTTCTGGCTTTGGGCCATTCTTGCAGATGTGTAGTGATACCTCATATTTGCTTCAATTTGTAATTCTCTAGTGGCCTATAGAGATGTTGAACATCTTTTCAGATGTACACTTGGAATACCTATATGTTCTTTGGTAAAATGCCTTTTACTTGTTTTTACAATTGGCTTGTTCATTGTCTTTCAAGAGCTCAGTGTATAGTTTGGACAACCAGTGCTTTTTAATCAAATGTGTCTTCTTCAAGTACTCTCTTCCAGTCATTGGCTTGTCAAATTCTTTTGACATTGTTTTTCACAGAATGCAAGTTTTTAATATTAAGAAAGTCCACCATGAAAATGATTTATTTCATAGACTATGCTTTGGTGTGGTGTCTAAAAAGTCACCTAACACACGGTAGGTCATCTAAATTTTCTCCTGAGTTGTCATCTAGGGTTTTTGTGATTTTTGTACCTACCATTTGGGTCTGTGATCTACTGTGAGCTACATTGTATGAAAATTAGTGTGTGAGCCCAGGTTCATTTTTTTTTGACATTGGTATCTAATTACTCTTTAAAAGATGAACTTTTTACATTTACTATGTGCTTGTGTGTGTGTGTGTGTGCACGTGTGTATGCACGTGCGCGCGTGCATGCATACATGTGTGCTACAGTGGATGTGTGGCAGTCAGATGAAAACCTGTGGGAGTCCGTTCTCCCTTTCCACCCTGTGGGTTCCAGTGGTTTCAGTCTAGGTTATCAGTCGTGGTGGTGAGAGCCTTCGCCTGCTGAGCCATCTTACAAGCCCAGATGAACTTTTTTTTTTTTTTTTAACATTTTGTATTTTATTCTTTTTAGGGAAGACACACAGTTTCACTAGAAACAATGATTTTTCTCACACAGTAGAAAAAAGGCCTTTTAAAAAATCTGCTGTCCCAGATGAAAAGTCTACCCAGCAAGCACTGGGCCAGTTCTGAGAGGAGGAACCAATGTGGTGGAAGTTACCTACAGGAAGTTGAGTGCAGAGGTCTCCACAAGTCTTGTTCAGTTCTGTGAGGCTCCAGGTGCTCTGACTAGGATGGGGCTGGCTCACTCCCCAGGTGGCTGCATTTGCTTACAGAACTCATCAAACTGCTGCTGCTCCAGCTCTGTCATGACTCTGTTGAGAGCGTAGATCTCTGCTCTTTGTCTTTGCTTCAGCTCCTGCTGCGCAGATTTCTGCTTAGCCTTCTCCACTCTGAAGGCAGGTTCTTTAACTTTGGGTTTTTCTTTCGGGCCAGGTGGATCCATGGCTTGGCTTCTGAATGCTTCTTGGTCAGCTCTGACCCGGCCTGGGGCTCCGGGCCTCCGCCACGTCGCAGACCAGGCCCCACGCGGGGTTTACCCTCGCCTTCCCCTTCGGCGGGACCGGGGCACCCACCCAGATGAACTTTTAAAGATAATAGATTAAAATATTTAAAGTTATGGTTTAAATCGGATTACAGAGGGCTAAAGAGGTAGCTCAGCCATGAAGCGCAGTTGCTGCTCTCCCAGAGGACTTGAGTAGGGTTCCAAGTGTCCACATTAGGTCACTCACAACCACCTGCAAGTTCATCTCCAAAGGGTCTGACCCTCCCTTTTTCTGGCATGCAGAGACACAAATACACACATATGCATTGATTTAAGGACAATTAATCTTTCAATTGGAAGACGTTTTGCTAAGGGAAATAAGCCACACACAGAGGAGCAATCACTGTATGTTCTCAGTCGCAGGTGGAAGCTGGAATGTTGGCCATGGCAGTGGGAAAAAGAAGCAATGTTTATTAGAGCCTAGAAAGGCTGTGGGTGGAAGGGATGGAGAGAGCTTGGTTGATGGGTACAGTAGAGAAACTGGATGGAGAAACAACCTCCGATGCTGTAGCACAGTAGAATAACTATGGCAGAATATTTCAATATAGTTAGTAGAGACTTGAAAGGTTCCCAGCAAAGAAATGATAAGTGTCCTATGTGATTGACGTGCCAGTTATCATGATTTGGTCATTACACATTTTATACACATATTAAAATGTCACTCCATACCACATAAATAATACAATTGCTATGTCAAAAATTAAAAAAAAAAAACCTGCATTCTTGCAAAGAAACAGCTCTGAATTAGAAGCACCTATTGTACCAGTCAAGACAGTGTCATGAAGTGACTAAGATACTTCATTCAATCCCGCCTTGAGAAAGTGCTAGCCCATGCAAACGTGTCCAAGCCTCATTTGTACTGCACCTGCTCCCGTAGGTCTTTGATAGGAAAGTGAATTGACCCTATTTAGAAATTGACCTAAAAAACTTGGTGTTCTGATTCCTGCCCCTGGTCTTTTTGTATGTGTGATAACTCTAGAAACAAACTTGTTTTCCCTGGCAGATAATCTTGCAATAACAATGTGGTCACCAGAACGCTCCCTCATTCAGGGAAGGGCCTGAGATGCAGCCTAAGGTCTCCTGTAGAAAGTTGCAGCGGAAGAATAAGAATGTACTGTTCTCGTGAAAGGCTATAATTAAACCAATGTATTTTCCTGCCGTCTGATCTTGCTAGAGTAGGAACACTCAGTTCTGTTCATTCAGAAAGAGCGGTTTTGCTGAAAATCAAACTTTAGGTTTTGTTGTTTCTTTCAGTCTTGATATGTGGTCTAATATGTATTTGAATGTGGTAGTTACATATAGAACCTATTGAAAAAAAAACCGGTCCGTGTTTTCACTTGGGGGTCTTGCTGTCAGCTGTGACTTACGGCCCCCAATCACCTCCTACTCCTTGTTGCTGTATTACGAGTGGTCACAGTAAAGGAGTCAAAAGATAGTGAGGCCGGGCCAGTGGGATAATTTATCTCTTGTCTACTCCTTTGGAGGGAAGGCCTTGGCTTCATGCCAGAGATGATAAACAGCCGCAGTATCCGCGCAGCAAGGTGTCAGGTTGATGATTGAGCATCTGGGTGTGTGCAGGTTGCTGCAGGCACGTCGCGGGGTATTTGCATGTTGCAAATATTTGCTCTTTGGATGGAGTGAGCACGTGGAAGAAGTACTGCAGCAAATGTAAAAACTGGTCTTGTCCCTATGGGATCAGCTAGCTATCAGTGACCTGACTGTCTTGAAGTCAGACATCAGCACCACTTTCTTAAGTCCTTTTCTCAATTCATTTAGACAGGATAGAGCAATTTAGGAAGCCCAAGAAATGGAAGAAATGGCTGTGTACAGACTCGCGTCTACTATGAAGGGATTGATCTGTCCTAAGGTCACTATTATCTTGTAAATGATGCAAAACACATTAAAATTGTGATATTTTATCCTCTCCTTGTTGCTATTCACAAACAAATGTATTATCTCATTCTTATGTAGAACATTTGTTATGAACTAAGCTTAAAATTGCACTCTCCGGGCACATGGATTTGAACAGTTGGTTTCCAGCTGCTGGTAGTGATCTGGAGATGGAGGCACATTTAGGAGGAGGGGCCTAGCTGGGGGTAAGTAGATCTCTAGAGGGCGGGCCCTGAGGTTTTGTAGCCAAGCCTTGCTCCCTTCCCCATCTGTTTCCTGATTCTCCACAATTGATGTAGTAACTAGTTAACCTCATGGTCCTACCTGCATGCCTTGCTTGCTGTGACAAATGGTATCCCTTCAAACTGTGAACCAGAAAAAAAAAATCACCCCCTTTAAATTGTTTTTTTTCAGGTATTTTATCATAACAATGGGAATAGTAAGCAATAGGTTATGTTTTCTTTTTAAAAATCCAAATAGGGTTACCCGTACTATGTAACTTTCCCCCTTAACGGTACCCATTAAATATTTATTCATAGTGATAGGTTTGAGTATTTTCAATATTATTTCATTCTTTATACTTACCAACTATATTTAGCTAGTCTATTTTTAATGGAGCAAAAGAATGTTGGAGAGGTATGCCCCCCCATCTCTGAACACAAAATTCCCTACAAAATGTGCCTTTTACAAATCTCCAGTTACTTAAATATGCCTGCAGGACAAATTCAGACTCTCACAGGCAGCATATGAAAATATCTCTTCTTCTTGACATTTAGAAACAGTTAATGTTTAAATCTTTGTCAATCAGTAGATGAAAAATAGTTAAGCACTAATAATAAATAATTAATCGTTGTTTTAACTTGCTCTGTTTAACCCACTTCATGTGCCTTTCTTTTTTGTGACCAAACTCTACATTTTTCTTGTCTGCTGCACATTTTATTCAATGTTTTTCTTACTGGTTTGTAATGGCACTTTAAATCAAAGAACCATGCAAGACTCACATGCAGAACTTTAAAAAACTCCATGTAACCACTTTTACAAAACATAAAAATCCTTTTTATAAGGATTCTGAACTTTATCTTTTGTTTAGAAAAGCTCTTTTCATTCCTAATTTATTGTTAAAGGATTAAATCATATGGTTTCTCTTTACATATGTATATATATATATTTCTATATATGTGCATACATATTCTTAATTTTACTTGTAAAAGTGTGTATTTTATATAAAGAATAAAATAAGATTTTATTACCTTTGCCAATATACTCCTATGTACCACTACCATTTCTTGACTCACTAAAAATAATCAACTTTACTATAGATTATTTGCTATATATATCAAGGTCTGTGGTCGGTGCAGTAACCTGGAGACAGCTGACTTCCAAGAAAAATGTAGTTAAATCATTTGATTCACAAATTAAAGTATTGAAATGTGAGATAAGTTAGGATTTTCCCCAAAATCCCATTTTTAGTTACTTTTATGTTTTTAAACACTGATTATGTTGGCTCATTTTGACCAATATGTACTTATTGGGACATACGTTGTCATAAATAATGAATTTTCAGGTCATTGTATATTATTACTTTTTTGAAATTTTATTTTCTACTTATTTCTTTTAGGCTATGTCTATTCAATGCACACACATACAGAGGTTATTGACTTCAAAATCATTAAAACACAAATGTCGAGTATTTCTGGCTATCTCTTATCTTAGTGTCTGGATTTGCTGGGAGAAGTATAAACTTCTATTCTAAGAACCTCCTAGAGTCTTTCTAATTAATTCTATTTTTATCTGTTAGCCAGTTTGGGTGGGATTTGTTATTGTTGTTGTTGTAGTTTGTTTTGTTTTGTTGTTTGGTTTGTTTTTTGCCAAACTGAAAAAGGAGAAAACAACAAAGAAACATACCAATGACACTGAACTTTTCGAGGACCAGTAACTCATCTACTCCTTGTTCATAATTTTTCAGATCTGAAACTTTGCCAAACAGAAATATATTCATTTTCTGTGCTGCATAGCAGATTACCACAAACTTGGCAACTTAAAACAATATTAATTATTTCACAGTTTTCATGGGCCAAGAATCTAAGCACAGCTTAGCTAGACCCACTTGAAGGTTGAAATCCAAGGGTTAGCAGTACAGAGTTCACATCTGAAGGTTTAGCTGAGGGAAGGAAGAAGGTACTGGTTCCCAGCCCACTGGGGTTACTCTTTGCAACGCTGGACACAGGACTGCTGCATCTTCCAAGCCAGCAAAGAAAGCAAGGTGCTGTGGCAAACCTTCTATTGAAACAAATCTACAAATCAGCATATATAGCATAACAATCTCTTCACACTCTGTACATAAAGGAATGTCATTGGGTGGCATCCAGTCGCCTTTGATATATCCTTTTGATTAGAAGCAAGTCACAGGTGTGTGTGTGTGTGTGTGTGTGTGTGTGTGTGTGTGTGTGTGTGTGTGTCAGAGAGAGAGAGAGAGAGAGAGAGAGAGAGAGAGAAAGAATCATGAAGTTCCCTTTTGTGACTGTCCCAGAGCTTCCGAGACAATTTCAAACAATGGCATTTCTGGTAAAGCAATCAAAGTATTCCAGAAGAAAGTTTAATAATATTTTTGGTTGTTGCATGAATCCTAATTGGTCTTACAATAAAAACCTGGAGCCAGATATCAGGGTGAAAACTCAAAGATCAGAGAAGCAGAGCAAGCCATAGCTACCACCTCTTACCTCACCAACTCCTCAGCCTGACAGAGCCTCTGCAAGAGAAAGTGAATTCCTGTTTCCTTCTGCCTTATATTCCTTTCTCTGCCCATATCACTTCCTATTTCAACCTTCCTAGTGCTGGGATTAAAAATGTGTGATCCCAAGTGCTGGAATTAAAGGTGTGTGCCACCACTGCCTGACCTCTGTGGCTAACTCTGTGACTGGCTCTGCCCTCTGATCTTTGGGCAAGCTTTATTTCTTAGATGACAAATACATCACCACAGTTGGTAGATGATGACACTCTTGGTACACAGCATTTCTTGTGGCAGAAGAAGATTTAAGTCCCAGTCATTCTGAGTGCTTGATAAGTAGCTACAAACTCAAGGATCACCATTAAAAAGAAATATACTAAAAAGAGAAAAAAAATACTAAGAATAGTGGTTTGCACAGAGTTGGCGCTATATAAAGGCTTGTTAAACAATGAATCACTACATGTCTAAAATGGGGAGCACGGAACAGAAATAGCTGTTTTTAAAATTCCTTTATCAGATTTTTCAAGTGATTGACAGTCTCGATGGAGAGACTGAAACCTCCAAGTTCCCTGTTTGGAATATTTTGTACCATTGGCAATACTTCAAGAGATTTGGTACCATTCCCATCGTCCCGTTCTTGTAAACTAGGATTTGCAAACCAATTAGAAAAACCAGTTTAGGATACCACTGCATTTGGAACCTACCTAGTGCCTCAGATATATCAATATGGCTATACTGATTTGGGTAGAAAACTTTGAAAAATCCATTTGCTTTGATGATGGCAGCAGAGATTTATTACTTTAAAGAGTATCCCTCCAGAATAGGAGAGCAAGGAAAGAGATACCATGATAAATGAAGACATCATGGGACTAGGAAGAGGCAGGGTGCCAGGGAAGTTCTCAGGAATCCATAAGAATGACTCCACCTTGGACCACTGGCAATGGTCGAGAGGGTGTCTGGACTGGTCTGCTCTGGTAACTGGACTAGTGAATACCCTAACTGTCATCATAGAGCCTTCATCCAGTGACTGATGGAAGCAGATGCAGAGATCCATGGCCAGGCACCAGGCTGAGCTCCGGGAATCCAATTGGTGATAGAGAGGAGGGATTCTATGGGCAGGGGACTTCGAGATCATGATGGGAAAACGTGCAGAGATGACCAGCCACACTAGCCACACATTAGCCAACCTATGAACTGTGGACTAATAACTGTGGAGCCCCCATAGGACTAGACTAGGCCTTCTGGATATGGGAGACAGTTGTTTAGCTTAAACTGTTTGGGGGGGGGGCCCTCAGGCAGGGCGATCGAGATCTGTCCTTGGTGCATGGGTGGACTTTTTGGAGACCAGCGCCTAGGGTGTGACACCTTGCACAGCCTTGGTGCAGCGGGGAGGACCTTGGACCTGCCTCAGCTGAGTGTGCCAGGCTCTGCTGACTCCCCATGGGAGACCTTGACTTGGGAAATGTGGGGATGGGGGGGATGGATGGGGGGGTGGGAAGAAGGAAGGGGGAAATCTGTGGTTGGTATGTAAAGTGAATAGAAAATTTCTTACTAATAAAAAAAAGAAAAGACAGATGATAGTTATCAGGAAAAAAAAGTAAAAAAAAAGAGTGTCTCTGATGGAGGAAGTAGGAAGTGGAAAGGTTCTGAATGAGGAGAGCAGCACATGGGCTTGGAGGTTAGACCACAGACATGAACAGGACAATTAAGGATGGATGACTGGGACTAATGTAAAGCCTTGAAGGTCATCAAAAAATCTTCAACTGTTGCTTTGAGTACAATTGGGAGTCACTCCAGTGCCGTCCTAACACGTCTCCATAAGAGTTATGACAATTATGATGGAGGGAAAAGCCTCCTATAGTTTAGTGTAAATTCACAATAGATTTATGTATAAAAATTAATAGACCATGTCCCCAAGCATCCAAGATTAACTCAAATGCTAGGAAGAAAATATGATGAAGATTACCATTCCAGTTATAAGTTATTTTTTCATTTATATTAAGTGTCATATGTAGATGTAATCAACCATCTTATTAAATAAGAAACACAGAACCAATGCAAAGAAGAAAGCCAAGAGGTCAGAGCTAAAACCTTACCCTTCCTCCTGCGGTGGTCCTACCTCTCCGAAAGAGAGCTACTTCCTGTGTAAAAGTCTTTATATAGACTTTCTGTTCTGCCTTCTCATTGGTTGTAAACCCAACCACATGACCGCCTCGTCACTGCCTGTCTGTATAGACCTCCAGGTCTTCTATGGTTGGTATTGAGATTAAAGGTGTGTGTATCCAATGCTGGCTGTATCCCTGAACACACAGAGATCTACCTAGCTCTGCCTACCAAATTCTGGGATTAAAGGCATGCGCCACCACCGCCCGGCTTTCCTATGGCTCGCTAATACCTCTGACCCCCGGGGCAACTTTATTTATTAACATACAAATAACATTTTAATACAAATAAAATATCACCATAGTCATATGTATTTGCTTAAGAAAAGATATCTACGTACTTAAAATACATATTTGCCTAAGAAAATATTAAGTATATATTTTATAACAAAACAGAACCTTAAAAGGTAAATGTTCGCATAGCAGCAGGCGGATGTGTTTTACTTTTCCATTAAAGACGTTGATACTCAGTCCCAGGCCAGCATTTCTCGCGTATAGAGCAATCTTGATAGAGATATGTCCATTGTACATTGCTCTTCCTGTTGGCTTTGCAGAGTGCTTTTATTCTATTCCGTTGGTTTCCATGTTCATTTGCATGCTCTCCTCCTCACCCCCCAGCAACAAGTACTTTGTATAATTTATTCATTTCCCCCAAATCATAATTTAGATTGTAGCTTCCCCAACAACTCTGGATGGCACTACCTCTTTACTAATTGTTCTCTCTTTGCCTACTCGTCAAGAAATGTATTCTGTGTAACATCAGAAAGCCTCAGCCAAGGGCTGGTAAAGCCCCCTGCATCAATATAATCACATCTGGCTTTTAAGCAGTGTCCACTCTTCCACTGAGTAATTTCTGAACCATTATACCCTTCTGATTTTTACCAGCCATCGATGATGTATCTCATGAAATGCAGAAGGATACTGTGAAGTACATCTCTCTTTCCAAGATGGTTTCCAAGATGAGATAAACATGTAATAATGGAACACTGTCAAATTGACACACGGATACTATGTAGTCTAAAGAGGCAATCCTTAGGTTCATGTTATTGAGGGTTATTATTTGTGCCAGCATGGTTACTATGGCTCTAAGTATATTAAAACACATGAAATTACTGGAAAATTACCTTTCCTAGAAAAGTGACGAAGGCTAAAACTCAAAGGATGGACAGATAAGTAAAGTAAACCAGGGCCCTCAGAATTTGACAGAATGGGTGTGATTGTCAGACAAAAGCCCTGAGGAAAGACACAAGGAGAATACCTGCTATCTAGCGGAAGAGAAGAGGTGGGGGCTGTGAACCAGCAGACAGCCAGGATGTAAAGCAGACTCAGTGGAACTGGAGGAAACCTGCAGAATGTCAGCAGACTGTGTTTCCGTGCATTGAGCCCTGGAATGATTACCTCCAGTCTTCATTTTCTCTCAATTACATACCTTAACTAAAATACTAAGATATCACCACATTTAAGATATTTTCAGTGCAAAAGACATTCTCGGGCAGTTATGGAATGAATGACATAGTAGTCCTTACAAAGGTCCTAACCCCAGAACCTATGAATGTGATTGGTTTGTGTGTGTGGAGAGGGGCGGGCAGGGAGAGTCTTAAAGATCTTGAAGTGGAAGTCTTCTGGTTTACCCAGGTGGGCTTTATATCTTGTTCAAAGGTGAGTATTCTCATGACAGGTAGAAAAATAGAGAAGGCTTGTGTCTTAGTAGTCCATTTTGCACTCATATAATGGGATAAACTGGGCTGGGTAGTTTGAGATTGAAACAAATGAATTTCTCACAGTTCTGGAGGCTGGAATGTCCAAGACCTAGGTCTGGAAGATGGAAAGGTCTTCTTGCTGCCTCATACCATGACAGAAACAATGATCAGAGCAGTGCTTCTCAGCCATCCTAATACTGTGACCCTTTAATATAGTTCCCTATGTTGTGGTGACCCCCAGCCCTAAAATTATTTCATTGCTACTTCACAGCTGTAATTTTGCCGCTGTTATGAATCATAATGTAAGTATCTGTGTTTTCCGATAGTCTTGGGCAACCCCTGTGAAAGGGTCATCCATTCCTTTCCACCCCCAGGGTGTCATGACCCACAGATTGAGAGCCACTGGCCTAGAGAGAGCAAGTGGTGCTTTGCACTTTGGTAATGGCATCAATCCTGGCCCTACACATGGACCTTCAAAGTTCCACTCCTCAACTGCAGTTGTAGAGTGCTTGTCTAGCATACATTAGGCCCTGGGTTGAATTCACAGTATAACATAAACCAGATGTGGTGGCATGTGCCTGTAAGCCCAGCATCCAGGAAATAGAGACAAGGAGATCGGCAGTTCAAGGTCATCCTTGGCTACATGACAGTTTGAGGTCAACCTCAGCTACATGAGCTCTCAAAAAAGAAAAGAGAGAGGGAGGGAGGGAAGAAAGAAGGAAGAAGAAGGAAAGAAAGAAAGAAAGAAAGAAAGAAAGAAAGAAAGAAAGAAAGAAAGAAAGAAAGAAAGAAAGAAAGAAAGAAAAAGAAAGAAAAAGAAAGAAAGAAAGAAAAAAGGAAAGTCCCATCTGTTAATATTGTTTGAGGACAATTAAATATCATCATGAATTTTGGAAGGAACAAATATTCCAACTATGGCAGCAGGTGAAACAGAGCCAACTATTCAAGCAATGCTTGCACATTAAAAAATGCGAGGAGTCACCAGAAGGTAGTTGAGGGCAGGAAAGGTCCTCCCCCTAGAGCCTTCAGAAGGAGCGTAGCTGCAGACCTCTGACATCCAGAGCTAGGAAACAGTGAACTGCTCCCATTATCCCAGTTTGTGATGTACTGTTCCGATACCTGCAGGAAACGATTCAAAACACAGCTCAGGTGAGATTTCTTGTGGGCTTTCTGATAGAAAGCCCTGAAGGACGCCTAGATATGTGTTCACTAGACCAGGGAACAGCATTTGTCCCACTGTCTGTGGTCATGAGCTCAGTAGAGGTGAGATGCATTTAGCTGTTGCAAGATTAAGTACTCTCTAACAACCCCTGGCATTGGCTCAGACTGTCCTTCCCGTTTTCACACTCTTTCCCCAAACCATGGGTGAAGTTAGTGCACTGGCCTTATGCTGATTTGATTTGAAAACAGACAGCATTTCAGTGCAGCTGTTATGCCTCGTGGTAATTAGAGGGTGGTTCTTTATCGTCCCCAGTGGAAGTGGACTTCTTCTAGAAGCCTGAAAGCCTGAAAATGGGGTCAGTGGGCCAGAACGATGAATAACCGAACAGAAGTGAGTGAGCTTCACAACCGAAACCAACCTTTAATCTGAGGATTTGAACCTCCCTGCCTTTAATGCTGTTATGAAAAGTGCAGTAATCCACAGCTCTGATTTGGAATGGCTTGCTTCATTGTGCTATGGATTAATTTGTGTACCTCCAAAGGTCACATATTGAAGTCCTAACCTCTAGAGGCTAGGGCTTGCCCATTGTATCATTATTTTTACCAATATACAATTCATGACCAAATTTATACAAATAACGACATCTTACACAGATTGCCGGGGGTGGAGAGGTATTTCAGAAATAATACACTTCCCAGCTCTCTGATTGGCTTCAGAAGTACATTGTAATGCATACCATTTCAAGGCAAGTTTACTGTTACTTCTAATGCGAGATCATTTTAGTAGCTCAAGTCAGAGGTCATTTTAAAATCAATGGATGTGCATGGAGAGATGGCTCGTTGGGTGAGCAGAAGGATCTGAGAATCCGCAGAGCCCTGATGTGGATGCGTATGACTATAGCCTCAGTGTTGAGGGTCAGACAGACAGGCAGATCGTGAGAGTCAGTCTATCTGCAAGGGTAAGCTTTTGGGTCAGTGAGAGACACCCAATGTCCTGCTGTGGTATCCTCAGGTCCACCCATCAGCACATGCACTTGTACATTCCTATGCATGCAACACAGACACACACACACATGCACATACACAAAAGAGTGACATAAAAGAATGGACAAGTTACTATAAAAAAAGGTTAGTTTATGGTTATACGTATAAAAAGTAGGTTAAATATGATTATCATTTGCATTTAGCTCAGTCTATCATTTGAATTTTAGCAATTCAGTACATTATAGTAACATCGCATTGTGGAATCAAATCATTGGATATAACAGTAATTTATCACCTGATTATATCAACTTGTTTTCTCTCCATCGTTCCAAGGGTAAATAACAAACCTTCAGTGAATGCTCAAGTTCAGAATGTAAAAATACAAAGTCACTACATAGTTCATGAATGTCCAGATCTAGATCATGACATTTAATTTTCACTCCTGCATATCATTGAGTATCAAACCTCAGGGTATCTTTTATTTAGCTTTTTGGAACGTTAAATGTTTAACTTGAAATGCACATGCAGTTTATAAGCAGCAATTTTGTGTTCTGTTTTGATCATGTCCTGATATGAAATAAAGCACTAGATGGGTGCTCCCTCACAACTTCCTTCACCTTTGACCCCTGTATGTACCTCATGTCAGGATGCTTGCTGGATAGCAAAAGAGATTAGGGAATGCATGTAGAATAGCTAATAATTTAATCAATTATGTGTTCATACTCTTTGCAATATATTGGTGGTAAAAAATCAACTTATTTTTCCAAAGAATGCTTTAAATGCCGTGAAATTTTCTACAATTGTATAGCTTAAAGTCTATTTAAGTATACCATATTTATCTGGACTTACAGCACGTTAGGCTTATTTTGTTTTCTTAATATACAGAAACACATGGTTTGTTTATTTAACTTAGACTCTTTATATCTAACTTTTATGTTATTGATATAACATTACCAAAATAAAAGAAAGGTTTGAAAATAATGAAGGGGCTTGGCAAAGTTGCAGGGCTGATGGGCAGATTTCTCATAGGAAGATAAGTTTTTCCTGTCACTCCGTGAAAATAGTTATATTAGCATATAAAATTCTATTTTTTTTTCTTTTTTGAATCTCTAGGTACAGGATAAGATGTCTATCTTATGGTAATGCCTTTTAAATCGATGGAGAATAGATAACTTAAAGTGGAATATTAACCTTGCTTCTTACCTATTTGAAGGAGGCTTTACCTGTCCTTTTCAGTACGCACATTACAGTAAAATGAAAGACGCACATCTCAAAACTTAAAAGCACTGGAAGAAAATGCCGTTGAATATTGCTGAAGTGCATTTTCATGCTTTTAGTGTGCGAATGTCATTTCTCACTAAGATACTAATTTCAAAATCCGTAAAAGAAGTGGTTGAAAGATTGACTCTCTAGAAATGTTTAACAGTACTTTATCATAACAGATAAAAGGTAGTTTGTTTTTAAATAGGGGTAAATACCTATGCAGGGATAAATCATGTCAGAAACAATGGAAACATACTTTTTAGAACCTATTCTATCAAAACACTTTACTCTCATCCCTTATCATGTGTTCAGTGAGTGTCTGACATGTCTGAGGACATAGAAGAGGTACAAAGACACAGAGACCTCAATAGAGTCCCCAAATAAACACAAATCCAGAACTCACCTCCATTGTTGGAATGTCGATGACAGTAACTGATTATTTGAAAGTTATGAAACTGCGTCGCTCTAAACAAAGCAAACACTGTCTAACAGTAATTCATGACTCCTAAAGCGTATCACCTTTAAAGGAACTGAACTTACAGTAGTCAGAGCAGTAGCTGCCTATAATCTATTCAGGAGGAGGCTGAAGCAAGAGGATTGCTGAGAGTTCAAGGCCACCCTGGGCTACAAAATGAGTATGAGGCCAGCCTGAGCTACCTGGTGAGATCCTGTCTCACAAACAGACAAGCAAACAAACAAACAAACAAAAAAAGGAGAACCAAAAATAAACAAATAAGAAGTAAGTAGGTGAATTTAGTAGTTCCCACATTTCCACAGCTCATAGTGTGGGATGGGCCAGGAAATGCTTTCTTTGGCAGGTACAGGCGAACAAAACCATGTATATCACTGCAGTACCACAACTCTTGAGAAACAGCCTCATCCTTCAAGTCCTAGTGCAAAGAAGGTGTCTCATTTTGCATGATTTATCAATGAACTATTGTCCACTGGCCTGGGTTCATGGACAAGGAGTGAGGATAATTAGAATTCCACTTTTCTTAAAACAGCAAGAAGGCCAAGTGCACTCTGACCCCAGCTTTAAATTTAACTAAAGAGAAGGGAGGATTTGAGACTGCTCAACATGTTTTTCAAGCAATCCCCCCCCCCCCCCCCCCCCCCCGCCTTCCAGAGCTAAATATCTGAATAGCCTGAGAAAATATGAGAGAAAAGCCCTGGCATTCTCCCTCTGGGTTTGAGATTATGCTCAGAATGCTAGCCGCTAAGACTTGCTTACCTTTGGAATCAGAAAGAGTGAGATTTTCCCATACTTTGTTATGTTTGTGCTAGCATAACAGCTTTGCGATGGTGACGATTATCGTGTCTGAGGTGCCCAGGGTAGGTAAGACTTGCTTGCAAGGAATTTCAAGATGTGTTTTTTGACCAGTTCTGAAGAGTAAATCTTCACCTTATAATCAACAGTTATATTTTTCCCTAAGGCGTTAAATACACGAAACATAGGATTTAGCTATTCAACCAAGCCGCCCAGCCCTCGGTGGTAACTAGTTATTGGTCAATTATATCAAGAATTGGAGATGTTATAACTGATCGTATGGATTTTAGGGGGTGTTGGATTTGTGTGTGTGTGTGTGTGCATGTGTGTGTTGATGGTGGGTATGTATGTGCTGTTGGTGGGTATGTATGTGTACATGCATCTGTGTGCATCTGTGCATGCTCATGGGAAGGCCAGAGACCATTCCCAATGTTTTACATAGGTGCTGAGTAAGAATCAGCGCTCAGGTCCTCACACTTGAGTAGCAAGCTCCTACCCACGGAGCCATTTAAGCAGTCCCTCTGTTTTACTAGGCACCATTTTCTGTAATGTAGGCAATATTACTACTGGACAGATCATGAACCTAAAAATAGACAGATGGAACTAAAAATAACCTGACTCAAAGTCCTCCTGCTAACTGGTAACCTTTGACTTTTCGTTTTTCCAGAAACAAAGCCAGGCACGATGGCTTATATCTGAAATTTTAGGGCTTGGGAAGTGGAGACAAGAGAATCAGATATTTAAGGTTATCCTGGGTTACCTAGTAAGTTTGAGGCCAGCCTGGGCTATGTGAAACCCTGTCTTAGAACACAAGACACACACACACACACACACACACACACACACACACACACACAAACCCTGTGTTAGAACACAAGACACACACACACACACACACACACACACACACACACACACACACACACACACACACACCAAACGGGCAAACAATAGCAAAACAAAATTTCCAATAATGGGAACAGTTTCACATTTATTCATTTACTCACTTAATTCCACAGTGTCCCAGGCTCCCTCCCATCGAGTCTAGGGATACAGTGTGAAAGGTGAAAGACTAGGTCTCTCTCCTCATGGGTTTGCATTTGGGTTTAGACTGGCACATGATTAGTTTTAGTTATATGCTATAGAGGAAAAAAAAATTAAGGAAAACAAGACAGGAGTTACAGGAATTTTACCTTGATACATAAAAGAAAAGAGATGATCTCTCTGCTCGGGATGTTTTAGCCAAAACGAGACCTTGGTCCAAGTGAGGGAGGAAAAAGTCAAGCACATAGCTGGACTAAAAGAACAGCCAATGCAAAAGCCCTGAGCTGGGTGTGTGCTTCTGTTGGAGGAACTTGAGATCAGTGTGGACAGAAAGACTGAGTACCAGAGCACAAAGGGGGAACCCAGCAGGGATGCCAACCAAGACCAACTGAGCCAGGCCTTGTAGCCTAGGATAAGGACTTAAAAACGTCAGCTTTTGTGTACAGAGATGACAGAAAAGCAGTGGAAGGTTGGGTCAACAGGGGAGGCTGCGTCTAACTGCCTCTCACTGTGTGGAACCCAGGCTATCAATGGGCCACAGTGAAGCCAGGGAAGTGGTGGAAAGGAGGAGGCTGAGAGAGTTGGCGACCATCATCGGAACACTTGGGGCTGTTTTAATAAGTTGTGGCATTGTCTACTCTATGACAGGAATAAAACTCACAAGAGCAGGACTCTGGGAACAGTGTATTCATTGCATCCTGCAGCTTCCTCTTATGTCTACTGCTTCCTGTCTGGGAGAAAACAGGGCCTGTGACAGTGCTGGGGATTTTGAGGTGGAGAAGGGTGTTATAGTCTTGTTTTCATCTGGGGGTGGCTCATTTAGTCATTTTGTCTCATTTGTTAATTGATAAGAACATCATAATCATAATTCCATGCAGATTTCATAGAGTTAAATCCAAAGGATGGGAGTGGCTAGTAAATGGATCAAATTGTCTCTAAATTGGAGATCATGGGAGGAAGAAGAGTGGGGACAGGCAGGGAATGGAAAAGACGAAGGAAGCTGAGTTGGGAGCATGCTGTAGTGATGGTAGTTGCTAAGTATCAAGGGAAGGACAGGTAGAGAAGCAGCATCTTTCCCTGGGCCTGTGATCTGACTAGAAAGGATGGAGAGCTGGTGAACTGTGGGAAATGTCTATGAAGCGCTAAAGCTGGAGATGGGGACCCATGAGTGTAGTGGAAGGTGTGGTTCAAGCAGGCAGATGGTTCTTCCAATGACTGCTGCTCCTCCTTGGAATGGGTGTCTGTAAGTCCTGAATGTCTGCTAAAGGGTCACTGAGAGCTCGCTTCCCCTGCTGGCTTCAGAATGGCCTGTGCATGAACAACCATCAGAACAAGTCCATGGCCCTTCCTTCCTAGGGGATAATACTCATTTTGTGTGTCTGCATATAAACAGTGACATTTGTCTCCAAGGATGGAGTAGATGAGGGGTGTGTGTGTGTGTGTGTGTGTGTGTGTGTGTGTGTGTGTGTGTATGTGTAGATACAAATCTGAGAAAATTTAAGAAATACTATCATCAAAGATTTGTTTTGCCTTTAAAATGTGAGTAAATGTTTTCAATTCTTATTCATAATAAAAATAGAGTATAAGGAGGTCTGCTTGAGAGCAGGGAACATTTTTAAGAAAGAGCCCCAGGATATTTGAACAAAAATCTTTGAAGATACTACTCAACATACTCTATATTTTGGTAACTGTAGGTTAAGCACAGATGAATTGTGTGTGTTTGTTTGTTTTTTGTGAATCAGTGTAAAATCCCTAATAAAAATGTTTACAAATTTACTAGAAAACAAAAGGTCTTGCTGACTCAATAGCCAGTCAAGAACATCTGAGCACTTCTTCTTGTCCTCTGTGTGCTCGGTTATTTTTGCTGACAATCTTTCAAGGCAGCATTTTTTGATCAAAGATCACCTGTACCGTTTATCAGGCTATTTTTCTTCATGGGATGTGTGGATTACCTGTAGGGATTTGTGAGTATACACATGGTACTGCTTTTGTTTAGCCAGCGGATAATTGCCTCCAAACTGGGACAGTTTTCAGTTTTTTGTTGCAAAGCTTAGGGTTTTGGGAACCCAACTGACTCACCAGTTCTCAAGATGGTGGTAGGAGCAGCCCTCACACTTCCTGAACAACCTGTTCAGAGCTGAGGAGATTTTACCAGAAATACATCATCGAATGCCCACCTGGAGATAAGCATGTCTGGACACATACCTAAACAGTGTGTGTGTGTGTGTGTGTGTGTGTGTGTGTGTGTGTGATATGTCACAGTTTTATGCCTACATGGATAATGAATACCTCTTGAGCAAGACAGTGCCCAGTTCCCCTCAGGAACACCCAAGGTTTTCCCAAATCCAATAGGCCTGAAGCTCTTCACTGCTCTAAAATAGCACCAATGCTCAAAGGAGCATCTCACTCCTCTACAGGTCAAACTTGGGGAGTGGGAGGGCTGGACTTGGTCTTACAGGCTGTCGCCTCACTGCAAGGACTTTCTTCCCAGAGGCCTCTGACCCGGTGGTCCCAGAAGAGGCCCTTGTAGTTGAACGTTGGGGCTTCGAAAACAAGTCGAGTCACAACACACATCAGGAAGCTGACTCCTGTTGCTTTGAGGCTCACCTCTGGATTTGGGGAAAGCTGCCACAAAATAGGTGACTTGGCATTTCCACTCCTTCTGTTCTTGAACTACAACTTCTTGGCTTGAATGCTTCTCCAAGGGTATGCCCCTTGCTTTAATTTGCTGTGGACATGGGCACCACCAACAACAAAAAACCCAAACAAACAAAAGTTGAAAGATCTGGGTCACTTGTAATGGTTCGAAGACATAGTATACTAATTGGCTCTCCAGATCCATGGGGCTTTTGGTTGGAAAGTGTATTTGGATGGAGTATTTTTATGTGGGATAAATGTAACAGAATGGAGACTCTAGGAACACATTTATAGGATCTTGACTTCTAATAAGGCTGTCAAGACAATTCAATGGGGGAAAGAATCATCTTATCATTAAACAGAATAAGGTGGGACCTGAGGTTGTAACTCAGAGATAGAAGGTTGACTAGTGTGGGCGAAGCTTTGGTTTTCTATCCCCAGAACTGCAATCAATATCAATCAATAGTTTTAAGCAAAATGAGTACCTGACCTTATGCCATATATCAAGTTAACTCACAGTTGAAGAAAACCCAAGCGTAAGAGCTAAAACTCTTCAAAGAAACTGTAAGTATGAATCTTCATGACCTTTGACTAGGTGGTTGATTCATTAATGTGACACCAAAAACATAACACACAAATGAACAAAAAAGCTAAACGGGAAACTTGGTGCTTTTCGGAAGAAGATATACAAATTGCTAATATACACATAAAGAGGTGCTCATTAACGTTGACCCCAGAGAATGCAAATCAAGACCACGATAATCAGGCTCTGGAGAAATGCTTGGCCAGTTAAGATCATAGATTATGTACTGCTTTTGCAGGAGACCATAATTTGTTTTCCAGGATCTGTGTCTGGCAGCCCTCAACCACCCCATGACTCCAGCTCCAAGGGATCTGACCTTATGTTGTTAGGCACCTACCTTCATAGCAAACACCACACACACAATGCTCCAGCTACTTTGGAAAAACAGTTTGCAAGTTTCTTTTTTAAATTTTTGTTGTTGTTGTTGTTTATTGTTGAGCAGGAGTGAGCCTGGAGTGAGCCATGGCAAGAATATGGAGGTCAGAGGGCAACCCTTGTTAAGCCAATTCTCTCCTTCTGTCTTCATACTGGTGCCAAGGTCACCAGGTTCGCCCTTGCTCAGTGTGCCATCTCTCTGGCTCCAGTTTCTTAAGTAATGCCTCATTGGAGAGTCACCATCACTTCCTTCTAGTTCCTGGTTTGTAGCCAAAAGAAGTGAAAACATGTATTCACCAAAAGATTCGTCTATGAAATCCATAGTAACATCATTCATAACAGCTGCAAATTGAAATAACACAAATGGCCATCAAACTGATGAATGGAAATATAAAATGTAGCATTTCCCTATAGTAAATGAGCTTAGGCATACAATGAGTGAAGTACTGACCTAGGCATGCACCATGAACGACTACTGAATAGATAATGCTAAGTAAACCAGTGAAGAAAGGATAAATGTACGATCCCATCTACATAAAATATCTGGGATAGGCGTATTCCTAGACAAAGGAAGTATAGTAATGGTTTCCTAGGGCTGGGGAAACTGGAGACAAGTAATGCTCTGGGGTCGAGGGTCTCTTGTCGAAGTGATGAAAATGTGAAGTTGATGGTAGTCATGCTTGCACACATCTGTACGTGCATGTGAAAGTATTCAATTACCTATTTTTTTAAATGACAGTCATAGGCTTTGTGAATTGTATTTCAGTAATACTCTTTGGGATTCTCAGTAAAATACGCTTAGTTTTCTAGCCAAATCTATCTACTGAGAAACAGAGTCCTCCCAAAATTGCTCCCCGGAGATTGCCATATGAGAGAAAAGGGGTGCAGAGAGGCAGCTGGTAGGCTGATTCCCTCTAGTTTGTGGTAAAAATTGGAATTCTAACAAGATCAAAGAGTCTTTTGTAGTCTCCTGTAGTGCAGGCTAGCCTCATACTCGCTATGTAGGCAAGGATGTGCTTGAGCTATAGATCTGTTCTTCTTCCCAAATCCTGGGATCACAGGGGTTTGCCACCACCTCCAGCACAAACTGAACCCTTCGGTGACAGTGGTACCCACTGTAAAGTAAGAAACATCAGGGGTGGGAAGAAGTCCTAGGATAACGTACATTTTTGGTTTTTGTTCCCAAGCTAAGCTGCAGAAGAGACAACAGACCCAGGGACTGTAGGAGGCATGCCTCATGGGATGTGCCCTAGGATATGGGCTCAAGTCTGCTCCTGTCTGTATCTGGGAAACCACCTTGATGTTCACCACTCAGTTACCTGTGAAGCCAAGCACTCTGGTCAGCACTCCAAAGGATGTCTTAGGTCTTTCTGGCTGTACTAGCCCAATATTTGATCATTTTTAAATCTGATCAAGAATTCTCTAAGGCATCCATGCTAAATGAGGATACAGGTAGCTGAATTTGTAATTGGATGAACTTTGTGCCCAACCACACTGATGAATAGATTCATAACACAAGAAGCAATTGCATGCCTTTTCATAGGCTTTTGGCGCTACAACTGATTAGCATAACATTTTTAATTATGACAGACTGAAAGGGCATGTCAATTGGATTTTGCATTCTGCAGAAAGATGAGCATAACAGCTTTGTTAATTTTAAACTTAGGTTCAAAACAACCAAAGAATAAAGGCTTGATGGGCTACAGTGAAATCTAAGTATATTTTCTTTATTACTTTAGAAAAGTTGTGGTCAGTTTTACACACAGTGAAGTAAGTGCCCATATTTTGAGAGAATACTTCTATCTGTTTTGACATTTGCACATGTCTATGTAGTCCACACCCCATCAGGACACAGAGAGGATATTTCTACCTTCTAATAGAGTGTTCAGGTCTGTCCCAGTCAGTCCCCACTGTTCTGATTTCCTTCCTCAGACATTTGTTCCACAGCCTTAGACCTTTCAGACATGATATTTTTGTCCTTGGCCTCTTCAAGTTGGTGAAATTTTTCAAGGCCTTCATTTGGTTGGGTTTATCTCTAGATTCCATAGCTTGGATTCTCTGCAAAGAAGAGATCAGCATGCTGGGTATTCACTGATGAGGACCCTTGGAATCAACAGCCTTGGAAAGGATGGAGAGGGTGGAGGAATGGGTAGAGACACAACAGAGTTGTGAGGTGCCTGCCTCCAAACGGCACCCCCATGGACTTCAGTGGCAGGTTTGGTGCCGGATGGTCTGTCAGAATTACCTCAAGTTGTTGTTCGTTGTGGCCACCCCACAATGATCAGGTGCTGGATGTAGGCTGCTTCCCTAAGAAGAAAGCAGTACATGGGGGCAAGGCCATGGATTCAGCCTGAGGAATTTTCCCTACCTTCCACTTCACATAGTGGCTGATAGCTAAGGAACATCTCCAGTAATACCCCTGGACGCTGGCAGAATAAAACCTTTACTTCTGAGGTAGGCTTTAGGCAGCACAGACCAGTGTTCTGTGGGTTGAGTAGTATTCTGCCAATGGAGATGCAACAGTGTGTTCATTCTGGTTATAGTCATTTGATCTCTTCCAGATCTGAGCAATTAAGAATTAAAGCTGCAGGTTGCTGAGTGGTAGAGAGCTTGCTTGCCTAGCGTGCTTCCGACCTGGGCTTGATTAGCAGTCCCGAGAAAAGAAACAAAAAAGAAAACCCAAAGCAAAACAAACACCCATAATAAAGTTGTGGAGCATGGTGGTACTCCTGCTGCCCAAGCTACATGGAAGCCTGCTGTCAGTGGGTCTCTTGACTTTGAGACCAGCCTGGGCAATACCAGAAGATCTCGACTCAAAAATAAATGAAGCTGTGATGAGTATTCTTGAACAAGTCTTTTTATGGGTACATGTTTTTGTTTCTCTTGGACAAGTGACAAATAGAATTTATGAGTCATAGGCTAGGTGTATGTTTATAGAAACTGCCAGATAAATTTATAAATTCCCGATTATTCTATCCTCCTACCCTTGTCTAAGAGTTCTAGTTGCTGTATATCCTTAACTACACTTGGATCAGCCAGACTTTTTGCTTTAGGGAAAAACTTTAAAAGTTTACCACCCAGCTGGAGAGGAATTCCAGCAGGTTTAGGGTCTTCATCATGTAGATTTTAAGTCTGTGATATATGCAAAACATAGTTTCACATGAATTTCTATGCAGAAGTCATATGTAATCTGTTGACTCCATTATCCTGCCAGTGAGCTTCTACTTCTAAATATATTTTAGAATAAAATTCTCAAAGCTCAGGTAGGAACTTAGAGTGAACCCTGAAGTTAAACCACTGAAGTTCAAATGCAGGGTTCCCTGGATGAGAAGGAAGTACAGTCCCGGATGCTTTTTCTTAGTGTGTTATTTCTACAGAGTGTATTTAGACAGTGTGCTTTTATTTAAAAAAGTATTTTGTTATTTATGTGTATGAGTGTGTCTGTGTTTGTGTATGAGCATGCATGTGTGCATGTATGTGTGTGTGTGTGTGTGTGTGTGTGTGTGTGTGTGTGTGTGTGTGTGATCATGGATGCTAGAAGAGGGCCTCACATATCTAGAACTGGAGTTAGAGAGGGTTGTGAGACACCCAATGTAGGTATTGGGAACTAAGTTCTAGTCCCTCTAGAAAAACCAATGGTGCTCTTAACCATTGAACCGCCTCTCCAGCACCTAGAAAATCCTGCTGGAACTGATGTTAAGTTTCAATGTTTAACTAAGTTTCAGTTAGCTAAAAGCCTATGTCTAGTTTGTTAATTTGTGCTAATTGCCAGCTAATGAGGACCTCTGTGTAGCTTTAGTATGCTACATTCCAAACAAACTGATCTTTAACAAGAGATAGACCATTTTTTTTCTCAGAAGAGAAATTGAATAGAGCTGTAGCTGGGCCTACTGAAAATTTAAATGTGTGAATTCAGCAGGTGCATATTAAATGTGATTACAGTAATAGCCAGATCTTAGGTTTTCTCAATTATCGAATCAAGAAACTCATGCACTGCTGCCAGTGATGTTCTCTTGACACCTCGCTTACTGGAAAGCCTCCAGGGAAGCCAGTCCTCTGGCATTTCTTTGGCATCCTCCATTTCCTTTAACTGTTGCTTCCGGTACTCACAGATGTAAATGGTATATTGATAAGGACCAATCACCGATTCTTCCACTCCTGTGTAAAATGCTGGGCACTTAACCATGTGCCTATCCTGCTGGCGTTACAAAAGTAAATGCTTTCTTAACCATTATAATGTCACTCCAAGTGATATTAAATCCAAGGAGCGTGATAGATGAGCAGCCACAGTATAAATGCCACTGAGGAGGTTACTATGGAGACGCAAAGATAAGGGTCCAGAGGACTTCACCTCTAAGTGGCATGCCTCTTAGAAAACAAAATATCAGAGAAGTGGTAGATATTGACAATCAACTCAAGTAGACAGATAATGAAAACCTGAAGGAGGGGAGTCTTTTAGAAACTTCTAGAAGGCAGAAATAGAAGTTTAAGAGCCAAGTTTTTAGATAATTCCAGACAGAAGATGGGAAGAAAATAAGTCATGAATTGTAAACAACTATAGTGCTGGCAGGCTGAATAATTGTCTCATTCGCCAGATAGCAATATCAGTTTTCAGGTACCAGATATTCCTATATTGGCATAAATAATGGAATGCAGCTAAAATATTCATAGGGCTTTTGCATAAAATGAAACACTCTAAATGAAGTGAGATACTATTTCACATAGAAACAAAGTGAAAATAATCACCCTAAAATCGCAAACCCAACTGGGAAATCTATGCTATTGGTGATTGTCTCTTCATTAAATGTAAATCTTACATCCAGCATTGGTTTGGGGAAGCAAATCAATGGATGTATCTCTGGCTCACAGCACTGCGTACACGGCTGTGGGAAGAAATCAAATAATTTGAAGAAACAGTAAAAGCTGTAGGCTTTTATGTGGCATTTGTAATATTTATAGAAAAGCAATTTTTGTAGCGTTTTCTCCCACTAAACAGAAAAACAAATAGATACTCTAGGGCATAACAATAATTTTGCAAGAAAAACTGCCTTCCAGGTGATTTTTTTTTTCTCCCACTCTCTATTGGGCCCTTTCCTAACTTACAAGAACTTCTCTGGGTGTTTCCAAAATTGGAGGCCGTCTACTTGGAGAATTTGGGGTTTAAAGATTGGATTTTGAAAATGGTACTAATTCGGGTGCATTTTGTGAGTCTGCTTTTTCAATCGCGTGATTATATAAATGCTCCCCGAATAAATTTTGTTTTGATGAAAGATTAAGTCAGAGCACCTGCAAGCTCCAGGGATCCCCCCTCCTCCCTTCCCCTTTCTCGACTGCCATCTCTGTCACCGGCTTGGGGACTGTGTCAACTTTCCCTAATTGAGAAGTGATTTGCAGTAACTGGAATCCGTTCTCTATTAAAGCGCCTCGGCAATAGTGCACATCTCCCCAGAGGGTTGTTTAACTTGGAGGGATTCTTAGGCTTACATTTGCATTCTAAAAAATCAGAGCGTTTCTTAAGGAATTAAAGTTATACTCCCTCTCCACCCGCCCCATTTCAAAATTCCTGGAATATATGAGTAAAGAGCTGTTGAAGTTAAGCCCGCTGAACATAAGAAATTACTTATTCTGTTCCCTTAAGACATCAATTGGGGTTTTGAAGATACAATTATACTACAAATAAAAAATATGACAGAGATGTATTTACTCTACAGGGGATAAAAATAAGCAATGCGTAGTTCTTCATCTGTTTTTCATTATTGGATTCTGAGCTATTTAATAAAGTGGTTTAAATAACACCACAAATTCATTTGTATCCCCCTCCCTCCAAATGCAAAATAATAACTTTTAAATTACCTCCCTGGTAGCGATGTTTCAGTTCTGCTAACTTCCAGGAAATGCTTTCATCTTAAATTATATTCACCTGCATTCCAATTACTTTTTCCATTTATACTTGTGGGGCATTCTCTAAGGGTATGTTGAGTCACCCTTGCTTTCCACAGGGATGAATGAGAATACTGACTATACCAAGCAATGCACCATCAGTCTTCTTTTTTTTTTTTTTTTTTTTTTTTTTTGGTTTTTCCGAGACAGGGTTTCTCTGTGTAGCTTTGCGCCTTTTCCTGGAACTCACTTGGTAGCCCAGGCTGGCCTCGAACTCACAGAGATCCGCCTGGCTCTGCCTCCCGAGTGCTGGGATTAAAGGCGTGCGCCACCACCGCCGCCCGGCTCAGTCTTCATTTTTAAGCCCCATTTTATTGTTGCTTTTATTTTCCTTAGTTCCAGTCTTACTCTTTCTCCTCCTTTTCTCTCCCTTTTTAGCGTCAATAGCTTAATATTTACATAATTCGATGCATGATTGAATTGCGTGCTCCTGAGTAAATCTTTCTTGATTTTTTTTAATAAATACAAAACTAGAGCTGGAACGCTAATCACCCAAGCAGCTTTATTGCACAAGCTTTCCAGTATTTTTGTGATTGTTTAGTCCTAAAAATTGATAAATTATAGTTTGATTTCCTATGTGTTTTTTTAGTGTGTTGATTTGGGTTTCTAAAAATATATGAGAAAAAAAAAAACACCTCTGTTTTCCTTGTTTGTTTCTACTGTAACTGGACAATTCAGATGGTGCTCAGAGGTTGAGGATTATGTAATATGAAATTTTTAAAATTTATTGAGATTTCTCTTATCATACAGTATGATACACTTTCCTTGTCTATCTATCTGTCTGTCTTTTCTTCTTTTTCTTTTTCTTTCCATACTGAGGATCAAACCAGGCTCTACCACTGAATTATGTGTGCTGTTTCTCAGTCCCCATCTCTAAGGATGTCTGTTACATCAAGTTTGGTCAACTGGATTGTCCAAACTCATACCTATAAAAATGTCTTGTTTTAGCCGGGTGGTGGTGGCGCACGCCTTTAACCCCAGCACTCGGGAGGCAGAGCCAGGCGGATCTCTGTGAGTTCAAGGCCAGCCTGGGCTACCAAGTGAGTCCTAGGAAAGGCGCAAAGCTACACAGAGAAACTCTGTCTCAAAAAACCAAAAAAAAAAAAAAAAAAAAAAAAAAAAATGTCTTGTTTTCTTAATCTCATGAATTTTTGGTGAGATGTTAAAAATCTCTCCACATTATTGCATACCCATCCCCTTAGTGATTCCATTTATTTTTATATATTTCAAGGTTCTGGTCTCAGAAGCATACAAGTTTATACTTTGTATAAAAGCACCTTGTTGGACTAATCTACCATTAGATAGTAGGTCTCTCTGCTCTTTATTATAGTAACTTAAATTTTAATTAATGTATTATTAATGCTGATATACCAGTTTTTCTTCAGTTAGTGTTTTTGATGCAGTGGTTATGCTGGTTTGAATGAGAACCCCCATTTCCCCCCCCCGCCCCCATAGGCTTGGGTATTTGAACACTTGGTTCCTATTAGTTGGCACTGTCTGGGGGAGATTTATAAGGTGTGGCCTTACTGATGGAAAACTGGAGTTGGACTTTGAGAATTTAAAGCCTTGTGTCACTTTCCGACCTGGGCCGGTTCATCCCTCCTTAGGCAACCTGGTGGTCCCCCGCTCCCGGGAGGTCACCATATTGATGCCGAACTTAGTGCAGACACCCCATCGGCATAGCGCACTACAGCCCAGAACTCCTGGACTCAAGCAATCCTCCTGTCTCAGCCTCCCGAGTAGCTGGGACTACAGGCGTGCGCCACTGCGCCCGGCGCTTTGTGTCACTTTCCGTTCACTCTGTCTGACTCCTGTTTATGGTTGAGGATGTGCAGTCTCAGCTGATTGCTGAAGCAGCCCTGCCTACTGCCTACTGCTGCGCCTCCCAGCTGTGATGGACTCTCATCCATCTGAAGCCATACACCACAATGAGCTTCCTCATCCTTAAGTTGCTTTGGGGCATGATGCTTTATCACCACAACAGAAAAGTAACCAATGCTCTCAATTTTGCTTTCAACTTTGGTGTTTTGGGCATGTCTACCATAATCGTCAAACAAAGAGGTTTATTTCCTTTTCTTTCAATCATTTAGTTTCTGTGTTTGTGTAAGAAAGTTTATTCCATTTATGTTTACCAAATTCACTAATTTGGACTTGACCATTTTAATGTGCATGTTTTTTAATCTCCCCTTATTATTCTTAATGTTGGTGAGATTTTTGTTAATGTCTTCTTTTTTTTTTTTTGAGTTACAAATTTGGAATCCTATTATACTTTTCTTGCTATTTGAAGCAGTAATATTTTTCTCAATAAAGCTAAAATATTTAGCTTATCTCTCTTCCTATTCATCAAAAACCAGGACTTAAAGATGTTAAAAACTGTCTGCCCCTATTTTGTACAGCCTGTATTTGATTAAATTCACCATCATTTTATCACTTTATGTACCAATACTCCTTGCATCGTTCACTTACTTCTGGGCTCATTTCTTTCTTCCTAAGGAATTTCTTTCTTTCTGGAGAGGTTTAAATGATTAAACAGTTTTAGTGGATGGTTGATTTAAGTGCACAACTCCTTAAACTGTGCGTTGGAACCCCATATGGGGTCACATAACTGAGTGTGGGAGTTGTGGAAAAGTTGGCAGTAGTGCAAGTTTCCTGAATGTACAATGACAAAAACTAATACCAAGTCAAATGTAAAGTTGGCAAGATGACTTGATGGATAAAACCTGTTGCCAGGGTTGGAGAGACTGACTCAAAGATTGAGGGCTCCTTCCAACTATTCCAGAGGACGCCATGCCTTCCAATCAACCGCCTGTAGCTCCAGCTCCAAGAGGATGCAATGTTCTAGCCTCCTTGGGCACCTGCGCTCACATGCACATTACCACAGACATACCCCTGGACACACAATTAAAAGGAAAAAATTAAAAGGTGCTTGCCACCAAAACTGAAGTCCCGAGTTGGATTTCTGGGACCCACCTGGTGGGAGGAGAGAAGTCACACTTGATTGTCCTCTTCACGTCACTTGTACACTGTGGCATGCATATGAACTTATGCATGTATACACACACACACACACACACACACACACACACCACATAAATAATTAAATGGAATTAAAATCAGATGCATAATGAGTCCATGGTAAATTAGAGAAAGCAGTGACTTTTAATGTTTTCTTGCCATCATTTTTCACCTTGGGAGTATCAAATTAGTATATCTTTGGATTGTACCATGTTGGAATGTTGTGTTTTAAAAGTTAGTCTGAGTTGTAGACTTGAGTTTCACTTTAAAAAAAATTCTATAAATTTTGGCTTGAGGTTAGGGGAGAATTTCCAACAAATTCTGAACGAATCCTAAATATACTTCTGCCATTTTGTACTATGTATTTAAGCAAAGTATCAATCTAAGCCTTTAGGATTATAAAATCAAAATATTGATTAACCCTGAAGCCTGTTGTAGATGCACTGAATTCTGCAATACAATATTTATCCAAGATTTAATTTGTTGTATAAAAATAGGCAAGTATATCCATATCATTCATGTCCTGAGAGTATTTATTAAAGACAAAATTTCAAAGAAAATTTGTCTTTAATAAATGCTAAAACTATTTGTGTACCCAATAATTGTTTTAAAATAAAGTTGTTTGTAATTTTTATTACCAGGAATTTATAGACCTCTTTCCTATATCTCGATATCTGAGGTCATGTAAAAATTTCTGGAAGGTTATAGGGTCACAAGTGGAGAAAGTTCGCAAAGCCCTTATGGTAGTGAATGATTGTTTATTTGGATGTAGGAGTCTAAGTTATTTCTCCATAGTACTAATAATAGACATGCTTCCACTGACCTCTAGATTTAGGATAATTAAAGGGCAACTGTGTTTTCTACCTATTATTTCAATTTGTCCCTTTATTCTTCACACTCAATTTAAGTGGCATCTGTGTAGATACAGAGTGATTTTCTTCTTCCTGTTGGTTATATACTCTTCCTTTCATTTGGACAAACATCTTGAAATTAATGTTCCACTTTTCCACTTCCAACCCACGCCACTCACTTCCCATTCTAGTTTTAATTAGAATGACACCTTGATCCTTCCAACTGGTCAGAAAAAAAAATATTGAAGTCTTTTATGCTCCCCCCCCGCCCCGTGCCCCAGCCCACTTAATCCATAGGAAGTATGACTCCACCTTCGAAATGTATCAGAGTCCAGGAGCATCTCTCGACTCCCACTGCCCCAACTGGTCTCAGCCACCACCATTTGCATTTGGTGATATTTTCTGTAGTCTCTCTTATTTCCTCTATCCTCTGTTTGGAAGCCATCATGGTATCTACAGCCATGCTGCCCTGAATGCCCCTGATCTCATCAGAAGCCACCAGGAGCATAGAGTATGTCAGATCATGCTATTGTCTCTATAGTTGTCAGCATGTGTCTATCCTCTTTACAGCAAAAGCCACAGTCTTCCGGGTTAAACGCAAGGCCCTACATGGCAAGTAATTCCTTTCTTCTTGGGTATCACTCTGCTTGAACTCACTGGTCCCTTTAGGCTCCTCAAACATGTACACCATGCTCCTATATTGGCTTTATATTAACTGTTGGTTTTTTGTTGTTGTTGTTGTTTTTAATCCTTGGAGCACTCTTCCCCTAGATTGCCACTTGGCTAACTCTATTCCTTCCTTCAAGGTTTACGCAAGCATCATCTTGTTTGGGGGGTGCTGTTGTGACCCCCACCCCAGCCCAGGCTCTCTCAATCCCTTCTCTGCTTTGAATACTTTTCATCTTAATATATCCGTTGTTCATTTTCTGTCTCTTACTTAGAACATAAGCTCTATGAGTACATCTATATGTGCATATATAATATATAGTATTTCCCTTATGTTAGTCTCTATTCTAAGTACTTTGGAGATATATATGATGAAGAAATAAATATAATATATTGTAGTATAATATTATCTAATGTATTTTCATAGTGAAATGCAGTTTCAGCCTAGTGATTTTTTTTAAGCCTAGTGATCTTTAAGTTAGGAATGAATAAAAAAATTGATGTAGGTATATAATTGAAAATACTCAGAACAAGAAGGAGAAAATATGAATATATAGGACAGTGTGGACAATTTTTTCAAATTAAATGAAAGAAGTCACTTGTAAAAAAAACCCTGCATATACATATATACATATATATACATATATATATATATATATATATATATATATAATTCCATTTATCTGAAATTTCAAAAAATCAGTCTGTGAGGATGGTATGCTATCTTTTTTTTTTTTTTTTTTTTTGGTTTTTCGAGACAGGGTTTCTCTGTGTAGCTTTGCGCCTTTCCTGGGACTCACTTGGTAGCCCAGGCTGGCCTCGAACTCACAGAGATCCGCCTGGCTCTGCCTCCCGAGTGCTGGGATTTGGTATGCTATCTTTATAGTCACCATGCTAAAACACCTGAGGGAACCAATGAGAGGGGGGAAGGTTTCAGTCCATTATCTGAGGGTGGGTCTGATGGGACAAAAACAGCTCATATCTTAGCAACCAAGAGGGAGAGGGAGGGAGGAGAGAGAGAGAGAGAGAGAGAGAGAGAGAGAGAGAGAGAGAGAGAGAGGGAGAGAGAGAGCACTAGCATGTATGTCTATGTTGACCTATCTTTCTCCTTTCCCCTTTTATCGCACCCTGACCTCAGACAATGGAATAATGTCCACAATCAGAATGAGCTGTCCCCTCTCAGTTGGTATTGTTTAGAAGCGCCCTTGCAAAAACACCCAGGAGTGTGCTCTACACACCTCTAGGCTCTCCTCTGTCTAGTCCAGTTGGCAATCCTCATTGACAATCAAGGTTAACCGTCACAGATTGACACCAGACCAGTAGGTATCTGATGTTAGGGATGGTACAAGTGTTTTGTGGAGTAGGGACCGACTGCAGGAGATGTGATGGGACTTGGCTTGTGGTCATGGTGGCATTACTTACTTTCCAGAACCCACAGAACTATTTACTTAAAAGAGGGTGCATTTTAGGATGTGTAACAATTTCCTCAAAACGCTACAGCAAGAAGCAAACAAACATAGTTCAATCTGATTGCATACTATCAGATTTAATTTTCCTGTAATTTAAGAAACACTTTAAATCTTGAGGGAGGCATCTTCTCTGCAGTGAGCCACCAAATCTATGGTGGAACTATGTCGACTGAGAAAGTAGGTTCAGAGTCTTCCCCGCTTTGTGTTCTTGACAGCTGGAGGAGCTGGTATCTGTCAGGGTACTCACTGTTACGGTGGGATGCTCCATCCCATTCCCTACTACAGTGTTCTTGTGGGACTGACACCAGAGGACAGTCTCTCTCCCACTTGTCCTCAGGCACTGGGATTAAAGGCCTTGTTCATGAGAGGTACCCAGTCTTTAGTAGTTCACTGAAGACATGACCATCCAATTGAGAGGTCTATAGAAAGACAGAGATACAGTCAGTGACAGACTTGTTATCTTCAGCACACTATTAACAAACCATGCATGTTTGGCTGGCTAGTTTTATGTCAACTTGACACAAGCTAGAGTTGTCTGAAATAGAAGCCCTAAGGCATATCTGTTCACATGCAGATGAGGTTTTCTCTATTTTTGAAATTATTGGTATTAAGGATATAACGAAAGTGTTTATCCTATATGTATTAAACTCTCATTGTCCCAAACACCTTGTTAGCGTCTGGGAATGAATACAGTGGTTGTTATGATTCGATTTGACATCAAACTACTTTTTTCTGTAGCTCAGGCAGGATTATTAAGGACACTTTGAAGATTGCTTTCTAAAGATTTTGGCTGGTGAGTTAAAGATTTTGAATTTCACAGCAGTTGGAGTTTCGGATGCTATGGATTGATACTGTGTTTCACCTATAAGGTACTTTTCCTCCTAGGGTAGAGGGAGAGTCTTTGGAAAAAAGAAATTCCAGCCCACCCCTTGAGCTCTTTATTTTTCTGGATAAATCTTCCAGTAGTTGGCTCAGTCAGTAAGTAAGCACACAGAAGCCTCTCCATGCCCGCTGCTGAGATCAGTTAGGGAGGGGCTGGGACGAGGTATTTTGTTAATCCTGTTAGCTTGAGTGAGCAGAAGGAGGGAGGAGACTCCGGAAATAAATCATATAAAAGTCCGAGAACAATAGGAAAGAAAAACTCGCCTTGCAGGTTGATTTCCTGCTCTGCCTAGCATTTGTGGAATGTGATCACTTCTTTTTTTTTTTTTTTCCCCCAATGCTTAATACCACTAGAAAGTTCAAACTTGTGAGTCTTAGCCAGGATTCTCATTTTGTCTGGCGGTGCTGTTTGTCATGCTAACACTCATGTTCTCTCGGAATTCTAAAGTTAAAGAAAGTGGAGTTAAGCGTCAGCTGCATGCTACCTCTACAGAGTAACATTTTTAAGATGTAGTCCACCGGTTACACTTGCAGAACTTCAACCCCAAAGTGTAAAATCTAGAAAGCCGCCTGTTTGCCTTTAGTGGTCACAGCTTCCTAAGGAGGCTACCACCTCCTGTGCAATGTAGCCATGTTCTGAAAGAAATAGAAAGTTGTACAAACAAAAACAAACAAACAAAATAAATAAAACTGCAATGTAGTCTAATAAAATAAACTCACTTGAAAGCCAGAAAATTTTTGCTTACTAGGTTTCAGTTTCTGGGTTACAAATATTCTTTTATCACATTGTTAAAATGCACGTGTTAAAGCATTCTTACCACTTAAAAATATACGGGTATGCTCGAGTGACTCGTAGACTAGGGGAGAAAAGCCTGTTCTCTACTTTTTAGTAATCTTGACATAGTAAATACATGGAGAATAATGATCTAAAATGACCCTTTCAGACAATCTTTCAGTTTCCCTTGTAACTTCTAAACATTGTATCTTGAAAACAGATCATTAAAAGAAAAAAATTCTCCTTGGAAACTCATTAAGTTTAAATTCTCTCCCTTTACCTTAAGAAAGCATTTGCTACACTTCGCATTAGCCAAGGAAATGCCGCTAATTGCTTAAATTTTCAGTCAAGTTCAAAATAAGGACGTATGCTAAGACTCTTTGTAAACTTGCACATGGCCATTTTATAGTTGTTCCCAGGCCACTGTGATTCTTGTTACCCATCTAATTTCGGGGCGGCGAGCGTCCATTTAACTCTTCTCTCCACCATGAGCACCTACCTCCAAATTCTAGAATCACACAGTGGCCATGAGCAGATCTGATGGATCTGAGCAAGACATAGACCCAGGATTAGGACTCAGGGCATCTGAGTTCTTCCCTCTTTATGCTCAAAACTCTCTGCCAGTCACCAAATTGTATCTGCAGTTTGGACCCTGGGCCTCCTAGGAAAGGACTTTTTCATAAGTCTAGGTTGGTAAAGGTTAGGTTGAGGTCTGCTTTAATTTGCCATAGTGACTTCCATCAATGACAAGTACAGTTGTCACTTTGGATACCCCAGATGGCTGAGTTTAATAACGCCCACAGCAGACAAGCCAGGGAAGGCTGAGTGATGGGGGAAAGTGTTTGAAAACCTCCCAAGTTCAAGGGCTTGCTCCTGGAAGCACACTCTCTCCCGAGGGAAATTCTAAGAGTAAATCCCCTCGACTTCATTTCTTCCTGGAAGTAAATGAATAAATCACAGTTCTTTCAAGGATTGAAACGAGACTGTGCCGTGGAAAAAATCAGTAAATGCTATTCTTCTATTTTTAGGAAGGTTTAATATAAGCAGCTCCTCAAATCCAGTCATGGGATGATTTAATGGCAGCATGTGGTATGGGACAGAAGTGCTGAAGGTAGCTGGTGTGCTGAAGGCAGTGCCTTCTGGTTCGGAGTCAACTTGTTCCATTGCAAGCCGGGTGACATCAATTTTGCAGGTTCATAAATGGATCTTGTGTGCCTGCCTCCCTCCCTCCCCACCAGTGCCCCCAATCCACTGTTACATGTCTACCACGATGAGTAAAAGATCAGTTTAGAAATCCAGAGTGAAGCTTGGGGCCAAAGGGACCAATGTTGAGGAAGTGTGTGCAGGTGACTTCCTCTGATGGGCACTCACCTTTTCTAGCATTTTTACAAATTCCCTAGAAAGATAAATGCCAGTTGTTCAGATGACATTAAATGTTCCTAACATCCACTCCAAACCCATGAGAGCAACCCCAACTGTTTGTGTGAGCTCAGTAAGGCAGGAATGGGGCATCTGGGAAGGAACTTAGCTTGAAATACTTTTGTTCTTGATAGTGTCTTACATATATCTCAAACTGGCCTGGATCTTACTGTGTAGCACAGGGGGGCCTGGAATTCATGGCAGTCCCCTCTGCCTTAGCCTTTCAAGTGCTGGGATTTCAAGTGTGAGCCACCATGTCTAGTTTGAAAATATTCTTATTGTATTTCAGTTTCTAATCTTTATGTTTTGACCTCAAAAGGGGACTTGTGAGTCTGTAGGCTTTTTCTGTGTGCCCTGGCCTAAGTTCTCAGCTATGATAAAAAGGTCCTTCAAACACTGAGCCCCAGCAGACATTCTGGAAGCAGGATGTCCCATCCTTGTAAAGGAACGTTGGAGCACACTTCCTGTAGTTTGGTTGATGTGCTTCCAGGGTAATGGAACGGGACTGGAAGAGTTTCAGGGAAACATGTGTAACTTGATCACTGGTTATTACAATTCCAGATGAGGCCAAGAAGTATATCAACCACTGAATCTGGGAAAAAATCTTAAACAGGTAAATATGGATGTGTTAAGCAAATCCTAAAAGAGAACTAGAACCATAGAGCACCCTTTCCCTGCCCCCCCCATAATGCTTGAAATAAGACTTTGTAGAAGGAAAAAGCTCACTATTGTTTCCCAACGAGAAGAAAGAGTGATAGCAAAAGACATTGTACCAGAGTTTAACGTTTATCATCCTTAAAAGCTTCTATTATGAACTTTCAATGGGCAGGATTTACTGTGTTTCCCCTTAACAATGACTTCCTTTATCAGCAAAGCTCTGTTGGTGGCACAATAGCAAGATATCTCCCCTCTTAACGTCCACAAACATTTTGCTTGTTTGCTTCTTAAGGCAATTCAAAGCAAAGGAACGGAAGAACCAGCAAAATCAGAGCTCACTTTCACTGCTGAATTCCCAGATGAGGTGTGTTCTCAAAACACAATGCTGTGTGTACTCCACGAGGAGAGGCAGTGTTGATGTTATTCTCCTAATTAGAACTCGCATTTTGGTGAAGTCTTTCAGTTTCATTTTAAAAATTGGGATTTCTCGAATTTGGTGCATACCTCAGTCACAGAGGGCCTGCCTAGCGGGCAAACAGCCCCAAGGGTTCAATTACCAACACCCGCCCCCCTGCAAATAGTTATAGTTGCCTAACAGCTTTTTAAGTAAAAGAACTTCCCACCAAAGGAGAGGGGCCACTTACTTAACTGTGATGTTAAGCAAGTGTCTTTCAAAAAACCAAAGCAAGATCCCACTGAGCTCGATCATACACATATTAAGGAAATGTGATTTTTATGGTTAGAATATTAAAACAGATATCTTACAAAGGCTGTACCGAACAACTGTTTTTATATTTCAGAGTTGTTTAGGATAAACTATAAGATGAAAGGTGGCATAAGCAACATGAATATAATGCACTTTTTAATGAAATATGTATACTCAGAAAGATATGCACAAATCATAGTGTATAGCTCATAACACCCTTCTGTTGGATGTAACATTTTTATATGCATACACATTCACACATACACATATGCATGTATATATACTAAATTTAGATCACTCAGCTTGCTAACTATTAGCTGTAATTGTAAAGCTTTTATCTGTAGTCATAGTTTTTAGGAACTTGAGACTTAACAGAATATTTTGGGGGTGTTAATTCAACTTTGGGGGCACAATAGTTTGTCAAATAAATTACTGTTGTTGTTGTTATGGTTATGTCTACCTTTCGAGTTTTTGTAAACACCTTACTTTACGGTGATTCTTTGGAGGTATAGGGGAGGTGAGCAAGCCAGAGTGTTAGGTGGTGGAGTCAAGTGTATATATATATGCTCAGTTGATTTCACACCTAAGTCACCGTGGACATGACTGACCCGTGTTGTCTAACCCAAAGCCATTAATTCTGTTTTGTTTTGTTTTGATGACATTTGTTGAAGGGAAGATAATTGTTGGAGGGAGGAAAACACTACGCAATGCCCTGTCTAATGGCTCTGTAATGCTGCTAACAATATAAGGAAGGAACTAACTTTAAAGAAACAAATTTTCCTAAATGAAGTACCAGTGGCTGAGTACTTTAATTTTTTTTTTTTTCTCAGACTAGAGGACCATTTGACACTGAACCTTGACAATTAAAGGGAGTATTTTGATAGCTCTCCTGCCCCAGGGGGTGGAGGGCACCCAGCCCCTGGGTGCAGCTGGACCAACACTCCCCCCACCCCACCCCCACCCCACCCCCCCTGCTCTCCCCTCTCCTCCGCTCCCGGTCGCCCTCGCCCCCCTCTTTTCTCCCGGTGACCCCTGACCCCAGCTAATCTGCATAGAGGAATGACAGGCATCCGCTGGGCTGGATCGGGCCGCTGCCAGGGTTGGGCGACCCGCGCGCACGGGGGAGAAGGTGCGGGGCAGGCGGGCGCGGGCCGCGATGAGCGCGCGGGAGGCCGGCGGCGGCGGCGGCGGCGGCGGCGGCGGCGGCGGCGGCGAGCGGACGGGGGCGCGCAGGAGCGGAGCGGCCCGGTGAGGCGGAGGCGCCGCGGGGACGGTCACCCGCCATGGGCCAGACCTCGGTGTCCGCGCTGTCCCCGCAGCCCGGCAGCGGTGAGTCCCGGGCCAGGCCGGCGCCTTCAGACCCCACCCCGGTTCCAGGCGCAGGCCCCAGCTCCGCGCGCGCGGGCCCCGGGCTTTTGGTGTTTCTCCAGATTTTGACTCTCGAGAGCCAGAAAGTTCCGAGAAACGCCATTTGCGCACGAGTCTGTTTTCGCAAAGGCGAAACTTCGAAGAGCAGGGGAAACTTTCCCGCGGGCTCCCCAACTTTTCCTTAGGCTTGGCTTTCGAACAGACTAGAAGGGAATTCTTTCAAGCTTGTCAACTGATTTATGGTTTGTTATTCGGAGCATAAGTGCGGCTTGCTTTCCCCCTTTCCTGGCAGGACGCTGCATATTTAATAACTACCCCCCCAAAAATGTATAATTGGTTCAGATGATACTTGTTTTGTTTATGTTACACACATAAGCCATAGCATTTAGGGAAGCCTGTGTTTTGAGTGGCAAAGTTAGTTTTATGGAAATGTAACGTTTCAGAGTTACAGTACCCTGCTTCTTTTAGCTGTTTTCTTAAAAAAAAAATGATGAAGAAGGAATGAAGGAGGTAAGCAGGCTGGCATTGTCCCCGTGTATAGGAATAAACAATTATTTGGCGACACATCATTGGATAATGAAATAAAGCCACAAAGTATTATTTTGATACTTTCCCATCAATGGTTTCTAAACCACGACCTTGCAGAGGCCATTGAGTGGTCTGGTGGACTCTTAGGTTTTACAGACATCCACAGGATCTCATGGAAAGGAAATGACAAGGCACAGAGGAAGGGTTGTAAGGTATTCCAGGATGTTTGAGCAGAGTTTGACCATCTCATCCCCTCTGCACGAGTTTGTGCGTGGGGTCAGCTTCGTTCCTTGGAACATCATAAGCATTGCTGAGGCTTAGGTTAATGCCCCCAAAGAATGACCCCTCTGCAAGGGAGAGGAAGACAAATGCAAGAAAGCCTATGCTTTCCCTTATTAATGATGATATGGCCACATTGCTCTGGACATCAAACGACTGCTTGTTGATGGCTTCTGAGTTTTATTGGGGGGAAGGGTTGATAGGGCATGTTGATTAGAGTCTTCATTATAAGATTATTTGGCACCGATGAAAGTGGTTTTCTTTTGTCTCTTTTGAAGTAGTGTGATAGTTTCCAATGAAAGCAAGGATTGTGTTGTTTGCTTGCTTGCTTCTTCACTAGCAAAGATAGAATTGAATTGTTATTCCAGTGCAGGTAGTATTCGGGAAGTACAGTCCTGACTTTAGTTCTTTCTCCACAAAATACCGCTAGAGTGAATTATGGAAGAGGAAAATTTCCCTTTACATAAATCATGGAATAGTACTTACGTGAAGTCTAAGAAACAAGCAAAATCTTAGAATGTGGCCATTCTACCTCCTTTCTAATATAAGAAGGTAAAAAGGGGGTGGGGGATTCTGAGTGCTTGTAACATCTATGATGTGAGCGATCATAGGGAGAGAGCAGGCAGTCCGTTTGAATAAAAAGTGACTTTTGGTCGTGAAAGATATTTTAGGGAACTCTCCTACAAAGCACATGGTATTTAAATTGCAGGTTCTCGGTTCGGATTCTCACAACTTGGTGTAACTGAAATGGCTAACCCATGCTTCATGAATGGAGGTGGTGTTGTCAGGGAGCAGCGGCGGTTGGGGTGGGACAGTGAGGTTTGTTTTCTCGTGGTACCTGCTGAAGATCTCAGTTAGGGGAACCCCATTTCCCCATTGTTTCACCAGTGCGTTCTAAATGACCTCGAACGAATCAACAATAACAACTAGACACAACCAGGTGTGGCCTGCTGTAGTCCGGTATCTGCTCTGGTAGTCTGAGGATGGAAGCCCGGTGCTCTTGGCTTCTTCTCAGCTGCGTCGCTGGCTTTTCAGGTGAGGTTTGATCTCAGCCATCGGTGGTATAAGTTTGTAGTGGCCACCGGAGATTATAGTGCATCAAGAGATTCTTATCATAGGTGCTTAGGGGGGCAAAACCTGTTCAGGGAATCTCTGGCACCAGGTTCCAGAGTTCATATTTACCACTTGGTCTGAGGTTTTGTAAGAATCTACGTTGTCACCAGAAATCAGCTCCTCCCAGCCCCCACTTTTTGACTTCAGGCTCTCTTGAGACTTTCAGCTCTGGGCTATGTCTAGTTTTAGGGGATCTAGAGGATCATTAATAGCTACTTCTGAGAACAGGGAATTATAAAAATAGTTTTATCAACCTATAATTCACAAGCCATAGCGTTTTCCCATTGAAAGTGTACAGTTCATTGTCTTTAGTGTGTTTGACTTGTGGAATCATCAGTCCCCATCCACTCACTCTCTTCCCTGCTGATACACAGGAATCTACTTTCCATCTTTATGGATTTGTTTATCAGGGACATCTCATGTGAATTGAATCATGATGTGTGTATTTTTTATGACTGGCTCCTTTGAGTGGGTGTAATGTTTTCAAGAGTCAACGGAGTGGGGGCGTTTGTCAGTATTTCACTTCATTTTACTGCCAAGTAGTCGGATTCGCCTTTCATCGTGGTTGTTTCTACTCAGCTGGCTGCTATGAACACCACGGCTTGCACTTCGTGGAGAAGTTGGTGGAGGTGTGTTTTTATTTCCCTTGAATCGATAAGTGGAAAGCATTGCAGAGTCACTTGATAGGTTTAACCTTTTAAAGGGCTGCAGTTTTCCAGGGCAGCTTGTTGCCACCTTCCCTTCAGCCGTGGATGAAATTCCAGTCCCTTCCCATCCTTGCCTAACACTTGTTATTGTCCATTTTTGCCTTAGCCATCCTTGTGGATACTGATGTGCTTTCCTCTACTTTCTAAAGGTGCATATGATTTGCAGGTATTTTCTCCCACCCTCCGGCTTGCTTATTCCCATGAGTGGTACAATTCGAATCTCACATTTTAAAAGTCTTGATGATGTCCTGTTAATTTTTCATTTGTTCTTGGTTTATGGTGTCATGTCTTAAAAAATATTGCCTAATGAAAACCAAGAACACTTATGGCTCTGTTTTCTTCTAGGGGTTCTTTAGTTTTTCGATCTTATCCTTAGGTCAGTGATACATTCTGTGAGTTAATTTGTATGTATGTGAGGTGGTGCAGTGTGTGGGATTTCAGCTTCACTCTCTGGCTTCTGGGATGTCCAGTTGTCTCAGAACTCCTTGTTCAAAAGGTGATCCCTTTCTCCGTTGAACTTTTGTGGCTGGGAATACAGCTTAGTGATCAAACACTTACCCAGCATGTCTGAGGCCTTGAATTCTATCCCAAATTCGGGAGGGGGAGGTGGGCAGAGGGGCTGCAGTGAGAGAGTCAGTTAATGATCTGTCGTAGGAAGTCTGTTGACTGTATACTAAGGGTTTATTTCTGTGCTCTGGTCTATCCAAATGTCTGTCTTTATGTCAGAATCACACCGTATTGCTATAATCTTGTAGTGGGGTTTTGAGCTGAGAAGTATGACTCTCCTTCTTTGATTCCTTTCCCTTTGTCTATTCTGTCTCTCTTGTCCCACTTTGCATATGAATTTTACCATCAGCCTGTCAGTTTTCGTATAAAAGCTGAGATTTTGATAGACTCCATGTAGAACCTGTAACTCAGGCTCAATAATATTGCCATCTTAAGATGAATAATAATCTAGTCCATGTGGACAATGTCTTTTCGTTTATTTAGATAGTTTAAATTTCCCTTCTACTGTTTATATGCAGATATGCGCAAGCGTGTGTGTGTGTGTGTGTGTGTGTGTGTGTGTGTGTGTGTGTGTATGTGTGTGTGTGTCTGTGTGCACGTGCATGTGCATGCCCATATGCATATATAGTGGCTAAAGTACAACCTCAGTTCTTTAAAAGGTCTGTCAACCCCTTTTTTTTTCCCCTTTTGAGACCTGGATACCTGGCTAACCTGATGATTGCCAAGTAGGCCAGACTGGCGAGCTGTTGAGCTCCAGAAATCTACTTGTCTCTGCTTCCTTGGTGCTAGTGTCCTGCCACACCTGACATTTATTATGTGGCTTCTGAGGACTGAACTCCAGTCTTTGAGCTTACGGAACAAGTACTTTACTGACCGAGTTGTTTCCCCGGTGCCTCTTCCCACAGTTCTGTAGTTTTAGTCGACATTCATTTCTTCCTTTGTTAAATTTATCCTATCATTTTTTTTTGTTTCTGATGCCATTATAATGTTGATTTAAAGAATTGCTAGCATTTAGAAATATAAAGCTCTATCTTTGTATATATCTTGTACCTTGTTGAACAAACTTATTCCTGATGTTTTTTTTTTTTAATGGGTTCTTGGTACATTTCTATCTTTAAGCTCATACTATGTATATGAGATCTAGCTAGATACAAGGTCATATGTAAAGAGAGACATTTTACTTCTTTCTTTCTGGTTTGAATGGTACTTTTCTCGCCTTTTCAATAGAGAATCTCTAGTCCAGCGTCAAATAAGAGTTAGAGAAGAGAACCTTTTTGTCCTGTTGCTGAGCCCGAGGCAGGGGACGGTAGCTTGACAGACTCTTGACGGGACACATAAGTGAGAGGTTACAGACTCTGCATGAGTACCTTTATCAAAAGGTTCCTCACTATTCCTAGTTTATGAGTGTCTGAGGGTCTCCTTGCTAAAAATGTTGGGTTTTATCAATGGCTTTTTCTTTCTCTATCAGGATGTTTGTGTGAACTTCGTTTTTTTATTTTATTAGTCCAACATGTGGCATTACGTTTGTATTGGGATATTAAGCTAACCTTGCCCTCCTGGGATAGATTCATTTGGGTATAGGATGCAGTCTTTTTTGTGTAGTGCTAGATTAGGTTTGGCAGTGCTTCCTTGAGGATTGGATTCTTTGTTTCTAAGCAGAGGCCAACTAGGCATGCCTTCAATTAAAGTGGTTCCTGTATTCTGTGGCCTTGTGCCCAGAGCAGGGCATGGTACACTGAACACAGGAAGTATTTGTTGGGTATATAAATGAATCAACAAACAATATTCTCAATGAAGAGTTTGATGACTTTAAGCCAGTGATTATATGAATGAAAGGTATGTATTGGTTTTTTTTTTATTCTCTTCTTTTTAACCTCAAGAATTATGTTAGTCTCCATTGTGTGAAGGGTAGTGTCTTAATCTAATAACCATCTCTTCTTCATCTTTTTCAGCCTCACCCTATCTACATTGTACCATAGACCTTTTCTCAGTAATTCTGCCCAGCCTGTTAGGTGGAGAGGTCAGGGGATGCCTTGTCCCATTTTTAGGAGACAGGAGAACAAGTGAACGAAATGTGTGGGGTCATGCTAGACGGTGGTAGAAACACTGTCTACCTGTGTTTCTAAGTTTCCAGGTTTGATTGAAGTTCCTACTTTAGCTATTCTTCATAACCAAATATAGGAAGAAAACACAAAAATAAAAAGAGTTTGTTTCTTTAATGAAAATAATGTGCACATGGTCAAAACTCAACATGACCTGATGATTTAGTGTAAGAATGAGTTGAAGTTTCTTCTAGCCCTACCCCCAGTCCTGCTTTCTAATTATAACCCATTATGAACACTGGTTTTGATTCCACAGTCTTTTTTAAATGTATCTTTATCAAAACAAAAAAGACTTATTGTACTTATTGCTATGTCCTTTGGATTTTTCATGCACTATGACTTGAAAATATGGCCATACTAATTTCTTTAATCTTGCAAACAAGTGATATTTTATTACAAAATATATAAAATTCCTTTTTAAAAGAAGCCTGTATTTTTATACTATGCTCATACTTTTATGTATTTTGGGGGGGGGTTCTTTTTTTAAGATTTATTTTTTTATTATATATACAGTGTTCTGCCTGCAGGTATGCCTGCACACCAGAAGAAGGCATCAGATCTCATTACAGATGGTTGTGAGCCACCATGTGGTTGCTGGGAATTGAACTCAGGACCTCTGAAAGAGCAGCCTGTGCTCTTAACCTCTGAGCCATCACTCCAGCCCTTATTTTGGGGGGGTTCTTTTACTTACATGTACCATTTTGAGCAATGTTGAGCATCCTTACCTGAGTAGTTTGAATTATAGGTACCAGGAAAATCCCCACAAGAGAATCTCTTGCTTAATGATTGTGTGTGTGTGTGTGTGTGTGTGTGTGTGTGTGTGTGTGTGTGTGTGTTTTATTTTGACAGCCTTTATCAAACTGTTCCTATTGAAGGCACCTCACTGTAGCTGCTCACTGTGAGAATTGCTTTTCTGACCTCTCTCACTATACTGCCTATCCGGTGGGTCTTTCCCCATAAACTTAGTAAGAAATAGAACCTGAGTGGGACAGTCTGCAGACTTAATACATGGGATAGTAGCAGGAACTCAGTACTCATTCAGTCTCTGTGTAGATATCCATGTGCTGTGATGATATCCAACTGAGCATGACCACAATGTTCTGCGCAAAGATTTTCTGACAGTTTTTTTTTTTTATATAAATATCTGTGTGTGGGGGTGGGGGTGGAAATGCTTCTCATTTTTTTTAGTTATTATTTTTTTAATTTTGCAATACAATTCAGTTCTACATATCAGCCATGGATTCCCTTGTTCTCCCCCCTCCGGCCCCCCTTCACCTTCCCCCCAGCCCACCCCCCATTCCCACTTCCTCCAGGGCAAAGCCTCCCCCGAGGACTGAGATCAACCTGGTAGACTCAGTCCAGGTAGGTCCAGTCCCCTCCTCCCAGGCCGAGCCAAGCGATCCTGCATAGGCCCCAGAATGCTTCTCATTTTGATAGTAAAGTTGAGTATTTGAAATTCTTTGTTTCTGGCTCCCCTATTTGTAGCTTTAGGATGGTTCTATGGTTTCCTACAGATTTGAGTATGGAGGTGATTGATGAGCATTGTGGGCTCATTTGATTTGTTTGTATCTGACAATGACTATTTTGAACTGGAAGTTTATTTATAGTATTTTTATAAGACTATTTTACACTTCATGGAGTCAGATTGATTAATTCCTTTCTTCCTTTATGAATCAGGGCTCCCTAACAGAAGCCTTCTTTTGCTATTTGATCTCTGTGATTTATTCTGGCTTATGATGAAAAGATGTGGTCTTGTGAAATTCTTAAATATCTGTAAGGCTGTCTCCCCCTCCACCCCTGAAAAACAAGAGAAATACAGATAAGTTTTATCATCAGCAATTTGAAAGAGGAATCATATAATTAAAATAAATATTTGTATCATATATGGAAAATCATGACAGTAAGAAAAGTAAGGACACAGGCTTTTTGTTTTGTTTGTTTTGGTTAGTTTGGGTTTGGTTTTTCGAGACAGGATTTCTCTGTGTAGTACTGGCTGTCCTGGACCTCACTTTTTACACCAGGCTGACTTTGAACTCTCAGAGATCCACTTGCCTCTGCCTTCTGAGTGCTAGAATTAAAGGCACACACCACCATGCCCAACTGAACAGGCATTAAAAAAATTTACCCAGTATCTGAAATTACAGACCTGGTCTCAACACTGGAATTAGCTCACAACATCCATATGGCGCAACTAATTAGTGCTGTGTCTCATTTTATCAGTGAGGAAGACTGAAACACAAAAGTTAAGTAACTGGTCTGGCATACTTACAAGAAGACACGTAAGAGATCAGTTTCCATATGAAACTTTAAGCAGTAAGCGGAAAAAGAAAGGTTGGGAGGAAGATGCCATTGATCACCTAAAGGATTGAGCCAAGGTTAAAATGAACAATTACCAGGGGAGGATTGTCTTGTGATAATTTAAACGAGTCCATGCTATCAAAAGAGAAGTGCGAGAATATATATTTAAAACCTTATAAGGTGCCTATGCCCAGATCTAGCAGTTATACTTGTAGAAGTATTTTCCAAAGAAATGCATTGCTCTCTAGAACAATCTATCAAGCTCCACATTGGAAGCAGCCTAGGCGTAAAATGCTAAGAGATGTATGGAACTGACTGAGGTACAGTCATGTTACAGAAAAGCCATTTACGGCCTGGAGAGCTGGCACTGTGGGTAAAAGTGCCACCCAAAGTATGGGGACCTGAGTTTGATCCCTAGAACCAATGTAAAAGCCAGACCCACAATGGAAATGAGAATACACACACACACACACACACACACACACACACACACACACACACACACATACACACACACACACACACACACACACACACACACACACACACACACACAGAGTCACTTTTCAAGAGTCTAAAAGTACTTTTTAAACGATGATCATCAGGATAAGTGTCAACATATGAAAAGTAGTTTTCAAAGTAATCTGATACTTCCTAGAGGTGTTGTGATCACCACGGCCTTTTCTCATTTAGACATGGCCAAAGCCAAAGTTTCCATATCTGCTGACCACATGGAATGTCACAGGAAGTGGAGGCATAAATTGACCCAGAGACTGTATTTACTTTTCTCCAAATGCATGGACTCCCAACTTGAAGCTTGTAGGCATATTTTTCCTTTGTCCACCAGCTCACAAATAATAACAAGGAGACTTATTAATTATGAAAGCTCGGCCTATAGCTTAGGCTTATTCCTTACTAGCTCTTACGACTTAACCCATTTATTTTAATCTACACTCTATCGTGTGGCATTACCTCTCTTCCATCTTGCACCTCCTGTTTCCTCCCGTGCCTCTTCCCTTCTTCTTCCCAGAGTCCTCTCTGTCCTTGGAAGTCCCACCTAACCTCTTCCTAGCGATTGGCTGTTCAGCTTTTTAAATTACACCAATCACAGCCGTGTATTTTCACACACGGTATGCAGATATCTCACAACAGGAGCTCAATGCTGTTTTGCTCTCACTGTTTTTTTCCTTGCGAATTTAATGGTGAGAACTGAAGTACAGCAGGCCCTAATATCTTCCCTGAGGTTTAAACTTCTTCTTTCTCACTTTGGTTTTTTTTTTTAGTTTTTTCAAGACAGGGTATCACTATGTAACTCTGGCTGTCCTGGAACTCACTCTGTAGACCAGGCTGGCCTCAAACTCACAGAGATTCCCCTGCCTCTATCCCCCCCCCCAAGTGCTGGGATTAAAGTCATGTGGCACTAAGCATGGCATTCCTTTGTCACTTTTAAAAATCAAAAATAGTCAGAAATTTGGTCATCACTTCCTCCACATTGGTCCATAGCTCATCAGATCTGGCCTTGGGTGACATCATAAATATTTACAGTATGAATTTATTTTATCTTCAATCTGAAACTGTGATAACCAACAGACAAGTCCAGCTTTAACTTCTTCTTGCCTAATGTAGTAAGAAAGGAGATAAATTTATGTCGTTGGTGCTGTGATTAAGTCTCTTTAATTCTAATAGAGGGAAAGAAATGCAACATGCTTTCTGTCTTTGGAGTCCCTCAGTGTTAACAGACTAAAGGCTTGGCCTCTATTCTTAGGGGGGAAAAAGATTAATATTTACTAAAGACTCAACTGATGTAAAAGTGATATTGAGGTAAAAAATAGTCTTAAGAAAATAAACATGTCCATTCCTCTTCCCATCCCCCATCTGAAGCAGAAGAACAAAAACAAATAACAGTGTGATCCAGAAGGCAACGTGCAGCTAGCGTTGCTTACCAAAAGGTTGCTCTGCCCATTATCATTTATACTTATAAACTACCTTTCCATTTATTTTCATTTCAAGGGGTGGAATATTTTTTTTTCCTCTAATGCTTCTGGCAAGGCTAACACTGCAGTCCTTAATCCTAAGGAAATTTGGGTTGCCAGAGAAAGAACTGAGGTGCTGTTTTGCTAAAGAGCATCCTGGAGAGCTGGACTGGTATGTGCTTGGTGGTAGATCCCTGCAAACTAGCTTGTTTTATAAGGGGATATTAGAAGGGAGAAAAAAGCGGCCCTTTATCTAGCCAGCCGATCCTAGACCAGTTGTTTGTAAGGTGTTATGCTGAGCTCTGGGGAAGGGCCAAAAACCTACACCGACCTCACCTACCTGGTGCTTAATGGAGCTATTCAGAAATCAAAGTGGAAGAGAGAGGACAGCTTAGTGGATTGGGCACAGAAATCAGGTCCAGGGCCAGAGCGGTATCTCCACAGGCAATGGGAACCACTGAAGATATCTTTTGTCCAATCAGAGAAATTGTTACAGTGTTGCTTGGCTTGGGGTGGGATACATGTGACAGTTGTAGAGGTCTCACAGGGATAAACCAACAGCAGGCAGAATGATCCAGCAAGGCAGATGAGATGCTGAGACGCTTGATCCGAGGGGTAGCTGGAGAAATGGAAAGAGGATGTCACCGGAAAGTGTGCCTTCTTCTGCTCCAGATGTGGTATGCAGTGCCCATTTGGCAAGTTTGTTTGAATACTCCATGGACATCTCAAAGATAGCATCCCTAAACAGAAGACTTGATTTTTGTACTCCAGCACTTCCCTGGATTTTCTGTATTTCATTAAAATCATACACCCAGCCGTGGAGAGTGTCAAAGTCTAGGAAAGCACATGCCCAGCCAGTCTCTTTCATTCTGTCTCTACTGGCCAGCTAACTGCAGTCTATCTTTCTTCAGCAATTCGTTTCCTGTACAATAGCTGAAGTAAACTTCAAAAAGCATACTTCCTGTCACTGCCCATTTGAAAACTGTCCTGTCTCGCTGTTGTCCTTAGAACAAAATCGGGACTTCTCCACCTGGCCCTCAAGCCTCCACACAGTCCTACCTGATGTCTGACCTCCTCTCCCTTAGCCTTGCCTCTTGGTGCTGTTGCCTCTGACCTTTTCGAAGGCCAGAGCCTGGTTTGGCCCTCCCTGTGGACCTTTGCCGCCGTGGCCCCCATTGGAGACTCTCATCCCCTGGCTCCATCCCTTTCCAGACTAGCCCATCTGCACCGGTTCACGGCCCCCACAGCCATAGGTTCCCTCATGGCACTGAGCACTCAGCTGGTCCTGCTCTTGTTTATTTGCTCCATGCCTCCTTTTCTCAGAGCCTAAGCTCTCCAGGCTGAAGGACATTCTCTTCATGAGGCAGTGCACCTGCTTGTTCTTAGCTACATGCCTGACCCAAAAAATCTGTGTGGAGAAAATGAGGGGCTGTCTTGGCCAGGTCATGTATTCCCAGAGCCATAGGGACTGGGAAGATAACTTGTGAGGCAGCTGAGAAATGGCTTACACCCATTCTGCAGTATGGACCTCCGGCGTCTAAACAGCAGCACCCTTACATTGAGACTTAACTTGATCACTCGGTTCCACACGTCTCCTGACCTCCCGGAGTGGAAATTGAAGACGTGGCTCTGCGATCCTTCCTTGCCTTCACCTGGAGCTGTTTTCTCTTCTATCCTTGCATCCTGTCCTCTTCCCAGCAAGCTTATTTGTACTTGTGATTAGCCCACGAGTCCGTATAACTTAAGACAAAGAGACAAAACCCAGTGACCGCTGGGCCTTAGTTACTTTCCCTCTCCTGGGTAACTTCTCTTTCCCTCTGGCCTTTTCATTTGCTATCTCCACGTCCAGTCCCCAGTTATGGAAATCTCTTATCACGACATTCAAACACATAGGGATTTCCTCCAGTTGGCTCTGCAGAGATTTGGTAGTGGGTCTTGGCCTCCTCCATTTGGAGTGGATTTCATGTAATCTTGATGCCCAGCTGTTGCTTCTGAGATCTCTTGGCACCGAGCCCTCCAGTTCCTTCCCCTTCCTTCCTGGGCTGATTCTCTTAGATTGCTGGATCCCATGTCACCTCCCCCACATCTTCTTCCTGGATCTAGTCCTTTATTTTGGCCGAGCTCACAGGCAACATCTTGAGGAAGGCTCCTGGGACCTATATTTTTGGGGAGTTCTTGTATTAGAAAATGCCTTTCCTTTGGCTTCCTGCGTGGTTGATAGCTTGGCTGGGACTTTAGGTATTGAGACAGAAACTTGGGAGTCAGCACAAACGGCAGCCATCACTTACAGTCAATTGCGATCATCGTTTTCCCCTCTTGTAGAGAGACTTATTTTTCTTCTTAGCAGATAGTGCTTGAACTTATTTCGAAAGGACTTTTTGGAAGGTTGTCACACGAAATCTCAACTCTGGCCCAGCCTTATTGCAATGGCCTTAAAAAAACAATTTATGAAAGTTTAAAAGTCTTATGGATAAGTAGACTAATTTAATAAATATGTTTACTGTGCTGACATTTAAGATTCTTTTTTAAACTCTGTGTAGGTTTATTGTAATTTCCATGCACTTTGGGTTGTTGTTTTTTTTTTTATTTTATTTTTAGGGTACCATTGACTTTTCAGAGGCCAGGTCCTGATGGCAGAGTTGGTATGCTACACCCTGAGGGGTGACATTTCATAAACTCGCCCAGGCATGAGATCCCCTACCGTGCTCCGTAGAAATGCTGGTTTCTAGACTTCAGATTTTAGACCAGCAAAATTAGAGTCTTCCGGGGAGGAATCTCAGTGTGAGATTTCAATAAGCCTTCTGGGGATTTAAAGTGAGGCACAGTCTCTGGAGAGTAAATTCTGGATAAGAACACCTGGAAGGTGGCTTCAAGTAAAAGTTCTCTTCCCTGACGGTCTCTGTGTGTCCCTTTACGTAAGGCACAAGGGACATCGTCTAGTTTAGAGATGGTTATTCTTTATCCAGTGCCCTATTGAAACTGGTCATTAATCTGTACTATTCATGACCAAATATTCCCACTTGCAGGGACAGTTTTGGGGTCCTGGCAATAACCTTATTGCCAAAACCCTTTTTGTTCTTCTATACATTTTGTTAAAATTACAAGTAGCCGAGTAATTTATTTCCTCTAACAACCAGGGTGAACGATGTTACATTTAAAGGTAGGGTGGCCACAACTCCTCATGAAAAGCTCCAGCACGAGTTGTCGCCTGCTCAGGAAGAGTCCCGGGAACTCCACCTGAGCTGCGGCTGCTGCGTGTCAACCTCTTACCAAGGGAACCACAGCAGGCAGCAGGGCACAGGATGAAAACAGGTGTTTGGTAATGGGTGGGAGGAACTGCAAAGGAGGAGATTTAGTAAAATCCATTTCTAAGAGGCTGAGCCCTTTGCCCCGTCAGAAATGTGGGCAGCGTTTTCTGAAAACTCCAGGAGGCAGCAATCATCTATTTAAAAAGTCTTTTCATATGTTCCTTTTTGGACAATGTTCGGCATTTTTATTTTCTCCTCTTTCTGTACTTCAAGGGTCTTTCTTTTCAATTCTGTGCTTATTTACAGCGCACTGACCAGCGTGAAGTAAATTCCGTTCAGTCTTAATCAGGGTTCTTAAAAGCTTTTTCTAAAGAATTTTTCAGCTCCCCAGGAGAAGGCCACTCCTGTAGTTTAAATTGTTCCCGGGCGGGGGTGGGGTGGGGGGAGGAACACTGCTTGGGACCACCTTTTTGGTACGACTTGGTCCAACAACAGTGGGTAGTTGACAGGGAACAACCATATGGCCTGGGTTAGGATTGCTGTTACTGATTCCATCTATTCAGGAACTTTGTGCTTTTCAAAATGTCTTCTGCCCCTGGGAAGCTGACTTGTGCTGACCTGCCGGAGTGTTTATGGAAGAGCTGGGTGAGGGCGGAAAGTTGGAATAAACCAGAACAAGTTAACTGAGCCCAGGCCCTGTCTGTGTTCCTGTTGGCCTGATGGAGCTGTGCTTCATTTTCCTAAGGCTTCTAAGGAAGGATTGTATACATATGTACATGGCTAGTGTTCTGTTCCTTGGAAAATATTTGACTGCCAGTTTTTTAAAGCAAACATGAAAAAAAAAAGTAAAATCAAACATGAGATTTTTCTATTAAAGAATTTAGAACTGTATACTTTAAAAAACTGAATCCCCTTCAGACGTCCAACCACAAAATGTCAGAATACATGTATACCTCATTACACAAACAAAGATATTGTAGTTTATAAAGCCATTTACAGTGTTCACAGAAGCGGCCTTTTAAAAGCCCCTCTTGTCCCTTCTTTTAAGAGAGCTGAGGAAGAGGTGAGGTTGGAAGCTGTGTGACATTTTTGGTCTACCATCAACATGTTAATAAATAACCCTACAGATAATAATAAGTATCTGTATGTCTAGCATGGTTGCCTTGAAAAAAACTACCACAGCCTCGGTGGTTTCACCAACAGAAAATTATTTTTCTCATCATTTTAGACATCTAAAGTCCAAGGCCCCAAGGTGTCAACAGAATCAGTTTTTACTGAGGGTCTCCCACCTTGGTCTTGTAAGTGGCAGCCCTCCCTCTGTGCCCTCCCACGACCAGGCCCATGCTCGCAGTTCTGTCTAAACATGCTCTTCTCAGGATGTCAGTCATATTGGATGATCTCCTTTTATCCCAACTCCCCTTTTACAGGCTCTTATTGAAAACCAACCCGGTCTGAGGCACCGGGAGGTATGGCTTAAGGGTAGGGATTTGAAGGAAGATACAGTGCAGCCCATGACAATGCCCTGAACCTATGAGTGCAACTATGCTCATTGGCAACGTCCCGCCAAGACATTAGGGCCATTGACTTAGTTCTAGTTTCCTTAATTTCATTAAAAGAATTATTACATTTGTGTATGTGTGTGTGTGTGTGTGTGTGTGAGAGAGAGAGAGAGAGAGAGAGAGAGAGAGAGAGAGAGAGAGAGAGAGAGAGAGAGAGAGAGAGAGAACATGCACACATGTACTACAGAACACAAGTAGAGGTCAGAGGACAACTTGCAGGACTCAGTTTTCTTCCACCGTGTGGGTCCTGAGGATCATCTTGGAGACCCAACTGAGGTTGTCAGGCGTGGTAGCCAGTGCCTTGACCCACTGAGTCACTCAGCAGCCTCGTTTCCTTCATTTCACTCCTGAAGATCTCTAACCTCTTCCCTCCTAACCCCTCAATAGGTCAGATGTTGCGGAATACTTGTACACTGTGTGAAGGTGTGTTGCTATGATTGGTATAATGAAAATTTGAACAGCCAATAGCTAGGCAGGACAGAATAGGTGGGACTTCCGGGCAGAAAGAGGAAGAGAGAGGATAGAGGCTCTGGACACAGAGGAAGCAGGACATGCAGGAGAGGTAAAAGCCCCTGAGCCCCGAGGCACATAGATTAATATAAATGGGTTAATTTAAGTTATAAGAGCTAGTTAGAAATAAGCCTAAGCTAAAGCTGAGCTTTCATAATCAATAAGAAGTCTTGTGTCATTATTTGAGAGCTGGCAGGACAGAGAAAGACTTGCTATAGTTAGACACTCTGTAGACATGAATTATGTTAAGAAGATGCATTGAAGGTAACTCTCAGCCGCGCAGATCAGCTAGTGTCACTCAGGAAATCAAGTTTAAGATGTAAGGGGTGAAACTAGATGCCGACACATGTGGTCATCACATGTCAGCTGTAATTAGGTTAAGAAATAATGACCAATATATTTTATTGGAACATTAAATTGATTGAGTAGTGCCTTGAAGAAAACCAGAACTATTTAACAGTATCCCAGTTTCCAACCCCAGTGTGGTCAGTAACTATATATGTACCACCTGACTGGGTTTCCCATCTTCTTCAAGCACTGAACATGAAGCATTTAGAGTAAGCATAAGCATGTTCCCAAATGTCCATATGTATCCATTTTTCCTCTTCTGTAATTTTCTCCTTCTATATGTCCTCATTGTTGTCAGTGTTTGCTATACCTAGCAGAGTGTCTTCACAAAGGCCTCCTAAAATTAAAAGAAAGAAAGGGAAAAGGGATGCTAGAGAAAGATGGTGTTTAAACATCTGTCAGAGTAAAGACAGACCAAGAATGCTCTTTCCAAAAGATGTAGCAGGCTCTTTGAAGCAGGCTGGTAATTCTAAGAAGCTTCATGTGTGATTGACTGCACTGGAATTCTGCCCATACACATTGTGTTCTCAGGTTTGTTGAGTAGTGCTAGGGATCAAACTCAGGGCCTTGAACATGCTAAGCAAACATTCTGTCACTGAGGCTCATCTGTAATCTCTGGCCCTCCACATTGTAGAACACTGAGTAGGTGTTTCACAATGGTATCTCGCCTTTACTTAATTTCACAGAAATGCTCAACTGAATAGTATAGATGTTCTACTCACTCGGTCACAGAAGTGGAGATAGTGTTTGGAAAGAGCATCCAACTCTGAAAGATTGGAAATTCACTTAAAATAGAACCTGTCCTCCAAGCTGTTTGAGTACAGTGGTAAGATTGGACGCAACACTGCTCTTCCTTCCTCTTGTAAGAGTTTTCAAGAATCTCAAGTGACTTCATTTTATTTTTATTTTGTGGTGTGTGTGTGTGTATGTGTGTGTGTGTGTGTGTGTGTGTGTGTGTGTGTGTATGCATGTAATTGTGTCTGTAGGTCAGAGGGCCACCTCAGGTGGTGGTTCTTCTTTTCTGTTGCTTGCTGCTACATACGTCCACTAGGCTAGCTGGCCTGTGAGCTACCAGGATTCTCCGTCTCCGCCTCTCATCTCCTATTGGAGCATTGGGATTACACACATATGCTGGATACCATGTCCAGCTCTCTGTGGGTGCTGAGCATTCAAGCTCAGGCAACTGCTTTTGCCCCGGAGCCATCTTCCCAGCCCAAATGATTTAATTGGATAGGCATCTCTTAAACCAGGAATTTCCTAGAAGTAAATTAGGCCTTAAGATGGCTGAGATGCAAAGCGCTCCCCAGAACTCCATGCAGGATCCAATTATCTTAGGCCCTGACTTGAGTCTATGTACTGGTGAGGGTGAGCATCAGAGGGGAGATGCGCAGAAACTCTTACCAGAGCATCCCTGCTTGTTAATTGGATCTCTGTTGGTTTGGCCCTTTTAAGGCTCTTTACAGATTAGAATGTGCTGAGCACTCAATCTGAGGAAGGTTAGAAGTCACAGAACATTGGTGTTCTTCCAAGTCAGAACACTTGGCTCTAAGACTCCTTTTCAGATTCAAATCTTAGCATCCCAGAGCTTGCAGACGAAGTCCTACTATATACGGTAGAGAGAACTGAAATCTCAATAATTGCTTGTGGGTTTACAGTGCTGACACAAACTTCTTTTTATTGCTGGGTACTCCAGTCCTAGGAACAGAGAGAAGGAAGCGTTCCAGAATCGGGTTGGATCTTAGAAAGTGAAGGGTACAGAATTAACCAAAGCTGCGTCAATGATGGTTTCTTAGCCAGACTGGTCGATAAGCATTCCTGTAATCAAGAGTCCTTCCAGACGTAGTTCTGTATGTTGGCCTTACAGGTGGCCTCGAAGTGTCTGAAGTTAATGGAATCATGAAACGAAATGGAACTTTTTTCCCCCTTTAGATGCTGACATTAAATGTGCTTGGAAACAGAGTAAAATGCAGCCTCCTGTGTTCGGCAGCTGTAGCGACGCGTTGATAAAGTACAAGCTTTTCAGAAAACCCAAAGCAAAGACAGCTGCTGTCACACTAGATGTAGACAGTTCCTGATTGGCTTTTCAGCAGGGTTCGTGAAGTGCTCTGCTAACGGAGTGAGCAACCAGTCTTTTGAACAGAATCACTTTTATTTTGCTTTTTTTCTTAAATAAATTTTTCCCCCAGCCACGAGCATAACAATAAATTTAACAACTTCCCAGCTGGTGGGAAACAGAGCCAACTCTCTCACTTCTGTAGGTGATGTCAGCCTTCTCGTGTGGCTCCTTTCTTTAATTGAGGGCATTTATTTCCTGTGTGTGATAGCTGGTCTCCTCAGCTCACAGCAGTTGTCTTGAGAACACTGGGGGATACAGGGATCTATTTGGATGGGTGTATGGGACTCTGTTTTATAGTGTGTTTTTGGTTTCCTGGAGACTTCTACAAGAGGACAAAAAAAACAAATATCTTTCAAAGAAATTCCACTGCCCCGAATATTCTGGGCCATAACCCACACTCTACTTTTATTCCCTCAAACTTTTCATTGGCCTCATTTCTGTTCGTTCACATTTATTATTTCTGTGAACTCCAGCCGGAGCAAGACTCCAAGAGGTTGTATTACTTGCCTAGGGTTAGCAGTTAGGAAATGAAAGATCAGATTATTCAATTTAAATCTTTTCTGGGCCTGGAATCCCATGTTTTTCCTCTGAAGTACCCAGGTCTGTGTTTGTACCAAGAGCAATCATCTCTTGGTTTTTAAGCACACAAAGTCATACTGGGGTGCCAAATAGCTAAAGGATTAAGGAAGGCAGACCACTTTCTGAGTTCTTTGGCAGCTCGAGCGCAGACCTACGTGGCAGCAGGCTGACTTTCCTGATAGGAGTGGTGGTGAGTTCTGCTGAGATTGTGTCCAAAAGGCTGTGTGGTTGTTAGTCTAAAAGAATAGCTTTGAGCGCGTTACAGGATACCATCAGCTGTTCACCGCAGCCCTGAGACAGCTTTGCCGTGAAGATCTACTAGCTTCACATCTACTCAGTGGCTTCAAAATCAAGTATTGACTTGAACCATCCACAATAATCAGAAAATGAAATTTTAATTCTAGGTTAAACTACAGTTTACAGTTTCGTGTTTGGTTTCTTGGTTGTCTAGGAGATTCAGAGTCTCATGTGTGATGCCTAATAGAGAAGAGAGACAAAAGCAAGTTAGATTCCATTCCCATTTAGACAGATACTTTGCCTTTGTGTTGATTTTTTTTTTAAGGTCGGAAACTTAATTTTTTGAGAATTTCATGCGTGAGTACTGTATTTACATAATTTCTACCCCTCCCTCCCCCCACTCCAACTCTTTCTAGTTTCTTTATCATGGAGATACTTTCCTTTCTGACTTCCCCAGTTTGAAGAAAGGAGGTGAACTAGGAGAATCTGAGCTGTTTCATAGCTGTGTTTAGAAAAGCTTGGAATTGTCAATGGGGGCGGCTATGAATTTGCTCTTGAAGAAACTGTTTGCCAATCATCATGATGTGGACGTAGAGATTTCTTCATATAAATTCTTCTGGATGTTTTTCTGTTATTTGCCTTTGATGAAGAAAGTGTCTCCGAATTCCTTCATAAGCAGCAATTAAGCATTTGTTCACCTGAAGAAATGTGTCAGCCAAGTCTGATCCATTCTTAAGAGCATTTCTCACCCTTCTGCTGTCTTTGATGGTTTTCCAATTTCAGACGTTAGTGTTTGTTATATTATCTTTCAAAATATTTTCAATTCTACAGGAACGCACTGTTGGAAATAATTTCCTCTGAGTGAAAAACCTGAAGATCTGCTAAAATAAATCATGACCTAGTTAGGTCAGGCCCTGGGAATTATTTGCCATATTTTCCCCCTGGCTTAGATATTCATTTATAAACATTAACCAGAACTTTCTGTGGCATAGGCATAGTATGGAGGACCAGGAAAGACCTATTTGGTTCCTGACCTGATAGGATTTTTAATTTAGATGGTAAGGATACGTATTTTTTTTTCTTCATCAAGAGGTAGTCTTGGGCTGGGGAAATGGCTCAGATGGTAAAGTGCTTGCTTTGCCAGCATGAGGATCTGAGTGCAAACCCCAGAACTCATGTAACAAAAAGCCAGGAGTGGTGGCACCCACTTGTAATTCAGTGCTGGGGAAGTGGAGATGAGCGGATCCCTGGGTCTCATTGGCCATATGAGCCTTGCCTCATTGGTGAGCCCCAGAGTAGGAGACTCAGTCTTCAAAAATAAAGTGGATGGAGTAGAAACTATCTCCAATGACAACTGCTCTCAAAGACACACACACACACACACACACACACACACACACACACACACACGGTGGGCAGTGGTGGCACATGCACTCAGGGGGCTGAGCCAGGCGGATCTCTATGAGTTCGAGGCCAGCCTGGTCTACAGAGTGAGATCCAGGACAGGCACCAAAACTACACGGAGAAACCCTGTCTTGAAAAAACAAACCAAAAAAAAAAAAAAAAATTAGTTTTCTCCAATGGAGTCTCACTGGTATGTTTTTATGATTTTTTTGTTGTTGATTTTGTTTTTGTTTTTGTTGTGTGTGTGTGTGTGTGTGTGTGTGTGTGTGTGTGTGTGTTTCATACTTTTTCTTTTTTTGTGTTTGTTTTGTTTTGTTCTAGTTTGGCCTTTTTTTTTTTTTTTTTTTTTTTTTTTTTTTTTTTTTGCCTGTTTCATTCTCTAACGTAAGAGAAAAAGATGAGGTGGGTGGGTGGAGAGGTAGGTAGGGCAGATCTGGGGGAGTTGGGGCATCAGAATGTAGTGTATAGAAAAATTAATTTCAATGAAAAATAATAAAGTGAAAGCCACTCAAATAATGACATTTGAGGTTGATCCTCTGGCTTGCAAATGTACATGCATGCCCCTCGACATGAACATACACACATATTTTTAAGAAAGGAGATGACTTTCCTTTCTCCTTACTCATTTAGTAACAACATTCAAATTATTTACATGTCTTTTGAATACATCAGTGAATTGCATCTAGCCACTAATAAGCTTCAGTCACAGATGAAGTCCCCATTGTTCTCATACACATTCAGAGTGGCTTCAGTATTGGAAGTCTTAATAAACAAGAGAAAAGAACTTTGGAATGAGCCAGTTGCCTGGATAGTGCCCAGATCGGATTCAGGGGCTTTAAATTTGGGGTTATACCCAAGTGCAGCTGGTACAACTTGTTTCCAGAACACTCTCTGAACACACACATCATTTTAAAGAAAGAAGCCAAAAGGGAATATTCTGCAAGTAGAATGCCCTCAATGGTTATACTGGAGAGAAATCAACTGTAAAGGCATCATTGTTACAAGATGATCTTTAATTGGTGGGATTGTTTCTCCCTCTCAAGAGAACTAGCTATAAAAGCTATGGAATGTTAATCCCTTTCTGCTACTTTTCCATAGCTTCCTGTTTAATTTGAACAGGGTATTTTCCCACCTGTTAGGCAACGTGACGAAATTAGGCTGAAGCCCTTGAGTAATTTCACTCCAAATTTTGAGTCACGGTTTGAAGGCCACTTGTGTCTTGCCTGTCGTGGGAACTCTCAGTGGCATCCACTGTGCGCCCAGCAGCACTATCGTGCACCTGCCCTGCTCACACGTTGTAAGTCTATGTAGAATGACCACTTGACTATCAACGTCCTCTCTTGCTGACTCTCAGCTCCCCGAGGCAGAGGCCCTGTCCCTGTTTCCTCAGCATCAATGTCCCCTCTCTGGAACAGTTGCTTGGTAAATTAATGGTGACTAAATGCTTCCATTCTGCAGCCAGTGCTGACTTCCACACCTTCATCTTTTTGTAGACTTCCTCCCTTTCTGATCAGCCTGAAACCTGGCTTTCCCTGGTAACTGCTTTCTAGCAATAACACTTCCCCTGCCCCAACGTTTTTATTATTATAATTTTGTTATTCTTCCAGGCAGCCTGATGTAGTCAGGGTCAGCCTTGAACTCACTATGTAGCCAAGGATGGTCTTGAACTTCTCGTCTTCCTGCATTTTTCAGAATGCTGGTGTATGCCGCTGTTCCTGGGTTTCGTAGTGCTGGGGATGGAGGCCAGGGCTTTGTGAAAACTCGGCTAGCATTCTACCAACTGAGCAACATCCAAACCTACCCTCACCCCTTACCGTGCTCTTTCATGGCAATTCTACTCTAAAGGTAGAATTGACCCCTCACAAGGTCTTCATGTTACTTCCCACCATATTGCTCCAGGATTGTGTACATCTTCATGTGGGGTAAGCATGCCTTCGCTGCCCTCATCTCCTGACTTCCTGGTCACCTCATATTCAACAGATGAGACTGAGCTTCTGCCTCACCACTGCGGGTCTTATTGGTCCACATGTGACTCGGCCGGCATTCTGGCTGGCCCAATTCTGTAGCCCTCTTCTCTGGACTTCCACTTCTCCACCCCTGTGGACTTCTCCTCAGACCGTGAATGTACTCCTGTGTCCTTCATACTTTATGCACTTAAACAAACAGCAAACAAAAGGTTTCCTGGACTCAAATCATTATCAGTGCCAAAAAGAGTTCAAGGTTTCTTATTGCACAGAGCTTTCTTGCTCCCAAAGTAATTGTTTCTCCAAGTCTATCTCCTTCCCTCCGCAGCTGCTTTTGTCTGGAAGCCTCCACCAAATTCAACTCCAACTTCTTGCCTCTTGTGTCAGTATTGCAGTCCTGACTGTCTTTGGACATCTTCCCCCAAATGTCCTGCCAACACCTGAAGTTCATGGGGTTTAAACATGGCCTAATGGTAGTTCCCCTAAGTCCACTCTCCTCTTGACATCTCCCCCGCTCTATAGAAGTTGGGGCCATGGAAACCTCTAGGCAGTTCTCTCCTTCCTCTGCTGCGTCCCTCAGATCCATTCATCATCTTCAGCCCTTTTCCATTTTCCTCTCCAAGTTCAAATGCCTGGCTTGTTGCAGTCATCTCTCAGGCTGAACTACAGGGATATAAATCTGGCGCCTTGGGATTCTGCATGACTAATCGACATAAATTCTCTTCCGTGGGATCCATCTCCCAGCATCCTGTTTTCTGTCTATATGCCAGCAAAGTTCATGTCTGTCTCCAGGAAATAATCTAGAGTGCTATGTGCAGCCACCTGGTTTTTAACAGATACCAACTTTGGGGACTTGGTGAGGCTACTAGAGAACAGTTGTAGATGATAGATAGATAGATAGATGACAGATGATAGATAGATAATAGATAGATAGATAGATAGATAGATGACAGATGATAGATAGATAATAGATAGATAGATAGAGATAGATAATAGATATATAGATAGATAATAGATATATAGAAGATAGCTAGATAGATAGATAGATAGATAGATAGATAGATAGGTAGGTAGATAGATGATAAATAGATAAATTATAGATATTTAGATAATAGATAGATCCAGTCACATTATGAAACATTTTAAGAGATCTTGCCTATCTTCCTTTTGGCTGGTCCATTGATGTTTCTGTTCTATTCATTTTCTGTGGGGAATTTTTTATGGTTTTGTGTGAAGCAAAATTTGGCTATAGACTTTAAAACCATAGTATTCCACTAGATTTTATGTATACGTTTATTTACTTATTTGTTTATTAAAGTATTGGGGACTGAACCTAGGGCCTTTTACATACTATGCAGGCATTCTACCACTGAGCTATATCCCAAGCCTGTACACACACACACACACACACACACACACACACACACACACAGACACACACATACACACACACATACACACACACACACACACACACACACACACACACACACACACGCCTGTAGATATCATTACCAGGAATCTTCATCACTGTGTGTGCACTATATTTTCTGAGACAGAGTCTCTCACTGAATCTAGAGATTACCAAGTCTGCTAAATTTGCTATCAGGCAAGTCCCAGAGATCCATCCGTCTTCACTTCCCCAGTGCTGGGATACACACATGCTGCTACATCCAACTTTTTTACATGGGTACTGGGGTTCCAAACCCAGGCTGACTTGTATGTCAAGCACTTTACTAACTACTAACTGGGCCATTTCCTCCAGCTCCTTCCCTAACCCGTTTTGTTTACTTTTTATTTTGAGATAGGGTCCCACTAAACTGTCCAGACTGGTGTCGAACTCAGTCCATAGCCCAGAGAGAGTTTGAACTTGAAACCCCCCTGGCAGCTTCCTGTGTATCTGTGATTATATGCCTGCACCACCAGGGCTACATTTTGGGTGGGTTTTTTTTAACTTTATAATTTATATATAAGACCTTTCATTTTCTCTCCTAATTTTTCATCCATCTGTGTGTGCTCAGCCTAAACAGGGTGATCATTATCCCCAAACCAATGAGGTGAAATTCTGTCTTGCTTGGCAGATTGTCCACAAACAATATGCAGAATTTTTCTTCCTTTTCCCAAGCACAGCAACCCTCCATTCATCCCAGACTCTGGGAGTTGCTGTGGGAGATGGTGAGGACCTGAGGGTAGCAAGGTCAGAGACTGGTCAGTTCCTGTCTTAGTTTGCATCCTTGTTGTTAACTTCTTGTTTCTGTACAAACTCCTCATCTCTCTGTTGGAAGAGAGAACCTTTTGCTGATAGTGGTCGCAATGCTTCTCAAAACTTAAAATGCTCTTCATTTTCGTTAAAATTGATTTTCCATTTGCAAAGTGATCCTTTACCCACTCCATCAGAATTTCTGTAATTCCCCAAACATGAATGACTTTATTTTATCTGTGAAATATCCTGTAGCAGTCTAGGGGATGTTGTGCATGTCAGTGAATCAGGATGTCACACAGCTGCACAAACAGACTATCCTACAGGCCTTTGGCCACAAGTTTAAACTCTGGAATTCTCTGTCAATGCTTACAGGCAGATGGAAGTCTTTAGTAGCGTTTCCCTTTGGGGATTTAAAAGGAATGGCTGCTTCTGTTAGAAAAACAAGTTTAAAATGTGATAGTATTGAATTTTTAGAATTAATGTTATGGTAAAGAAGAATTTCTATACAACGAAATGAGTACACTCGGTAGAAAATGAGAAGAAAAATGTCTATTAATTTAAAACCACTGTGCCTGCAACAAGTGTGAATGAACTATGGTGGCACGGGGCATTGTTCCAGAGATCAAAATGGTACCCTCCCCCAACTCTTTGGACAAGTACAAGCACGTGGCTGAGGGTAGAAATGAGTTATGATTCATTCACAGAGTTTCGTTTACATCATGTATTCTTTGAAAACAAAGATCTACTCTCACCCATAACCATGCCCCCACTGTGTATAAAGGGCATTCTGGAGGGAAACCACAGCCCTCTCATCAGCTGTGTGACCTTGGACAAGTTACTTGCTTTCTCTGGGCTTCACCTTCCTCTTGTACTAAACGGGACAGCATGAATAGCATCCACTTTCCCGCCTTAGAGTGATGAGTAATGAGCAGTATCCATGCAGCACTCAGAGCTGGTCTTCCATGTGATTCAGCACAAAGCAATGTGGAGAATCAAGAGAACCGTTAATAGTTGGAGAGGCGCCTAGAGATCACTTAACCCAGTCTCCTAATTTTCAGTGTTGAAAAATTGGGGTCCTTGCTCAAGGTCACTGGGCTGCTGAAGTAGCGGAGTTGGTCTGGGATCCAGATCTCTTCTTCCTGGCTGACAGTTCACCATCCTGATAGTGTGACCAACATCCAGAACAGTAACTGAGATTTATTGGCTGTGGTGGTTGTGCAATGCCTGCTTTGCTCTCTATTTTAGTCTTTCCGGCTGCTTTGGAGATAGTTGGAGATGCTTCTGGTTCACTGGGTGTGCTTTGATGCTCCAATGCAGACAGCCTGGTGGAGGGGAACGTCTCCTGACTGGGAACCAGATGACCAAGACTTTACATCCGCCATTTATGTAGAGAAAGTTCAAAACACTCTTGTTTCTCTTTGAATGTTTCCTAGTTGACCATTTCACTTGTCTAAGGACATGATCTTATAAGTTGTTTGTATTTTTCCACAAGTATGTTTTATGTGTCTATTATGAACCCAGCCCAGCAGTAACAAGAAGATTCTAATTTGCATTGTGTTAAAAGCTCAGCCATCCTTGATTCGTCCCCTGCAGGATACTGGTTCCCTTTTTAATCCCCTCATCTTAATGACCCCAGGCCACAGTCCTTACTTCCTGAAACATATTCTTGGGACACTCAGCTGGAGTTTGTTGCTCTCTCCTGGGAGTCCACTTTCAGTTTTTGTTTGCATGGTCCACTGGCCATGTCTGCTTCCCTGAGCAGTATGAGCTCCTTCAGTGCCAGAGGCTGGCCCCACTGCCTCTGGGATCTCCCGAGATTTGCAGGTACATGGCACTGAGTTGAAGCCAGCCTTAGAAGAAAGTCATTGAGAGGACTAGTTTTAGAGGCAGGAGGTTTCGACTTATAATTCAAACTCGGTCTTTTAACTCTTGTGTTGCTGGAGGAGGGTACCCTTTTTGTTGCTTACTTGATAAATACTTAGTCTTTATCTTTGTGAATAGAAACATGTGCACACTGAATGCCTGACCTACTAAATTAGGTTCTTAATCTCTGTCTGTGGCTCTTTGATGATTTAATTGCAGAAATGTCTCCCAAGCCGTGGTGAAAATTAGCACAAATTGGTTCAGACAAAGCACTTTGCTGAGTGCATGGCACAGAGTAAATGCTCAAAAAATATGAACCATAATGGATTCTGCTATTAATAAAGCACTCGGTAATTGTGGCTGTTGGGAGACCAAAAGAACCCAGTGTGGGCCAGTGCATAGTTCATGCTCTCAGATTCTCACGAGGCTGTCCTCAGCAGCACAAGTCATCGGGTTTCATTTCCTCACTTGTCCAATTCTTCTATCATCTCCAGAAGTTCGGGGGAAAGCAGGGTGCTCAATTGTTACAGAATAAATTTTAGCCCTTTCAGTTGACTTTTGAGTCTCAAAACTTGATCATAGACTTCGGTGACTTAAACATGAAGAAGGGCAAAGAACCTTTGTATACTGAATTTGTCATTTTGTGTACCAGCTGTCCAGGACAACTATTCCTGCACAGATGGATGTATACATGCGTGTGAGTGTGTGTGTGGGAGGGGAGAAGTTTGGAATCTCCCTTGTGCCATGTCTCCCCATAACTGTGACTAAGTACTTCCTGATGTGATAACAACAGAAAGCCCATTCTCCATTCTTTTACAAGATGTTGACTACCACTTAATTTGAATAAGTCATATGTTAAAACATGCTGAAATAGCAAGATGATGATCTTTAAATACCCTCTTACTGCCAAAATACTGGGAAATGAAAGTGTTCGTGAAGGGAGAGAAGAATGGACAACTGAGGAATGTTCTTTCCCACAAAGCTGTTGGAGCAGAAATCTCCTATGTACCCCTCCATGCCTCTTAGGACAGAAACAACCCTCAAATTCCAAATCTTTGTTTATTTACCTGGTGGTGACTTTGCTACATTTCAAACATGAGTTGTCTTTTAGAAGATTTCTGAATTTGGGGCCCAGTGGGTAAGAGTGCTCGTGTAGGAGTTTGAGGGCCTGAGTTCAAACCTCCAGCACCCACATACAAAGGAGACACGATGGTTTGTGCCTGTGTCCCCAGTGCTGTGGCAAGCAGAGACAGGAGGACCCCTGAGGCTTGCTGGTTGTCAGATGAGCACCCAGGTTCAGGAAGTGAGCCTGGCTCAAGAGAACAAGACAGAGAGTAATACAGTAGGACCCCCAGTGTGCACCTCTGATCTGCCAGTGGGCACATGGGTGTGTACACCCACACACATTTCAACAGACAGACACAGAAATTTATTTTTTAAATAAAAGAATACTTTCTAGACCTGAGGAAGGCTTGAAAAGATGGCAGTATTCTCATATGTTGCTGTATTTTGTTTTCTTCTGTTCTTGGTATCTTGTGTATGTGATAAATTTGTTACAGCCGAAGCGCAGACAGTGGCACCTTCTTATAAGCTGCTCCTGAAGTTTATTAGAATCTCACCAGTTTTTCCTTGATGTCCTTTTGTCTGATCCAGGATCCCATTAAGGATCCGTGTCATGACCCCCTCACTTCCCCTTGTCGCTGTCAGTGACTCAGATGCCACTTGTTTTTTTAATTATCTTGATGGTTTTGAGGTCCAGCAGTCAGGTATTTCAGTCATGTCCCTCAACTTAGCCTTGTCCTGTGTTCTCTCATATTGACATCGGGCTGTGGGTTTTGAAGATCCCATTTCATCACATCAGTGAAGGATACTACTGTCAACACAATCTATCACAGATGACATTGACCTTGGTCACCTTGGGTGAGGTAGTTGTCAGCCTCCTTTATTATAAAGTTACTCATCCTCTGCACTTCTACTCTTTAGAAGGAATTGCACTGCTGTAGCATTTCAGCCATGTGATGATAAGCTCTTTCTGTAAATTATCGAACTCATCTGTACAGATTTCTTTTGCCCCACATTTATTTATTTAAGATTTATTTATATAAGTATGGACCCATAGACATTTATTTTATACCTTCGGTTATAAGTTAGTACCATATTATATAGGTTGCCCAAATTGTTCCAACATTTGCCTTTGGGAATTCTTTGGATTACCTCCTGTGTTCCTCTGGCATCCACTGTTCTGTTCATTTAGAGTTCTTCCTTAATTCCTAGTGCTATAAGATGCTAAAGGCTTGTCTAGTATTTCTGTGTCTCAACCCTAGAAGTAACCATTTCTGTAAGGAATAGACTAGAACATTGTTAAAAACCAAGAAAGAACATATGGGAATGTCTGGCAATTTGTATGTCTATGCTGATAATCTATTTACTGTCTTCCTATCTTGCAAAACCTGAGTTTATGCAGTTATTTCCAACTGTCATTGGTGTCATGTGGAACATTCTAGATTCCCACTTCTTTGTTTGTAACTTCCACCATCAACCATCCACTTGCTTGCTTGTGTACACATACAGGGGCTTCTAACCCATACCCAAATGGGGTGTCCTATAGTTGATTTTTTTTTCCCTTCTCCATTGGTCATTCATCTTACTTCCAAAGAAGGGAAGAGATTTGGCTCAAACTAATGTAAACTGTGATCAATGAGAATAAGATCAAGGCCACCTTATACATTGTCATCAACAATGGCTTATAGGACTACTTGACTGTGACATTTTAACTGCTTGGTTCTAAATGTTTGCCCTCATGAATAATAGGGCATATACAAAATCAGTTGAATGGAGGGGCTATAATTAAATCTTCCCAATGCACTATGCTTATTTCCTTACTGAATGTCCTATGGCCTTAAAGGTTAGTGGTAGAACTTTAAGGGAAACACACACACACACACACACACACACACACACACAAACATGGTAGGAATCTATATTGATAATTTTAACATAATCATAATGATTAAACAATCATATATGTGTATAAAAAGAGAAAGATATCTCAGAAACCACATTTCAAGGAAATAAAGGTTGGTTGCTTGTTTTTGTTTTTGCTTTTCAGCTTCCTCAAAGCATGGGCTTAGCGAAATGTATTTACCACACATGATCTCTGTCTGGTTTTGTTATTATTGGACTTCAGAAATGCATCCAATTTCACTTGAAAGTATTTAAGGATATTTAGAGAAAGTTGAGACCATCTTTTTAAACTACTTTTTCACAGAGTGGCTGCCAACTTGCACAAGTCAACACCAGGAGGTCTTTCATAGGGCCTTTTTCTAATTGACCTTTCAGCTACCAGATTTATGAATGGAATACTGTGCCTCATTTTCTCAGTGACTGAAATGATTGTGTGTACAGGAAAATAGGTGTCTGACATATCATAAAACACAAAATATTGTTTTTAAAAACCTATAAACTCTCCTATTAAATAGTTGACCTTTCCTAAGAAGCCCTGTCTGTTCTTAGATTTCAGAGGAAGGAACAGCAGAGTTCATAATTTTAATGTAATAATAATCTAGCTTCATTTCTTTTTTGACCCATACAGACACTTTGTATTGAGATTTCTTGGGTTTCTGTTTAAATTAAAATAAAATCTGCATGTTCTCTTTGAAGTCTTACCAGTTGGCAACACAAGGAAGCTCATTGGTGTGGGCTTATTTCACTAGGAAAATACGTAGAGCTACAGCATGTAAAACATCCATATTCAATGAAGCCCATGACTGCATTTCAGAATGTGCTGCATTTAAAAATGTAGGTCTCTAGTATGAACCAGAAGGTAATGATGAACAGGAAAGTAGATCATTGCTGCATGTGATAATGTGCTCCCATAATCCCAGCACTTGGGAGGCTGGGGGAAGAGGATTATGAGTTCAAGGCCAGCCTGACCTATATTGGAACATACTTTTCATAGTAAGAGGGAAAAAAAGGAAAATAACAAGAAAGTAGATGAAAATTAACATTGAAAACAGCTAGAGCTGGCCTAGGTTTGTTGGTTTGTTTGTTTCTGTTTTCCGTCTCTGTGTGTAAATGCAAACTCTGTTGGGCTTGGATGGAAGAGTTTACAGAAAATTTCAAAGGGGTTGTTGATGATAAGTTTATTCAAAAGAAAAATCATAGAAGTATCAGCGGTGCTACTAATTCCCAGGTGTCTGGAGAAAATATTCTGCCTATACTTCTCTAAAGCCAGTGACAGTTCTCTCCCTTGTCACGTTTTAAGAGAAGTACAGTGGCATTTGGGTCAACTGTGCCGTTGTACAGTCTCTAACAGCCAGGCTGGTTTTCAGTAAGAGTCTAGAAGTTCTAAAACACCGCAAGTAGATTCATTCAGCCAGGGGATATACAACATGTGCATTGCACACTCACGCGTGTGAACATACCCCAGTGCTGCTGGCGCTGGCCTCCGCCTTCGGTACCTTAGATGAAGACAGTACTGAAGGCACAATAAGAAAGGTATTGTCGTTCATTCTGTGTGCAGTCATGAATTTAACACCACGTCATTTTTCACTCAACACCTGTCACCTGCAGTTGGTGTTTTTACTCTTTTGGCTCGGTGGGGGGCCTGCCACCCAGCTCCCAAATATATCACACATAGTCTTATTCTTACTTATGAATGCCCAGCCTTAGCTTGGCTTATTTCTAGCCAGCTTTTCTTAAATTATCCCATCTACCTTTTGCCTCTGGGCTTTTATTTTTATCCTATATACCTTTCTTTACTTCTTACTCAGTGGCATGCTGTGTAGCTGGGTGGCTGGCCCCTAGAGTCCCCCTCCTTCTCTCACTCCTAGATCTCTTCTTCCCAGATTTCTCCTTCTATTTATTCTCTCTGCCTGCCAGCCCCGCCTGTCCTTTCTCCTGCCTTGCTATTGGCTGTTCAGCTCTTTATTAGACCATCAGGTGTTTTAAACAGGAAAAGTAACACAGCCTCACAGCAACATTAAAAAAAATGCAACATATCTTGGCATCATTAAGCAAACGTTTCACAGCATAAACAAATGTAACACATCTTCAAATAATATTCCACAACAGTCTTCCTACCTCAGTGACCCTGTGTCGTCAAGGAAACTGCTACATTTTTTTAACTTTGTTTTTATTTAAAAAGTGCAAAATATACTAAGCTTCACTGGTTCAGGTGGAAATCGCAATTTTTGTGATGTGTCAAAGAACCAGGTATATGGTCTGGGTGATGACATTCCCTTTCCAGTGTAACAAAGTAAGAACTGGATGTTGGTCTGTAGTCACAGAGATGAATTTCAAATGGAAACATTACTTCTTCTGTTTGCACGAGTCAGCCCGTTTATATTTTACAATATTCAGTTGTTGAAAATTAATCTTTTCTGTGAGATCTCAGTATAAAGTCTCACGAAGAAGAAAAATTCACACTTGCGTCCTCCGTGAGTTCTTCCTCTGTGGGTTTGTCCTAGAGTTCACAGTAAGCAATTGAGCAGGAGTAGACGTGACGATTTCATTTCTCCATGGGGGTTTCCCTGTAACTTAGTGTGCAGACTGCCACTCCCACGTCTCTTTCTATTGTGGTATGGCTGAAGGTAGGGTGAGGGCCACCTAGAGTATACAGCCTGTGGTACCTCTGCCTAGGTGGCACCTGGGATCACAAGGAAGAGGAGTTGGAATTACCTGCCCTATGTATTTGGAAGGAAAATTCATCCGGATTTAGTTACCTAACTGCTGGTAACTATTGATTGATGTTTTTCATTCAGTTTGAAATTTTCTTGGCTCGTGATATGTCAGGGTTTTTTTTTTTTAACCAAAACTTGAGCTTTTTGTGTATTATGTCATGAGACTCCACATCCTCCTTAAACCTTCTGCCTCCACTGACTTCATCTAACACTTCTCCAGCAAGCGAGCAATGGCTGCCAGCTTGCCACGCTTGCACAGAGGTGCAAATCCAGGTTCCCCACTTACGTTCTTGTTGACACCCTATATATGAAGGTCTTCATTCAAATTGGGCAGGGCGAGAATTCCCAGAGGACAGGGGTTTGACAAAGCCCCAGATGCTGGATGGGGTAAAAGTCTAGTCTTCACACATAGTCTCTCCATTGACACTCTGCAGGATGCTTCCCTACCCACTCAGAGACATGGAGGTCTTCCTGTTTTGTCTTCTGTTAGCATGACTCTGGCAGAGGTATCAGGATCCTTTCTGGAGGCTCATGAGAGTGAAAGTCTCATTCTTGCTTTGAGCTTTTGCTGGCACGTATGATCACAGTTTCCTCTGTGGTATTTGGGCAGAGCAGAATAGTTGTGGTTGAAACTTTTCTGTCTTCCCAGGTTGTCTTCCCCCCCCCCCCCCCCCCCCCCCCCCCCCCCCCCCCCCCCCCCCCCCCCCCCCCCCCCGCTGTCTGATGGCTAGAAAGAGCAGGCTTTTGTTTGAGGCTCTCTGGGCCCATGCCCACTGGTCTTTCTGGTTTGTTATAGCTACAAGAGCAAGAGATGTGGGGGGGGGTAGAATTTGTGGGTCCCCACATCATGTTGTTTATTGTCGTCTGAAATCTTGGGGTGGTCTGCTTTCTCCCTACTTCACAATCATCTTTTTAAAAATCTGTGGCGTGCAGGGTGGTTGCTGTTTTCCAAGTTGTACTTAGCAAAAGTACCTTAAAAATACCTTCCTTGAAGTAGTAGTGCCTGCTGTTTGAGTTCTGTTATTCCTTGTCCCCTTCGCCAGATGTTTTTATTATGAAAGTTTCCAAAAATAATGCAAAGGATAAAAGCATTTCACCCTATACCTCACATATTTACCACACAGCTTCAACAACTGAGTGCTCTGCTCTGTTGGGTATTTATCCATCTGCTCATTCCATCTATCTGTTCATTTGTTTTTGATGGATATCAGCACAGTTCACCAATAATCACTTTAGCACACTTATCAGTTAGACTTCACTCTGTGAGTTTTCTACGATTAATTTTACATCAAGTAAAATGCACAAAAATCATAAAGATGTGTGATAATGCAACCAATATTGGGATAAATTCTGTGAAAGTTTCCAAAACTTCGGAGAAGTTAATGTTAATGATAGCTATCAGTTTATTTGAGGCTGAAAACTTAGCTGTAACAGAAGCACACTGTGGTGTTAGTATTATAAAAACAGAGTTTAGCTTCCTGGCACCAAACTTTCTTTTTCTTTTTCCTTTTTTTGGTTTTTCAAGACAGAGTTTCTCTGTGTAGCTTTTGGAGCCTGTCCTGGAACTCACTTTGTAGACCAGGCTGTCCTCAAACTCACAGAGATTCACTTGCCTCTGCCTCCTGAGTGCTGGGATTAAAGGCGTGCGCCACCACCGCCCAGCCAATATTTTCTTTTGTAAAGGAGAAACCATGGTTTTCACAGTGCCATGACTGTGAAGTCCTTAGTTGAGAATGCTGAGCTCAGCATGGAGGAGCATCCTGTTTCAGGAACTCTGAGTGTACTGGATTTCTGCACAAAATATTGCTAGATTGCTGCAGATGGGCTCTGCTGTGGTTCATGGGCCTTGATTTGTCTGGCCCTAACTATTATGTAAGTTTTGCACTCTTTTTCTGTTTCCCCAAAATGATTACCTAGGGGGACTATAGCTCATGATTGATTGAGTCCCTGATTGATATCAAGGGAGTCCTACCAGCTGCAGGATGGGACAAAACAGACTTTATGTGAGATTCCAAAGAGAGTAGGCAAGGTTGCTGTTAACAGTCCAGGAAAAGACAGATAGTATTGTCTCAAACTTTTATTGCAACTTTTTTCTGACTTCATTTTTCTTTATACAGTTGATGGACTAGACAAAGCCTCCATAGCAAACTCAGATGGCCCCCCAGCAGGTTCCCAGACACCTCCCTTCAAGAGAAAGGGGAAACTCTCCACCATTGGTAAGATCTTCAAGCCTTGGAAATGGAGGAAGAAGAAGACCAGCGACAAATTCAGAGAAACCTCAGCAGGTACGTACCTTTCACCGTTGGTTGCTTTCACCGTTACAAGATGGAGAAGTGGTTAGCATTTTCAGCCAGTCGAGCATTCTGTTTTAGGGGATGGTTTTTTTTTTTTTTTTCTGAAAGAATGTGAATTTGTGTTTAACAGGAAATGATTTCACTTAAAGATCAAACAGTTCAAGCCTTCTGGCTGCCCCTTAGTTGTTCTGACTTTGGCTTTCTCATGTAGCCTGACATGAAAATACACTTCTGTCCATTCATAGAGATGACGGCATGTGACGAAGCAGAGGGACAGTAAAAGGTTGGAGGTGGAGATGGTGTCTGTCAGTGTCAGAGCATCAAGCACCCATTTTTTTTCATACATACGTAGTCACATGCTGTCTACCTACTACTACTAATAGACATATTTATTGATTAAAACTTTATTCTTCTTTAAGCAAGATCTTGTTGCAGGCTGGCCTTGAATTTACTACATAGCCATGGCTGGCATTGAACTCCTGATCCTCCTGACTTTACCCCCTGCATGTTAGGATTACATGGGTGTACCACCACACCTGGCTCAGAACTTTTTTTTTTATGTCTTCATTGTTGTGTGTTTTTTTTTTTCAGAGACTGGATGAAGGAAGTGTTGATGTATTTGTTGTTTATAATAATTTCCCATCACATCCTTAGAACGAAGCAATAGTTTCTGTCTTAGAAAAGATGATGGGAAATTACTTTATTGTCATTTACTTTGTGGATTTATTAAACATCTAGAATTACATTGGGGTGGGCATGGTGACATGAGCACCAACCTATTGAAGGGGGAGATGGGAGGACTGTGAGCCTGAGTATAGCGAGACCCTAAACTGAAGTAAAAGAATGGATGACAAGCAGACCCTGTATGAGAAAAAATGAATAAAAGAATGTCATTGCTTGGTACCTTTTACATGGACTTGTGGGGGGAATTAGTTTTGATTCTAAGCTCAATTTCAACAAATGCTAGGTATCCATGGAATTTTGTTTGAGGACAAAAAGGTGTTTATCTCTTGATATAAGTTCAGCTTTCTTCATGCTTCCTATCCAAAATGATCCCTTTATCAAAATTCCCCATGTGTGCAGGATCACAGATCAGGTCTTATTGGTCTAGGTAAGACTACCCTTGTGTCCTTGAGCTGTGAAACAGAAAATACTAGACACAGCCCAAGTGTGTGTAACAGGAAAACCAAGGATCCCTAGAGACACGTGTCCCTGCTTCACACTCAGGTAGAAAATCTGATTATTTGCTGTCTAATGAGCAATAATGATACCTGAGAATTGTTTCAGAATTGCCTTGAAGAAATGAAGTTATAAAAATGGGGTGTGGGGGGGTTGTCAGGAGTTGACATTTGTAGACAGTGTGTTCCAGAGTTTGTTGTTGTTTTGTTTCTACTGGTTGATATTTGGAAATATTTGTAATAAAAAACCAAGTAGAAAAATGATAGAGACCTGGATTGGCACAAAATGGATACTGAGACCTCTTGCGTGTCTAAGGGCTTCCTGGATTAGAAACCAGTGGGAGCTGGTGGACAGTGGGCCGAGTGACGACCACTAAGTGATTTTTCTTTCTACCCAACACTAGATGACCCAGATCAAACCAGCCTCTGGGCCTCATTTTCTTTGTTAAAATTGGAATTAGATGAGCTGAATTCTAAGGTGTTTTTCTTCCAGATTCTGTTGTTGGACATCAGGGAGACTCTTGGCTTTCTAGTTCCTGGCTAGACATCTGTTATCCCTGCTTCTTGGGAGTAGACTGAACCACATTGCCCTTCTGAAGTGCTCTCCTCTCATGTTTTCCCAAGCATTGCTAGCATCCGGCTCTGCAAGTTACCATGGTTACTCGAGATGGGAGTAATTCTCTGGACTATCACATTAAGATGTTGAGAGAAGACAGGCTTTCAGTTATCTGTGTTGCCCTTTATGTAGATCTGAAGCTACTAATGTTTCTCTTTAGAGAGGACATCTACAGAGAATCTCCTCTTTTCTCTTTTCTCATTATTTATTTGAATTATAAAATAGTTTTCACCATACTTGTATGTTTATCTTAAGGCTTTAATTTCTGTTGAGACCTGGAGAAGTATCCATGAAGCTTAAACAAAGACACCAAGAGGCCTGAGACTATAGCTCGGTGGTAGAGCACTTGACTGGTATCATCCATGAGGCTGTAAGCTCAGTTCTTAGCACTTACAATGGGGTAGCGGCTTTTTTTTTTGTTCTCATGTTGAGGGAAGATGTAACCCAAAAAATGGAAGTAACCAAGAAAAATGGTGTCTTCCTTGGAAAAGCTATTTCCAATAATGAAATCAGGTTGTTTGAACATGACATAGGCCACACACAGTCTTAGCAAGATCTGGGACTGGGAGAGAAGGTGGGAGAGAAAGTCTTCAGTGTCGGTCCCTTACAGCCCTAGGCTGATGATATTCGCCGTGTTCCAAGGTCAGTGATAATATATCACCTTTCCCAGACCAGTGGGATATTTAGGTAGCAGAAGATAAGCCGTAACATGAATTTGTGGGTGCCATTTTCATTGCATGGGATGACAGGAGTCTCAGCCTTGGTCTGTTTTAGTGGTACTGAGCCAACTATGCTTTGGGATGCCCCTTTAAAGCTCAAAGAAGCATCTTACCTATGAGGCCGACTGAGTCTGTACACGGACTTTCAGTTCCTTGCCATTGTTCCTAAGCAGAAATGTACCTGTAGCTCTGACTCATTCTCCAGGCCGGGAGAACACCACTCTTCTCCATCCATAGTCATGGGTACTTTTGCGGCACGGCACATTCTGAGAAATACGCCATTAGGTTGGGACAGTGTGTGTGAACAACACACACTGGAATGGCGGCCGTGTCCCATAAGCCCAGCTCCAACCCCCGCTTGAATACCATTTCTACACCCATACCATTTCTGCTGTGTCTCATCTTGTACATGAGGCCTTCCTCGGTCTCACCTAAGCTCAGATGGTTTTCCTTCCTTTCCTTTAGAATCCAGAATGTCATTTCTATTTCTTTCCTTTCTAAATATTTCCCCCTGTTGTGTTGTAGAGCAAGGGATACAAGCATAGCCTCTGCACCTTTGTTTCTTTGTTGGTTTCTTTCAGTCCCAGGGATTAAAACCAGGTCCTCCCAGGGGCTAGACAATCACTCTACCACTGAGTGATTATATCCACAGCCCTTGGCTTTTTAAACATCTTGCGTCTCCCAAATGTCAGACACGCAGGCAGACCCTCAATCTAAACACGGTTGTTCCCCTGACTGCTCCGCTCCGTCTCCTGTTACCATCAAAACCAGATGTTTTGAAAATAGCCCGCACCTGCCGCTTCCATTTTCTCCCCCCACACAGCACCCATCTCCAGAGAAGGTGCTGCTCACCACCACAAGGAAGCACGAGGAATGAGGGGAGGGAATGCGCGAAAGCTCTGTGCACGTATGCACTGCATCCCAGGCGCTGTAAGAAGACCTCATCTCAAAAGACACACACACAGCAATCAAAAAATAAATAAATAACTAGGGGAACTTTCTCTTTCCTCACTTTTGCCCTTATTTAAAAGCAGACTGTTCTCCTAGATAAAGAAAATCAAGGCTTAATCTCCATGAGCGCTGTGGTCTCCGTGTGCTGTTAGTAATGGCAAAGGCATGCCTGTGGAGATTTTTAGATAGTGTCATTGTAAGTTGCAGCATTCTAGGAATCAGAATAACTTGGAGAGAGCCATCTGGCAAAACCCTGAAGTCACTGAGAGTGCTCTTACGGTACCTAATAATAATTGCTTTTATTGAATGTTGTTACGTACCACACTCTGCTCCAAGAACTCCATTCAGATTGGCTCCCCAAGTCATGAGAGCAACCTTACAAAGTTCAAGCGATATGTTACCCACTTCTATTAGCAAGGAGTCTTGGCCTAGGATAGTCAGCCCACTTTCTTCTGGAAATAGGAGTCTGGAAGCCAAAGGGCACCGCAGCCCGCACTTTCTATAGTTCCCTTACACTGTAGCCCTGTAAGGTAACTTCCTGCACAGATCAGTAATGATCGGGCCTGGGTAGGTGTCACTAACCCATAGGTTTGCCTCATTGGTCAGCTTTTGCTGTAAGACGGATTTGGTCTGAGTAAATTACTTCGGTTCTGCTTGGCTGGCCCGATTTTCAGGAGTGCGTGTTCAGAAACACGGTTGGCAAGGATCAAAATTATGTTTGGTCCTAGAAAAGCATAATATTCTCTGTAACCATGGAAGCATAATATTGCTGCCCGGGATTATTTTCCATATCTGCAGAAAAGGATGAAAGTGAAGGGATTTCTCAGAGATGGTTAAGGCCTCGTTAAGGCCTGCTCTGGTTGTATAAATACCTGGAAGCCATTTGATCCTTACCTCTCTGAGTCCACTGAGAAAGCAGGTGTGCTGTCATGTAGCACTCATCTCCACACCGTATTTGAAGAGCAAGACAGAATCGGCCCTGTTTCCCAATGTACTATAGCAGAGCAGAGTTCCATAGCCAAGCAATGGGCACAACCAGGTCCACAGATAGTGCCTTAACATTTCCGTCTGTGGTATGCCTGCCACAGGAACAGACAGTGGTGACCCTGTCACAGACTCTAGTCCACTGAGGGTCAACTACCTTCTCTTTTCAGTTACCTAGCAGGAAGCAGAAAGTCAACTCAAATAAGCATGTAGACTATCAGTGAGTGAGTAGAGAAAAATACAGCAAAGAGCTGAAAGTGGGCTGTAGAGGGAGATTATTAAAATGGAGTGGTCAGGGATACGTCATGGGAAAGAAAAGCCCCATGAGAAATCCTGTTGATGAATTACATGAGTTCGAGGTCATATGCACACCCTTCTATCACCAACGGTGTTAACATAGGGCTCTCCTTCTTTATGCATCATCTCCAACAGCCACAGTGCTTGACGCTCATGCAGCTGCTGGCTGTTACCTCATCTGCTACCAGCACTGTGTCTCGGAGATAGATATGGGTTAGGGAGAGCCAGGCCTGAGGAGGCTGGGACCGCTGTCTCCTTTCCATCTGTGTCCATCACCTGTGGCACGTGTTCACGGGAACCCCATCCGTGAGCTCTCTTCCTCAGTGGGGCCCATTTCTCCTGTCACCGTCATGATTGCAGTTTGAGTTCCCTTTCATCTGTGAGCATTTCTCTTCATCATCCCTTATTTACATAATTTTTCTACTCCTAGATGTCTTTCATTTTTTTTTCCAGTTTAGAGCAAAGGAAGGCATTTCCCAACTTCACTCACACTCCCTTTTAGTGAGAAGACTATTTATAATGATGGATTGAATGGGGCTGGGGGGATATAGCAGTCACAGCCAAAAGAACACTTCAGTGATCTCCAAACTATGGGTCTCACAGTTACCAGGGATGGTTTGGGCAGCACCTTTTGGAGGCATTTTTTGTGAATTGTCCCTAGAAATGGGGCTTTTCCTTGAGTACTGACCTGTGCCAACCATGTCAAACCCTTACCCTTCTAGGAAACACACGGTATTTTGCCTTATTCAGAAATTTTTTTTCCTGTTCTGCCTCTCTGCTGCTGCTACAGATCAGTGAACCTTGAATCCCCCAGGAAAATATATTTACTCCCTGTGGTCACAACAGTGTGCACCTCTGAGATCTTAGAACCAACTGTAACATGGCTTTTGGGAGCACAGATGTGCAAAGATTCCTGAATATGTAACCAGGGCCTTCCAAAAAGGTCATTCATTGTTTTGCTTTTCTTTTGTGTGTGTGTGTGTGTGTGTCTTACAATTCTAAGAATTTTAATATGTGAATAGTCTTGCCCAACCACTTCCAAAGTTAGGATGTATCACTGCCAACTCACTGCTCCACAACCCAAATCTTCCTCATGCTGCCTTTTATAAGTGTGAATCAACCTCTCCCACTACACTTTGGCTACTGTAGGTCAGTTCTTTATTCACTCTGACTTTAAAAAAAAAAAAGTACTAATGCATTCTTTCCAAAACTTGAAAAAAAAAAAGAAAGAAACGTAATTCACACAGAAGCCCAAAAGGCCCCAAATAACTAAAGCAATCCTTAGCAGAAAGAACAACGCTAGACGTATCACAATCCCTGATCTCAAATGATAATGGAGGGACCTGAAGAGGTGACTCAGGAGTCAGAGTATGCACTGCTCCTGCAGCTTGCAGAGGATTGGAGTTCCATTTCCAGCACCCACATCAAGTGGCTGACGACCACCTATTCCTGCATCAAAGGATTCAGCGCCCTCTTCTGGCTTCTGCAGACACCTGCACTCACATGCACATACCCAAGCATACACACACACACACACACACACACACACACACTAATTTTAAAAACCTTCTGATTATATTACAGAGCAATAATAACAAATACCATGGTGCTGGCACAAAAACAAACTCAAAGACTGAGAAGACCATAACTAAACCTATACAGTTGCAGCCAACTGATGTTTACTTAACAAGACTGTCAGAAACATACATTCCAGAAAAGACGGCTGCTTTAACCAGTTGTTCTGGGGAAACTGGATTTTCATATGTGAAGCAACAAAAATTAGATGGATATTTCTCACCCTGCACAAAAATCAACTCAGAATGGATTAAAGATCTTAATATAAGATCTGAAATCTTGAAACTGCTAAAGGAAAATATAGGCAAAACGCTTCAAGATATATGGGCATAGGCACGGGTTTTCTGAACATACTCCAATAACACGGGAAATAATATCAAGAATTAACAAATGGGACTACATGAAGTTAAGAGGTATCTACACAGAAAACAACCACCAGAGTGAAGAGGCAGCCTACAGAGTGGGGGGCAGTGAATCCTTACCAGCTACACATCAGCTAGGGATTAATAGCCAGGATATATAAAGAAACAACCAAAATCAAACATCCAAACCACAAATGTTCCGATCGAAAGCTGGTCTAATTAACTGTATAAACAGTTCTCAAAAGCCAGAATACAAATGTCCAGTAAATACTGGGAAGATGTTCAACATCCTTAGCCATCGGAGAAATGCAAATGAAAACTGCTTTGAGATTCCATCTTACCCAAGCAGAATGGCTACCAAGCAAACAAATAATAATAGGTGCTGGCAAGGATATGGGGAAAGAAGAGCCCTTTTTCACTGATGATGAGAATGTAGAATTATATAGCCATTACAGAAATAAGTATGGAGGCTCCTGAACAATAAACAAACAAACCTGAAAATGGGACTACTATGGAACTGAGCCATCCCAGTCTTGGGTAAGGGCTCTAAGGAAACACATCACAAAGACTTGCACATCCATGCTTATAGATAAAATATTTACCGTCGTCAGTAAGTGGAACCAGCCTACACATTCATCAGTATCTCAGTGGATAAAGATATGCAACCCTAGAGAGGAATACCAGACTTGGCATGTCTTCTTCCATATGGGGGACCTAAATTTTATATTTTGTATATGTGTGAGTGTGTGTGTGTGTTGTTCAAAAACTGGAAAGTGGTTTGTGGGAGATCTTAATGATGACTGAAATACAGAGAGTAATAGAATACATGCAGTAGAAAATTGAAAGTGGAAGACTTGACTGGGAGAAGAAATGGAACTAGCTATTGTTAGGGAGGGGACTTGAGAGAGGCCAGTGAGGGAGACGGACAGATAGGAACAGAGTGTATTGAATATGTGTGTAAACATGCCATGAAGAAACGTACTGCTTTGTAAACTAACCTAAAAAGTCAAAAACAAAGCAAAGGACACTGTCATTCAGTATTAAATTTGGAGTCTGGTGGCTTTCTCTCAGCACAGCCCCTTTGGCCATTGATCAGTATATCCTGCAGGCATCCATCTTCCGTTTTTGCTGTTAAGTGGTATTTTGTGGTATGATTTCGTTCTGTGATCTGCCTAGCCAATCACCTGAGAAGGGACAGGGTAGTTAGTTCCCATTGGGAGTAAGGATGGCTGAATCTACTATAAAATTCTTAGATAAATTTCTGTGGACCAGAGTTTTTACTTGTTAGGGGGAAATATGTAGGAATGGGTCCTATGTTGAGTGTGTTTAACATTAAAACAATTACCAAACATTTTCCAGAGTTTTCCATTTCTGCCGGCAATGTCAGACTGTTCTGGTTGCTCCACATCATTGTCAGAATTTGATATTGTTGTTATTATTTGTTACTTTAGTGACAAAAAAATCATAAATCACTAGGAATGGTGATGCTCGCCTGTGATCCTTGCACACAGAATGATGAGTAAGGAGTATCTATAAAGCTGCAGGCTAGCCTGGGCTACAGAGCAAGACAGTGTCACCCACAAATGATCAAATTTACTGTGTTAACTATTTTTAAATGTGCAGTTCAGTCATCTCAAGTGGTTTAACATGATTAGGAAGCCAAGTCTCTGACCATTTAGTCTTGCAGAACTGAAGCTCTTACCTATTCAACAGCTAGCTCCTGTCTTCTGGCTACCTCCTTTTGTCTTTGCTATAAGTTGACATTATTAGTATCTGAAATGAGGTCTCACTGCATTGCTCAAGGGCTCAAACCACCCTCAGGGCTTCATTTTAGGTCACAGAAATTTTTCTTGCTTTTGTAAAGCTTTTATAATTTTATGTCATACATATGTAGGTCAATTTGGGGGTAATATTCATCTCAGGTGTGATGTTTGATACGCATTTCTAGTCATTTCAGTCTTATTTGCTGGGAAAAAAAAAACAATTTTTTTTTCCATTGAATCACCTTTCTACAACTTCAAAACACCTCTTTGAGAAAGGTCAGCTTTAGTCTTCTGGCTCATTTTTATGGTTCAGTTAGTTTTCTCTCAGTTGAGTTTTAAGATGACTTTATATTTGCTAGACACATTGCCCTGGTCGGGTGTTGTTTGGAGATATTCCCTCCCAGTCTGCACCATGCCTCTCCATTTTTTAACGGGGCTTTTTATACAGCAACAGTTCTTCATATTGGTGGTGCACAGCTCCTCTGTCCTCTTTCTGGGTTGTGTTTTCCATGTCTTGGAGGGACTCTGAGCAACGCTTGCTGGAAAGACTCATCTCCACAGTGCCTCGCTTTTGCGCCTCTGCAGAGTTAATTGGCCACATATGTGGGATCTATTTCTGGACTCACTGTTCTGTTCTCCTAATCTCTGTGTCTGTTCCTTCACAAATACCAGACTTTCTTCGTTACTGTAGCTCTTAAACCTGAAAGTTAGTTAATGTAGTTTCTCTTAATTCTTCATTTTACAACTATTTTAACTAGTCTTCTTTCTTTGCCTTCTCATTTAAACTTTTGAATCAGCTTACCTATATTCTAGAAATGTCCCTGATGGAATTTTTGTTGTTGTTGTTGGAATTGCATTAACTCTGTACCAAAGTTTGGATGTATTTGATTGAGGGCTTCTTTTCTGTGTTGAATCATCTACTCTGTGAACTGATGTGCTTTTCCATATAATCAACTCTTTCATTTCTCTCATAAACATTTTGAAGTTTTGAGAAGACCATGTTAAGTTTATAATTATGTGTTTTCTTTTTTTTTCAGCTATTGCAAATCATATGTATTTTAAATGTTTCTAATTGTCAATTTCCATTGTTCATTCGAGTCTATAGATATATGATTGTATATATATTCATATTTTGAGAGTATTCTCTGGCTAAGCCGTCTGTGGATAGAAATGGTTGTATTTCTTTTTTCCTTGTCTGTGTGCCTTTTCTTGCCTTCTCCCCCCATAAGCTAACATTTCTGCTCCAATAGAAAGTAAGTGAGGAGAAAGGGCATCCTTGCCTGGTTCCCAACTGTAAAGGGAAAATATTCATTAAATGTGTTTACTGAAGGCTTATTTTATGTGAACTTTATCAAGCTGAGGAGTTCTTCATATTTCCTGGTATGCTGAGATATTTATTACATATGAATAGATATTAGATTTCTTTTTTTTAATCTAAAATAAAAAAGAGTGTTTGCATGTAAGTCCATGCATCATGTGTATGTTTGGTGCCTACAGAGGCCAGAAGAGAGCATCAGATCACCTGGGACTGGAGTACAGATAATTGTGGGCCATAGTGGGGGGTGGGTATCAAACCCAGGCCCTTCTAGAATAGCAACAGCTGCTCTTAACTACTGAACTATCTCTCTACCCCAATACTGGATTTCTTGAATGTTCTTTCTGTATTAATTAATGTGCTCACACATGGGCTTTCTTCTTTTAAATAGTATTATATTTGGTTACATTGATATATTTTTAAATATTGAACCAGTTTGTTTTCATTCCTGGAATATGACTCCACTGAGTTATGTTCCCCGCACACACACCCCTGCTCTCTTGTTTTTATTGGGTAACTCTTTAACTATTGGTGATATTGATCTATAGTTTTCTTTTCTTATACGTGCAACTCTCTGGTTTGGATATTGGAGTGACACCGATCGCACAAAATGAACCGGGAGGTGTCCCTTCCTTCTACTCCTGGAAGGAAGTTCATGACACTGGTGGTATTTCTTCTTCCAATGTTTGGTCAGATTCACCAGTGAAGCAGTCAGACGCTGAGGGATGTAAGTCTGCCTCTTCACTTTCTTGAATAGCAATAGGGCCATGTGAGTGTTCTCTTTCATCTTAGGTGTGTGCTGGTGGGCACTCTGATGCTTTCCAGTGGGAGGCAGAGCAAGACTCTCTCTCGATTCCTTTGCTTTTAACTGACTGCCTCTCCTCCGCCAGTAAACGCAGTTGTTGCCTGCTGCCTTCTCAGTGGGGTTGGTCATTTCTCTTTCTCTCTAGCACCCGTGTTGTTTTTTTCAACAGCCTTGATGAGAGGTGATTCACATACCACGCACTTCACTCGTCTAACGTTTGTAACTATTTTTTTTTAGTAATTTTCAAAAGCTGTGTAATCAGCACCACAGTCATTCTTAGCATTCCATCACCTTAGAAAGGAATCCCATTCCCACTAACACTCCTCACTCACTCCCATCTCCCCAGCTCTGCTCTCTGCCTCTTCTTGACATTTCATGTAAATACTCAACAATAAACGTGTGCTGTCTTGTGACTGATGTTGCCTGCTTAGCATGATGGTTTCAAGACCACCCTTCTAATAACAGGCACCAGTACTCGGTCTTTTTCCACTGCTGAATGGTTTTCAGTTGTATAGATATAATGTATTTCATTTGTTGGCTGGTAGACTTAAGTTGTTTCTGCTTTGGGCTGTAACGGATAATTCTTAGATGAGCATTTGTAGGTAGATCCTTGGGTAGATGCACATTTTCACTTATCTTGGTTGTTTACCTATGAATGGAATAGTCGAGTCTTAGGACAGCTTGCTGTTTAACGTTCTGAAGACTGTTTTCCAACATAGCCACACCATTTACTGTCCCCCGATATGGTGCAATCAAGTTTGTCTACGTCTGGCCTACATTTGTTATCAGTCTTCTTTTATCCTTTACATCATGCAGGCTGTGAAGTTATTTCCCAAGCACTCTTAGTTCTTTTTCTTCCTTACTCTTTCAAGCAAAAGTTGCCTTCCAGCAGAGATTTTTCTTTGAAGTTTTCTCCAAGTCAAGGTCTCACTGTGTATATGTAGCTTGAGCTGGTTTTGAACAAGATCCTCTTGCCTATCTGACAAGTGCTGGGATTACAGGCATGCACATCATGCCTGGCTAAGGGCAGGGATTTTCAAGTTCTCTGGCGAAGATCCTAAGGCTACTAGAACAGTCCTTGGCTTGTATTAGACATTCAGTAAATGTTTGTGGAATGAATGAACAAAAGCCCTGATCCCATTTCACATACAGAGTATTTGCAAATGAACCTTTTTAGTTTGGGAAGCTTAGAGGACAGGAATTAGACTTATTTTCAAACCTTCTTTAGGTCATATCACAGAGTTGTCCAATAAAGACTGAAGGAACCTTGAAAGGCCATAATAAATAGAGTGAATATTTCACCAGCTTGATGGATAGAATGGGACCTGCTCTTTCATTAATGAGTAAAATGCTTATTAATTAAGTATTTAAGTATTATTAAGCATACATGGGGTGCTATGTATGGCAATATGAAAGTCATTGTAGAGACTGATTGGCAAAAGGGAGGCAAGCCGTGATTTTATTCTAGTTCAATCATTGTTTACTTAATTTCGTATGTTCTAACTGAGTCTCTCAGACCAAGTGTGTATAAGAAATGCTGTGGTTCAAAGAGATAATACATGTATGATAATTTTATCATACATACTTAAAAAAACTCTTATATTGTTTTCCTAGAGGTAGACGGTTGTGCTAAAGTAGACTCTTTTTAAATCTAATAGATAGGAAATATACTTGATCTTAGTTGTTAACTTGATGGGGTATAGGATCATCATGGAAGCAAAGCTCCAGACATGTCTATGAGAGGTTTTCTAGACTGGATTAAATGAGGTGGGAAGACCTACCCTAACTGTAGGCAGCACCATCCCATGGTCTACGGTTCTGGACTGGATACAAAGCATAAAAAAAGCTGAGCACCAGTGCTCATTGCCCTTTGCTTCCAGGCTGTGAGCTCAACTGGACAACTACCTCATGATTCTGCTACCAGGCCCTGCCTGCTATGATGAAATGACTGTCCCTCATACTCAACAGTTCCTTTTTCCATTACCTTTGTCCGTCGGGATATTTTGTCACACTAAGAAGAAGAGTAATGGATCAGGGAGAACAAGTATTTATTACTCTTTGGTTTTGTTACTCCTTGATTCAGCTTTTCTATATGTAGGTAGATGGGAGGAATCAGTAGAGCCTTACCTTTCATTTACAGACCGTGCATTATTTATGGCCATCTCTCCTCATGGGAAAACCCACTTAAGAGAAAGAGTACTATATGAGATATGTTGCTAGGCATTCATCACCATTGAAATCAGTGTCCTTACAAGTACAGGCAGAGTTTACCTTCTACAGATTCATATAAACTACGACCTCTGTTTCCAAACAGAGTGAAGGGGCCTCCCTTTCTTCCTATGCATTCTGGAGAATGGGTTGTTATTCGTTTAATCCAAACTGAAGTTTGCATTTACTCTTGTGGCTTCAGAAAGCTGACGAGTATTTCAAAGACTCAGTCTGTTCTGGATTGGGGGCGGGCAATTTTTTACTGAGCAAGAGAACTCAGAGAAGCAAAACTTTTGAGCCTTCTAGGAAAACAGCCACAAAGAAGCCATTGATACTAGTGCTTTTTCTAAATTCTGGTTATAAGTGACATGTTAAAAAACAATGTCCACTAGACTGCAATTTATTATTGTTAACTGTCTTTAGTTTCTCATTCATTGCATTTGTTCCTACCATAGGTGGTAGGATGGAAAGGGGTAATGTTCCCATCAACCTCTTCATTAAAAGGAGGCTTCTATTGGAGTTTTTACTGCTTTCAGAGAGTGGCTGACTGTATCCCTTACTTTGGTAGATCATTTCCCAATTTTATTGCCCTTTGGAGTGGTGCCCGCCTCAAGTACTTCGAAAAAGTACAACAGAGCTCCTTCTAGCCAGGTCTGAGGACTCCTATCAGGAAAGCCCATTATTGTATTTCCTCTGTGTATTATTTCCCATCGTGGTTTTGTTTTGTTTTTTTCATCCTGTGATACAAATCTGGTCCTTATCTCTGGGACTAAGTCCTGGAAAGTGACTGTTTTTTGGCTCGCATATTTTCCTGATTTGTTTCCCATTTGGGATTTGTTGCCATCTTAATTCTCATTTCTTTTGTGGTAAGTGGAAAACTGTTACTCCTCTGGGCTCCAAACACTTCCTATCCCAAATTTTCTTCCACTACTTCCCAAGTCTAGACTGTCTAGGTTTTGAAACTGGTTCTCATACGAGTTTTTTTTTTTTGTTTTTTTTTTTGCCCCAAAATATAAGGGCTTAGTAACGCCTACTGTTGGAGGGACCGTTGAAAGGCTGGGTAAGAAGTATAAGGGAACATAAGACATGATTGGAAAGAAGAGTGGACACAAGAAAATCATGCAAAAAATTACTATGTGTCAGTGTGTTTGAAAAAAATCTTTTTAAGTGTTTCATCTCAGAATTTATATAGAGTTCTATAGTCCAAAAATTTTTTTAAAGTTTAATCTTTAAAATCATAATGGAAATGTGTGTGTGTGTGTGTGTGTGTGTGTGTGTGTGTGTGTGTGTGTGTGTGTATCAGCCACTTTTATGTACAAATCTGTAGGGTTCAGGGCATTTACATGGCCATGCAACAGATGTCATGAGATTTTTCAGGGAATTCAGACTTGTACCTGTTGGACAACTGTTCTCCATTTTCCCTCCCCTTCCACCTATGATTTGTTTTTAAAGAAAACGTCTGATGAGTCAAGTGCAGAACCTTAACGATAATAGCTGAAGTGGTAGATCGGGCGTCTTTCTTGCTGCTGAGCTTTTCAGTTCAGCTCACTCCTAAGAAGTTTAAATAAATGGAACCTCCTAAGGATTGAAAATGTTCCCATGGGGGTACTTTGCTACATAGGTAGCGTTGTGTTTTGTTTTTGAGGCATAAGCTTTATCCCATTACTCATTTGAGGCTCTTTTGATGAATTGTCCTAATGTAGGAGAGATATGTCCATATCAGTAACAATGATAGCTAATCCTCATTTTTACTGTATTCGGTGCTGTTGTATTTATTTCTTGTTTGTTTGTTGTTTCGTGTGCCATGGCATGAATGTGGAGGTCAGAGGACAACTTTCAGGAGTCATGTCTCTTCTGCTGCTGTGTGAGTGAACTCAGGCTGTCAGATATAATGGCACCTGCCTTTACCCACAGAGCCATCTCATCAGTCCGGAAAGGCTGTTTGAAATGCTTATAATCTTCCCTTTTGTCCCATGAGATGTGTTACATTTATAAACCTAATTTTGTCAATGAATGAGTAAGGAGGTGCAGAAAATTTAAAGAAGTTGCTCTCAGTTTCAGGGCTTGTTATCAAAAACGCATATTTGAACATTGTTGGTCTGGCTTGAGTCTCTATTCCTTCTTTATTCCTGTACCGATATGCCTTCTGGTTAATATTCATGTCAAACTGATCATCTCAGTGGGATAAAATGAGAGGGATAGACAAATGTATTTGGGAGGGAGTTGGAGGTGAGTAAAAATGTAATATTTAGGTGATCTGTGGTTTTAGTCACCTAGGATGATCTGTTCAGTAGGTTCTAATTATTCATTCCATGCCCAGGGACAAAGCCTCAGGACAGCATGGGAGCTTGCCTCACCTGCTAATAAATCATAAGGTCTAGGTGTAGAAACAGACTCGTTCATAAGAGGTAAGACTCTGTCTTACACAGAAGTCTATTAAGCATAAAAGAAGCCATAAGCTATTATATACAAATAATATTTATTTTATATTTCTATGTAAATATTCTATAGAAGTCTGTACTATACATAACAGATTTCTACATAGAGAATGGCTTCATCACGGAACACTCAAGTCCTTTTAAGAATGTATATGTGTGCACATAATATATAGCAGCGTTGTTCTATTGTATATATGTAGGATGATATCATCCTATGCTATATAATAAGAGAAATATATTTTTCTGGTTTGTGTCCTGTGTTACAGCCTTTCTATCCTCAAGAGGAATAAAGAGATCCTGATATCACTGTAAAAATCAGAGACTCTGAAGCAATGGGAAGGGAAGTTGAGCAAAAGCACGATGTCAATGTTACAGGGTGGTTTTGCTGTCAAACTTTAGTTATTATGATTTTAGCCACAGCGAAGCCCTACTTGTATTTACTTACAAAAAATAAAACCTTTATTTGGAGGGACCCTTTGTCCTATTCGTACAGATGCAGACAGAACTGGATGCTTTTTATTTACCCACTTAGTCTAGGTCTGGGCACATTTTGCCAGGGGAATCCTGTTCTCTACAAATGCTGTCTCTCTGCTGTGTAGAGAGAGCTATGCAATATGGGCAAGAACATCTTCCTCATCTTGACATCTCCTCTGGAGGGATATGTATAGAAAAGGGGTAAACATTGATTAAGGAATTCCTTCTCTGGCCTTCTGACTTAGACTGGTTATTCTTTGTACTATGTGAGTTGCATTTTAATATGCTTTGTTTGTAACTGAATAAAACAAGCTCCAGGACATATGTACCTCCCTCCGTAAAAGAATAGCCTAAGCTATTAAAATTTCACACTTCACAGTACAGATTAGATTCTTACTGAATGTGAGTGTCTTAATCTGGATAGCCTGGTGTGGCTGAAATCCCTTTCATATCTAATCTTGCTTGCCTTGGACAGCTGGTTCTCCAGGAAATAAGACAGCTCATGTTGATGAAAGCTCAAACATCTCCAAAACATGCAAGGCCTGTCTGAGTCCTGATGCTGGCAGTAGCATCCAGAGTTCAGGGGTGTACTCTCCGCTAGTGGATGGCGCTGACAACGGGTTTGCGAAGGCTTATGGCCATTAAGAGCTGAGATCACTTTCCAGTCATTTCTCTAGACAGCCTTCCTTACTGGAGGGCCAAACACAATTATCCTAGGGGTGTCATTATCTTTATGACAAACATGAGTCCCCTCTCTTTGGTCGTGAAGGAACAAGAAGCAGAAAACGTGCGTTTTCATTAAGCTTTTCACTAAGCTGAATGAAGCTAACAGCACCTATGCTGGCATTTATATTTCCCTTGGGCTTAGAGTCAGAGTGGAAGAGGGGAGGACAGCAGGAAGAGGCTCACGTAACACACGACTCTTGACCTCTAATCACCTTCCTGAGATTGCTAATACTTCCGGGCCCCTTTGGAACAGAAGACTTACTCATTGTTTGAGTCCTGAGCCTCTGTCCCTTGCGAATAAAAAATGTAGGTGTTGAATTGGTCTACCGTAGCAGTTCCCAGACTTGCATCCTTTAGCAACAGCCGTGAATTTTGGCTTCTTGGGTTGTGCAGGCCTCTCCTCTTGCCTTAGTCTTTTCGTCAGCTTTAGTGCCTGAGTTTAAAAAATATTTACACCCACTTGTTCCATGAAAAGGTACAATAAAGGAAGCCACGAGAAAGGATCAGTTAATTTCTGATTCTATCATCTTGTGCCTCAGGGATTTCAAGTATCTTGGTAGATGCCATAAACTAGTAAGTGGTACAGCTTGGCCTAGATGGGGTAGCGATGGAGGATGGAGAAGTGATACAGTCCAACAGTGTAGCAAAGACTGTTCTAGTTCCAGTTTGTGGTCCTTGTCTAAAATCTCTTAACGGACAGTCTGGGCTAGGATTCCCATTATACAGGTTTCTTCTTCATGCCCAAGGTGGATTTGAAAAAAATCACATTTGTAATATTATTATAAGTACTTTTTTTTTCTTTTTGCCATTAGAACTATATATAGCCAGACTTTTGACAATTAAATTTCTGCTATTTTAGGATTTAAATATCAAATCTTAAATCTAGTTCTAACGCCTTATCATTCCACAGGTATGCTCTGGACCATTTTTGGTCTAGATATATTCCAGATATATTCTGAAACTGGTGGTCTCAAATAATTCTGTGTTGATAGTAATTTTTATTTCAAAGGAGTCCCTTTATAGTTTGCTTTTTCTCATCTGAAACTCCTTTTCAATACTGAGATTTAGTTAACCAGAACTTGAGATCAGCTGTGCCTTGAGGACTTAAGTCATGTCTCCAGGACCTGTAACGGGAATGCCAAGTTCTGGGAAAGCAGAAATGAGAGGCTCTCTGGGGCTCTCTAGCCAGCCTAGCCTCATTGTGAGCTCCAGGCCAACGTCTCAAAGAGGTTAGATGGTGTTACGGAGAAAGACCCCTGAGGTTATCCTCTGGCTTCTACAAACATATGCACGAACGCGTATACACCGATTTTCAAAAGCAAGTCAATTGCTTGGAGAATTTTAGGATGCGGTTCGGTTCGAGGAAGCAGGAGACATGAGGAGAGTAAGCATTTTTAAATGGAAATTGAATACATTTCCTTATTTAGGGAGGAGGCAGTCAAGCTATGACATGGATATGGAGGTCAGAGGACAACTTGTCAATTCCCTCCTTCCACCGTGTGGGTCTGTGGGATCATGCAACCAAATATGATGCACAAATGCCTTTGCCAACCGGGCCATCTCACCAGCCCCAGGGAGCATTTTTACCTTAGCACTTTGTAATTTGAATTATGATATGGTCATACTGCCTAAAAATTATCTACTTACAGCTGATGTTTAAGAGCTATTCTATCTGATACCTTGAAGGAGAACGAGAAGGCACTGCGGTGCTCTTAGGGGAGCTGAATTCTGTGTAACCATCACTGTAGACTGGGGAATGAAATGATGGTCTTTTTGTTAGGTGTGCCCGAGTTCAGCCAGATCCTAGCAATTTGACTTGGAAATGTTTTTAGCCTCTCCAAGTCTCAAACCCTCATTTGTATGAGGGAAGGAAAAGTAGTTGCTTTACCCATCCTTCTGGGATACTGGACGGGGCTTAAAAAAATGTTCTCTAAATGACAAAATAGATGATTATGATCAGGTTTCTTTGGGGGAAGTTGGGACACTAATTTCCCAATCTCCAAGGTCTCTCCATCTTCCTCTTTCATAAGGCCTTTCTGAGTTGCAAACTAGGGCAGGACGAGGGTCCTGTTTAGTTCTTCTTTCGTATTTCTACTCTGCAAGCATAGAGAGTCTTTGGTCTCTGCTGGAAGGAAATTCAGTGTAAAAATCTTCTGGTTGGGCAAAGCTCTTTTCTGCTTCTGAATCATAACAGCTGAAGGAAACAGAATTCATTGATTGATAGGACCGAAAAATCCCAGGGGAATGCACCCTACAGGCCCAATGAGATACAGATACTTAGAAGCTATGGTTGAGAATCCCTTCCTCCCTCTTTGAGTCTATGTTCCTGTTTTGTTTTCTTTTCTTTTTAAACTTGAACTCTTTTCTTGTGAAGGCAAAGCAGTCACCAGCAACTCTAGCATCATAGTAGGCTAGTTGTTCCAGCTTCTAGAAGAAAGATAAAGCTTGTATTTCTTATTGTTCCAACCAATTTCCTGGGCTTGGATCTTATAGGTACAGCTTGAGCGGGTGTCCCTCTTTGGACCAATCACCAGAGTGCCATGAAGCCTAGAGCCCGAGAATGTTAACCTCACAAACAATAGACATTAAAGCCTGGGAGCAGCGGGAGTAATTTCCCAAATGGGAGAAAATAAACGACTATTTCTAAAAAAATAAAAAATAAAAAAATAGATAACTATGCTAGACATGCCTTCCCTCTCTCAGCACCTCTTTTCTCCCTGGTCCAAATACAAGACACTGAGATTCCTAATAACTGCACTGTGCAGTATGACAGTTTGTGTATTACAAGGATAAAGAGTCAGGGTATCCACTAGGGTTGTGCAAATATGAACAACACACACACACACACACACACACACACAGAGTTTAGCAGCGAGCAAGGTACATGTGGTTCATTCTAGAGCACGGATATCAGTGATGGTTTTGTTCATTGAAAACCCTCTAGATTCCAGGTACCAGCCTATGCACTTTACTTGGTGTAAGTTGTTGCCTCCAGATGAACCTAAAGGATAGCAGTTACCGTGCCATTTTGTAGGTCAACGGGCTAAGCACCAAGAAATTTCTTGAAAGTATCTGAAGTGGTGAGAGGGCCCTGCACAGGGTGCTATTTGGAGATGATTTCACCACAGAGCGATTAGGGAAGCCATCTAGTGTAGAAAGAAGAAACGGTAACTACAGGAACAGTGCCGAAGAGAAGAAAGAGATGCTTAGAAAATGTTAAGTAAAGCTTGACCTTGGCTTTGGTAGGGGGAGACGGAGGGGAGGGAGGGAGGGAGAGAGGGAGGAAAGAGGAATAGATATGGTTGGTGTGGCCAGTGGTAGAGGAGAGCTGCTGTTCTGAGGAGATTAGCCCCTGCTGAGCTCTGTGGAGGTTTGAGTGTGGGAGTGGCATCGTTGGATGAACAAGAAAATAGCCAGACCCCTGTGAGGTTTTAGGTGGGGATGTTGGCTTTGTTACTCTACTTTACATTCTTAAGATGTTTTGGAAGGTTTTGTGACTGTGTTGTCGGATAGCACGGGTGGTTATTTCTTTAAATGGGCTAGGCTACCTTCATCTTTCTGAAGGGTCCTTTCAGAAAGGGGGCCATTTTCCACCATCCTATTTCCCTTCACTGTTACTGAAGAGAAGCCAAGTCAAGCCAGGTCTTATAGGACACTTCCAATATAGGACAAGCGCTTTTCTGTGTTTCTGTCACAGGGTTACAGCAAGCCCATTCATGACTCAGAACCGAGAAGATAACAAGGCACGCTTATTCGGGTCTCCTGTTTGCTCTTCTATTTTGTTCAGTCATTAAACGGTGTTAGAATCAAGCACTAGGACCCTCTTTCCCTGCCAAGAGAAAACACAAGTGGCTTGTTGACCACACGATGATTTTCTCTCCCACATACTTCCAGAGTACCAGGAAATCCTGGCCAAGGATCCACTGAAAGGAGCTGGTGGCATATGCTCTGGGCTCACTTGAATGTGGGCTCCATGGCTGTCACTCCGTGCCCAGAAGGACATCATAAATCATTTATAATTTATGAGGAGCCCGACCAGTCCGGCGCTACACCCTGCTAGCTGCCCGTGTCTGTGCACACACTGTGGCCTTCCTTCTTTGCTTCATACAGAGCCTTTTTCACACGATCCATAGGACGAAAGTGGAAACTTTTCCCCCTTTAGCCAGAGCATAGAGGCGAGAGGAGACAGAACACCCTTGTTCCTTGAGGCTCTGCAGTGAACCTCACTTGCTTTCTCCTCAACTGGAAAATAAAAAGGGACAGAAGACAAGACTAGTACCAGGACAAGGCTGTCTTCTCTTAAATCCTGTTTTCAACAGACCGTACATGTATTTTGAGTGACGGTAACCAGTGTGTCACTGTTGGGGACATAGCATCGAGAACAACGAAGTTTGGTGTTTGAGGAGATGACTGAGGAAAGGGGATGAGAAGGGGCAAGCTATTCGCTAGGGGCGTGTGGTGAGATGGCCCTTGATCAGAACAGGAAGGCCATGATGGAGTGCACCAAGCTGGGGAATGTTGTCCTGAGGAGTGGTACCCTGATGAAGACAGGCTGCTCTGGGGAGCAGTCTCTGGGGAGAAGCATCACGTGTGGAGATTTATATCCAAGAGCCAGGAAAGAGTAGTTGGATGGGAGAAAGGACATTCCCAGGGTTGCTGTAGAGACCCATGCTAGGGAACTGAGATATTCTCCGGAGAGGTGAGCAGCCATTGGGTGTTTTGAAAGAGTGATCCTTTTAAAATACTCGAAAATAGAGTAGAACTGTGAAGTCAGGAAAACCACGAGCACTGCTTCTTTCACTTGCTAGAGAGAATTAGAAGGTGTGCTGTTGTAATCGGGATTGAAATGTCAAAATACTAATTCACCCAGTGCAGAAAGTGACACAGAAATCACGTATTTGTTTGATCTTGCCATATGAATTGCTTGTACTTTAGCAATCAGGATAAAAGAGAACATTCATGGCCCATTCTTTCACTTAACTAGTAATAGTGCTTTTTAAGGACAGACTTAGGAGCTGTATCCAATGACCTGTGCCCCTTGTCTCCTCACGATATTGCGGTTATGGTATAGCCGTGGGCCATAACAACCCCTATACACATACATTTAATTTCTGGTATAGATTAGTGTGATCTTCAATCACAGAGTCGCTGGTGTGGTACTGGGAACCAGACCCCAGGCAACTTCAGTGATCTCAGTTGCTCCTGACAACTGGGTTTGATTCACGTGCAGAAGTCACAGGGAGAGAGATCTGGGGGCTGCCTGGGAAATTTCTCCTTAAAAATAAGGCTCTTGGAAAGTTGAGGTAGGCCTAAGAAGCATATATTTTTGCCTCTGAATGTTGAAAAGCAGGTGAGCAAGCATCAAGAACATTCCCATGATGCTCCTGTCCTATGTGGCATGTTGAACTAAAATGACCTCTCCAGTTCGTTCCAATGCAAAACCCCTCAGAGCCCATGAAAAGCGTCCAGTGAACCTGCTCCGCAAACACACAGACACTGTATAAACACAAGGCAAATATTTTAAAAGGTGAAGAATAAGATTCTTGTACTTCAGGGAGAGCGGGGTTGGAATTTTGTGCCCAACAACATACCTTCCATACCCAGCAGCCTGCAGTTTGTCCACACTGGCCCTCACACAGTTATCTACATTATGTGTTAAAAATGCTCTCAGCCAAAGACCAAGCAAACAGCTAATGGTATTTTCCTATCAGTGCCCATTTATGAGGTAGAGAAAAAGAACAGAACTGTTGATTTGGATTGCTGGTAGGAGCCGGCACAGAGCTTCTCGGAATTCACAGGAAGAAATGGGAAGAATGTTGGGTACACACAAGGATGAAAAAGGGAGATTTGTTTAAGCCAAAGTTTAAGTTAGAATTAAACCAAGAAAAACTCAAAACTCAGACTAAAGAGTGGACTGGAATCCGCAGTAGAAGCAGAAGTGTGAGCGAGTTATGTTCTAGTCCCTCAGATGAAGAAAGAAAATTTTTAGTGAAGAATGAAAGGTTTTAAAGGTATATAAAGCAGAGATTTTAGAGTGGCCTTCATTACTGACACAGAATCCCACAGTATTTGATTTCATGACTACTGAGTCTTGTCCCTCATTTTATAGATCACAGTTTAGAAGCACAAAAACTTGATGAAGGCCGCCCAACATCATTTGACTTGCTGGTGTTCTGGGACCAGCACCCAGGACTCCTGAAAATCATGTGACATTTAAGGCAACGTAACAGACGTGGTAGTCACTGAAAAGTTCTGTTTCATGACAGGGAAAGGGGTGGGTGTGGGTCAGGAAGGCAGTACAAGCGACTGCATTCTGGATTGGCAGCAAGTTAGCGTGGCTTAATGGTGAAGAACCTGGGACCTCGTAGTTGCTGCGGCCTTGGGGTGCTAGCCTTTGGATTTCTGTTCTCTCTCTTGATGAGAGTCTAAACACACGACACTGCCCTTAAGCAACATCACTCTTTAATCTCTTTAATGAACTCTCAGAGAAGAACTCATCTGTGTCACACGCAGTTAACTTCGTTCACTGAAGTCGCCAATGTTTCTGTGAGCTGTGGATACTAGTTGCTAGAAGAGATAGCGGTGAACAGGGCTGGAAGAGGGAAGGAAGGTGTGTCTCCACTAAAACCATAAGGGGTCATTGGTATCCTTTTTCTTTTTCTTTTTTTTTTTAACCATTCACTCACTCATTCATTTTCTTCTTTGTTTATATCCCGATTCCAGAAGCACATCTTACAGTTTACAACAAAGAGCATATATACTGTGCATAGAATGAAACTGAGTTCAGGTTCACAGAAAGGAGAAAATGTGAAATGTCCCTTGAGGTTTGTGTTCAGTATCAAGTTTCACTCCGACTTTTCTAGTAACCAGGATATATTTAAAAAAAAAAAAAAAGCGACGCACAATTCCTAGTTCTCACAAAAGGGGAAAATCCAGTTTCTTCAAAAGAGGCTAAGTGCTGCTATTCTGGGAGCTCTTGCCTTTAGTAGACGCTTGTAGAAGACGTTTGTGTACTCAACCAAGCTCAATGCCTCCTGTTCGTTCATCCTCCTCCACCTCCTGGGCCCTCAAGTGGGAAGGGAAGCTAGTAGCATACTAGGATTCAGATATGCAGGCTCAGTGCCACTGAGGTCCTGCCTTGGCTCCGAAAGTCCATCCTGAGTTCCATCAGGAGTACCGATTCCTTCCAGAAGAAGAAAGAATCCATGTAGAGCTTCCCTTCCCTTGACTTGGCCCCAAAGCCGCCCATTCTTATTTCCCTACTCCATCCTCCTTAAGGTTTGTTAAGGGACATTCCAGAACCTCTAGAGTGTATGACTGGAGAAACAAAGAGTTACATTGTGTAGAACTTTTGAGTTGATGGTGTGAAAGGGGGGCGGGGAAACAGAAACCAAACAAACAAACAAAACACTGAACGCTCTCCCTTCTCACGGGCATTCAGATGAAATGTTGACAGGAACTTTGTGGGTTGTTTCTCATTTGGGGCTTTTGGTTTCGTGTTGTGTTTGTTTGTGGTTTAGAATTTTTGGCATTAAGAACTTATTTAGGGGTGCTGGAGAGATGTCTCAGTGGTTGAGAGCATTACTGTTTTCCAGAGGACCCAGGTTCCAATTCCCCATACCCACACGGTAACTTACAACTGTCTATAACTGCAGTCCCAGGGGATCCAACACCTTCTTCTGGCTCCTTGGGCACCATGAATGCATATAATGCACAGATATATGTGCAAACAAAACATCTGTGAACATAAATAAAATAAAAATTAAATTTTAATTAATAAAAAAGAACTAATTTAGGTGAGATGGCTTAGCAGGTAAAGACACCTGCCACCACACAGGATGATCTGAATTGAATTTCTGGGACGTATATGGTGAAACTGACTCCCAGAATTGTCCCCCCACCTCTGCATGTACACCCATGGCATGTGTAGGGGTATATGCACATTTGCACTCAACAGGTTAATGATTGATCAATTGATGTAATTTTAAAGGCTTTTGAAAAGAACTAACATTAAATCTTCTGAGAGTCCACACAATTGTCGGATTTTCAGCATTTGTACTTTTATTCTTCTCTTTTTATTGTGTGTATTTTTTTTTTTTTTTGGTTTTTTGAGACGGGGTTTCCCTGTGTAGTTTTGGTGTCTGTCCTGGACCTCGCTCTGTAGACCAGGCTGGCCTTGAACTCACAGAGATCCCCCTGGCTCTGCCTGCCGAGTGCTGGGATTAAAGGCATGTGCCACCACCGCCCGGCTGTGTATATTTATTGTACGTGGTACGGTGTTGTATACGGATATTGTCACACAAGTCTATATTGTATTTGAAGTATATTCGTCTCATGCCCTCTACCATCTCCTTTCTCCAGTCCCTCTTCCCATAAATCCCCCTTTTCCCTTGGACAGCCTCACCTCTATACATATACACCATATGTGTGTGTGTGTGTGTGTGTGTGTGTGTATGCATAGACCATGTGTTTATCTATGATGGTCAGTGTCATATATAAACACATGGTCTATGCATATGTATAGAATCCAGGAAATCATATATGCAAAAAATACAGAGGTGAGATCACTTCACATGACTATCTCCAGTCGCGCACTTGAATACCTTACTGCAAATGCCTCTGTCAGCATGTGATTCAGAAAGCATCATTATCAAAGGAAAAAAAAATGCTAAGTGGCCTCTGTGCTCCATAGCCGGAATGCAGTTTAAAAGTACGGGGATTCCTTTTCAGACATGATCATCTTGGCCAGGTACAATGGTTGGGTCTCAGTCATGCATGGACTGCTTGTGTCCTCACTGTGCTAACTGGACTCTAGACAAGTGTTCTTGGTGGACATAAAAACAAATGGGGCTTTGAGCCTTCATGGGGACAGAATAAATGTGCTTAAGTACTTTGAATATTGTTCATAATGGTGCTAAGTAATCATTTAATTCTTACTTGTGCTTATTCTTTTTAAAAGTATTAGAGAGGAAGATATCCACCAGACAAAGTAGAGAGGAGCTGATAAGAAGGGGCCTGCTTAAAGAATTGCCTGACCAAGGTGAGGAAATTCGTCTTACCTTTAAACGAATTGGATTCTATGCTCTTTGCTCTTTCATTTTCTTTTGGAATTTAAAGTTACCATGGTCATTGTCAGATAAAGTAGCTAGTAGTGCACACCAGGAATCTTGCTCCCACCTGGAATGTCTCTGTGGGTGGCCAAGAAGCTGAGGTGTTCTGGAAAAGACGTCCAGCTGGTGACGTCTCCAGTCAATCCTTCTCCTCTCCGTAGGTTGCTTTAAACTCCGTGCTCTTCAGGTTGTTGCGTTGGTAGCTAGAGATACAGGTCAAGATGCTTGCCTGGCTCCTCCCCTCCTCTGCCTCACTCTTCTAATCAAGCTAAAGTCGATTGTTTGAGTGAGTTCAGTTTGAGTTTGTCCTTGCCTTACTTGATCCTAAACACTGCCAATAAAAGATGGCAGAGCTTTGTGTCATGTCCCTCACATTGTCTAATGTATTCATTCATGTTCACAGACCAATAAAGCATGAGTGGACAGCTTAATTTGCCTTAGGCTTCCTCCCAAGTAATCTGTTCCTTATTTGTTTCTCTGAGTCTTGTTGCCTCTCACCTTGTTACTTATAAATCTCTCCAAGAGTTTTTTGGTTTGGTTTGGTTTGGTTTGGTTTTCTCTTTCCTTTCTTCCCTGTTACCTCTATCCTCTGAAGGAGGGAAGTTGATTAGAAAAGACAAGTATTGGGCTGGAGAGATAGCTCAGAGGTTAAGAACACTGACTGTTCTTCCAGAGGTCCTGAGTTCAATTCCCAGCAACCACATGGTGGCTCACAACCATCTGTAATGAGATCTGGCGCCCTCTTCTGTATACATAATGAATAAATAAATCTTTAAAAAAAAAAAAAAAAAAGAAAAGACAAGTATTATGTAGAAATTAAGACTGACTCTCAAAGAAGACACCAACACAGGTTATTTCACCCAGTAAATAATTCCATATTATTTTCTTTGCTCCCACTACCATTAAAACTAAAGGACATTTTGCTACCATACTAATGATTTATCTCATTCTTCTCCTTCATTCCCCCAAGTTTACTGGGGTAATGTATTATTATTGAGACTTTATGGGAAGAAATAAAATGCTATGGATTTGTAATTTAAATAATGATGCTTAGATAGATAGATAGATAGATAGATAGATAGATAGATAGATACATATCATATATGTTCCTTATAAAGAATGTAACATTTTGGGGCATACATTGTGTATTAGTTGAAATGTCATGTTTTTTCCAATACTAGAATAATCCCAATGTGCAACTAGGAAATGTATGGCTGCTTCAGAAGGAGTGAGGGAAACCTGGATGGAATAATACCATTTTGGTTGAGGAAACCATCACAATTTTAGAAATTGTCTTTCCATTTCTGATTTGTCAAGTTTTCCCCACTCATCTTTGTTAATGACCTTTTTGTATTTTTCAATGTGCTATTTCCTTGAAGTTATTTGTTTTCCTGCCTTAGAGCTTTAAAAATGAAAAATGCTCACATTTCCCCTTCCTAATAGGAGATAGGTATGCAGGAGGTAGGCATGCAGTATCCAGGTCCATCTCCCACCAGTCTCTGGAAGCAGCAGAGAAACTGAAGCTGAACCCATACAATCAGCTTTGTGGAGTGACCCATGCATTTGTTCTGTGTCCCTTATATGAAAATGTTTTAAAGAAAGAAAGAGGAGCTGGAAGGATTACTCATCAATTAAAAGTACTTTCTGCTCTTGCAGAAGATGGGAATTTAGTTCCCAGCACTCACATTAAAGGCTCACACCTGCCTGTAACTCCATCTGCGGGAAATTCTGGTTTCTGAGGGACCTGCATGCATGTGCACATACCTGCATGTTGACACATACACATATGCACATAATTAAAAATAAAAATAAAATCTCATTAAAAAGAAAAGGGAGAGATTATGATTGAAACCTGTTATTGAGATTGATGGTAGAGCTTACAGGCCAGATGTGTTCCCTAATTCAGAAGTGTCAGGGGAGACTGCTCGCTGGTTGAATTTAACTTTGTTACTTTGGCACGGTTCTCATCTAAAACACCAGAATTACTAATGGCTGAAAGTGTCCAACGATGCCCCTCAGAGATCTCCCAGTTTTCAGTCAAGTGCTAGAGAACATAGTTTTCTATTTTTTCATTTTAGCCGTCATCTTCCCCAGAACAATTATCCTGAGAATCCCTGTGTGAGCGACCGGATATTGCTGTTGTTTTGTGACAGCCTCTCTCCATCAATGAGGATGCACTTGTGGCCTCTGTCTTCTTGACATTGCTGAAGCTCTTGACAGGGCATGCCAGTCATGAGTTTCATCGCGTGGACCACGTAGACCTTTTAAGTCCCTTCAGCTGCTATGGCTGTGACTTCACCCCACCCTGTCCTGTAACCTCTGTCTCGGCTATGATTATTATTCCTTTCACATTGGTTTTTCACACCAAGCTGAACTTCAATCTAAAAGTTCACCAAATGGTCTTCCCTCCTGAAAAGCCCTCACAAATGCTCCATTCCATGTCAGTCCCTATTGACTTCCTTGCCTCCATCTTTTCTCAAGTCTGTAACATGAGGGCACACCAGGGTCTTACCTGCTTGCCTGACATCTGCTTTCCATATATTCTAGTGCGGTTCCCCCTCCTGAAGAATCACTTTTTTTTTTTTTGGTCACATGTGACCTTCTCCATGTTATGGTTCCTCTACTTTTACTTCGAGCTGAACATCATTTTGTGAGTTTCCCTTACTTTGCAGTCACACTTTTCCAATGTTTGTCACCTGTCCCTACAGCCTAGGCCTGGCTCAGCACCATCTTCTCTTTCTGGGCTTATATTTTGCTTGCATAGCTTCCTATATCAGGGGTTGAGATTTCTAGGAAAGCTTTCAAAGTATAGATGCCACTCACTTTAGTATCTTTAGTAGGTTTCATGAAATATGAATATTTCCTACAAATGGTCTTTTTTCTGACATTACTCTTATATGCATTATTTTTATTTCATGACTCAGTGTAAGCACCTTTCCACATGACTGTTTTTCTGCCATGCATACTATTATGATAATATTCAAGTTTTTCTATAGTTGTTCTTTTCTAGTGCTTTAAAAATAAGTTATTTAACCTGATAAAAATATGATCACTTAAAATTGCATTAAATTATTGTTGACATGACTTTAGGACTCTACTAACGATAATCAGAAATTCCAAATAAAACCTTTATTTGAATTCATTTAAAAGTAAAGATTTATATATAAAGAAGTGGGATTCTTTTTCTGTTTTGTTTGGAACTGTCCATTTTATATTGCTTTTATTTTATCAGTGTATTGTATGTTCCTTTTTCCTTTTTTTTAAAAAACTAATTGCTCAAGTCCCGTAAGTTTTACCTAATACTATTGAAATTGTGAAGGTTCATTTGTAATGGCATTGTCTTCTGTTACTGTCTGTTTTACTTTTCTATAGGAATCAGAATATAGGGCCTTAGGGACTACGTGATTGAGTGACCATTCCATTTTCATTTTCAACATGGCAAAATTCCTTATTTATTTTATCTATGGAAATGTTGTGGTCTTTTTTTTTTTGACAAGAAGGCCTGTGAATTTTATGAAGGAAATCAGTGAAAATTTGAGAAATAATTTATTTTTCAAGACAGGGTTTTTCTATGCAGCTCTAGCTGTCCTGGAACTCATTCTGTAGACCAGGCTTGCCTCAAACTTAGAGATCTACCTGTCTCTGCCTCCTAAGTGCTGGGATTAAAGGCATACACCACCACTGCCTGGCTATGATCTCGATTTTGTAATGATTGCCAAGAAATTAATTTTAAAAACTGCATAGAAACAACTCTGCTAATAAATTTCTTCAAAATAGTTTAAATCAAAACTTTGGTTCCTTAATTTTCCCTTGTGGTGGTAGCAGAGCCTCTTACATGTTTCTATGTATGGGAATAATTACTGGGATAATCCTTCCAAGCACCAGTGACTTCTGCAAATCCCTTGAATTTTAAACACTTTCAGGACTTACAACAGTCCAGGAGATAAAATTAGTCGTTATGGTTTAGAATATGTGAGGAATTCCACTTTAAGCAGTACATTTTAAAAATTCTCTTTTAACCAGCTTTTTAATGTATATTCTTTAGCTATAATTTTCTTCCCATAACAAAGAAAATTTAAAAAAAATCAAATCAGCCTTAAGATCATCTTTTCCCTGGACAATGGTAACAGTTAATTGCTGTGTAGAGTGTGGACATCATCGTCTAACATGCTCACAGTTACACTGCTGTGTAGAGTGTGGACATCATCGTCTAACATGCTCACAGTTACACTGCTGTGTAGAGTGTAGACATCGTCTAACATGCTCACAGTTACACTGCTGTGTAGAGTGTAGACATCGTCTAACATGCTCACATTTACACTGCTGTGTAGAGTGTAGACATCGTCTAACATGCTCACAGTTACACTGCTGTGTAGAGTGTAGACACTGTCTAACATGCTCACAGTCACACTGCTGTGTAGAGTGGACATCATCATCTAACATACTCACAGTCACACTGCTGTGTAGAGTGTAGACATCGTCTAACATGCTCACAGTCACACTGCTGTGTAGAGTGTAGACATCATCGTCTAACATGCTCACAGTCACACTGCTATGTAGAGTGTAGACACTGTCTAACATGCTCACAGTTACACAGCTGTGTAGAGTGTAGACACTAACATGCTCACAGTCACACTGCTGTGTAGAGTGTAGACATCATCGTCTAACATGCTCACAGTTACACTGCTTTTTAGAGTGTAGACATCATCGTCTAACATGCTCACAGTTACACTGCTGTGTAGAGTGTGGACATCATCGTCTAACATGCTCACAGTTACACAGCTGTGTAGAGTGTAGACACTAACATGCTCACAGTCACACTGCTGTGTAGAGTGTAGACACTGTCTAACATGCTCACAGTTACACTGCTGTGTAGAGTGTAGACATCGTCTAACATGCTCACAGTTACACTGCTGTGTAGAGTGTAGACATTATCTAACATGCTCACAGTTACACTGCTGTGTAGAGTGTAGACACTCTCTAACATACTGAGCAGATGCTGGTGCCTGGAAATCTTCCTTCCTACCACTTATTGTCTGTATGTGTAAGTGCATTTCATGTTATTTGTATATTGCATTCACATTGTGGTTTTGACATGTTACAATGTTTGTTCCATTTTCCAGATCATCCCTTCATTCAGTTTCTGGATGCAAAACAAACACTTAAGTGTTTACTTCAACAAAACCTAAACACAAGGACAGAGGAACTCTGCTGGTCTGTGTGATTAGGGTGGCCACACCTGATGTCGTGAAATGGAACAGGACTCCCCCTCCATTGTTGCTTTCCCTTGAAACCAAAGACTTTCTACCTCTTTCCTTATAAAGAAATTTGTTGGGAAAAGATGGTGATTTGGTTCCCAGGGACAGAAACAGGAACCCAGATCCTGCAGTCCTAGTAAATGGGAAAATAATTTTTAAAGAAAGCCATCAAGTTAGACATCGAGGTATTTCTTTCCAATTTTAGATGGAGATGTAACAGTTAACTTTGAAAATTCAAACGGGCACATGATACACATCGGAGAGGAATCTTCCCAAGAGGAGAATGTAGGGAAACCCGAAGAAGGGAATGACTCTGTGTGTGAGAAAATACCACCTCGGGAGGAAAAGGCAGAAGATAAGAAAGGTAAAATAAAGAGAATCCTGTATTATCTCCTGTAGAGCAGCCCAGCATTGAGTAAAACCAGGAGCCTGCAGAGAGGAGGCTGGCAGATTGGGAGAAGAGAGGAAAGGAGGCCAGGAAAGAGAGGCAGCATGGCCTCCTCAGGTGGACACGTCTGTTTATAACTACGCCGTCTGCTTTTGTGTTAATAAGGAGAGCTAATTAATGGTACTGATCATAAGGACTGGACCCTTCAGGCATTATATTCACCTGGAAATGATCTCCTGTTCTTAAAAGCTTTCCCTCAAGGTGAAAAACACAAGCAGTCGTAAAATTGTTTTCACCTGTAGCTGGGCCATGGGAGCTGCTCAACAAGGGGCCATGCGTCTCTCAGCCTAGACTCCCTCTCTGACAGCAGGAAGTAGCTGATGCATCCGTCCACCCCATTATTCTAAGTTCTAGACATTTCCAAGCTACACCAAGGAGGAGTTCCATAAAGAGCTGTGGTTTCCATGCCACTTGCTCTGTGATCTACCGATGAGTTTGGAAGTTTCACAATATGTCAGAAGCAATTAAACTATTCCCACAAAGGGTTCTCTAAAGTCTTTGGTTTCTAGAGTGTGCTCAGAGTCAGATACTGTAAATACCTGTCTATTGGGGTCCCCCAGAATGTTCATGAATACCTAACAGTGGATCCACCATGCAAGCCTTATACTTATGTAAACCTTGAGCTGATATCCTATAGGGAAAAGTTTAGCCAAAACAATTCTGAATAGATTTTGCCATGTGCATAGGAAGAGATCTTCAGGAAATAGTATATTTCCTGTTTTCTATAAGGTTTGTCTCTGAGTTGGTTGGTTGGTAACATTTGTCAATCTCTCTTGGATTGTGTAGATATTTTGAGAACTCTTAGAAGTTCCTTTAAGTGAATTTCTTCTCTTGATCCAAATCCTCCTGCAGACAAGAGGGAAAGGGGGGCCTTTATTAAGTTAACCTGTTAATGTGAAGTCATCTTCAGAAAACTGAAATGCTGTAATCATTTGCACATACAGTAATGAGCCTTCAAAAGCTTCAGTAAGCTATTGAAATTTATTAATTTGCTGTCCTCAGATATTAAACGAAGTATGTATGGGACTTTCTTTAATTGCTCCCAGTGAAAGCCTCTAGTTAAGTTTATTAACACTGATAATAAGAGATTAGCTTGTACTTTTAATGATGTTTTGGAAACAAAATGAGAGAGCAGACAGATTTTAAAGAGATCCCGTTCCAAAGAGTGAGTTTGGTTGGGAAGGGGACCGGTACCTGTTTTTATTTTCTCTCATACCAACTCTCCTGTCTCAACAAACCATTAAACTTCATGTCCATCTGTCCTTTGTCCCTAGTCCCTGTGGGTGTCATTCCACTCAGTGACTGGCCAGACTTAAAAGGAAGTACTTCCTTATCAGCATGAGAACGCGTTGCTGACAGGTTTACGTTAGTTAAACGGGCAGGTCTTGGTGTTCTACGGAAAAGATGGCAGACCTTCTAGGTCAGCAAACGGCTGAGAGAGAGTTTGTTTTCTTATCCCTCAAATTGGGACGTTTAGTTCTTTCTAGGCAAGGAAGTTACATGATAGCATCAGTACATGAGGAGATGGAGATGACAAGAGTGTTGGTATGTCATGATGCGGCTGCTGTAGCTCCCTCTGTGTGGACAGAGCCCATGTGGAGCGGTGGCCACCAACCAAGAGAGATATTAAGAAGGGAAGCCATTTTCTGAAGCTCAAAAGATTGTCACTCATGAGTAATATCACAGAGAATTAGGTTAAATAGAAATTGCTTATCAATAAAAGCATGAATTTCTTTAGTCCTACACTTTCTAATCTAAAAAACCAGCCTGATTCACTTTTGCCTCTGTCAAAGAAAATAGTCAAAAGCAAAGTGCATGTCAGGTGCCATCCACCACCCTGGATCTGTGGATGGCTTCGGTTCAGGCTATGTGGGTATTTCCGGGGTTTTGAAGGATCCTGATTCTGCAGTTGGTATAGTGACCTTGGGCCTTTTATGGCAACACTGAACTTCTTCTTCAAGGTCTTCTAGGCTCTTGGACTCCTATTATTCTTTCTCAGTAGATGTCCTTAGATATATGAGACACAAACTGTGATCTGCAGTCTGTTCCAGTATAACAACATGCAATCTGAAATTGTTCTACATTGTTTCCATGGCGTGATTGTGAAAGGCCTTTAGTGAAGGAACAGTGCTTGACACTTGGTTGTTTCACGAACAGTCCTGAAAGACTAGCATGAGCAAAACTCTAGCAGAGGCCACCAAGAGAATGAATAGGGGCCTCTGTCCAAAAGTAGACCCCCCTAAGAGAACACAGGTGGCTCACAGGCAGTCGTCATGGAATGCAGAGTTCTGAGCAGGCCACGGTATCAAAGCCAGGGAACACTCAGTGGAGACCAGAGCTGTTTCTCTGTGCAGCATCTGTCCAAACCAAGTCCTAGGGGAGACAGAAAGGAGACAGGCAGGTAGACGAGAGGAATCGGAACCGAAATGCATCCCAGACCAGGTGCAGGACACATGTGGTCCTGGATTGCCCTAACGGTTGACCTCAGCCCTTTGCATAGAGAGCCAAGCCTGGAAGTGGAGTGGACAGCTTGTTTCCCAGACTGCTGTTGTGAGGCCTCATGTCCTTCCAAAGCCAGAATGAACAGACAGCTCTCTCATAACATCCCCTTAAAAGGACAGTGTTCCATTACTCCACCATCAGTTTGTACAAAGCTTTTGAATCATATGTTCACAGGCAAAAATATAACCTAATTCATTACCACCCGCATATAAGTAAAGAGTGTTTACTGATTGTCAGTACTATCAGCCAGTCACATTCATTGAACAGACATGACTTTTAAGGCATTGTACTTGATTAGATACAAATTTTCAGGTAGAAGGCAATTTTAATCTAGTTAGAAAAACATACTCTTTGTATAGTCACGTGAACATGCATACATCTTAGGGTTCACTAGTGTGGTAGGCATTTACAGAGCGCTCTCATGGTAGAGTTGGGAGGCTAAAGAGGAATGCTCCATGGTTTCCAAAAAACTGCTAGGGTTTGTGTGTGGAGTATCCACCCCTGGTAGTAATTGGCAGTTTCAACTGTCAGTGAGTAAACCTACCTTTTCCCTCCAAGCCCAAAGTTGGACTGTTTTGGAGTCATTTTATTTATTTTATTTATGCTAGGGGTTGAACTGGGGGTCTCACATAGGCTAAACGACGTGCTCTGCAACTTTAGCAGAAAGACCCAAAATGTCCCACTGGGCTTATAATATTGGGAAAAAAAATCAAGACCCCAAATATGCCAATCCACACTCTCCAGTGGACTGGGCTTGATCTCCATGCAAGGTCATGTGATAGAAACTAAAGTCACAGAGATGTGTTTAAAGAGTAGACTCAGGGGATAGAGGTATGGCTCAGTGGATAAGTTACCTGTTATACAAAAAAAGAGGACCTGAATTAGGACCCCCAGGACCCACATCAAACCTGGTGTGATATTGCACATCTGTGACTCTAGCATGAGGTGGGGGATATGCAAAGACAGGAGGATCCCTGGACCTTGCTAGCCAGCTGCTCTGGCCAATATGTGAGCTCTGGATTAAACGGGAGACCATATCTTAAAAGGTGGAGAACGATTGAGCAGACTCCTGACGTTGGCCTCTGGTCTCTCTATACATATGTGCACATATGTGCACTCACATACATACACTAGATATACATACAAACACACCATAGATAAAATATAATACACTTCTCCCCTGTGTCAAGACTGTGCTTAGTATCATTCAAGAAGTTCGGGTGTTTAGCTGTGTGTCTCCTTGCATCCTTCTCAATTCTAGTGGGGTTCTCAGGCCACCTGGACCCCTGACTCGTACCAGGTGGGTTGCAGAAAGCACAGCCTGTTGAAGGATAAGACCTAACATGACCAGAAAGGCAGAGTTACAAAGTTGACCCTCATAGATGCGAAGTGGCTTGAGCTGTAAGGCTGGATACAGGCAGAGACAGAAGAGGCCGATTTGGACAGCTGTACTTGGTGAAGGTCATGGTTAGGGCAAGGACAAAGGGGAACTTTAAAACATAAAGGTTTTATTGATTAGCTTCTGTAACTGAAATCACTATTTCAGCTAGACACATGGTTTGATTGACAGAGGATGGGGCTTAAGGAGGGGGAGCATCCTCACTTACTGGTGACCAGAATAAGAAACAAAGCAGAAGCCGGGCGGTGGTGGCGCACGCCTTTAATCCCAGCACTCGGGAGGCAGAGCCAGGCGGATCTCTGTGAGTTCGAGGCCAGCCTGGGCTACAGAGTGAGTTCCAGGAAAGGCGCAAAGCTACACAGAGAAACCCTGTCTTGAAAAACCAAAAAAAAAAAAAAGAAAGAAACAAACAAAGCAGAAAAAATGGTAATGGCATATTACATATGCCATGGCTTTCTTGGTCACTCAAACATGGAAAGATCTATTCAGTAAGGGCTGATTAGTGTTGACATCGACTTTAGTTTTTATTGTGCTGAATATTAAAAGAGATACCACTTAGTGCTTTGGGCTGGAACCGTATTTTAATTTATTTCAGCCACTATTGCAAATAATACAGACATGGGTACATAATCAACTGTCAGCATCCCCAGAGCAATGCTTGCTTCTCCTCCAGCTCTCTTGGGGTCTTCTCTTCTTATATACAATTTCTTTCTATGAAATTGGTGCTTTGTCTTTTCGAAACTATTATGGAAGGGTACACTGTAAGGCTAAGTGAATTTTTTTTTTATTCTGCCCTTCGTGAACCTAAAGCTGTGGCTCTGATTGGAAGGGTGGAAGAAGTCACTGTAGAATTTGAAGCTGCCCTGCCCCGCTGGGGAAACAACAACAACACTCTGATGATAGAAAGTGACTGCCAAGTGCATTGTGTCACAAGCCGCCCCCAGAATCTCCCAGAGTATAAAACATACATGATTATTTTGACCACACTAAGACTCCTGGTAGATCGGGGGTGAGTTTTAAACGTAACCGGAAGTGCCGTCGTTACTGCGGCTGTCGGCTTCACCCGTGGCAGTGTCTGTACTACATCCATCCATCACTCTTGAGGGTCCTTCACTTTTATTGGGTTGGCGATTGAGTTGCATTTCGCACTCATTACCCATGTTGTCGTCCAGCAACAACAGAGCGGAAGCTGGAATAAGGATGATGACTAGTGCACATAGACACTGATCCTAGGTGTAATTTTATCCTACTCACTTGTGTCACCCTTTTATGAAAGCAGTGACTGGTGGACCCTGAGAATTCTCCCAAGTATGTCTTTCAGTTTTTGTTTTGCCTCAAAACTTTGCTTCCTCTGGTGCAAACCCTGTCTGGTTCCCAAAATGTCATAAAGCCATCTGTATGTATCACTGTCGCCATGTCTTGCTCCTTGCTTTTCTATGGTGTGTGTCTGTATCAGTCTGCTCTGTTCACTTTCTCATTTGTAGAGAACACTGAAATCCACTCTGAAACACCGGCTGCTCCTGCTCTACCTCCTACAGCTCCTCCTAAGCCCAAACCCAAACCTAAACCCAAAAAATCTCCCGTGCCTCCCAAAGGGGCCACTGCTGGGGCTGGCCACAAAGGCGATGAAGTGCCTCCTAATAGAAAAAATGTCAAGGCTCCCAGTAAGCAGGCCCCTACCCTTCCACCCAAGCCGACAAGCCGAAACACACCCCGGGAGGCTGGTGAGTATGCCCTAGTGCATAATGGCGTAGAGTCCAGGATGTCGGGCTCTGGGGTGGGCTCTGTAGCTTCTTCTAGGAGTGTGGTCCTTTGTTGTCTCGGGGTGCGATACCAGTGAGTCACAAGAATCCCTTGGTAGCTATCTACCAAAAGAAGTTAACTTTGTTACCATTGGAGTAACTGTGGACTGCTAATCTTGGTTTCCACAATCAATACCTAAGACTCACTCCTTTAGTGTGCCTGGGAGGGAGGCTGACCTGATGAACTCTATCTCGGCCTTCTGCCCATGAGAGATTATGGCCGGCTTGTTTTCCTCTTTTAAAATCCCCTAGACTTTGGTGTTACAAATGTGACACAGGTCTTTGACATTTTTGCTGGATATAATATCTTCAGTTTTTCAATGTCCATAGTCGTCTGTCCTCTGGTAAATGATGAAAGGCTCGTATACATTGTCAGCAGCATCCCCCTACTCCCTACTCCACTTAGCATTATTTTGATGGATTGAGAGTTGCATGCTCAGTGCTGCCCTCTCACACCCACCCCAGACCATCAGGTCCAAGTGTCCCAGTGTGTTGCAGTTACACGCCGTCATTACAGATCATGCATGAGTGGATGTTTGCAACTTCATATATTTTTCAACCTTACATGCTTAATGCAGAGTGCAGATTCCATTCTTCTCATGGAATAAAGATGCCACCCACCTATGTCATCTAACTTTTAAAAGGACATGAATCAAAATTCCCATGCTCAATGGCTTTTCCCCATTAATGTGTGCATAAAAATTCTTTTGTACTGTAACAAATCTTATTTCCCTTAAAATCGGCAGCGGCTTTCCAGAAATGAACTACAAGGATTTGCCTTGGTGGTGTTCTTTTTCCTCTTGTAATTTATACTCGTCATACCGAAATTCAAAGAACAGTTTTATTGGCAATGTACAGCTCTGAGTGGAAGTAGACCTCTCCCTAGGTTCCTCTTCTGAGGTTTGATCTGTGGTGCACAGGCCTCTTCTAATCTCTCTAAAGTAAACTATCTCAGAATGATGAGCCAGCAGTACCTAAGGGTCACTGCCTTGGGGACTCAGTATCTTTTCATAGTGGAGTCTGTATGTCTCCCATGGCCTTACAAAGCCTACTGTGGTGTGTGAAATGAGACAGACACTGAGCTTCTAAATAAGGAAAATTCCCAAACCATCACGTTGCCCTTGGGAATTGAGACCCTGTGTTGCACACACTTCCTTCCTCGCTCCTTCTCTAGGTGGCATGAGCTCACTGTAGACTCGGTTCAGATTCTGGGAAGAAAGCTGATGATAAAGACTAGACATAGCATTCAAGGCATATCTGAGTTATCTAGGTATACTTTCTGGAAGATTAAATATATACTTATGATGTTCCTAAAAGGATGGTAAACTAGAGAACTGTCATCTGTTGTATTAATGTAAAAGACGCAGGGGTCTTTCTATAAATGAATGTGACCGCCTTCTAGGACTGTCACTGAGAAGCAGGGGCAGCATTGAGGCTCTTGATTTTTCCATTGCATTTCTTGCATTCTGAAAACAACCGTCACCTAATTTTTTTTTCCTCTGAGTGTAGAGGCCCCATTGAACCACCTGTCAGTCTATAACATCATTGGTTTTGCCAGGATTTTGTCTTTCTCATTGTTGCTATTAACAGTGATTTTTAACTCAGATGAAATTTCTTTTTTAAAGAAGGTTGTTCTCAACAAATCCCTCTCATGTTAGAAGAGACTTTAGAAGCAAAGATTATACATTGCCCCTTATGTACTTATTATCAACAAAAGGCTGGGGTGTTAGGTTTCAAACCTTTCGAATATGGCTTGAATTTTTACTCCAGGCATTGGAAAAAAAGATACTTTTCTTTACAATGAGATGACACTAAATATTTTCTGTCCAAAAAAAATGAAAATTTTCAAAAATGTTAAAATTGGCACTATTCGAATGGATATAAAGAAGAGATCTGTTTAAATTAATTAGGAAAATAGTTGGACATGTTTAAGCACAAGACCCTTCATGTCTTTGTTATTTAAAAAATCAATTTAGAGTGGGGTTAGATTTTTCTTAATATGGTTAATGAGTTTAACTTGTAATCAGAGATTATCCGGTTCATTAAGTCTATAGATAAGCCCAGGTTTGGCAAAGGGGAAATCCAGCTAGTGTGTGTATCTAAAAGAGTAATTACCCTAACCAGAGACTCCTTGTAAGCCCGAAGCTTATCACTAAATAAGACGAGCTTCTTTACATGTCAAAATTAATGACATCATATGTCTCATTGTCTGTTCCTCTGTTTGTGCTTCATTTCAACTCTCTCATTGACGTCAATAAAGTTGCCTCCAGAGGTAAGTCACTGATACCTGTGTGCTGTATGGGATGGCCTTGGAGTATTAACAAGACATTTATTGATAGTTGTGTCAAAAGGAAGCTTTAGCGCCCTCTTAGGAAGGTAAGAATATGTAGCACTATGATAGAAGAGATATTCGGAGAAAATACGGATCAGAAAGGCCATGAAACAAATGAGTATTCACGCAGGATTTTAAATGGATATCCTAGGGTGACATAAAGAGAAATTAAAACATGTGCATGTAATAGAAAGAAAAGAGAGAGAGAGAGAGAGAGAGAGAGAGAGAGAGAGAGAGAGAGAGAAAGAAAGAAAGAAAGAAAGAAAGAAAGAAAGAAAGAAAGAAAGAAAGAAAGAAAGAAAGAAAGAAAGAAAGAAAGAAAGAGGAAGGAAGGAAGGAAGGAAGGAAGGAAGGAAGGAAGGAAGGAAGGAAGGAAGGAAGGAAGGCTACCTAACTTGTTTTCCTGCAGATTACTTAGTTGATGTCAGCTCTATCCAGAAGTCAGCAAAGGTGCTCTGGCTGCCCTTTGCAGACCTGCCTGGAACTTTAAAGAGTAAAAATAACTAGGTAGTCAAGGAGGTTGGGATTGGAAATTCTGGGACAAAGTTGAAGTGGTGTGCACTCATGGTCCCAGCTTCTCAGGAGGTAGAAACAAGTGAATCACTTGAGCCCAGGAGCTCAAAACCAGACTGAGTAACTGACACAGGAAGACCGTCTCAGGAGCATGCGCATGAGGAACCACACAGACATCGACACGCATGCATACACACATTTGTGCATGTGCTAGGAGTCATGTTCTTCCTCTTCAGATTATTTAGATTCTACCCATGTAAATACTTTTTTTTAACCACAGCAACCATTTTCTTTCCTTGCATTTTGGTGTTTTGAGGAGGGGTGGCTTTCTGCTGTGACTGTCCCCTCTCTGTTCCCCCTCACTACAGCAGGTGGAAGTATAGGCCAGCAGGACAGACTTCCTCCCCCGGAGCTTTGGGAACAGTTGCCTTGGAGTTTACCACTTTGAAGGTAGTGGGATACATTAATTTGCTTGTGACCCAGAAAGAGGCTGGCAGCATATACCCTGCTTCTTCTGAATATGGGCCACTTCTCCATCCCCAGAAAGAAACAAGGAAAGAATGTCATTGTGAAGTGCCCATTTGTGTCCTACAGCCCGCTTGCCGGTAGTGACTGTCCCCTTCATAGGACCAAGTGTCTTCTTCAGAGTCTGTAAGAATGGCTCAGGACAAAGAGCCGCTGTCCTGTTTAGCTGTTTATGGTGAAGATGGAGGAGAGAGCTTCTTGCCCTTTAGTTTTATTTGAATGTCACTTGTTCCTTCTCACATGAGAGACCTGGAGGGGACAGAAAACAAGACCATTATCATTATTGACCAATTTTCTTAACATTCCTTGATTCGATGTATTTTAAAGGGAGCATTTCAAATACCATTGGCAAATGCAACTTGGTCACTTAAAGAGTATTGCATTCTTTGATTTTTAATGCAAAAACCTCTCTGTTTTAGCTGGTTCTTCTCACCCGAAGAAAACAGCCAGCTCCAAAGCATCTGCCTCAGCATCTGCCTCCTCCACCTCCTCTCGTCCCAAAGTGTCCAAGGAGTCAGTTGCTAGCAAAACGGGTGTCGTGGGGACCGCAAGGGGCAAGAAGAAAACTGGCAAGCAGCCGGCGGCCTCCCGACTGTCCTCAGACACCACCACTGCTGACACATCTGGTCTTGAAGGAGAGCCCTCAGACACCGGGATAGAGAGTCTCAAACAAGAAGAGACTGTTGCTGGAGCTGAGGAGCAGGCCACGGGCAAAGCCAAGGCTACTGTCCTTCCACCTCCTGTGGCACCGCCGCCTTCCCCACCCGTCCTTCCTCTGCCGCTTGAGGATCAGGGCATTGTTGCCTTGGACACTCCCATGGTCCCGGTCAGTGATGGACCTACCCTGCCTGGCTCTGCCTTAGACCCAAGTCAGCTCCTTTGGACTGAAGAGCAGGCGAACAGAACCACTCCGTTTTCAAGCGCTGGCTTAAGTGGTACCAGAGAACAGGCACAATGGTGAGTTGGAACACAGACCCTATATTCTAAGTATCACAGGCCACTAGAGTATTTTCTTGGAATAAAGAATATAGTCTGCTCCTGTCTGTATTAAACCTGCTGGATGTTAGATAAACACACCCATAGTCTAATTGTGGAGTTCCCATAGGCTGTGTGGAAAATCTCAGTGATGATGCTAACAAACATACTTTAGCTCTGTGCCTTTCAAGGATGTTGAGAGCCTCTATCAGCATGGCTCATCATTCTTTTTCTTCTACCTAGACATCTCCCTTCTTTTTCCCTCTGGTACTTGTTTTCAACCTTGATCATTTGGTCCCAGATCACTCATCTCTGCTTGCTCAGCTTCATCTCACTGTAACAACCTAGCTGTCTCCCCCAGGAAAAGTAAAACCAGCAGTAAAGAACTCTACAATTCTGCATCTCCTCATACCAAGAATAGAACGACCCCTTCCTTCCCAGTTCTCCACTGAATCCTAATTTCTTCTGTGACGTCTTCTAATGCTTGTTGACAGACTGGTAGGAACTACTTTACTTGGAAAAGTTTTCCTACATATAAGGTAGAAGTAAACAGCATGTCTTATTTACCTCTATGTTCCTAGCAACCGGCATAGAGTCCAAGGCACTGTAGGCTGTCAGTGTATGCTCACTGGATTGTTACATGACAGTGAGAAAGTGAGCCAAGGTCAGCCTACGTCAATGACGAAGGTGAGAGGCCTCTGAGGATGGATTCCATAGATTCCAATAGAGGCCCCGTCATCTTAGTTTTGTTCAAGAAAATAACAAAATAAAAGGCACCAAAGAACATGGTCTTGCACTTTATGGGCTACAGGCCCATCATTGTCCAGCTGCCCAATCCAGAAACCTAGAGTTTATTAGGATCTTTACTGTCCTTTACTTATGCCACTCAGACATCCTATAAAGATGCTCTTAAAGTGGAGTTCGACAGGTTAGATCCCCTGCCCTATAGGTATGTGGAGCAAACTAGCAGAGTCTGTAGTAGATGCAGTCATCAGTTCTGCCTAGGGAAGACTCAGCTAGAAAGTCGAACCTATTTTCTGTTTCTAAAATTTTTTTCAATCTTTGAGTCATTTAATAGAATCCATTTCAAAAATTTGTCATGTTAAGCACTTAAAAATGGTCAGTACATTAATTAGATTGGCTTTGATCAAGACACTTTTGAAATTGTTTAATTGTTGATAATCTCACCCTTCATTCATTGATTACTTGATCAATATGGAGAGCCAAGCACTGTCTGGTATCATTTAATTCATGTAAGCTTTCTCTAGAATATCTCTATTTTATAGATCTAATTTTTTTTTAATTTAAAACCCTGCAGCTGAGGGAGTGTGAATAGTGGCCTTGCCAGGTTAGCAATGGCCGAGTGAGAGGCCAAAGCTAGCACTCCACACCAAACCCCAGGCCGGGGACAATTTTCTGTCTTCCAAAATAATTGCATCAACTTCTGTTCTTTTTTTTTTTACTCTAACAGTTCATTGGTTCCTTATTTTTATCATTTGGAGAAGTATCACTTGAAGGAAAAGCAAGGGGTGAGAAATAAATATCAAATTACAAATTATTTGCCTGACATTTTAGTAAAAGCTATAACAGGCAGAAGACATTGAGATAATGATATGCTACGTTTGTTTGTTGTTTGGTTTGGTTTGGTTTTTCTGAAACAGAGTTTCTTTGTGTTACCCCAGTTGTCCTGGAACTCGCTCTGTAGCCCAGGCTGGCCTTGAACTCACAGAGATCCGCCTGCCTCTGCCTCCCGAGTGCTGGGGTTAAAGGCGTGCGCCACCACCGCCTATGCAATGTGCTGTCACTGACTATGATAGGCTATCTTTATTGGTCTGTTTGGTGATGCTGTCATAGACTACCCGAGAGAGGGTAATTTATAATGAATGTGTATATATTGACTCAAAATTCTAGAGGCTGAGAAGTCTATATCAAATACCAGCATTTTATGAGAAAGTTCTCGCTGCAGAAGGTGGCCGGGCCAAGAGAGCAAAACAGCCACCTCTGTCCCAAGAGCTCTTTCTGTAATGAAGTTCATCTATTCATTATGGCTTTTGCCCTCAGGAGGCCTTGCCTTTCAGTGCCAGGGCATGGAAGATGAAGTCCTCGAGACTTGAATTCCAAGGGACACATCCCCATCCTCCCAGCAGAGTCCTTACTGCTCCAAGCACACAGAACACCTTCCTTTAGTTGAAGCTTTGCTTAGCTCTGCCGTTACTTCCAACCTTCAAACTGAATGGTTTCTTTTTCAGGGTGTAGCTGAGGTCTGTTTGCTCTGTGCTGGGCATATGCCGTAAGTCAGCACCAAGGGCATAAATGTGAGCAAAACAAGCTAGTTCCGACTAGTTTAGTTTAATCAAAATATTGACCAGTGTGCTCAGGAAATATGTGTTTAAGACAAGGTCTTAATTTTGGAAAGTGGATGCAGTATATAGATCTGTTTTTGATATTTTGAAGAGAAAGGCAACTTTGGGTAGCTGTAAGTGTCCAGAGAGATCATATCCATAGGCAACCTGAATCCCAGTTCATTTCCATGATCATTTAGAGACTGTATTAATTATGCTAAGTACCACACTTTATACTAGGAACTTAATGTCTTAGTTATCCCAGATACAGGGAGAATTTTTAAATAAAGAAATAAACATAAGCTTTCCATTTCCAGCGATGCTGTGAGGAAAGGGAGTAAGCTTGGGTCTCATTCGACATTGAGGCATGTACCATATACTTCCATCAGCTAGGGTAACTCTCAAAGTTTCCTCGAAAAACTCATTTTCTTCTTAGTATATTTTAAAAATTTAAAAAGTGACATTATGATGCATTTTTCAGGGGCCGTTTGGATTTGCCTTTGACTTAATGAGCCTGGAAAATGTAGTGTCTCAGATTTTCTCCCAAACTCTCCCTCTTTCAAGTGGAATTTTGAATTAGAGTTTTTGGCTCTCACTCACTTGCTTTCCTTAGAACTTTCCCTTGGTTATATTTAGTCACCCAATGTGTGAAAACTCTGTCATAGTATGAAAAGCCTTCTGTTTGGGGTACAAATATCAAAACTTGAAATAGGGCTGGTGGTTGTATATAAAAATACCTCCCTTTCTTCCTATCTTACAGGCTGCTGTTTAGTAGGCTTTTATGCATTTACAGCTCTATCCATAACACAGACATCTCTGTAATGCAGGGCAGAAAAAATTCAACCCATTTGAGGTCATATTTAAAAATGACTTGTGGAGTCCCCTCCACATAGATTTATGTAATGTTCAATGTTGTCCAGTGTTCTCAGGAACCATAAGGGTTGAGGTATGAGCTGACCAATGCAGATGTGGAGCAGAGTTAATACTAACTAATTATAATAATCATATAATATAACATTTAGTAAGTAGACTAGCTGTCTCAGTCTGGATCCCACACTACACTAGCCAGGTTGGGTGGGCTATTTACTTACAGCCTTTCTTGGACCCATGCTGTAAATTCTCTAACCATATTATGGTTTTAAATAGTTATGAGTTGTAAATAAATGTTGCTGAACTCTGCAAACTGCAAAATACTATACCAATGGCAAAATTAAAATAATTAGTGTAATAGATTAGTGACTAATGGCATGAGTAACAGGATTGAGCCCTGAAGTACCTCGTTCTGCTATATGCAGAAGCTATTATTAATTGACAAACCTTTAAACATACTGTTGTTGCCCATAGTGACAGTCTTCTCAAAATAGAATAGCTTTCTGCAGCAATCAACTAATAATCTAGACTATGGAAAAGCTGTCTATAAAAAATAAATCTTCCCTTATTTACAATGACACTTCATTCTGTGTTATCTCCCAAAAAGTGAACATAGAATTACCATATGATTCAGAAATTCTCTTTCTGTGCCTGTAGTTCAAAGAATTCAAAGTGGAGAAGTGATTTGTACACCAGTGTATGTAGAGTTAATATACAGTAACCAAAAGACGGAAACAGCCCAAATGGGTATTGACTGGTGAATGAGTAAATGCACACAATGTCATATCATCTAGCCCTCAACAGGAAGGACATTCTGACACTGCTATGACATGGATGTCCTTGACATTGCGTTAAGTGCAATAAGTAAACTCAGAGGTTTGTATAATTATCCTTCTATGAGGTTCATAAAATAGCATCATAGACACAGAGAGTTGAATGGTGGTTTCTGAGGGATAGGAGGTGTGGGGAATTATTAGTTGATGGGGACAGAGCTTCAGTTTAGAGAGATGAACAGGTTCTGGAGATGCATGATGATAATTACACAACAAGATGAATGTATCTAATACCTTAAAAAGTGTTGAGATGGGAAATTTGGGGTTATGTATTGGTGAAATTATTAAGGCCACTCCACGTAGTTAAAAGGGAGGTTTATTTTGTGGGGTAACTTACAAGTGAAGGGATAGTTTACAGGGTCAGGGAAATGTGTGGCGCAGTCCGGCGGTGTTCTCTGGAGAACTCTGCTCGGTCTACCTCCAGTGTCCAGGGTCCAGGAACCAAGAGAGCCGGCGCATCCGGATCTCAGGTCTTCAGGGTCCTCTCTTGGCCCTGCCTTGTAGGCGTGACAGTTACCAAAGCCTCAGTGGGGGTTGGAACTTCCAGATCAAAGCTGGAATGGCTACCCACTACAGTTATGTATATGTCACATAATTAAAAATGCAGTTTCAGGGACTAGAGAGATGGCTCAGGTAAAGTGGGTAAAAAGACCCTAACTCGGCCCTAGCACCCATGTAAAAGCAAGGCCTGGAGGTCCACATATGAAACACCAGTGCTGGGAATAGGAAGGCGGCAGTGACAGGCAGATCCCAGGAGCTTGCTGGCCAGTCTGGCTAGAATGTTAAGTTCCAGGGTTAATGACAGTCCCTATCTCAAAAACTAAGAATGATAGAGGAAGACATTCAAAATTCGTGAACACACACACACACACACACACACTCGGAGATTTCATATGCCCCTTTGAAAACAACAGAGGCTGTTGGGTTCTTTCTAAGAAAAGAAAAGAAAAATGAAGATTCTTGGAAGTGCCTGGGTTTATAACCACAAAATTGGCTCTAAATGCCTTTTGTTCTAGTGAAGCTTGCCTGTGTGCGTCAGTCAAAACATTTCCTGGTTGTCTTGTTGTTGTTTGTCTTGGGGGAAGGTTGGGGGTTGGTTTTTAATTTTTAATTTTTTTTTTTTGTCTGTGAAAACACCAAATGTGAATTCATCTATTTATATCAGAATGTATTTGGGGTGGGGATGGTCTTCTGTATCTGACAATAACGATTACACTATTTTTGAAATTAAATGTTTTTGTTGTCCCATGCATATTCTACATTAGTCTTGGAAAATGGGTGAGGATTGTAGAGACCTTTACCCATCTGAATGACAAAGCGTTATTGCCCTTCCCCCAGGATATTACCTTTCTTCTGAAGCTTCTATCTAACACTTTGCATCTTGGGTATTACGCTAGTCCTGTAAGAGGCGGTCTTATACATGAAGAAATGAAGGCACAGAAAAGATGCAGGATTTTTGCCTGTTGGCCCACTGGCTGGGGAAAAAAAATGGGGCTTATTCTAAATTAGTAAGAGGTGTGCTTTCCTGTGTGACACCCTTCTGGGTGCTGGGAGGGAGAACACTCTGAATCCTGTTGGTCAAAGGTGTAGTAGGAGCAGAAGGCAGACAAGTCAGGGATGCTAAGCTCTGCAATGGTGGCTGTAAGAGCATAGGAGTGGGGCAAGGAAGTCAACTGAATGATCTAGAGACGTTTGTGGAGGAGCTAAGAGTTATGTTTAGACTTGGAGAGCCAATAAGAAGTGCAGACAGAGTCAAGTACCATGGAGCTTCTCACTCATTATTATTGTGATTGTGTGTGTGTGTGTGTGTGTGTGTGTGTGTGTGTGTGTGTGTGTGTGTGTGCACTGAGGTTATGGACAAGCATTACCACAGCTATATTTTCTGTCATGTGGGTTCTGGGGATTGAAAGCTCAGGAAGTCAGGCATGTGCAGCAAACACGTCGCTGAGTGAGCTGCCCCTCCGTCCGCCCTAGCCCACTGCTCTTTCTCCTACTGCCCCATTATTTGTGGACAAATATGTTTGCAAAGTTCAGTTTTCACCGTGATCATCTAGTGATATATTAGATATCATCTAGTGATGCCTTCTCATTTTGCAACTGAGGACTATAAAACCTCAACAATTAAGTAATGCATCGGAGAACTTCCATGTTGATGAGGTTGGTTGGCCATCCCATGTTGCATTTCTCCCATCCCTGGCATGAAGGTAGTTGGTGACACTAGCATGCTTTGTATGGTGTTGTTATTTATGAGGATTGCTCTGTACTTCATGTTACCCTCTGCTTTTTTGCCCTTAATAGTTTTACAACCAAAGATGAGCTGGGAAAAGCTGGACCTCTTGGGCAGATGGGAGACTCTTCAGAATCCTTCAGTGCCCCGGAGGATGAGGCCCCAAGAGAATACCAATCCAACGACTCTGACTCAGATGGACCCATCTTGTACACTGATGATGATGAGGAAGAGGATGATGATGATGATGGCAGTGGAGAAAGTAAGAATATTTCTAAGAAGTAGAGGAGTGGGTGGTGTACAGAGAGCCACCTCCCGTACAACACAAAAGCCTTCTCAGCCACCGCCACCCAACCTTTTCCTCCCTCACCTTCTCTCAAATTAGACATATAGCTGTCCTAGCTAAAACTGGTTGCAAGCCTCTAACCCCAGCAACATGGGAGGTTGGGGCAAGACCATAGCAAGTTCAAAGGAAGCCTTGGGTGCAGAGTGAGTTCAGGGCTAGCCTGGGCAACTTCATGAGACCATGTCTCAGGCTAAAGTGTCAAAACAGGCTTGGAGGATAGCATAATTCCATCAGTTCAATTCCTAGTACTGAAAAAAAAAAAGTGTGCCTGTCCCAAAGTTTAGCTCATGATGACAGTCATTTTCAGAAGAGGATACTACAGAGATGTGTCACACCTTTGACAAATGAGCTAGACTAAATATTTGTCTTGATATCAACAATCTAAGCTTTCTAAGAACAGAGAGTTTTTGTTTTTGTTTTTTTCTATGCAAGTCAAAGGTGGCCATCCCTCCAGGTACCTGTTCTTGAAGAAAGAGTGTCCTGGGCGACGGTGGGGGTTCCTTGGCCTGCTGGAAGTGTTAGAAAATTTCACTCGTTGTATGCTGTGGCTTAAGGAGAGAGGAGAAGGGAGTGAGTCAAGAATGACAAACAGTTTGTTGGAGTTAAAAATGCTCACTCGTCCACCATCGCAAAGATAGGATGTGGATCCCAAAGGAATGGGATTAGAAAGGAAGGATCCCAAAGGGGAATGACGGCCATGGACTGTGTCTAATTAGATGACTGGAGTGTGCTGTTACAATGTTGTTGTTGTTGTTTTAAACTTAGGAGGAGCGTGATGTAGGAAGAATTCACTGTGGGATTGAATTTATAGATGATTAAAAGTTATTAGTATATTAGTGATTCAGTAGAAATGTATTAGATTTCCTCTCTGTAGCATCCATCCATCTGCCTGCTGGGAGTTTAAGGATGCCTGGGTGACTAAGAGTTAAAGCATTTGTATATAGGGTAGGCTCCTTGCCAGCATGACGCCTGGCTCCGGGGAAGGGGATGACAAGGATTAACTGTACAGAATAAAGAGCGAGGATAAGCTTTTGACTTGAAAAGAAAGCAAAAGGGTTGTGCAATCACTGATTTCCATGATCCACCAAGTCAGCAGAATAAACCTCAACTATCTCCGTCCAGATGATGAGGTGATACTTCCAAGCTTGTACGGGTTGTTTTTTTTTTTTTTTTTTCAGAACATTAAAAAAAAAAATCGTTCAGTTCTTTTTCAAAATGAATTATCTCCAACTCAAAAATCCCTCCCCCGCTTTCGACTGATTAAGTTTCCCCTCTTGCACGCAAGTAAAGAATTTGGCTCAGGTCCTGTTAAAGTCCAGCCACGTGTAACCAAAGCCCTGCTAGGGTAAAAACTGATGTACCTGTTTTTCTGCCCTTTCTCAATCTTCAGGTGCTTTGGCAAGTAAGATACGACGAAGGGACACTCTTGCCATAAAACTTGGCAACAGACCATCCAAAAAAGAACTGGAGGATAAAAACATCCTGCAGCGAACATCTGAAGAAGAAAGACAGGAAATAAGGCAGCAGATCGGGACCAAGCTAGTCAGGTACTTGATGGCAGTGTGAGTGCAGCAGTGACTGATTCTAGTCATCCCAGAGTCTCCTTTCTGCCTGAGGTCTTGGTGAATTCACCAGGTTCAGGGGCTCCTGTCCCATCCAGTCTTATAAATTTGGTCTCAGATGAGGAACCAGCCACTCAAAGGATTTGCCCTCTGGTCAGTTACCCAGTAGCTTTGAGGTCTCCAGAACGTGTAGCTCAGAGGTCAACATACTTTTCCAAAAAAAAAAAAAAAAGATCAATTATGAATTCTCAGACTTTGATGGCCGGCTGGTCTCTGTTGAAGTTATTCAACTATACCATTGCATAACAGAAGATGTAAATAACATATAAACAAATGCACACGAGAGTGCGTCCATAAAATGCATTTACCAAAAAGGGTAGCACAGAGGATCTGGCCTGCAGTCCACAGCTTGCCCAGTCTCTCTTCTAATCTGAGGACTTACTGAGATTTATGTGAAAAGTATGAGGTTCCATTATGTGGGCTGTGAGACTGGAGAAATACCAAGTCTCATTGGCCTAGCCTTGTCCTGGTCAGGTAAACATAGCCCTCTGTCCAAACACAACCCTTTAGCTTGGGATGAGTGGGCCATCAGGCATCACTCCTCACTCCCTGCTGCCCATGTGTGCTATAGGCCTTCTGTTTTTGCCACGAGTGACTTCAGAAGTCCATTGAACTGGGATTTTTAATAGCGGTTCATCCCTGGGACGGAACTGTTTTTGATACCAGCTTGAGCACACGCAAGTGTCACTGTTTTCTGCTGGTTTCCCTCACTCTGCACACCCACCAAGGTCTATCACTGGGAGAAGGGAACCAGATCAGGATATGAAGATGGAAGGAAGCTGCTGCCCTTGCTTAGAAGCAGGAGGCTCATGTGATTGCTGTAGGAGCTTTGGATCAGGGCTGTCAGGGAGTGTTTGCTGTTCTCCATAGGGAGAGAATCTCCAAGGCCCTTCTCTGCTAAAAGGGAGACTTTCAGGGATAGCACCTGTGACTCCTATATGAAGGGAAGGCTCACCTCCCTACAGAATCCAGGAGGAGGCCTAGGGGTGTGCTGTCCCCAGCTCCAGCAACTCCCTCTAGGACTCAAAAAGAAGTCCTGAGTAGTTTGCCAATGATCTCCTTCTCACTGGAGTGTTTTCACCTCAGCCCTAAGCCTGGACCATTTCCTGCCTCAGGAAAGAGCTAGCAGAAGTCAAAGGAACTTCATGTCAAATTAGTCTTCTTAACAAGTAAAAGCAGGGACCCCTGAGGCCTCAGGAGATAAAGGGACTTTCTGGAAACTGTACCGTTCCTTTATAACAGAAGCAAGTTAGGATCACTGTTCATCTATGATGGATTTTTTTTATACCGTCTCCTCTACACCGCATACATGCAAACATGTGACAAATGTGTTTTATTATTTTATTGCCTTTGTTTATGTTTTGTTGTGAAAATTTTTAATCATTGAAAAATAATGCATATAAAATGATATCAAAATAGGGTAAGCTCCCTTAAATGCAAAGAATATTAGTATAGTTTATCATAGTAAAGGATTTTTAAAAAGTGAACACTGTGCCAGGATAATCGCTCACTTGGTAAAGCATTTGTTGTGCAAGCGTGAGCCTGGGCTCCATCCTCAACACCCAGGTAAAAATTGTATTATCTTACAAAAACCTGAGACAAGCCAGAATTAAAGGTTTTTATAAATTATGCTAAATACATTAGTACCTAGAAAAAAACTAAAATCATTTTTTAAATGAGCAAAGTTTCCCTACTCTTTTCATACTAAATGTCTAGTCATAGTTATTTGTAATGGAAAAAAGCTATAAATTATAGTAACGAAATACTGTTATTTTTCCTATTTATATGCCTAGAAAACTCTGAGAAAGATAAAACTGCTACATAGTAACTTCTGCAAGTCCAAATATCTGAGGTTAATCAATGAACATCAGCATCACGGTAACACTGTCATCATAGTAATACAGACATTGGCACAGAACAGGAGAATATTGCAAGTGGGAGAGAGAGCAGTCACAGTATTTTCAACAGCCTTTTTAATATAGCCAACTGCTTATTTAACAGTTGAGGCTCCAAACACTTCCCGTCCAGACAACCACGATGGATGGAATGAATTTAGAAAGGAGAAAGAGAGTAAACATTTGTATCAGTGAGGAAAACTCATCAGGCAGGTTGACCAGATGTACCCCTAGTGTGAAGTTTGAAGGAAAGTAGCTGCATTTTACAGAATCAGAGCATTGAGGATGTTTCAGTTTTATGAAAGGAAACCAGACAAATGGTTTCTTCCAGTGTGAGCTAAAGAAAGATCCAAGCTAATTCACTGAGATGGAATGAAAGACCCTTGGGGGCATGTTTTGAAGATGCTTAAGGGTGTGAATGATAAACTCAATAGTAAGAGAAGACTAGGCATAGTCAGAGTGTCTGGGCTAGGGTGGAGCCCAGACGTAGAGGAATTGCTTAGCAAAAATAAGACCCTAGGTTTGATCCTTAGCACTACAAATGAACAAACTAATGAATGAATGAATGAATGAATGAATGAATGAATGAATGAATGGAATGTGGCCTTATTTAGAACTGAAAAAAAAACTACTGGCAAAAATATATCTAAAACAAGACAGAAGATAGCCATTGCTTGATGCCTCTCATAAAACGGTTCTTATATTTAAAGCTCTTACTACTTGGATCACATCAAGAACCTAGTAAAATTAAATGTTTGCTTTTAACTTGAATTGTACACACTTATGAACCAGCAAAGCACAATTAAAAATGAAACCAAATTTTATGGGAAAATAGCATTTCTTTGCATAATAATTCTATTTTGGGAACATATGAATGAAGGAAAAGATCTACAATGATTTATTTGAAGGACTTTTTATAAAGATATGTGTTATAAGACTGTAGATAGCGAACGACAAGTTAAAACAAACCAAGAATGAACCAAGTAGACAAAACCAGGGCACTGATAGAGAAAAGTGGGGGAAAAAATAGCAGTGTAGCATACTGTCACTGAACATCAGTCTTCTATCAGTTTCATCAGGGATTTCTTGGAGATGATGCTCAGGCTTCCACAGGAAGAGCAGAAGTGTGAGCATAGATTAGAATGGGTGGCGATGTCTCCATTTCAGTCCTAAACATCCACCTGGGGGACCACTGCTATCTTTTATGAACTAGTATTCAAATGCTACCCATCAAATATTTAATATCTCTGTGAGTACAGACATGATCTATAGCTTTAAAATTTTTTAATATAGTAGTGTTTGTTTTTAGTAATATATAAATGTTAAAGAGTTGCTTTCAGTGAACACAGCACACCTTATGCCAGTGAACAGCTCACGCAGTTCAAGCTTAGATAACACAGTTTAAGTCAAATGAGATAGGAGCGGATCTTGATCCTAGCATTTGCTCATGTTTTAATTTTTTAAGCAAGTCAGTTCATCTCCCTTTCTTTGTCTGCAAGGTGAGAGCTGGCCCTTGCCTTGCTGAATTGTTTTGAGGATTCCCAACACTTTAAGCATCTAGCATGATACAAGGGCAAGGGCTGTTTGATACTCTCCTGTGGGGCTAAAGAACCCAGAGGCTTCCACTCTTAATGCCAGTCAACCGTCAAGGTCCCATTTTAATCAACTGTAGGATTTTAGAAGGTAGGAAAGGAAAAGAAAGTATTACAGAAGAAGGAAGCTCCTTCAGGAAGAGAGAGCTAGCACACTTGGGTTTGACGAACTCTAGTCCATGGACAGCACACACACATAGCACACAGTGTAGTCATGACACAGAATCCAGCTGCATAGGTACCATTGCTCCCTGGAACCATTTGTGGACTCAGCCCCTCACCTTAATTTCAGAGTGGTCCCAATGGAGATCTAACTTCAATGAAAATTTGAGAAAATACTTGAAGGATAACTAGTTTGCTGTGGTCCCAACATTTAGAGTTAGTTGTGTCTAGTAACTATATGTATATTCATCCTAACTTACACAAATTCAGCCTCCATCCTGAGGCAATCTTTCACAGCAGTGAACAACAAATTAATCATGTAAACGAGACCAAGAACAAAGTTATAAGGAGTTTCTAAGAGTTCCTGGTCTCTTGTAAAGCATTTAACTACTAATCCTGGGGGAGCCTGGCTTATCTCAACAGCAGGGAAGAAGGGGCCGCATAGCTTAAGATAGCATAGTATGGAATATGTTTGCTTGCAGTGCCTGATGCAGGCTTTCCCTTCAAACCCTGAGCAGCATAGATTGAGCAACTCATACATTGGCGTGAACTTTGCAGCAGCAGCAGATTTGAGGCCCCAGTACCCTGTACATTAATTAAGCAAGCTATCAGCTAAGCTGCTGTAACATGTCAGGAAAACCAGAGTTCAAGCGATGTATGTTGATTTCTTTCATACCAGACAGCGAGAGGAAGCTGGACCACCCAGCATGATGGAAAATTTCTCCTCCTCTTCTCCTCATAGACCTAACACCCCGACTCCTTCTGTTTTGTACATTTCTTATGGCCCTGGGGAATCTTATCTACAAGATCAAAGCAGGCTCATAATACCATGTTCGAGTGCAGCCTGTGCAAGAAAGAACTGGAAAGCAGGGACCGCACACTTATCTGTATTGAGGGGCGACAAACAACTTAACAAAGCTCACTCTGCTCATGGCCCCTTGCAAGGAGTCAGTCGCATCCCATACCTAGCTAAGGAAGCTATGATCTGTAGGCATTTGCCCAGCCAAAAAGTCAGATCCCTGTCTTCCAGGGATGGGTGGAGAAGCGGAGACACGTGGAAGTCTAAGCTACATTCAGTAGTCTACAAACAGGAAGGAGACATTTATTTTACAGGCTTAAAAATTTATTTTTATTTCTCAAGATATAACAATGTCTAGCTTTGCTGGTTCATTAGTATCTTCTGCCAAATGGACCTCATTTGTAACACAAGATGTATTCATTTTGTAAACTGTAGCATATCATCTTGTCATTGTAGAAGACTCAGCCAGAGGCCAACAACTGAAGAATTAGAGCAAAGAAACATTTTAAAACGTGAGTATGTTGCTATAGCATGATCCCACAGGTAATCAATAACCAGGTACCCCAGAGACGAATCATCCATCAGGAGGGAAACATGATTCACAACTGACTGGAATGGCCCATGTATGTCGTATATATTCGTAGACATTTACATATTTAAAAAAATAATTTCTTGGTTTTCATATTTCATTTTATGACTTTAAGCCTGATATTCCCTAAAGTGGAGTCCTGGTCATAGCAATTATTTCTGAGAAAAATGAAATTTATCCCATGTGTTCTTTTGCCCAAATATTAAAGCAAATGCTCTAGTCTACTTTCAAATAACTGCCAAAGAAAGAATCCACAAGAAAATCAATCAAACATTCCTATATTGTTATGAATAATACAGTTTGTTGCTAGGTTGGACAAAAGTCTCAGTTTAAAATGATGGTTAGAGGGATTTTTCAAGGCATTTCATTTTCCATTGTTGTGATAGCTCTTCTTCTTTCTTGAATTCTTTGTGGTTTCTTGAGCTTTAAAGAGTTCTCCATTCATTTCCCACTTGATTTTTCCATTCTGACTTCTGGTGGCAAAGTGTGCGAGATCCCATTAGAAACGCAGTTTGTCCTGCCATTGTCGGGGAGGCCACTAGCCTCAGTGAGTAAAAAAAAGCAAGCCGAGCTCTACTCCTAGATCTTTTTAGTGTTTGAAATACCAAAATACAGGAACAATCAGCCCTCCAGGCAGACTGCAATAGTAGTGAGCCATTGGCATGGGGACATCCTTTTCAACCAAGCCAGCAGAGTACAGCCAGCCTTCTGGATGACCCCATGCTTTAATAGGAGTTATTTTCTTCTGTAAAGGAAAAAAAAAAAAGATTTTTGTGGCATATTTCTAGGGCTTTTGCCGTAACTGAAACAACCCAACAATGAGCATTTACCAGTGCACGGAGGACCAACCACTCAGTCTGTAGCATGCTCTACAGTACAACTCTACTACACAGGAGTCTCTCCCATGCTGTGCTTTTTCTGGCCATTTGTGAGTCTAAGTTGACTAGCACCCATCAAAGTGCCTGCCAACATGCAGAAATGCCACTTGGAAAGACAAAGAGCTGGTAGCTAAAACCTAAGCATTTTACCTGAGCAACATCTAATGTTGACATGAAAACAAAACCCTAAGGTGTCAAAAGTGTTTTCCATGAGGAGTTCCCAGGACATACTCGCTAAGTTCAAGTTTAAGCTCTAGGAGGAATGCAAGCTCCTACAAGTACAGAGGGTATGTCTTCTTGGATGTCTGATGAAATACTTCGAAAAGAAGGCCTTGCAAGTTCTGGTAATCCTGTCCTTTGGGACTAATGTGCCAAGCCACACTGGAGTTTAGTTATTTGAGGAACTCTTTCATGGATCCGGAAATTTATTGCATGTTGATCTTAAGTGCTGTATTGGCTTCTGCACCCTCTGTTTTCCTGGAGGTTCGGGAAAGAGTGAAGCCCCAAAGTCAACTTCAGACTTGACTCCAGCCCTCTTTTACTTCCTTCTAAGTTCATGTTGATTCTGGACACGGGAGGTCCTATTTCCAGTCTAGAGAGGCTGCTAACTGGCTCCTGCTCCCCTGACATGGGCCAAGGGAAGCAGGCTGAGCTGGGGGCAGTGGCGGGTTGGGGATGGGTGGGTAGTGTTCTTTCCAGTGAGGATCGCAGGGGCTTAGCCCACAAACACTTCATTCATTCCCCTTCTGCATTCCTCCATACTTTCCTCTCTTTGCTTGTTTATTTCATCTCAAGTTTTTGTTCAAAGGCAGCAGCAGTATCGAAATAAAGACACCAGAAAACTATCTGTGACACAGTATGATTTTTAAGGTCACCTAGGCCACCTCTTGGGGGCTAGGAAACTGATTGAAAGCATAAAGTATTCAATAGTTCTCTAATTGAAACCCACCACCCCTTTAGTAACTATGACTGAGATGGCAGGAAATGCCAGTAGCTGTTCTGTGAGGACATGGGACAAACTTGATGTCTTAGCACCATGTCCCTTATACCCCACACTTGATTTCGTCCCTGTGTTGGTTAGAGTGGTTTTCTTTAACTGCATTTATATTGTGTAACATATAAACTATATAATATGTATTAGTACATGTTATATTATATAACATATAAACTATATTTATAGTTGATTATTCCTTTTCAAACAAATCCCTTAAAATCGAGAAAATACGTAGAGGCATCTTTACCTGCCTCTGGCTGATCAGGAAAAGGAATGTGGACAAGACATCTTTTCCATACAGGGCCTGAGAAAGGATGAAAAGCTTCTGGGTGCAGCTGTGTCTTTCCAGCTGTGTTTTCCATCGAGAGAGAGAAAAAAAAATGACCCAGGCCACTAGGTTCTGAATCTTTTTCTTCAACAATTAACTATGCAATTTTTTAAATCTACAAAAAAATTGAAGGAATTTTATGGAGAGCAACTAACTAACCATGTGTCTGCCAATTATGTTCTACTGTTGACATCTTTATCATATACTACCCATCCATTGATATATGTTCTTTAACATATATCTGCATATATATATGTTTAATATATATAGTATATATATATATATATATAATTTCAAAAGTTTACAAATGTATTTTCGTTTGTTGCAAATACATCCATGGGGCCAGTGAGATGGCTCAGCAAGTTAAGACTCTGGCACCAAGTCTGACAACTTGAGTACAGTCCCCAGGCCCCAGATGAATCTACATGAATCTTACTCCTACAAATTTTCTTCTCTCCACATGTGTGCTGTGGTAGTGTGCTTGTGAACACACACACACACACAATAAATAAATAAATAGGTGTTTAAAAGATAAAACAAAACAAAACCCCACTCACATGGAAACATGTCAAGCGGCAAACAGATAAAGAAAACCAGGAAGAACATGTGGGGCGCGGCCCAGGTCATTGCACACAAATCAATGGTTCAGGAGTACACTTCTGTTCTGGCTGCTACTCTTGCTCTCCTTTTCCCTCTTCTCCGGGCTCCTTCACACCGTGCTGGGGCCACCCTGGCTAGGCAGTCAGGTTTCTGCAGTGCCCGCTGCCATGAAAGCACATGTATTGATGGAGGGTTTATTCAGACGCTTCCCTGTGGCTGTCTGAAGTGACACCCTTCCGCTCTGATGCAAGACATGGACCAAGAGTTCTGTCGCATCCTTCATGAAAACCCTTCAATCCATCCCAGTGCCCAAAACAGTTTACGTCGTATTGTACAGTTAGTCCTCTAATTAATCAAAAAGTGAAGGGAATGTACCCTAAATGAACATCTCGGTGAATATTTAACTACCAGTATCAAGATGTCCCCTTGTCTCTGTCCCATTCTGCAAAGACTCAGAGATTACCCCATGGCAGCTCCCCTCCATCCCTCACCCTCTTTAGAAGTATCACTTCAAACATGGGAAATGTTAAAGGCCAGTTAGTTCCTAGTGTCAGGAAAGAGTGTTCCCAGATAGTAAAACCCTGTTTACTTAAGCTCCCTAATCCGCTCTTCCTTTCTTAAATGTTACTGACTACCACTTTATTGTACAACATCCTTAAAAGGGTAAAACTAATATTCCCTTTTAAAGAAATGACATTTTACATAAGTAGTGAAAAACCTTTGGGATTTTTTTTTTTTTTTTGTCTTTGAAAATGCCTTTAAGAAATGCAGCATGGGGGATGGGGGGCTGGAGAGGTGGCTTATCAGTCCAGGGCACACTGGCTGCTCTTGCAGAAGACCTGGGTTCAATTCCCATCATTCGCATGTCGGTTCACAACCATCTGCAACTTCAGTTCCAGGGCATCCAATGCCCTCTTCTGACCTCTGTGGACACCAAGCACACCCGGTGTGCAAACACAAGTGAAGGGAAAACACTCATAAAATAAAAGAAATTAATTTAGTTTTTTAAAATAGCTTTAAAAAACAAAGAAAGAAAAAGTGAAGCATGGTAGGCATATAGGAAGAAGTGACTAAAATTATACTTAAAGATTATATTATTTCTTATTGTATCATCACAGTTCTTGCCTTGTAAAGTTCTGATTTTAATTACATTACCAACAAGTTTGGAATTTGTGTAACATGTATACTAGACAGTTCACAAGCTTCGTTCAATTCACATTAAGTAATTGGCCCTTTGGATACACTTTAACGGTGTAGAAAGACATGTTTCTGTGAAGCAGTCACCCAAGCTTACAGTTCATTCATAATATGAAATCCAAGTTATAACCAAATCCATGTGATGCAGGAACTTGAAGTGTCTCTTGACTGAGGGTGATTTCGGTTTGTGTCACTATATATAACTACATGGATCATCCTCTTCACATGTAAATTCGAAAATGGGTTTCAGAAGAAAACAGAAACTTCATTATGTCCAGAGAAGAAAAAAAAAAAAATGTATAGAGAATACAGCCGGGTCAATGAGCAAATACCTGTAGGTGCTGCATATACTCAAGACTAACTTTTTACTCTTGAAGCCAGTAACCTTAGTGGTGAAAAGTCAATCTGAATTTTTACAATAGATATATTTTGGAGTTAGGGGAATTATTGCTCAGTCAGTAACGTGCTTGTTGCACAAGCATGAAGACCTAAGTTCTATCCCCAGCACCCACTTAAAAAGCTAGATGTGATGGGGCACACTTACCGTGTCAGTGCTGGTGAGGCAGAGACAGGTGGATTCCTGGGACTCTCTGGCCAGACACCACAGCCTAGTCAATAACCCTCAGGTCCTAGTGAGAAACACTGTCTTAAAAACCAAGGTGGGTAGCACCAGATGATGACATTCAAGGTCCTCTGACCTATACTATACTATACCATACCATACCATACCATACCATACCATACCATACTATACTGAGAGAGAGAGATTAAAAAATAAAACTTTTTCATAAAAGAGAATTTTTCTGAAGACTTAGTTGATTCTGAAGACTTCACTAGACTCTTTAGAATATAAGTATTATACGTATTCTGCTCTGAAGTAAAACCAATGCCTTACTTAACACAGATGAGATACAGGAAGAAACAGACAGAAGCTTTGCAAATATGCATCCCATAAATCCCGAAGGCTGTCTGTTTCTTTAAAAATTCTGAACTTTTTTTTTTCAATCCCATCTGTTGGACTGCATGAAATTGCACTACTTGATGAAGCACCAGAGAAAAAGACAACTTTGGAAAGTTAAACTCACAAGAAAATAAATAATTTCCACCCACAGTACATCTTGACCCCATTCAGAACATTGGTTTAAAAGCCAAGTCCCAAGGAATGCTTACATTTTGCTTCTATGGAAACATAGGAAGACAAGTCAAATATTTTGGTTGGGTTTGAATGGAAGTCAGCAGCTCGGACGTGCATGGGATGGTTCTAATTTGTTCTTTTAATGTGCCTTGGAGTTTTCACATGAAGATCAGATCCAGAAGTAGATTTTTATCTGAATTCTGGTAGATTGTGTTTCTAAGGCCATGAGGTGGTCAGCAATAGTATAGGCATAGAACAAGAAATCAGGAAGCAATGAGGTTTAAAATCAGGGAAGAAAGTCAGCCAGTTCCATAAGGAAGAATCCTTGCATACATGTACACGTATTACATGTGTATGACCACTCGTTCTGCAGAATCCTTTGATACATTTCTAAGGTGATGGCTTCTTTAATCAGCATATGCCAGAGCTGGGCAATTGTTCCTGATAGACTTTTCTTATCACACGATCATCTCTAGTAACTGTCCATATGCCTTCCTCCCCTAATAAACAGAAAAGAACGAAGAAGAGGAGCAAGAAGCAAAAATGGAACTGAAACGGAGACTCAGCCGGAAGGTGATGATGTTATGACTGCTAATGAGCATGTGTGTTCTGGGATTCAGTTTATTTTGTTAGCTACAAGCCCGCTCTTTACATGTGACTGGGATGTTTAGGGATGAGCGCTACTATTAGGTTATCATATGATCCAAGGCATTCAAATCAATAATGCATAAAAATCAGTTATTTTTCTCTTTGCATGCTATGTTCATTTTGAAAAAATAACAGTGTGTGCATTGCATTTACTGATTATGACAATGTGTATTTTAATTTTAAAAGGTTTAAATACAAGAAGGAAAATGACATATGCAAATCTTCCATTTAGAGAGCCAACATTAGCATTTTAGTATATTTTTATGTCTTTAATGAGATTTAAAAATACAGTTTCCATTTAGTCTTGGAAATACTAAATAAGTATTTTGTGATTATTAATGGTTTGTCACTGTTCTGCAGCAGACCTGGGTAACTAATTCATTGAGTGAATTTGACCACAGTGTTACCCAAATTGACAAATGGCTTATCTCTAGAACTCAGGCAATTGTTTCCACTTATTTACAAAAAGACAAACCTGATTCCAAGGCCATGACTTTCTGTTTCTGTGTTAAAAAATAATAGCCTTTGGAAAAACTAAGGATGATCAGAATTTATATTTCATTATAAATCTATCTAGTGGTTTCTCAGATATATCTTCCATACCTGGAAGAGAGCATGATAACTAAAGTATGACCCCATAGTCGAGCATGTGGCCTGACTCACATTGTTGAGGGCTGGCTGGGGTGCTCACAGCAAAAAGCATTCCAAGATAGGTCTGGGTTTCTTTCACATATAGGATTATTCCGGCCTTATTCTTGGTGCTTGTAAATCAAAGACACCCCCAGGGCTAACCACATTAGATATGATGATAAATTTGAATGGGACAGAGGACTCACGAAGGAATCCCCAAAAGCAGACATGTCAGAAAGATTGCAAGGACTGTTCTCCAGAAGGCCTCCTTCATCTACCAGTCAGCTGTTCTGGCTGTGGGTGTAGCTCCACCCTTCTCTGAGGCACTTCTGCTGAGAACACTGCATTTCTACATATATGCCAGGAAAGCCAGAAGCAGACACTCATTTCCACTTTCTAGGAGCGTCATAGCTTCTGTCTCAGTCTGTCAGCCACCACGATAACCATCCTCGAGCTGTATTACTGGTGGGCCTTTGCCACCGTGTGTTCCTGTGTCAGAGATGACAGGCAAGCCTTAGTCTTAGCGCCAGGCATGTTGTGGGGAATCGCACAATACAGACGGTTGCCAAAGGCTGACCTAGCTAGCAGTGATGATTTTCTGGTCTGGAAATGAGGGCACGCTGCTTTCTAGGTCTCATTACAAATTCCCAAGATGCCGTTGCTTTTCTTTTAATACCTGAAAGTGACCTTAACTTTGAAGTGTTCCAGACAGAAAATTTGCCGCCTAGAGGCTCTACACTTGTAACTGATCTCTGCCCTTTCCCTCCTACCCTCCTGTAGCTCAGCCTAAGACCTTCTGTGGCAGAGCTACAAGCCCGAAGGATCTTGCGATTTAATGAGTATGTAGAAGTCACGGATTCTCCCGACTATGACCGCCGAGCCGACAAGCCCTGGGCCAGGTTGACACCTGCAGACAAGGCAAGTATCTCAGTGACCTTTTGTGTTTCCAAAACCTGCATACTCATGCTCGCCCATCCTAGCACCTTTCTCCCTCTGAAAGCCTCAACACTTAAGTGGTCCTGTGACATAATAGCCATACACTCCTTTCAACTGTGGATTCAGACCACAAGCCAGGTGGACAGTAAGCTTATGGGTCCAATGCTCAGCCTACAATTCCGACCCACCCCATACCAGCTCCAATCGAAGTCTCCTTTGGTGTCCTCTGAGGTTCCGTAGCACAGCACAGCTTTGCATTGGGATGTTCCATTTGGTCCCCCACCCCCATCTTCCATATCTCACCTGCTTTTGAAAATGACTGCTCATATTCACCAGATTTAATGCAAGTGTCCTCAAGTCAAAGACATTTTCAATGTTTGCTTTCCTTTTCCGGGCTCCCTCTCTTTATTTCGCCGCCCACTTCCTGAGCCCCACCAAGAAGTTTCTTTCTGCTCTCTTAGCAGCCATTCAATACATTTAAGGTAATTTTTAATGCTATGTCTATCATTTTAATTGTTTTTCAATGGATTAATCAAGGGTTAATCAAGGTACCTAGTGTATCATATTGCAAGAAATGAATTTCTTCTGGTCACTCTCCCTTCATCTGTGGGCTTTCATCTCTCTCCCCTCATTCAGTGACTTCTAGTTGATACTGCTGCAGCCATGTCCCCATGCAGTAAACTACCCTCATATCAGTGATGAATAATAGAGTTCCATAGATCTTACCGTTTTCATAGGTTGGAATAGATTCAAGGATTATTTGGGCAACTCTGTTTTCCATGAGGTTGACTAAGTTTACTCAAGTGTTATCCACCTGGTGACTGGACTACTCTGAGAGGTCCAAGATTGACTTGCCAGTGTGTCTTGAATCTTGGTTGCCATGCTCAGAGGTGGAGCTCAGCAGGGCTGCCCACAGAACTTCCTCTTTAGTGTGAGTCATCAGACCTCTTCCCTATGCTAGCTTCCCTCACAGTAGATATCTTTCTCCAGAGAGCCCAGCAAAAGCTACTTGGCCTTTTCCAATCATCGTTAGAAGTCTGTTGTGGGATATTTGTACACTGTGTGAAGATGTATCTACTGTGATTGGTGTAATAAAGAGCTGAACAGCCAATAGCTAGGCAGGAGGTATAGGTGGGATTTCTGGGGAGAGAAAGGAAAAGGAGGAGGAATCTAGTCACGTGAGAGATGCCAGGAGACACGGAGAGGCAACAGGAGGTGCAAGATGTAAGAGAAGTAACACCATGTGGCAGAAGGTGGATTAATATACGTGGGTTAATTTCAGTTATAAAAGCTAGTTAGGAGCAAGCCTAAACTATAGGCTAAGCTTTCACAATTAATAAGAAGTCTCCATGTCGTTATTTGTGAGCTGAAGCCCAAAGGAAAAGCTGACTACAGAAGTCACTCAAACTGTCTGTCTGTCTGCTTTGTTCTGTTGGTTCCAGGTGAGTCCCAAGGCCAGCTCAGAACCCAGGGAAGAGGGGTGGAAAGCTCTCCCTCTTGTTAGGAGAGCAGCGAGGTCAGATTGTACAGACTGAAGGTAATATTCTAGCCATCTTAGAAAAGTATGATTTGCCACATCTCTTACCAGCCACCTCATTATTCAAATGCCAACCTTTAAAAAGGCCAGATAAACAGTAAAATCCTCCACTGTGCAGAAGTGACAGTCTACATGACTAACCACCCTTCTATGCAAAATCAATTTCCATCCCCTGGAAGAGCCCTTCCTTGACTTGGTTCTGTTCATAGGAGGCCAAGCTCATCCACCGCAGCTATGATGGGCAGAGATTTTTTTTGTGTGTGTGTGTGTGTGTGGTGGTTGTTTTGTTTTGTTTTTGTTTTTGGAGAACATTTTGAACTGAGACAAAGATAGGCTTTTGGCTTGGGCTTGTTCAACATAGGGGAGTTAGGCCTGGTCAGGTTTTCTTCTGCAAGCATGGTTTCTGTTCTGGAGTACTCTGAAGACATAGGAGTCTCACATCTCCCTTGAACATGGCACCTGAGCCCCAGGGCAGAGCCAGAGTCCCTCCTGACTTACAGGGGTGACTCGCTTTCCCTCATGGAAATCTCATACATGTATCCCAAGATGTGATTAAGGTCTAAAGGACAAAATGTTCAGGGCTGTGTTTTTATTGTATCTGTGTTCCCTATGAGAAGAGTGTGTTTTCCAAAAGTAAGAATTTGTTTTAGACAGAAAAAAAAATGTATACTTTTAAAGGTAGAATGAAGAAAAAAAATCCAAAAATTGAACATGCTGTTTATGTACAGTATGTTTTGTACATGCAAGTGATCTGTTTATGTATGGTGTGATTTGTGCATGCAAGTGGTGTGTGTTTGTTGTCAAGAGCTGAATATCCAGACTCACAAACAGGAAAAATCAACAAATGAGGCTTAGATCAGTGCATGGCATTTTTGTAAATGTCTGAAAATACTATTTTCTGTAGCTCTACAGAGTGAGTTCCAGGAAAGGCGCAAAGCTACACAGAGAAACCCTGTCTCAAAAAAACCAAAAGAAAAAAGAAAAAAAATACTATTTTCTATATAACACTAAGAAAAATTAAGTAATTTCATACCACTGTTCTAAGATGCATATACACGGGCTAGGTAGATGGCTCTGTAGAGAAAGTATCTCAGCAAGCATAAAAAACACAGCTTGGATCCTAGAGCCCCATGTGAGGAAGCTGAGTGTGTCATACGTACCCGTAATCCCAGCACCAAGGGGCAGAGTTCGGTGGATCCTGGGATGCCAAGCAGACAGTCTAACTGAAACCGTGAGTTCTGGATTCTTTGAGATATGCTGGTTCAAAAAATAATGTGGAGAGTCATCAAGGAAGACCTCCAATGTCAACATTGGGTTTCCATGAGTGTACAATGAGTGCACATGGGCGTGCACATGCCACAGACACACACACACACACACACACACACACACACACACACACACACACACACACACAAAGCAGGTATAAATAGATATGGCCCACATACTCAAAGCATTTTATTTAAGGATGAAAATGGCATGCTCATTGTCATTACAGCAAAAAAAAAAATTTTATTATGTTTACCTTAAAATACTTCATAATGCCTATTGGTCAGATTCTAAATAATGTATTTGATTCAGTAAGTTAGTTGATATAAAATTCATTAAGTATGATATAACTGTTGTATTAAGAATTAGGTTATGAGGAGGCTGGAGAGCTGGCTCAGAGTTAAGAGTACTGGCTGCTCTTCCAGAGGACCAGGGTTTAATTCCCAGCATCCACATGGCAGCTCACAATTGTCTATAACTCCTGTTCCAGGGGATCCAACACCCTCACATGGGACATAAATGCAGACAAAACACCAACAATCAGAAAATTAAAACAAAATAAAAATAAATTTAAAAAAGAAAGAGTTAGGTTATGAATCCAGCAGGATGCTCAGTGGGTAAGACCGTTTTCCACCAAGCCTGGCAACCTGAGTTTGGTCTCCGGAACACAAACAATGGACAGAGGCTTTCCTCTGACTTCCACATCCATGGCGTGGTACATGCAGCACTCTACACGGACACACAGACATGCACACATATGCAAAAACAAATAAGTGTAGCTTTACATTAGTTTTATTTTTCAGCTAGGCGGTGGTGGCGCACGCCTTTAATCCCAGCACTCGGGAGGCAGAGGCAGGCGGATCTCTGTGAGTTCGAGGCCAGCCTGGTCCACAGAGCGAGTCAGGATATGCCCCAAAAGCTACACAGAGACCCTGTCTCAAAAATCAAACAAACAAAAAAATTAGTTTTGTTTTTCAAGTTTTGATCTCTATACCCCACTTTAAAAAAAAAAAAAACTAATGAAAGTCAAAATTGCAGAAAGCTTAAGTTACTTTTTAAAGAATATTAAATTCAAGTATTATTTAGAACCCCAAAATAATTTCACTCCATGGTTACACAGTTGGACTAAAATTTAAACTACCGATGAGGATTTCAGCCTAAAAATTTCTAGTGAGCTGCTGAAGATGTCTAGTATTGACAAGGACGCCATTGTGCAAGTTGTGAAGGGCCTTGTCACCAAGGGCTAGGGAGGGCCCTAGGGAAGGCATGGTGTGCTGGGTGGGGGAACTGCCCATTCCTGGGAGGTCCTGGCAGGGTGCTCAAAGATGTACTGAGAGGAGGTAGAAATATATGTTTTGAGAAAAAAAAAATTTAAAAATTTCTAGTGAGCCAGAACACAGACTGTTTCCTGGTGATACGTGGATTCTGCCTTGTTTATTACAACTCTTAACAATATCCTCCAAGGGGCATGAAGATGAAAACCGCCTTGCCAGGAACACACTGTCTAGCCAGCTCCTTGGGAAGACTGCGATTTGAATTCTCTGTAGAATGTCATGAGTTGGCTCACGGGATGCACACACTTCACTCCCCATAACATCGAGCTTAATGAGTCAGCCAGCAATCCCCTCCTTGATACCAGCATTTTAGCAACAAAATAAACAAAAGATAGTGAATGGAAGCTCGAGCTAATTCTCCACTCACAACCCATGCTGTCACGTGTGAGATGGCTGCAAGAGCCGTGTGTTTTTTTCAGCAAATTGCCTGTTGTTTCTTGCCAAGAAGTGCCCCTGAACTGACCACGGCTGATCAGATGGGGAATGAATGTGGTTACTCGCCATTAGCCAAACTTAAACTTAGTTTTAGTCATTTTTGTGTCCTGTGTTTAATTTCCATGATACCAAACACCACTATCCATGTGGTCGCAGTGCAAACCCCTGGCATTTGGGGTTGTCGTTGCCTCAGTTTTCTTAGAAACTAAATGCAACTGAATGGTTTCCCTGAGGTGGTCCAACCCAGCACCACTGGCTCCAATCCCACTGCCTCAGCCCATCTGTCTTGTCTTTCAACAAAACCAGCCCCAGTTACATGTAGATAGAGAGTTATTAGGCCTAAAATCGAGTCTCATCTGAAAGGGGAAAAAAGTAAGAACAAAAGCTATGTTTATAACCTGTGTACCTGATCAATATAAAAGGTTTCCTTTTTCCTCCTTTGAACCCCTAAGAACTCTTCCTTTTTGCCTAAAGTAGTAACTGTTAGACTAAAAGGAGGTCCTTATTGAGTAGATTTTGAAAGTGAGTACTGTCCCCATAATCAGACAAGTATGTCTTCCCCATAGTGCCACACTTCCCACCATGTCATTACATACAACTGACTTGTCACTTCTACACATGGAAATGAGGTCATCTGGATTAGCGGGGCCCCAAAGCCCATTTTTTTTTTTTTTTTGGTTTTTTGTTTTTTTTTGGTTTTTCGAGACAGGGTTTCTCTGTGTAGCTTTGCGCCTTTCCTGGAACTCACTTGGTAGCCCAGGCTGGACTCGAACTCACAGAGATCCGCCTGGCTCTGCCTCCCGAGTGCTGGGATTAAAGGCGTGCGCCACCACCGCCCGGCCCCAAAGCCCATTTTATTGGCTGTCTATATGTAAGACTTGTAGGCTTATGGGTGGCTCCATCATAATCACTTAAGGCACGTTTGATATCCAGTAGATCGCAAGACCCCTCTGGCCTCTGTGTCAACTTAGAATACTGTTTAGGTTATCAACTGCCTTGTAGCAAACTAGCCCAAAGCTACTGGCTTAAATCAGTGATGTCTAGATAGCATTTACAAGTTTGTGAGGTAGGAATTCTGGAACATATCAACCCAGGGGTTTATTTCAGGCCCACATGGCATTGGTGAGATGCTGGGGCCTCGAGAAGCCACTTCCAAAGCAGTTTCTTCATGAGTGTGTGTATGCTCTCCTGTTCCGTGACCTCTGTCTACATGGCATCTCGTCCTCTGAAGTCTGTCTTTGTGTTGGGGCCTCTCATCCTGCAGCTTGCTCAGGGCAATCGGGTGTGTTTCATGTGGCAGCCGGCTTCCAGGTAGCAAATGTTCCTGGGCCAGAAACAAGCTCACGTTAGACTGGCGTAGTAACATGACACCTTACTGTGTTTCCTTGTTCAAAGTGGTGACACGGTTTCCCCAGAGTCAAAACTGAAGCAACAGACACCCCATCATCAGAAGGCAGTGACAACATGGCATTGCAGAGGAGAAAATTGTATGTGCCCAGGAGTGTCTAACTGGCTTTCTGAGGAAAGCCGTGTACGTGAGGGGATGTGGGCACTAGAGGGTTATAAGTCTTATTAATATAAATACTGTGTGGAGCGGGGCACAGTTTGTAGTTGTAGTGATTTATAAACTCCGTGTCCCAAGTGTTTCTCTCTGAATGTTTTTCCTGGATTTCGCCAGACTCTTCCACTGGTAGCCAGCCCTCTATTACCAGTAAATCCTTCATCTTATTTATAGTCAGCTCTCCTTCAACACTGTCCTCTTGCTTTCCAGTGGATTTTCTGTGATAAAAATGAAAGAGTTGTTAGTCACAAGCCCAAATAATGTACTCTTCTAAAACTTCATGATATTTTATTGGTAATACTACAGTATTCAGCACATTTTTAAAAATACACTTTGAACTAATATTCTTAATTGTATCATGAATTTTCATTCCTAAGTGGGAAGATTATCTGGCTTTCTGTTACTGAAAAAAAAAAATACCCCAAACAGTTAACTTATAGACAAAGTTTGATTCACGGTTCTGGATACAAGGGTCTAAGTAATGAAGGTCTAAGGAATGGGTTTCATATGGTTGGAGTGGGGAGCACATGGTGAGTCAAGCCATTTATATCCTGAGTCAAAAGAGCAAAGAGAAGGTAGACCATAGTCCCATAATCTCTTCAGGGGCATGCCCTGAATGACCTAAAGTCATGTCCCTCATAAGGTCTCACCTCTAAAGTGTTCACAGCACCTCTAATAATACCTCCCTGGACAATGGGTCTTGCTACATGGACCTCCAGAGAGCAATCATCCAACCATAGCAGTAGGAAGGCTGTAGCTGGAGGGGGAAGTTCCTCCATGAACATCATACTGCCATGGGAAACATAACCAAGACCAACACCCATGGCTTCTGAGTCTAGCTAAAGTGCTTCACACGGCCTCTGCTGAAACCTTTTGTGGGAAGAAGAAAGTTTCAACGAACACAGAGATGGAATTCTGTGCCCCTGTTCACATTGAAACACTTCTTTCCAAGGAGGAACTTTTTCTAGATCTTTATTCGAGCAACTGTCCAGCTCCTGGATCCAGAGCCAGTTGTTACTATGACCAAAACCAAGTGTCCACGTTGTCGTGTCTTGTGAAACATGCTGCATTACTGTGCCATGGGGGACTCAGGCCCACAAACAGGTCTCTGCTTTGGCACTTCCAAAAGTTAGCAATAAGAATTATGACCATTGTTCATAGGTTCCCCCAAAGAGACTTCCAGACCTAAAGAATATATCTGGGGAGAGGAGACAGTCTGTGACAACAGAGTTTAATTATCGCATTAAAATATACTTAGGAAGGGAAGCCTATGACCTGCAGAGTGATGGTTAATGATGGGAGAGAGCCATGAAGAGGTCTCGGGGATTTCTCCTATCTTTTCCCTTTCCCTGAAGTTCATTGACTTCCAACCGCACAGTAGATTCTCCTATCTTTCTGGGAAGGCACTTCCTGGGGTTTATTTTGACATTCTGTGTTTATCTGGAGCCAGTCCCTTAGATGTCATAAGGGTGTTTTATTCCTACTTTTCCTCTTATATGAAGGAAAGCATTCTTTGCATAAAAAATAGAAAGTTCTGTGTTTGGTCTGAATAGTGTAATCTACATAGAGCTTAAAGATTTTTTTAGTACTTTTTATATGAGTGAAATACCCTTTGTAGAAAAAAAAGTAGGAAATAAAAATAAGGCAAAAATTGAAACTAAACCCATGCATAATCCTGCCACTGTCTGTTAACAGACAGCCAAAGTTAGCATTTGGAGGGGTGTTTCAGCTTTCCAGTCTGCATGCATAAGCATTTTGTTGTACATGGCATGGTTTCTGTGTTCCTTAAATAAGGCCTCCTATTTGATGTTTCTCTGAGTGGCTTTAAATGCTGTGCTGAATTTTCAGCCGTTTGTCTAAACTTTCAACATAAAAAAATAAATAGCAACTGCCTACTTGGTATATTGCTATGGCAGCGAGTCAAAGCTCTTTCACTGTGGCGGGCGGGCAGGCGGACGGGCTTCAATGTAAAACTTTCCTAGGAACAGGATATAGATGCTCTGAAAAACCCCATGCTGTAGTCATCAGAGAGTGGGGAGACATTCTGCATGATACACATTCTACACCCTACTGCCGCCATCCCCACCAAGGAAGGATACTCTCAGGGAGACCAAGCTGGCTTCAGATTGGCTTTTGCATGACTGTCCCTCCTCTGAAATGCTTGCCACCCAAGGTGTTTATGGGTTGGGAGTACTTCTAGAATTTGGGATATTTGAAATGAGAAAGCTGAAGGATGAGGACCCTGTCCACACACAAAATGCATTTATAGGGCCAGGAGTCTAGCTCAATGGTAGAGTGCTTGCCTAGTATGCGTGAGACCTGGGTTCAGTCCCCAGGCCTGCTCTAAAAGAATTCATCCACGTTCCTACACACTGCACACACATCTCCTGAAGATCATTTTACACATTTTTATCATACTTCCATGTTGCAACCATCGCAGGAGGTCAGGTATGGAATTTTCCACTTGTGGCTCACATTAATACTCAGAATATTTCAAGTTTTGAAGATCTTCTAATTTCGGATTTTTCTATCAGGGGTGCTCAGACTGTAACATATTTCATTTATTAAATCTGAATCTGAGATATATTAGTAATTCTTTCCTCTTCCCAAAATATTATGTCACAGAAGAATATATCTGCCTCATGGATGCTGTATACGTTAGGAAGATATATGACCTAAATTCTGCTTCATTTTCTCCTGTTTAGGCAGCAATAAGAAAAGAACTCAATGAATTCAAAAGCACAGAAATGGAAGTTCACGAAGAGAGTCGACAGTTTACAAGGTAGGTAGACAAGACCCAGGCTTGCAGATTGAGAATACTCAAAACAGTAAATTTCATGGCGGGTGTACTGCGTAGTAATTTAATTTTTTAATGTGGTTTGGCAGAAATATCATCTAATGAAGGTTTCTGCTTCCCTCGTGTTTGTCTTTCTTTGTTCTTTTGGTAATCTAGAGTCCGGGTGGCAGATTTAAAGATATGGCTGGATCAGATTATCAGTGTCTAGGCCTTCCTGATTGGCTCAGTTGTCTTTAAAGAGCACCTAAACTAATCTCACTGAAAAAAGAAAATTCTACAGTGAGGTCTTAATTTTTTTTTCTTTCAGTGAGGTGCAGATCATTCTGAAGGCCTATGTGATTGTTGTCTTTTCAGTTTCCTTTTTGGGCCAAAAAAACATCTGCTCTGAAACTGATGTCGCAAGTTCTGTGCCCCACACAGGTACTAGTGGTAGGCAGTGCGGGCACATCGCATCACTTCTGGCTCACTGGACAAGACTTGGGGTAGAAACTGAATTTTTCAGGAGCTAGATCTTATCATGGGAATCCAGTTTGGATTGGCTCCCCAAGTCACGACTGTGACAATCAACAATCCCTGGGGTAGTCAACCTGTCAAGAAGGAAGCCTTCCTTTGACTCACAGATTCAGAGATTCCGGGGCATATTTGGTTGTTTCTACTGCTTTGGGGCGCATGATAAAGCTATACATTACAGTGGCAGCACATGGGAACTCAGTTCATTCCTGCTGTGGCCCCAGGAGTGAGAATACGGAAGAGGAAGAGACATGGGCCCCATCCCCCTGGCAGGCACACTCGCAGTGACTGCAAAGTCTCACACTAGGCCCCACCCATAAAGTTAACAGCATTCCCAGTGGAGGCAAGCTGAGAACCAGGACTTTAGCACATGGGCACCTAAGATCCAAACTTTCACAACTGATTTGATGGTTTTTCTTCCCGCTGCCCTTTGGTTTTACAAAGGATGGAAACTGAAAGGGGGTCCTGAGTGCTCATGTTGTCTCATTTCCAGATGTGACAGCTGTTGTATTTATTTACATCTCATACACATATGCCTTATAGAACAGATGTATTCCTAAAATTTTGCACAGAAATTAAATTTTTAGAATCCAAATTGAGGAGCTGAGGTGATAGCTCTGTGGGTAAGAGGACTTTCCACACAAGCGTGAGGGTCTGAGTTTGGATCTTCAGCACCCATGCATACAGCCTGGCGTGACCACATCAGCCTCTAACTGCGGTGCTGTGGGGGCAGACACAGGAGGATCTTTGCGGCTTGCTATCTGCTAGCTTATGTGGTGGGGAGGTGTAGGACCAGGAGATGCAGACTTGAGCTCCAGATTCAATGAGAAATCCTGTCTCCTCTGACCTCAGCAAACACTTGCACATACATGTGCACAAACTCATACACACACACACACACACACACACACACACACACACACACACACACACACACAATTGGATTGATAAAAAATTCCAGGACAAATTAATGCATGAAGACAAGGTTCTCTGTCTTTCAGAACACAAACACTGATGCATTGCCCTCATCTAGAGACAGCCTCAGTAGAGCAGCCAAATACCATGCTCCTAGCCATTCAGTGGTTCCCAGTGGTCAAGGTGCAGTTTTATATAGGGAAACTTGTCACAAGGCAAAGGAAATTCAGGTAAAACTTCATTATTTCATAGCAAGTACTTCATGTGGAGTGTGTGGTGGGCCCCTATTACCACAGCCGTTCCTCATGTAGAAAGGTCTGGTGTGGCAAAGAGACTCCCTCCATCTTAGGATGGTTCTTCTTCATGTGGTCCTCCTTGTTTGCATTTGCCAATATATGTCCTGAATGTATCATTGATCTCTGTTGGAGGGCTCCCCAATGGCAATCCACTCTTGGATCTATAACATGCTGGACCTATACCCTCCCTGCCACAGCTGGGGTCAGGAAAAGTTCATGTTAAAATGTGACACCTCAAGTTTTACTTCTTCTGGAAAGTTGATCATAAAAAGGAGACAGGATATTTCTGAGGACACAGAACTGGCTGGGGATGTCAGGAAATTGGGGAAATGGTGTATGTCTGGGTAGCTGAGTCTTGGCCCCTGAACTGCCCTCCTATCTTCACTCATCCCACTTGGTCATTCAAGTCAGTTTTCCTTCTACAAAACTTTCCTCTAAGTCGTAAGAGCTGGTGACTTTATCCCCATCTGATATCATGAGGCGAGAATAAATTACAGCAGAAAATAAGCAAGAAAACGTGCATTTTATAATTCTAATTTTGTAGTTTGAGTTAGTTAAATTTAATTAAATTTTGTAGTTCTAATTCTCTGAGTAGTATTTATGCTAGAAGGCTTCCTTTCGGTTGGGTTCTCTAAGCAAATTCAGTAAAATTAGCCATAGGAGATGTCAGGGCCATTTCCTTTTCAGTCTTTTATATACAAAATGATGCATTTTAATTAGGCATTTAAATAGTGCAAAAGTTTATCAATAAAGATGAATCCCCTCCTTAGTTTTCACCCTCGTCTTTACTCCCACAGGGAAGAGCTAATTAAAGGTTGAGGTATATACTTCTAGGCATTTCTTTCCCTGTGCATTTTCAAATATGTCCATATATAATATACTTGTATGTACGAACTACGTCTACACACCCTCTCATTCACATACAGCACATAGAAAGTCTCTCTTTCTCTGTGATGTTTATGGACGGCCCTCATCTCCATGACTGTGATGTCCCACAGATAGTGTGCCGCACACTACTGAACGGGTACTGCAGGCTGTTTATGACACTTCGGCTTTTCACTGTCAACACTAAGTCCTGCTTATGTCTGTGTACATGTGCCAGTATTTCTGTGGTTGCCCCACTGACTGCATTTCCTGGATCACTGGATTCATGTGTTGTATAACTTTTCAAAGATTCTTCTCTGTCGTCTTCCACAAAGGGCCGTTAGTTTATTGACTCGCAGTTAGTGAGGATGCTGGACACTCAGTCACCCTCAACAGTTGGGTAGACAAGTGACTACAAGGTTCCTGTTGGACAGTATAAGTAGTAGTACACTGACTGATTTCCATATGGTTGGGCAGCTTCCCTCATCTTTATTGACACTTTTTTTATTGTTTGACTTTTGTATTCAAACCTTCATAAATGTTCTGTTGGATTGCCTGTGTTTTTTATGTGGATTAGTAAAATCCGAGCGATTGGTGCCCAGTAGTTCTCCCAACCTGCTGCTAGCTTTTCACCATCTTTTGTGTAATATCTGTGCGCTGAAATCTTTCTATGTTACTTTTTTGTTTTATTGTTGTTGTTTTTCTGTGCTTTATGGAAGACAGCCAAGAATGTAAAACCATGGTTTTCAACTGTTTTCACCCTTACAGCGTTAATCCATTAGGCGCTTCTTTCTGTGGATGATTCAAAAGCGCACACGAACTTGGCTTTTGTAAATCAGTGCTCAGTTGTCTCTGTGCCTTGTATTGCCCTCCAGATGTGAAGCTGCCTTCTGATATATCCACAGGTGTGCGTTCCATAGTATGTCCTAAGGAGCTTTGACTGTCCCTGCCTTGGCTAGTGACACTCTTGAATTAAGACTGGTAGTTCATTTTTCTTTTTGATGGGATTTTTTCTTCTTTTTTAAATATTGTAACTGCTTGGCCATTAGCTCAGGCTTATTACTGACTAGCTCTTATATCTAAATTAACCGGTAATTCTTATTTATGTTTAGCCACGTGGCTTGGTACCGTTTCTCAGTTCTGCCTTCACATCTCGTTTCCTCTATGTCTGGCTGGCGACTCCTAACTCAACCTTCCTCTTCCAGAATTTTTTTTTTTCACCTCCAAATGTCTATTGGCTATTTACTCTCTGAGGAAATTTGGGCTAGACTTGTGTTTTATTAAATAATTTGTTGATATTTTTATTGTTTAAGTAAATGCTAATAGATGCAGGTTAGGCAAGTTTTGAGGTGGTAACAGCTCATGTTGTGGAGATAAACAGAGAAACCCTGTCTCAAAAAAACCAACCCCCCAAAAAAAAGATTTTTTTAATGTATTGATTAACACTCTTTAAACTATCATTCAGATAAGGAAAATTAAATATTCATACTACCAAAATAAACAAGCCTTGTTCAAGTAGTCTTTAAGAGTTGGCAGTAAAACAAATGTCTAATGCTATTTTTCCATTAATTTATATAACATCATTAGAGTTGCATTCCAGCAGGGAAATAGCTTTGGCTTTGGAGATATAAAAATCATGCTATGATTTTTTCATGCTGGTGTCAGTATTTCTTTTAAGAAGAAAAAGTTTTAATAAACACTACTGTTTCTAGTCAAAATAATGCAAAACTATGGCCATGCATTTCGCTTAGCGAAGTGCTCCTGTCAAAGACTGAATGTTCTCAGCATGTGCCCCCATGATGGGGCATACACACTGTGAATCATTACCCATCCTTTTGAATGCAGCCTAGACACATGGCAGCAATTCTTTCTTCTAGTCAGTGCCAGACTTGATCTCCCACATCAAGCAAGCCTTCCTATCAGACCCTAAACCTCTGAGACCTGCGTAGAGTCAAGGTAGCTCATACTGAAGACAGCTCTGTTCCCTACTTGGCACCTGTTACACACACACACACACACACACACACACACACACACCACAGCAGTCCAGCCATCTCTCTCAGGATCTTTTTAAAGACACCCCAAAGGCTGATGCTACTGCTTATCTCTGGGGAGGAGTGCTGGTAGCTGGGGCAGACCCAGGAGACAGACTCTTTGCCACAGAGCCTTCCGAACCTTTTGAGTTTCTGTGACAGGAATGTTTTACTAAGGCAACAACAGGTATTTAAAAGAAACACTGAAGGGATCCAACTTCTGAGACCCTGTTTCAGTAAATGAGGATTCCAACCTCGCGCTTTATTTTGAATTGTGTGCTGGCATTTATATCATGAATACTTTTAGCACAGCAGGAAGACACTTCTTGGACTGTCATCCCAGAATATCTTCTGGTGTGTGTGTGTGTGTGTGTGTGTGTGTGTGTGTGTGTGTGTGTGTGTGTGTGTGTTGATGGATTGTGTTGATCTGTTCTCTCATGTAATAATCCTGGTTACTCCCAGGATTTTCCAGAGAGCTTTTTGGAATTGAAACACAAGCTAGGGCCTGGCAGCAAGGGTGGGGACAAGTACTCCCCACACGAACTCATCGTGGGGCCTGATAAGGGACCCAGCCATAAGCGGCATTCCTTAGCGTAGTCACTGCTTCTCTGGTTACGTTCTCTATTTTCCCCCTGTGTTACCCACTCAGCCCACAACTTAAAACCCAAAAGTTGAACATACTGGAATAGTGGTCTGCAAGTTAATTATGTAGAGTCATTACGTCCTCAAAGACACCACATGACAAACAGAATCCTCTTCTCTTTTCAAGACAAACAGAATTTCTATAATAGGAAAATAGTTATCTAAATTATGATGACAGATTATGTAAAAAGCCGGATTTTACTTGAAACTAAATTTTAAAGGACTACAGGCATAAGACTTGGGTAATTGGAATCTCCTGGATAGTATTTTTTGAAACAGGGTTTCTCTGTGTAACAGCCCTGGCTGATCTAGAACTCGTTTTGTAAACCGGACTGGCCTCAAACTCACAGAGATCCTCCTGCCTCTGCCTTCCAAATGCTGGGATTAAAGGCGTGCACCATCATCACCTGGCTAGTATTTGTTTTCTAATGATTTGATTGTGTTAACATATATTAGATTTATAATCAAGAAAGAATGTGACTTTTTACAAAATAAATTTAACTTAGCACAAATAACATTTTAGAGTGCAGAGTATCTTCACATGTGAATAATTTTATTAGCTTATAAAATGTTTGCTTATTAAGTGAGGCATATGATCATGCACTCATTGGATCATTGAACTGAAGCTTTCACAGTCAAAACAGATCTCAAGAGATTTTTTTATCATAACCAGTAGACAAAAGAGACATTGCCTGAATGCCTACAGTACAGTTGTGTATTTAAAATTCAGGTGCATAGAAAAAAATACTGGAAGTGAGATCAAAAGCTCTTAATAGTTTATTGTAGTTATGGAGTATGGCTTTTCTTTTCTCGACTTCTAAAATACTTTTCATCTAAGATTACCACCTAAAGACGGCGTCTCAGCTTAATGGCAGTGTGTTCATCTTTCATGCACAGGACTCTGGGTTTAACCAGCAACACAGAAAACAGAAATAAGTAACAAGGGGGGAGATCAGTTATCTAAGATCTTAATATGTATCAAATATTACAGAATAGGTTACATTTGTGAGCAACTTTAGTTTTATACTACCTGAAAGAGTTCATAAGAGGATAAGTAGTTTTTAAGGATGAAATTCTGGAAGAACTGTCTTTGGGAAATATTCTTCTTTGAATTCCATGACTTTAGGAAATAGACCCACTTCATTCCCTCTCAACAGTATGCATTAGAGCTGTTTTTTTTTTTTTAAGAAGAAAATGTCCATAATCCAACACATCCTAAAAAGAGAGTGGATGAAAAGCTTGTGTCCTAAGCCGGGCGGTGGTGGCGCACGCCTTTAATCCCAGCACTCGGGAGGCAGACGCAGGCGGATCTCTGTGAGTTCGAGGCCAGCCTGGGCTACCAAGTGAGTTCCAGGAAAAGGTGCAAAGCTACACAGAGAAACCCTGTCTCGAAAAACCAAAAAAAAAAAAAAAAAGAAAGAAAGAAAGAAAAGAAAAGCTTGTGTCCTTAGGGGAGAGGGAATCTGTTTATTGCTTCACCAACTTGAAATGTAAATCCAAAAATGCCATTCTATCAAATAGGTCAAAGTTCTCTGGAGATAAAGCTAAATACACTTTGGAAGACTTGCGTTTGCAGTACCTCTGACCATCAATTCTATGGCCAAATTTGAATAGAGGAAGCCTAATTTTGCAAGGTATAAACATCTTCGACTGAATACTGTAGCAAAACACAGGTTTGTGTTTGCTTTATCAGATCTTGGGGGTTGTGTATGAAGAGAGACTGCCACCACCGTGCTAGCCGGCCACCCTCTTCTCTGAGCCAGTTGGATGGGCTAGTATCATATTGCGGTGCAACCCAGTGGAACTCACTTTCTGCCCAGATCCTTGGGCAAGTGGTGTGTACAGGATGGGGAGAAAAATCATAAGAGATTTCTCACTAGTTTGGAGAAATTAGAAATCAGAGTTCTCTCCAGAAAGTGCTGGGCTTTAGAAGGATCCTGTCTTCCCTCAGCGCTGATGACTCATTTTTTCGCCCAACCCAGTGTTTCAGGTAGCTTCTTCATCTCAGCGATGGGAAGATAAGATGACCCATGTCTCTTTGACCCACACTTGTCCTTTGAATCCAGAACCAAAGGACATCTGAAGATAAGGGACTTGGTGTAATATTTAGTGCACAAAAGCCACGCAAACGTGGAAATGGGCTAAACTGTCGCTAACAAATGAGTTCCTCTGCAGTGTCCAGAGAAGCTGAACCTGGGAGAGAGAGGAGGGTGGTTTTCTGTGTGAGGGCCATGAAGGGATGAGGTGTGTGTCTTGTTCCCTGAGCAGGCTTGGGGCTCTAGTCCCTGTATGTAGCTGGCACAGGTGTGCTGCTCCAAGGGAGGAGAAGCAGCTGGAGTAGCTGCTCTAATCCCTGGGAGACGCTTGAGAAGACCCATTCTCATCCAGCTTTGACATCTCTGGTCAAAACTGATCAACACTGGCCAAGGTCTGAGTCTACCCATCATTGTCTTGGCTCTGGTCTGTCCTCCAACGTGGTCTAATAAGATACTTTCTTCTCCAAATGGAGCAAGATTTTCAGCCTTGCCCTTACCCAGCATGGGATTCCTGGGAATTATAATTATTTGTGGTTTATTGTTCCAGTAGTCTGATAGCACGAGTGTCTCTGTTTAAAATTTCTCCTCTCCTGCCTGGATAGTCCAAGAAGATGACAGAAACCCTCTACCCCCCTTTGAATGAAAGCTCAGCTGAGGACATGTTTGGGTCTATAATGTAGGTAAAATTATAGACTCTAGAGCCAACACCTCTCCTTACCACTTCTCTGCCTTGGACAAATGCCTTAGCTTCTCTGTGTCTCAGTGAATCTGGTAGTCTGGACTCCATAGTACCTCTCTGACCTCTATATGAATGTGTGCCCCCCCACAAGAATAAAATAATACAATATAATTTTTAAAAATTAACTATAAAAAAGAACTTCTGTGTTTTTCAGGTTGTCATTGGCCCTTCCTAGATGGCATTCTGGAAGGTTCTATCAGCTGAATTATCATACAGTAGTATATGTACTTAAAATTAAATTTGAGTGTCCTAAGAGTGAACTGTTCAGTTATATAATTTGCAGTTATCAAATCATTTCTTAAATGTCCCTTTATGCTTCCAGCAAGTACTGATTAAGTACATAGAATGATTTTGATGGTTCTGGACCCTGGGAACTTAGCACAAATCAGGTCCTGGACCCCCGATGTCATGATCTGATGAGGAGGACAAATCTTAACCAGTAAAGGAATAGGCAGTCATCTCAAGTGCTATGGAGAAAATGTAACAGGAGGCTATGAGAGAGAAGAGGGGACCATAGACGGGGAAGCCAGGAAAAGTGTGTGGGTCTGGAGGAGATGATACTTGTTTGGTGTGGTCTAAATGACAGAAGAGAGTTCCAATTCCACTGCTGGGGGGAGGAGAAAAGACCCCATCCCAGACTGAGGGGGGCAGACTTGAAAGGGAGCACAGACGCCTAGTATGTGGGGATGGAAAAAGGAAGGTATTGTACATGGCTGGGTCACCAGTGGCCTGGGTGACAGGTCCAGCAAAGCCACTGTTTCTCCCCTGTAGCTCCTGGGGGAGGGCGGGCACCCATCAACTCAAGGTTACGGTTGGCGGTGGAGTTAAGATTTAAGCTTCAAGTTCACACATTTCTGCTTTGGCTTTGGCTTGTCCACCAGTTTGGGAAAGCGCCTGTATCTTATTTTGACTTGGCAGAGACACGAGAGTAATAGAGGGTCAGCATATGAGCAATCTTGTTTTCCCTTTGCTTATATAGTTTTTTTTTTCTTTTCTTTTTGAGGTGCCAGAGACTGAACCTAGAGCCTTCCTTGTGTATCCTAGGCAAGCACTCTCCCATGGGCTCCCTCGCCATACTTCATTTCATTAAGTTTTCAGTTTAACACCAAACTTGCTAAGAGACAGCCCTTGCCAGGCAGTGCATGCTGTGAGTGTAGAAGCTTGAATGAGAACGGTTCTTTCCTCAGCTTCCTGTAGCCCAGGAGCAGGGACCTTCTGCACAAAGACCCCACCATGTGATGGTGGCGGGCCAACATAAATGAAAGGTTGTACAAACACAGAGGAGAACAAATGATGCTGCCCAGAGAGGTAAAGAAAATAGACTTAGGGTTGGAGATTTAGCTCAGTGGTAGAGCACTTGCCTAGCAAGCGCAAGGCCCTGGGATCGATCCTCAGCTCCAAAAAAAACAGAAAAAGAGAATAGACTTCTTCACCTCAAAGAATAAGATTGGGCAAGTGGAGATGTGAGGGAAGATAAAGGTGGAAAACATACACATACACACACACACACACACACACACACACACACACACACACGCATCTAGGGATAGGAAATAGTGATGGAGATTGGGCCTCATTCTGAAAGGATTCAATCACAACTTCAGGAAGTTTTGTTTTGTATTGAATGAGGAACAAACACTACAGTTCCTTTGACAACGAGCTGGCATAGTGGATTGGTACTTCTTATTGCTCCTGATGGTGTGGCACATAAGTTTGATAGACAGGGACCCCAATGAGCTCAATTTGTTTGTAGGATAGATGAACAGTCAGTTGTAGAAAACATGGCAAATGGTAAGCAAGCTACATAAATGTGAAATCACAGAAGGAGATGGAAGATTCGGGTCAGATATGTCTTCCTCATGAAGACAGTGACTTTTGACATTGATCTTGCTAATAAAAACATAGATGTGAAATAAAGGAAGAGTGTTGCAGTAATTAAGCACAGGCCCCCTGACTGCAAGAATGTTCAGGAGTGCATATGCTAGTTAACAAATAGTCTGCTAAAGTGATGCTGACACAAGCTGATGAAGAAAAATGATTGGAGGCAAGCATATTTTAGAAGTCCATGAAATAAGAAAGTATAAAGGCAGGTTAGGATGGAGGGACCTCTATGCAGTTGTGGATATGCTTTTTATGAGGTGTGTGGTCATGGTGGAAATTCCCTTGTGTGGGTGGAATGTTTCTTTCCAGCCTGTCTGTTTCCAAATACCCAGCAGCTGCTTCCCAAATAACTGACTCTGAGGCTTAATGTTACTTACAAATGCTCAGCCCATAGCTCAGGCTTATTACTAACTAGCTCTTCCACTTAAATTAACCCATAATTCATATCTATGTTTAGCCACATGTCTTGGTATCTTTTCTCAATATGGCATTCTCATCTTGCTTCCTCTGCATCTGGCTGGTGACTCCTGACTCTGCCCTTCATCTTCCCAGCATTCTTAGTTTGGTCGCCCCACCTATACTTCCTGCCTAGCTACTGGTCAATCAGTGTTTTATTAAACCAATTCAAGGAACAAATCATTACAGTGTACAAGAGAAATATTCCACAGCACCCTTGGGTGTTTAGAAATCCAGGTGAAGAGGCTGAAGAGATAACTCAGTATTTTAAGAGCACAGATTTCTCTTCCATAAGACCCAGGTTCAATATCCAACACCCACATGGCAGTTCAGAACTGTCTGTAACTCTAATTTCAGGCGATCCAATGCTGTCTTCTGGCCTCTGTAGGAACCAGGCATGCACATGGTGCACAGACATGCATACAGACAAAACACTCATACATAAAAAATCAATAAAAAATAGTTATATAAAAATCCAAGTGATGAAAGTTAGTTCGAAGGCACTGGTAGGTAGGAGCTGGTAAGATGATGATGATAATGACCTTGTTGGGGGTTGGGGGTGTTTGTTTTATCTTATTTTGTTTTTCTTATAGCCAAAGATGACTTTGAACTCCCCATTCCCCTGTCTCTGCCGCTCAGGCACTGGGATTATAGCTGTGTGCCACCAGGCCTATTCTGAAGATGATAAAATAGTGATTATTGTATTTGTGTTCCATACCTACAGGCTAGAGATAACCAAATCCATTTAACACACGTCTCCCTCTGCATAATGTGGGTTAGAATGTGAGCCTTGAGCACGGTGATGATTTTTCTTCATTATTCTATGAGCCTCCGTAGTAAAACCAAGATCATTTTCATAAGAATCCTATCTACTTTCCAACATGGCACATGTCACAGTATTCTGTTACAGCGCAATTTAACAGTAACTGGGTTGGTGATACTCAGAACTGCCTTCTACACCTTACTCATGTCACCAAACGCAGAATATGCTTATGCCCGAGGCTCACAGTTTCTGCTTCTTACTTCAGGTTTCATCGTCCATAAGGAAGTGTGGGACTGCTCAGAAATATAGACTGACCATCCCCGGCAGAAGCCCTGCTTCCTGAGACCCCGATATTGCACTGAGATTTGAACGTGTATGTTTCCATTTCATTGCGGTGAAGGAGGCGCGTGACTCGGCTTTGGTTGAGACTGCTCCTCACCCGGACAGCCCAGACGAGGCCAACACGCTGAGAGCCGGACGCAGCAAGCCTGGCTGCCCAGGATGTGCACTAATGTAAGGGACACTCTGGCTCTCTCAGCTGTTCTTCGTCAGAAATTTCAATCAAAGAAGACAAGCAGAAGACAATCGCTGGTTTGACTGCCAGAAAGCCAAATGGTATAGTACGTGTGGGTTGACCAACAGGAGACATTGGTATTGCTGGTGGTCATCCCAACAGCATGGGAGCTAAAAATGAGGAGGAGGACAGTTCCGTTATGTTAATGAAGAAAAAGAAGAATGAAGATAAGTATATTTTTGAAGTAGGCATTTGGTAGCTGAGAACTTACTAAGGGGTTTGGGAACCTACTCAACCAATGTGGATTCCTTAAAGACTTGATTCCAGAACATTCTTGTTTCACCAATAAGTTGGTTTTGTGTAATACCATATTTTTTATGTTGTGCCAGTGAACCCAGTTGCCAGAAACAAATCTGAGTGTGCATTAAATGCAAGAAGCCTCTACCCACTCTTACCAAGCATGCTTGCTTGCATTGTGTTGCATGCTTTCTGTAGCCCAGCTATCCACACGACCTTTTCTTACACTGCTTTCCTAATGGATGAGCCCTCTACAAGGCTAACAGAAGTAAGGTCAGATATAAAGTGACCCCACAAAACTGTTGGAAGCTTTAGAAATAAATCTCCTGTCTTAGTTATCTCCAAAGTCAGGAAACCATTCATTATCTAAAGAAGATTATATGGACAATCATGACACCCTTTTTAAAAACTCAATCCAGAATTGCAGCGTAAGCAACATACAAGTGTGTGCTGCTTGCTCCAAGTGCTGAAGGGGAATTAAAAAAAAAATACCCAGTAGTTTTGAGTGCTACGTTAAAAATTTGTAAAAAGTTAGGTTGCTGCTATTTAAAAAAAAAAAATCAAGCACATAGATTTAGCAAAAATACCCTAAGGCTTAAAGGAAGACAGAAAATTGCTGGTTTATGTAAAGGAAACCTTACCGTCTATGCTGATTCTGTGGATCACATCCATACATACAATCTGTACTCCCCGTGCCAGAAAAGCAGTGAGATACAGTTCAGGCCAGTTTCTCCAAGAGCCTGTAATCAGTCTTGTTTACATTAAGAAGCTCCCTCCCTCAAATTGCTTTTCTCTGTGGTATCAGGCTCCAGCACAGAACCCCAGAAGGGCTCACTTGTGAATACTACCTTAAATTTCATTTCCCTTAACAATTGTTTTGGGCCTCTTGGATTAAAAGCATACGATATTATTTTTTAAAAAGAGAAGGCAGAATCTGTATCAAGTCTATCGTATTCTCTGATCTGAAACTCTGACTGTTCTGCTTCAGGATGTGGAAGCCTGTAATTTTCTATCCCAACTGAGAAGTCAGCATTTAATCAGTGGAATAAGTGTAGGTCCCACCACTCTGTGGTATTTGGAAGAACCACTTGAAATTTGATGATTTCATTTCAAAGTAAAAGTGGTTAGCTGCAGTTGACCTATTATAAAGAGCCAGGAGGAGCATTACGTGAGGTAACCAGCATTATTGTACCCTTCACTACGCTTAGCTGTTCGCATTAATAAAACAAGGCTACAATCTACACGAGTTCATTTCACTAATGGCGGAAGACAGACTTTGCTTTTGAAGTAATGTCTGTGCGTGCCCTGGTGTTTGTCTTCGGCTGAGGGCTTGTTTGTTTTGTTGTTATTTTGCAGTGCTGGGATTGAACTGGGGCCTTGTGGGTGTCCTGCACACTTTCTAGAACCCCTGAGCTGTGCTCCCAGCCTTTGTTTGCTTTAGTGTCTCAATTCAGCCATGAAAATTAACTCCTTTCTCATTACTTGCAAAGTAGTTTTCCTTTAGGATACCTTATTAACATCTCAGTGTCATGAGAAAAATGCCAAGGCAGATAATGTTTCTTAATCTATGCTTATCATCTTGGAGCATTTTAAAACTTCTAATTGCACGTTCTCTGTACATTGTAAGTGCAAGACATGCGCACCAGTTTGTCACTCAAAGCGTATACCGTAGGAAGGTTCTATTTGGTTGTTTAAAAGAACAATCTCCCTCCCCACCCCACCCCCGCCGCCCCATAGTGGTCTGAATTATACAATTTCTACTTTCCACAATGATATTTGTCCACTGCAACACAAGCCTCATGCTGAAGCCCCCAGTTCAATCCCCAGTTCCGCACAAATGAAAACCTGTCTCCTGATATGGTCTGTCATATTTATGAACCACATATACCTCTCCTTCATACTGACTGATACATTTAGAGGAAAATTTGTAAGTCAGAAGTTTGAAAAGGTAAAAATTAACTACCAGTAGTCTAATATTTAAATAATTAGAACCACCCATTACTTCATTACAATGATCTATTAATTTTTTTTAAAAGCCATGGAAAGAATTAGAATATCGTGAGCCAAGTAGTTCTCAGAAAAAAGCTCTATTTCATGGTTCATTTTCAAAGGCAGGGAAACGTAAAGGGGGCATAGCCTCACTAGCAGCCCATCCTGGCATCCCCACAGAAGGCAAAGGCATGTCTCCCTGCAATTACTCCTCTGCCCACTGCCAGCATTTCTGCAGCCCAACCACCAAGCCACTATTCTCTAAGAAAATAAATGTGTGCAGAAATTGGAGTTATAGTTTGGTGCAGTTGTAACACAATTCCAGTTTTTCACTAAAGCATACCATTAGGCTGATGGAGAAAATGAGTGAGGTTTTTCCAGCTCCTGAGATATGATGAAGAAAGAAAATTAGCCATCTCATGGAAGGTCCCAGACAGGAAAGAACAAGACCAAATAGAAAATATCAACTGGCCATTTCCATCTTGACTTTTAATGGAGGAGCAAAACCCTGTTGATATTACAGTAATGAGAAAACACTAATTCCCCTTCATTCAGCAGCCTCATGGCCACGACCAACCAACATGACAAAAAACGGTCCTCGAATCAGCATTCACTTGGGACGTCTTGACTGGTGACTTCCTATACGTGTGAAATGTGTTTTTGTGTTCGCTGTAATTTACCTTTATGCTTATTCCTTAAATCATTTAACTAGAGTCTACAACATTCAGAGACCCATTTTGGGTATTTGAACAACTATTAATTAAAAAGGAAAAGGCAAACTGACTGGGTTCTCAGAGTTACCCAGAAAAGCTGCCACTCTGGTTTCTTTTTCCCACCCTTATTAGTGGAACGAAGGCAGGCACTTCTCTGTCTCTGGTGTCACGAGAAAGTTCTGAGATTTAATTGAAAATAGAAGAATCTAATATGCTCTTCAAAAGTCACCAAATATGGAAAATGAGTTGTGAGCCCTTAGGAACTCTGTCAGAGTTTGTATCCCGCGATTAATTCGGTGATGCGCTGGCGCTTAAAAAAAAAAAAAAAATACGGTAGTTTGGACTTGAGAGGGAAAGAAATGTGGGTTAGCACCACATGTCCTGATACACCCCACACCAACACATGACAGACAAACCTGCCAAGACTAAGCTGTAGTCACAATAGGAAGAGGCGAGTCTACCACATAGTAATATGTCTGCGTTTGAACAGTAAAATACTTTCTTTTCCTTCGTCTCTTGCTCAAAAAGTCCATCCTGTGTTGTTCATGCATGGTCCTTGCAGCATAATTTAGAGTAATAAACTTTCTTTAGTGTGGGTGAAACAGACTTAATCTAATATGGGACATATGGGTTTATGTCATTTTCATCAATGTGGAGAATTTGTTTATGCATTCCGAACTATTCACTTATCATTACTAGTAAAAGAAGCTGTACTTAGAGATCATTATTCGTTCCCTCACATCCTTAGAGTATACAAATTGTCCCCTCACCCCTTAAAATGATGAATCTCTTGTTAGGATTTGCTGTCTACTTACTGGTGATTTGTTTTCTTTAACAAAGCGGAATGAACCTTTAGAAGATAGACTCTAGAGGGGACAAGGGCGGCAAAAATAAGCAGTTGTCAAACGAATGGGGACAGCTTCCTGAGAGAACGTGCATTCATTCCTCAGCAACTCAAACCCGAGTTCCGGAGAGGGGCTCTGGGTGCCACTGCAAAGGCAAGCAATGACCAAAGGGTGGTGGGGGTGAAGGTAGGAAACCCCACACCGTCCTCACTTTTGCTTCCTATCGTACCTTTTCTAGTTGCTACGCTTCAACACTGTTTCCATGCTGGAACTGCTATTAGCATTTCTAGAAAGCAACTGTCATATAGACCAACTATTTTTTTCTTTTTGGTATGATCGTATTTTGTTGTGTGTGTTGTTGTTGTTTGTTTGTTTGCTGTGGACAGCTTCATCCCAAATGAACAAATCTCATTTTACATATTATAAGGTTTTTTTGGCAACGAAATGGAGAATCCTGTGGCTGCTATTCTTCCCTAACGCCAAGTTTTAGCCATGCTGGGTTTTATTGCAGGAAAATGCCATTTAGCTTGTTGCTTCTCTACCACAGCTGCGTATGAACAAAGAACTGTTGATAGATGCCTCCCAGTGGGGGTGCTGTTGGCATTTGGATCTGGGCAATTCTTTGTTGTGCTGAAATGTACCACATGTTGCAAGATGTTCAGTATCCCAGGCTCCTAGTGACTCAACACCAGGACCAGGATCGTTCACAGACATTGTAAAAACCAAAAAAAAAAAAAAAAGCGCCTTCTCCTCACATATCTGTATACCCTCACAGAAGGGTACACCCCCTCACCTGAATACCACTGTCTACTGCAACACATAGGGGAAAGTGCCTATCCCCAAATACCATCTCTACTGCCTTGCATGTCTCTGACCCACTTCAAGCCTTCTCCTTGGATGCAGCTTAAATTGCTGTTCTCTAGGAAAGAGGGCTGCCAGGCAGCCTTGTCCGTTACAGTGGGCAGAGTGACGTGGTCTGATGCTTGTCTGTACTTCCGGAGGGCTTATGCGTGAAGCAAACTTTTGTTCACCCCTTCACGGTTCCACTTCAGAACTAGACTGCCCGGTCACAGGAGCACAGTGGCTCTGAACGAACCAGATAGTCTTTGGAAGTCAACATTAGATTCCACCTGGTAACGCGCTGTATGCCGAGGTGTGCAAGAGTCCCCTCTTCCCTTCTGGAGACAACACAGTTAATTCACATGGAAATGCTTGGAGTCCCCTGTGTAAACATATCCATATGGTTCAGCTTTCCTAATAAGATGTGCAAATATGACATTGTGGCAGAAAATGTAGGTTAACTGGATTGCATGCATATTGTTCACACCACAGAACCAAGGATATGCAAAACAAAGTGAGTTTTCCCCCAGGTGCAGCTCAATCAACCTGTGCTAACCATACAGAAACATACTCTTTATGCCACTGAAATTGAGTAGTCAATATGTCTTGAAAAATATTTAGATGAATTGCAGCCAGCTGCAAGGATGGAATTAATTCTTCCCACTCTAATATTTTTAATATTAAAATTCTAAAGACACTGTTTTTTGAACCAGAACAGCTCAAAGTCAATAAAGATGGTTATAGCGTAAACCTATAGATGGTGCTTAAAAATTCTTACCTTTCGTAATATCAGTATTTTTTTTGAAAAAGAGAATAAATTGAAGGAGTAAATGAGTCAGGATGCCACTCCACCCTCGGGTCAATGTTGAGGTTTATTAAAATGCCAATAATATTTGTGCCACTTGCCAGCTTGGGGGGCTTTTCCCTTAATGGATGCTCTTGATTTGATTGTTGACTGTATCACTAAATTGCTTAGATGGCATCCACCATGAGAGATTGCCACTGTAGTGCTAACTAGCATTTGAGAAGAATTAGCAAGAGCTGAGGGTCAGTCCACTTTCATCACTTACACTATAGGCACTAATTCTTTAGTACTTCTTCTATGGCTTAGACACGTGCCAATGTATTCAAAGCATCCTGCACAGATTTCGCCAGTTAAATACCTGCTGAAAATTCAAACCAGTCTCTCTTTTTTTTCCCCTAAGTAACAGTGGTTTTTCCCCACAATGAACTGTCTGTGTTCTTTTGCTATTTCGTGCTTTGGTTAAAGTGTTAGTGATGGTAAACTGTGATCCTTTCCAGACTAGCTGGGTGAGTCTCCAGTGCGTGATCCAGTCTTTACACAGCTTTGCTTTCTGTGGGTGTTAATAACTGGAACTGCACCCAGATAAACGCGACAGTTTTTCCTTTTGGTTGTTCTTAATCCCTACTCTGTGGGTATGATAATTGCAAGTATACACACCGAAACATGTATTCCACGATTGTAACCTGAAAAGACCATGTATTACTTTTTTTTATTCCATATTGGTGTTTGTGTTATTTAAAGTGGAAAATTATACTCTGTCTAGTAGTATAATATAGGATACTTCGCTGTGCACAATTCCAAGTGCCTTAGAGTGTTGTTTAGCTTTCCTAAGTGTATGTATATGCATATATGTGTGTGTAAATTGTGAAACGTTACCTCAATAAAATCATTGAGAAATCCTAGTGTCTGTCTGTTACCATTCGTCTCATTTTCAGGTAGTTTTTGGTCTTTTTATTTTAGATTTCTTTATTCATTTGTTGTATTTCTGAGACAAGGTCTCCCAGGCTGGCCTCTAACTCAAATATACAGTCGAGAATGACCTTGATCTCCTCTGTCTCCACCTCCCAAGTGCTAAATTACAGACATGTGCCGCCCACGCATCATGCATAGTCTTTTTTTTTTTTTTGCATAGTCTTTTTAAATTAAAAGTTCATGGAGCTGGAACGTGGTGGCATATGCCTTTAATCCCAGCACTTGGGAGGCAGAGGCAGGTGGATCTCTGTGAGTTTGAGACCAGCCTGGTCTACAGAGCGAGATCCAGGACAGCCAAGGCTACACAGAGAAACCCTGTCTCAAAACACGAAAACAAAAAAAGTTCATGGAGGTCTCGTGTAAAGCAAGATTGAGATACATTTTATAATTCCCTAGTATTTCAACCCCACCTAACTTTTAATGTATTTTGTATGTGAGACCTAGTGATTCATACTTTTAATTTTAAAAACCTACCTAAAGAATTGTTGCTTTTTTTTTAAGATGGTGTGTGTGTGTGTGTGTGTGTGTGTGTGTGTGTGTGTGTGTGTGTGTTAGGATTTGCTAGAGGAACAGAACTAATAGAATGAGTCTACATTAAAAGGGGATTTATTAGAGTGGCTTACAGGCTGTGGTCCAGCTAATGCAACAATGGTTGTCTCCCAATGGAAAGGTCAAGAATCTGGTAGTTATTCAGTCCACGAGGCCAGTGTCTTCTGCTGGTCTTTGGTCTGTGTTGGAGGCCTGAAGAGGTGTGTTCTAATCCCAACAAAGGAATGCTTCATCAATAGGCTAGATGAACTTGTCAGTGGGAGTGGAGCAGGCAGGCAAAGAGCAGAAGTTTCTTCTCTGGGTCCTTTTACATAGGCTGACACTAGAAGGTATAATTCCAGATTTAGGACAGGTCTTCCTACCTCAAATGATTCAATCAAGAGAACTCTCTCACAAGTGTGCCAAGATCAAGTTGATAATCAAGATCAGTCATCAGGAGTCTGCCCCTTGTCAAGTTAACACTATCATATCTGCTTATGTCATCCTTCATTTCCAACTCCAAACAATAACCATGTCCTAATAGTGGGTAATATAACTATCCAACAGACAAGCACAAATGCATTATATATTTTAGAATGGGTGGCAATGTCCCTTGAGGGACATTCTTTTTTTTTTTTTTTTTTTTTTTGGTTTTTCGAGACAGGGTTTCTCTGTGTAGCTTTGCACCTTTCCTGGTACTCGCTTTGGAGACCAGGCTGGCCTCGAACTCACAGAGATCCGCCTGCCTCTGCCTCCCGAGTGCTGGGATTAAAGGCGTGCGCCACCACCGCCCGGCTGAGGGACATTCTTGTAGTGTCTCATCACTTAAATATGATAACCACTGCTATTATCTCAATTCATGTTATGTTACATGATGAAGACAGAAGGGAAAACACAAGTATCTACTTAATATGTGTCTATGTATGCACAAACACATTCTTAACAAGATATGACAGAAGCATTGGTGTTTCAGTTATAATCTTTATTTCTGCAACTGCTCATGTGGCCTTAGCTGGTCATTACAACTTTTACAGCCCATTCTGTATTTCTTACACCCCCAGTAAACACCTCAGCAGTTCTTGGTTCTTTTCCTGAAGGACTGACTCATATCTTCATTCCTGAAGGTCTTGATTCTTCATCATCCTGCTTGCATTGGGTTGATGTAGTTTCCCATTGACTTTATTCACAGGACATGGGAACACCAAGACACTCCCTAAAGGATCTCCTGCATTTCAGACATAGTCTTCCTTACCTCTGTTGTAGAGAAGCAATTGAATTTCCTCTTGCTAGTCTGGTGCAGGTACCCAAAAAGGCCAGGAAAAAAAGTGTCATATTCCCCAGATCTGGAGTTATAAGTTGTATGACATTGGTACTGAGAAGCGAACTCGGGTCCTCTGGAAGAGCAGTACACGCCCTCAGCCACTGAGCTGTCTGTACCCCAAGAATGGTTGCTTTGCATAGTAAATCACAGTATATATATTTTTAATTTTTCTATCTTTTTATGTCAGTGAATATTTGATAATATTTTTCTGACATAAAATAAAAGCATAAGATAGACGCTTTTTTTCTAGGAAAATTTAAATTTTTAATTTTAATTTTTTTATTTTTCAGACAAATTTTATTATTAAAAACACAAGTAAGCACAAACAATACATTATTTTCTATTATGTGCATGTCATGTATTTTTTTCTTTTTTCCTTATTAAGAAATTTTCTACTCCATCCACATACTATCCACAGATTCCCCCCTCCTCCCTCCTCCCACCCCCCATAGACAGACTCTTATAATTAATAAATGAGGAAACAGTCTCCCTCATTTTAACTCTTTAATTCACTGTAAGCAAGAAAAGAAGCTGGAAGCATATTATACCTAGAAATGGTATTAGAACATGCCTTCATGTTCCTCAACAGGGCTAAACAAATATAGCTTTGCCTCTTTCAGCTCCAGGATGAAGTTATAGATGAGAGGAAGATGAAAAGGAACCCTTATGCCATAATTTTCCTAGACAGCAGATATGAGGGAAGAAGACGATAACCAAAAATATTTTAAAAAAGGGTTTGAAAGACCAGTGTAGGAGCAGTATTAAGAATGACCTCAAAAGAAAGAAAGAAAGAAAGAAAGAAAGAAAGAAAGAAAGAAAGAAAGAAAAAGAAGGAAGGAAAGAAGGAAAGAAAGAAACAAAAGAAAGAAACAAAAGAAAGAAAGAAAGAAAGAAAGAAAGAAAGAAAGAAAGAAAGGAAGAAAGGAAGGAAGGAAGGAAGGAAGGAAGGAAGGAAGGAAGGAAGGAAGGAAGGAAGGAAGGAAGGAAGAAAGAAAGAAAGAAAGAAAGAAAGAAAGAAAGAAAGAAAGAAAGAAAGAAAGAAAAGAAAGAAAAGAAAGAGAAAGAAAAAAGCCCCGTGTCCTATTTGTGTTGGCCAACTGAGCATGGAGCCTGCCCTGGAGAGTGGTTGATACACCTAAGTGTTTTTGTGTTTTGTTTCAGTTTGAGTTGAGTTGGGTTTTGTTTTGGAGATTTGGGGAGGAGGATACTGATAATTGAACCAAGGGCCTCCCTGCTTGTAAGGCAAGCACTCGACTGGTGAGTTACTGCTGCCCTAGTTTGGGATTTTTTATTTTTTAAGAGAGAAAAACAACACGAAGTTAAACTGGTCTTTGTAAACTTTATCAAGGAATTTGTAACTTATCCTCAAGACAAAAGGAACCTATTAAATACTTTAATCTCAGGACTAGTATGTAGATATAATTCTAAATGGTCTTATTAAATAAGAAACACAGAGCCAAATAAAGAGTTAAAAGCCCAAAGACCAGAGCAGTAGCCAAGAGCTAAGACCACCTTACCTTATCTTACCACTCACTGCTGTCCTTCCCCTGAGAGAGAGACCTTCTTCCTGTGTCCTGTCTTTTTATTGCCTTTCTGTCCTGCCTTCTCATTGGCTGTAAACCCAATCACATGACTTCCTCATCACTGCCTGTCTATACAGACCTCCAGGTCTCTATGGTTTGTACTGAGATTAAAGGTTCGGGATCACCACTTGGCTGTGTCCTTGAACACACAGACTCTGCCTGACATGTGATCGGATTAAGGGCGTGTGCTACCACTATCAGACTTCTGCTTAATGGCTTGCTCTTAGCTCTGATCCCCAGGCAACTTTATTAACATACAAATAAAATCACATTTCAGCACAAATAAAATATCACCATACTAGTATTCTTACATTCACCTCAGTCCTCTTGACCATAATGAACTAGAGGAAACGATGTGGAAGCATGGTGGCTGTTCCTATTGCTACAATCTGTTTGGGAGGCAAAAGTGGCTCCAACCAAGCTATTTTACTAAAACAAAGAAATGTAAACTAATTCAAAGGGTAGTTATGAGGTGGAAGTGTTGAATGTGGGGAAGGGAGACATGGAAAAGTTATGTCTATACTTAACCATGTGTCTGTGTTGTATTAAAAAGTGGTAATGTCCCTTGCTGAAGGACAGAAGAGCAGAGACATAAGTTTGACGGAAGGGTAGAGTTGGGTATAGAGAGGAGGGTCAAAGAGGCTGAGGACACAGGGAAGCGAAGCTTTGCGATTCAACTTGTTTGGGTTGCCTTCGGCTGGGACATCCCATGTTGATAGATGTACAGGAGTCTGAAGGTCAGGGGAAGTGTCTAGGTTGGGAATCAGGAAAGTAGCTTGTTGGGGGAGTACTTGCCAAGCCTATATAAATTCCCAGGTTACATCCCCAACCCCATGAATTGGGAGGGGACGATGTCTGAGAAACAGAGAGGAAGATGAGAAATATGAATACATGCAATGGAAGCTATAAAAATGAATATATATATATATATGAAGCTATAAAAATGTCAGAAATGACAGAAAAAAAGTGTAGCTTAAGTCCATGAAGTTATCAGTAGAGTCAAAATTCAATAAACTATTTTCTCATTGCTTGACTTTATCTCTGAGACCACAACATCAAATTACTTGCACATCATTGGGCACTTCTGATACTTGCTTGTTTTTAATTTTATAAGATTTTGCTAGTTACTTTAATTTTAAATAAAATACAATAACTTTTTTGTTCAGGATATTAAATTATAAAGCAAAATTACATTTGAAAATTCCTGATAATGCACAAAATACTATATATAAGAATATTACCTCAATGAATCAAATAGTCTATTTTTACTTCTTATTAGAAAAAATGGCTCATTCTTTAATATGGTCACAAATGAAATTAGTTTATATTTAGTTGCTTTATTCTGTGTACATATAGATATATATGAGTTTTATCTCCATTATCCAACTTTTTAAAAGACATTAGAAGATTCATATATACATAATGAGGTGCCCTGGGGATAGACCCAAGTCTAAACACAAAATTCATTTGTTTCATCTACATGTTGTGCAAATAGCCTGAAGATCATCTCTTACAACATTCTTAGCACACTTTGACTGTGTCTTGTCATATAACCTCAGATGTGGAATTTTCCATTTGTGTCTTCATGTAACTATACCTTTAAATTATAATATAAGCATTTCTGCCTGTTGTGACATATACCTGTACTCCCAACACTTGGAGGCAGGCAGATCAGGAGCTACATAGTGAGTATGATGCCAACCTAGGCTACATGAGATCCTTTCCTTACAAAACACTAATAAAAGCAACATAAGAATTATACTCCTCACAGCGAGATGACTGAGATGTTCACAGTACAAGCCTCACAAGGAACAGAACAACTGCATATCAGTATGATATGGATGTACAGAGAGAAGTGGATGCATGTCTCAGGTCACCAACATTCTAAGCATGTGCTCATTGATAAAGGACAGGTGGCATTGCCCCCATGTCCCTCAGTATAAATGTCTGTAATCTTTCTTTTCTCCCATTTCTTGAAAGCATAGAGTTAAGTTCATAAGTTAAATGGATACATGATGCAATTACCTCATTATTTCAAAAAAAAAAACTTATCCTGTGCAATAATGTCTGTTACTCAAAGGAAAGGGGAATAATAATGACTTATGAGACACTTATTTCCTGAAACTAAAGTCAGTGGAATGGGAACCTACAAAAGAAAACTTTAAAATTCACTTCAGGACTACACAGACATAGTAAAGAAAACTCAGATTGATATTTGCAGTGTATCCATCAATCAAATGTATAGACTCTGGATTCCAAGGACAGGAGTCAGTGAATGGAAAGTCAAGGAATAGGAAGCCACTATGACTAAAAGGAATTTTAAAGAACACAATTAAAATCATGAGTAGTGATTATACTTGCAGCCCTAGCTATCTAGAGGTTGAGAGAGGAGAGTTTCTTGAGTGCAGTGTGGCTCAATTCCCCTCCACCAGACAAAACTGAGACCTTGTCTCAGAAATAAATAAAAAAGGAAATAAATGGATAAGAACACATGCTTTCTGGGGCTAGAATCAAGTAAAATATTTGAAATATAACCATTACAAAGAAGCTGAAAGGTACCAGAAATGTTAAAAAGCCAAAGGAGGAGGTCCAGAGTCAGTGTGCAAGTGATCCCAGCCCCATAATATGAGCAAAGCTCATGTCCTGACATATCCCAAATGATGATGGTCCTGGTTTTAGAGACGGCCAGCCTGGGGTATGATGTTCTTGTGCGTGGGCCAATAAGTCATGTTGGTTAAATGCTTTCTGTAGGCCAGGCACATCACACACGTTTCCTCATTTAACAGCAACCATGAAGCTTTGAGGTAAGTAAACCGAGTCTCACTTTTCTCAAGCTACACAATAAGAACGTAGCCAAGACCCCAGAAGTAATCTCAGCCCGCACACCAGCTGCACACTGCTGTCCTCACGTCCCACTGGAGGGAAATGCATGCTTCAGTGACAGATGAAGTCTCCGTAGATGAGCATTCCCTTCCCATTTGGACTTTTAGAGAGCTCCATGAAAGTGGAGAGTAGTGTGAGCATCATTCTTGTTTCTAGGTATGTCCATGAATTCTATCCAGCACAGGTCCAAATACCTTCCCTTTCTCACTGTGGAAGAAATTGATTGGCTCTCCATTTGCACATGTGCCAGAGACTTGCTTCAGCGGGGGTGGGGGGGTTGGGGGGGTGGGGGGGTGTTTCAGGTCCCCAAGGAGGGTGTATGGCTTCGGCAGCACGAGAGAGAGGGAAGAGATAGACAGGATCTGAAGGTGAATCGGGTTGGCTGCCAGCGGCCTTTGATTGAGAAAAGATTACACCTGTTAATACTGTAGAGTTACACATAGGATTAAATGCATGTGAGCTGGGGTGTGGCTTGAGGTCAGGGGTTGAGGAATCTAGCCTTGACCTTGACAATAGGGACCAGTCATAGGTCAATGGAAAGGCCACAAGTTCCTCTTGCTGCAAATAAGAATGACTGTTTTATCAGTTACTTTCCTCAAGCTCCCAAGGGAATGGAGAGACACTATACTAAAGTTTCTTAGTCTTACTATCTGGGCCTGTTCCCCTCATAATGCTCCTAAAAGGGACGGTCCTGATGTCTTACTCTTTTCTCGTTATACCTTACCATTCTAATTTCTTAACTGAACTCCTGACTTTAATGGCCTCAGGCACTGGATCTGAATTGTAGGCATTTTTATCTTTGGGATCAGGTGTGTGTAGTAAATCTCTAAGGTTCCTGTTCTTGGTGTAATTAGGAGGGCACAATGGAGTTCCTGGTTCCATGGTGGTGGGGATTTTTTTCCCAAAGAATTATTTTGTTTAGAGAGGCTATCATTGTTGGCATTCTAGCCCACCCCTTGGGGACCCGCCCTGCTTCCTGAGTAAACCCTCCTTTAAGGGAAAACCCCCTCCCTTTTCCTTCCTCTCCCCCTTCCTCCCTTTCTTGCCATGAGGTGTGCGTGCCTCTGCTTTCCCTCTTTACCTCCCTTTCTCTATCTCTCTATTATAATAAACTCTCCACATGGAGAGGCTGTGTCTGCCTGGTATGAGCGATTTTCCATGCTCCGCAGCCCACCGCTGCATCTACATGGCATGTCTCCCTCACCCACGGGGGCACCTTGGCCCAAGCTCCCAAGGCCACCCATGCGCTGAATCATTACATTGGTGCTGCGTGACTCTGCAAGTTCCCACTGGTGTTTTCTCCTACCCACCAGCAGTCCAAGAAATGCTGGGACCCTGTACCATCTAACACCATCCCTTTTCCAACCGGAGGACCGCTGGGTCTCTTCACCCTATCGGTAAGATTCCCCCCTTCCCTTCTGGCCATTTTCCATGAGTGAGGAGGATTCGACTTGTCTCTCGACCGTGGTTTCTCAAAGTTCCAGTACCAGCAACCACGTGTCACAGCCTTTCAGCCCTCTGGCCCCTGTTCCTATGCAAGAGCATATGGCACAGTGTGCACCCACTCACTCCACGGCTCATATCCTTAGATGACAATTCACTGGCTATCTTGTGCCATCATTGACCCTCGCTGACCCTCTGGGATGCTGGAGGTCAGTCTGTTGGACCTTCTACTTCACTGTGCAAAATGTGCCTGCCACCTAACCTCTATCCCGGCTCTAGCCTGCTGGATTTCTTCCTTATCTCTGCTCCCTCAGGCTATGCTCTTCCAGTCTCGGCCAAAGCAGTTACATCATCACCTGTCACCAAGTCACTTTCTGCGACATTTAAAATTGCCCACCAGGCAAAGCTTGTTCTCTTTGCCTGTCCCTTGCCTCTAATTCCTCTTCTTGTCTGTAATTTCATTCCCCAGCCTCTTTTCTCTCTCTCGCTTAACTCTGTTGCCAGGACCTCATCTGCCTATTCCACCTGACCGGGCTCCAGCTGACCAGGGAAGGGGTGGGCACTGGAGCAGGGGCTATCCTGGCAGATTATGCATGTGGCCCCACCCCAGGCCGACAGGTGCCCCGGGGCTGGTGTATTGGGGGTCCCAGGCCCCTCCAGCTGGCTGCTGAGCAAAAGGGGTGGTGGATGAGCTGCAGAAATGTCTGGCCACTTGACTATATTTCTTAATGATTTTTAAGTGCTTGAGGTTCTCTGTTACTTATCTGTTCAGTTTGCCTTGGGGGGAAAAAAAACCCCACATGACCCGTGGTTAGTCACCATATTTGATAAGAACAATCACATGGTCAGTGACGCCATCTTGACTGAGGTCAAAGACAGACAGGTCATTTGGCTTCGTCACCATCTTTGATGTGGTCCGGGCCTGCCTCTCCCAAGTCTCCACCCTGGTACAGCAGACCTGCTCCCTCCACCTATACCAGGCCTGCTTTCTGATTGCTTTCTTGCAGCTTTACAGTCTGCTACAACGTGTGAGTCAGAGATGAAAAGGCCAGTTTGTCTGGTTCTTCCTTACCTTCAGATTTATAAATTTATTTTATTAGATATGTTTAAAAATCTGTTCTAATTTTAAAAAATTAAAACTATTAACACTGGGAATTAAAATAATGCTTGTTTAATAAGATATTAAAGCTACACCTCAATGCTTTTATACACAAGAATACACTTTGCTCTGGCAGCTAAACTTTATAATTTAAGAATCGCTCAGATAATAATGGTTTGATTATGGCTGTGACATGTTTTCTCCCTCTTAAAATAAAAGAAGATACTTTGTTTTTGACATTGCAGAAAGACATTTGAGAGATTTAAATGCTTCAGATTACCTTTCAAATAAATGGTTTAAATGCTTCAGATTACTTTCCCCTTCTATGATATTGTTACGTTAAGATTTTAAAATTTCAGATTTTAACACGAATAGAATTCTTATGCCATTTGGGTGACAAGCTCAGGATTTTAAATTTTCATTGGTTGTCTTCTAAATATAAACTTAAACTTCTCATCAGGCCAAAGACATCTCTGTCCAATCTGTACCTGGCTCTCTCTAAACAAAAAAATGTACATACCTTTCAACCCAAATCTGTAATTTTGTTATTATACTCAAAGGTATGAGCCTAGATACCCATTACCTGCACCTGCTTTCCTACGATTTGGATTTCAATACTGATTGATAATACTAATATATCTAAGACTTTTATGTCTTAGATAAGACTAATATATCTAAGTTCTTTTATAAAATGAGAATTCATATAAGCCTCTGAGGATCAAAAGAAGCCATTGGATCCACTTCATAGGAGTCAAAAGGACTCCAGAGAAGTACAACAGTACATATAGCCTGAGTTTTCAAACTCCTCCCCTTCCCAATTACTAAGGCTGTGGGCCTAAAGGTTCCAAATAAGTTCATAAATTTTAACTTTTGTCTCTAGCCTATTTGCTTCAGCAGGTTTCCACTTGGCTGGCAGACACATCCAAGCATCAATTGATGACTACAGTCTGCTCCGAACGACCATGACTTTTAGACTTGCTGAAGCTGATGTGATGTAGACCAGTCCAGCCAAACATAATTGTTCGCTGTCTCTACTAGTGCTGGGATTAAAGGTGTGTACAACCGACGCCTGGACTGGAATCCTTTAAATTTCTATGGATTTTTAACCTTTTTGCTATGACATCAAGATGTAAATCTGTAGCTAGAGTTTTCCTGCCTGGCCCACAGTCAGGACAAATCTTTCTCACCCACCAGTCCCACAGCCGCTCATACCCAACCAAGTAAACACAGAGACTTATATTGCTTACAAACTGTATGGCTGTGGCAGGCTTCTTGCTAACTGTTCTTACTGCTTAAATTAACCCATTTCTATACATCTATACCTTGCCATGTGGCTTATGGCTTACCGGCATCTTCACATGCTGTTTGTCATGGCGGCGGCTGGCAGTGTCTCTGACTCAGCCTTCCGCTTCCCAGAATTATTCTCCTCCTTGTCCCGCCTATACTTCCTCCCGCCTGACTACTGGCCAATCAGTGTTTTATTTACTAACCAATCAGAGCAACACATTTGCCATACAGAACATCCTACAGCATAAATCTGTTCCAGCTGTCTGACAGATACCTGCAGGCTCCTGGGGAAAGTTCTGCTACTGTATCAAGAAATCTGGTCTGATGAAAACGAACCGTCTCCGGAGTCCATTTTGACCCCACCCATTTCCGAATACATTTTTCAGTTTCACTCCTTCTGCCCCGGCCAAGGCCAACCCACAGAGGGTCCTCCAGATACGCCAGCCCCTGCACCAGCTCCAAGGATGCCAACCACCAACCAAGGATGTCAACTGGGATGCATGCACCCCCACCTCCAGAGAAACGGCAGATGTGATGGCTCATGTACTCCTGAAGAACACATCATCCCTCAATTCACTGCTGGTACCACCTCTCCAGGCTCCAGTGGGTACCTACCCAGCAACCAGAACCTGGTTTTCCAAGATGTCCCATTGAAGGGCATATCCGCTCTCATGTCTCACTCATTCACCCTTGCCTCCTCTGTACAGCCAGGGCACTGCTCCATCCCATTCTTTTTGGCAGTTATCACTCTTCCCATGGCTAGCCCCTCCTCCCGCTCGTGGGGCCAATGATAACAATCTATTTTTTTTTCTCATAGCAACTTGCCTTCTCAGCTCCCTCAAGAAACAGACACCTGAGATCTCCATGCCTGAGATCTCCATGATGACAGCCAAGTGAGTGATTCTTCAATCATACGTCTCGCCCTACATGACCCTGACTCTTAACTCCCCCTTCCACTTTGCCGCAGGAAGCAGTCTCGAGAATTCAACGCCCTTGATTCCCCACTTGCTATCCATAACTCACCTTTTTATAATAATCAAAACAGAGGAATGTTGGCATTCTGGCCCGTCCCTTGGGGACCCGCCCTGCATCCTGACGTAAATCCTCCTTTAAGGAAAACCCCTCCCTTCTTCTTCCTCTCCCCCTTCCTCCCTTTCTCGCCATGAAGTGTGCATGCCTCTGCTTTCCCTTCCTTTCTCTTTCTTCCTCTCTCCTTTCCCTCTCTTTCTCTATCTCTCTGTTATAATAAGCTCTCCATGTGGATGCTGTCTCTGCATGGTATGAGCAACTCTCCACACTCCGAAACCTACAGCTATGTCTGCATGACATGTCTCCCTCCCCCACCCGGGCATCTTGACACAACCCACCAAGGCCACCTGCATGCTGTATCATTACAATCATTGTACACATTTTTATCCTTTTACCATGCAGAATTTCTCAAAGGGAAAGGCATTAATATTGAGAATCATTAAAAATGAAAATTAAAAAGTGTTGGAGAAGTGTGGTCTGCAATGTTGAAATGCTGGAACTCTGTGAAGCAGCAATGGTCACCATGTGGCCCACACCACACATGCTTTCAAACGTTTCTTCTCTAAACATGTCTTAGGACTAAATGTAGCCTTTACCTGTTGCTGTAACAGGGCACCAGACTCAGCAGGCCCTGAGAACTTAGCACAACTGACTCCATGATGGAAGTACCATTCAGGCTGTCAAACTCAGCATGGAGACAGCACCACCTGCCAAAACTAAACAGAGACCTAATCTATCAAAGTCTACAGTTATGGAAACGTCTCTAAATTTACTAATCTTGCTTTTTGGCTTCTGTAGTTCTGCTTCTGGCTAACTGTTACTTGTTAACTGAAGTATGTCAACCCAGTATATGGTTTTCATGCTTAAAAGCTCACCCTGAGAAAGGCTTGGGGCTACACTGGGATCCCACTGTAGCCAGCAGCTGGCTAATAAAGACTTTCTATTGGCTTAAACCCATGTCCAAGCAGTCTTCTCTGGTGAATACCCCACAACAATTGCTTCATTGGTAGTGTATAAACAGAATCCTTAATATTTGCCAACTTTATGGGTATGTAAGTGGCATAATTTAATCATTTTAAAATTTATCATTTATAATACTTATTGGCCTAGAATATATATTTCTAATATGTTTCATTTTTATGTGTATCTTTATCTAAATATGGTCAACTTTCTGCATCCAAGAATTACACATTGGAAGATCCAACCAATAATAAATTGAAGAAATCTCTCTTTAAAATTGTGTCTTTAATGAATATATATACTCTCTCTATTTCTATTCCCTGTTTTCTTGCTATTTGGTAGTCCAGACTGGTCTGGAACTCACAATCCTGCCTCAGCCATGCAAGAGCTGGGATAATAGATGTGTGCCACTACCTCTAGCTCAGACTTTTTTTTTTTCATTGTTCCCTACAATAGAGTATAACAATTTCCACAGCATTTACCTTGCACCTGGCTTGCATTCAGAATTGTAAGTCATTAGAGGTTATTTTGTGCTGGGGATGCTGTGAATGTGTTCCTCTGATTGACTGATAAATAAAATGCTGATTGGACAGTAGCCAGGCAGGAAGTATAGTATAGGCGGGATAAGCAGAGAAGAGAATTTTGGGAACAGGAAGGCTGAGTCAGGAGTCATCAGCCAGACACAGAGGAAGCAAGATGTAAAGTACCGATAAGCCACAAGCCATGTGGCAACTTATAGATTAATAGAAATGGGTTAATTTAAGATACAAGAACTAGATAGCAAGAAGCCTTCCATGGCCATACAGTTTATAAGTCTCTGTGTGTATACTTGGGTCTGAGCAGCTGCCGGTCCTAGCGGGACTGGAGAAAACTCCAGCTGCAATTTTGAATGTCTATATGAGGTGTACAGGGACTCAGGCACCCTCTGGACATACCAATCTCCTACAGGCACAGAGACATAAGGGTTGTGTGACAGACTTTTTTCTGGACAGACATGAAGTTTGCTTACCCCAGATAGGGAACTGACAACTAATCAAAGTACAGTTACCATAAACATCCAATGTGGTGAGCTACTGAGCTTTATTGGGTGGGGGAGGGGGTAAAGGATTATAGGTGGGGGGTTACATACAGATGCCGAAATGACACAAAGACAGCATTACCAGAGCCCACCCCAGCATGGGTGACAGCTCACCAAAACTGGAAAGCTGGAGCATATTGCACAGCCTGCAGGCAGCTCAAGCAGGCTGAACAGTGTCCTTTCCAAGTGGCTCAGTTGGACAGAGCCTCTTCCAGGAAACTGGTCTTTGTTTCTTGTATGCAGTTCAGTTGGTCTCAGCTTCTCCCTGGCTGCTAGGCTTTTCAGGGAGTGACTCTCAACTGTTTTTATTGCTTCTATACTCTCGGGGATGGAAAGGACTAGTGGATTTGGTTGGTTTCAGTGACGTACTGGAAGTTTTTTGTGTTCTTTACTTTTGGTCCTAAGGAGCATCACTGAATGTTTCAGTCTCAGAGAAAACTGTTACACAACTATCCGAGTTAGAGTTTATATTGCTGTGAAGAGACACCATAACCACAGCACTCTTACAAAGGAAAATATTTAATTCAGGCTGGCTTATGGTTTCAGAGGTTTAGTCCATTATTGTCATGGCAGGAAACACCGTGGCATGTAGGCAGACATGGTGCTGGAGAAGGAGCCGAGAGTTCTACATTTTGATCCATAGGCAACAGGAAGAGAACTGTCTGCCACACTGAGCATAGCTTGAGCAAAGGAGGCTTAAAACCCACATGCTTCCTACACACTGCTTCCTACAAGGCCATGCCTACTCCAACAAAGCCGCATCTTCTAATAGTGCCTCTCCCTTTAGGGGACAATTTCTTTCAAACCACCACAATTCTCAATATAAAGACACATACAATGAAGAAAGGTTTATAGTAGCCATTGAAATTTCCATGCACCTTCCTCCCAGCTCTTCAGGAATAACTGCTACTAGCAGTATTATGCTTTTCTTCAATTAATTCTTTACCACTGGATCTGTAGTTGTTTTTCTTTTTCTCTATTACAAGCAGTACTTCAGAGCACATCTTGGACATGTTTTCTCTTTTTATACCTCCATAAGCACTGTTAATATTGTCAAGCATGTCATTTATAACTCCTGAAGTTACTGTTTCAGATTCTATTTAGTTTGCCTATCCCAAGTAATAATTCTCCATTTTTGTGTACATTGGTTTCCTGCTGCCCTGGAATTCTTGAGTGTGGCCAATGGAAAGAAGTTTTCTAAATAGGAGAAATACCGAGGGGGTAGAACTGAGGCTTGAATGATAAACACACTTTCAATGGCTGAGTTAGTTTCACATGGGAAAAACAACTCTCCAGAGCTCAGACAAAACCACAAATTCTGTTTAACCATTTTAAAATAGATAGTTAATTACAGAATACTAATAATAAAGTAAAAGTATGGTTTAGACTTAATATCATTACCCCAAACTCAATTGATAGGCACTTTGGTAAAAATAATAAATAATAATAATAATAATATAGCACTCAAAACTATCTCTGATCCTGTAAGATCAGCACATGTGTTGTTATTTGGCGATGGTGAAAATTATTTTTGAAGTAGAATGTTCTATAGTAGTTAAGGATTTCACTGAGCCAGGACCTTCACCTGAGCTCACACTTGGCATTCATCAGGGGCCACCTCTGTACCCCGGAACAAAAATCACTAGATGTTATGTTCCTCAGCGTCAAATCATTTTTCATACTTATCACTTATTTGTATCTGTGAGCGTATGTGAACAGGTACACGTGTGTCACCCCATGTTTGAGGCGAATGTGATAGGCTGACTTGTAGGAGTCAATTCTCTGTTTCCACCATGTGGATCCTGGGAATGGAACTCCAGCCATCAGGCTAGGAGGCAAGTGCTTTAATCTGCTGAGCCAAATCACTTGCCCCAAGTATATTTTTAAAGATAACAGCATATGTATTTAAATCCTGTTTATGTGGATTTAATGAAAAAACATATGTGAAATGCTTGGGATAGGGCAATCAGTACAAAGCCTTTACTATGTAGTGAGAAAACCAGTAGGTTACTGCAGTCAGGCTACAGAGACCCAGGGAAATAAGAACTTTCAGGTCAACAGAACTGAGCAGGGTAGTGCAATCAATAGATACAGTGACAGCATTTGGGATGGTCCCTCCTTTTGAATGATACACAAAAGTGTTCTAGAGAGAGAGAGAGCTGGAGAGCCCTCCAGATCCATCTGCGTGCTGACAGAAACACAAAGAACCTTGACTGTTCCATGACCTGGACAGCTGCATGTGTTTTGTTCCCTGTAGGCTTGAACCTAAGATGGAGCCTTGAACGTTTCCAGGCACTGATAAAGCTGTGTAGGTTATTTCCCAAGGCAGGGAAATATGAAAAGATGTTGCTCAACAATCGAAACTTGCCATGGCTCTGAGCCACAGTTCTTAAATCCTCATATGGACTTTGAACTGATCCCCCTAGTGTTTACTGCCTCTTCCTTTGGAATCTCAACTGACCTCATCTCCAAATGGTTTGGCAAATTCGTTTCAAGAATTCCCTTGCCACCCATCTTGGGGCAACTCCAGCCTAGGACTCAGAATGCTAAGACTTAAGAAATAGTGAGGGGAGGAGAGCCTTTTAGACAGGCAGGAAAGAGCCCATCTCACCCAGGTGCTTTGGGGACCTACAAACAGTTTGACAGGGCTGGGATATGAGGAGTAGTTGGAAAAAATAACAGGATGTTAAAATGAGATGAAATCTCCATCACCATCCAAGAGTTTGACTTTATCCTGAGGCTAGAATGCACACAGTGTCTAGGGAAGAGACTTGATGAGTGTTTAAAATGAACAATGTAATAAATTGGGTAATGAAACTACACATATGGAAATTTAGAAAGTAAAATCAACAGAATATGCTGGTTAACCATCATTGAGAGACAGCAAAAAATATGGGTAAGAGTATGACCTTCCTAAGCTAGCCTGATGGCCGACATTTCTATGCTTTTCCACTTATTCTACTATGTGGGATAAGTAACTTCGGTTTTCTAAATGTCAGACGTACATCATTGAGATGAGCTTAGTATTATCTAGTTGGGTTTCATAGGCCTGTGGAAGTAATTAAACGGCATAATAAATAGAAAGCACTTTGCCATGTGTTTAGTGTTAGCATTAGAGCAATAAATAATACAATAAGCATATTATTAGTTTTTTAAAGTAAGCAATATCATTTAGAAACCCAGATTCTACTCACATTCTTCAACTTTACCTCTCAAACTTTCTACCTATTATGTTTACTACAAAAAGTCATTTATTTGATACCTTGTTTTTTAGTATGTATAATGTTGGTGAAAATGTATCCAGGTGGTGGTGGCACATGCCTTTAATCCCAGCACTCGGGAGGCAGAGGCAGGCGGATCTCTGTGAGTTCAAGGTCAGCCTGGTCTACAGAGTGAGTTCCAGGACATGCTCCAAAGCTCCACAGAGAAACCCTGTCTCGAAAAAAAAAAAAAAAAGTATCTCTCACCTCAAAGGGAAAGGAGTTTATTACACTAACTATGAGTGCCACACCCAGGAACACAGATTCGGATTATGCTGATTAACTGTAGGAGTGGACACACAGACTTCTTTAATTATTTTATTAAGAATCATAAATCTAATCCCAGCACTCAAGAGGCAGAGGCAGGTAGATCTCCGTGAGTTTGAGGCCAACTTGGTCTACAGAGTGAGTTCCAGGATAACTAGGGATACACAGAGAAAAAAATAATAAAAAATCAATGCATTTGCCAAATACATTGCTGGGCAATGCAGGTAGACAGGGTTCAGTAGCTCTGGGAAAACTCTATGGCAGTTGCTGATGCTAGCCAAAGGTTGCTAGGTCCGACACAGAGGAGGACAATGAGCAGCGACTTAGGGGACTGAAGACAGGCCAGGATAATTTGGTCCTGGGTCTGCAACATTCCAACTTTCCACACTCACAAAATTCCCATCAGTCATTTAGCCTTGTAGAATCTTCAACACGGGTGTGGTTCTTTTCTTTGGGAAACTTTGGTTTTTAAGAAGATGACCATAATAGCACCTTTCTGGCAGTGTCAGTGTGAGAAATAGGTTCTGCAGGTAAAATGTCAGATCATTAAGCCATATAAACAAATGTTTATTAGGTGTATGTACCACGAAGTAAACACAGTAGTAAATAAAACAGACTGAAATGAAGCAAGTGGTACCTTCATGGATCTTATTTTCAAATAACAAATAATAATGGTTCTTCAGCTTAAAGGTATGTTAAATGATGAATCTGCTTTACAAAGCATTTTCTCTTGACAAAGTTTGTGGTCCTAACCTAAACCATTTCTATTATCTTTCTTGTAGAAAAGGATGTAGCCCACAAACATTTAGGGTGATAATATTTTGGCTATAATTATGGAGACATTCTGACAGAACTCAGACATTGAAAAGGATGCCAGAAACACAAATTGGAGAAAACGTTGACTGTGAGAACTTTGAATGACTTCATCACTCTTTGCTCCAGCACCTGATGGAAATCTTCCTAAGAAATTATACTTATAGCCTGTTTGCTTCAGTCACCATAAAATATGTGAGCAACAACTTGGGGGATGGAGATGTTGTCATAGATCACCTGGTAGGGTGCTCACCTAGCTTGTATGACACCCTGGTTGGGTTCAGTCCTCAGCACATGAACAAGCCCATACCCATCATTGGTGTGGTGAAGGTAGGAGGATCCAATTGGTAGTTCAAGGTCATTCTCAACTACATAGCAGGTTGGACGAGAGGCTGGACTACATGAGACAATGTCTCAAAAAGAACCCCCTTGGGATTATTAGTTTTCATTTTAGAAAATATGCAATCGCCGGGGTGGGGTGGGGTGGTGCATGCCTTTAATCCCAGCACTCGGGAGGCAGGGGCAGGCGGATCTCTGTGAGTTCAAGGCCAGCCTGGGCTACAGAGTTCCAGGAAAGGCACAATGTTACACAGAGAAACCCTGTTTCGAAAAATCAAAAAAAAAAAAAAAAAAAAAAAAAGAAAGAAAGAAAAGAAAATATGCAATCATGAGAGCTTCAGAGTGTACTTTACTACATCAAAATGAAAGAAAGAAAGAAAGAAAGAAAGAAAGAAAGAAAGAGAGAAAAGAAAATATGCAATCATGAGAGCTTCAGAATGTACTTTACTACGTCAAACTGTCCCCTAAAACCAACAGTCTTAGGGACTGTGTTAAAGGGACAGTGGGAGGCAGTCCATCAAAGGGTGTAAAATGAAGACCCTGATGACTTCTGGCTCTGCTTACTAGAGCTAGGCCTTGGTTGCATGTTGCTAGGCGACCTTCTCCTCTTGTTCTAGAAGCCAGGGAAGTGACCACTTTGCTTCTGTGAACTTGTACAAAGTTAGTTTTGTTTTGTTTTGTTCTCAGCTGGTAATAGGTAAGGAATAATCTTCAGTGATGACATTTCGTTCATCCTCCCGGTGTTCGGACCAGAAGTTCGCCTTCAGGTGGCCTTCGGGTTAGGTGGGCGTGTCCCGTCCAGCACCAGGAGACCGCCTCCCAGGGAAGCCCCGCCCACTCAGGGAGCCCAGCTAGCCCCGCCTCCCGGGAGTTCCCGCGATCGTTGAGGCGACGCGGGCTACGCAACTTCCGGGTGCCGGCCGGCAGCTCCCCGGCGATTGGCCCGTGACCACGCTGCGGTGTGACGTGCTGTCCCGGACTTGTGTACCCACGTGTGGCGCGGCCGGCAGACACCGGTGAGCCGCGGACCGGCTTTCGCGGTTCCGGAGACCGAGTTCCTGCTCCATCATGGTGAGAAAGCCGCGGTGGTCCCGGCGGGAGCCGGCGGCTTCCGGTTATGTCTGGGTTTGCAGCTCTTGGCGGCTGGCTTGGCCACTGGCTGCGCGGCTTGGTGTCCCGAGACCGGTCACCTTCTGAGCTCACCCCTGGGTGCACTTTGGAAGGAGACGAGATGGTTTCCCTTCCGCAGGACCCCGGGAGTTTACAACTCTGACGGCTTAAAGTTAACTCAGTCCCTGTGACACTTACAGAAGCTCCGCCCCCTGCTTCCACGGTACCCATAGGTCCCTTGGTGGGCATCTCGATTTGAAAACCCATTGTTTTGAAGAGTAAATAAAAAGTGTATCAAGGAGTAATGAGTCTAAACTTTACTTGTCTGTGTCCTGGTTTTATTTACTAGTTAGTAGATGAAGTGTCTGTCTCCTCTACATTTTCTTGTGGTAAGCTACTTGTCTGGCTGGCTCAACTTTTCGGGGGGAACCCTCCCAGAGCACTTACTACAAAGAATTTAAGGCATTTGCACTCCACTATGTTTGATTTTTATCCACTAAGGTCATTAGTTTGATGACTTACTTGCTAAGAAGGGATAGTTTCTCAGACTGTCCTACCCCCTGTTAGGTGTCTCACAGAGTAGGTACCCAATCAGTGTTTGCTGGAGAGGTTTAAGTATGGTCTCTACAGAACACCGGGACTGTTGTCTGGCTTAGATATGCAGATTTGAAAAAAAAAAAAAACTGTTCACCCTTTACATACTTCCACAGGTACATGTACTTTTGGAATCGTTCCCTATGTGGGGATTCTGTTTTGTTGACCTTTCCTGATTATTTGTAGCCTCACAGAAAGAAAAAGCCCTTTATAGAGAAGAAGAAAGCTGTGTCTTTCCACTTGGTCCACCGGAGCCAGCGAGATCCTTTAGCAGCAGATGAAACTGCACCCCAGAGGGTACTGTTGCCCACCCAGAAGGTAGGTCCTGCCTTGTAGCCACAAAGTGTTTGGATGTATGGTAGTTTTGTAGTCCTGATGATGGAACTCAAGGGCTTTGTGCATGCCCAGCAAGCACTTCACCTCTGAACTATACCCCCAATCTCTGTGAGATTTTAATAATCAGTTGATACTCTCAGAATCTGGTCCCCTAAGAAAGAGCTGTGACTCAGGTTCCAATCTATGTGCTGATATTTGATATTGTGTATTTATTTTGATTAAGAGGATAAAGCATCTTTGAGATTATTAAATAAAGAGATCTTACAGAATATTAGTAAAGTTCACTAGACTGCAGCCTACAGTGCTGTGCAGTGTTATTTAGCCTATGGCCATATGCTCGGTCTCTGCTTTCTCTTGGGATTCTGCCATGTTTCAGTAGTCTTCAGTTAGCATTTTTGCCTCCTGGTCACTTATCTGTTGAAATACAAAACATCTGAACTCATGAATTAGCTTTGGGAATCCTAAGGGAGCCTTGAAAGGGATGGTTTATGTTAGCATACACTTGTTGAAATGGGTGATATAAAAGTATTGAAGGATGCTGGAGGGATGGTTCGGTCTTCAGAGCACTTTTTTGCAGAGGACCCAGGGTCAGTTCCCAGCACCCATATGAAGACTCACAACCATCTCTAAAACCCTTCCAGGAGATCTGCTGCCTTTTCCTGTCCTCTGCGTGTACCAGGCATGTGTACACATATAGTCAAAACACTCACTAAAACATTTATTTTCTTTAATGTTTTAAATATTAGGGGGCATTGGCCTTTGTTTGGCTTTTTATTAAAGCCACCAACACCCCACTCCCATGCACCACGAAAAAAGCTTTCTTTGCTTATAAATACAAGAAACTGCTGGGCGGTGGTGGTGCACGCCTTTAATCCCAGCACTTGGGAGGCAGAGGCAGGCAGATCTCTGAGTGCAAGGCCAGCCTGGGCTACAGAGCAAGTTCCAAGAGAGGCTCCAAAACTACATAGAGAAACCCTGTCTTGGAAAAAACAAAACAAAACAAAAAAACCAAGAAACTATACATACTCCCAAAGTCCCCAGATCTTTTCTTCCAACCCTCCAGCTGCATTTTTGAGTATGCCTTACATATATATTTTTAACCTGGAACTGTACAGAACTGTCTAATTGAAGGAATTGTTTTCATTCGCATTTTGTGTGTGTTCTCATGTTTTACTTTGTCTTTTGAGACAAGGTCTTGCATTGTTCAGCCTTGTCTTAACTCATGGGTTCAAATGGTCTGCCTCGGCCTGGCTTGATTCCATTCCCTTTTTTAATTTTACGTAGCACTTTGGTTTGGATGCTCTGTAGTTTTGGTAGTTGTCAAGAATTGGTTGTGTGAGTCCTGCCAGCCAGTATTTGTATGCCCTCTAACTCCTGCTCTTTGTAAGGATCCTCATCTTATCCATGGCAGGATCGCTAATTCCATCTTGTTATCCGAGGTAAATGATGAAGAAAGACGAGCAGAACAGAGGAAATATGGGGTGTTTTTCGATGATGACTATGACTACCTGCAACACCTGAAGGAGCCATCGGGGCCCGCAGAGCTTATTCCCAGCTCCACCTTCAGCACGTACCACAGTGATGAGAGAGAAGAAACCTCGTTATGTTCAGTAAGCTTTCTTGGCAGTTTAAATGAGTAAAGACATTTTTAACTGTGGGGCAGTAAATGGTGTCAGTATGAGGAATGCAGACATGCCATGGCTGCCTAAGATTGTATAGGTGTGTGTATGTCTGAACCCTTAGGAAATCATAGGCCCCTTCTCTGGTGGGCAGGTGTCAAGATTAACAGCTTTTTGTCAGGTTTAGAACTTTGAGTCGTCAGGCAGCATTTTCCATAGAAGAAAAGCAGAGGACATTCTGCATTCTAGCATTGTTCCCTGATCATAAACTGTTCTAGGTGTGAAATTTTTACATCTTTTAACACTTTTGTGGAAGCTGCAAGGTAATCATGGAGAGAACAGCATGAATGGGTTGTAATGAAATGACTGTTAATCTTCTCAACAAAAGGACATGCCACTGTATTATACTTTACCCTTTAAATACAAACAAGCATGTTTATCTGCACCTAGTGCTACTCATACAAGTGCCTATTGTGTCCAGTACTCCCCTTTCCATGCTGTTTTGTCTTTATTTAGTCACCTGGCCCTTTAAGAAGGAAAAGACTTTCGTTGGGGTTATCAACCAAACAGGAGAGATGGCGGGGGTCGGGGGAGGGTTGAGGAGGACCCTAATTTTCCTTTTATTTCCGAATCCTCTCAAGGCCTGGGCATTTCGTTCCTCAGAAGACAAGATCTTAACTCACCCAGGGCAAAGTGCATTGCTGAGGAGATGAAAGAGTCAGGTTTCAGGGTGTTGTCCTGAAGAAAGACATCAATTCCTTTTCTCTCGTAAGGCCCCACATGGCACCACCACAGAACCAGCTTCTCTTGTCTCTCCCCTAGGCTGTCAAATCAGTAGCAGGGTACTTACTGCTCATTCCCTTTTGTGTCCCACCAAGGGAGAAGAGGACTGTCCTGCTTTCTCTTCCTGGGAAGACAGGTTTTAGTAAAGTCATAGCATTGGTCAACATGAATTCTACAAGACAGAGAAAGCTAGCTTTTAATCCTTTTTTTTTTTGTTGTTTTTTTGTTTTTTGAAACAGTAGCTTTGCGCCTTTTCTGGAACTCGCTCTGTAGCCCAGGCTGGCCTCAAACTCACAGAGATCCGCCTGTCTCTGCCTCCCAAGTGCTGGGATTAAAGGCGATGTGCACCACCACCACCCGGCTCTAGCTTTTAATCCTTAATTCATTTAGGGGAAGAGTAATTGCTATTTTTTTAAACAAAATAAGGCTGTCTAGTGGGCCATTCATTTGTGTTTATGCAGACAGAGAAGTAACATTTGAAAACAAAGGTGTCATTTGATATACGCATGTAAAGATCCATATTGCAGTATAGGACATGGTAACCTAAAAAGAAATGGCTTAGGTGCACAAAGTTTGCTGTAAAAATGGTGCTTAAAGCACTTTTTTTTTTTTTGGTTTTTCGAGACAGGGTTTCTCTGTGTAGCTTTGCGCCTCTCCTGGAACTCACTTGGTAGCCCAGGCTGGCCTCAAACTCACAGAGATCCGCCTGGCTCTGCCTCCCGAGTGCTGGGATTAAAGGCGTGCGCCACCACCGCCCAGCTTAAAGCACTTTTTAAGTTTAAATTTGTCAGAAGAATTGAGCACAGCATCGGAACAGAGTGTAACGCAGTGCAGAGAGGTGGTGTACACGTGACTGCCTGAGCTCGTCTTGCTTTCCAGTGACAGCGTACTTGGGAGTTACTACAACTATTACAATAAACATACCTGTATAAAAAGGAAAGTGATCATTATTGAAACTGTCATTCATTTGATTCTGTGACTACTTTTCAAGACTTGAAAAAAATCCCATAGGTAAATTTAGTAAATCCTCTTTAGTGTCAGAATTTTAAGAGGAATAACTATAACCTTTAAAAAAAATCTAAAACATATATTAATTGTTTTAACCATTTTTTTAAATAATTTTGTTGTTGATTAGAACAAGATATTGAATACTCTGTTCAAAGTAACAGAAAACCCCAATTCAGACTTAGTTTAAAAATAATAAATGGTTGGTGTGGTGGCACATGCCTACATTCCCAGCATTCAGGAGGCAGAGGCAAGAGGATCTCTGAGTTTGGGGCCAGTCTGGTCTACACACTGAGTTCCTTGCCAGCAGCAAGTTAAGACTGCAAGAGAGGCTGTGCCATTACTGGACCATGGGATATTATCACTAGTGTAAAGAAAAAAAAATGTATTAGTTTTGATACTCCAGGCAGGTAGAGTTGTAAAGTGTGGATCAAAACCAAAGTGACTGATCTCAGGCATTAGCTCTTCATTTTTTGAGCTTCTGTTTTTCACTGAAATGTTCATGCTAATAGTTTGGAGATTAAGTGGAATCGTATACAAGAACGGTATGAAATATTTGAAAGGTCCCAGTTAGGGTGGTGCTGGAGTGTTGAGAATGTGTGCTAGTACATGGGTTAGAGATCCAAGGATGTAAGGGTAACAGCCTCCTGAGACTGTTAACAAGTCACTACAAACTGATTTACAGCAGAGGTCTGGAGGCCAGAACTCCGAAACCAAGTTCTTGGCAGGCTCAGTTCCTTTTTGGGGACTCAAGGAGATTGTGTCGTTACTCATCTAACTCTTACTTCCAAAGCTTGCCAGCACTCTGTCTCCAGAGTTCCCTGACCTGTGGGTGCCCCACTCCAGTCTACGTATCTCCATCTCCACATCTCATGAACCCCTTTATGTGAGGGCAAGCCGACCACTGAACTCATGTTCGAGGTCAAGGGAATACATATGGTTGTGGCCTTCTTGCTGACAGAAGACCTAAGGTAGTGAAGGTCCTCACATAGAATGTGTGAGACGCCTATCCCACTGACCTTCAGAGCAGATCACTGTGAACCTGTTATTCCTTAGTCACATGAATGGCTGAATCCATTCATGAGGACAGCTGATCAGCTGTTAAGGTCCATATGATCTCAACCTTAATGTTATAAGTAATGAGTAAATTTATTGTTTCATAGGGAATAAACCAACGCAAACCTTATTTCAGGTATGGTCACAGCCTGAGGCTGAGTGGATATGAATTTTGGAAGGATGCTTTTCAACCCAGTACAATGGCTGGGCAGTATTTGCTAAATAACCCTCATTTCATTTTTAAGAGCACTGGAATTAAGTTGCCTTCATCAGTGTTTGCATCAGAGTTTGAGGAAGATGTTGGATTGTTAAACAAAGCAGCTCCAGTTTCAGGTGAGTTTTAACTTTTTTTTAAACATTTATTTTGTCATTGGAAAATTTCATACATGAGTACCATATTTACGTGATTTCCACCCCACGCACTCTCTTCCCCTGCATCCTCCTCTCTCTCTCGACTTCATGACTGCTTTAAGTATTGTTCATATATGTGTATATATAAATACAGCCTGCTGGGTCCATTTAATGTTGTTCATATGTGTGTTTAAGGATGACCATTTGCGATTGGGTAACCTATCGAAGGTTGTCCCTGGAGGAGACCAGTTCTCTCTCAGTATCTATCAATTGTAACTTTTGATCTAGGTGTGGGGGCCTTGTGTAATTCCTCTGTCCACCCATCTACATTGGAGTGTCAACTGCTGTTCTCTTTGTATGGGTCTTGTTTAGGTGGCAGTATGGTTAAGATTCCATGGGTGCAACTCCCGTTGTATAGAAGATACTATCTTGTAACAGACATCTTGGACCTCTGGCTCTTAAAATCTTTCCACTCCCCTTCGTGATGTTTCTTGAGCCTTAGTTGTAGGGGTCGTGTTGTAGATCTACCAGTTGGGTCCGGCCACCCCACAGTCAGTTGTTGTCTACGTTTACAGTTGTGGCTTTCTGTGTTGGTCTCTTGTCTACTGCAGTAAGAGGCCTCTTTGGTGAGGGGTGGGAGCTGCATCTATCTGTGGATTTAAGAATGGGTATTTATGCAGTTGTAATGCAGTTGGGAATTACACTGGTTTAGGAATGTGGAAGTAATCGGTTCTCCTCTGGGGTCTGTGACCTCAGCAGTCATAGGTAATTGGCTAGGCTTATAGTACTAGACATAAATTTTCTCCTTTTAAAGTGTGTCTTAAGTCTAGTTGGTTGGCTATTGGTTACCCAAAAATACAAGTACCACTACTGCATCGGTGGGTATATCTTGCTCTGCTGGTCATTGTGGTTGTAGTTCATGGTAGCTCAGCTATTAAAGGCTGAGGCTCATAGCCAAAAGGAAAAAATTTAACTTCTTTAAGTTTTCATTTGAGTAAATTTGTGTTTTGCAAAAAGAAACACAAGGATGTAGGATTTTTCCATCGACAGTGGAGAGTTTATTGAAACAATCAAGATAAATGTAGAATTCGAATAATAGAACATGAAGAGAGAGCATGGCCAGCAGCGTTTTGTATTATGCACCAAATTCTTATGTCTTTATAGATCTCATTTGGAAAAAAATGTGAGAATCTAGTAAGGGAAGTTTAATGTTCATATGCTGTCTTACGAAGATAATAGGAATGATCAGTATTCTTTATCATTTTGAACAATGCCGTACAAGTATTTCGAAGAAATCTATGGTATGATTCACTCAAGATAAACTGAAGAAGTAATTTTTAAAGGAAACTTGCAGTACTGCTACTGTAGTAAGTTAAAACAAAGGTTGTCAGAAGTAGTAGTTGGTATTTTTTCCTAAGTTAACCAACACTTGCCCTTAGAGCATTGTTTCAATAATTTACTTTACAGGGTGGTTGTTGTATAGTAAAGTCTTAAGTTAAACCACAATAAAACACAACCTGAGAGACTTTCTGTCTGTAGGAAAGAAACTACATGGGGTGTTACACTTGGGACACAGGAGAATAAATGCAAGGAGCACCAGCCCTGGCCTGGGAAGCTGGGCAAAGCTTTCAAGAGAATAGCAGAGTTGATTTGTTGCTTTGGGGTTGTTTGTTCAGAAGGGGTCTGTGAACGGGACCAGTTGCTTTCTTTAGAAGGCAGGTGGAAGGAAGAAGAGAAGGCTGGGAAAGAAGATATTCCAGACAGCACTGACTGCATACACACTGAGGGAATGTAATACCAGACAGTGTGTCCATTTTAGCATCCCAGGAGAGCATGAAAAGATGAATAAAAATGCAGCTGGAGAGTGGGGAGGGGGGCAGCGTAGCAGACCTTATTGGCAGCCTTGTCAAAGAAAGGTTTGAACTGGAAACATTTTCTTGAGTTCATTTTATTAAATGAAATTACATAGCTAAAGAAACCAGCTGGGAGTTATTAAAGTTTTGTGGTTCAAGTTTGTGAAAGTGTAAAAGTCACCAAATACTTATTTTTAATAAATGAATTTGAAACCTGGATTCTTTCTGCTGGTGAAAATTTAGGAGTTTTGCTAAAAAAATTTAATAGAATAGATTGATAATGGAAGTGCTTTTACTAGTGAATATTGATGAAGAATGGGTTTTTTCATTCTATCTAAACTGTACTTACAATTTTTTAGTCTTTCTTTTATCTGAAGTATATAAGTAGATCAGATTGTATAAAGTCTATATAGACCGAGCTTTCTTGGTTCCCCCTTACTCCCCCTGTGGGGGAGTGCAGGGACCTGAGGTTTCTGTTCTGTTTTCTTTGCCACAATGGTCGCATGTAGTCGAGGCTGGGGTCAGACCCACGGTGAAGCTGAGGTAGACCTTGAACTCCTGAATGCTGGCATTCAAGATACATATTTTGTCCCTTTCCCATGTCCTTTCAGGACCTCGACTGGATTTTGATCCTGACATTGTTGCTGCTCTTGATGATGATTTTGACTTTGATGATCCAGATAACCTCCTGGAAGATGACTTTATTCTTCAGGCCAATCAGCCGACAGGAGAAGAGGGGACGGGTTTGCCGTATGTGTGGTGCTTCTGTCGTGGGGGGGTAGCCACAGTCTAGGAGTTAGAGTTTTGAGAACATGCGGCCTGAGATAGCTGTATAGAGCAGAAATAATTGAATTTGAGACATGCTCTCAGGAAGTGGTGCTAAAATCCCAGAATCCTGATGGCTGGTCGCTTTGCCTACCGTGTCAGATTAGTCCCATACCATTTCTAGTCCCGCTTCCTCTAGAGCCAGCCCTCAGGAGTGGCTTCTGGGCTTGTGTGAAGTTGCTGTCAGTGTTTCAGGGGTTTTGACAGCTGACTTGTGACCGTTGGCTCTAGGGAATCTGCGGGTGAAGATGACAATGAGTGGGAAGACATGGACAGTGAGGAAGGCAGCGGTGATGACTGTAGCTCTGCGGGCCCACTGTCAGAAGGAGGGGACAGATCTGCCCCTGCGTCACCTCAGGAAGCCAGCAAAAACCACCTGTTTTGGGAAGAGGAAACTAAAAGCCGTTTCACAGAGTATTCTATGACCTCCTCAGTCATGAGGAGAAATGAGCAGCTGACGCTACATGATGAGAGGTTCGAGAAGGTGAGATCCCTGAAAAATGCCACTGAGTTCTGTCTCCCTGTGCAAAAGAGATTGGAACCAGAGTTAAGCCTTTCAGGAACTGCCTGACGCATTAAGACTGATGAGAGCTGCAGCCTGGTTTGGATTCTGGAAAGAGCCTGTATAGGGCCCAAGGGTTGACTGGTCAAACATCCTAACATCTCTTTCTGATATTTGCATATGACCATAATCGGCAGACTTTTGCTATTTTCCTAAGAGTTGCCTGGCTTAGCATCAACAAATTTCCATTATTTTAGTTCTTCATATATAACTAACACTAAACAAAAAATTAGACTGTGAGATACTTTAAAACCAGATGTATAGCAGATTTGACGCCTGTGGCAGGCCAGCTCTGGTTGACAGCACAGTGTGGACTATCCACACAAGTTCTCTCACCCATTCTACTGTAGCTCTTTACCTTTGACACTATCTCTAATGTGCTGATTTATGTATATCATCTACAAGTTTGTATTGGGTTAGGGTGTGATTTCTCCACGGGCAGAGATTCTCAAGTGTACATCCAAGTCCCTAAAGTAGTAGTGTCTGGCATGTGGTAGGACTTGAAGTGTTCTTGTCAGTAGTGAGCAAATGAAGGAGTGCTTTCAAGATTACAGAATGTACAAGTTTGCTAAAGTATCACAAAACTGTTCTCTTCTTGTCAAGAGGGGTCCACTGTTCAGTACAAACACCTCACTCATCAAGATGGAAGGATAATGCATAACAGTGCTAACAGCATCTGAACAAGAGTGGAATTTATACAGTAGGCTCCCTCAACAGCGTGATCACAGTCTGCATCACTGAGGGATGCAAAATTATCTTTAAAGTGTTCTGAGGCAAAGATCTCTGCATAGAATTTTACTTTCCAATCTGAGTAGAATAACTACCTTTTATTTTAATATTAAATAGAAGGCTGTTTTCAGACTAACTGTGTGTCTCTGAAAATATGTCTTCTGTGGGGTTGGAGTCCATGCTGCTTTTGCAGAGGATCTGAGTTCGGGTGCTAGCTCTAGAGGATCCTGGGCCCTTTTCTGGCCTCTGAATGCGCTGGTCCGAGTGTATACATGCAGTCACTAATAAACATAAAAATAAATCTTTAAAACAATGTCTTCTGTGCCACTGTCAGTGGTGCTTCCTCTCTGCTGACACAGTAATAATGGCTGGGAGCTTCTAGTAGTGCTGGGATACTATGGAGGAGTCAGGTTAATATAAATAAAATACGTAGTTAATTCGTGGTATGTTTTTCATGGCATCTTTTTTGTTGTTTGTATTCAAGTTTTATGAACAATATGATGATGTTGAAATTGGAGCTCTGGATAACGCAGAACTGGAAGGTTCCATTCAAGTAGACAGCAGTCGGTTGCAGGAAGTTTTGAATGACTACTATAAGGAGAAGGCAGAGAAGTACGACAGCTCTTCCTTCTTTAGCTGCTTTATTTTCCTACCTTCAAGTGACTGGTTGGGGGGTGTCAACGTCTAACTGATTGACTCGAGACCATGGTGTAGTAGCTAAGGTTAAAGTGGGAAATAAGGTACAAAGAGTCATTGGAGTGGGGAAATAACAAGGGCTTCTGGCCTAGGCTGAAGAGTCATAACTTAGAAGTGTCTGCTTTCTTCTTTTTTCTGAAATGGTGGGTGTTCCGAAAAGTGAATAGTTATGGCTAATAGATAAGCTTTCCTTCAGTGGATTAGCAGAGCTCACCAGTGAAGTATTTGCTCAGTCAGCGTCTGTATCAAAGTGCCTCTTATCTGAGAGAAGCTGCTGTATTAAAATCTGCTAACAGGTCTAGTACCATGAAACACTACAGAATGCAGATCCCACAGCACGAAAGGCGCCATAGGATTTAAGTGAATTCTCCGCATACTTTGGAGAGATAGATGAGCAGCTGGTGTTCATCTTAGGGAATCTGCCATCTTGTGTGATGTGGAACCGTGTACAGATACAGCTAGATTTGATGTGCCTGTCAGCAGAGCAAATGAATGTGCAAACCCTGGGAGAGTGGAGCAGGACTGGGTAGATGTGCAGACCCTGGGAGAGTGGAGCAGGACTGGGTAGATGTGCAAACCCTGGGAGAGTGGAGCAGGACTGGGTACATGTGCAAACCCTGGGAGAGTGGAGTGGGACTGGGTAGATGTGCAAACCCTGGGAGAGTGGAGCAGGACTGGGTAGATGTGCAAACCCTGGGAGAGTGGAGCGGGACTGGGTACATGTGCAAACCCTGGGAGAGTGGAGCGGGACTGGGTAGATGTGCAAACCCTGGGAGAGTGGAGCGGGACTGAGTACATGTGCAAACCCTGGGAGAGTGGAGCGGGACTGGGTACATGTGCAAACCCTGGGAGAGTGCAGCAGGACTGGGTACATGTGCAAACCCTGGGAGAGTGGAGCGGGACTAGGTATGGTGACATGTACCAGGAGCATGAGAGGCACAGGAGTAGGATTTAAAATTGCTCTTGTCTCTGGAGCTGTTTTAGTGACATGCAATTTAATGTTTTCTTTATCATGTTTTCATTTTATAAAATGCACAAAAAAGTTGTGTAAAATTGAATACTCTTGAGCCTTTTGAGGATCAAGATCTGCCAACAAACGAGCTTGATGAATCTGAAGAGGAAGAGATTGTTTCTGTAGTTCTTCAGGAAGCCAAAGAGAAGTGGGATTGCGAATCCATTTGTAGTAAGTAGCTTATTGTCCACTCAGCTGCTAAAAGTATGAAAGTGATTTAAAGTGTGTGGGAAAGTAGATATATTTTAGTAGAAGTTCAACTCTTAGGGAATTTGTGAGAAAGGCTTAGAAAGAATATGACTATTCTGCTGTTGAGTTGTAAATAATTTCAAAATGGTGTTCAGAGAGGCTCTAATGTGATTGTGCACTATAAAAACACTGAGACGGCACGTGGTGTGAACTGTATGGTGCTTTGCTGAACTTACCGTGTACTTAAGTGACACATGATCTTTTTCCAGGTACATACTCCAATTTGTACAACCATCCACAGCTTATCAGATATGAACCAAAGGTAAGTACTGACATCTGGAGCTTGTTAGAGTACCATTTTCAGGGCTGGAGAGGTAGCTCAACAGTTGAGATCACTGCCTGCTCATTCAGAGGACCCAGCTTGGTTCACAGCACACACATCAGGTGGTAACTCCAGCTCAGAGGATCTGACACCCTCTTCTGGCCTCCAGAGGCACCCATACATATGGCGTATACTCATGCAGATACGCACTTAGAAATAAAAGTTTATCCTTAATGTCCTTTTCTTGCAGTAACTAACCCTTTGTTGGTGGCATTGCCATTAGGGAAAGCACCAACAGTGTATCATTCATTAGTGAGCTGTTTTGAATAGGAATGGCAAATAACTAGTGCTCTTTTTTCTTTGCTTCAGCCCAAACAAATCCACCTCTCTTCTAAAACGGGCATACCTCTCAATGTCTTACCTAAGAAAGGACTCACAGCAAAGCAGGTTGAACGCATGCAGATGATCAATAGCAGTGATCTACCCAAAGTGTCAACCCAGCCACGTCCCCACAATGAAAGCAAAGAGGATAAAAGAGCCAGAAAGCAAGCCATCAGAGAGGAGCGGAAGGTAACTGCCCTGTGATGTGGGCCTTGTAAAGAGCTGCTGGGAGGGCGTGGTGGAAGTGCTCTTTTGTGGACAGAGTGTTTGTATACACATGTAATCTGGGGTCCTCTTTACAGGAACGAAGAGTTGAAAAGAAAGCTAACAAACTAGCATTCAAACTGGAGAAAAGAAGGCAAGAAAAGGAGCTGCTGAACTTGAAGAAGAACATTGAGGGTCTAAAGCTATAGGTGTGGAACATTCAGTATAAGTTATATTTCCATTTCGGTGGTCTTCATTATGCTCCATAATTAATCAGGATCTTAAGAGAGATAAACTTGTCCCTGTCATTTTTATATGCAAATAGCTGAGAAAAGTAGAATATTTGTATTTTTATTCAAATGAAGTTCTTTTGTCAGCTACCTTGTAACTATTATAATGTTTTGAGTTTATTGTAAGCTTATATTTCCTCTGAAATAAGTGACTTCATGAAGGTAAAATGTTTGGCTAAATTAAAGGAAAATGTCTTTATAACATGCACGGAATTAGTGTGTTCATTTATTTGTATGGTTGTCAGAATTGTTCTTTGCAGATGTTCTCAAATATTTCTTTGAAACCTCTCCACGCCTTCTCGGGAATTACATGGTTTAATTTGCCGTCTGTAGAGGAGTGGTCTGGTTAAGCTCAGTTTTGAAATGCTGAGTTTATTCTCAATGGTGAGAAGACTGTTCCTGAGAAGATTCCACGGGTAAGAGCTGATTTTCCCGTGTCCACAAAACGACCCTTTCAAAAGGACTGTGAAGATGAGCACTGCAGTTGTGGTTGGGATTTCCTGCCCTGGGAGCAGATGGCTTTTTCCCTTTGGGATTTAGGAAGAGCATAGCTGGAGTGATCAGGAATACTTACTTCATTGTAACCTAGAAAGTGTGTTGTTTAGCGTTTGGACCGTCCACAACTTATTAAATACATATTCAGAAGTGTCCAGGATTGGAGGAGTTGTTCCTGTTTGGACATCTAGAGACTGATTCAAGGCTTAGGCAGTGACTCCATCATAATGTTCATTATTTGGTCAACTGTGACTTCTCACTGACCTTTGCCCATTTGCCCCTGACCAGTGTGGACACCGTTGGTCAGAGGGAAGAACAAAATGGCTGAGGCAAGGCCAGCTGTGGCAGGTGAGCTGCACTTGATGGCTAGATTTTTACCAGTTCACCACCTGCTAGTTCATTGAGTCGTTCCCACGGCTGATGGGGATCACCTTGTTCTAAGTTTTATTCATTTAAATCTAAATTACTGTATTTCTTTTAGAGTTGTGAAAAACTCTGAAATTGTATTCTGTTAAAACTTAACAACCAAAAGTAAAAATAAAAAGGTGCATACGGTTTGTCATTGAGGAAATGTAGCATTACTGAGTGTGTGCTTAAATGCCAACCTGCAGAGTTAGTTGATGTTTGATGTGAATATTGGGAATAAAAATCCTAAATGGATGGGCCATTTATCATGTTGACCATCTCCACAGAAGAGTCTCGAAGTCTTCAAGAGTCTTGGGCACAGGATGTCACTCTGGTCTGGTCCTATTCAAATTCATCTCTTATAAATAAGAGAATGCAACTCAGCTGTGAGTCTTGAGATGCATGTTGCTATGGGGGCTGATGAATTTAAAAGCTTAAAGACTGTAATTCTATTCCGGAGAATAGTTCTGTGGCGACTTTAATGAATTACTAGGATTTGTTAGCAAATTCTCCGTACACACCCCAGACCTGAAAACACCCCCTCCCCCAAACACACCCCCAAATCCTCAGTTTTTAGTTCTCTGTAAACGGTGTTGAAAACGGAACATATCAGCTCCATGCTGAATGATAGGAGTTCACAGAGATAAGAGGGATTTTACCTTCAAGAACTACTTGGTTGGAGACAGTTCAGAAGCACAGATAAGTGCTAATGCCATCATTGTGACAAGCACCACTTGTGATGAGGACCTGCATACTCACTGCTCCCCTATAGTCTTTAGATAAGCCTTCAAGGTTGCTCAGTTGTTACCTTCCTTCGATGATTTCCAGAGTATGTGTTTTAAAAGCACATCCGCCTCCCTAGCACTCCCTCGTCCCCTGCTTTGTGCTCTCTGTAGCACTGACATACAAGGCTGCTTCTCAGGATCCTCTCTGACTAGGGAAAGGTTGGAGAGCAAAACCTTTTGTTTACCACTTTACCCTGCTGGCCAAGCTAGCGCCTCTCATTTAGTGACTAGTGTTAAATGGCATAGGTATGGATGGGTACAGGGTGACATAATTCATAAAAGAATGGCTTAAACTTGGGCCAGGACAATGATCCATTCATAAGGGTAAGCAAGGAGAAACGATCCCAAGTGGGCACTGAGAAATCTACTTTTGGTTCTTGTATGTGTAGATGCACATGCCACTGTGCACGTGGCAGTCAAAAGACGGCTTCGTGGAGTTGGTTCTCTATGTGGGTTCCGGGAACTGAACTCAGGTCACTGGCCCTGCCTACTGAGATTAGTCTTGTTTGAACATTGTCCTGGATTGGTTTCAAAGCTTTGTCATTAGATACTTCTGTAGTATTATAAGTCTGTGTGTCTTCACTGCTGGGGCCTTTTGTGGGTGCTGTCTTGATGCACTGTATAGACATGTAGGATCCAAAGCCTGCATTGTGACATCATTCTATCACCTCATGGAGAGCAACCCCAAACCCTAACCCCTATTCACATATTCCATGTTGTTTTTGTTTTTACATGTTGACAGTGGTTTGCTTTAACTTGCCTGTTTGACCTAGTTAGAGGGCAGAAACATAAGGATTCCAGTGCTTGGTAAGTGAGTTGTGAGCTAGGAAGTTAGTTATGGTAAAATATGTCATGTGCAAACACGTGCTTGTTGTGCAAATAAGAAAGAGAACACAGAAGCAAGTAGCCTCAGGATCTATTCTAGGCTTGATTTTCCCCCTACTCATTTATAAACTACCCAATCTTACACCAAACAATACCCGTTTTCTTTAAACCACTTATACCCTTTAACACAGCTTCCTTATCTTTGAACCAACTAGAAACCCAAACCTACCTCCGAAGGCAGCATTTGCAACTCTTAGTTGAGGTGTCTTAGAGATGACCTAAACAGCCCCCAGCTCTGACTTCAGCTTCTAGAGTATGTGCACCTGTGTGCACATGTCAGCGAGCAAGGTGCTGAGTGAATCCTGGAAGCCTTCTGCCATGGGAGGAGTTATGCTTACAAGCTGCATTCTTGGCTTGTGTTTCTGTATCTGAGCTCACCAAGAAGGACCTCCACCTTAGTGTCAGTGCAGAGCTACAGCACTAGCCTGAAGGGCTTCTGAGTTTTAGAATAGCGATGCACATTTGGAAAGGAAGAAAGAAAGCCAAAAAGGAAATTAGAAAGTGATTATCATTTTTATTCTTACCACTCAAATGTAGTTACTGTGTGTTTTTGTGGTTTTGATTTTGTTTGTTTATTTATTTATTTAGATAGATAGATAGATAGATAGATAGATAGATAGATAGATAGATAGAATTTTTTTTTCAAGACAAGGTTTCTCTGTGTAGCCTTGGCTGTCTGTAGACCAGGCTGGCCTCAAACTCTGGGAAATCCTCCTGCCTCTGCCTCCTGAGTATTGGGATTAAAGGTGTGCACCACCATCGCCAAACTCTGTTTCTTTTGTCTACATGTAATTCACAAATCCTTTTGGTTGCTTGGTTGATTTCAAGGGGTTTTTGGTTGGTTGGTTTGTTTATGTGTTTTTATTTTGTTTTTCTAGATAGGATTTATCTGTGTAGCCCTGGCTGTCCTGGAATTCAATCTGTAGACCAGGGTTGCTTCAAACTCCTCCTGCCTCTGCCTCACAAGTGCTGGGATTAAAGGCAAGTGCTGGAGTTAAAGGTGTGTGCCACCAAACCTGACTGCTTTTTTTAAAGTCTCTTACTGTAGTCTTGGTCAGAGTTGAGCTCAAGTCCTCTTGCCTCCTAAGTGTTGGCATTACAAACGTATTTTTAATTGGTGCATTCACATTCATCAGTCAGCAACCCATATTCATGAATGGCCACACAGTATGCTTTTTTGCTTTCCAGGTCATGTGTCCTCTCAAAGCTACACAACTGCAGATAGTGTGAAAGCAACAATAGCTATAAGAAAATGAGTATGGGGGCACTCCCATAATACTTCATCTTCAAAAACATTCCGTCTCGGTGTGTTCACAGATCACGGTTTGCTCACTCCTACTTAAATGTTTCCTTTTGACAGAACATGCATAGCTTTGCAAAAAGTGGCAGTATGGCCAAGGGATCTCTTGCACCCTTAACCCAGCTTTCCCCCAAGCTTCTTGTTGAACAGCTGCACTACAACATCCGAACCAGTAAATGTCATTAATGTGTGCTCTTGGCTTGGTACTGTTTGCCGTGTAACCACTACCCTCCTTTGGCAAAGATCCAAACCTCTTCCATCACACAAAGGGAGACCGTTCTCATCCTACCGTCTCACATCCAGCCTCCACGCACCAACCATTCCTACAGCTTGAGAATCTAATGTCTAATTTCCATCTCTGTCATTTTGACATTTGACGATAGTTTGCAAATGGAGTCATGTCGAATGTAACTTGGCTTTATTTCACTCAGCACTGAGATCCTTTTCAGCTCTCGCATGGATCAATAGCATTCCTTTTTATTGTTGTGTAGTGTTCCAACGTATGGGTACTCCACAGTTCATGTAGCCTTTTGCTCACTGAAGGGTATTTTGCTTGTTTCAAAGTGTTCTTTTAAGGTTGTATGGACCAAATCTTCGATTTGAGTCAGTACAGAGTATGACAGTATAGACCTTGAACTTCATGTGTGATTCAGCTGTTGAGGAAGATACTCTCTTCATTCATTAAAGACAAGCTTCCAACTTGAATGTTGTTCAGAATGGAGTGGTCCTTCCATATCCAGGTTTTTAATTGGGTCATATCTTTTATTTTAAAGTCCTTGAACTCACTAAAACTCACTGATTTAAGCCAAAGATCATTGGTCTTCTGAGGGTTTCCAGATCCTTTGTTGATTAACAGGGACATCATAAACCTATACTTGAATTTTAGTCTATCCTTTGTAGAGGCAGAAACTTGGGTTCAAATCTCAGGGTTACCACTTGGAATTTGTGGACTGAGAGAAGTCACTTAACTTTCAGCCTCCATTTTTCTCTGTGAAAACAGCACCAGCCCTGTCTTAGAAGGTAACTGTGAGGAGCCGGTGAAATAACCTAGACGTGGAGAGAACCAAATAAATATGACTATAACACGAATAAGAACATTACCTTCAGTAATGTTGCAGGGGAATGACAGTTTTAGAATCAAGTGTTTATTAACAAGTTGAGGGGGGAGAGTAGCTTTGCTGAAAATTTTACTTTTTTTAAGACCCAGTTTTGCGGACAGCCGAAAGGACGGGACGGGGAGTATTTCTGTGGGCTGAGGTGGATGGCCTGTGCTGAGAACACAATACCAATTAGCAGACCTGTGAAGAAATTGTTTAAATCAACAGCATCTGCACACCCTGCCATCTGCTTCCTGTTAAGCAGATCTCCCTTTTTCACATGGTTCCCCTGTCGGTTGCCATGGCCCTGCTCTCAGCTTCTCCTGGCTTATCACCATCATTTCCTTGGCCTTAAGTGGAAGTTTCCCTAAGGATCCTCTCTCCACAGCTTTTTCCACAACTTCGTCCCTGGCAGTGTCCTGCTTTACCTCATTCCCCAAAACCTACATCTGCGTCCCTCACCCTGACCTCCCTCATTTCCATCCTGCTGGCTGGACAGCTCTGTTGAACTCGGTAGTTCCCAGACTGGGTCATTTTTCTTCCCCAGATGCACTTTTTTTTTTTTCAACTCCCTAGTTCTATCCACAGACCCGCTGTCTTCTCTGGCTTCCTGCCTGTGCACGTAGCATTGTCCCCAAGCCTTCATCTTTCTGTCACTTCCCCACCCTTACCCCAAAAAACTCACCCTGTTGGAGAGTCTTCGGTATATGTTCTCCTTCCTCCCCTGTTTAAATCTCCATCCCAGTCTTTAAATTAACACGCCCCTATCCATCTTCAAGTATGTCATGTGAGTCCTCCACAGCTCTGTGCTGGTTCCCTTGAGAACCACGGTGTTCCAAGATGTCCCTCCTTGTCTATGTAAAAGCTGTATTTTTATTCCAGTATAAGACCCCTATGCTTAGACCCGAAACTTAAAAAAAAAAAAAAAAAAACTTTACGTACTCAAATTCAGACTAACTGAAAAGAAGTACTAAAAAGTGAAATCTTAGCAGTCCCTAATATTTTGCTTTTCTCTAACTACTTTTAAAGTAATTAATCTTCTAACTTAGAAATGCGTCTTCCTATTTTCTGTCATTTTTCTATGTTGGGCCCATGTAGGGTTCCTTTCAACATATTTAATTATTTCTTACAAGATTTGTTAGTCCTGTGCTAGAAACTCAATTTTTGTTTGACTTATATCTTCCAGCAGTACTTAATTTTCCCCATTATCTAAGTGTGTGTGTGTGTGTGTGTGTGTGTGTGTGTGTGTGTGTGTGTGTGTGCGCATGCTTGCACATGCCTGTGGTAGAGAGGTCAGAGGTTGAGGTCATGTGTCTTGCTTAACTGTTCATTTTATTGACAGTCTCTCACTTGAACCTGAGTCTTGCTGGTTGGCTGGATTGGATGGCCAGTGAGACCCCAAGATCTGCCTATCTAATTCCCTCCAGTGCTAGAGCTGCAGATGGAGGCCACCATGCTAGCATTTATTTAAGTACTGGGGATCCATAATCAGGCGTTCATGCTTGTCCAGCAAGAACATTACCCCCGAGCCACCTCTCCAGACCCCTAGAGAGCACTTTCCTTTGTCTGGGGAAGGCATGGACCAGTTTTCCTTGAGACATCAATGACAGTCTATCTTCAGCCTAAGCAGAATCCCAAAGATGTCACCATCAGATAATTTGTGACTTTATGCTAATACATTACCTCTGTGCTTATGTCTAATGCATAACTCTCAGCACCCCATTTACCCACCAAGGCAAATAATTACACTCTGTTTGCCTCGTTTGTGTAATTTACTTGTGTGTTGAGGAGAGAAGTTTATATTAGGAAAAGAAAACTTGTGGGATTGTTAAGGCTCTTCCGAGGAGGAGGAAGCAGGTGGTGGGGATGGACAACTGTGAGGCTGACAGGCGACTGAGGTCACCTACAGTCACTCGTCTTTCCTCAGCCAGGCAATTCCATGAAACTTAACATAATGTGCTCTTGAATCTCATGCAGATGGCAATCAGAAGCTATTTCCCTGTGAAGTCTGTGGGAGATGCTTTGCAGCAGATGTTCTGGTAAACATAAAGACATTTTGTAGATGTGTTTCATTGGAGTTAAATGAACTGTCAAGTCAGTGAGGAGGTAACGGTGCCAAGATTAAAGACAGATGTGGAGAGGGGTGGGGGGAGAAGTACATAACCTATGGCTGCCAGGTCCGGAGGACACTGAGGCAGCCTGATAATGCTCCGTTCAGAAGTGACCCTGTTAACCACGATCTCCCTGAAAGCATGCCAGATGGAATGGTCTTGGCACAGACCACTTCCCTTGAGAGATTCTGGCTCTCCCGCCTTTTCTTTAAGCATCAAAAATTCAAATTTCAAGGCCAAAACACCAGGGAAATTAGCTGGTCGAGAGGAATGAGCATTGGATTTCAGGCATCTGGAAACTTGGCTCGTAGCTGCAAATTTGTCACTAATTCTGACAAGTCCTGTAACCGTCCTGTTTTCTGCCTTGCCACGTACACGGAACTCTCTGATTTCAAGGGGGTTTTAAACCTTTGGAACAAATAATGCATGGATACAAGCCTGCTCCAAGATCTAATTTTCCAGATACGAACTAACTGCATGTCAAGTTCCCAGGCTTTAAAGTTGAACAAAAGTTTGGATTATTTCAAACTTGAGGGGCGCAGGGGGTGGGGGGGATGGGTTTCAAGCAAATGGTACCACCCTAGTGTTGTAAGGAGATAGCCAAGAAAGATAAATTTTTAAAAAGGAATTCTTAGGATGATAATGTAATCATTTGGGTATTTTAGATCATGGGATAGGATATTGAACTTGCAGATTTAGGGTTTGGATGACAAGGGACCTCCAACATGTGGTTGTAGGTTTTGTTTTTCTGAGAAATTTTAGAAACGAAATATGTGTTCTGGGTAAACTGTGGTTGGAGCCCCTGAAGCTACCAGTAGAACTCACACAGGCCTGTTGCAGCCCAGTGTCTACCAGTATCTTTCAGCACACTGTTACCTTTACTGGCTAGGAGCTGCACCCTGAGAGGAGTTGAGACCTAGGTGGTACCTCTGACTAGCAATCACTAAATGCTAAGTATGCTTTACATACTCCCGAGTCTCACTCCTAAGCCTGTCTCTCGGCTGTACAGAACACTGAATGACATGGTCTGATAACCTCTCCTGTAGTTTAACATGGATGACTTGGAGGAACAGAGATTTTCATAGAACCTGCATTTTGAGAATCCAGACAAAGCAACTTTGTAAATGGTAGCCGTTATGGACGAGGACAAAGATGTGCATGCTGTGACCTAGAGGCACTGTGACCAACTGTATTAGTTGCTGTGATGAAACATGCTGACCAAAAGCAATTAAAGGAAGAAAGGGTTGTCTTTGGCTTACGGTTCCAGACAGATAAAGCCCATCGTGGCCACAAAAGCATGGCATGGTGGGAAATGCATGGCAACCGGAGCTGGAAGCTAGCTGGTCACATTGTATCTAAACAGAGGAAGCCGACTAAATGAACAGGAAATAGGCCAGCCCTTGGTAAGAGACTTTGTCCAGCAAGGCTCCACCTCCTGAAGGTTCCATTGCATCCTCACACAATGCCCCCAAATGGGGACCAAGTACTCAAGTCCCTGAACCCATGAGGGACATTTCTTATTCAGAACACCATACCATAACTTTCTGCAGGGACACCAAGCAGAGCTCTATGTGTTTTCCAGTTTGTCCTTTAGACAAGTTGAGTATTTTAAAGACTACTGACTGGAATGAAGAGCACATGGCCTAATTTTTAGAGTTTGAGATGTAAAATCAAATTTAAAGTCAAACTCTTTAGCTACTGTTTTAAACTTCTGTTACTATAGCAAAATACCTGAAACAGTCACATTATGAACAGAAAAGATTACATTTGTCCCAGTTCTAGAGGTGCCATTTCATGAGAACTTAGCTCCATTGCTTTGGTCCTGTGGTTGTAGCAGTAAAAACATAAAAGGAGGCAAAGCTTTTCCATTCGTAAGCAGTAAGCAAAAGAAAATTAGAAGAAAGGGGGTTGAGTCCACAGTTTCTTGAAAGGATACACACCCCTGATGACCAAAAATCCTCCCAGTAAGAACTCACCCACTTTTGCTGTCCTGCTTTTGAGACAGGGTCTCTTTATGTAGCCCAGGGTACCTTGCACCCACAACCCTGTTCTCTGGGCTTCCCTGGTACTAAAACAGAGGCCCACACCTCCATTTCCAGCTTAGACCTCACCTCTTAAAGGTCCACAAATATAGGAAACTGTAAAACGCCTTTTGTTACCTTTCCCTAAATACAGTATTGAGCTATGTCTGACATGACTGGGGAGAGTGATGGAATTCCTCTACTGTGGCCTAGAATTAGAGAATGGACTAAATCCTACAAGCACTAGCCTGTCACCATCCTGGAGGCTAAGTATGTCATCATTAAAACTTTGTGATCATACATTTTCCAAATCCAATCCCTTCCCTTCCTTGTCTAGGAAAGACATGGACCAATATGTAAGAAACTTTTCAACAAAAAACGCAAACCCTTCGATTCCTTGAAGCAAAGATTGCAGGGAACTGACATTCCCACCATAAGTCAGCCGCCTCAGCCCAAGGTATGCCAATGACTTCTTTACTTCTCAATACAGAAAGTACATTTAAGCTGGTTTCTTGGCTCTCTGGTTTCATTTTTTGCTTGATAAGGCAGTGTAATGGAATTTAAATATAATCCACCTTTACTGTTTTCTGTATAATCTTACTTAGATTTCCAAATAAAGTTTAGATACTTTCCAGATGTAGTTGAAAGAATCCTGTTTACATTTTCATTAGCATGCCTTTCAGTCTAGAAAGTGGTCTGGGAAAAAAGTTACTCCCCGCTTCCCTGACCCTCTGAGATAAGGTTTCACTGTAGAGCTAAGGTTGGCCATGAACTGCCTGCATAGCCCAACTAGCTTTAAGTTCACAATCCTCCTGCCTCAACTTCCCCAGTGCTGAGACTGTACATGTGCATGCAATACCAGTAAGAAAGTTACCGTTGGGACCAGCAAGCTACCTGCCACCAAGCCTGACAACATGAGTTCGGTCCCCGGGGAACCAGACGGTGGGAAAACAGTCCCGAGAGCTGTCCCCTTACACCCCTCGAGAGCTGTGGTCTAGACACACCCCCACACACAAATAAATCAGCTAAAATGAAATTTCCAAACAAAAGCTTAAGAAAGTCACCTTTCATCTTGCATCTGTCTTTCTCTAAAGTTTTATGGTTTCATTGTTTCTCTGATTTTTATTTAGTGTGTGTGTGTGTGTGTGTTGTCACTGTTATGACTTGCAAACGATATTGCTGTAGTTTGCAAACTTTTTAAAATAGTTCTCTTGGGGAAAATTTTTTTCTCTACAAAAAACTTTCTCTGCCAGTTACACGACCCCATTTGCTATAAATTCAAAACCTAGGTATTTTTTTAAAAAAAAAAAATCTGTAGCTTGGTATGTAGTGTGGGGCAGTAGATGCTGCTTTGGTTTTGTTTCTCACAGGGTCAGCCCATGAGGAAATCCAACTGGAGACAGCAGCATGAGGATTTCATCAATACGATTCGGTCAGCAAAGCAGTGCACTCTAGCCATTAAAGAGGGCAGGCCCCTTCCACCTCCACCTCCTCCAACCATCAACCCAGGTGTGTGCGTATTTGGCTTGCTTTGGGGGTCTCGGCTGACTTTTAGCCATATAAAAATGACAGTGATAATGACATTGAGGTAGTTTTATTCGTTATTTAAGTAAATATGTGCAGCCCATGTTATTACCCTTTTCTTCCAGTTCACAGAGCTTATATGTTCCCTCCTGTCTGTCCCACCTTGAGACGCCATCAGGAGACATCATCACACCTGGTAGTGTCAGTACATACCTAAAGGGCACCTCATTTGCACCGTGGTTGAGGGGCAGGAAGCTGTTCACAGTTCTATACTGGTTCCACCGGGTCAGCCACGTACAGCTCCGTGTTTGCAAGTGATAAGCTCATAAAGCTAACCATTTAAAGTCGTATGGTTTAAGTGGCTTCACAGCTTTCCTTCCTCCAAGTTTTGTACTTTGAAAAGTTTCAAATCTAAGAAAGAGGAAAGAATAGGACAATAATCATTTACGTGTCTTCTCAAGTCCAAGGATTGTAGACTGTACTGCCTCAGTATCTCTATCTCTGTCTCTGTCTGTCTCGTCTGTCTGTCTGTCTGTCTCCTCTCTGTGTCTCTTTCTTCTCTGTCTCTCTCTGTGTATATGTGTTTTATTGGGTCAGGTACCACACACACACACACACACACACACACACACACACACACACACACACACACACACGTGCACACACACAAAGATCAGAGGACAACTTTTAGGATTGATTTCTTTCTTTCTACTGTGGGTCCTGGCGATCAAACCAGGTTGCCGGACTTGGTGGCAGGCAGGCACCTTTACCCACTGAGCCATCTCAGTGACCCTGGAAGAAGTCTCTAACCGTGCAGTTTTAGATGGCGGTACTTTATCCTTGACAATGTCAACAATTCATCTCTGAAGGAAAACACAGATTCATGATTTCCAAGTAATTTTAAGAATGTTTCTAAGGCTCTCCCCATACCCACCCAGCCAGAATCCAGAGTCCAGTCAAGGGCCAAATGTTCCTTTCCGTTGTCTTTTCAGATGGTTTTCGAGGTTCTGCTCCACCTTTGTCCAATGATTGAACTTTCAGAATGCTGCCTGTTCTGTATTTGTCTGCCTGTTTAGTCATAGTGATGTCTAACTTGTCCCTCTGTCCCATCTTTCAACAAGTTGGAAGCTAGGACTGGAGACTGAGTTAGGTTCATTTTAACCTCTTGTCAAATGTGTGATTTGCAAATAGTTTTTCTCCTATTTTGTGTTGCCTCTGGACAGTATTGTATTTAGTTAAAGTGCAACATTTTAAATTTTGAATTGCTTTCTCTTTTGTGGTCTATGTTTTTCATGTTATAGACAACAATATCATTGCCAAATACAGGGCTAACACCTCTACCCTGAAGAGTCTTTTGTTTGGGGTCAAAGCTCTCATGTAGCTCAGACTGGCCTCAAAGTTGCTATATGGTCAAAGATGACACCCAGTCCCTGGTCCTCCTTTCACTTCCACAAGCTGGGACGACAGGTGTGCACCACCCGGCCTAACCCCCTGTGTTTCTTATTCTGAAGTTCTTGGATTTACTGGGAGGTGGTTTGTCTATTCTGAGTTAGCACTTGTGGGTAATGCAAGGGAAGGCTTCCATCTTACTCCTTGATGGCACACCGATAGTCAGTTCCCTCAGCTCCATTTGCTGAGAAGGCCATCCGTGAGGGTTGATGGGAAGTGAATGTGGGAAGCATACATGACATACGTCAGCGGTTTCAACCTGTGGCTTGCAACCCCCTTGGGAACCGCTCCAAAAACATTTACACTGTGATTCACAACAGTAGCAAAATGACTGTTATGAAGTAGCAACAAACATAGTTTTATGGTTGGGGGTCACCACACATGAGACACTGTGTTAAAGGGTCACAGCACTAGGAAGGTTGAGAACCACAGGCATACATGATATAGTTGGTCAAAATGTTATCATGGGAACCCAACACTTTGTACAATGACTATACAACAATAAAAAATGAATCATTTAAAAGGCCATTCTCCCCTTCCTGAACAGTATCAGTATCTTATTAAAAGTTACTGAGGGCCCAGCAAAGTGGCTCAGTGTGTTAAGGTGCTTGCCACTAAGCTTGACAGACTTTGTTCCAACCCTAGGACTCATATGGTGGAAGATGACTTTCACATGCTCCTCCATACATACGCACACAAATAAATAAACCTGATCTTTAAAAAAAATTGGAAGTCAAGTCACTGTACACTTGGAAGTTTAATCTCTCTATTCTATGCCACTCATCTACAGTTGTCCTCATGCCAGTGCAGCTCCACTTTGATTACCACAGGAATAAAGTAAGTTTTGAAACCAAAAAGTGTGAATGCTTCAGATACAAGAAGCTGTTTTGGCTGTTTGGGGTCTTCTGACATTCCATATGAATTTTAGGACTTTTTTTCCCTATTTCTACAAAAAAAAAAAAAAAAGTCACTTTGGGAGATGGAGAGATGGCTCAGCATAATAGAGTTCAGAAGATCCAGGTTCAGTATCCAGAACCCACATGGTGCCTCACAACCTTCTGCAACTCCAATTCCATAAAGTTACAGAACCTCTGTAGGCACCTGCACTCACGTGATGCACATTCAGACAAGCAGGCCGTCTCAGTTACTTTTCTATTGATGTGATAAGACAAGACCAAGGCAATTTAAAGAAGAGAGAGTTTATTTGTGCTTATAGTTTCAGAGAGTTAGAATCCATGGCCATCAAGACAGGGAGCAGGGCAGCGAGTAGGCAGGCATGGCACTGGGATAGTACCTGAGAGCTTACATCTTGACTCATAAGCACAAGGCAGAGAGAGCTAATTGGGAATGGCATGGGCTTTTGAAACCTCAAAACCCACCCCCAGTGATATACCTCCTCCAACAAGGCCACACTTCCTCCAACAAGGCCACACCTCCTCTGACAAGGTCACACCTCCTCTAACAAAGCCACACCTACTTTAACAAGGCCACACCTCCTAATCCTTCCCAAACAATCCCACCAACAGGAAACCAAGCATTCAAATATCTGAGCATATGGGGGAGCCATTCTTATTCAAACCACCACACAAGCACACACACATACACATGAAAAATAAACAAAAATGTTTTGAATGCCACTTTGGAATTTTAACAGGGACTTCACTAAACCCATAGATGACTTCGGATAATACTGTCATTTTAACAGTATTATTTTCTACTGCATGGGCACGAAAATGGCTTTACATTTATCTGTGTTTTCTTTTATTCTTTCACCAATGTTTTCTATGTATTAGTCTTTTGCTTTCTCATTTGAATTTATTCATAAGTTTTTTATCCTTTTTGATTTTCCAGAAAATGGAATTTTTAGCCTTGCTCATTATTCATTGTTTGCACATACAAAATGCAGCTTAGTTTTGGTATGCCAACTCTGTATCCTGTAACTCTGCTGGATTTATTTATTAGCTCTAACACTGCTTCTGTGGAATCATTAGCATTCTGTATATATGTCATCTGTAAACAGATAATGTTATTCTGCCTTTTCTCTTTGTATGCCTTTTATTTCTCTTTCATGCCTAAATTATGTCTAGTACTTCCAATACTTGTTAGATACAGGTGGCAAAAATGAGTGTTCTCATCTTGTCTCTACTGAGTACAGCACCACCAGTAGGTTTTATGTCACTGGGTAAAGCAAAAATAAGAGTATTCTTGGTAGGATTTTGACATGTGAAATGAAATGTACGAAGCAGTGGCACAAAGTTGAATGAGGAGAATAAACATATTTTTCAGGTTTCTATACAAGAATAGATATAATAGCTTGTGAAAATACATTGGAGGTTGCTAGAGGACCCATTTAAAAATATTGAGGTGTACCTAGTAAAACATATCAGGTATGAAGAATGGGGGTGCGGGCAGAGAACATATGGGATAAAGACAAATAGCAAGATGCAGGTTGGACAACTGCATATAAATGGCCTACTACTCCAGATAAAGACAGACACCGTCAAGCTATGTAATAAAGCAAGAGCCAACAGTATGCTTTTCATGAGAAACACACTTTAAGGACAAAATCTAAAAGCCTGGGGAAAGATGCAAGCAATAATCATAGAACTCGAGTATCTGCTGACATTGGGCAAAGAGAACTTTAGGATAAATGTTAACAGAAACAATGATTCAAAAGCTACAGTCATTAAGACGACCTATGTGCATGTCCTTAGTGCTTCTGAGAATGTAAAACAAAACTTGACTAAGCTGGAAAGAGATAAATTCACAGTTCAATTATATTCAGGCATCTTGTCGTTCATATCATAATAACTGATAGGCTGACCCAAAGGAAAATCAGTAGCGCTACAGAAAACTTGGGTAGCAGTATCAACCAATCTGGCCTCACTGACATTAACAGATGTCAGAGGACAAACAGAGCAGAATACACATTGCTTTCAGGTACACAGGGAACATTGTATTCAAGGCTGTAAAGTCAGCGTCAGGAATCTTAGAGGATTGAAATAATACAGAATATATTTTCTGACCACAATAAAATTAAATTAGAAGTTAATGAAAAAATATATCTGGAAAATTTCCGAGTACTTAGAAATAGCAAGTGATTTCTAAACAGACCACAAATCTAAGAACAAGTCACACACTGAATTAGAAAATACTTTAAGTGAATGATAATGAAAACATCAAAGTTACAGGGTCTTGGCTTATATGCTGATAATGTTTTGCTTTTAAAAGTAAAATATGAGCAAACTAGCCTAAATTAAATAGAAGGGAAAAATAATAAATGTAATTTATTATAACAACAAAATATTTTAAGAGGCATTTGATCATCTCGAAAGAGCAAAGCTGTTTGACAAAGTACAGCACTGTTTTTACAGATTAAAAACAAAACAGAAACTCTCTCAGCAATTGGAAAATAAAAGAATTTCTCCCATAAAGAGAATCTTGGAAAAAAATCTCTATTTCTCAACGATGACCAACCAAACACATTCCCACATAGCTCGGGGGCGGGGGGGGGGGGGGGAAGCAAGAATGTCCATTCTGTCCACGTCTGTTAAACATGCTAGAAATAGTACCCAGCACAATAAGAGAAAAATCGATGTATAACCATATAATCCACACATGTAGTACATGCCATGAAGACTGAGCTGGAGGAGTAAGGCTACCTGAATCACAAGCTGTAATCACTAAAGAGGAAACAAAGAAAACTCTAGAAGGATGCTAGAATTAGAACAAAATCAGTACATTCTGGACTTCTGTGGACTATACAGAAGCAATTAAATATGAAATTAAAAAACAACACAATAACATAAAAATGTTAAACATTAGGGATATAGTTGACAAAATATGTACAGAAGTGTAAAATGAAAAACAGTATACTCCTTCGAGGAATTAAAAAGGACCAAAATTAATAGAAAGACTTACCATTTCCATGGCTTAAGAGACTCAGTAGTGTGCCGTGATGTCAACTCTACCCACATTTCTCTATGGTTTCAATTTAATTCCAATAAAAATAACTGCAACTCTTCTTTGCCAAGTAGGCGTTAACCAGCTGACTCTAAAAGCATGTGCAAATTGAAAGGATCTGGAATAACCAAGCCAGTTTGGGGGGGGGGGACCCATAAAACAGAGTCTCTTAGTGTCAAGATTTGCTATGAACGTGACATTTGTGGCAATGCAATGTTGGAAGGCCAGCTGAACAGAAAATGGAATCTGCTGTAGAATCACCCCCAAGCACGGTTGGTTTTCTTTTAAGGTGTGTTCTGGCTAAACTTGGTATAAACGGAAGTCATCCAAGAGAAAGGAAAGTCAATTGATAAAACACCTCCATACAACTGGGCTGCAGGCAAGCCTGTGGTGCATTTTGTTGATGTTGCTTGTTTTTGTTTGAGACAGCGGCTTACTACACAGCCTTAGCTGTCTTGAAATGAAACTCACTCTGTAGACCAGGCTAGCCTTGAACTCCCAGAGATCTGCCCACCTCTGCCTCATGAGTGCTAGGATTAAAGACTCAGGCCATTATATCTGGATTGTGCATTTTCTTAGTGATTAATGTGGGAGGATCGCCACGGAGCTGTGATTCTCCTTCTGTAAGAAAGCAAGCTGAGCAAGGCATGAGGAGCAAGCCAATAAGCAGCATCCATCCATGGCCTCTGCATCAGCTCCTGCCTCCAGGTTCCTGCTCTTCTTGAGTTCTCGTCTTGACTTTATTGGAATTAAATTGAAACCATAGAGAAATGTGGGTAGAGTTGACATCACGGCACACTACTGAGTCTCTTAAGCCATGGAAATGGTAAGTCTTTCTATTAATTTTGGTCCTTTTTAATTCCTCGAAGGAGTATACTGTTTTTCATTTTACACTTCTGTACATATTTTGCCTTGACTTTGATGGTGAACATTGATGTGGAAGTGTAAGCAAAATAAACCTTTCCCCCTCTAACTTGCTTTTTGGTCATGGTGTTTCATCACAGCAATAATGACCCCAAGACAAGATGCCAAGGTAATTAATTGGAGGGGAGAGTAGTCTTACCAACAAACATTGCTGGGAAAACTGGGTATCAATTTGAAAAAAATAAACTCTTAGACTATGTATAACGATCACTTCAAAATCGATCATTAACAGAAGTATAACAAGTATTAAAATTAGAAAAACAGTGAACAAAACTAGGTCAATAAAGATTAACAAGGCGGAAAGAGCTTGGTTCGCTGGGTGTGGTGACACATGTATGTAATCTCAGCACCCAGGACTGAGGCAGGAGGATTCCAAGTTAAAACCAGGGCTACAAAGTGAGAGCCTGTCTCAAAACAACCACAGCAGAGAGTCTGTTTTGTTTTGTGTGTGAGTGTTTTGTTCTTGTTATTTGTGTGTGTGTGTGTGTGTGTGTGTGTGTGTGTGTGTGTGTGTGTGTGTGTGTGTGTGTTTGAGGCAAGGTTTTTCTCTGTAGACCAGGCTGTCCTCGAACTCAGAAATCCACCTGCCTCTGCCTCCTGAGTGCTAAGATAAAAGGCATACAGGCGGCGCCGCCGCCGCCGCTGCCGCCACCGCCACCACCACCATCCCAGGGGGCTCATGTTCAGACTGCTGTCTTAATAACACTTGACACTCAACATAAAAGGACAAGAGATGTCATGAAATAATAACTGACCATCACATGACAAAGCACTTAACGTTACTTTCACTGTGCAAATTAAGGCTCCCAATGAAATGCTGCGACTTGTTCTAGTTTGCTTTCTGTTGGCATGGTAACCATGACAACCAAAGGAAACTTGGAGAGGATAAGGTTTATTACATCTTATAGTTCATCACCGAGGGAAAGCTGGGGAAGGCACTCAAGCAGAGGCCGTAGAGAAATGCTGCTTGCTGGCTTGCTCCTGATGGCTCCCTCGGTTTGCTCTTTAAAAATACAATCCAGGACCAGCCAGGGGCGATATCACCCACAGTGGGCTGCGCCCCCTATATTAATCCTACATTAATCAAGAAAATACCCTGTAGACTTGCCTACAGGCCAATCTGATGGAGGCACTTTCTCAGGGAAGGTTCTCCTCTTCCCAGATGACCCTGACTTCTACCAAATTGATAAAAACAAGCAAACAAACAATAAACCAGCTCAATCAATGATTTGTCAACTTGACACACAAATACGTTATTATTAAGCCGTAGTCTTCCCTTTATTGTTTATTCTAAGAGCCCATGTTTATATCACAATATGAAGTATACTATAACTTTATAGATTCAAAGTCTTTTTAAAAATATTCAAAGTCTCATAACCACGGATTCCTGTAAAATCCAAAATAAGTTGCATACTTTATAATTCCAAGGCAGGGAGAACCAGGACAGAATTACAATCGGACCACAGCAAAATAAAGTCTAACAGTGTGAAAAATTCAATGCCCAGCGTCTGGAACTCACTCATGATCTTTGGGACTCCAAAGGGCTTGAGCAGTTCCTCTTCCCTAGCTCTGCCGTCCACAGCACACACGGTGTGCTTTGTAGGATAGACTGGCTCCATTCCACGTCTACCGCTGTCTTTAGTGGTCATCTCCCAGCCCTGCCATCTTCAATATGTTGGGGTCTCCGCTGCAGCTGAGGCTGTGCCTTCACCAATGGCCTCTCCTGGCCTCTCAGTGCCAAGTCTCAGCTTCTCTCCACGAGACCTTCAACCCTGCGGTTTCCATTCTGTCAGAATAAGTACCATGTAGGAGATGCTTACATGTTACCAAATTCAGCTGCCAGCTTGGGAGGCAGCTTTTGGCCCCTTTGGACCACAGCTTCTGTGTGCTGTCCCTGAGGAGGAAAACTTCTGAGAAGATTTCACCTCAGTGATGTTGGTCTCTTCTCAATCACAACTGATTTCTCAACCCTAGTTAACCAGTATCAATCGTCCCAGCAAAGCAAAGGTTTCACTTCAGTGGTGTTGGTCTCTTGCTAATCACAGCTTATTCTTCTGCCCCAGAGGACTAGAAACCACAGATTCTTCATTCAAACGGACCATATCTATAGCCCCACTAGTCCTTGCTTCCCTCTGAACCTTCATAAGTCAGGCCTCCATTATATGCATTTCTCCAAACAAGCTCCCACAGAACAGCCCTTTAAGCTTTGAGCACTCCAGAGATTTTCTGGCTCAAAGTTCCAAATACTTCCACAGTCCTTCCCCAAACAACACTGTTAAGTCTGTCTGTCACAGCAATAGCCCAGTCTCTTGTACCAATTTCTGTTCTGTTTTGCATTCTATTACTGTGGGGGGAAAAAAACACTGATTAGGACCAGTTTAGAGAGGATAGGGTTTATTTGGCTTACACATTCCAATCACAGTCTATCATTGTTGAAAGAAGTAAGGAAAGGAACTCAAGACAGGAATCTGGAGGTAGTAACTGAATAAGACACCACAAAGGAATGCTGATTACTGGCTTGATCTGCATGGGTCACTCAGCTTGATATATATATATATATCAAATGTGTGTGTGTGTGTATTTATACGTGTATATATATGTATATATATACACGTATATATATGTGTGTGTGTATATATATATACATGTATGTATGTATGTATGTATGTGTGTGTGTATGTGTATATATATATATATATATATATATATATATATATATATATACATGTAACCCAGGACCACATATATAGAGGTGGCATCACCCACAGTGGGCAGGGCCCTCCCACATCAATCATGAATTTTTTAAAAAATGACCCATATGCTTGCCTACAGGCCAATCTGATAGTGGCATTTTCCCAGTTGAGGGTTCCTCTTCTCAGATGTCCTTTGTTGGTGTCTAACCAGCACAGCACTCGTGTGTATAATTAAAATTGAACCCTGACAATTGGCTGGAATGTGTCGCACCTAGAAGTCACATATACTGCTGATAAAAAATATAAATAATGCCATCACTTGGCTCTGTCTCCTTAAGCACATATTTAACCTGTGCAACAATCCTACTTCCAGACATTTATGCAAAGAAATCTATCCATGAAATAGTCTTATAGTCACATTTGTTTATATAACATAAACTGGAACAATTGAAAATGCCCATCAACCAGCATGAAGGAAAACAAGCCATGAAATATGTACACATGGAATCTACTCCATAGTACCACAATAAATATAGCAAGATGGATTATCTATTACCAAAACTACAGAGCAAGGAAAACTTGTCTATAGTGACAGGGAAATAGATCAGTGACTTGTCTAAGGCTACATCAGTAGAATAGTGTCTGAAATGGGGCATGAGAAAAATTGGGGGGTAAATGTTTTATATTTTAATTGGAATGGTTGCACAAATGCATGCATTTGTCAAGACTCACAAAACCACCAACTTAAAATAAATGTATTTTACTATGCAAGTAACTTTTCCAAAAAAGTTCTCTTGAAAAAAGTCTAAAAACAAGCCACAGTGTAATCACACAATAAATACCTCCTAAAACTCAAATCATTTGAACAATTATACCAGAAAATAATCTTAGTAATTGCTTTATTTTTGCTCTATACTAATGAAAATGTAGCTTAAAATAATGCATCATCTTAATACGTTTAATGCAAAGATTTATGTCTACAATGTTAGTACCAATAATCAGAAAACAAAACATTTCTTTGTATATGCATGCAAGTCCATGATGTGGGTGTGCAGAGATGCATGTGTGCCCATGGACATGCATGTTGGTGTGGAAGCCAGAGAATAAACTCAGATGTTGGGCTGGGGAACACCAGCTACCTCCTTGGAGACAGTCTTTCATTGGCCAGAAGCTCACTTATTAGGGTAGACCTGCTGCTGGCCAGTGAGCCCCAGGGATCTCCTGTCTCCACACCTGCAGTGTCGGGATTGCTAGCACATGCCACCACACACAGTGTTTTTATATGGGTTTGGGGGAATCAAATTCAGTTCATGGTACTGGCAAGGTAGGTGTTTTACCTCTTCAATCACCTGCAAAGAACGAAGCATACCTCTTATGAGAAACAACTTCATTTTCACATGAGAAGCTGCAGCATGTTGATGGCTACCTTACAGTTATTTAGTGACGTGAGGTCGTGTCAGATGGGGTGTGTGATTTTCTTTCCTTACCCACTAGGCTCTAAAATGACAGGATTATTATTCCTCTAAAAAATAATTCTCTTTGCAGGTCTCATCACATGCTCAATTAATTTTCTTCCTTTCAGACTTTTATGCTAAAACACAAATTTTGTAATTAAATTCCTTACTATATGCACTTAACAATGCTTCACAATGGTGTATTTTTATTGCAATTTGATTATGTTGCTTGTGCAGGGATTTTATATTAACCTGAATTCTTAGACTTATGTACTAGAAAATTTATATGCACATACAAGGAGAGTTTTATACATAATATGACCTAATATGCATGAGTTTGCAAGCAATTTCCTCTCACTTGTCAGCGTGGATCCCCATTTTTATGACTCAGTTTTCATGACCTGTATATATTTATTCTAGTTCTTACTATATTAACCAAGTATGCTAATGATTCAAATCTCCAGGTCACTGCAACATTTTACAAGAGGGATGATATATAATATTTAGGATTGGTATCATTCTGTGGCACTTGAATCAGTGGTTAGCATCTCATAGGCAGCATAAGGATCTCAATGTAATTTTTGCATTTAAAAATGTTTTTTTCATTCTTCTACTTCGATTTTATATGAGACCTGGCCACCATCTTTCCCATAAGAATCCTTCTGTAGTGAAGTTTTTGAATTTACGATCTATGCTGTAAGGGTTAGCACCCTAAGCTTTGAAATTATTTTCAATAGAAATAAATAACATGTAGTTATTTTTTGTGAGCTCATAATTAATAAAGGATGAAGATTACTCAATTTGAGACAAGGATAGAACATGCAGCTGTGACACACCATGTTCAGATGATTGCTACAGAAAAAAAAAATGCTTTTCCTTTCTCAGAGTATTTGAAATTCAATGTACATGCAAATGGCAAGTCCAAATACTCAGCCACAGGACCTTTTCTTACCTGTACAATTCTCCCATGCCCAGGCTTCTTGTTCCCTCTAGGGATCTTGGGGGGACCTGGTGTTCCCTTACCATTTGGAAAGTGTGTTTGCCTCATTAGCTCAGAGACTTTGTTTGGCAAGGTAATATATTCAAACATTTGTTGCTTCTGTGGTGGCATGCAGTGAGGGTGGCAGTGAATAGATGAACTAATGGAAGCCTAACAGTGCCTTTGACCAACCTAGAGCAGCGTGTCTGCTTCAAGGCTTGACTTCCTACCTAGAAAAAAAGCGTGAAATAACCACCATGCTGAATGCCCATTTCTAAATAGTTTTTCTACAGTGCTGTGAATGAGTTCTTGAGTGATCTCAGCACGTTGTAGTTTCTAAGTGTTAGCCTTCTTGTTTAGCTGTTGGAAGCATAGGCTGGCTGGACCTGTTTCCATACAGCAAGAGCCAGCATTTATAACCTTCTCAGATGTCCCACCCTTCCCGCCGTGCCAAGCCCTAGTGTGGATTATCTATTAACTTTCACAACAACCTGATGAAATCAGTGATATAGATGTGCTGAGGAGATGGGGGCCTATGTAAGCTGAGCAACTTGTCCAAGTTCATACACATAGCAAGTGAAGAACTTGGGCTCAAAGCCAGTCAGGCAGGCTCCAAAGCTAAACTCATCTTTATTTCTTAATGCTTTCCAGCTTTTTAAAGCCATTTATCACTGTGTGAAGTTTTTGTTTATTGTTTCTGTACTCAAATACATATTTCTTGATTGCAGAGACATTGCATCTCCATCTAAAAAGCACTGTATGCACTACAGCAGGCATTAACTGAATGATTAGTATGGCTTTCTAGAGTGGGCAGTCAAAGGCATGGCAACTGGATCATCCCTATACGTTGATAGTTTTTACATTTGAGGAGTATTCATTCATTTTAGCTAGCAGTTTGCTCAAGCAGAAAACTCTTCAAACCGCTTAACAATAGGACTTCACAAATAAAACAAGTTCTCTTTAAAGACATGGCTATACACGGAGGAATTTTGACTATTCAGTAATATAAACGTCCATCCTGAGTGTAAAGACTGATACAGTTCAGACCCTTTCTGGGAAGAAAATCCTTATGTCTGGGAAGAAATTCTTTATGTCACTCATATCCCTTAAAGATGCCTAAGTCAAGAACAAAGCTAGCCCTAATCCCTGTGGGCTTAGAGAGGGTAGGCACAGACCCAGCTTTGCTTATGAGAATCTCCATGTTATAAGATGACTTCAGATCTTTCTCAGTTCCCACGTCTTTCACTAGTCAGTTGCATCTGATAATAGCACATGAAAGAAAATTTAACAAGGTGTTATACAGAACCACAGACAATCTAGGGTCACCAGAAGCTGCCTGGGTTTTGCCTGGGAAGCCGAAGCTAGTTCTCAAGCTGCTTTCCCATCCCCTTCCTTGTTTGGTCTTCAATTTTTGACCCCCTACCAACTTTTATCCTTTTCTCTTTTTATAATTTCCCATTCTGAATATGTCATTTGCCTCCTCATATAAGTGAAGAAAAAAGATGTAGCCACTGCAAAAGATATTCTTGTTGTTAACGATAACACTATGATATTGGAGCCCAACCTCATGCCCTAAACCCACATTTTGAAACTAAACAGTATCTCTCTGTATAAGTCTGAACAACCTTCTGTCTCAACTAGTACCATACCTGGGCTTCTTCTGGATCATCTGTGCACTTCCTTACCATAGAAACTAGCATGCTGTCATGTTAGGACTGCTTCACAAAACTGTAATTTTGAAGTTCCTAAATATAATTAGTCTATTATCTAAAAAAAGACACTATGCAAACATTTCAAAGGGATATTCTTAGTTGAAATAAGTACCTAGGGAGCACTTTTTCCCTGCCATGTCTTTATTTAAGCTTCCTCTTTTGGACTAGGTTATCTCAAACCAGAGTCTGGGACCTTGCTCTTCGATGTTGGAGCAAAGTTTACATTCTACTTCATTCATTTCCTACAGTTCCATTCCACAGTTGTTTTTGAAATGTTAATTGTGGTCTGTTGGTATATTCACATCCAGATTATATTCAATGCCCATACTGTATGAGGAGGTTTAACGAAACTGCTGCCCAGCGACACATTAATTTCTGCAAAACCCAGTCCTCTCGATGCGTGTTTGATCCAGCCCAAACAGCAGCTAGACTGGCATCCAGAGCTCAGGTAAATATCTTTCCTCCAGGTGTGGGCTTTGTGTCCTTGCATGCCTGGGGCAAATAGGTAGGCTCTACCCGGGAGCTCTGTGGTGACATATAGAATTCGAGCAACAGAGCTCAACCATCCTTCCATCCTCAGAAACACACAGGTCAGAAGACTCATCTCTGTCGTGGGAGTTGTCTACTTCTGGCTTGAAGTACCTTTGGGTGTTGCAGGAAAAAAATTATTTCTAAAATGTTTGAAGCCTTTCAGGATGAAGACTTCAGTATATAAAGAATGTCTCTATAGCATTACACTAATCCCCTGCTTATTCAACAGTGTTTATCAGCCTAACCCACCCAGAAAAGAACTATGACTCAGAGAAACTGCTCTGGGTGGGAGAAATGTTGCCAAGAAGATGCCTCACAGCTTGGGTCCTGATCTGGAGAGGAGAAGGGGGATGGATGAGATACACAACATGTCTAGTTTATGGCCTGAGGCGCCAACCAAAGACACAGAGTCTCTGATGGGGATTGACAAGACAGAACAGCAAAGGCAAGGGATTTAGAAGGGTTATGGTTCAGCCAGTTCAGATTGGAGGGTGAAAGGAATCGATCAGTTAGACACTCAGAGCTCTGGGAACAGCCAAGCCTGAGAGTCTGGGAGCAGGGACAGGAAAATATCTGGGAAGCCAGGCTGCCGCCTTCCCACCTTCCTTTCCAACCTTTTCCCACGACTTCTTCTTTTTCTTTTTTTTTTTTAAATTGAAACAGGGTTCCTCTGTGCAGCCATGGCTGTCCTGAAACTCGCTCTGTAAACCAGGCTGTCCTTGAACTCAGAGATCTGCCTGCCTCTGCTTCCCAAGTGCTCGGATTAAAAAAAGACGCGTGCCACCATGCCTGGCAGCATAGTCTCTTCTGTCCCATTGTCTGTCAGTGGCTTCCTGTGTCCTCACAGTCAATGTAGATGTGAATGTAGCAGGGAAAAGCAGAGTGGCATGCAATGGACTTTTAGAAGGGTCACTTCTGCAGTGACTGTCCAAGACAACTGAGGGCAAGCAGGAAGGGGACACAGTGGGGAAATTAGGGATCCTGGAGTGAGGGGACTAATAAGAGAACTGGATAAGGAATAATTAACGAAGCCGAGAAAATGATTGGCACTAAAATAAAACTGGGCATTAGTGTTTGGGCATCTAGATAATAGTACAGGTTGTAAATCCCTTATCTAAGATGATGTTTCAGGTTTACCCAAAAATATTCAGAAATGTCTCTGATTTTTATAATTTTTTTTTTACAAAATTGGCATATGCATGTATACCTAATACACATAGCCTGAAGGTAATTTATACAAACTTTCCCATGTGCCTGTGTTTCAACTGCAACACATCCCATGAGGTCATCCGTGGAAATTTTCTCTTGTGACAGCATGCTGGTGGTCAAAATGTTTCTGATTTTGGAGCATTTCTGATCACACGTCTTTGGATTAGAGGTGCTCAAAACCTGAGGGAACACAGGCGGGAGGATACATGACACATGCGTGTTGGGTGAGTGGTGAATACAGGTCTTGAGGGTTAGTCTTCCCAGCTGAGATAGTGGAAGGGGAGGGCGCCGTGTGGAGAGCCAGGACCCTGGCATCAGCAGCAAGGGTTTGACTTTCCATTGTGTGGTTGACTGTTTGTAGGTAAGTCTTTGAGATTTACCTTTGCCTGTAAATGACATTAATCGCGTATAACTAGTTGAGTGGTTGGAAATCTGGCCCTGGCCCAGAGAGTCCTTTGCCTGTTCTCTCTCCACTTACCTCATCCTCCTTCCCCTTTACAAAAGCCTTTCCTCTTGCTGGGGTTGGAATCACAATTTTGAAGGACCATGGCAGCTTTAGGCTTGAATTCAACCTAAGTGTGGAGAAGTCTGGAGGTTCAACTCTTCTTCCACCATGTCCAGCAGTACCAGCAACTGACATTACGACAGACGGTCTGTCCGATCCATGGAGCTTGCCAGTGTTCGCAGGGCCAAAGAGGGTGGAGGGAATGAGCAAACAGAAGTGGTTTTTTTTTGTTTTTTTTTTTGTTTTTTTTTTTTTGCTTGCAAAGAAGGCCAGCTGGCTATCCCGAGCATAACCAGTGACTTGGCCCTGTTCCCCTCCTTGTTTTCCAGAGCTTAGTAGTGACTGGGAGCACAGAGGGGAAATTGCTTGCTCCCTGAATTCCTTTGCTCTCTGTCGAGCATGTCTGAATGGCAGTGTTTTCTCCCCGAGTGCCAACGCCACCACTCTGGGATCTTGCCTAATAGTGAGCTTGTTCAGAAATGGAACAAGAAGAGAAAGTTTGTTTCAGGCTTTGTAGGACTGTTCATGGCACAGCCAAAATGTGTTTCTATTTCAAACATAATCAACGTTAAAAAAATCTGCCATTCCCTTAACCAGAGGAGACCAATATTGGCCTCTAAAAATAAACTTTTGGGGGCAAGAGAGATGGCTGGATGGGAGCATTTGCTGTGAAAGCAGGAGGACCTGAGTTCGAATCCCCGGCACACAAAAGCCAGTCGTGGCCACACATGTCTAGAATGCTAGCACTGGGGGCAGAGTCAGACAGATCCTGGGAGCTTACTGGCCAGCCAGATAGCCAAAACATCGAGCTTCCAGTTGAAGGACAGACCTTGTCTCAAAAGACAAGATGAATAACAATAGAAAAGGATATCCAACACGCTCCTCTGACCTCCACATGCTTGGGTAGACACTAACATCAACTTGAACATGTACACATACACCCCATACACACAAAATACTAACAACAACAACAACAACAATATTATTGTTATTATTTTGGCTGCCTGAGGATGGATGATCTGTCCTATCACAATGATCCTTGCATTGGTGAGGAATTTACTTAAATAACATTGTCTTGGTGCTGTGTTTTCCAAGGGCCTGGAGATAGATCCACAGCAAGCTACAAGGGGCCTCCCCAGAATGCTTTGGTCTTTGTTTGCTTTCCATCTGTGCAGTGTGCAGCTGCTCTGTAGGACTAGCGAAGGCCTAGGGGTATTGGAATTCTATGCTTAAAACATGTGCTGCCTGTCAATCTCCGTTTTCCATCTCTGTTCTGGTTAGGAAACAAAGCCATCTTCAAGGGTAAAGAAAAATAAAACATTCCATAACTATATCCTGACTGACATTAAATGATTTCTTCTGTCCACACACAACTGATTTTATAGGATGAACAGACCACCACCAACCCTGAGGGCTTCCTTATGAATGAATGTTCCCAAACCAAACTGTGGCATTGAGCACCAGCAAGAGACCACAGCCCAGGCTAACAGAAATGCTGGGTGTGTGTTTCCTTCTTCTGGGTGCGAGAGTCCCCGTGATGACTCTAACCTTCTGCTAGTTGAGTGAATACTAACTAGTTTACCTCACGCTTGGTACCCAAGGTTCCGGTGTTGTGTCTCTTTCTATCTGTAGGGTAAGGCCCAGGCAACTCCCAAAAAACAACCAACTGTTACGAGTGCTGTGGGAACTCTGCTGCAGAACAGGGCTGTGGAAGCCAAGAATGACGTCACGGCCAATCCAAGTAAGTCAGAGCATGCACTTGGATTGTCCAGTTATGGGGGCAGAGCCGGCATCCTGCCGTGGGGATCTGCTGGTGGTCAGTAAATGCTAAAATGGCATCCAGTGCTGCTGCTGCTGCTGCTGAAAACACACACACACACACACACACACACACACACACACACACACACACACACCACACGCACACACCAGCTTGTTTGAGGTCGAAGCTTATTTACCAAGAGGGGATATTTCTTATCAGGATGGCACCACTCTGACCAAGTGGGAAGTCCTGTTTGGTGACGGCGGCAGGAGCCCACAGCTGTTTCTCCTCAGTCTGCTAACCCTGAGAAGGCTGAGATTGGAAGCTCACAGGTCGGGTGGACAAAGGAACAATTTCTCCGGAGTAGCAGCAAGCACAGCCATCATTACAGTACCGGCCTTGTGCCTCCCAGGGACCCTCTACATAGTTTACCCTGCCGCCTACAGACGAGGAAACTGGGGCTCAGAGAGGATATGTGACCTTGCTAAGGCACATAGCTGGTAACCAGCAAGTTGGATTAGATATCTACTGTACTCTCCACCCCCAGTGAGCTGCACAGTAAACAGGGTTGTCTTCTCTATGCCCAACATGCATTTTTATAAAACCAACCTACAAAGAACAAATTGCCCTATGGCATTTGCATGCCTACTTTGCTTGTCTCTCCACGTCCCCTTCCCCTCCCCCCAATTTCCCTGGCCCTGATCCTCCTGTTCCCTTCCAACCCCAGGACTCACTACTTCTGCTTACATATCACTTGTCAACAGGCACTGTTCAGACAGCGTATATTATTTCACAGCCACAGCATCACTTCTGGACAGTAGTCATGTTTTGAAGTTATCAGCCAGTCTCCACCTGAGTGACAGCACCAAGAAGATTGGCTGTTTATTTGGGGTGGCTTATCTCAGGCTTAAAAACCTAAGGGAGGGTCCAGGGAGATGGCTCAGTGGGTAAGAGCGCTTGATGTGAAAGCATGAGAATTCCAGTTCAAATCCCCAGTAAAAACCTGGGTGTGGCCAGACACATACCTTTGCCCTCGAGCCGTGGAGAAAAGTGATTAGAAGATTGGTGCCAGTCTAGCTGGATTCAGTGAGAGACCCTGTCTCAAGGGGAGAAGGAAGAGAGGGATAGAACAAGACACTGATATTCTCCCCTGACCTCCACACGCCTACACCCACACATGTAAGTGTGCACATACAGCATGCACAAAATGCCATATACGTATGCCACACACACAACACAAAGACCTGAGTCAACACTTTAAACTTGTCTGCACAGCCTTATGAACCCAAGTTGTTAGAGTTTTGTTTCTTTGGCTTTGTTTTGGCAACAATACTATTCGTATTTTTTAATTAAATTTTTTTTTCATTTTTTCCAAACATTTACCATCTTAACTATTTTAATGTACAGCTCTGTGGTATTAAATGCATTCATCATATTGCACGAGAAAACTCCACCACCTGTTTCTATCCCTTGTCCCGTTCTGAGAACGGAGCCTGGGTCTTTGCACACTCTTCACGAGGGTTCTACCCCTGAGCTGTACCTCAATCCCTCTTTTTGTTTCTTTTTAAATTACATTCATTTAGAGTGTGGGCATGTGGGCATGCACATGCCGTGACACTCCTCTGCAGGTCAGAGCACAACTTGGAAGAGCCAGTTCTCTCCTTTTATCATTTGGGTCCTGGGGATCAAACTCAGGCAGGCAGGCTTGACAGTAAATACCTTGACTTGCTAAACCATCTTGCCAGCCTTATTTTGACTTTTTTATTTTCAGAGACACACTAAGTGGCCCAGGAAAGGCTTGAACTCATTTTAGAACTCCTGTAGTCCTGGAATCTGGGATCCTCCTGCCTCAGCCTCCCCAGTAGCTGGGTGTACAGATCTTTCACTCTGTAAAACTGAAAGTGTGTACCCATTAAACGTTAACTCTGTATTATCTCTTCTCTTGTTCTTCTATGATCTTGTCTATTTCACTTATTCCCACAGCTGCACAGCATTTCTATATTTTCATGACTATATTATTTCTTAGGATTAAGGCTTAGGATAATGTCTTCAAGGTCCAGCCATGATGCAGCATATGTCAGAATTGGATTCCTTTTTAAGGCTTCACATTTCATTGTGCATGTGTGTGTCTACGTGTGCATGCTTATTCCTCTACTTATCCGTCGGTGTGCAGTGGGTTGTACCCACAGCTTAGCGACTGCAGACATGGCCAAGACTCTTCTTTCAGTTCCGTGAGACCTGACTTTCAACTCCTGGGGTAAATACCCAGGAACAGAATTGCCAGGTCTTATAGTAGTTCTATTTTTAAGTTTCTGAGAAGTCACATGATGTTTTCTATACCAGCTGTAGAATTTTACATTTCTACCTACTCACATTGTTCAAAGAAGAGATCCATGTTTCCCTGTCTTCACCAAGTCTTGTGTGTGTGTGTGTGTGTGTGTGTGAGAGAGAGAGAGAGAGAGAGAGAGAGAGACAGACAGACAGACAGACAGACAGACAGACAGACAGACAGAGAGGAGAGTGTAGCATGAATCTTAGAGAGTCTTACTAATAAAATCAAACCCGGAGCCAAGTATTGGGGTGAACACTGGAAAGTCAGAGAGTCAGAACAAGCCACAGCTAACCTCACCTGGCCAACTTCTCAGCTGATCTTGTTTCCTCAGACTGGAAGCCTCTGTGTCCTCATTTCCAAATGGCACTCAGCTGAACTGTGCTCCAAAGCCTGAAAGCTTAACCAGTCAAATGCTTAACCAGTCAAATGCTTCTAGTTTCTGATCCTCATGCCTTATATATCTTTCTGCCTTCTACCACCACTCCCTGGGATTAAAGGCTTGCTTTCTGGGATTAAAGGCGTGTGTCGCCATGCCTGGCTGTTTCCAATGTGGCCTTGAACTCACAGAGATCCAGAGGAATTTCTGTCTCTGGAGTGCTAGGATTAAAGGTGTGAGTGCCACCATTTTCTAGCCTTTGTATCTAGTGGCTGTTCTGTCTCTGACCCCAGATAAGTTTATTAGGGTGCACAATATTTTGGGGAACACAATACCACCACAGGAGAGAAAGAGGCCATCCTAATGTATGGAGTGATATGCCATCGATACTTTGATATGTACTTGCTTAATGATTTAGAATGCTAAAAAAAAAAAACCTTTTTAATGGCTTATTGACCATTCATGTATTATCTTTGGAGAAATGTCTACTCAAATCATTCCCATTTTTAATTTACTGCTGTGTTAGTTTCTTTTGAATCACTGTGATGACCAAATACCCAACAGAAACAACTTAAGACAGGAAGGGATTTCATAGTTGGTTTTTTTTGGGGGGGGGGCACCACCCAGTTTACAAATAAATACATGGAGACTTATTCTTAGTTATGAATGCCCAGCCTTAGCTTGGCTTGTTTCTAGCCATCTTTTCTAACTTAAATTATCCTGTTTCTCTTTAACTATGTTTTGCCTCTGGGCTTTTTACTTTTCTTTATTCTATATGTCTTTCTTCCATTCTTACTCCATGGCTGGCTGTGTGGCTGGGTGTCAGGCCCCTGGCATCCCCCTGTCCTCCTTTTTTTTTTTTTGCTCCTCCTCCTCTCTTGAGCCTAGAATTCTCCTTCTATTTATTCTCTCTGCCTGGCAACCCTGCCTAACCCTCTCCTGCCTTGCTGTTGGCCGTTCAGCTCTTTATTAGACATAAAATCAGGTGTTTTAGACAGGCAAAGTAACACAGCTTCACAGAGTTAAACAAATGTAACATAAAAGAATGCAACACATCTTTGCGTCATTAAACAAATATTCCACGGCATAAAAAAGTGTAACACATCTTCAACTAATATCCCACAACAGGATTCATTTAGGCTAGTGGTTTCAGAAGTATCAAGACATACATATGAGGGCATGGCATGGAAGACAAGCTCACATCATGGTGGCCAGGAAGCAGAGGAAGGAATGCATTACTGAGCTGACTTTCTTTTTCCTTTTTCCTCTTTTATTATTTGAGTCCCCAGTCTGGATAGATGGTACTTCCCTCATGAAGGGTGGGGTCTGTCTTCCTAGCATAGCCATCTGCAAATGCCCTCAAACACATACCCAGAAGTGTGTTCGACTGATCTCTAAGTAATTCTAAAGGCATTCAAGTTAACAATCAAAATTAACCATTTGGCTTGTATACTTTTCTGTTGCTGTGATAAAATAACCTGACAAAAGGAAATTAGTAGAAAGGGTTTATTTTGCTTCACAGTACTCTCACAGTATGTGACAGTAGCAGCAGCAGGATCTTGAAGAAGTTGGTCACATTCCATCCATAGTCACGAAGCAGAGAGCAATGAATCCTTATACACTGCTCACCCTCTGCTCTTTATACAGCTCAGCTGCCTCAGCCTAAGGAATAATGCACTTATAATAGGTGGGCCTTCCCACTTCAGTCAACTTACTCAAGATAATACCCTAGAGGTATACACAAAGGCCCATCTCCCGAGTATTCTAGATTTCATAAATTGAAAATTGAGATTAGTCAATCACAACTACACCTCTTATCACCTTGATATCCAAATACAACATCATTTTAATCATAACCTTTCACTCCTTATCACCAAAGTCTCATGTTCATCTCATAAATCAATATACAATCCAACTTCAAATGTTCCCATAGCCTAACAATTGCATTGGTTTAAAAAGTCTGAAGTCCATTTCTCATCTGAGACTTGAGGTGATCTTTAGCTATAATCTCTGACAAAATTAAAAAGAAGTTGCATGATTCCAACATACAACGGCACAGAGTAAACATCATCATTCCAAAATGGAATACTGAGGCATAGCAAATGAGTGATTGGACCAAAATGCCAAAATTCAAAGGGCAAACGCCAAATCCTAAAACTCCATGTCTGGCATCTGAGACTCAAGATGAAATTTGCTGGAATCCAAAATTTTTAGCTTGTCCCACCCTTCCAGCTAGGCCACATGCATAACACATAGCCTCTCTCTAAAGCCAGACCTACTCCATTCCTGCAGCTTTCCACAGAAGATGTCCAATGAGCCAGATGTCTCAAACAATCCTGAAGTCTTCGTTATAACTTAGACTTTGCCTTAACAACTTCTGGCTCCTTAGGACCTCATTGCAGGAATGCTGACCCTGCCATACATTGCTTGACCTCTCCTGTACTCTGGAACAATGGAACTGGACTCCATGTCCCCCAGGTCTTGCATCCTTCATGCCTACAAAACCGGTAGACAGTGCTCTCAACTTCTCTTGCCAACTCATGATTTAGCTTGACCCTTTTGGAACACAGCTGTATGGGCTTCTGTGTGCTGACCCTAGAGAAACACTTATCTTCAGTTTAGGCATTCTCACTTCAAGTAAATTTAGATCTCTACAAGATAGATTCTCTGATGGATAGGTTTAACCATTAAGACACATTTCCTATTATCCCAGTGTAGCACATGAGGTTTCTCTTGAGTGGTTCTGATCTCTTTAGAAAATACACCTGTCTGCTCAGCACTAACCTGAATACTATCCTGTCTTGAAATTTCCTCTGCCAAACAAATTAGTCCATTGCCTTTGAATTCAACTGCATCCTAGATCTTGAGACATGAGGAGACTAGAGCCAGATTCTTAGGCAAAATACCCATGAATGGTCCTGTTCCCAGTTCCTGATGGAGTCCATGTTTATTTCTGAAAACTGGTGAGCCAGGCTGCCACTGTCTGTATTTTTGTCAGGAGTCCTGTCTTTCAGACTCCCATCAGAATAGCCCATTAATCTCTGCTTCCAGCATGCAAGAGCTTTTCTAGAACAAAATACCAAACTCTCCCACATTCCATCCATAGAACAGTTCCAAAGGCCTCAGGACCACATGGTCAGACTTACCACAGCACTGGTTCCACTTCTGTGTACCCCCCCCTTTTTTTTTAAACCCTAGTTACTTTTCTGTTATTGTGACAAAATATCCTGGCAAAAGTGACTTAGGATGAGGGGTTTATTTGCTACATTGACTCTGTAATTACTTGGGAAAGTATAGACATCTTGATAATAGGTCTTCCAGTCCATGAACATGAAATATGTTTCTACTTAACTTCATAATTTCTTTTAGTAGTTTTGTAGATTTTTTTCCCCCATGCTTGGGATTGAACTCAAGGCTTTGAGCATGCTAAAGAATGTTAAATTAAGTTAAATAATGTAAATAATTAATGTTTAAAAAAAGTTAAATACCTACCCCTGATTTGTACATTTTATCTTATAAGTCCTAAGTGTCTTTGACTCATTGCAGAGTAGTTTATTATTTTTATGGTGTTATAAATAGAATTGATTTCATGATCCCCAGTTTGAATTGTTTGTTATTATTGTATAAAAATAGAATTGATGTATGTTCGGTTTGTATGCTGGTACATTCCTGAATTCACTTATTATCATTTCATCTAGACAGTGATCTGACAATGTCTTACCCTTTCTAATGAAGTCATTTATGGTTTTACTGAGTTTTCTTTCCTTTTTTCTAATCTCAGTTTCATTTATGCCTCCTAGGACCTCTATCATTTATAATTTCTGTAGCCTTTACATTGATTCTTCTCTTTTTCACGCCTTAAGTTGTCAAATTAGGTTTTTGATTTAATTTCTTTTTAGTTTAAGGGATATTTTTTTTTCAGACCTGAGGACCGAACCCAAGGCCTTGAAGCGCTTGCTAGGCAAGCGCTCTACCAATGAGCTAAATCCCCAAACCCAGTTTAAGGGATTTCTAAGACAAGATCTTGCTATGTAAACCTGACTAGAACTTCCTATGGGGACCAAATTGGCCTCGAACCTGAAATGGTTCTTCCTGCCTCTGCCTCACTACTGCTGGGGTCACAGCTGTGAGGCTGCACACCAGGCTTCTTCCTCATGATTTTTTTTAAAACCTAAACCATTATGGCTGTACATTTCCCATTACTCTGCCTCTGCTGCATTTTATAGGTCTTGATATGTTGTGTTTTCAGCTTCATCCATCTCTGCTTTTTTTGTTGTTGTTCTAATTTCTCCTCTAAACCCTTGATTATTTAACAGTATATTATTTGATTTCCATAAAGTTGTGGATTTTCCATATTTTGTTTCTATTATGACTTTTAACTTCATCTTGTTGTGGTAGGAGAGGACACTTGATCAGCATATGTCTTTTTTCACTTTCTGATATGAGTGTGTGGTGTAACGTGGTCCACGATGGGAGACGCCCTACGTGTACTTGAGGAAATGTATATGCTGTGAGACAGAGCTGTACACAGATCTCTGATGGAGTTGGTCTGTGTTGTCAGCTCTCAGTGCCTTGCTCACCTCCCTCTGGTTGTTCTGTACATCACTGAGAGGCGAGAGTGTAAACCTCCAACTATTGCTGTAAAACTGTTTATTTTCCCTTTTAATCCCTTCATTTTTGTTTCAACTGTCTTGAAGGACCTGATATTAGGTTAATGGTTATTATTTCTCTTTCCTTCATTGAAACTTTTGTTAATGTAGAATATCCTTCCTTGTCTCTAGTAAATTTTTTTTTATGTAAAGTCAATTTTATCTGACATGAGTATGGCTATTCTTGCTCTTTTTTAATGAGCAAGATTTTGTATTATATTATTTCCTCTCCTTTGATTTCCCACCTATTTGTTTATTTAAATCTAAGATGAGTCCCTTATAGGTATCATTTGGTTGGATCATGTTTTGTCTGTTCTGCCCATCTCTAGATCTTGATTGGAGCATTTAATCTACTCACGTGTAAACTAATCGCTGGTGAGGAATGGTCTTCATTTTGCTATTTGACAATAGTCTTTGTTTGTGTCTCCTGTATTGCTTTTTTCGTTTGTCTTTTGTTGGTTTTTATAGTGGAATACTTAAGCTCTTTCCTTCTTTCCTTGTATATACATTTTATAGCTATGAGTTTTGTGATTACCATAAGAATTACATTCAAAATGTAAAGTCATAAGACTCTAATTTGAATTTATAGTATCTTATCTTCCGTAATGATCAAAGACTCTTTCTTGCTCCTTTAATAGCTGTTTCCAGGCCTTTTGTTTTTTTTTTTTACATTTATTTATTTATTTGGTATACATGGGTCCCAGAAACTGAACTCAGTTCATCAGGCTTGGCTGCAAGTACCTTTACCCACTAAGTCACCTTGCCAGCCCTGAGCACCCCCCTCTTTTTTTTTTTTTTATTTGTTTGTTGAGACAAGATCACAATGCATACTCCACATGTAATCCAGACTGGCTTCAAGTTCACAGAGACCCACTGTTTCTATCTCCTAAGTGCCGGGATTAAAGGCACACTACCATGTACCTTTTGATTTTTGATGTCACACAATTATGTTTTTATGAACTTTGTACACATAAACAGAACTAATCATTCTCTTAAATTATGTTGTAAAAAAAAAAATATTACAAGCTAAAGTTATATGTAGCAGGCTTTCCTTTAGGCCACTAACCAGCTCCCGAATCATGACAAGGAGACTTACTAGCTATGAAAGCTTGGCCTTATCTTATGCTCATTTCTTGCTAGCTCTTAGAACTTCTCTTTATCTCTGTTTTGCCTCGGGGCTCTTTACCTTTCTTTCTGTGTGTCCTACTCTGTGTCTGCTGGCTGCTGGCTGGCTGATCCCAGGCATCTCCTTCTTCTCCCTAGTTCCCTCCTCTCTCTCTCTCTCTCTCTCTCTCTCTCTCTCTCTCTCTCTCTCTCTCGCCTAGATTCCTCCTCCTACTTAGTCTTTCTGCCTGCCATCCCTGCCTATCTCTCTCCTGCCTAGCTATTGGCTGTTCAGCATTTTATTAGATGAATGAGGTGCCTTAGGCAGGCAAGGTGAAACAAATGCAACACATCTTTACATGATAAAACAAATGCAGTATAAACAAAAGTAACACATCCTTACATGGTTAAACAAACGCAGCAGAAACAAATGTAATACACCTTCACATAGTTAAGTGAATACTTCACAACATAAAAGTAACACATCTTTCCATAGTTAAAGTGACATTCCCTAACAGTTGTATTAATACCAACTTCTATCATTGTCCACATAGTTACTTCTATTAAATATCTCCCCCCCACCTCTCCCATCAACACCTGAGACAGGTGGGAGAGCTGGCCCCAAGGTCAGAAGGGCAGGAGAGCTGCCCCTGCCCACCACCAGCTGCAACATTCAGGAGAGCAGGCCCTATCCCTCACCTGGGCAGCACAATAGAGCCAACCCCATTGGCAGAGGTGTGGGCAAGCCAGCCCTGAAGTTGTGAGCATGGGAGAACTGTTCCCATTGCTCATCAGTCATGTGTGGCAGCATGGGCGGGAAAAAGATGCTCCCCCCCCCCACACACCCATCAATGCCTCAGGCAGGTAGGAGAGCTGGGCTTGATACCCTAAGAGTGGGAAAGCTGGCCCTGTCCCTCATCTGCTGCAGCACTGGGCAGAGTGGCCCTTACACCACATCTGAACAACACGGTAGAGCTGGCCCTGAAGGTGTAGATGTGGGAGAGCTGACCCTGAGGACATGAAAGCAGGAAAATTGGCCCCACTCCTTACTCATTGCTGCAAGGGGTGAACTCACCAGGGCCATGCAGGAGAGCTCACCCTGGTGGCGAGGACAAGGGAGAGCTGGCAGACAGACCAACCCTGCAACTACTCAGGCCCAAGAGTCAGGGTTATGGGTTGACCCCACCCAATATCCACCCCATCTGTGATCTGCTGGAGCACATGAAGGGACCGGTCCTATAGACCCCAAGCTATTGGATTTCCACAACACAGGGCAACAGCCAGATAACCAAGAGGAGTTCCAGTGAGGACCCAGCATCAATAGTGGAGCAGAAACCAGAGGCCTTGAGCCAGGCCAATGACTCTTTGCAATGAACACTTGCAAGTAAAGATATGTGGGCAAAAGGGTTTATTGCGTGACTTACTATGTCACATGAAAGCTTCCATGATGTTTTTCTTTTCTTTTCTTTTTCTTTTTTCCCTTAAATTTTATCGGGGGACAGGGAGTTAAACAACAGAGGGCAGATATGCAGGGACATGAAATGAATGGGATGGAGATGCAGGATATGAAAGACACAAAGAATGAATAAAAAGAAAGTTAAAAAAATCTTTATTTCTTTATACAGTTTTGAGTTACTTTCTACGTTTTTTTTTTTAATTGATTCTGAAGAGTTTCCTTGAGCATTCCTTACAAGACAGAAATAGCAAATCCTTTTAGCTGGGAATTCAATTTCTCTCTTACATTTAAAGGACATTAAATTCTTGGTTGACAATTTTTTGTTTATTTAGTTGGCTATTTCTTTTATTTCTTACTTTTTTTTTGGTTTTTCAAGACAGGGTTTTTCCATGTAGTTTTGGAACCTGTCCTGGAACTCACTCTAGACCAGGCTGGCCTCAAACTCACAGAGATTCCCCCTGCCTCTGCCTCCTGAGTGTTGGGATTAAAGGCGTGCGCCACCACCGCCCGGCCTAGTTGGTTATTTTTTAAGACATACTGTCTTCTGCTCATTAAGTTTCGATGGAAATTGCTGGTGGTCTTATTGGGGTCCCTTGTTCCTGATGTACCACTTCCCTTATGCTGCTTTTGGGATCCATTGTCTTTGGATGTTTTATTTCATCTTGCTTGGAGTTTGTTGTGCTTCATGGATGTTTATAATTATGACTTTCATTAGATTTGGGGAATTTTCAGACATTATTGTTATTAATCTTCTTGGCTCTTTTCTCTTTTCCTTTGATCCATATTGAGTGTTACCTCCCACAATGCATATATTTGTTGGTGTAATGATTAATCTCCATTGTCAACTTGACTGTATTTAGAATGACCATGGAAACACACCTCTGGGAGATCTACAAAAGCATTTTCATAAAGATTTAAGTAAGCAAGGGAAGACCCACCCTTAATGTGGATGACATCATTCCAGGGACTGGCGTCATCCTGAACTGAGTCAAAAGAACACTGAGTCCCAACACTCACCTCTCAGTACCGTTTCATTGAGCCCTTACTAGCTGATTCACACTCTGGTGACCATACCTTCCCCACCATAATAGACTGTATCTCTATGAACTAGGAAGCCACAACAAGGCTCTCCTTTTCAGGTCCTTCTGTCGGTGTTTTGCCCCAGCACATCACTAGAACAGTTGGCTTGATGTACTCCCACAGATCCCTTAAGCACTGTTTCATGTTCTTTAGTCTTTGTATGTGAATATTTATGCGTGCAAGTGTGGTGTGTGTGTGTGTGTGTGTGTGTGTGTGTGTGTGTGTGTGTGTGTAGCTAAGAGGATAGCCACCCACTTTTCTTGAGACAGGGTTTCTCACTGGCCTGAGCTCCCAAATGGGGTAGGCTGGCTGACAAACAAGCCTAAGACATCTGTCTGATTCCACCTCCTCAGCCATGGGCTTAGAAGGGAAGGCAGCTTTTATTTGGGCTTTAGAGGCTGTACTCCATTCCACAAGCCTGCAAGGCAGACATTTACCAACTGAGACATTTCGCCCAACTCCTTCTATCTCTTTACTCCCTGCTCTTCAGACTTGATCATTTCTATTGTCCTATTTTCAAATTCACTCTTCTACCTGATCAAACGTGTCCCCAAATCCTTCTAGAAAAATGTTCGTTTTGGTTCTATTTTTCAGTTGCAGGATTTATTTTTTGGTTTCTTTTAGTAATCCCATCTCTCTGTGGCTGTTTCCATCCTACTCAAACTTCATTTTCTTGACTTTTCCCAGCATTCCTTTGGTTCTTTGAGCTCTTCAAGACAGTCATTTAAGTTTTTGTCTACTAGATCTGTCTAAAAAGTCTGTTACTAGGTCATTTTCAGGGACAATTTCTATTCATCTATTTTTCTTTCTTTTGAATGAGCCACATTGCATTATTTCTCTTTGTGCCTTGTGGTTTTCTTGTTGAAAACTAGGTAGGCAGGCGCTAAAGAGACGACTCGGTGCTTAAGAGCAATTGTTGCTCTTGCAGAGGACCAGGGTTTGGTTCCCAGCGCTCACATGGTGACTCACAATCATCTGTAACTCCAGTTCCAGGGGATCTAGTGCCTTCTTTTGAACTCTGAACACCAGACATACACCTGGGTACGTTTCCCTACATACAGGAAAAACATTCACACACAGTAAATAAATCTCCAAAGAAGTTGTTGCTGGTTTGTTTTTTTTTTGTTTTGTTTTTTCCGTTGACTTGTTTGTTTTAACTAGGCAGGCAAATCTAATAGTGTAATGACTCTGGAAACTAGACTCTCTTCCTGGCCCAGGGCTTGCTGAGTTTCAGTATCTGGGACTGTCTCCGTGCCCTTCATCAGCCCAAGGAGAGCCTCTAAGCTGGTGGTTCCCAACCTGTGGGCTTCGGCCCCTCAGGGCTCGAATGACCTTTTCAAAGGGGTCACCTAAGGCCATCAGAAAGCACGTATATTTAGATTATGATTCGCAACGGTAGCAAAATTACAGTTATGAAGTAGCAACGAAGTAATTTTACGGCTAGGGGTCACCACAAGGTGAGGAACTGTTTTCAAGGCTGCAGCAGTGGGAAGGTTGAGAACTAATGCCTTTCTTTAGTTCTTTTCAGACCTTGTGCCTTTCTCTGGGGATACATGCTCATTTTTCAGTTTTCCTGGATATGTAGTATCATCCTTGAAACGTCATGTTTCTAATACTTAATTGCCCACCAAAAGGAAAAAAAAAAAAGATAAAAACAAAGGATTCAAAGCATTTGCTTTTTAAATCTCCCAGAGCCAACATAGGAGATCATCACAACAGCCAGCCTGGGAGACTAGGAGACTAAGCCAGCATAGGCGATCGCATCAGTGGGGGAAGGTACAGTGCTGGAGGCCACCTACCTCTTTGCCTGCACCCTTTTGATTGACAGCATCAGTCAGTGGTCAGAGCACAGACGTCAATTAGAGAATAGAATCCTTCCTGCCCACCCTGGCTCCCACAAGTTACATGCAGACATGCAGATTGACCCAGGAACACATGGGCCACTGGCTACTAGACGGATGAAGGGGCAGAAAAGTGAAATTGCTACTGTGCTCAGAGTTGAAGTTGATAAAATGAACTGCGCTTTACTGTCCAAGCCTTTCCCTGGGAGTTGCAAGCTTTTGATAGTTTCCAGAGCTCCACAGCAGTCCATGGACCCTGCAGGACTGGGACCCTGCAGTGCTGTCTGGATGGGGGATTCCTGGTGCTTCCCACTCTGCCTCTTCCCTAGAATTCTCACAATTTTTACTTTTCTCCTGAGCTGTGAAATAATGTAACAGTAAGGTAGATTTTGCTTATAACTAAGTACACACACACACACACACACACACAAAAAAAATGATTCAAGCTGTGTTTAATAAAATTTTACTAACCAACTTTTCTCTAAAGTGTAATGACTCATCTACTAAATTAAAAAGAAAATTCTACTTCTTTCTTTAGAGAGTATATGATAATGCTTAAAAAAGGAAAAAGCACTATGTGAATTTTGAGGTTAACTGAATACCTCGGTCAACAGGGAATATTTCCTAATTCATCAGGGTTAGGTGAGATTGAAATCTGACTTCAGCCCCAGATGTCTGGGACCTTTGACCTCTAATCTAGTGAATTTGAAAGAGGGTGGAAACAGAAAAACAAAAACAAAAACAAAACAACTGGCATGTGAGGTTTACTGCTGACAATCTCAGTTTTCTCCCTTGAATGATTCCTCCAGTATGGCAACATGACGGGACTGAAAAGGTCCTAGGTGAGAACTCAGAAGGCTTGTATTCCGGCATGGTCTCTTGACTAGAGCACTCACCCTAAGCCCCCGTTCTCGTCCATCAGGTAGCAGAACAGTGGGCCAGTAGATTTCAGTAAATGGTATGTTTGTTCTCCACCAGCCGATGGGAGTTTATAACCACTATGCTATTACTCCCCAGGGCAGTTGTGTTGAGAGGTGGGGCCTTGAAGACATGATGTGGTCATCAGAACTCTGCCCTTATGAACAGATTAATGCTGTTACTGTGAGAATGGGTGGGTTACCAGAACTGTGTTCTGTGTAAAAGGAGGTGCTTATCCCCTTACCTCTCTGGCTCACATTCACACACAGTTGCTGTCTTAGTTAAGGTTTTTACGACTGTGAAAAGACACCATGACCTCGATAACTCTTATAAAGAAAACATTTAATGGGGTGGCTTGCTTACAGTTTCAGAGGTTCAGTCCATTATCATCATGGTGGGGAGCACGGTGGTGTGCAGGCAGACGTAGTGCTGGCTACATCTTGATCAGAAAGCAACAGGAAGTCAACTGAGACACTGGGTGGTATCCTGAGCTTAGGAAACCCCAAAGCACATCCCCACAGTGGCACACTTTCTCCAATAAGTCTGTATCTGCTCCAGCAAAGCCTCACCTCCTAATAGTGCCACTCCCTATGAGATTATGGGGACCAAATACATTCAAACTACCACATTCCACTTCCTGACCTCCATCAGCTTGTAAGCACATCATAATGCATTTAGTCCAACTTCAAACGTCTCCATAATCTATCATAGTCTCAACAATGTTTAAAAGTCCAAAGCTCAAAGTCTCTTCTGAGATTCATGCAATCTCTTAACTATAATCCCCTGTAAAATCAAAATTAAAAAAAAAAAACCGATCACTACTTCCAACATATAATGGCACAGGATATACATTACCATTTCAAAACCTAGCAGAGGAGCACAGTGAGGAAATACTGGACCAAAGCAAGACTGAAAATCATCTGGGCAAGCTCCAAACTCTGCATCTTCACGTTGAATGTCAAAATGTTCTTCAATCTCCAATTCTCTTTAGCTTTGTTGATACAGCACACTTCTTTCTCTTGGACTAATTCCACCCCCTGTTAGAAGCTCTCCTTGGCAGGCATTACACGACTCCAGCATCGCTAACATCTTGGGTTCTCCAAGGCAACCCAGGCTTCAACTTCACAGCTTCACACAATCACCTCTCTACTAGGCCTCCATTCAGGGACACCTCTGACACACGCCTGACCTCAACGGTTTTCTTCAGGTGTGGAGGCAAATTCCATAACCCATTTCTTCTATCCTTAACTCCAAAGCTGCCAGGTTCTGCTGCTTACTTGGGCTGAAACATGGCCCCCTCATTCAACTCCATCTTACGTTCTGTCCTTCCCTGCCTAAGCTTGGCTATCCTGAAATTTGCTCTGTCAACCAGGCTGGCCTCAAACTCAGAGATCTACTAGCCTCTGCCTTCCCAGTGATGGGATTAAAGGTACACCCCACCACACCCAGCTCTAAGCTTTTCTTTAGTTCCTTTCCACAAGTTGAAAACTTAGCTGGGTAGGATCTTGCCCTGAGGTCACCATTCCCTATATTACATTTCTTAATCTGTTTATCTCCCCAAACACAGTACTTAGCTCCATTTTACTTCCTGGTGCTCTTTTTCTCCTCAAAGTTTACATTTTGTAAGTTACCCTGCTCAGCTTGCACCTTTTTATTATAAATCTTTATAAGCATGAACACTGGTAACCAAATGACAGAGTCTATACTAGGCTGTTTTGAGATTTCTTCTGCCAATGGAATTAATCCAAAACTCTGATGGGAATGTCATTCTGTATGCTGTGAATGTGTGTTGCTCTGATTTAGTTGATAAATAAAACAGACTGGCCAGTAGCCAGGCAGGAAATATGGTATAGTTGGGATAAGCAGAGAGGAGAATTCTGGGAAGAGGAAGGCTGAGTCAGCAGACGCCAGTCTGCCGTTCAGGGAACAGCATGTAATGGCACATGGGTAAATCCACGGAACACGTGGTGACATGTAGATTAACAGAAATGGGCTGAGCTTAAATGTAAGAGCTAGTCAGTGGCAGGCCTGAGCTAATGGCCAAATAGTTTTAATTACTATAAGGTTCTGATTGATTATTTTATAAGTCACTGCAGGGTCTGTGAGGCTCGGCAGAACTGGAGAAAACTTCAACTACAAAATTCTTCAATTATCCTCAGGCACATTCTTTGATAAGGGCAAAAGGCAGCTATTTCCTTCACCAAAATATCACGAGAACAGTCTCTAGGCGACATACTAAAATTCTTCTCCTCTGAAACATCTTGAGTGAGCCCCCCACAGTTCATCAGATCACACTCAGCACCACTGTCTTCCACGCCCCTGCTAGTATGGCCCATTAAGCAGTGCTTAAAGCATTCCACTGCCTTTCTAATCTGCAGTCCCAAAGTCTGTATTACTCCAAACAAAAACATGGGCAGGCCCATCACAACAATACCCCAGTCCCTGGAACCAACTTCTGTCTTAGTTAAGTCTTAGTCTCTTGCTGTGAAGAGACACCAGGACCATGGCAACTTGTAGCAGGATGTTTCTCCAGTCCTACCCAGCCCCAAGGTCCAGACGGATCTCTCCCACCCATGGGTCCCACAGCCACTTATAAAATAATTACTCAGAGGCTTATATTAATTACAAACTGTATGGCCTGTGGCTCAAGCTTCCCACAGCAGCAACTCTTACAAAGGAAACATTTAATTGGGGTGGCTTGATTACAGTTTTAGAGGTTCAGTCCATTATCATCATGGTGGGGAGCATGGTGGTGGGCAGGCTGATGTGGTGCTGTCTACATCTTGATCAGAAGGCAACGGGAAGTCAACTGAGACACTGGGTGGTATCCTGAACATAGGAAACCTCAAAGCTCACCTCCACGGTGGCAAACTTTCTCCAACAAGGCCATACCCATTCTAACAAAGCCACACCTCCCAATAGAGCTACTCCCTATGAGATTATGGGGCTAATTACATTCAAACTACCACAGCTGCCCTCCTGCTATGGATGGTGCAAGCAAGAAGGCCCTTTGGCAAATGCAGACAGTTCACCTTGGACTGCCCAGCCTCCAGAACTATAACAATTAAAGCTCAGTCTAAATAACTCCGGTCTCAGATATCCCGTTATAGAAACACAAAACAAACTAAAACAGAAATTGGCACCAAGAAGTGGTGGCTGTTGCTATAACAAAGAAACAAATCAAAGACACATCTGTGAAGCCACACATGCAGCTTTCGAGCTGGGTAATGGGTAGAGGCAGGAGGAATTTGGAGAATCGCGCTAGAAAAACTCTAGATTGCTGTTAATGGGCTGGTAAGACTAATTCTGATGAGGGCTCAGAAGACAAGAGCAGTAGGCAAAGCCTAAATAATCTTAGGAATGGCAGTCATGGACCACATAATAACATGTTGGTCAACAGTGGACTGCACATATAATGATGGTTCTCATAAGTTTCCAGTGAAGCTTGAAAAAGAGTATTGGCTAATGATGGCATAGCTTCCATAAGATTGTAATGTAACACACTGGTGATGGATTGGTGGTGATGCTGATCTAAGCAAATCCATCGCCTGATGACTGTACAAAAGCATAGCGCGTCCGATATGTGTAACACAAAGTACTTCCTGATGGTGAAGTGACTAGGTTGCCGATTTATATGTTGATAGCATACGTTTGTAGCATTATTTTAGAGTATGTTCCTATTTACTAAAAATTACGGTATGGTAAAGCAGCTGCATTATGCTGGCAATGGCTTCATACATCTCACGTTCACTGGTCTCTGGCCACTACACTCTGGCCGGGTCCAGTTTCTAGCTTACCTAGAGGCCATTGAGTGACTATCCTGACTATCCTATGGCTAGGTTTCGGTTTCTGTAAGTGATTTCTGTGCTATTAGTGCAACAAAACTACATACCCACACACTCTTCAAAATGTATCTCCATTGTGAAGTGGTGTGTGACTGCCTGCCTGCACTTAAGTAGTTGTGCTCAAAATGCAGAAATACAGATAACAGAAGGCCATTGCACTGAGGTTCCAGAGGGAAATGAGAAAAGAGTATTAGAAACCGGAGTTTCTATTGCAGCCTCTCAGAGCTTGGCAGGGTTTGTCTGCGTGCTAGGACTTCGTAGCGGGCAGAATTTAAGAGCAACAGACGAAGACCTCTGGCAGAAAGAATATCTAAGCTGTGAAGGACTCGAGGTACTACGTGGCTGTCTTCGGCCACAGACAGTGAGGAAAGAAAACAGACATGATTTAAATGTGGAATTTATAATTAAAAGGGAGCAGAGAGGGAGGATTTGGAAACCCCTCAGCCTGGCCATGTAAAGAATAAGAGTCTGTTTGGCAGAGACGGCAAAGGGTGTGACCCAGCAACTGTTTGCTCAAGAGATTAATGGATACAAAGAAGATAGCTTCTAATCCTCAAGTCAGCAAAAGACCCTGAAGGTATTTCAGAGAATTTCCAGGCAAGCTAAGACTTTTGAGCATCCAGAGATGTGCCCACAGGACTTCAGCATTCAATGCCCCGTACCTCAGGACTCCCGCTCTCTGAATTCTGGGACAGCATCCCTCAGTAGCCTCAGCCGTGGTTCAAGGGGGAGTGGGGAGGCATGGGACTCCACCCACTGCTCTGGAAGGCACAAGCTATAAACTTTGGTGGTATCCACCTGGTCTCAGCTCTGTGGGCATGAGAAGTGTTAAGAGCACCGGTGCCACAGTGGCCTGCCTAGACTGACAGCTTGGGGACCCAGGCAGAAACCTGTCGCAGACACATAGGCACTGCAGAGTTCAGCCTAAGGCAGTACTTAGTTGTGGGAGCAGGCTAGCCCCTGAGACCACGGGATTGTGGGGACACGTATTAGTTACTTTTCTTGTTGCTGGGAGAAAAACAAGGCAAAGGAAACTTGAGGGATAAAAGGTCTCTTTCGGCGGACAGTTTGAGGGTCTAATCATCCTGGCAGCCAAGGCACGATGGGGGCCAGAGTGGCTTCAGTTGTGACAGCAGGAGCATGGCATAGCTGGTCACATTTCACCTACAATCAAGAAACAGAGAGAAATGAATTCTGGTCTTCAACTCTCTTCTTTTCCTCCTCCTCCTCCTCCTCCTCCTCCTCCTCCTCCTCCTCCTCCTCCTCCTTCTAATTCAGTCAGAGACGCTTAGTCTGTGGGATTGTGCCACATACATTCAAGGTGGATCCTTTCCCCTGAGTTAAAACCCTCTAGTAATATCCTCACAGACACACCCAGAGGTGCATCGCCTAGATGATTCTAATCCAGTCAAACTGACAGTGAAGATTAACCATTGCAGGCCATAAGCACATAACTCTGGTCTAGGAAGTCTGCAGGCAGGAGACTCCAAGCCGCAAGAGTTGCTGGGTAGACTGAGCATAGCAAAGCCAGATGAGTGGGGCTTCCTCAAACCCTGGGGGCCTACCCACTACAGCAGTGAGTCCAGAATGTGAGGCATCGTGTCCAAAGAGATTACTCTGGGGTCTTAAGATTTAATGCTATTTTCTCTCTTGTACTTTGGACTTATTGAGAAGGAGTTAACCACCTTTCCTATTAAGATGAGGCTCTATTCTAAGCCTGTCTCATTGTTGCAGAGCCTTGGGAGGAGAGAGAGCGAGAGAGAGAGAGACAGAGACAGAGACAGAGACAGAGACAGAGATAGAGAGACAGAGAGAAGCAAGATGAACGTGTCATGTTGAAAGAAGTTGTTGACATATGTGGCAGAGGGTAGAGAAGAAATATGGGTTAAGTTAAAATGTAAGCGTTAGCTAGAAACCAGCCTGAGCTATCAGCCCAGCATTTACAATTAAGTCTCCATGTTAGTTATTTGGGAGTGGCTGCTGAGACACAGAGAAACTCCACCTACAGAGGACAGCTTGTGGGAGTAAATTCCTTCCTTCCACCATGTGGGTCCCAGGGTCCAAATTCAGGTCTTCAGGCTTGGTGGCAAGTGCTTGTCCTTTTGAGCCATCTTGCCAGCCCAAAGATGTAGCCAGACTTTCCTTTGGGCCACCAGCTCACAAATAACAACACGGAGACTTATTATTAATTATGAAAGCTTGGCCTTCCTTATAATAGGCTTTTCTCCAATTAGCTCTTATAGCCTAAATTAGGGGAAATTTGCCTGGTGGGTGAATTGTGACATAGATGAAACTCCCAACTCTGAATTTTTGAATTAGGGCTGGTATGAGTTAAGACTGGTGCCGTTGAAATAGAATGGATTTATTTTGCATAAAAGGACATGAATTTGGGCCTGCTTAGGCAGAATGCTGTGGAAAGAATATGTCCACCGAAGTTCATGCTTTGGAAACTTAATCCCCAATGTGACTGTGCTGAGAAGGAATTTCTAAGAGGCATTCAGAGTGTGAGAGCTCCATCTTCCCTTGTGTATGAAAGTGTGGTCTCCTACCATTGGGTGTTCTGTCATAGGATGATACCACAAGAAGACTGTCACCACCAGATTCAGGCACCCTGAGCTCATACTTCCAGAACTGTAAAAAAAATAAGTGTCTTTATGTTGTGGGATATTTGTTTCACCGTGTGAAGAGGTGTTTCTGCCTAAGGCCCCTTCTGATTGGTTTAATAAAGAGCTGAATGGCCAATAGCGAAGCAGGAGAGAATAGGTGGGACTTCCAGGCAAAGATGAATCTAGGCGTGCGAGAGACGCAAGCAAGACACTGAAGAATTTGGACACCTGGTACAGAGGAGAGGTGACTGAGCCATGTGACAGAGCATAGATTAATAGAAACAGGTTAATTAAGGTTGTAAGAGCTAGTTGGGGAAAAGCCTAAGATAAGGTCAAGCTTTCATAATTAATAATAAGTCTCTGTGTTGTTATTTTTGAGCTGGTGGCCCAAAGGAAAATTAGCTCAAAAGGACAAGTGCTTGCCACCAAGCCTGAAGACCTGAATTTGGACCCTGGGACCCACGTGTTTCTCCCACAAGCTGTCCTCTGTAGGTGGAGTTTCTCTGTGTCTCAGCAGCCACTCCCAAATAACTAACATGGAGACTTAATTGTAAATGCTCAGCTGATAGCTCAGGCTGGTTACTAGCTAACTCTTACATTTTAAATTAACCAATATTTCTTATCTACCCTCTGCCACATGTCTGTACCTTCTTTCAACATGGCACATTCACCTTGCTTCTCTCTGTGTCTCTTGCTCTCTCTACTCCCAAGATTCCACCCTTCTTCTTCCCAGTGTCTTCTGTGTCTTGCTGTCCTGCCTGTACCTCCTCCCTAGCTACCGGCCAACCAGCTCTTTTGTTAAACCAAGCAGGAGGCACCTTGGCAAAGACACATCTTCACAGTGTACAAAAAGACTATTCTATAAACAGTCCTCTGACTTTGATATTAGCAGTTTGGGCTACTTGGTCTTACTCTGCTTTTTAAAAGTATAGCCATCTATGGTGCCATTCATCTGTCTGGTAGTTAACTTTTGTATTCGTCCATTTTCAATTACGATAGTGAGAACCTGAGACTTTATGAGGAAAACAGACTGGTTTAGCTTTCAATTTTGCAGACTGAAGGTCATGGGCTGGGCCAGTCATTGTTATTGATATTCACGGTGGCAGATGTGGGGGGGGTGGAGAGAACTGCTTCACTCCTTCCTAGGGTCATTCCACTAATGACCCCTCCCCATTAGGCTCCATCTCTTAAAGTCCACTCCTTCTTGACATCACCACTCTAGGGACTAAGCTTCCAACGCACCAGCCTTTGGGAACACACCCAAACAATATCCAAACTATAGCAACTTCTCCAAACTCTGGCCTTCACCGCCCAAGTCTCATCAATAAAATATGCACATAGTACCTCCCATGTGTAATGTTCATTCTAAATTCATAACAGCACAGACACATGAGTGTATCAGTCTTCCTTCTAGAGTCTTGTAAGAAAGCACAGAACACACAGGAGTCTCTAATACCCAAGAGCTTGTGATGTTATGTGAAGTTGACAAGCTCTCACAGATGCTCGAGAGGAATCACTATTCAACATAAGTTACTATGTATGGCTGTTCCCTAGGTCTGTGAAGTCTAGGAGCACAGTCAGTCATTATATATATATATATCACATATATATATATATATATATATATATATATATATATATATATATATATATATATATAAATCACATGGGACTGCAAAGTCTAAAGGGAAAGAGTGAAAGAGACCAGCTTTGTCTCTGTGCCTTTATGGCTGAAGTGAAATTTGAGGAAGTAGAAGCATTTAGGATGAGCTAGACAGCAGATGAAGGAATGCTGAAGGAGAACAAAGACATAAACATAGGAATCCCAAGGATGTGGTCTGGAAGCACAGTGTTCCCTTGGCCAAAGCACAGGAGCAAGTTAGAGTGTTCAAGAGGAATTACAGCTGGAATACAAGGCTGGTACCAGAACAAGGAAGACAACGAGTGCCAGGCAAGGCATCCAAGTCCAGGTCATCGGTGCCATGCTGAGTCCTCCACACTCTGCCTGGCGGGCACATCCATGTGAGCCACCAGTTGGAATGCCCTGGGAACTTTTTGTTTCTGGCCACTTTAAGTTAGCCTGTCAAAACTTTGGTTTGAGAAATAGCAATTTTGAGAATTTTGTAAGAAATTCATGATTACTGTAAAAGACGTTGGGAAATGAGGGAAAGGTATAGAGCAAGTAAAAATTGTTCTGCACCCTAACATCCTAACCATTGGTAATGCTGACATTTTCCTGCATCCTAACATCCTAACCATTGGTAATACTGACATTTTCCCCCATCCTAACATCCTAACCATTGGTAATGCTGACATTTTTCCTGTATCCTAACATCCTGACCATTGGTAATGCTGACATTTTCCTGCATCCTAACGTCCTAACCGTTGGTAATGCTGACATTTTCCTGCACCCTAACATCCTAACCATTGGTAATGCTGACACTTGCCTGCATCCTAACATCCTAACCATTGGTAATGCTGACATTTTCCTGCATCCTAACATCCTAACCATTGGTAATGCTGACATTTTCCTGCATCCTAACATCCTAACCATTGGTAATGCTGACATTTTCCCGCATCCTAACATCCTAACCATTGGTAATGCTGACATTTTCCTGCATCCTAACATCCTAACCATTGGTAATGCTGACATTTTCCTGCATCCTAACACCCTGACCATTGGTAATGCTGACATTTTCCCGCATCCTAACATCCTAACCATTGGTAATGCTGACATTTTCCCGCATCCTAACATCCTAACCATTGGTAATGCTGACATTTTCCCACATCCTAACATCCTAACCATTGGTAATGCTGACATTTTCCTGCATCCTAACATCCTAACCATTGGTAATGCTGACATTTTCCTGCATCCTAACATCCTGACCATTGGTAATGCTGACATTTTCCCGCATCCTAACATCCTAACCATTGGTAATGCTGACATTTTCCTGCATCCTAACATCCTAACCATTGGTAATGCTGACATTTTTCCCTCCCCATTTTGTTTCTGCTCCTAAATGGGTTTTCTGGCCTAACACAATTCGAACACTCCCCTATGGTAGAAGAGTCCTTCTGAAAGCACAGTGTTGTATCAGGAACATGTGGTCTATTTGCCAGTTTTCTTGATGTTGAGCACATCAATTGTTCCTATTGACTTTGTGTTTTGTATATATATATATACCAGTTGTGGTGGCACACACCTTTGATTCCCCAGCACTTGGGAGACAGAGGATCTGTATGAGACCCTGTCTCAAAAATTAATTAATTAATTAATTAAAGTTCCTTATTGATGGACAAGAGGTTCATACACTGCCCCCCCCCCTTTTATACTGTGCACTCTTCCAAGTACTGCAGGGACAAAGTCGCATTTAATCCTTACCGTAGTACAAGGATGTCAATGTAGATTCATATCCCTATTTTACAGATAAGCAAGTTACAAGAAAGATTAGGCAACTTGGACAAAAGAGCAATACCCCAAACATCAAACCAAAGAAGATACATCTAATAAGAAGCAGCAGAGCTTTCCCCAAAACTTAGTGTCCTTGGAAAAACTGGGTCCAAAACCGTAAATATCAAGGTTACATCAGGAAACTATTTCAGAAAAATAAATGACTCTTTTTTGCTTTCCACAAAGACTCCGATGTTCAGACGGAAAACGGGTTTCTAACTTAACAGGTAGTGACTAGTAACTGTTTCTTGAAGCTTTGTGTAAGAACAGTGAATGTTCTGGGGAGGTGCCGCGCCAGATTAGTTCCCCAGCACCTCCACGCAGGGCCTAAAATCACCAGGAAACTATAGTGGCAAGATGCAGACTGGGGTGGCTTCATGTAACTACTGAGTAACTTCATCCAGCCCTGACGCTGTGGGCTCTACTTTTATCCCTGGAGCTACCGGTGGTTTGTTAGCAAGCTGAGCATTTACCCAGACCAGCTTCCTCCTTCTTCCATAACTGAATGAATGGTTCAACAATCATAGTAAGGGTTGGAGTAGCAGTTGTTGGTTCTTGGGCAGAAGTAAATCCTGTCTATCTTCAGGTAAACCTAACCCCAAAGCCTCCATTCATTCCTATGTCCTTTGATTCACAATGCCCTTCTTGCTGGCTCTTCATAAAATACTGAATGGTTAGGAAGGAGGCCTCTAGGGCAGAGGGAGCTCCATTCCTGCAAGAATGAGTCCTGTTTCCGATCATACAGTCAAGCATACCTCAGTGTGGTATGCTAACCTCCTTAGACTCGTGCATCCCCATACCTGACAGTTGTGCTCAGAGTGTGGAGCAAGTCCATTAAAACAATAATCCAGCGTGTGGGTGTGGTGGTGGTGGTGGGGGTTGCAGTCTTTTTATGCTTCCAGAAGGCTTATCAAACCCTTTCCAGAAGAGAGCTGGCAAAGAATTGTGAAGAGGTGAAACGACAGTAATTGTGGAAGGATGTTGAGTCATGTTATATAAATGGTTGGTCATCGGAGGCTGCAATTTAAAATTCCCAAATGAACCACAGACTATAAGGTGGTGGTGGTAAGAAGCACCTGAAAGGGTCCCTGTTGTCTGTCTGTCTTTATTTATTTGTTTGTTTGTTTAATTTTTGTCCCAAATTCAAGAATGGGTGAGTCTGTGTCTATAGCTACCAAAAAGAAAGCAGGAATAGGGAGCTTGGAATTCAGTGTGATGGTTTCACAATTTTTCTTTATTCCCCCTGCCCCCCGCCCTGCTCCTGCCCCCTTGGGAATGTTCCATTTTGACATAATAACAAATCTGTTTATGTTTGCAAAGGATTAGCTACGGATCCTGCTTCTGGAGGAAAACTCAGACAAGGATTTAACAAATCTCCTAAAAAAGATTAACTCCTAGAGGCCAGGTAAGAACAAAGCCACATGCATCCCAGTGTAGCGGGCCATGTAATATTGTGCAGGATCCAGTGAGTGGACCTCTGAGGGAAGAGGCCTAGAGAAAGCAAGCCCTGAGAGGGACTGGCAAAGTATGCTCTTGAAGCCCAGGACAACCTCGGGTTTCATTCTTTGGGGACAACCTCAGGTATCATTCTTTAGGTACCAGCTGCCTCTGTTTTGAAGCAGTATTTCTCTCTAGCCTGGAATACAACAAGTAACTAATCTGGGTGGTTATTGAACACCAGGGATCCACCAATCTCTGCCTCCCTAGCCCTGGGATTATAAACACACTTCACCATTCCTGGCTTAAAAAAGAAAGGAAGGAAGAAAGAAGCACAGGTTCTGAAGATTAAAATCCCTTCCTCACGATTGCAAAGCAGTCACTTTACTGAGCTATTTTATGTCTTGACTGGATAGGAAAGGAATACTACTTCCCTTTGACCTGGAAGCTATTGACTTTCCCATTTTTTATAAATCTACTTCCCCTTTTAAAAAGGTATCTCCCACTCACATCCATAGACTCCTACATCTATCTCCATCCTTGACAGTTCTGCTGGGTGTGCACTGTGATTTCACTTGAGAGACAAGGTATCTCATGGTATGAAGGCTTGCTTAGAGACTAAGCAATCATGCTTCCCGAGACTTCAAAATCTGGAGGCCCTGGTTACCTAATATTTTCTACGTGGAGACTGAGGTAACACTCATGTCCTTTCTTCTGTCCTCAGACTGGCTTCCTGTAGCTCTGCAGCCTGGATGGTCGGTCACCCAGAAACCACCCACCACAGAAGGCCAGAAATGTCTATTCTCATCTGGCATCGTTAGAACAAGTGATAGATATTAGCTTTCGAGTTTATTTACTCCTTTGACACTTTCCAAAAGTTAGTAAATTTATCAGCCCATATCAGGATGGGGGGCTCAAAGATTCAAAGATTTGCTTGAAGTGTCCTTAAGGCGTTGAAGAAAACAATGTGTTTTTGATATTTATATCTTTTTGTGAACTAGTCATTGGAGAACTACAGTTACCTGCTAGGAAATATTTGTTTGTTTGTTTATATAATGTAGGCTGGGCTCAAAGTTGTAGAGGTCTGGCTGCCTCTACCTCCCAAGTGCTGGGATTGAAGATGTGTGCCACCATGTTCAGTTCCAGACTATATTTCTTAGAGTGGAGGGAAAAGGTTGAAGATACTTTCTTTCTCTGTGAAAGAAATCTCTAGCACACTGGTTCTCAACCTCTCTTATGCTGCGACCCTTTAATACAGTTCCTCATGTTGTGGTGACTCCCAACAACAAAATATTTTTGTTGCTACTTCATAACTGTGATTTTGCTACTGTTATGAATCGTAATGTAAACATCTGTGTTTTCTGATGGTCTGTGTGTTGCCACCCACAGGTTGAGAACCACAGCTCTAAGGGCTTTCTTTGTACTACATTCTATCACAGCTAAAAAACCTGAAGTCCCCATTCATTTTTTTTAATTTTATAATTAATTTAATTTTACATATCAGCCATGGATTCCCCTGTCCTCCCTCCTCCCGCCCCCACCTCCCACCCTCCCCCCAATCCACTCCCCATTCCCATCTCCTCCAGGGCAAGGACTCCCCTGGGGATTCAGCTCAGCCTGGTAGATTCAGTCGAGGCAGGTCCAGTCCCCTCTGGACCCATTCATGTTTTTATCATAGCTTTGTTTATACAGTTGTGTTGGGAGGTGAGTCAATTCTTCCTTCTCTTTGGAATCTTAAGGGTCAGGAAACATCCTTCTGTAGAGTTATTTACATTTAGTTTGTACTTCTTAGTTCAAGAACATACTCTTAATTGAGGACTTTAATTAGGAAAATTAAGCCATGTTCTCTGTCAACGTTTTAGCAAAAGAATCCTGGGCTACTCCCACTGCCAGTGCAGCGTACTGAAATGTTAGTGATCTGGACCATGGGGACCAAATGCCATTGTTTCATGTACAGGAAAATCATGTATTTTCTGCAACTGACCAAAGACTACAGACTATGTAAAGGTATTTGTGGAAGCGTCTGTGACCAGACCTTGGCTGAGGTTAGCTATTGTTTGGGGAGACTGCCTTCCCACCCAGAGGAAAGGGGGACTGTGGGAACTTAGATATCCCAGGGCGGTGAATTCGATTCCATGAGGTTATCTGACTGCCTCATTGTCCACTGTGGGTCAGCTGTGGCTTACAGACCCTGGTCTCATGGCTGATCCCATAGTATAAGCTTCCCGGTTACGTCATTGACTTCAGCCCAGCCCCACCTTGGGCTTCTTGACAAGACTTTTTCCATATACAAACGAACTCAGGGCCTCCCTTTCTTTCAACCCCCTCCCATTTAGAACACACACACACACACACACACACACACAGAGAGAGAGAGAGAGAGAGAGAGAGAGGAGAGAGAGAGAGAGAGAGAGAGAGAGAGAGAGAGAGAGAGAGAGATGGGGGGGAGTCATATCTAGGGGATATAATGTTTCCTGAAGAAATCCCAATAAGTAATAAGTGGAGGTACCAAAAATCAATTGTAAACACTACTGTGAAACTGAGTCTAGGTAACATGGGAGAGATCACTCTGGTGGCTATACCTGTACATCAGAAATAAAACATACAACACTCTAAGTGCTGAGAATGTGACCAAAGCTTATAGGCTTCTTATGTCATCTTTGCTCAAAGGAGGTAAAAGTTCTGATGGGTGCTGATGCTAAAAAGTAGTTTCTGGAGAAGTAATGACCAGAAGGAGGCGTGAGGGAGCCAGGAAGGTTTTCTACGTTAATGGGAGTGTAGCCTGTGTTGACGTCGGTGCCGCTAAATGAAAAAAATGCAAGCCAGAGTGCTAGATGCTTAACGTTTATTATATGTAGGATATATATGTTGGGAAAGACAGTCTCAAGACGAGATACAGTCTTCAAAGGTTAGGTTTTACACTTTCAAAATCGATTAACAAGGTATCAAGTGAGGGAGGTTACAAGTACGGTTACATTTTCAAAACAATCCTCGGGATACAAACTAACAACTTAAACTAGTCAACTACTACAGGTACATTTTTCAATTGGGTGATTACAAACACAATCACCGGGATACAAACTAACAACTTAAACTAATCAACTACTACAAATACATTTTTCAATTGGGTGATTACAAACACAATCATCGGGATACAAACTAACAACTTAAACTCATCAACTACTACAGATACATTTTTCAATTGGGTGATTACAAACACAATCATCGGGATACAAACTAACGACTTAAACTAATCAACTACTACAGGTACATTTTTCAATTGGGTGATTACAAACACAATCATCAGGATACAAACTAACAACTTAAACTAATCAACTACTACAGATACATTTTTCAATTGGGTGACTACAAACAGTACTAACGGGACTTTTAGCAGCGTTGAGTACCGCATTAAGATAGACAAAGAGAATTCTTATCTAATACACTTATTTTTCTAATTCCAGTATATTGTTTTAAATTCCTGTTAAAGACATGAGCATGAGAGTCGGGGAGACACTTCTGACTAATGCCTCCAGTATTTTACTACTTAACTTGGTTACACAGTGATTTCTTTTCCTCTCAGATCTAACTGACAACTAGTTTTGTCTCTAAGATAAATGAAGTCATAACTCACATTACAACAACATCACATGAAAAATATTGAGGACTACACTAAAAATTCACGTTAAAAATGAAGAAATCAATAGCTTCACAAGGAACTTTTCCTATAAACTACAAAGTAGGCTACAAGAAGAGTAACTAAACTACATCCAACCCTGAAGGCAGGCGAGTCCCTGAAAAGAAAAGAAAAGAAAAGAAAAGAAAAGAAAACACACAATACACCGCCTAGTTCTAAATACCATACAAAGGTTACCCTCTTCTCTTAAAAATATCTTTCAAGTTGGAGAAATCCAAGCCTTTCCATCATGTCCTTCCTAGGCGGTGCTACACACAAAGTTACCTAGTCAACATCATTACAATAAAATTCAACACGATAAACCATTTACAAAATAGCAGCTGTCGTTTTGGATCTTGGTTGTGATTATATGAGAATAATATGAGGATATAATATGAGGATAATAATATGATAATAATACGATAATATTTGCAGAATACGCACGCGCTCACTAAATTTGGTACAAAGCATCAATACTAAGGATATATATTGGCACAATGCATGCAGTTAGAGAATTCTTTTTCTCAAGCTAGTAAATCGCGAATAAGCTAAAGCCCCAATCCTGTTTTCCAAAGCTTCCTCCTCCCAAACTGTAACTGATGTTTCAAACTGTAACTGATGCTTAAAGCATCTTCCGCAAGCTAAACGCCTTCCTAAGAATCAATTTATCTGAAAGCGTGATGGAAATGGGGCAGGATGGCGGTGTTGGTGCCAGTTGTAAAAACGTGGGGGATAGGGGGCAGCGGGAGCTGGCCCAGATTCACAGCGCTCACTGCTATTTGGGCTTCTGGTGGCAGCGGCTGTGGCAGCGGCTGTGGCATCGGCTGCGGCAGCGGCTCTGGCTGCGGCAGTGGCTGCGGCTGCGGCTGCAGCTGCAGTGGAGGTGGCTGTGGTTGTGGCGGCTGCGGGGGCAGCTGCGGGGGTAGCTGCGGTGGCAGCAATGGTGGCTGCAGCTGCAGCGGCTGCAGCGGCTGCTGCGGCTCAGGCTGCAGCTGAACCTGCAGCTGCGGGTGTGGCTGCTGCTGCTGTGGCTGCTGCTGCGGTGGTGGTGGTGGTGGTGGCTGCATCTGCGGCTGCGGCTGCTGCGGTGGCAGCAGCGGGGGTGGAGGCGGCAGCGGCGCTACATGCTGCTGCGCCAGACATGTGATTGTATGGGGCATTGGTTCCCCGGGCCCCATAGGGATGGTGTTAGTCACAAAACCATTCTGGGGGGGAGGAGGGGGGATTTGCCAAAACCCCAACAGTGAGGAAATCTCCAGAGAGGCAGGAATCGTTATATTCACAGCATCTACCACCAGCTCTTTGGGCATAGTGACTTTCCCGAGGCCCTCCTTAGCCATCTCAAAACATGGGCTGAGTTTGAGCGGCGACTGAGGCTCTTGCAGAGGCAATTCCTCAAAGAAACCCATGTTGCAAAAGCCTTTGGCCTCTGCTTTAATCGGCAGGCCAGCAAGTGGGGCAAATGAGGTAGAAGGAGGACTGTACTTAGGCTCCTGCAGGGTGTGGGGAGGAGAGGTGGGAACTACCCCAGGGTGCAGAGTGACAAGCTGCTCTGGCATTGGCGGCATAGGCTGGGGGACCTGTTCTGGGGGAGCAAGCACTAGACCATGAACCTCGGGTGGCAAGCCACCTGCAAGCCCGTTCTGCACGGGCACCCCTAGCTGGAAAGGAGGCATGGCAGTAGCCTTCAGCTGGAAGGACGGCGCAATGGTAGGAAAGGTGCCCATGTATTCCCCTGCCTGCATGCTCTCTTGCATCAGCTCCTGCGAGTGCGTCTTCTTGGTGTGACGAGTGAGGTGGTCTTTGCGCCCAAATCGCTGGGCACAGAACTGACACAGGAAGTCCTTGCATCCTGTGTGGACCACCAGGTGGCGGCGCACATCCTTCCGGGTGTAGAAGCATCTCTCGCAATGGTCGCACTGGTGTTTCTTCTCCCTGGTCGCATGGTGGGACTTTTCTTCCCTGTGAGCCTTGAGGTGGCTCAGCAGGACCTCGGTGCTCCCCAGCTCTGCAGAGCAGACCTTGCAGATGAGACCTCCACCGCTGGCGGAATGCAGGGCCACGTGCCTCTTGTAGCCCAGCATGGTGTGGTACTTCCTGCGGCAATCCTGGCAAATGTAGGAGATCTTGTTGGGGTCGTGGGTCTGGAGGTGATTCTTCAGGTGATCCTTGCGGTTGAATGACTTCTCACAGTGAGCACACTGGTGGTTCTTCTGGGGTGAGTGTGTGGCCATGTGTCTGGAAGCAGAAAAGGGGGTGGGGGGGAAACAGTTCACAACAGAATTAGTTTATGAACGAAGGCATGGAGAGAACACAGTCAAGATGCGACTAGTTATTTTCTCAAGGTCTTCGTGACATTTTCACTTAGCAACTACTTGGCTGTATTTTCCAATTGCATACGTTTTATCATTTAAAAGGGCAAGAATTACTAAAAGCCAGATTCAACTTTATACCTGTAAGAAGTATTGACAGATTGTTTTCCTGTTATATAAGGCAGGGGACATGGCTAAAGGGTGAGAACCAATACAACAGTCATTTGGGATATCTGAAATACACAGTGGTTTCCATGTTCTTGATGTACTTAAATATATTCAACAGCTCCGCTGCAGAAAGGGGATTTGGACTGCATCAGATGGCCATGTCATCCCATCAGATGTCTACTTTTGCCTAATAGGGATGAATATAAAGGCAGGACTGGCTTGCAAACTTGGTATTTAAATCATTTTCTATTTGACTTGGTATTAATGAGCAGGACCCCAAAGTTCTGTTCAGGGTTTTCTATTGTTGCCTTTCCCACCCATCCTTTGTAGGAGATTTAATCATCTCTCACCCATGGTCAAATATGGATAACTTAACCTGGCATTTCCTACCCAATTCTGTGCTATCCCTGAGTGGGACATAGCTTGGTAGCGGTTCATTTGTTCCTGTGGCTAAAGAGTTGACTCTTTCCCCTGCCTGGCATCCAATCTTCCCATTGACATTTACTCTTTACCTTACTTCCTTACGCAAGTTGAAATGATCTCACGATGGTTCCTTCCCTTCCCTTCTCTTATCTCACAATGCATGAACTACAGGCTTCAGTATGTCCTGTGGCTAGCACAAATGCATCACTTTTGCACAGCAGGTAGATCACCTCAAGACTCAGAAGTCTTCACGGTGCTCATTCACAGTAAGACTTCCTTAGAGGTCAGCCTGCCCCACCAAATCAGCTTTTCTGGTCCTTGGCTATCTCTTCTTAGCAGCTAGCTGTTATGGTACTGGGACCCACCTTCTCTTTCTGGGTGAGCAAGTCAGTTATTTTTTTCTTCTTCAATCTCTGCTTACTAAATAGGTTGTGATGGTTGGGAACTGGAATGGAATGCTGCCCTACCGCCTTGAAGACAAACCTGAGCATCCTGCCATCTCGCCACTTTCCAATGCCTTAAAAGAGCATGGACTCTGGCCAGGGAGGCTGGAAGAGCTGGGGCAGGGACAGTGGATAACCATACCCTGCTTCCTGCTTTGCCCTACTTTCCAGCTTGACGGAACAAGTCACTTCTCCTGAACCACCACTTCTCCAACAGTGTGTAAGGCACCAGTTATTCTTACCAGGGTATTCCTAACTGATTCCATGTATTGCAATAATCTGTTTGCTCTACTGTCTTTTTTCCTCCCTGGGTCTCCCATAGAACCCTGGGGTGGTCCCAGTGAAGCTAAGGCTACCCTCTGGGTTTCAGTGATGGTGCCCTACATGTATGCAAAATGAATCTGATGCTGAACGGGGAGCCCTTGACACAAAATCAGTGCACATGGTAGCCACTTGATATGGTTACTATGACAACCAGAGAATGGCCCTACAACAGAAGATATTTGAATTTTAAAATACAGAAGCATTTTCAGTCTCATTTTAAACATCAACTTATATTACATTATCAGTGACAGTGATGTTCTTAAGGCCGGGAGCATAATTTATATCTTCCTTTTACCTCTTTTAAGTGCCTTCCTTCAGAGTACTCCAAGACGGAATGATAATGCAATGCTGCTACCACTCAGATTGGAAGCCAGGTTTCTAATTCTCCCACCTATGCATTTATGTGTGAGTCGCCAGCAAGCTGAAGCTTGAAGGATCATTTCATGAAGATTAAACACAAGCAATATCAAGAGAAGTAGTATATACTGACAGCACTCACTGTCAGTTAGACTAGGCCTGATTGCATAGTTTGTCTTTCCTGTGGCATTCCCAAAACCAATGTGGGCAGAATATACATCTCGGGTACCACTTACCTCATAGTAGAGAGTACCTAATTGACATTAGAGAAATAATTCATACTATATGCCAACTCTCTGTTAAAGGACTCATCTGAAAACCACTGGCCTGGCATATCGTAGGTCCTCTGAAAGTCTGAGAAAATGCACACGTACAAAGTCTGGATACCCAAGTGAACTCATCTTGCTCAGGTGTCACAGTGATCACTGGAGATATGACGACTTTAAAGAGTCCCTCAAAGGCTAAAATGTACCCACACCCTGCCTTCTCTTCCCCTTCAGTGAGAGCCCTGAAGGCCCGAAGAGACACTTAAAGGTCCAAGTAAAAGCGCACACCTTCGTAAAGCCTCTCACCTCATCAATTTATATTTAGAGACGAAGGCTTTGCCACACTCAGCCTTCGTGCACTTGAACGGTCGCTCCCTGGTGTGCGAATAACTGTGGATGGTGAACTTCTCCAGGGTGAGGAAGGACTTGCCACATGACTGACAGCGGAACGGAGCCATGGCCTTTGCTCTTCACACCTTCTTTTTCAGATGTGATGAGCAAATGCTGTGCCATTTAAAGCACAGACAGAAAGAAGGTAGGGAGTCGCTACAGCCGGACTCCAGAAAGGGTAGTAGAGGCGGCAGTGCGGCCAAGCAGAGTGTGAGACACAGGAGAGATCCAGGGCAGGAAGGAGATTTTCATCACAATAGTTCGGCGTCCTGAATGGCCGTCTGTGGAGATAAGAGGAACAGTTTTCTCACACCAGCTATTGGAAAACTGTATCCGCCACCACCACCGCTTTGGAGCCAGTGACCCACAATCAGTATGTTTCTTTAAAATGGTTCAAACGGGTCCAGCTCCCCATCCTCCTCTCTTCCTTCCCGCAGTCCTTCATCTGCCCCTGTGTTCCAATGGCTGATGAGACATTCTCCCTTCTAATAAGGGCTGCTATTTTCATAGATCACGGCCATCAGCTTCATGGTTTCGGCTCAGTGTGAGACTCGGTTGATTGATTCAGGGGCAAAAACAAAATCAAAAACACACGCCTCCCTCTTGGTCGTCATCGTGTGTCACTGGTTCACAATGACCACCCTTTTTTTTATTCAAACCATGAGCTTGCCCTCTTTGTGCACCGTGAGCACAAGGGAGGTTGTGGACAACACCTGTTCAAACTCTCAGGGGATGAGAAGAAATCATTTGTATACGTCTCGGTGAATTTGTTTGCGAGATCACTATGCCCAAGGGCAGACCCAAACAAAATATGAGGACAGAGAGCCTCAGCTGCACTGGCGTGGCGGAAGAGAGAGAAAATGTTCATACGGTAAACAAGACTGGTGGTTCCAAGGAGAGCTGGGGCCCGTCACTGCACAAAATCATCCCACATTCCTCAGTTACCCGTGGGGTAGCCAATGATAGGAAATGGGCCTTTTGACTCCTCCAGCTTGTTCTGTCCCTAATCCCAATTCTTATCACCCTTGTAGCCCAGTCAGCATCCCAGAAACCCTGGATCTCCTCCTCTGGCCATAAGTTGAGCTGCCTCAAGTGTGTAAGGTAACATCGTAAACAACACAGCGGACCACTGTTCAACGGAGTCATTTTCAGGGGGGGAGCGGCTAACTTCGCATGTGGCAGTACTTTTACACATTTAGAGTACAGGTTGAAGTGCCCAAATCTGAAAAACTTCGGTGCTCCAGCAACTGAAATTTTCTGAGTTAATTTCTGATAGTACAAGAGGAAATTTTCATACCTGACTCTATAGGACCAGTCACGGTCAAGACACCAATAACTTGAAAACACTCATAAAATTACCTCAAGCTATTGTAGGAGGTGGCTATAAAACTGAAACGTGACTAAATTCCACGCTTAGGCTTAAATCCCACCCACAGGATATCTCATTATGTTATACACAAATACTTCAAAAGGCAAACAACTCTGAACTGCTCTCCCAAGTGCACTAAGGCTTATGTTAAATACATGTGAGTAGCTGTTGTGCACAGATTGGCCTTTAGGGCAAGTCTTTAAAGCTCAGCTGCCTGTAGCCTTTTGGTTATTGCTCTAAGTCTTTAGAGTTGCCATTTATTGGTAAACATTAATTTTTACTTCTCTTTTAAGGTGCCCTCAGATCAGAAGCCTAGGTGGCATGTGAGCACTGGCTGAACTGCCTTTAACTGTAGCAGTACACAGTACGTGTGCACATTATTGCAAGAACCTTGTGTTTTTTCCTGCCCCAGATGGCTTTAGTGTCTGGGCAGAGGTCATTACACAGGGGATATGCTTGTTGTTGCCTTGTTCTATCTGCTTGGAACCTATCCAGCTGACTTCTGTGCTTAGGCCTAAAGATTCCGGACTAGTCTGAAGCAGGGGCACACTGGTGTCCTCAGGCAGTACCTTGGCAACAAGGCTTTATGGTGGCTTTGATTCTAGCGACATGCATGCCCTTAGTCCTCTATTACCAAGTATGATTTTATTTGTTTTTGATTATCCGAGACAGGGTCTCACTTCATAGTACAGGATGGTCTGGAACTCAACTATGTTATGCAGCCTAGACTTGAACCCATGGCAATCTTCATGCCTTGGCCTCCCAAATGCTATGATAATTAGAGTGAGCCACCACACCCCACTCAAGAGTAACTCTAACTGGGTTCCTTCCCTAGCTCTACCCAAAGCCCTCTTGCTCCCACCCCTTATTCCTGTTTCTTATTCTAGCTCATGCCCAAGGCCCTTCCTTGAGTCATCTCCAACAGCTCTAACCACAGATTCTTTTTAGAAATTCCACTGTGTGTGGAAAGCCGTAGTACTGGGCCAGCTTAAGAACACATTCATTCAGTTGAAATTGCCTGATGCTCTTTCCAGGTCTGTTTTTTCAAAGACTAAAACACACATGGATTATACAGTATGAAATGTTTCTTTCTTCCCTCCCTTCAGAGCTAAAATAGCACTGAGCACTCATCACTTTGGAGGAGCCAGTGGGGAGGGCTCTGTACACCCTTCTCCTACTTGCTAGGCACATAGATGGCTCTTTTCAATTTAGCTAAGGAGATTTATTCTCCCCCACCCTTGCTTTAGGAGATGAACAGTGTGCCCAACATAACTTCCTGTGACGGAAGTGTGATACAAACAATGACTACCCCGCACTCCAAACATGCTGCTGGGAAACCGCAATTATCTTAAGTTAGATTTAAACAGCCACGGGCAGCCAGTGGCTACTGTGGGTGACACAGGCAGACTCTTAGATGCCCTGTCAAGAGATGAGGGGAAGCCTGGGCTTTCCTTGCACATGACTATGCTACTGATTAACCCTCAGGTGTTTTGCTGAAACACAAGAGGGATTTAGATCAGTTGTTTTTATTAACATTGGGGGGAAGGGGATGCGGTTCCACAGTTCATACTCCAGCTCTCTCCTGAATTCCAAACTCCTGGTTGATATAATCACATAATATATGTAAAATGGTCTGTGGGGGACAATGAAATGAAACAAAAATGACTCATAATCTTTCCAATTCTGACTGGACAACCTGAAAAAAAAAATCACCAAGTACATAGCAGTTATAGACTAAGAACCAGGTGTCACAGTGCAGCTAGTGGTTCCTGACCATTGAGCTATACGCATGATGGAGCAGTGATACATGTTGTCTCCCGATGCGTACACCATCAATTACTCATCATGGGAGGGACCAGCATGGACCAGACATGTGCAGAACTGAAGGCTTAGCTTCACTGCAGCTGTGAACCTTGAGTGACAACATGTCAGCACACCATGAGAACAGCAGCAAAACAGCAATTCCTCCATTTTGAAAGCTGTCTTTTGACACTACGGTGTGTCCGTCCCAATCTCTAGTTACTTCTTCCCTAGATTCCAAATACCAACAGTCATGGGCTTCGTCCAGGCCATTTCCCCCGGGGCCTTCAGAGACTGGGCACAATCAGAGCTGGCTAGATGTGGCTATGATTTACTTAAGAGTGAGGCAGAGTCCTCCAACTTCAACAGACAAGCTCCTCACAAAATAGAGCCTCCCCCACTCAGCTTAGGTGCTTCAAGAACATATTTCCCTAAAGCTTGATGATATTTAGGTAGTGTTAGACATACCCAGCCTAAATACGAAAGGCAAAACATTCTCAAATGCCGAGCTCATGAACCACACCGTGGTGAACACTCTTTAATTTCTTTGGAACATCTTTAGAGAGTCTCAGCTTCATACTACTAATATTACACTCAACATCTTTGCATATTCTATACACATGGAAACTTAGAACACTGTTTTCATGATATAATCACAAACTTCCACAAAAAAATTTCCCAACCGACAATAAACTCTTTAGACTGAGGATCAAGTCTTACCTATTATAAAAAAAGCTAATCATGTAGCTATATACACCATCTCTCAGCCACCCCTCACCTAATTCATACTAGCTGTACATTCATAATTCTATTCTTCAGTTAAAACTTGATGTACTTAAAATAGACTGTCCACCATGTAGCAAAACATCAATAATTATAACAATTGAAAGACTATCATCCACCAAGAGAGTCAGTATGCCCTGCTTCTTGACATACGGATCCTGCCTTTGAATCTTAAGCATAGTACTATTTCAACACCTGTCACCCTGGAAAGATAGTAAGTCGTACCCCCCCCAAACATCTCAGGACTTAATTTTCAGTCCCCCTGATTCTAAAAATACTGAGTGAGTGATACAGATCTGCCTGTGTGCCAAAGAAGGCTTGGCCATCTGCTTCATTCTGCCCATGCCGAATATTTGAAGGATGAGAGAGGATCAGACTGAAATAAGAATATATATATATATATATATATATATATATATATATATATATATATATATATATGGTAACAGTCAGGAAGACTGTGGTCCCTGGGGGCGAGGGGTATACAACAGTGAAGCAGAGGTCAGAACACAGATGGAGCCCCAGGACTTCCCCAGTGTTGGGAAACACAATCATCTAATGGGGGACGACTGCTTTACAGCATTCTCAAAATAAACCAGGACTTCTGGCTCCTGTGTCCATTGTCCCCAGGAATACAAAGTGAGGCCCATAGCTGAGAGGAAACGAGATTTCCATTTTGGTCTTTCACGGTATATACTCTAAGTTGGTCGGTTGTTTTCATTTGGTCTGGTTTTGAGCAGTACTACTTGGAGTTTAGAAGGTTCTGATCCAAAAATTTCTCTCTCACATTCCCAAGACTTGGGACCATTACCACATGATAAAGATCAGTTTGAAAAGGGTCTTTAACAAGGTTGAGTTTTTGTGTGTTTGCTTACTTCCTCTCGTAGTCACAAACTACGAAGGAGCCACTTGTCAAACAGAAAGGGTAAAAAAATATTTTTTGTATCTGGCTTCAGGGTACTTTTCTCAATTCTTTGAAGGACTGGATATCAAGTCTCTACTGGCAAATTAAAAATACATCCAGACGCATTAGCAGGAGAAAGAGGAAGCCCTGAAGCATCCTATCTGTTACTGCCTATCTTGTACCCTGTGCGCTCATTACATCTGTAGGGTACAGAACTTGAGCAAGGGCAGTGTCAGAAGAGGTCCCACATGCCTTGAAGTGTACACACGTGAGGCTCCTATGCTACCTTACCAGCCTTGAGACACGAGGCCCATAGCAAGGCAGCAGGCCTGTGAGTTCTCTGGAACTCCATGCAAAATTAGCATGTGTACTGGAATTCTTATGGAGAAGAGAGCCATAATTTTCTTTACATTTTTAAGGGGTTCTATACTCAAACAGGTTTAAAGGGCATTCCCTGAGGTGAAAAATGAGAGAAAAGCCTTCTGGGGTGCTGTCAACATTTCACTCAAATGTTTACAACGAACTAACACTTCCTAATTCATGTGCTACATGTCAGGTGCCTATGCTTCATCAGATCAAAATGGAAAGTTCTATAATAATGTTTTAAGCAGAATCTACACAAATTGATTTGAAGGGTATGTACAGGTGATAATTTAATAGGCCCTGTCCTGTAAGGCAGGTTGCTCACCTATCACAGGGGTTCACTTGTTGGCATATTTAAGTCTTCTGTGAAATATATAATACTCAGTAGTAAGATATTCTCACTAAAATCCCCTGACATTTGAGTTGACACATCACTTAGAAGACACTCGCCTGCAATGAACTCAGAAATTGGCTCCACAAAGCCTATCACCCTGCCATGTCTGCAGACCTCTCTCCCATGGCGGCTCAAAGGCAATCAAGGCCAAACATCAGTCCATTGGGCTATTTCCTTAATGTGCTACATTCTCTTATAGCAAATGTGTTTCCCGTCCTGGAATGCCAACCATTGCCCCTCTGCCAGGCAAACTCCTGTTTCCCTGCTCTCCCAGATGAAGGAATGAAGTCTTATGCCACACTGCGGGGTTCACTTAGCAGGTTAGCAGACATCTCCACCCACATCTGTCTGGAACTCACACACAAGGGTGGGAACCCCCCCAACTGCACTGCCCTGCTACCACCCCTGAGGAAAGGCTCTCCACAGCCAGCTGAACAGTTGGGTTTGCGGCCTATGGGTTCCTTTCAACTGTCATTAATTGTTAAGCCAATGGCGAAAGCTCTTATTTTCTTAGAAATAAAGCCCATAATAAGAAAGACGAAGTGAAGTTTTTTTTTCATCTAATATCCAAGTTTACATGGACAAAGCACTCTAGCTGCTTAGACCACAGCTTCAGATATAGAACACATTACACGACCCCGACGTCTGATAAAGGAATGAATGCTTTCTGTTCAAATAGTGTGAACACGATGGAGTTCAAGATGTGGACTGACTTCAAGGAAGTTACTCTGGCCACTCTTGAAACTCCACCAAAGACAAGAAGAGCAAATGAATCTTCAAGGGTCCTCCTGTGTTACTGGACAATGAGGCCCATGTTGATACTCCTCCTTAAGTATACAAGGCTTCCATCAGGCTGGGTTTTTTGTTTGTTTGTTTGTTTTTAATGACCCTCTACTCATAATAATAAAGGTCTAAGAGAAAGTAGCTGGCGGGGCCAGAGATGTTGAGACCATTTAGGTTTCTGCTCTGTCTCTACAGAGAGAGCGCTGGGTGGTACGAGAGAAGAGGTTCTGGTGCTACTCTGTGAGCAGAGGACTTAGCTTAGTACCTGGACCAGCGGAGAAAGCACAAGATGGTAGTCAATGTTTCTTTTCCCTAGGGTGGGTGGATGATGAAGTACGCTAGCCCTGGGGTATAGAGAGGTTTGTTTTCTTTGCGGCAGGCTGCAGCGGGACTGAACTATTCTATTTGGGGCTGTGAAGGGAGAGGGAAGCCAGCGCGTGAGGACACGATGTTCCCAGAGCCCCAACGACAGGAGCCTCTCTGCCCATCATAAATTCCCCAGCTTCCTTCAGGGTGAGACAATGAGGGGATGGGCTATAGTGAGGAAAAATAAGCAAAGGAGAATTAAGTCTCACTTACAAAAACTTAGTCAGAGGCCTCTCAGGAACTTGTATATGTACAGCGGAAGTATAAAGGAGACCCAAACGGCTAACAACTACCACCTTCGGTTGCTTGACCCACCGGCAAAGAGCAGGGTTTTGGCTTTTTTTTTTTTTTTTTTTTTTTTTTACAACTGTGATTTCTTTGTTGTTCCATTCTCATACACTAATCCTGGATTTGCATTTGTACACGTGTGCATGTGTGTGTGTGTGTGTGTGTGTGTTGTCTGCAGGTTAAGAAACCAGAAAGAGGCTCACGAAAGGGAAAGAAGAGATGGGGTGGGGGACAGCAAAAAGGAGACTATAAAGGAACACATGTGACATGGGAAGCAGAAGGAGGGGCTACTGGACGGGAGTGGGCAGCAGGAGGGAGAAGAGAATGGGGGAGGGGTGGAGAAGGCGCACTAGGAAGAACAAAAGTATACATAAAAGTGGTACAATGACTACTTTATATGCTACTTTTAAAAACTAGTTAAGTTTTTATTCGGTGGGTTGAAGACACTATCCGCCCACGCCAATCACCGGCTCTGTACACAGGAAGGGAGAAAGGAAGAAGAGCGAACAATAGGTAGAGAGGGCCAGCAAAAGCATCTTGGCTGGAATGGGAAGTATATGAACCTCAAAGTGCCCCAAAGGAAGGAGCCATACCACCACAGCTGCTTCCGGTGGGCCGAGTGTAGGACTTATCACCACGTAGGAGCGGCCTCGTTCACACGTCTGTAGCCTCCCCCCCTCCTCCCTCGCCCCCAACACCATCACCAGCCCCCTTCTCTTCCTACAGAGTGGACACAGGGGCTGGGGTGGCTCCATCCCCACAGTGTCATGGCCTTCTGAGGGTTGAGAGACGGAAGAAAACAAGAGAGGAGCTACCTTTGCAGACCCTCCACCCCCCCACCTCGTCGCACACTGAATTCTGAAATGGAGGATTCAGGAAGAAAAGGGTGAATGTTTCAAATGAGCCCAATAGACAGGTGCGTCCAGGAAGACAAGTGTGGAGTCCCAGACTCGCTCTGAAGCGGGGAAGGGTCATCTTTGTTTTAAGACTATTTCTTGATGGAGACTAGGTAGCCTGGTGTGAGATACGGGGTTGCAGAGCAAGCCCGCCAATCCAGACAAAAGCCTTTGGTATTAGAAGCAGATATCTGAACATCAAAGTCAGGGATGGAGACTGTTCCTTTGTGACAGCTGAGAACATATGCCTCCTCTCCCTGTGCCCTCCCTGCAAATCCCTTCTGACTGGCCTTTAGACCCTTGCGCTTCTATAGCTAATACTGAGAAAAACAAAAGCAATCGGGTACACTGACAAGGGGAAGCCAGATCCATGAGTTAAGAGTATCTGGAAGAAACTTATAATCTACACTGTCAACAAGAGTTGAGTGGGTCAGTGTAGCCTTAGACAGTGATCTCTCCAGATAAACAGGAAGGGACCAAGAGTGTGGGCACCCACGTGCCTGTAGGCTAGTCTGGATGATCAGAAGGTATAATTTTTTTTGCTGCTTTTGCTGAATATCTGCACAGCCCAAGTTCTGATAGCCTCCAAGTAGGCTGTTTATACCATATACAAGGAGGACGAAAGGGAGGAGCCGTGTGCTGGAGATGGAGGAAAAAGGGAAGAGCAGAGGGATGGACAGGGGATGGCGGTGGGGAGCCCAGGGTTCAGCCTGCCTGGGGGCATGAGGTGAGGGAAAGTGCAGCCCAAGAGTCCAGACTGGAGGCCCTTCAGGCACAGGAAAGAAGACTTATCTCCGGGGGAGCTGGGAGTCTGTGGAGGTCAGGGCCTGGCAGCAGCAGACTGCTTAACAGAAAGGCCATCAGTCATTGCTCTCTCTTGCATGACTATCAGAAAGGAACAGGAAATCCGAGGCCCTGCTCAGAAGCCCCTGATGAATCTTTTTCCACACAAGATTGAGTCCAGGACCAAATCACCCCAGACACACATTTGACGGGCACTTCTTAAATGACAACGTACGCTATTATTTCTAAAAAGCTCTCTATCCGTGGATGGCTTATCCAGAACTTTGAGTCTGTGCTATGAAAAAAGTGAATGTTCTTTAATCTGTCAAGCAAACTGTTCATCTAGAAATAAATCTGAAATGTAGAAGTATTTAATCATTGGACCTTCACAGCTCTCCCTGTCTCGTTCTTTGTGTTTTTTTATTAAGCTGGTAAACATTTTATTGGGTTTCTGCTTTGAAAGAAAGGGACGATAAAGAGAAGAAGGAGACAACATTTCTAAGCTCCTGCATGGCCTTCTCTAAAAAGGGGGAAAAGCTTAAAAGGAGAGAAGCACTAGCGAGGCGGGCCTCGTCTTTTTTTTTTTTTTTTTTTTTTTAACCTTACGTCTCTTTCCTCCCCCATTGGCGGCTCTGGGTCCTTTGTTTGTGTAACAGACCATTACAATCATACCCGGTTCAATGGGGGGAAGAATGTGAACTCTCTAAGTAGCTGTGGGAGCAATCCACATGTGTGGTCCCTCCTCCTGCACAGCCGGCCCCATCTGCCTTTCTGAGCGCCAAGCCTCCAACAGGGCAGGCACCTTGCTTACAATAAGCCCAACTTCCCACTGAGGCATACAGGCTGCCCCTTCCCAGGAACCCACAGCCTCCCCCTAAGCCTCTCTGCCTTCCCCACGTTGGTACACATCCTGCTTAGGCCTGTCCCCTTCAGGCCCTTAAGAGAGCTGTCTCCTTTCCTGTCTTCAGCCTGCCGGCTCTCGCCTGAATCCCAGGCAGACACATTCCAGATCTCCCTGGCTATCACATACTCTGTCCTCTGAAGTCATGTACACTATAAACAGAAGACACGAGTCAAGACTCCTCTCCTCTAGCCTCCCCAAACTAATTAACAACTCCCTGGGCCTTTGCCGGTTCTTGGCAGATAGTGCTGACCCTCCTGGTTATGAATTTCAAGTTCTCGGTTAATGAATCAAAATAGTATTTAGTAACAGTTGTCTTTCCAAAGGAAACAAAATATTTAAAACAATACTATAGTGTGTCAGTTGAGCTCATAAAGCCTTCTCACGGTATTCAGTTTAATTTCTACACAAAGCCCTACCATACAGCTAGAGGCATCAGTGCTTGTATTTGACACTCAATGAACTGATTTCCCTGTCCTTACTAATGAGATACTAGACTAAGAAAGTGCCTAGTACATGGTGAGTTCCTGGGAAGGATTAACCTTCTGCAATGGTTCTGATGAGGATAGTGTAGAGCAGAGGCTACTCCAGTAAGCTTGAGCTAAGCCATGCGCTCTTTTATTCCCCACGCAAGCTGTCTGGGTGAGCAGACAGCCCTTCAGCCATAGTTTTTTACCAATGTTTCCAGATCAATCTCTCCAATGGGTAGTGGGCTCCCTGGCTGAATGCAGTCAGCCTCCTTGGGTTTATGATTGATCCTCTTCCATGAGGGGAGAGAAACTGGACAACATCTTTAGTACACAGGTCTGTCATCAGTCTATGGGTTTTTGAACTGTCTGGATTATCAGCAGAAAATGTCACGGACCTGCTAGGTAGAGCTGGGGCCGCAGACAGGGTAAGGGGGCCGCAGAGGATGTGAAAAGTTGCTAATGGCATCACCGGAGTCCCTAAGATGTAGACTAGACTGATGCTTTGACAAAAGACTCCTAAAGCGTTGTGCCGTTTACGAGGTATCTTGCACCTCGATTGCATCCCTGCATCCCTGAGTTTACCATGTGCTTCCAAGCAACTTTGTGTTTTGAGATTGTGTCCCTGGCTGGCTTGGAACTCCCACTATAAACCAGGAAGGCTGAAGTCATAGAAATCCACTTGCCTCTGCCTCCCATATGTTGGGATTAAAGGCACGTGCACCACCACATCCAGCTCCGAGCAATTCTTATTAAACATGTCCAGAGAGGAATAATTTTTAAATTTTCATACCTTCTGCACGACCAGGAATGTCAGCTGTTGGTCAGGTATGGAGTCCTCTAGAAGTCTGTCTGAAGACTCGAACCTGTAAGGAAAGACACCTTGGACATCGTCAGGGAATGGAGCTAGAAGAACATTCCCCCATGATTCTACCACCTGAAACTTTCTTTGAGAGCACATTGCCCCCACCCCCACCCCAGTGTGGTATCAAGGCAGTTCCCTACACCGTCTCAAGTATCTCAATTGATGGTCTTAATTTAAAGTATATCCTTTGTCCTACATGCAACTACATTAGAACTCTGAAGTTTTCCCCTGCTTTCTGCAAGCAGGAAAAAAAAAACATATGAAATTGCTTACATAAAATATTCAAAACAGCACTCAGAGGAAATGGTGTTTCTTTTAAAACAACAATATTAAAATGCCGTAAAACAGGTATGCAAATCTATGCAGTAACAGAACCTGAAACAAATTATGAATCAAAAGAAAGCAGTGAGTGGGTGGCATGCATTTGCAACAGGAGTTTTATGTAAGCATATAGATTTATCAAATTTGCAGAAAGGCTGACATCCCTAAATTGAATATGCAGTTAAGTGGGTACTAAACCTGACTATGCATTAGAATTAGCAAGGAAATCTTTTTGTTTTAATAAAAACTAAAAAAAATAACAAATTCCAAGGCCACCTCACAAATCAGCAGACTGAAAGAGCATGACCAGGGCCCTGGAAATTGATCTCTTTCCCTAGTCTTCAGTAACCTGGTCCTCACACCAACCTTGTACCACCAGACACACACACATCCCTGTTCATCAATCCAGTCCATGACTTGGCCTTTTCCAACTCAGACTATTCTGCCAAATTGATTTTCGTGGGTAGGGAGGATGCCTCGATTTTCTTAACCAATATGAAAACGATTGATTGTGAAAAGCTAATTCTCTCATCTAAGTGTTTATTCAGTTGACCGCCTGTTCTCTTAATTTGATCAAAAGGTTACGTCTGTTTGTTTTGTATATAAACATCCTTTTAAATTAAAAAGTGGAAAAACTGTAGCTTTCTTTAGACAAGTTTGAAAAAAAATAATCAAATACAGTTCAGGAAAAAAAAAACTGGAGGTGACCATGAATTTGTCTGAATCTGTTTGTTTTCCATCTGGTCCTCAGTCTGCACATGTAAACAGACCATGTACATGGTTCACCTCATCTCACAACGCTCCACGCTGACTGTGGTCATTTAATTGGGTGGTCCCCAGAGGCCTGTGTTAACTTTTTTTTTCCCCCAAGAGATTTAAAACACATGAAAGCAAAAGAATAAAATTAGTCTGGATGATTCTTCATTGAGTCTGCCCATCTCCCCAGCGGACAATACTGATTTATGTATTCAGACAGGAGGGGACTCGAGTCTGCTGCCTAGGAAGGAGCTTACAGAACACGAGGTACACAAGCCAGGCAGTAGAGTAGCTTGGCTTTATTGTCAAAATATTCAAATCATCATGAAGAGAAAGCCATTCCTTTCTGCATTCAACAATACTTGGCCTCAGCGGACCCGCAGAGGAGCTTATTCTTCAGCTGCACAGTATGAGCAGCAGTGAAAGGGGGAGCCCTGGAAGGGAGGGAATCAAGCCCCTCAGACTTCACCACCTGCCCACTCAACACTGCCTCACACACACAGACTGAACAATGAGGGGGAGAACCTGGAACAGGCCAGACAGGGCCCAGGGGACCATCTTGTGCATCATGCGACAATGTAACGTGGCAGAGATGAGACCATCAAGAAAAAAAAAAAAAAAAAAAAAAAACACCCATCTCAGTTAGACAGAATGTCACTTTTCAGGCCTTATATTGCAAAAGCTGAGAAAAATCCTTTTCAAATGTCAATTAAAAAAAAAAACCACATGAGGTGAAAATGACCCTGTGAAATTAAACAATGTTAAGGCGGTGTCCCGAGTTCCAGAAGAGCAAGAAAAAAAACCACATTTTTCTAAGAAGGGAGTTTGGCATGTGGTCAACAGAATTACATTATTTTAAATGGATTTTTAATGCCATTCATGGACAACAAAAATGGACGCTTCACCAACCTAGAGTGTATGGTTTCTAGCGTGTATTTCTGCCTTCACGGTATGTTTACATTTTAGAATGTACCTTTTCCCCAGTTAATGAACTGGGTTCTCTACTGGCTGAGCATTCACCAAAGCTCCAATTGAACAAAGGGATTTCTTCCAGTTTCAGCTCGTTCATGTTGAGCTACTCCTGGCTTGAGTTAAGCAAATGCTTGAAACTTACTTTTTTTTTTTTTTAATTTTTATTTTTTCTAAGGGTCTGAGTGAGAAGGAATTGGGCAGTGCCAGACACTGGAAAACCTGCTCTAGTTTTCAGTAAAACTCCTCTCTCATGTAAAGGTGTATAGGGTTTGCTTGGGAAAGCCTCTCAGGTACGTCTTTTTTATTTTTTAAAAACTATGATCTCATGTGCAGTGGGGTCCACCAATTGGGAAGCTTACAGACAACTAAGTCCTATCACAGTGATTCTATCTTGGAAGAGACCCTAGGGGAGACCACATTCTCTTCCAAAGGATTTTTTTTTTTTAAGATGCTACAGAGGGGCAGGCTGACCAAGGGTCACATGAAATTTTAATAGATCCAGGGACCTCATTATCTGGCCTCTGCTCTCTGATTTTAGAATAATCTCTGTATTCCCCATTCATAAGACTCAAGGTTTCAAATACGTCCTGAGTTCGGAGGCCTCCCAAATCACTGTCCTGAACTCTCTTACAAATCCCAAAAGCTTCTTCCTTCCATGGATCACGAATCTTCTAGAGCAGAGACTTCCCCTCCAAACCTTCTTGTGGCTCCTCTCCACTGTCGACCAAGTTAGCTAGGGACACCACTGTACAGTCACAACTGCAGACTCTTGGATGCTCACCAGGGGAGGGCCGGGTGTTAAGTGCTTAGCCCCCTGAAAACTCACAAGAGTGAGCAGTACTCCTGTTGTATTTCTGGACAAATGAAGACCTGCAAATATGCTAACGTGCTGGGCCCTGTAACCAGCAACAGCTGAACTGGGTGTGTGATCTGAAAGGCTGTTCCGACACTCTAACCTCTAGGCCTCTACACAGTCAGAAATTCTGCACTCACCTTAGATTTGTTTTTGGTTTTTTTTTTCCCCCACGTAATCATGCTGCATAGATCGTGGGTGCTTATTACTGTTTCTCAAATCTGTTTTCTTCTTATACAATCCCCTACCGTCCAAGCGCCTTTCCTGTGGCCATTAAATCAGCATGGTGGGAAACTTGGCAATTTTATTTTGTTTTGCCAACAGGGGTCCTCTCTAGCTCATTTTAAACAGGTGGAAGCTTTCCAATCTTTCATATTTTCTCCCAGATGAAAACAGGCAAGACCTAAAGTCCATTTGTTAACATTTAAACCTGTCACAGGAATTCAGCAGGACTTATAGTAACTCAGGAAGGGAGGATGGATGTGGGGGGGAGACTCTTCCCTCCCTTCCCCATGTCACTCTAGACCCAGTTTAGAAAGGAAAATGCAATCTGTCCATGCAGCAAGGGGGCTGGGGGTAAGATCCCTAACCAGACAGCTGCGTGGGAGCATCCGTGTGAGGGAGGGAAGCTGACCTCTCCGAGGACTCCAGCCTCCACTCCCAGCCCTGTGGCCGACAGCTGCAAGGCTTCAAGTCAGCAGTACTGTGATATATGGAAGGGCAGAGGGTCAGTTCCTCACCTTCCAGGCGCCATGAAAATCTCTCTCTTGGTTCAAGAAAAAACACTCCGCTAGTGTAAGCAAGGAAACTAAAACTGGTCTAGATGGCATTCCTTAGGTTGCCATTCTGGGGGCTGTAGTCTCAGTGATGGTGACTGACCGTGTTCAGTGAGACTCAGATTTACTGGTGCCACCTCAGGAAGGAGCCAAAACTCTCCCTTAGAATTATGCCTCTCCTTTAGACTAGGACCTCTAGGACTGAAACCAACCTGTCAAAACCAAACAACAAAGGCCACCTGGGTTTGCAGAGAGAAGCACAGCCACTGAAGGTAGGGTGGCCTGGGGCAGTCCGGTGTTTTCGCACCCTAAAGCAAATAGAGCAGGAAGCCCCGGGATGGTGCGCTAATGTTAGAGTATACTCACAGGATTAACTCCTCTGATTCCTATGCAAATACCTAGAAAGGGAAAGGCATATGGTGTTATTCTAAGGCCTTTATCTAAAGCTCTGAATTGCTAAAAGCAAACAAACAAAAACCAGAGGGAAATCTACTTGGAAGAGGCAAGAGGTAGGGGCCAGAGCAACTGCGGGCTGAGGTCCAGGAAACCCTATTTCCTAAGCTAGACAGGCTTCCTAGTCAACAAGCTGGGACAGGGAGTGGTCAACTGATTTCCCTACGATGAAAATAATGGGAGCTAGAACCGAGGTGCTCTGGGAGACAGGAGATTCTACCCCTAACACAGAGAAGAAGAAAAAAAAAGTACTTGAAACCAGGTGGGTCGATTCAAAGACACTTGAGGCACTAACACCATGTCTGAGTTTGGGGGAAGGGGACAGTGTTCAGGGTTTGAGGTCAGGCAGATCTTCCAAGCAAATTCCAATTCAATCTGGGGCTGGATGCCTGAGACCTAAAGAAGAGGTTTACAAAGGCCTTGATAAAAGCTGAAGAGGGTTTGGGGTAAGTCAGGACACATGGCCACAGTGGAATGTTTGGAATGGCAGAACCCTCAACATGCTCTATAGCTAAAGAGTATGTGGAGACAGTGGGGCACATGTGGGAAGATGACCCGACACAGGAAGATGTCCCTGTGGAACAGTGAGTGACACTGTGGAGTCGGCTAAGATGGTCCACTCGGACTAGAACCCAAAGCCCCAGCTCTCTGTATTCTGAGAGGAATGGGCCTGTGCTAAACTGTACTCAAGAAGAGACGGCAGAGGAAGAGAATGTGGAAGTTAAGATACTGGGCAAGTGGGGTAAGTGGGACCACTCTGGTCATAGAGTCTAGTCTCTATGGTCACTTGCATCCCCCGCCTCCTGAGACCCAGAAGGAAGGCAATAAAGAACCAGTTAGTGGCACACCCCGCCCCCAGTAACAAGGGCAGCCACCTAAGGATACTACTCTCCCATCTGTGGTACCTAAAACCTTGGGGGGAACAAATGGCAAGAATACTAAAGAAAAGACCAGTCCACTGTACTGGTCCAGACAGAACTTTTCTGCGGCTTCTTTGAAACATCCCACCAGCCTGGTGAGCAAGAAGCCTGAAGTCAGGGCCACCAAAGGGCGATTTCCACATGTTGGAGACTGAGGTCCACACTGGTCCCTGCGTTTTTGGACTAGCTCTCCTTCATTCTAAATTACAACAGCCCTATCAGGGTGGGTCTTACTGACATGCCAGGACGTTCCTGTCACCTGCCTGTTTGGAATTCCTCAGTGGTCCCGTTAGTTTCTGTCACTTGCCAAGAGACCTGCCTAATCCGAACCACTCAAGTTTTTAATCAGGAAAGCAGTGTGCTCAGGCTTGTGTTCCAGAAAGAGACTGCACACTGTAGGCAGAGATTATGCCTCTGGATTCATCACCGCTATATACATTATAACAGGTAAACAGTAATTCCCATGGGGAGGGCAGGCGGAATATCACTACCACCAACAAAACACTGCCCACAAAAAAATAAAATAAAAATGAAAATAAATAACGGAACCATTCTGCGGTTTTTCTATAACACCATTTACAGAGTTGCCACTCTTCTGTGAATCATAACCAGCAGTTCTCCGACGCACTGTGAACTGAATAGATGGGCCAGATGAGAAGCGTTTAGAGAAAACCACCTAAAATGGCTGTGATCTTAATGTGGCTCCAATTTACATGGTGATTGTGTGCGCGCTTTATGAATCACTTTTAATTCCTGCTGCTGAGATAAAAAGAAAGAATTTTACCTTGGTAAATGCTACGTAATGGGTCAATTATGTTATTCTCTCAATAAAGTACATTTGTTATGGTATAAACACACATCATTTCCAGTATTGTTTTAAATACCAATCGGGAAGTGTGCTACATTGGCTAATTTTAATAATATTCAACACTCCCCTCTGAGAATATTCACTGCTTTCCTTTTTTTTTTTTTTAATTGCTAATGGAGATGGGAAGTAGTTTTAAAGATTTACTTATTTGTGATGTGTATGAATGTTTGCCCAAAACGTATGTGAGTGCATCATAGGAAACCTACTCCCCACAGAGGTCAGAAGACAGTGCTGGATCCCCTGGGAGAGCTGCCATGAGTGCTGGGAGCTGAGTCCTAGCCCTCTACAAGAGCAGGAAGCACTCCTAACTACTGAACCATCTTTCTAGTCCCAGGAAGTAATTTTAATGATATTCTTTAGGTAGGAATTTTTCATATCTAAAATTGGCACAATAATTTCTTTTATTATTATTTTATCCCACTGTGGGACACACATATCCAACTTAGTATAAAGTTATGCTCCTAAGATTAAAGAAGCAAACGGAGAGCAATGTTCTTTTGTAGACCCCAAGGCAGACAGTGGAGTGTAGCAGAAATGGCAGCAGTCTGAGAGGTGGATCGTTCTAGGTCTGAATGGTGACTCTATAATTTGGAAGGTGTGTTACCTTAGCCACAATGTATAACTCTAAACTCCATGAATTTTCCTGTAAAGTGGGGATATCTGCTGTAGCAGAGATGTTATTAGAATATACATCACATACCTCTAGGGGCAGAGTGATGGGTACAGAGTCCGGGTACCAAAAAGTACCAAGAATGATCTTGTACAGAGGGTAATCTCATAACAAAGAGGTGCTAATAACTTATTCGGGCACAATATGCACAATGAAAAGAAACAAATTGATTCACTGCAATCACTCTCCCACAGTGCGGATCATTATCCCATCTCTTAACGTAAGCTTTTAAAATAAATGACTACTGTGGCCTGTTTCTGTACGTCATATATGAAAAGATTCCCTAGTTCTTAAGCAGTGTAACAGCACTTGCTGTGTTTTTTAATTTGGTATCATATTTAATGACTGAAACCAATTACAAATAGGCCTGGAATGAATTGGTCTCACAAGTATCACCCAGTCCCTCACAAGACATACTGAAGCAGTTCACTAGGCACTTTTGGATTTGGCTAACTTTTCTCTCCTGAATGTGGTGGTGGGCAAAGTATGTGGGTTACAAATAGAGTGGGTTGGAAAACAGGAATTTAAATGGACACACCTATCACTTTTCTCCATTAAAATGGGTTGGACAGAGAACTAATCCATAATCTTTTTTGTTGTTGTTGTTTTCTTTTGTTTTTTGGAGACAGGGTTTTCCTGTGTAGCCAAGGCTGTCCGGCAACTTGCTCTGTAGACCAGGCTGGCTCGATCTCAGAGATCCGACTGCCTCTGCCTCCCGAGTATTGGGATTAAAGGCATGCAGCACATGAGAACTAATACATATGGAGGGGAACCCCACAAAAATGTTGGATAGGAAATCTAAGGCTGGACTCAGGGCCATTATCTTGAAATGAGTGCACGAAGCACTCATGGTTGGTTTTCTTTTTAAAAGAAGAGTTTTTCATAAGTTCCCAACCTTTTTTCCCCCAATTCTAGTTTCCATTCGGGGCCTGGGGTTCCTCAAATCAAAGTGTCTGACAGTGTTTTCTGGAATGTTATGACAACCCCTTCTACTGTGGGAGAGGTGGAAGGTTTTAGTGTGAGCTTCGACTCAGGGAGCAAACAAGAGCTGACTTGAGACTGGCCAGGGGAGAGTTGAGTGGGCAGGCACCTGACAGCTTAGTGAAGACATATTTACTTTCCTATGCAGGGGACAGATGAGCCCAGAGGACACTGGAGGCAGAGGCCACGTCAGGAGTGACAGCAACCTTAGAGGGATACATAATGGAAAAGCCAGAAAAGGCACTGAGGGGGAACAGAAATGGTATGTGTGGACACATGTCTAGGTACAAAGAACACATGAGCTCAGGGACATCATGGATGTCTTTGTCACATGTCACCCTGCCATTTTCAAGCCAGTGGTTAGTCCCGAAGTGGTCTCTGGCTTAGCGAGTCTATAAGCAGTGTGGTGAAGAGCACAGTTACGGGATCAAATCCCAGTGCCTCCTGGAGCCACACAACATTTAGTCAAGTGAAAGTCTGCAGAACTCTTCAAAGTTTTTTCATCCTCCTCATGAAAGTATCGATACATGACCCCAAGAATCTCTCAGGAAAGAGTGAAAACAGAAGCTAGCCCCCACAAAGGACAATGCCTCCTCCTAGCAGGGCTGAAGGCACCCCACAAACTCACTAAGGCAAAAACAAAACAAACAAACAAACCAAAAAACACCAGTGTTGGGTATGCTCCCTAAAGGGAAGATTTTTTTTTTTTTAAAGTAACAGCACTGATCAGGTACAATAGACCAATCAGGTTTTCCTAAAATTTAGTATTTGCAGTTGAAGCCTGCATAAGTAATTACATTCACAGGAATGTACAGGGAGCCATCAATCCCTATTCATTCAGCCACATTTAGTGAGCCAAGAGCTTTGCGAGGCTTGAAGATATAAAAATGAATACGGCACAGCTGCCTTCCTTCCAGCTAAGAGAATGCACCTAAACAAAGAGCTATGGGGGATGTGGTAAGTGCTGCGATCGAGGTATGCACAAAGGGCCGGGGCCAAGGGAAAAAGTCATAAATTCTTTCTGGGAAATGAAGCAAGTAAGGGGAGACAGCTAGGAAAGAGTGAGATATTTCCTCGAGATAAACTGGAGAATTTTCTTTACTATGTTCTGAAAAGGAAGGTAGTCATTTTGAGACTTATAAACTATTGTTATTCCATGAGCTAGCTCGCTCCACTCTCCGTCTCATTAACATTTGACACACACTTCCATTTACAACATTCTAAGACTATAAAAACCTTCTGATGAGTAATCATTATGTTCCCACAATAATCACACAACATGGGATGGTCGGTCTGAGTCCCTGGCATGAACTTAGAGCTCAAGTTCAAAGATGTTTTGAAACAAAAAAAATGAAAAACAAACTTTGGAGAAGTCATATGTAATAATATTCATGCTTCTCCTAACATAAAAAAAGGCATCACCTGATTATATCCCGGTTCACATTTGTCTTTATGTCTGTGTTTTAAAAAGAGACGGGGGGGGGGGGGGGTTGTTGAATGGACTTCTACTTCCCATCATTCATTATGCAGACCATATTCCTACTTATAGCATAGTTGTGACAAAGTCTCCATTGTTCATTGCACACTAGCCCCAAACTTAAGTCATTCTAACGTAAGCATGAGAAACTCCCGGCTCCTTTGGGGTGAATTTCCAAATTCCTCTGTGTTAAATTGAGGTCTAATTTTCCCTGTGCCTGGTTTTCACAAGAAGGTCCATTCCACCCCATGCGCCCCCTTTCAGCTGTCAATAAACAGAAGCAGTGAATTCCCTACAGCTTTACAAAGCTGGTTAGACAGAGCCATTCATTCCTTCAGGAAAACAGGGCATTGATTTCAGCGAGTTCCCAGGGAGCAGCTGAAACAAAGGGATCAAAGGCCTACCTCTCTCTCCCTCCAAAGCTTTCATTAGGCCCAGCCCAGACAAACTGCGACAGGTCTCCTTGAGACCAGGAGAGAGGGCCCGACAGACCACCTCATGGTTCCATTCAAATTCATCCGTTTTCTACATTCCAGTGACAGTCCAGAATGCTAACCATGACAAACCGACACAATCGTCTGGCATAATATACTGCTCACTAGTTCATCCAAGGTCAGAGGGAGAAAACAAGCACTGAGGGAAGTCTTAGGCTTCTAGGGCCTGCTGGGCCTCAATGGCCCTCTGACATTCCATAAATAAGCTTCTTCTCGGTCTCACTCTCCCTTTCTTCCTCCATCCTGTATCTTTAGGAGCGATGATCTCACTTAATGGTCTGAAATTTTTCATGCCACTGAACCCAAACTCTCTGGAAACTTTAATCCCAAAGTTGTAAAGGTGCCCTGGATGGCCCCATGTGCCGCCCTTATCCATCTATTCCTGTGTTACAGCAAACCTGTTACTCCCAGCAAGCAAGCTCCTGTTCGCTCCAACTGAAAACTGCCATTTCTAATTTCTAAGCTTTCCCAAAAGCACGACCCCCAGGGAAGGCCACACAGCTCAAAGAGGAGCATGGTTTGTATAAATTCTGTTTGCAAATCAGAAGTGGGACTGCAGATGGAACAGTTACTTTTTTTTTTGTTTTGTTTTCTTTGATCCAGGGAATCACCCAAGCTGGCTAACCAGGTCCTCAATAGCGGTCTGTGTGTGAAAGAGTGTTTGTGCATTTGTGGGAGTGAAGAGGGCTAGCCAGGAGCAGGGTGAACCAGAGGGAGTCTAAAAGAAAATGTGTTTTCCCAAGGGGGGTTACCTCTATTGAACAAACATAATTAAAAGGGTTTCTAAATTTGCCCTTGAATTCAGAACTGCTCCTTTGACGCAACCCTCCCAGAACCCTGTTCATGAAATGTGTTCATTTTCTTGTGGCTCACTCCATGTCTGTCACTCACCCTGAGTAAACACGAGGAGAGATGGGGTTACCTTTCAAAATTGCTAAACTGAAAAGAAAATAAACAATATGGGAAAGAAAGATAGGGAAAGGCTACTACTTCTTGACGCAGAGCACCCCCTTCCCACAGGGCCACACCAAGCGTCAGTGCTGTCCCCGGGGCTCACCACAGATTTCCTGAGCCCTCAACTCACTGATTCTTGTCTCTCTTTACCTACTGAAGAGGCACCACAGAGGATACTGAACAGCCCTCTGTGAAAGGCTTGAGCTTACTTTCAGGGCGCGACAGAAATCAGCCAGGGTAGACTGTCATAGCACACACCTAACATCTCAGCGTGCCACTCAGACACTGGGGCTGTTGGGCCACGAGTCCAAGGCCAACCTAGGCTCTATGATGAGACCCTGTCTCCGAAAACTAAAAAGTGGGGAGGAAAGAAAGGTGACTTGTGACGAAGAAAAGTGGCTGTTACATCAATAATGCTGAAGCTAAATCTGGCCACTGACTCATTTTAGGTTAAGGGGTTACACTAACGTCTCTGTCTTCTTAGCCCTCTGAAATGGAGACAGAAATATCTGTCAAGAATCTTTTTACAAGGTACTGTGAAATTAGCATGCCACAAGAACTTGCTTCATTATAGGAAGCCAGTCTTACGAACAGCTTCATGTAATTATAGGTCACTCTGACTCAATAGAGGTTCTCTGGAAACTCATTAAGTTCCTCTAAATCAAATTATTTTTCAAAAGTGCTCATGAAATGTACTACTTAAAGAAAACCCGTGGCAAGGGTCAGGCACACTCATCAATTCATCTGCCTACCTTTCAGAAGCATTTGCAAAGAATGGAGATCTTACAACTTGTTCTTCCTCATAACTACCTGAGACATTATGAATCTGTTTTTCAGAGGGGAAGAAAATGGGCTCTAGTGAGGTGGAGGGACTTGCCGAAATCGTAACAGTAGCAGAGTGGAAGCTTCAAGTGTTCAGTCTCTAGACCTCACACTGCTCCCATTATACCCAGCTACCATGTTCTCTGGATATAACTACCCACTGAAGCCCTCTATCCATAACTACATTTAATAACCAACCATGGTACTACTCTCAACAACCCGTCCTCACATCCAACTTTCTGATTTCCATATCTATCCATCCATCCATCCATCCATCCATCCATCCATCCATTCATCCATCTATCCATCTATCCATCTATCCATCTATCCATCTATCCATCTATCCATCTATCCATCTATCCATCTATCTATCCATCCATCCATCCATCCATCCATCCATCTATCTATCCATCTATCCATCTAATCTTTCTAAACTACAGATATGGGAGTCATATTATAATAAAGCTTCCTTCTAAATCCTTGTTTCTCAGTTAACAATCACCCTTGTACCATTTTTGATTTTGACACAGAAGACTTTCATAAGGTAAATTGAGTTTAAAGATACCAATTACTGTTGCTGCCCAGGGTGCCTTTATTTTCATTATGATAGCAACATCTTCTGACAGTTCCTAAATCAATATATTGACTTTTGTGCTGAAAAGTCATGTCTCACCTATCTTGGGGGTCCCAGAAACCAGACACACGTGATACAGTCTCCAAAGTTTTTGTCTTACCATGCTTATTCTTAGGATGTTAACTGACATTATGTGGCAAAGGGTACTAGAGTCAAACATGTCCCCCTGTGATGAGAGAAGGCAAAATACTGGGGAGGAAGAATTTTTTTAAATGGAAGAAAAAAAAGAAATATCAACTTACAAAAGCCAATGACACTGGGTACGAAATCAGGCCGGAGCAACCTGGAAGCAAACAAAAAGTATCCATGAGCATCCTACAGACGTTGAGCGTGCATTGGTTATGAGTGACTTTTGAGACTGTTGGAGATTTGAGTTCAGTTGTTTAAGACGGCCTTGACTTAGTTTCCCCCAGCATCAAGAGTTCACAAAACTATTAAATGTTACAACTAAAACTTGGTTAACACAATTCAATCTTTTGAGAGTTCTCCAGTTTGATCAGAGGTGTGCATTTACTTCTGTACAACTCTCCTATAGGATCACATCACCAAAGTCAAGATCTAGAGTAGGTCCACAACCACAGGGGGCTCCCACACGGCTTTTTCACAGTCACAGGCATAACTACCCTCATCAAGCTGATGTGTTTTAATACTAAACATCCATCCACTCATTAAGAAAAAAATAAAGGCATCATTCATACTTAAGAGACTATTACCAAGTGGTATATCAAATCATGATTAAAGAATTCTGTTTTTATGCATTAGAATCAGTTTTAGTTCAGAAAACAAATTTTCTTTCTTCCCATTGCTATTGCAGGATAAACCATTTATTTCAAAACCCTAACAGTGAAAGTGGATATGTTCTCTAAATTCTCATATTTTCAACATATCTCTAACAAGAAACCTTCAGACATTTACCATCAGACCATGTAGGTCTTTTACATATTACTTCATTTAATATACATAGCGTTATCACCCCTGTGTGACCCAGGAGGAAACTAAGACCCTGGGAGGCTGAATAAGTTTTCTATGGCTATCCTAGCAGTGTTTGGGATCAGAGAGTTGGCATCCAGGCTCAACTATCCCTCAAGAGAATCAATATTAATAACATTAAGATATGCTGTGTTGTCACCACAAAATTCCCAATTATGGCTAGGCTTTACCTTAACACAGAGAAATTGAATAGGGGGAAAAAATGCCCCCAAATAATGACATGAGTGTTTTGTTCTTTTGTGAGACAGACACATGTTATATAACCAAGACTGGCCTCAATTCTGCTATTCCAGCCTCCCAAGTGTGTGCGCCACATTATCCCAAACAGTAATTTACAAAATGAAAATAGCTCTTTATTCAAACACAAAATGATAGAAAATGGTCAAAACAAAACAAAACCCAAAGAATAGAGCCCACGGGAAGACCCTTATTAGAACAACGAACTGTTCAGCAGCCCCTGAATCGCTATCCCAGTGATGTCAGGCTGTCGCAGACACGTAGCCAGGCTGACCTTTGAAAAAGCTCATTCAACTAGCCAAGGTGATGATGAGAAGTGAAATTCTCAGTCACCGATAAAAAGCTTCAAAATTAGGCTCTTCAGCCAATAGCTACATCTAAAAGCCTAAAGGTAACGTCTAGATAATGATAATAATTCAGCAGAATACTGATCAGGACAGAATTTCTGTAGGTTTATTAGCTTAATGACACAGCATTATTACTGAAGATTAGCAGCTATTTTCTCGTGCAAAACCAAACAACACATTTATGCATAGCTGTGGCAAATTGGCCAATTCAACAATACTTAAGAGGTACCTATCCAATAAGCCACTGATGTCCTGTCCCAGATCCTCGGGCTAGCCTTTGTTTACAAATGTCTCCTTAATGGTCTAGGGTCAGGAGGTGGCCAAGGGAGGCAGACTCATTACTAGCATTGGTTGCTGTGCATATAAGTTATACATAAAAACAAGGGAGTATGATGAGTTTCACCTCCACAGGAGGCCACATATTCTCATTCCTCATTTTAAGAGACGGAGATGACTCTACCTCATCAACATTTTAATCTCTCAGTAGCTTTAAAATGCTTATATTTTATTCCATGTATAGAAGTTATTATTAGTTAATGTATTTAACTAAACTTTCTAGTAGCTCTTAGTTACTGAAACAGGCCTTCATCACTGTCTGCTTACGGTCACAAAGACTCCAGAGACTGTCCAACATCATAATGCCTCCCCATACTGTGGTCATTCCACACATTTCTTCTCTTCCAGCTGCCCTTTCTACTCCCAATGCTTATACACATGGCCACCAACATCCTTGCCTCATGGTTCACAGAGGAAACAAAAGCAATTGACGAGGGTTTCTCACCCTTCTAACTCTAAACATACAGACTTCCCTCCAACCACAGGAGAACATCCTCCTAGAACCAGAAGCCCATCTCCATCTTTCCACAGTTTTCTCTGCTTTATCACTCCCTTCCTTTCCACTACAGCACACGCCCCCACTATACAACATATTCCGGCATGTCCCAACTTTAAACACAAACATTCCTTGACCTAATGGTGCCCTCCAGCTCTGATTCAACTTCCATCCTTTCTCAGAGAAGCTTCTAGAAAATCCTCATTGCCTTGCTTCCTACTCATTTCCTAACCTTCTTTGAAACACTTTGTCAAAGAATGCTTATTAATGCCATCAAGGAATTCTTATCCTCCTTTTAAAAATTGGGAGATTGGCACTTAAGAGAGGTCATGAGGTTGAGCATGAAAAGACCTTCCTTGGAGCTACCTGGGAGCCCAGGGCTGACCCAAAGCACTCTCTCAGGACATCAGATTAGAGACTTTAAACACCCCTACACCTCCTTCCTCTCTTATATCATCCTCCCTGCAGAAAAACCACAGACTTATCCCTCAGAATAGCACTAATTTTTTTTATTATTTTTTATTTGAGAAAGGACCTTTCTTTACTTATATTTCGGTGTTAACTTATTTGTGTAAATTAATTTTCTTGGCAACCTGAGGAATAGGTGATTCTATTTCCTTAATAAAATTCAACCATGGCTGAAAGGGAATAAAAATCTTTCCCTGTCTCACACTAAGCAGAGCAAGCAGTTGACTTTGATCACCTAGATTCCTGACCACAGATTCCTTGCCCTTTATCATGGCTCCTTTCTCTTAGTTGTTCCCATTGGATGGTGACATGATAAGAGAGCCACTCTGAGATCTATGACCCAGTCCTACTACCTCCATGAGATAAGAGAATTTAGAGTTGATGCAAATTCATTATAAGGTCTCAGAAGCTTATTTAATCTATCACAATGGGACTGTGAGGATTTGCATTGTCAAGATAAGATCCTCAGTTGAGGTGATCAGGGCATTTACCTCCCCTAGCTCTAACTCAAAGCTGACTAAGCATTATGGAGCTTGGGACTGGCCTAGCAGTCACCCCACAGCCTACCCTCATTTTTCTAGGCACAAAGACACTGTGCTTTCTCAGAACTTCCACAAGGCCTGGGTGAACAGTGGATCTGCCTCGAATCCATGCTTCCTTCTAGACCTTCTCCAGCTGCACAATCTGTGAGGCAGGACCATGCAACTAGTTCTAGGCTATGAATAACCAGGTTAGCTACTGGCAAAAGAGTTATCAAACATAATTTCCCCGCCACGTAGCCAAGAAGACCAAGCATTCCAAGAAGCGTACAACTATAAGATGGTGGTATGTTAGAAGACTTGAGTCTCCCTGCATGGAACAAATCCATAGTGGATATTTGTATGAGCAAAAAAAAAAAAATTTTTTTAAATTAACTTTTGAGTAAAGTCACTGAAGATTGTGAATAGCTTGTTATTACAGGATGACTTTAACCCATCCTGACTATATAGAACATGGTACCAGAAGTAGGTTTCTGCTTTAGCGAAACTCCAAATATACATAATCTTCATTTAGTGGTCAGGAAGCAATGAGGCAACCGACCTCAAGAGACAGAGAGATGCTACTGTGTTTTATATAGCAGTAAGACATGGGGTTGAGCCTTTGCCTCTGGCAGGACAGGGCATAGATCTCCTTGCCTAAAGACCTTGTTTGTCATTGGCTCTGAGAGAAAGGGGGGAAAAAACCAAAACACTGGAAGTCTGTACCTGTCACTGATGCATTCTTCTCAAAAGGGAGTCCAAAAAAGCTGAGTTCAGAAAAACTGGATCAGTTTCAAAAAAAAGGAATGGGAGCCAGGCATGGAGGCTGAGTCAAGACCATCATCGAAAGTTCAAGGCTAGCCTTCACTGCATGGTGAGACCCACTTAAGAGAGGATGTCAGAAAGATTGGGAAGGGCCTAAGTTTAGGAAAATGTTGCCAAATTAAACTGCCTCCAGGACACATGGCAGCGAATGGACTACATAAAGGCTAAGCTTCCTAAGAGAAGCCAGGGAGACCCAGACACCTTCACTGACAGTCTAAGAGGAGCCATAGAACTGAGACACCAGATCTACGGCATTCATCTCTGGACTCCATATCCAAAGGAAAAAAAATCAAGGGTATGTTTATTAGCATACAGGACAGCCTGAAAATACAATACATAAATAAAGACATAAGAAACCATCCAAGTTTGGAAGTCTATTGTGCTGCCAAAGACAAAAGCCTCTCCGTTGAAGTGTTAAAATGACCCTTTGGCTGGCCCTCACACTTCCACTTGTAGGAAGTGAGTGAAAAAAAAAAAGTTGGTTAGTCCCCAAGTGAGGCAATTGCTTTAACCCCCACTTCCAATGTGACTGAGAACAGGAAGATGCTCCAAACAATGACCAGACAGACTCAGAGGCCAGGAAGAAACATTTTGCTTCCTTTGGGGTATCCTGTTTCAAACTTGCTACAGGTCAATCAATGACTCTTTCAAGTATAAACTTAAAATTAAAAAAAAAAAAATCAAAGACTAGGTTTGGATCTGTATATTATTTTAATAAATCCAAAGAGATGTCAGGAGTGCCTAATTTTCCTGTACATCACAGATTTCAAAACCTCACACTGAATGGCATGTCCCTATGTTCTACACAGCATCCTCTGGGGCTGTGAGCATCTTTCGTGGGCTTTTAAAAAGCAATTCTCTAGATTGCAGCTTGAACCACCTCTTTAGAGTGCAACAAGGTATTACACTAAAAGCATATGATGTAGACATACTCTACAGAAGGCCAGCCAAATGAACAGCTCCACCTCACACAAGCGCTCAAAACCTCAACCAGGAGCCAAAGTAATGGCATTGTAAAAAATAACTGACATTACGCCTGAGAGATATATGATAGGGGCTGAGAGACAGCATCATAAACACGAAAGCAGCTAATCTCCATTTCAACATTTTACTGCTCTATCTGTGGATGACTCAGGTACTGATGGAATGAGTCCGAGTCCCTCACAGTCCCTATGTCAAAGTGTAACCCCAGGTGAGAATGCACCTAAAGACAGCACTGGTCCAGAAGTAGTTAAATTTAGATGAGGCCAGAAGGGTGGGTCTCTATTCCAAAGGATTAGTGTCTCACAAGAAACAGAAGAAATGAAAGATCACTTGCTCTGATCCTTCTGCCTTTACCTCCTGAGTGCTGGGATTACAATGTGAGCCAACACACCCAGTTTAACATTTTTAATGTTTGGGAAATTATTTTTTTAATTTAATTATCATGAAGAGTTCAAGTTCCCAGACAAATAATCCTAACAGATTTTTTTTTTCTGTTCACATTATTAATCAGAAAGCAGGGGGCACATACCATGACACCCATGTAATGGCCACAGAACATATGGTAGAGTTAAGATTTTGCCTCCCACCGTGTCCCCAGGGTCAAAGTCATCAAAATTGGTGGCAGACATCTTTACTCACTGAGCAAGTCTACTGATCTTCCTGACTTCCTGACTCAGATTCCAAAATATTGGGATGTCCACCAACATGCCAAGCTCAACAGACTTAACATGTATTTATTGTGTGTGTGTGTGTTGTGTGTGTGTGTGGGGGGGGGGGGGGTAATACAAATGCCATGGTGCCCAAAGACAGCAAAGCAAAAAAACAGAAAAACATAAAGAAGTTGGGGAAATTGGGCTGAAGTTGTTAAGTCTGTGGCAGGGGACCTGCCTAGCATTTTCCAGGCCTCGGGTTTAAATCCCAGCACTGCAAGAACACATAAAAAAAAAAAATGAAACAATGAAATATAGAACAGAGTGTGGTTCCTTTGGTTTTTCTGAGCCCAGTGAAGAACATTGAAAACTTATCCATCAGTAACAGTAAAAACTAGACCAGAAATCTAAAGGAAGCCAGTGTCTGCTGGTTAGTCCACACGAGTGTGGTCTCGAAGGGACCCTGGCAATGAAGGACAGCCACCTCCGTGTTTGCTTTGCTGTAAATATTTCTGCTCCGTAATTTCATTTATTTGGCCATTTATTTTTAGCACCAAGGCAGTCCAGCATAAACAAGCAAGAGCAAACCAGTTTGGCAACTTACTAACTATATGGTGTTGGGCAAGCCTCTTGATCTCTTCCCTGAGTTTCTTCACAATTGAAAACAGAGATAATACCCCTTACCTTGCAAAACCAAGCACAATTATCATGGGCATTTAATAGCGGGGAGCTATTTAGCAACAGTGTTTTGTATGCTAAGTACCATGCAGGGCGTTTGAATAGAATCTCTAAGAACCTGACCAGCTGGAAATGACATTTAGATAAAAAAAAAAAAAAAAAAAAAAAAAAAAAAAAAAAAAAAAGATGGATGATGACAGCTAACAATTTAAGAAGAATGATAGATCACAAATAATAGGGCTCTGATCTAGCTAGAAGGATTACAGCGTATCCTCAGAAGAGGACCTAGAAGGTGTCAGTTGCAAATTAGTTGAGGTGAATGTATTAAAGGTAGGGGAAATGACAAAGAGAAGAATGTATCTATTGACCCAATAGAGGGGATCTTCTGGAACTGGTGAGGCGTGAAGGCCACCTGACCACTGGACCCAGTCTCAGAAGCAGTACATATGGGGAGGCCAGACAAGAAAGCCGGGAGTGAACACAGAGGGGCAACTGCCAGGCTAGGAACAAAGAAACTCTGCCCAGAAGAACTGGGAAGCCAGAGTGTCTTAGCCAGTAGTCATCCCACGCGATGAGGAGGGAAGAAAACTGTACAGCGGAGCGAATCACACAGGGGCCTAACGCTAAGGGGCTGATAGGCGTGCAAACAGAGGAAGAAGTTAAAAAGCTTAGTTCTGTCAATCAAAAAGATGAATGACGTTTCCCACACTGGTACAGGTAGGTCCATCTCTCAGTATTCAAGGTAATCCTTACTGACTCCTGAAGTTCTCAAGGATGTGAATGCATTCAAACCAGCAAAACACACTCCTTGGCATGAAATACTGCTGGTGGATGGCTCTCTCTCAAAAACTCTAAACACAAAATGAAGAAATCCAATGTATGGATAACTCAATAAAAGGTAGACTCACTTTCCCTTTCTGTAGAGCGGGAAGCTAGCTCTATCTCTAGCGTATCAAAAGACTCAGATAAAAATTGCTCCACAAAGCCTGGAAGCTTGCCATCTTGGTTGCCAAGTTCTTGTGCAATACTGGTTTGGGAATCTATCATTCATTATGTTCTTTGCCACAGTCAAAGAACAGTTGCTTTATGACTCATAAGTATTACACTAGAAAGTCTATTAAATCCCAATCATAGATACATGTCCAAGGTTTACTTAAGACCATAGGCTGGCTTGATGACTAAGCAATGATTAAAATAAACTAATCTTAACATGCTAAGAAATCAAAGAAGAAAACAAAACGAATGCTTCCTAGAGGATAGGAACAATTCATAACTCTTACTATATATTCACTCAATACTCTCACCAACTTTGCAGGAGAGATCCCCTGTTTTCCATATTTTGTAGATGGAAAAAACTAAGCTACAGAGAGGCTAAACAGTTCCCCAAGATTATACTACAAAACAAAAGGAGAACTAGTAGATGAACAGAAACAACTGGGCTCCGAGATCCAGGTGGACTTAATGCAATCCGTTTTCATTTGTGACTCAATAGCACTGAGTCCCGGTGGGGCACAGCACTCCCATTTAACTTAGAAACAAGGTAGGAGCCTCTACAGTTACAATGGCTAATTCCTACTGTCCTGTTATTCTATACCCCAATCCATGACATCAACATAACTGGGAAAGTACACAAGTCTAAATTAAAAGATATTCTACAACATGCATGATCTAGATCCTCCAAAAGTGGGAAGGTGACAAAGACTAAGAAATTGCCATAGGAACAAAGCACGGATGTGACAGCTGAATGTGACGAGCTACGTGGACACTCACGAGACAATTGGCAATCTGAATAGAGTCTATGGCTTAAGGGATTATGCCAATGTTTAGTTAATTTATTTTGGTAACTGTACCATGGCTATATAAGATGTTAACGAAGCAGAGTATATAAGAATACTCCACTAGCTTGGTAAATCTAAAAAGTCTCTAATTCTAATTTTTTTTTTTTTTGTAATTTTGTAACTGTTTTAATTCAAGGCTTAAATATACCTTTTCAATCTCTGTTTCCTTTTTCTTGTCTTATTATACAAGCAAAAACCTCCAAAAGACATTTAACAGAAATATTATGGCTAGACACCCTTTTAAAAATTATTTTTATCTTTGCATATGGAATAATTATACACTTAGGAAATCCTCCCAAAAATATACACTACTCAAATAATGAGTGAATTTGGCAAAGTCACAAAATACAAGATCAAGACACAAAAATTTACTATTTTTGTACTGATCAAGATAAATGGAAAGTAAAATTGGGAGAAAAAATATAACAGCATAAAATACATATGAGATAATATAATATCTAAATAATAATAAAATATAACAATATGTAAATCCTCTATATAGTATAGCAAATAACAAAATAACACTAAGAGTAACCAAAGAATTTACAAAATGGAAAGGTATACTATATATTTATGTTCATAAATACTAATGTTCCATTATGATATTAATAGATATGGCAATGGACAAGTTTCTAAAAATTATTCTGTAAAGTTAGTACAATAATCATAAATAAAAGTCTGACAGATTCTTTTGTTTTGTTGGTTTTTTTTCGAGACAGGGTTTCTCTGTGTAGCTTTGGAGCCTGTCCTGGAACTCACTCAGTAGACCAGGCTGGCCTTGAACTCAGAGTGCTGGGATTAAAGCAATGGGCCACCACGCCCAGTAAGCTCATCCTAAAGTTTGCACAGAAATGCAAAGAATTTCTGTAAGTTCTGGGGGGGGGGGGGAATCGAAGGCTGGAGAGGGGGCACAGTGGGGAAAAGACTTTAGACCCCCAACACCCACATGAAGAGTCAGGCCTGGCCCCACTCATGTGTAACCTCAGTAGGGTAGAAGGAGAGACAGGGCTTGCCGGGAGAGAGTCTAGGAAAAGGATGAGCTCCAGGGTCTCTGATACAGCCTTCTCAAACGCCAAGATGGAGAGAAGCAATTGAGGAAGACACAGGTCAACATCTGGCCTCCATATTTGTCCACCTGATGTGTACACGTGCACACATCTCTCTCTCTTTCACACACACACACACACACACACACACACACACACACACACACACACACGGGGGAGAGGGAGAATAAGAGAAGCTACTATGCCAAAGGTATAGAAATGTAGCTTAATTGTAAAGTGCTTGTCTAAGAGCCATGAGGCCCCTGTGTTCAACACTTAGCACTGAGAAACAAAAACTTACTGTAAACTATATTAAAAACAGCCTGATACTAACTCAAGAATTGAAAAGCAATCTAAGTGGAAGAGAAAAAACATTATGAAATAGGCCCAACCACATGGTCTTTCATTGTTCAACGAGGACTCTGCTATCATTTGATGAAAACCAGATTTTTTTTTTCAATTAATTTATAGAGTGGTTGTTTGGCCACATGGAAAAACGCCATTTTGATCCTGCCTTAACGCATACACCAGGATCAAATAGCAATAATCACAGATCCACTGTGAAAACTAAAAATACAGACAGACCTTTAGGAAGAAGCCACAGGTAAATGAGATTGTGAAATCATTTACGGGCAGGGCTCATGGAAACACTACTGCCCCTTCCCCCACCCCCAAAACACCCTGATAGACTGTACTTCATACAAATAATTCTATCAAAAGGAACCATTAAATTAGGCCAGAATGTGAATGTGATTCAGTGATAGAGTACTTCCCTAGCCTGTGTCAGGCCCTAGACTTGAGCCTCAACACACACACACACACACACAGGTGGGTGGGTGGGGTGGGGTGGGGGAGGGGTGGGAGGGAGAATTAGGCAAATAGAAAACTAAATTCTAGAGGCAAAAAAATATTTGTAGACTAGTAATATGGCACAGGCCTTTAACCTCAGCACTCAGGAGTCAGAAGCAGACAGATCTCCAAGAGTTCACGGCCAGCCTGATTCACACAGGGAGATTCAGGCAACCCAGAGCTACACGGTGAGACCTTGTCTCAAAAAAAAAAAAAAAATTGTAATCATGTACCTGGTAAGTCTCCCTTCCAGACTATATTAAGAATTAAAACACAAATTTAAAATTTGCAAAATATTCAAACAGGTACTTCTTCATTAAAAAAAAAAAATTGTGATGTTCCAGCACCCAGAGGCAGAGATGGGAGTTCAAGGCCAGCTGGATTACATCTTAAATTCTAGACTAGCAAGTCTAGACATAGTAAGACCCTGTCTCAAAAAAAATGTAAATGCTACTCATTATAAATACTCATAGAAATCAATAAACCTGCACAAAGGCCATAAATCCAACCTCTTGGGCTATGCAGATTGTGTGTCCCTTATCATTTGAGGTTTTAAAAAAAATCTTAATATCCATAAGATATTTTTGGAGTGGGACCTAAGTCTACACATAAAATACACTTAATTTACCTACTTATTTGTAGGGCTGGGTATTGAACCCAGAGCCTCAAGGGGTGCTGGGTATGCATGTACCTGAGTTACACAGCCCCCTTCAGTTAGGAGTCATATATGCTTCATACATATAGCCTGAAGGCAATTTAATACACTATTTTTATTCATTTGTGCTTGACTGAGACTCCTCATGTGCAGCCAGGCGTGGAATTCCCCACTTGTGGCATATTAGTACTCAAAAGCTCAGCAGATGGAGCAATTCAGAAAGACGAGGTTTTAAGATGAGGGACATTCAACCTGTACCCAAGAGACATATCTCCACCATTTGGGGCTGGAGATATGCCTCAGCAGTTAAGAGCAAGTACTGCTCTTGCACAGACCCCCATTTCAGATCCCAATACCTACTGGAACTCCAGCTCCAGGGGGGATCCCAGCGTCTCCAGCTTCTGCAGGTACCTGCACTTACCTGTATGGAACTCATGCAAACACACACACACACACACACACACACACACACACACACACACACACACGCATGCATCATGGAAATAAAGTAAATTCAATTGAAAGAAAGAACATCGTAGCAATTCAATTTGTAACGGTCCAATATTGAAAGCATCTCAAATGCTCATAAAAAATAAAATGGCTCAAGTGTTAGTCATGAATACTGTTGAAGAGGGGCAAATAAACTTCCTGTTAATAGCCAGAAAGTAAATACTTTAGGCTTTGTGGGTCAGATGGTCCCACAGTAATAAACACAGAAACAGGCTTTGGCCATGTTCCAATAAAAGTTGCTATGTGAAAATATGAAATGGGCTGGAATAGGTTAATAGTTTGCCAGTCCCATATATAAAGGGGGGGGGACCTTATAATGCAGTATGAATGGCATTCAGGAACACAATGTGAGGGGGAAACAAAAAGAAAAGGAAACTACATTTTTCAAGTTCCTGATGATTGAAATCAAGACAGTAGAGTGGGGAGTCAGTGCTCCATAGGAAGGAGCAGGGATGAAAAGGGCCTATGACCTCATCTGGATAGTCACACAGGCATATATATACATTAGGCATTTCATCGGGCCACACCCTTTATTTTTGCCTTTTCCATACTTTGTATTTGCAAGTACATTGTAGCTCAATTTGGAGAAAAGGGCAAATTGAATGACTAGAATATTGATCTAAAGAAATAATATCCAGAATTCAACAGGGCTTAAAAAATATAAAAGCCAGATTAAAAAAAAAATACATGAAGGAGTTTTATGTGGTTCCTAACGAACAGGAAAAAAAAAATGTAGGTGCTCAGGGGAGAATGGAATCACGGGGAAAACTTCCCAGGCTTGAAAAAGAAACTTCATCTCAAAGTGTCAAATATGTGTGCACACAATACACACATTAGCTTGTCCAGAAAGCCTTTGATTTCACATTCTTTGTGATCATATAAGGAACAATTAAGACCAGTCAGCAGATCAGTGGTATTGACATATGTGCTGACTGGGGAGCAGGTTGGAAGTCAGGAACAAGTGGGACACTTCGCCAGCCTTCCACATTGGAGCTAGAGAATATCTCTGAAGACTCTCACAGTGAAAGGAAAAAATAAAAAAAAAAATACAAGGAAAACATGTTTAATTCTTAAAACAGGACCACATACTACATGCAAAGCAACAGCATATAAAAAGCTGTCATATTTCCAGATGACAAATGGGTACAGAGCCCAGAAGCAAGCCCAGGCTAATCTGAGCATCGCTCATAGCCAAGGGGGCACACCAAGCCCCTGGCATAGGGACAATTGCCTTCCTAGGTGAAAAAAAAAAATGCAGTTAATCGTGTGTTACCTTTACCACATCAACAAAACCTACACACACGTACACCCACATGTGCATGAGCTCCATAGCTGTGAACAAAACGCAAACTGTAAACACTTCAGAAATCACTGTGGAATCAATTTCATTAACAGCCGAGGTTTTTTGTTTTTTTTTAATAAATCAAGACACACACGCCACAGAGATGAAAGTCTGTTTATTTATTTGAAAGTTTCTTCAACCACGACCTGCATCCAGAACGATGTTCCCCATGAGACATGTGTGCAATGTTGGGAATGTCCTGGTCTGTAGTGTACAAGTGTGTAACATAATAAAATATAAAGTTACATGTGGAGGTTGCGCACTAGAAATCTGGCCCGAAGCCACTGAATAACTGAAATTGAAATAAATACCACAACATGCCAGCATTTTAAAACCCAGAGTGAAGGGTTACACAATTTTTGTGCTTTGTTACCTTTTTAGTATTTATATTTTTCATAACAAAAACCTCATTTGTGCTTAAATTGCTTAATTAAATTAAAGTTACTTTAAAAAAGAGCACATTGAATGATTTCAATTTTCTTTTAAGTACTTTAAAAAGTACATTAAAATTTTTAATGTATAGAAATACATAATGGATTTAATGAATAGCAATGTGCCCACCAAAGAAATTATGAAATGCAATCTTAATGCTGTTATGTTTCCTAGGTAACTCTCCCTGATCAAGACTCTTTATGACGCAGTGGAAAATATGAGATTTCAAGCCCTGGATTCAGGCCCCTTCATTTTCTTTAATATATTCTGGGGGGTGGGGGTTAACATTTAGACCTACGTGTATCATTTAACAGTTATTAATCCTGAAACGTGGCTCAGGTCACTGGCAACTGGTCAAGAGATGAGGCATTTTCTAGCTTCCCAGGAATCCTTCCTTAGTGCTCCCTCACACCCACTGGCTCCCCCCAAGGGAGGTGACCATTAACAACGTTCATTGCATTAATTTACATTTTTCCTTTTGTGATTTTTAATATCTCTGCGCTTCCCTAAACAATGGCTTTGCTTGCCAGCTTCTGAATTTCACATAGATGAAATCATGCAATATTCAGTAACTTGGTTTTTTTTTTTCCTCCTCAACACTGAGAGGCGTCTGTGTGGAAACACAGACGTGCCTCGTTCGCTCTTGTACCGTGTTCCATTTTATGACTGGTACATAATTTATGTTTCCCCGTCAGATGGACATGAAGGCGTTGTCCAGCTCTGTGGTACTACACAGTAAGCCTTCTTGTACATGTCCTCTGGTGCATATAAAAATGTATCTGGGGCAGTGGCTTTTAAACTTTTTTGACCATGACTCATAGTAAGGAATGACATTTTAGAAAACCATTACACACGCATGTGTGTATAAAACTAAGAGGGGGGGGTGATCATAAAACAAAGACCCTCTGGCTTGAGACACATTCTGACATTTTCTCCATTTGCGATTTTCATTTTTTTTTTATCACTCTCTACTTAAATGATTGCGCAACTCACAAATACGAGCTTCACATTTGTAACAACGCTCCTCTGTAGGATGTGTACAGAGGCACGGGACCGTGAGGTCGAGAAACGCAGATGCCAAATGTCGTCAACTCCGATTCTTGACTGAAATGAACGTTCTCATTTACTAGTATGTAAATGTCCCGCTGTTTTTAGAGCGAAAACCGCAAAACAACAGATTTTATCTTGTTCATACGTCACTAAAATATTAATCACTTACCATGTGCTAAGTAAGCAGCCGGAGACTCCAACCCTAGACCGATGGGTTAATACGCAGAAGGAAAAGGAAAAGTGTGGGGGGGCACACTTCGGGGAGCAGAACCTCGACGAGGCCCCAGAGCGCTAACAGGAGGGGCCTCGAAGCTGCCTTAGAGGGTGGGGTTAGAGGAAGATCCTTAGAAAAAGGACCTAAGCTGGGACATTTCTATTTTTAATTTTTACTCAATTCCTAAAACATCAAAGTAGCACATTTGTTACGGGGGATTCCCACCATTTTCGGACCCCTTTTCGGGCACAAAGCGGAAAACCCTTTCTAGCGTCCTTAAAGTTGATGCGCGGACTGGAGAAAAGGCCACAAGTTGCACTTTGAATTCTCCGAGGAATTTTTAGGAGTCCAACGCTTTCAAAGAGCTTTAAGAGCACAAGCGGGAGCGCCCAGTGATCGCCAAAGCATCAAAAAATAAGTGCGCTTCCCCGAAACGGACGCCCATCACTTCTCCCCCGACTTTCTTTTTTAGCCTTTTGTGGAGTTCAAGAGTGTTGCCAGGGCTTAAGGACCGCGGCTAAGTGCCGCATACCACCCAGCCACGGGTGCGAGCCAGCGCGGCACGCGCGCGCGGCGTTTAGCACCGTTCGGAGGGACCCCGGAGCCTTTCCCTGCATCCCTGACAGCTGCAGCCGGGAAACCCGTGCTCGGAGTTTATCACCTCGGTGCCCGAAGGGGCCCGGGACCCTCAGGTCCGCGCAGAGCGCGGCAGCCCACCCACAGCCACCCACCCCGCGGCATTGCCGCGCCACGTCCCCCCCGAAAGTGCCCCGATCGCCCACCTACTTACCCACCCGAGCTGGACTCAGGCGAGGCCACCCCGCTCGCAGCCTACGCGGCCATGTCGGCACCCCGGAGGTGCCCGGGTCTCCGCTCTCCTCCCGCTTGCCGCGAGCCCCCGTGCCCGCGGCTGCGCCTCCCGCTGTGGTTCTCCCGCCTGCCAGGCGAGTGAGGACGGAGAACGCCCCAGCCGCGGCTTTATCAAGGCTCGGGGCGGTCCCTGCCCCAGCTGAGTGACAAATCGCAGAGGCCGTGGGCTTTGCCGCGCAACAAGGCAGCCAACGGGATGGCTGCACGGACGAGGCTGCGGGAGGGGCTGCGAGAGGAGCTGGGTTCCCCCCCCCCCCGTGTCACGTGGGAGCAGGAGGCCCCGTTTGGAGCTCAGGGGTCTGCGGGGGAGGACAGCCACGCAGGCAGCCCGCCACGGTGACTCATCGGCTGTATGCGCAAAGCCAAGGTCGCCTAGGTGCCGCGTTGGCGCAGGTAGCCTCACTCAGCCGTGATGAGGGTTGATTGCGCCCGTTCTCCCCCCCCCTACCCACCTACCCAGGATGATCCACCCTCAGCCACATCGCAAACCAGAAAACTGGCAGGGTGGGGTGGGGTGGGGTGGCGGGGTATGCATCGTGAGCTGGAGCTTGCAGCCAGAGGCCGAAAAAACTTAGTCCCTGCGTGATCGGTGGTACCACGGCTGGTGTGGGCCACACCGGGTTCTAACAGCTTTGAGGGTCAATATCCCAAGTCCCATGACAGCCCCCCCCGAGAATCCATACTCTCCCTGTTGACTAGCAAGAAAACAAGATGGATTGGAAGCAGTTTTTTGCGGCCACAGGCTCGCATTGTTCACTCTTTAAAGACATTTAAAATATTTTATATCATTTGAGTTTACAAGGAGCCCAAAGCGAATCTCCAGCATTTGCTTTCGTCCTTCTAAGGCTGTGCTTATTAGAGGTCCGTGAATGTTAAGTGGGAAAAGTAAGGAACACGGCCGTTTCCGACTCCTTTCAGTTTCACGGTCTCCGAAGCGAGAGAGGCGGTTAATCTGCGCGCTCCCTTTCTCCTACCCTCACCCCAGACTCCATTGCTTTAGGCTCCTTAGCAGCTAAACGTGCGGTCTCAACTCGAGATTTCAAGGAACATGATGGTCACTGTAGTAAGCCTTTCCCGGATTGCACTTATCTGGTAAAGAAAGCGGGCTATCTTTTTCCTTAAGGCCATTTTTCTTAAGTATGTGACTTCCACGATAAAGAAAAATAGGCTTTTCTCTTTACATGTCGATTAAAAAAACACGGATATTTTGAATTCACGCCTTATAAAATCTCACAGAACCCAAAAGCAATTTCTTTGTAGATTTTTTTTTTAAAGGCAGGGGTCTCGTGTAGGCCAGGTTGGCCTTGAACTCCTGATTGTCTTGCCTCCACCTCCTAAATGCTGGTATTACATGCTTGCAATACACTGCCTTACTGAAGAAAGATCTCCGTGTAAAGGCCTGAATCCTGCATACGCGTTCCTCAGAGGTCAGTCGGTTTTTCTGCTTGAATGCCTGAAGAATTATTTATCAACCACCGAACGGCCTTCCCCCGCCCCCCCCCATCCCATATATATCGTGATCTTTTAATTTTTGAGTTACATTCTTTAATGAGTTTAATATTCCATTCCTGTTACATCTGAACTGGCTTCCGTGTTAGGACTGAGCGTTGTTTTTATAGACTGTTTCTCCTGTGAATTCCTTAGGTTTAAGGCAAGAACGGGTGATAGGAAGACAGCACATGGAAACAGCTAGGATTGGAAATACAGCTTGCCTAGGAGCTTGCCTAGGCAACTCGGTAAATCGTACAGCCAGCCCTGCACCAGACCCCTCCTCGCTAGAAAGCAGCCCCTTTCCATGAACTCCCGCTGGGGTTTTCAGTAGAATACGGCACTCCAGGAGGTGAACTGAATGGCAGTATTAAGTGTTCCGTTTCCCGGACACTTCACAAGGATGCTACTGACTGCTTTCCAGTGTGCAAGATTTTTGTGACTTCTCAGGATTTAGTCTGATTTTTTTTCCCCCAACGTGTCTCAGAGTGGTGGGAAGACAGGATGGATATAGGCACATTGTGTGCACATGACACTTTAATAAATCTGAGCTCTGCTATCTATTCTCAAATTGGACACCATAAAACTGCCGCAGGTAAAGCACATCTGTAATCCCAGAACTCCCTAAAGGCCAAAACAGAAGAATGGGAAAGTTCAAGGCCAGCCTGCACCATGTAGTGAGACCCTGTCTGGAAAAGGCAAAGAAAAATAAGACGGCAGGATTTTTTTTTTCTTTCCTTGGTTATTTTACCCACTGTTTTCTTTCCCTTGGGTGGTCTAATTGGGACTTTTTCATGCTTTCCTGAAATATGCTTATACAGGAATCTCTCATTGATAATAAATCATATGAAGCCTTTTTTCTATTATGCTATTTTCAGAGGTCTTTTTTGAATATGAATGGGTTGCCCTGGTATCCGTGACATCTAAACGTTCCCTCAGAAACGCCAAGTCCCCAAAAGGTTTTAGGACAGAGGTTGTAAATAAATCTCTACAAGGTCTAAACCAGTGAGGAATAATGGCGCTACACTAAAGTAGGGAAGAGGTGGGGGTGCTGTACAGCTCATGCTGGACTGCATGACTGCATGGCTGCAACTCAGCAGTGCCATCAAAGCTGTATTTTTTTTTTTTAAAGAATGACACATGATATTTTCTCAGGAAACCCTCTCATTTTTGAAACAGCACAGATGCCAAACATGTCTCTCATGGCGAAACTGAACCAGAGGGTCTCCACGGCGGTCCCTTCAGCAGTCAGAAACTCTGTAATTATTCTCTTTTTCTAAAGTACTTCCAAGCATTGTTTCATTCCACAGACTCTCCACTAACTTCTTAAAATGTCTTTATCAGGCAGGCATGGTGGCTTTATGACCCCAGCACTTAGGAGCCAGAAGCAAGAGGATTAGGTATTCAAGGCATTCAAGGTCTCCCTTGGCCACATAATAAGTTCAAGACCATACTGGACTACATGAGAATCTCGCAGGAAAAAAAGATTATTTTTCCTTATCAAACAAAACACCATGAAGACTGATGCTGAAATTTACTCTAGAATAAAATGTGTCAGAACACTTCACTATCAGGGACTCTTTCTTTCTGGGGGCAGCGGCTATGATGGTTCTAATATTTACACCATGTGAACAGACAGTTGATACAAAATATGAACACAATAACCAAATAATGGGCGACAGTATCATTTTTCAGTCATGTAGAAAAGACATTGAGCAAAATCTGACATTCATTCTTGAAAACAAAAAGTTGAGCTATAGGGGACCTTCCTTGGCCTGCTAATGGGTGGGCTCATTTCCTATAGCTGTCACAATAAATTACCACAAATGGCTGGTTCAAAACAAGAAACTTATTTTCTCACAATTCGAGAGGGCAGAAGTCTGAAACAACAAGTATCAGCAAAGACCACGTGCACCCTCTAGTGGCCGTTGAGGAGAATCCTTCCTTGCTTCCAGCCGGTTTGGGTAGCTGTTGTGCGGTTTTAGGGCCACTCTGTCCCCCTCTGCTTTCACCTCCAAATTGTCTTGATTGGTGTCTTACTATGACTATCTTATAAAGACACTTGTCATTGCACTGTCTTTAAGATCCACTTTAATTACTTCAACACAAGTATAGTACCTAATGTTTTCATTTGGAATTGCCTCAAAACTGGACCTATGGGTTTCCTGGTCCTTGCTGGACCTTAATCCTTAATTTAGAATGCAAAGCCCCCCCTCCACTCCCACTATATACAAAGTAGCCACCACAGGCCCCAGGGATTAGGACATGAATGTGCATGTGTTGGGGAAGGTGTTACCTTTTAATCCTCTGCACTGGTAAATCCAGATCTAATTTGGTTGTAGAATCTGGTGGACTGATTGTAACTTTATATGGAAACAAAAGAACACAGAGGAGAAAAAAAATAACATTAAAATATAGGTCTGAGTGTCCTTAAGAGGAGAAGGGAAAGGAAGAGGAAGAAGAGGGTGGAAGAGGGAAGTAGAGAGGGAGAATGAAAGAGAGAAGAGGAAGAAGGTGGAAGAAAGATGGGAAAGGAGGAAGAAGAAAGGCAATTGGAAGGCAGATGCAATCTGGTCTTCAGGTTTCCTATAAAACTATAAAAACTGAGACTGGACGGGACTAGCATCAGAAAAAAAGGCAGCAGAATACTGAGTCCAGACAGGGCCTTATGCAGTCCATGCTAGTTAGCCTTGACCTTGATATGTATTGGGGAACGACCCTGAACTCTTTATCCTCTAGCCTTTACCCCCTAAGTGCTGGGATGAGAGAATGGTATGATCATCACTCTCAGCTTACGACCTGTTGATTTTCTGGCAGAAGTATAATCAAACTGGGAAAAGGAATAATGGTGTGGGAACTGGTTGTTTACATGGGGGGGGGGGGGGGGGATCCTCTACTTGCATTTAAAACAAGAAAATGAAATCAGACTAGATCACAGATCAACATAAAACATAGGCGAGATACCATTTCCAAAACTGCTTTCTTCATTACAATAGCCGCTAGTCTATTTAGCACTCTAACTGTGGCTAGTCCAAACTGAGATGAACTAGCCTGGGAAAATTATACTTCAGTTTTCAAGGACCCTGGATTAAAAACAATGCACAGTGTCTCGTCAACAATTTCACAGCATGAGTGGCAAGATGGCTCGGCAAATAAGGGCTCTTGACACACAAACCTGATAACCTGAATGCCATTCCTGGTGGAAGGAGAGAACTGACTCCACAAAATTGTCCTCTGACCTCCACAAGCATGTTGTATGGCACTTGTGTGTCCCACTACACACAACAAATACATTAATACGTGTTAAAAATAATTTTTGTACTGATGACATGTTGAAATGATAATGTTTTAGATATATTAGCTTGAATAAAGCATATGACGAGTTTGCTGAAGGAAGCTGTTTTTACCATTTTACTGTGGCTACTGGAAAAAAATCTAAGCTGATACGTATGACTCACACTTCTGGCAGCTCTTATCTAGACAAAACCCTGGGACAGACAGTTGTTTTGCAGGCTACACAAAACAATGATCCTGAAAGAATGAATTGGTAAGTGGATTTACCAAAAATAAAATCATCAGTTCTTCAGAAGAGACCACTTAAGAAGATGAGAACACAAGCCTTGTGCTGGGGGAAAATATCAACAATGTACATCACGGGCATGGGACTTAGAATATTTGAAGGGCTCATGCAGCTTGACATACAATCATACAATAAGAATGTCATAAAAATGAGCAAAGCATGTGGAAAGAAGCTGACCAAAGAGGACATAGAGATATCTAGCAGTCACACAAAAGACACTTTGTAAAATCATTTCCCCAGTGCAAAGTAAAAATAAACTAAAATACCACTATATGCCCACTAATACAGCAGTCATTACCAAGACTGATAATGCTACCATGTGAAAAAACAAAAAACAAAAAACAAAAAACACCCCAGCAGTTAAAAGGAAGCATCCCTGAAAGGAAAAGAAATTGGAAAGCTTCTTTGTTTCTTCTCTCTCTCTCTCTCTCTCTCTCTCTCTCTCTCTCTCTCTCTCTCTCTCTCTCTCTCTCTCTTTCTCTCTGAGACAGTGTCTCAGTGCTATACCCCAGCCTGACCTGGAACTCATGTAGTCCAAACTAACCTCAAACTCTTGATGATGCTCCTGTCTCAGCCTCCCAAGTAGTAGGGATACTAGGTGTGAACCACAATGCTTGGCTGTAATATTATCTTATCAAGCTAAAGATGTTTGTTTGTTTGTTTGTTTTAATAATCCAGGACTCCTACTCTTACTTAGCCAAGAGAAATGATACCATGTCTATGCAAATCCTTGCACACAAATGTTCATATGGGTCCCAAACTGGAAACTCAAATGTCAGCAATAAAATAAGCCCACTGATATTCTTAACAGAATGAAGGGATACATAAAACAGGGTTCTGTACCCAAGAAATGATATGGAAAAGTAACATATTACAGATGTCTTGGTTTCTTCTACTGTTTCTGTGATAAAATATTCTGAGAAAAAAATTAATTGGGAGTGATTTTATTTTAGCTCACAGTTCAAGGTTACAATCCTTCATTGCAGGAGACATCACAGTGGCAGAAGCTTGAAGCATCCAGTCACATTGGAACCTGCAATTTTAAAAAAAAAGTACAAGGAAATAGATGAATGCATGCTTGCTTGCTTCTTTGCTCCTCTTTTCCACTTAAACAGTCCAGGATCCATGTCTTAAGGAATGGTCCCACCCAAAATGAGTGTGTCTTTCCACACCAATTAACATAATCAAGATTACCCACCTCATACACATGACACATACAGACATGCCAAGAGGTCCACATCAGTATTTTTTTGGTTTTGGTTTTGTTTTTTTGAGACAGGGTTTCTCTGTGTACCTTTGGTGCCTGTCCTGGATCTCACTCTGTAGACCAGGCTGGTCTCGAACTTACAGAGATCTCCCTGGCTCTGCCGAGTGCTGGGATTAAAGGCATGCACCACCACTGCCTGGCCCATATCAGTAATTTAAAAACCTGTCAAGTTTGACAAATAACATGAACCATCATTCTATATGATCACATGTATAGGTCAAAGCTATAACAAAACTCAGATTATCTCTTTTTCTCCACTTTCTGTGTACCAAAAAGTGAAAATTAGCTTCTGCTACATACTTCCACCATGGTGATGTTTCCACCACAGTGATGGTCTTTCCAAGTATATGGAGCCAAGAAATCATGAAATGAACCCTCATGAAATCACAAACCAAAATAACCCTTTCTTCTATAAGCAGCTGCTTCCAAGTAACTAATACATAAAATTGGTTCTGAAGGCCTGGTCACTGCTTCCATTAAATCTTGACTATGTGGCTGGTAAGCCTTTGGAACTGGTTTGGAGGAGGAGGAGGAATTCAGAAAAGTTTAGAGATGTCAACTACAGAAACCCTGGAACGCTGTAAGTAGAGCTTAATGGGTGATTCTTGTGAAATCTCAAACAGCCAGAATGTGAGCAGCACATTCTGAATGTACTGAGTATGAGCAGTAAAAATGCATAACTAGAGGCCGTTTGTGTCGCATTCCTACAGAAAACCTTGGGTATATTTTGTCTGTGCCCTGAAATGTCGTAGGAGGCAAACGGGGGTTGTGGAACAATTAATTTAGCAGAGGAATTTTCAAGGCAGCACAGGATTTAGGCTTTTTTTCTTGTGATTATTGCCAGCTATGTTTAGTCAGGTTTACAGTAACTATTAGTAGCAAAATGTAGAGCAGAAAGACTTGGAAAACCTACAGTTTGGTCAGAAAAGCCTGTGTCAAATTGGGGATAAGAAAAGTGTGGTTTGGATGGGATTAACACCATTAAAAACCATCCAGGGACTTTGCACTGGGACAATATGAAAGATTGCTCAAGAATGCCTAAGGGATTAGTTTGCTCCACTGAAGACAGTCTCCAGAATTTGAAGACACTGTTTCATTATTAATTTATTTGAAGAGGTAAGCTTGTCATTGTGCTCATGTGGAGGTCAGAGAATAACTTGTAGAAATCCGTTCTCTCCTTCCACCGTGTGGATCCCAGGGATAGGACTTAGGTAGTCTGGCTTGGTAGCAAGTACCTTTTCCCACTGAGCTATCTGTCTGTCCCAGCCTCCAGAATTTGAAAGAGTAAAATCACCTGAAAGATGCTTAGGGAAGTTTCTTCCAGGATTCAGCTTCTCAGGTACTCAAGGATTCTTGCAGTAGTTCAAAGAGACCTGTAGAATACTCCAGCTGACAGCAGACCTTCTCATCATCCACATGAAGCTGGCTTTGCATGCCTGGAGAACGGAAGAATCAAGAGTGACCCTTCTTCTAGAGGCTTCCACCTATATTTCTAAAGAAAGTCTGAGAGGCTAGGCAATGTGTAAGAGGATAGGAGTCTCTGCAGGCCGTCCCTGAGAGAGTGACTTATGAAGAAATATGGGCGAAACCTAAGCTGCAATAGAGACCTCAGGGTATTGATGGGACTAGGAACATAGACTGTTTACCAAGGAAGCTGCAAAAAATGAAGTCAGTCTGAGAAACGGGTCGTGTGGGACTGCCCCTCAAGCTTATTGAACCTAACATCACAACACACCGTACACCAGATGCCAGACATGGAGTGATATTTAATGTTGACCCTGCTGGGTTTGGGTCCTATCCATTCCTGCTAGTGTCTTTGTCTCCCCTCTTTAGAATAAGAACGTTTATTCTGTGGCAATATATGCTGGAAGTACACAACTTTGAATGTTCACAACTAAGAGTGTGTCTTGAGTTTTAGAGGAGACTTGGAACTTCAACTTTTGAATAATGTTGGGGCTGCTAAACTGTAGGGATTTGGGATGAATATATTTTGCATTATAGGGTGTACACAAGCCCTTTGGGAATGAGAGGTAAAATGTTATGGCTTAAAGCGATGTGTTCAGGTATCAAGTTGACAAAGGAGGTCAAGGGGACCAAGATTAATACTGGAGCTAGAGGCAGATCTTATGATTATCTACACGGTGCTGGCATTGGAAGCATTCAGAATGCAAGAATCATGGAGTAACTGAGGCACCAACCCGTATTTCTAAAAATTAAAAAAAAAAAAAAACAGCCTGAGAGGCCAGGCTTGAGTAGATTAAGAAAACACCAAAAGGAGATGAGTGAGGCTTACCTCTCTCTGGATATGTTCTAAAGGCTCTCCAATAATCAGTGGAATGATACCTTAATATATTTATGATATGATGATATTGGAAGATGGGGAGAGGATATAAGATCTAGTTGGAGGAAGTTCATCATTAGGGATATGTTCTTGGGATACTATCTGGCCCTCATCTCCTGTCCTCCAAGAGCTGAAGAACAGCCTCTACCAACCACAGGCTCCCATTTCCATGACACGTGGGTGCCCAGCAACCATGAATGGAACTCTGTGAGACCATGAGCCAAGATAAATGCTTCCTCTTTTAAGTTATGCCAGATATTCTATCACAGCTTCTTGGTGACACTTGTAGTAAGTCAGTTAACCATTTAAAAAAAAGAAAACAACCTAGAGGCTGGAGAGATGTTCACCCATTAAGAGCACTACTTTTTCAAAGGATCTGAGTTCAATAACTTGGGCCCATGTGACAGCTAACCATCATGTGTAATTCCAGTCCCAGGGGTTCCAATGCCCTCTTCTGGCCTCCATGGACACCAAGCACACACATACAGACATGCATGCAGACAAAACAAACCATCCACATAAATAAAAAAAATTAATAAAAGTAGACATTGGAGAATCATGAAAGAACCATTTAAGGTGATGGGGATGATCCATATTTTGATTGGTGAATTTATGTGGGTCTGTTTGCCATATGATACTGAATAACAACACACTTAAAATAAAAACATCTTATTACACATAAATTAATCTTCAACACATGAATACAAAAAGTCCATAAACAGGGTATAGTGGCATATGCCTATAACCTTCACCCTGCTGACCTCATATTCACTCATGGTGGAGGCTGGCCTTTATTTAACTCTTGGTCCTATTGTCTCTACTTCCCTGTGGTGGGGAATTTGTTCACACTCATTCCAAGACTGCCAATAAAGTTAAGCCTTGAATCAGAGGGCAGAGTCCACGTTCAGCAGACCAAATAAACCATAGAGTTTTTGGCGGACCCAGATTAGGCTAGAGAAACACAGGAAGGAATAGGGAGGGGCCTAGAAAGATTTAAGGGTCTTTTGGATCTGGGAAGGTGGAGAGGCAGAGTCAGCTGATCATTTCTCCATCGCTCTGTGGATCGATCAGGTTTCCTTCTCAATAACTGACTCCCGAGTTTTTATTGATAAAGGAGTAACTTAGATAAGTGCTTCACTCCCCAGGATGAGGGTTATAGGCATAGGCCATTATACCCAGTTTATGTATTTTTTTCATTCATTTCTTTCTTACCAACATGTTTCCTGACTCAAACTATATAAGGTATATATTCCCTCTTATGGTTATTTTTCTTTAAGTGCTAGGAATTGAACCAAAGGCCTCTCACATGCTAAGTAAATACTTTGTCACTGACCTATAACTCCAGACACAGGATAAACATAAATTAGGTATTTTTAGTAGGAGAATTCAGGGTTTCATATGAAACTAAATGATGGCATTAAAAATAGAGAAAATTCCACTTTTTCTTTTACTAATAAGTAACTGGGATTGGTGAGCATTGATTTAAAGTAGATTCAACTGTATCAATTTTCATTCCTGTTTCTTATAGCCCAACATAAAAACAAAACCAAAAAAAAAACCAGGGCCGCAAACTGATAATGATTGACAAAACACTAGCCTCTGAAGCAAAAGAAATGAGTTTTCAGATGTCATATGCTGATTATTTACTCTCCTTTTCTACCAACTATAATTAAAATTTCATCAAAAAATTCATTTGCAAATAGGCAAGAAGATAACAGGAAAAAGGGAAAGTAATAAGTGCTTTTTATAATCCAAAAATAGCAACTCCTTTGCTTGTTTGCGTTAGGTCTCAAAGAACCCTGAGAAAAATCTCACTTGGTACCTGTGGCTCCTCCCAGCTCTCCCAGCATCCCTTGGTACCTGTGGCTCCTCCCAGCTCTCCCAGCATCCCTTGGTACCTGTGGCTCCTCCCAGCTCTCCCAGCATCCCTTGGTACCTGTGGCTCCTCCCAGCTCTCCCAGCATCCTTTGGTACCTGTGACTCCTCCCAGCATCCCTTGGTACCTGTGGCTCCTCCCAGCTCTCCCAGCATTCCTTGGTGCTTGTGGCTACTCCCAGCACTCCCAGCATCACTCAGTACCTGTGGCTCTTCCCAGCACTTCTCACTCTCCAACCCCTTCCCTAAACTTCTCCCTCTCAGGGCCTGGGTTTCGGCTTCCCTTCCCCAAGCCTGATACCTGTATAACTCCGCCATTTTTGCTATGTTGGCCTTTTGGCCTGGGCCATCCCTCTTGGTCTGTGGCATTTCTCTTGCTCTCCCTACCCCTCACTCCTCTTCTGGTTTGGTTTAAACTGCCAGCCATGTTTAGCCTGGACTCTTCCCTCTCTGCCTGCTTTCTCCCTTATAACTACAATAAAAATTTTCTCCATATTTTAGGAGTAGTCATGCCCTCTTTTATTTCACTTTTTCATTCAATTTTTTGTTTTGCTTTGCAGAGTTTCATGTAGCTCCAGGCTGGCCCCAGACTCACTATGCAGCTGTCCTCAAAAATACTGGGATTACAGCTGTCTGCTACATCTGGTTTTATGCAGTGGTAAAGACTGAATCCAGAGCTTTGTGACTAGGCAAACATTCCCAACTGAGCTACATCCCAAACCTATTATCAGTTGTTTTTCCTGTTTGGGTTTGGGTTTGTTTTTTTTTTTTTTTTTTTTTTTTCCAGTATGAAGGTCAAAACTACAGCCTTGCACAGGCTGGACGAGCACTCTGCCATTGAGCTAATAAGTCCTCGGCCTCTCAGCTGCCTGTTCTCATATAAAAGGATATAGCAGGATAACACGACCCTTTTAGATCCTTTCCTTCCAAATGCTGCTGAAACAAGAACATTAGAGGAGAGACATGTGCCGCAGCTGAGAGAGTTCAGTGAGTTCTAAAAGGTAATTTCAGTGGATGGGGAGATGGCTCCATCACTAAAAGGCTGGCCTCACAAGGCCCTGAGTGAAAAGCTAGGCTCATAGTGGCCATCTGTGAGACAAAGAGGCAGAGGCAGATGGATCCCTGAAAGCTCACAGGCCAGCTACCCTGGCCTATATGGTAAATTTCAGGCCAAGAAGAGACACTGTCTCAAACAAGCAAAACTTTGTCCCCACCTCTACATGTATAAACACCCATGTGCATCCATATACACACAAGTGCATAAATATGAACATGAACACACAATTCATTTTGAGAAGTGGAGGACTGGTAAGTAAACTGGGAGCTCAACACAGAAGTATTCGGGAGCAAAGTCAAGGTGAGGGCTGCTGCAAAGTCATCAGCTAAATCTTCAAAGTACAGAGGAAAACAACCCCACGGGGGTGGGGGTGGGGGTGGGGTGGAGGACCAGGAATCTGTTATCTGTACAAGTTAAACTGAGAAAAACCCTACTAAGAGACCCAGAACAAGAGGCCTAAATAAGATAACTATCAAATACCCAAAACTGAATATGAACTACTAGGGAAAATTGGATAGTCTTTCATCTACATAGTCTAGCATCTGTCTCCTTACAAAAGCCATAATTACAGTGTTACAAAAAAGGGAAACAGTAATTTTTACTGGGAAGAGACCTACTAGAGGGCTGGAGAGATGGCTCAGAGGTTAAGAACACTGGCTGTTCTTCCAGAGGTCCTGAGTTCAATTCCCAGCAACCACATGATGGCTCACAACCATCTAGGATGAGATCTGGTGCCCTCTTCTGGCCTGCAGGGATAAGTTCAGACAGAACACTGTATACATGATAAATAAAATAAATCTTTTTTTAAAAAAAGAGAGAGAGACCTACTAGAATCTACCTGGAAAAGGACTTAAAGTTAGTACCATTCCCACTGTGAGGTGTACACAGCAAGGATAAGGAAGGCACCTATTCCTTACAAATAACATAATTTTATAGCTACCAAACCACAAAAGCCTTCCTGAGGGTGTGGGATATGTATCCGAAGGATGGGAAATCAATGTGTGCAAAAGAGGTCTTCTCCACACTCACTGTCCTGTTATACAAGAGTCAAAATACAGAATGCATTAAGGCGTCCTGTTGATGATTGTGAGATGTACTAATCAACAGTAGAATATCTTCTTAAAGATTTCAGCTGGGTGGCGGTGGCATTTGCCTTTAATCCCAGTATTCAGGAGGCAGAGGCAAGGATAGTCAGGGCTATGCAAAGAAACCCTGTTTCAAAAAACAAAAACACAGGATACATCCAAATGGAATACTTTTCCATCTTTAAAGAGAAGAGTGAAGAGTTTGTCAAGTGAATAAGCTGAACATCGAAAAGCAAGTACCCCATGACCTCACCTATATGCAGAGCACGAGAAGTCAAACTCATTGATGATAACTAGGAGCTTATAGGGTTGAAGAGCTATGGGTCAAAGGGCACATAATTTTAGTTATATAGCGGCAGCTAGCAACAAAATATCACACACTCAATTACTAAAAGAGGACTGGGAATGTAGTTCAGCTGGTAGAGTGATTGGCTTGAATGCACGATGAAATCCTGCCTTTGATCCTCAGCATCACGGAAATCAAGCATGGCATTGTATACTTATAGACACAGTCCTTAGGAAGTGAAGGCAGAAGGATCAGAAGTTCGTGCTTATCTTTGTCTACATAATGAGTTCAAGGCCAGTTTGGGATACATGAGACCGTCTCAAACCAATAATAAAAGTATTAAGATAATAACTTTTTTTTTTTTTTTTTTGGTTTTTCGAGACAGGGTTTCTCTGTGTAGCTTTGCGCCTTTCCTGGAACTCACTTGGTAGCCCAGGCTGGCCTCGAACTCACAAGAGATCCACCTGGCTCTGCCTCCCAAGTGCTGGGATTAAAGGCGTGCGCCACCACCGCCCAGCTAAGATAATAACTTTTAAGCTCTCACAACAAAGCAATGATAACTATGAGACAAGATATATAAATAGCTTGATGTAGCCATTCCACAATGTGTGTGTATATCATGTTTCACCCAACATATACAATTCCATGTGTCAATTATACAAATGAAATAATGAAAATTAATGCCTGTTACTCTAACACTGATTCAAATTATCCCAGGAATACACTTTTTAAAAAGCAGCACCTATAATGTCAAATTAGCAATTAGCATATGCTTCCAAAATCAATATAAAAAGATAAATCACATAGGCAGCATTCTTGCAGAAAACATTGTCTCCATATATAAATGATGGAATAATTAGCACACCAAAATTGAGGGACATAATGTTTAGACTTCAAAAGACATCATTTATAAAGAGAATACGTCTCAGAGTAAGTGAGACTCAAAGCATTAAACTGAGTTAGTACTCAATACCCAAACAACTCCTGGTTTGCTTGTTTTAATACTAAAATATTGGATAGACTTGAGTGTGCATTGTACCTTGAATAGTGGGTTGGGTTTCCTAAGGATAGTAACTGATCTATGGTTATACAAGAGAATGTCACCATTCCTAGGAGATACATGCTGAGGAATGTAAGGTTAAACAATCATAAATCTAATTTACCTATTCAGCCAGTTCAAGAAAATAAATAGACATTATATATTACTGAATGCAAGGGATTAGTAGTGAGTTACATTATACTATTCTCCAAGATTTTTAATTAGAAAGATTTCAGAGCCACAGAAAACTTACTATAGAAGAATAAAGAAATCCCTCCAGGTCAGATTCAAGCTTCTAATTATGTTCCTTAATTCAGGCTGTTGGGGACTTCTTAGGGACCCCTCCCATAGATGCAGACACAATTCCCAACAGAGTTGTACTCAGCATTGCCTCCAAATCTTACTGAATTGTTTCTTAAACAGCCCCCCATATTGATGTGTTGAAACTGCAGTCCCCAGCATGATGGTGCTTGGAGATGGAGTCACTGAGTCTTGTAAAGGGATACTACAGAGCCAGCTTCCTCCCGGCTGGCCCCCTCCTCTTCCAAAGACCACTGTCTGAAAAGCAGGGGACCCCACCACCAGACACCAAACCTGGGGTCACTGTGGCTGTGCTCCCAGCCATCAAAACTGTCAGGACTTAGGCTGCTGTTTAAGACACCCAGCCAGAGATGACAGAGACAGGCCTGGAACACAAGAGGCTGCTAAGTATGAAAGAGCGAGCTTGCCGGAAGCCTCTCCACTGGTAATCTAGTTGAAGCATGCACTACACTCCTCCGCAGGACCATTAGGATGACAGGAACATGATGGTAGAGAGCAGGGATGGACACTAAGTGGGTAATGAGTCATTCAGATGATGAGTTCTGAGTGAGTCCGCATGCATTGTTACACTCACTAATTGAAGCTGGAAAAGGACTTCACACTCAGGGTTGAATTAATCACGTCACAGGGTAGGCAGAGTAAGGCACTCGACAAGTTCAATTTTGTCAGAACTTTTTTAAAAGGGGATTTTAATTGCGATTGCTGTAGGGTTTTGTTAACTACTTGTTAAAGAAAAAAAAAACTTCTGCCATTATATAATCTACAAGACACTATACCATTGCACTGGGTAAACTTTTCTAATATCTTGTATCATATTTTTTCTGCCCTTCAGAGGACATTTTTGCAGGGGGGAAAAGGAACTCTTATATAAAAGTGTGTGTGTGTGTGTGTGTGTGTGTGTGTGTGTGTGTGTGTGTGTGTGTATACATGCTGGTGGGGTGGGACCCAGGGGTATGCTTACCTGTGTGTGAGCAAGTGAAAGCTCGGGGTTAATATCTAGTATCTATTTAGCTTCACCTTTAAAATTATTTGTGTGTGGGGTGTGTGTGTGTGTGTGTGTGTGTGTGCAGGCACGCATGTGTGCTCACGGCTTCAACTGAGAGCCACAGCATTTGTGGGGAGGTCAAAGGATGACTTGCCGAAGTTCTCGGCCTCCACCACGCCTGGTTTGTCAGGCTTGATGTGCCACATCTTTACCCTTTGTGCCATCTCAGCAGCTTCCACCTGATTTTTTGAGACATGGTCTGTGTTGACCAGCCAGCGAGCCCCTCATGGAGTTACAGACATGGGTAACTGTCTCTGGCTTTTATATGGGAGATGGGGATCTGAACTCGGGACCTCATGCATGCATGATAAGCAACTCTCCCGCCTCCAAAATTCTTTTGAATGATGGGATAGCTACATAGCAAAAGTGAGTAGAGAAATTCTAAAGCCTGCTTGCTTCCTTGGCTGCCCACAAAGTTGCTGAGCTTGGAAGGCACGGAAAACATAGAGATTGCTCCTGTGAACAGTACTCGGAGGCACAATCTGGTTGATTTTTTGTCTTCTTTTGATTGTGAAGTGACTGACAGATTAATTTCATTTTGGCATGTCATCATAGCCACTGAGCTTTTAGGTAGTAGGAGTAATAAAAATTCCACAAAGAAATTAAATACGCTCACTGTATGGATCGGGTAGTTCTTTTTCCTTTGAGAGAACAGCAAGAAAGGTAAGACAGTTGGACTGAATGTTGTGGGCATTCCAAGAGGGCGTCAAAAGATCAGGCAGCCATCAGATCATAGACATGAACATAAAAAAAACACCTGCTCCTTAGCCAGTAATGCAATATTCTTATTTTGTACACAAGGCAACCAAGACTCTGAGGCTGACGCGAATAGGAAATAGAAGAGACGAGAAAGTGGCTGGAGCAGAGACCATCCAGTCTTTTTGGCTGCCTCCCACCCACCATCCTTCCTCTGCCTCCCAAGACATGGGATCATGGGTGTGTGCCACCATGCCTGGCTGTCCAAAAGGGTGTGTGTGTGTGTGTGTGTGTGTGTGTGTGTGTGTGTGTACACGCGCTTGTGCATGCACTTATGTGTGTCTATGTGCCCGTGAGTGTGTGTGCAGATGTACTTGCATGTAGAGTCCCAGGTGTTATTCTTAAAGAGCCATCCACCTCGCATCTTTTTTAATTTTATTTATAATTAGTGTTCTGTGTGTGCATGTGTGCTTGTGGACTCACGTACCTTGGTGTGCATGTGGAGGTCAGAGGGTGACTTTGTGGGGTTGGCTCTTTCCTTCCACTTTTATGTGGCTTGCAAGAAATTGCCTGGCTTGTGCAGCAAGAACCTTTGCCTGCTAAGCCATCTTGCTAGGCCCCATCTTATGTTTTTGAAACAGGATCTCTCACTAGCCTGAAGCTCCCTGAAGCTGGCTGACCAGTGAGCCCAGGCACTGCCCGTCTCCATTTTCCCAGCACTGGAATTAGAAGCATGTGCCACCAGACCTTGCATTTTACAGTACAGAGGGTCAGACTCGGCACACAGCAAACCTTTCCCCGCACTGAGATGCCTTTCCAGCCCCTCAAAGAGGGGTTTTAAAATCCACATGCCAAAAACAAACCAGGTCAAGAGAAAACTATTCCCAAGTCATGTATCTGATAAAGGGCTTATGTTCAGATAGACAAGGAACACCTGAAACTTAAAAACAATCCGATTAAAAAATGGACAGCCGGGCGGTGGTGGCAGCGCACGCCTTTCATCCCAGCACTCGGGAGGCAGAGCCAGGCGGATCTCTGTGAGTTCGAGGCCAGCCTGGGCTACCAAGTGAGTTCTAGGAAAGGCGCAAAGCTACACAGAGAAACCCTGTCTCAAAAACCAAAAAAAAAAAAAAATGGACCAAAGATCTAAACAGGGCACACCAAAGGCAATGTGGAGATGGAGCACAAGCATATGAAAAGATGATCAATGCCATTGGCCTTTAGGACAACACGCATTAAAACAGGACACCACTACACACTTATTAGAATGGCTGAAATCCAAAGTTCTGACAAGCCCAAACGCCGCCAAGGATGCAGAGCAAGAACCTATCGTTGTAAACGGGGCTGTAAAATGGTCCAACCATGCCAGAAGATGGCCTGGCAGCTCACTTCCAAGTTAAAATCTTGCCACATTGCCCAGCAATTACACTTCTTGGTATCTATAAGGTGGCTCAAAAATATGTATCTACACAAAACACTTACACATGCATGTTTATAGCCTTCACCAAAGTCTAGGAGCAACCACAGTGTTGTTTTGTATGCAAATGGATAACCAAAAGGTTTGAAAAGACTGGGTGCTGCATGTTTCCATTCACATGTTCAAAGGGGGAATATTACATAGGAAAGACACAGAAGATGACTGACTAGGTGAGCATTGGACTTGTGCTTAGGACAGCAAAGCTCTTCTATATGATGATGTAGTGATGGGTATACAGCTGTATGCACTGGACAAAACCAGAGCACTTCATCGCACAGTCAACACAGTAATGGATGCCAAGTGTCAAAGATCAACCAGGAGGCCACAGGAACCTGGATGAGATGCTAACGAAAGAACCCAACTGAACTACTGATACTGATGAATGGTACCAAGTAATCAAAATGGGGGGAGGGATGTGGAAAAAACCACGCTGGCCTAAGGAAGTTGGGAAGTGACTAAGGACGAAAAGGAACTGCGCTTGAGACAGTCTCCACAGTCTAGTGATAAAGTTGTTTCCCACAGTGTATCAGGGGACAGTTCTGAAATCACCAGCTATGTCCACTAGGAGTAGGGATGGAGACAAAGCTTTCTCATGGCTGGGAAGGGAAGTTATAGATAAGCAAGAGACGGGGACTGCAATACACAGTGTAAGTCCTGAATTAGAGCCAGAGACTGCCATGAGTTCATTGTTTGATTTAGTACAGACACTCACAGGTCTATAAATAACTGCATGTATCTATGTATATGCATGGGTGACTGGATACACATATATTTTTTAGCTCTATCTGCTGATAAGACCTACATGCAATAACATCAGAGTAGCAACCAGAGAGAGCCCAGCCCCCAGATCTCTGCTTCTAATACCGTTCTCCAAAAAAAAGCAACCAGAACCCTTGGAGAAACTGCTGGAGTTAGGGCTCAGGTGGGTGCATATTATAATGCTGGAAAGCAAGGGAGTGCTCTGAAACAAAACAAGAACGGTGGCATGGGAGTGGGACACGGAAGCCAAATGACCCAAACTAGCATCATTTGTGAAACCAAATAACTCATGGAGGATTGAATGCGAACCAAAGTAGATGATAAATAACTATTTATATCAGCACGAGTTTATGCTGACATAAATAATTGAGAAAGAAGAATTCTGAATAATTTATGTGGGTACCGTGCTCTCAAGGTGGAGGAGCAGAGCCCCACACACACACACATCACTGAGCATTAGCTGTTCATGGATCCTTCCTTCCAAAAGGCAACATGGAAACAGAGAACAGGAATATGGCATTGTGAAAAACCCACAAACGCCACCTCACACAGGTGATGGGCATCACCAGTGGTAAAATATGCTTAGAGCACATCCCCTCTTTCTTCACATCTGTAGTCTTCTTCCCTGACCCTGAGGAAACCCTCGGAAAACCCAAACTGAATGATTTTATATAACATAGTTAACTGTTACCTATTAAACTATCAAAGTCATTAAAAAAAGGAAACTATGAGAAACTGTCACAGCCAAGAGGTCCCTAAGGAGACATCATTAAATACCACAGGATTCCTTGATGGAATCCTGGGGCAGAAGAAGAACAGTGGGAGAAGATGAATGGGATTCAAATCAATGATGGAGTCCTGGTAATAGTAACGGGTCGTTTCTGGCTTGTTAATTACAACACTGTGTGACAGCAATGTGAGACCATCAGTGTGAGAGCATGGTGCTGTTCATACAGGTACTTCCTGTATTACCTTTGTAAGCGTAACAAAGTTAATACAGGAAGTACCTGTATGAACCTGTATTAACTTTGTAAGTGGAACACCACCACTCACAGAGGCTGACATACATACCACACAACAGGCAAAAATCTGTTTGTAAAAGAATTTCTGTCATTTAACCAGCTCCTTGTGAAGTAACCAGTTCTGCCATTCTGCATGCACAGTTACATATTTACAGAGGGTCCGAAGAGTTGGAAAGCTAGTGCAGCAAATTATGGCCCCTGCCTCGAGGACCTTCAGCTTATCAGAGGGGAAAAAAGACAAGTAAACCTTAGAAAAAGACTCAACTATAGTATGATGAACTGGGCAGGGGTAGAGGGGAGGAACTTAAACCAAACCAAACCAACCAAAACCATCTTACACCAAAAAGTACTACATTCACCCATTCACACACTCCTAACCTAGGAAGTATCACTGCAGATTATTTAAATAGTTCACTCTAGCATGTCCCCAAAGAAATCCAAGACAAGTGTCTAGCTCAATTGCTGCACAGGTTTCTCTACGAGCATTCTAACACATTTCTGATGATATTTTCATTGAAACTCCTATTCCATGAATTAATGATAAATCCAACTATGCCCAAGCCCCTGATTCAATCAAATGTCCTTCACTGTTATTTCAAGTTAAAATAAATGTATCTGTGCACCTCCAGACTACTTTCACACGAACAGAGGAAAGCTCACGTTCCATTTGTGTTTCATGTTTTTGGTAGAAAAGTTTCCATCGAAGGGTCAAGAAAGTTGGGGCTGAGGATGTGCCTAGCATGCTTGTGGCCCTAACATCAATCCTCAGTTCTGCTAACTAAGCAAATCAATTTTGAAGATGTAGTCTGTCCATTTAAGAGCTCCAGGTTGAGCCCATTCACTTGGCCTTCTCAATGAAAATTAAATGCATTTTTTTTAAAATGCACTTTTGAGTGAGAGAGACGGTTCAGTGGTTAAGAGCACTGACTGATGTTCCAGAGAACCCGGGTTCAATTTCAAGGCTGTCTGGTGTCTGATCATGCCAGGATAAAAATAAAATAAATAAAATAAAACGCACTTTTAATAAAACACGATCCTATCACAAGTGCAAATCCTTAAATCCTTAGCAACACAGAGATTCCAAGTAGGAAAGAAGGCCGGTAAGAAAGGACCTTCTTTTGTTCCTTGAGTGGAAGATAGGGAGGAAGGAAAAGCAGGACAAGCAAGTTCTGGAGGCTAGCAACAGTGAAGAGTGGAGACGGAAGGAACGAGGCACAAATCGCTGAGAAGTTGAACAAAAAACAGCCAGAGTGACAACTGAACCCAACCCCTACCAGTCCCCAGATGAACAGGAGAGCCTGGATAAAAGCCACAGCGCGGCCACCAACAAATTCTGAGATTGCACAGCCCCTGGGTTTATGCAAATGTCAGTGGTCCTCTTCAGAAACAAGGTAAGACATTTAAGACAACCTTTTCACTGGGAAACAAACACTTGGCCCTGCTAGGGAAAGCTTAATCATTTGATCTAAGAATTTCCATTTCTTCAGTCTCGCACAGACGTGCCCGAGCTCCCATGTAATCTGAGCCTGAAGAAAGGGTTCTGCTGGTACCCTCCCAGTCACCTCAGAGTAGCATTCACTTTCATATGAGAATAAACAGGTGCCACACAGGGTATTAAGGGGGGGGCGGGGAAGAGGACCAGAAAACCAAGAAATCAAGACTCCAAAATGCAAAGGGTGGCCCTTTGATGTCTCAGTAGGTCAAAGAATTCAGACACAGCTCAGGCTGCTCTTCATCACTTTCACTTACTATAATTTTATGCTAGAACCTAAGCAAAGTTCCTTTGTGAGGTTAATTATTTAACTACATACAGTTACTCTATAAGCCATTAACTTTTCAAACATTTGTTTCTTCTGGGTTCTCTAAAATTAACTGTTACCGTTAACAGCAATGGAATGAGTGCTCAGGAGTATTGGAAATGTTAGAATAAAATACACTGTATCTTTTTATCTTTTTCAGTCAGAGCTCGTCAGTGTTCTGGTGGAAATCTTATCCTGGACTATCTTAACTGTGGCAGAACCAGGGGTGAACACATTTGCCAAAACCTGGGCCGTGCAATGCGTTTGGCTGAATTTTATGACAGTTTCTAAACTGACTCAATAAGCCTGTGGGGCAGGGGAGGTGCTATCTAGTGCGGGATGGGGGGGGGGGGCGTGGGGGAGAAAGCTTTAGTGTTTCAATGTTGGAAAGAAGAATTTAAACGAGGAATAAAAATTCAGTGCTATGAAGGAACTTTAGGGTACTGTTGTAAACCTGAGCTGTGCCTTCTCTATAATGAAATGCACAAAAGAGAACATTCGCTGTGGCCCTGATATCTGACCACAAAGAGACTGAAGGAACCCTGGATAAACCATCTCTGCTCCAGCAGTCACCCGTTTTGCTCTGCCCTATGCTGGGCAGCTGCAGAAATGGAAATACCAGGGGACATACGTGGAAAGCAGAGGACAACTCTGTGGTGCCCGCTCTCTCCTGCCACCTTTGTTTGTATAGGTTCCAGGGATCAAACTCAGGTCACTGGCACCTTACCTGCTTTTCACCCACTAAAGCATATTATATGCATAATGGGACAACAATGGCACCACGTGTTTTTCCCCCTCTAAAACAGCACGCTTGCTTTGGAAGTTTATGACAGAGCCAGGCAGAGTTGCACATGCCACTAATTTTAGAAGTTTAGAGGCTAAGATAAGAGAGTCTACAAGTTCAAGGCCAGCCTGGGCTACGTACTGAGAGTTCTCAAAGGGATGGGGGTATGGTAGTACATATATGTAACCCTAGTATTTGGGAGATAGAGGCAGGAGGATCAGAAGTTCAAGAATGTCCTTGGGCACATAGTGAGTTCAAAGCCAGACTGGGCTACATAATATAATTTAATAAGCAAAAATAAATCTATAGATAATAAGGTAATACCATCATCTAATTATAGTTTTAATTTTTCTCTCCCTGTTTTTATTTATTTGTTTGTTTGTTTTTGTTTTTGTTTTTTCCCAGAAAGGATTTCTCTGTGTTGCTTTGGAGCCTGTCCTAGAACTCACTTTGTAGACCAGGCTGACCTCAAACTGAGAGATCTGCCTGCCTCTGCCTCCCGAATGCTGGGATTAAAGGCATGTACCACCACCACCTGACCTCTCCCTGTACTTATATAAAAGATCTGGAATATATTATGATCTTGATTCTAGACTCAATCTGAATACCTCTCCATACCTTTATTTATAAACATATTATTCCACTATGTTTGAGGAACTTCCTGTGGCTGTTAACCACACAGGGTGTTTAATAATCCATTATTTGGCTCTCTCACAATGGAAGTACTATTCTCCAATTCTGAAACGTCTATATTATCAACCATTTTAAATTTACACAAAGCACATCTTTACAAATGAACCTTTTGATACATTTAAAGCTATTCCTGAGGAAAGACGACCATTCCTATGTTTGACATAAACTCCAAATGCCACAAGTAAATAAAAAGATCAAACATATAACATATAACAAAATCACAAACACCCCTAAGTGCAGTCAAAAAGACAAACATGCACTGAGGTGGAGATGGACAGATGGCAGCTCATGATGGAGGACTACTTTTTCTCAATCTACATATCAATGGGAAAAAAGCAGAAACTCAGTAAGTAAACAAAGGATACAAAAACAGACATTTTGAGAGAGCTCTTAAGTCTACTGAAAGATACCCCACATGGTAAGAGAAATGCAAATCAAAATTATGTGGAGGGTTTTTCACTTATCAAATTGACAATGATACAAAGATTTACATTTACATACACACACATTAGTTGTCAAGGGTTTGGAGAAAGGCACTCTGCTGGTGGGAGCATGCGTTGCCACAACCTTCTGACATACAGTGACACAAAGCCTATCATAATCCCACCTTTAAGAATATATCCCTCGGGGACAGAGAAATGATCAGCAGTTAAGAGTGCTTGTTCATCTTGCAAAGGACTCGGGTCCAGTTTCCAGGTACACGGCAGCTCATAACTGTCTGTAATTCCAGTCCCAATGATCTACCACCCTCCCCTGGCATCCTCTGGCATCCTCTGGCATCCACGTGGTGCAGGCAAACAATCATAATTAAATTAAACCTTCTTTGTTTGGCTTTTGAGACAGGGTTTCTCAGCGTAGCCCTGGCTGTCCTGGAACTCACTCTCTAGACCAAGCTGACCTCGAACTCAGAGATCCACCTGCCTCTGTCTCCTGAGTGCTGGGTTTAAAGGTATGTACCACCACCATTCAGCTTAAATCTTTAAGAATACATTCTGCTATCAATTAATGCAGCTCTCACTCATCATCAGAGAAACATAAATGGTCAATAACTATGTAAAAGAATATTAATATTCTTAATCATCAGGGAAATACATGTTAAAACTACTTTGAGATATCAACTTACCCCAGTCAGAATGTCTCCTAAAAAATCTGACAACATGTTAGAATGGGTGTAGAGAGAGAGAGGATCCTTATTAACTGTTGGTGGAGGCACAAATTAATAGAACCATTGCAGAAATCAGTTTGGAGATTTCTCAAAAAATTAAAAGTAGAACCCAGCTATTTCACTCTTGGGCATACACTCAAAAAGCTCCATACCCTACCAAAGAGGTATTTGTGCTCCCATGTTAATTACTGTTCTATTAACTATAGCAAGGCAATGTAAGGGACAACCCAGCTGTCCATCAACAGATGACTGGAGAACAGAAGTTCAGTTTTATTTCAAAATTTAAACTTCAGCTTTAAAACTATTCAGCTGTAGAAAAAAATGAAATCAAAAAATTTTCAGGAAACTGAGTGAACTTAAAATGCATAGTACTAAAAAATGTATGATACTAAACGAAGGTATACAGTCTCATAAGGAAACCACATGTTCTCCCTCACATGCAGACCTCAGCCCATAATATATAGATGTTTGCATATATAAACAAATGTACATATGAGTGAAGTATAGCAAGAAAGGGGAAATGGGTGATAAAGGATGGAATGCAAGCAATGGACACTTGAGTCATAAAAGAGAATATAACGCTAACTGTTTTTGTTTTTAATTCTGACATAGGTTTTTCAGCTTTTGGTGGTAGGTAAGTGCATAAAAATATAGTTGATAGTGAAAGTGTAAAATCCAGGGTGAAGCTCCACGACTTCAGAATGGCTTTTCTAACTGTATGGAAGTTCATTGAGATGTCTAGACTTTGGGCCTGGTTAATTATGATGTGTGTCTTTTTTATTATGGTTTGAACGTTCTTTATGAGTTTAATAAACAAAAAAAATGGAGGCACATGGAAGTTAAATAACATGCCCAGGGCCACATGCTCGGTAAGTATAAAATCATAAACCATTCACTGTGGTTCAGAATGGCTCTAGAGGCAGGTTTTGTCCTTGAGGTCACCCATTGTCTGGAGAGGGGGTGGCTGAGACAGTGAGTGGGTCTCAGCAGGGTAGAAGAGAAGACAGGTCTGGGCTAGTAAAGGATGTTTCTGAGGCTGGAAGAGAGCAAAGAGCCATGACAGTTAAGGAGGGCAGACAAGGGGCAGCTGTGGGCAGATGAGTCAGAAACCAGCAGCAGTTGCTGATGTAAAGCCTCAGTTAGGATTTGTGTTTTTAATGAGGTAGCATGCCAGGCTTTGTCCCTGAGAGTAAGAGAGGCTTGCTCCCAATGCTTATGTGTCTGCGGAGCACAGAACACAATCAAGGCCAATAAAAGAAAAGAGCTCCACGTTGCCATAGAGATACCCAACATCCTCATTCCGGAATGGTCTGCACATCTTCTATTGAAATGTGAAAACAAATTTCTGAACTAATTATCTTCATTGAAATCAAATAAATTAAATGCATCTGTGATGTAATGCCACCATAAGGTCCTTAATATCAGGGATGAGAACTGGTTCAGCTTCCCTCCCAGAATCCTTCCGGGTATTTTTATCTTTTCTCTGCCACTCTCCTATCCTCTGTAGGAGAAGAGGACAACACTTGTGTCCTCATTTAAAGTTAGTTTTGCTTCGAGATTTATGTCCCCATAATTAGATTATAAGTTTATCCTAGGGAATAACTTCCTTATTCATGGCTCTCAAAGCTATGGGTAGTACTTAAATACATCTCTGTTCTAGCGATCTCAGTAGTTGAGATTCTATACTTGTCTCTGAATTACATTATTGCAGAAAATGTCCTTATTACATGCTCAGAAAAAATGTATTTTTAAATAGATTTGGAACTTTAACATTTTTTTCACTTAGCTCACAATGTGAAATAATAAGATCTTACCTTTCCAGTGCCAGTCCACCTCTGAACGAATTCCCACAAATTCCCAAATCTACCTGCTCATAATCTATTGAAAACCTCAGGCTAGGCAGGTGGCATAGGCCTGTAATCCCAGCTACATGAAGGCTGAGGAAAGAAGATTGTACGTTCAAGGCCAGCTTCTTCAACTTAAATAAATGAAGTGATAAATAAAAAAAATTAAATGTATTTGATATAGATTTGAAACTTGTAAGGAAAGACTTTATTTTCATGTATGTACACCATATTCATGTGTCTATGTGCATATATGTGCATGAGTCCATGTACCCATGGAGGCCAGAAGAGGACATCAGGTGCTCTGGAGGTGGAGTTACAGGTGGTTGTGAGCTGTCCAGTGCGTTGCTGGGATCTAATTACAGTCCTCTGTAAAGTATTAAGAACTGGTAGCCCCTACGCCATCTCTCTAGCCCCAGATTTGAAATTCTCAACCTCTTTTCCTATAGCTCATCTCTCAGGAAATAAGTTCTTACCTTTCCAAGAAATCAGCCTAACACCTGCTCAAATTTTCAGACTCCAAATGCAGTATATATTTTTCAATTGTCTATTTAAAACTCCAGCCATTTGTAGTGGTGAACACACTGGAAAGCAGAGACAAGGGGATGGTAAAGCTGACGTCAGCTGAAAGTGCATAGTAAGACGAAGACTTGGTCTCGAAAGAAAAAGAAAAAGACAAGCAAGCAAAGAGAAAACAATTTAGGGAATTGTATCTGTCACTCCACCATGACAAGTAATATCTTCAAACGAATTCTACAGACAAATATTTATAAATTAGACTTAAAACGAAAACCTGAAATCATGTTAAAATGAAACACTATGCAATATGTATGACATTAAAATCTAAACATCTGGGGCTAGAGAGATGATTTAGAAATTCAGAGCACTTGCTACTCTTGCAGAGGATCCAGATTTGAATCCCAACACCCACAGGATGACTGACAACCACCCTTAACACCAGTTCCAGGAGATCTGACACCCTCTTCTGACCACTACAGGTACCAGGCACCCAAGCAGTGCCTATGTATACATACAGACAAAACATCCATACACTTAAATAAAATAAATAACTCTAAAAGAAAATCTAAACATGTGCAGACACTTTAAAATCAGATGTCTAAGAAACTGCCTCAACCAGGAGCTTTATTTCTCCAAATTCCTCTATTACAAAATAACAAAACAAATATGATAAAATAAAAATAACAGAATCATTCAGTACAGGAAAATACAATAGACAGAAGCCTGGGACTCAGAGGACTGTCATTACACGGTGTGTGTGTTCAGGAGGAAGCCTGCTGGAGCCCTGTATTCTGAGGTTAAAGGGATCTCTACTAGCATTTGCATCTAGTAAGTTCTATTGCACTGCTTTGAATCCTCTGTATAACACACACACACACACACACACACACACACACACACAGAGATAGTCCTTTACCTCTCTCTGCTTTCTCCACAAAGCATTTCATACTAGATGCCCTCTCGAGCAAAACATTTCAAATGTTTTTGACCGAAGAAAAATATGTTGAACCTAGTGCAATGTATATTCAGGAAATAAAAATTTTATGTGGCATTTGCCATATTAGTCATGGCATAAAATTTTATTTATTTATTATTTATACAAATTCTATTTATTCCTCTACATTAAAGCTCGAGAGATTGAAAGTTACTGCTCCAATTATATGATTCACTTTCTTTTTTAATGACATCACCCTATGCTGCAATTCAGAAAATTCACCCTAAAATCAAAAAGTATATATAATTGATCATGGGACAGGACCTTCCCTCCATTAAGCAGTCTCTAGTATAGAAAGATTCAATATAAGGTTAGTATTTTTGTTTGTTTAATTTCATGGTGATATGAAAGCATTTAGTATAAATGAGCCCTCCAGTTTTGAATGTTGATCCCTTCCCGGCCTGCTATATGCAATGACACTCTCTTCTGATCCTGGGTGGCAGCAGGATCCACACAGTCACTAAGGGAAACAACCCTATCGTGAGTGTGCTATACAGCTAATCTAGATGTTCCATAGGTCAGGCATGGTCAATGCATTTCATCCTATGATGTTTTTAAACTTACAACAGCTTATCAGGATGTAACATCATCTACAAATGCAGGAGTGGTCCAGTCCATGGGTTCACTTAGACCTTTTGGGGGCCTATGGCATGCCATGCTCATTTTCTAGTACCAATCTATAATCGTGTCACTCAAAATAAGTGAGTCAAGTCACAGGCATAAGTGGAACAGGATCTGTGTGTCTACACTATCCCTGTGCCAGGAAGATGAGTGAGAAAAGATAATAGGATGGTTCTGTTGATGTTCAGCCTGGGTCCTATGAGATCACACAAGGCATTGTGGTCTAGAGGGCCCAGGACTAAATTTGCAGCCTGAATATTAGTTCAAGTCTTAATTTACCACTTCGGGCAAGATCTAGTTTCCTCATTTGTAGTAATTCAAGTCAAGGGCTCTTTCCCACACATGCCTCTGAGCTTAAAAAGCATATGGCATACAGTTGGTGCCCAATAGATACCACTAAGCAGATGAATGGATGAAATTATTCCTTTCACATGGTTGCAGGCAGGATGTCATGTAAGTAGTGACTTTTGTCTTAAGATTCAGCCTGAAGTAACAAGAGACTCACTATGCTGGCCACTTCACACTGTTGTGTGACTAATAGTGTTTTTCCCTTTCCAAAACTCCAAACTCAAAAGAGGTGAGGGGGTACTGATAGTTAATTTTTTTTCAACAGCTAGACCTTGTGAAAAGAGAGAGGATACAGACTCCTCTCCCCACCTCTAGGATAGATGGAACATGAGTGTTTGCTTGCTGCTTAAAAACTAAACGTAAAACCTCAGCTATCCTTTGCTCATACATGTAAGCCCCTCCACATCATGAACTTAGATGGAGGGTACTATAAAGGCAGGACCGATTTTCAACTTCACAAATACTTGTAAATGTCTTGATAAAGACGGGCAAAATTGCTTTCCTGCTGCTTAAATGCAACACATTATCTTTCCGACCTATAACCAGATGGCCTGGTTGACTTTTTCTATGGCTGTGATAAAGACCATGACCAAAAGCAGCTTGGGAAGGACAGGGCTTATTTGGCCTACATGTCCCAATCACAGCCCATCATTGAGGGAAGCCAGGGCAGGAACCTGAGGGTAGGAACTAAAACGGGGCCCATGGAGGAGTGCTGCTTACTGGCTTGGTCCCCTTGGCTTGTTCACCCCGATTTCTTTTACAACCCAAGACTTAGGGTTGCACAACCCACAATCAGCAGGATCCTCCCACAGCAATCATTAATTAAGAAAATGCCCAACAAACTTGCCACATGCCCATCTGATAGAAGCACTTTCTCAGTTGAGGTTCCCTCTTCCCAGATGGCACTAGCTTGCATCAAGTTAAAAACAAAAGCAAAAAAAAAAAAAAAAAAAAAAAACTAACCAGTCCATCAGACATTGACAAAACAAATGACCAAGTGGTTGACTCAGTGTGTGCCCATTCAGTCACGGCATCTTGCTAGCATCTGGGAGGAACACATAAGATCCCGGTCTTTGCTATCACGCCATGATTTATCATGGAGCTGCTTGATAACTGTGCAAAACACCATCTGATCCAATCAATAGTACACACATTAGGTCCTTTACAAAGTTAGATAAAAAGAAATGGGGCTGGAGTGATGGCTCAGTGGTTAAGAGCACCAACTGCTCTACCAGAAGACCCGGGTTCAATTCCCAGCACCCACATGGTAGCTGACAACTGTCTGTAACTCTGAGATCTGACACCCTCACACAGACATACATGCATACACCAATGCACATAAAATAAAGATAAATAAATTGTTTTTTAAAAAAAAAAAAAAAGAAATACTGACCTTCACGAGAAACCTAGCACCTCAAAGTCTGGCCTTGAGGGATGCAAAGAATGAGACTGGCTTCCCAGCCTCCCGTTCTTATGTGAGCCCAGTCACTGATCATGGTACCCTTCCTTGCCTGGTAAGTAGGGATGTGACCTCAGGATCTTTTTCAACATATCCCTTAAATCCAGGCCTTCTTAAACTTTTTATTGTATTAAAATATCTGATTCTAAAGTTTTCTGCTTGGGTTGCTCATTTGAGTTTCATTTTAAAATATCATTCATGCCGGGCGGTGGTGGCTCACACCTCTAATCCCAGCACTCGGGAGGCAGAGGTAGGCGGATCTCTGTGAGTTCAAGGCCAGCCTGGGCTAAAGAGTGAGTTCTAGGAAAGGTGCAAAGCTACACAGAGAAACTCTGTCTCGAAAAACCAATAAAAAAATATCATATCATATGAATATTGGCTTGAGATTAGGGCAGAGTTGCCGATAATTTCTGAGATGACCCTAAACATGCTTCTGCTTTCTATTGTGTACTTATACAAAGCAGCAATCTTAGCATGGATTATTGTAGTAGTTTGAATGAGAATGACCCCCATAGGCTCATATATTTGAATACTTGGTTCCTAGTTGGTGGAACAGTTTGGGAAGAATTAAGAGGTGTGGCCTTATTGGAGACAGTGTGTCACTGGGAGTGGGCTTTGAGGTTTCAAAAGACCATGCTATTTCTAGTTAGTTCTCTCTCTCTCGCTCTCTCACTCTCTCGATCTCTCGCTCTGCCTTGGACTTGTGGATCAAGATGTAAGCTCTCAGCTACTACACTTCAGTGCCATGCCTACCTGCCTCCTGCCATGCTCTCTGCCATGATAGTCATGGACTCTAACCCTCTGACAGACTCTAACCCTCTGAGACTATAAGCCCCCAATAAATTCTTTCTTCTATAAGTTGCCTTGGTCATGATGTCTCATCACAGCAGTAGAAAAGTAACTAAGATAATTATTAAATCAAAATACCAATAAACTCTGAAAAACATTTGAAGATGTTCTACATCCTTTAGTATTAAATATTCAACTAAGTTTAATTCCTTTATGCAAAAACAACTCCATCTCATTAATATGGAAATTTGTTTTGTCTTTAATAAATGGTAAAATTATGTATACCAAAGAAATGTTTTGAAATAAATTTGCGTATAATTACCAGTAAATGTTTGATTTATATGCCTATTGTATTTACCCATATACCCGAGATACTGTAAAAATTTCTCAAACAAAAAGGGCTTGTGGGCTGGGAGTGGTGGTTCACACCCAGCATTCACTCACAAAGCAGAGGCAGGTGGATCTCTGTGAGTTCAGAGTTAACCTGGCCTACATAGCAAGTTCCAGACGAGCCAGGGATAAATAGTCAGATTCTGTCTCAAAAAGAGAGAGGGAGGGGGATAGTGGAGAAAGAGTTTAAGAAGTCCTGTCCATACCACTTCCCTGTGCTTCAGATTTCTTCTCTCTTCTCATAGTCCAAAGTCAGCAAGATCACAGACTCAGGCAAAACAGCACATTAATTATCACCATCATCATCATCATCATCATCATCATAATTATAACAGTTACACCTTCAGCCAGATCTCAACCCAAGTTCAATCTGAACTAGTGACTGTTTGATTATCTCTCATTAAAAAAAAAAAAAAAGTACCTCCAAATTCACAATACTTACCCTAAAGGTACCATTGCCAAAATCACATGGAAAAATAAATTTGCTTATACTAAATTTTCTCCTATGAGCAATGACTTGTAGCTTGGGTGAGGTTAATATAGCTTATTAAATCAAAACCATGAAAAATCTCTGTGGTTGACAAGTACAGGCAAAGACGAATGGAGTCCCAGAGGGAAGACTTGAAATGGTACACCAATCAGTATATCCTTAGAGCTCTGCGAATAAGAAGCCATCTTGTCTTCCAGTCAGGATGCCCCCTGCTCACCAACAGGCAGGGCCCCTCAGATGCCCAAGATTTTACCCAGTACCCCTGAAGACCAGAGGACCCTGGCGCTGTTTCTCTACAAGTAGCACTCTGCCTTCACTTGCTTTCATTGCCTAAAATGCCCAAATTGGCTATATACAGGCCTAGCAGGCACCTCCATCTTTCTGAAATAAATAGTCTGAAAATGGGATATTCCTGTGTCTTATAAGTGTGTCTACAACCCATATATCTGCTAAAGTTCCCCTACCAACTGGAGAGAGCCTCTTGTGTTAGTTGAGGCCCCTTAACAAAGGTCCCTGTTAAGTCTTCTTAGCACATCTCATCTCTAGTTTCTTTCCCTGGGGATCCTGTGGTTTCATGCTCTACAACCCCCCTTTCCTATCACAGGGAAATATCACTTATGATTTGATTAACACCGCTTGGATAGCCATTGTTAGAGTGCTAGGGCTCTGAAATGTTTGGGGTTTTACTTTGGAATACTCCCATGTAAATCCAGAGCAATGTCAGGGAGGGGACCCAAGTTTAAACAAGAAACCCATTACATTTCGTGTATACCTTATTCAGTCCAGAAGGTAACATTCCTCGTTATTTTGGGGGCACCAGAGTGTGACTTGCCACGTGAAGTCAGGTGTAGGATTTTCCACATCATGTAAGCCCTTAAAATGTTTTCAAATTTGGGAGCATTTGACGTTCCAGGCTTTTGTATTAGGGATAATTTAACTGACAGATTCCATCGCCTTTACTTAACCCTAGCTGGAACTTTTCATGCTACTTCAACTGTATTTAACAAATAGCAACCTCCTGCCATCATAGTCCTTCCCTGACTCTTCCAACATCACCGCACATTTGAGGGAGCTTTGTTGTGGCTGATAAACTCTACCATTAATAGTTCCCCATCCCTTAAGCTGCCCAGTTATAGTTGGGGGAGTCTGGGGCCCCTGGGAGACCCCTGGTTACAAGCACCCTGACTCTTTCCACTCTTTCTATTTATTTACAACCACCTGTGACTCCACCTCCAACCCCCTGTGACTCCACCTCCAACCACCTGTGACTCCACCTCCAACCACCTGTGACTCCACCTCCAACTCCCTGTGACTCCACCTCCAACCCCCTGTGACTCCACCTCCAACCCCCTGTGACTCCACCTCCAACCCCCTGTGACTCCACCTCCAACCCCCTGTGACTCCACCTCCAACCACCTGTGACTCCACCTCCAACCCCCTGTGACTCCACCTCCAACCCCCTGTGACTCCACCTCCAACCCCGTGACTCCACCTCCAACCACCTGTGACTCCACCTCCAACCACCTGTGACTCCACCTCCAACCCCTGTGACTCCACCTCCAACCACCTGTGACTCCACCTCCAACCCCCTGTGACTCCACCTCCAACCCCCTGTGACTCCACCTCCAACCCCGTGACTCCACCTCCAACCCCCTGTGACTCCACCTCCAACCCCCTGTGACTCCACCTCCAACCACCTGTGACTCCACCTCCAACCACCTGTGACTCCACCTCCAACCACCTGTGACTCCACCTCCAACCACCTGTGACTCCACCTCCAACCACCTGTGACTCCACCTCCAACCACCTGTGACTCCACCTCCAACCACCTGTGACTCCATCTCCAAGAATCTAATGCTTTCTTCTGGACTCTGTGGATGCCTTCACTCACATGTACATATACTCATACACAGATACACATCATGTAAAAATAATAAAAGTAAATCGTAAAAAACAAAAATATAAAGCTGGGTTATAGGCATTAAAGATGCTCCTTTGAAAAGCAAGCAAAGGAACAGGAACCAACATTTCTTACACAGGGACTACTCTCAGGACACTCTTCATTCATGCTTTTCTATATTTTTACTTTTCAATGATGACATTTTTGTTGTTACTTTTCCATCCTAAATTATCATCCTATCAAATCAGACCCATATCGGTGAGTCTTGTAAAGATTCACAGTCCCCTCTTGCACTTCTCCAGGGACCCGGGAACAGCAACAAACACTCTGAAATGCCGAGCCAACTCTCTAGCCCCTTATCTAAATATTTTGAGTGCATCTAAATGGTAAGAATGAAAGGAACATTTTGAATTAAAAAAAAAAAAGCCCCTTTCTTGGGTTAATTTTCGACATATCAAAGATGAAAGGAGGTGTGTAAGAAAATATGACTTCTCACCCCCAGACCACCAGGCACAGAGGAAAGCTGTTAAATTGCTGAGAGAGAAAGTGACTCCTCCTAATACTACAGTGCATTGCCAGAAAGTGGAAAGAAGCATTCCCCCTTCCATGTATGACTTCCTTTAAGGCTTTCCCAATGTCTCTCCTCCCTAGAAGGAATTAGCTCACACGGGCACTCAGAAAGAAAAATGTAGTTTCCGAAGACATCAACAGTGAGATGTGGTGAGGTAGCAGGTGATGGTGTGAACCGTAACAGACATCCATCATTGCAGACTCCTTTTAACTCCACTGCCAGGGTAGAACCAGCTACAGCAGAGCAACTGTCTTTGGGAAGACACGCCCCTTCCCTTCGCTCCCACAGCACCAGGCTTCATCAGCCAATATGTCCCAGCACCGGGGTCTTCCTCTGCTCAGAGCTGTCTGTTGGCCTCACAGATCTTCCACCAGGACTGTGGCAGGCCTGCCAAGATCAAGGGCAGCAGTCACTCCTGCTCTCCGACTTGACACAGGCAGGTACCTCCAAAATACCAGCCTCTCACCCATCACTGTGTCACTCCCACTTCACAGGGGGGCAGATTCATGAGGCTCATCCAAGGTCACACAAGGCATCAGTTATTCTTACTTGGGGCTAGTGTGCCTGTGTATAACCACTACTTTATACTCTCTTTGTACGTGTTCTGAACTAACTTCTGAAACTGAAGGCCTATACACGTCTAGAAAAGGTTTAGGAAGACAATCTCCCCCAAGAGAAGCTGGCAGCAAGGTCTGACTCACTCATTCCTAAACCCCCACTTCTGTCTTCAGTAATGTCTAAATTCCCACCCTCCCCATTTCTGTACCCCCTTTATATTCTTCTTGCCACTCTCTATATGTGTCCCTTTCCTCTGTCACCACATTAATCTTCTCTAACACAAGAACACATATATTAAAGCAACTTTTCAAAGTGTGTGAAAATAACGTATCTAAATACTATTTTTTTTTTTTTTTTTTTTTTTTTTTTTTTTTTGGTTTTTCGAGACAGGGTTTCTCTGTGTAGCTTTGCGCCTTTCCTGGAACTCGCTTTGGAGACCAGGCTGGCCTCGAACTCACAGAGATCCGCCTGGCTCTGCCTCCCGAGTGCTGGGATTAAAGGCGTGCGCCACCACCGCCCGGCTATAAATACTATTTTTTAAACATACTATTTATGGGTAGGTGTGTGTGCCTATGTCCAAGAGTGATCTGAGAGGCCAGAAGTGGGTGTCAGATCCCCTGAAGCTAGAGTTGTCAGCTGATCCAGGAACTGGGGACCAAACTTGGGTCCTCTGGAAGGGCAATAAACACTCTTAACTGCTGAACCAACTCTCCAGTCCCTTATCTAAATATTTTGAGCGCATCTAAATGGTAAGAAGGAAGGGAACATTTTGAATCAAATTATTTTTTTTTTAAAAAAAAAGCCCCTTTCTTGGGTTAATTTTCAATACATCAAAGATGAAATGACAGATCGCCTGGTAGAATTTTCAAAGTGTCATTACGAAACCAAAAGTCATTTCCATTTTAGATGATCCGTATATGATTACACTTGAATTTTATCAGATGGGGGGGGGGGGGTTGAAAGAGAAATCTAAACTTTATGTGTAGCGTCTATAGAAGAGGCTATTTCCTCAACATGCATGGGTTGTTTGTTGTGGAGGCCTGCCCCACCTGGTAAAGCCCAGACAGCTGCTCGCCCTCCCTGAGAACAACTCTGTTCTTTGTGTACCTCTAGCGTCATCTCAGCCTGTTTACTGTTATTTTGTGTCCGGCCAGTGCATTAGGCTTCTCTGCTAGATGGAGAGAGCTCAAGAGGAAAAAAGCTTCGGCATTGTATTCATCCTTGGATTCCGGGAAGGCTGGGTACGGGAGGGTCCTCAGCACAGGTGCACTGAATGATGAACCAGAAATTCACATTTAACTGGAAAACATGTGGCTTTCAGGAAGACTGGGGTTACCACAGGGCAGGGCACTTGAGTGAAGGCTGGCTCTTGATTTGGCTAAAGTAAAAGCAAGCCCTGGGTTCTTGAGAAGAGGCAATATGTATGTTTGCATTGCTCTAAGCCGTCCTTCACAGCTTACTTCCCATCCTGGTGAAGTGATTTTCCAAATGGCAGGTGATACCCAGCATCCTTAAAGATCTAATCACTTGAAAAACCAACCCTTCTCTCCCTCCCCTAGTAATGGCAAGGGTAACTCATAATACTCCTCTTCTTCAGCCCAAACATGGCAAACACTTTATGTCCCACCACTTTATTCTTATTCTGAGCCCCCTTTTCACACCCTTTCGGCCATCTGGTACTATTTCACCTCTAAAACAAGTTCTTACCGACCCCCTCACCGAGAAGAAAGCAATTGTGCTTAAAGTATGTCCAAGGTCACTACAAGAAACCCTGCTCTGTCAACTCAGAAAAAATCCCTATGGAAATGCTTTTAGCAACTAGCACATTGAGGTGTGGGCCCAACAGTTGACCTAAAACCAACAAACCCTCTTGGTGATGCCATTATTTATTCTGCTGAACACACAGAAATCAGTTCTGGCTACTTTCCCTCAAGCAGATGCTCACGGGAGAAACACCCACAGCTGTCACTTCAGTTCTGTCGTTCAACGGGAGTGGCTCCTGCCACCCCCACCTCTGCACACTGGGTACACGAAACTGACACCCAGGGGATCGCTTTCCCATGCGAAGGTCCCTACTCAAGCACCTGCAAGAAGCCACACAACCCTGGCTGTCGCCAAAGTCTCCCGGGCGGCGGCAGGAACCGTGTACCGCCCGCCCCCGCCGCTCTCCCTTTTCTTCCGAAGTGTGCGGGGACTTCCCCGACGGCCCTCGGCCACTTTCTTCCCATCAATTCAGTCCCTTAGGGGACCCGCCACGCTGGAACTTCGAGGTTCTCACGCTTGGGGTGAGGGGGGAGTGTCAGGAGGTATCAGAGCTTAGGGTCCGCACCGACGTCCGTGCCTGGGTGCGTGCAGCACTGGAAGGGGAGGTGGGTGGTGGGGGTGGGTCCCCTACTGGCTTCCATGTCACCCGGGGACACGAAGAAATGGGAATCGTGCGGTGCACACAAAGGCTGCGGAGCCCGCGCGCGCGCGCGACCAGTGGTGACTCTGCGCGCGACCTGTGGCCCCTGCGGCCAGCTGCGCAGTAGCGTGGGGCCCCTTGCTTGGACCCAGGGAGGGGGAAGAGAAAGAGGGGCGGGCTCGGAGCAGGCCTGCTTGCCTCTGGCCCTCCGGGACCTCCTCCCTATTATCCGCATCCTGGCTGGGGTCTCAGATCACCATCAGGGGTCAGGCCGTCCGGGAGCAGAGCCTACCGTGCTCCTTAATAGTCTATAAACTGGCCGTTTAACTTTACCCATTTCTGCTTACGTGGGGAGGGACATCGTGATACCTGTCCATGAGAGAATCCATGTGTCCTGGGGCCTGGATCTTAAAAGCTGCTGGGAAAACGTCTTCAAGACAAACACAAGGTTCTGGGTTGTAGAAGCCATCAGAACCAGGCAGCCTGATCCTTAATGGTCGTTAGCTTCAGACGCCAACACGCTGCTCTTATCTTTGTTAAAGTGGTTGCAAGAATTAAATGAGGTGAACCTGTGAGAGCCCTTGCAAAGGCGCCAGGCACGCTCTACAGGTGGTCTGTTTATGGGGCTCATTTCTCTGTAACTAGTCAGGTGTTTAAAATGCACAATGCCCTCAATTTAAATGCAAACATGTGCGCCTCAGAATAACGAGTCAGAGCTCCAAAAACAAAGATGCAGGGAAGTCATGCGGGTTTCCTCACGGTCTTGCAGAACTCAGTTGCCACTTTACAAGAATCTGATTTTTGCACGGTCCTAGCTCAGCCAGGGTGATATGTAAATATATGCCTATAACGTCCGTGTTGGGGCAAGAAAAGAAAAGAAGAAGAAATTCCCCGTGAAAGAACAAAGTACCTCAGAAATACCTGTTTCTGAACTTTCACTGCCAAATTTCCCCAGCCAAGAAGAACAACAAATTAAGGACTGTCCGGTAGGCGAACACTGGGCTATCCAAATGCCTTCGGGTTACACGTTTGTTTGCTCTCTTAGCGTCTTTGCGTTTTCCATGGATTATTCATACTGCAGCAGTTCAGATGGGTAGTTTTACTATCCATCCCCCAAAGATTTAGAAACAATGGCAAACAGCCTAAACGGCAGAAACCTGCTCAGTTAGTTGCAAGGTACTTCTGGGACTTTCCTCATTGACTATCCGCATCTCTTGGCTGTATAGACTCCCTGATGAATGCTCTAAGTTCACACCAAAAGCCAGGATTTGAAGCTAGTCTTGCCTGGGTCCTGGACATGGCTTCTCTTTTTTATTTCATAAGAAGAAAAGTGTAAACAACAACAAAAAAAAACCAAACAAACAAGAACAACATTAACTCAAGTGGTGGCAATTCCCTTAATCTCAGCTCTCAGGAAGCAGAGGCAGATGGATCTCTATGAGTTTGAAACTAGCCTGGTCTACAAGGCACGTTCCAGGCCAGTCAAAGCTACATACATAGTGAGACCCTTTCCCATAAAATACACCCACTCATAATTTACGTCTTGCAAAAGGGGGTGGGAATAGGCCTGGGAAAGTGAGGACCACCCAATTTTGGTTGTCACCCTCTCTAAATAATTCTCTTTACCAAGAAAGCTAAGCATCAGGCTTGTTTTTCTGAAGTAAGAGGAAAGAGCCTATCACAGTCCGGGCTCAACAGGAAGCACACAACGGGATGAATTCATTCATAACAGAATTGGTGAAATACTATTCAGCCGCGGTACCTCTTAAGTCACAGCCTTTCAAAGCACTTGAGTCTTGAAAAACGACAAAATAATGAAGAACAGTCTTCCCTTCCCCCATTTTTTTTCTCTCTTTCTTGGGTAATTGTTAGCTAATAAAACAGTCAAAATAAATTTTAGAAGAGAGCTCAAGGAGAGTGGACAGGATGAACAGCAAGAAATGAAAGGCCCGCAGCAAGGGGGGGCCGGGGCGGGGTATGAGAGGCACCCTTTCTTTTGTCTGCTTCTCAGAGGGAAAAAGATTTCCTATTTGTCAGAAACTTAAAAAAAAAAAAAATGTACAAACGTACATTGCATTTTCCTAGCTAAATTGTGCCGTGGAAGCCATGGTTTGATGTTTATTGTGTCGGTGGCGGGAGGGGGCGAGCAGTATTTTCTTCCCAAGACAAAAATTGAAACCCCCCCATCTGCGCACATCCTAGAGCCTAAACATGTCAGTCCTGCTGAGACTTTGGAGTGGCTGGGGGATGGGAAGCTGCTTCTTCAAAAAAGGAAGACAAGTTCACTACCTCTTTTCCAGCAGCGAAGCATTCATGCAGGAAGTGACCTTACAAAGAGTTTCGAAAGAAAACGCAATAAAGGGGCCGAGAGAGGCTCCGCACGCAATTTTCAAGGGCTGGGCGATGTTTTTCAGAGGGTCAGAGGAAGGGACGGAATAGCAACTCTGACGGAGGAACAAGAGCTAGGCTTAGAGTTTATCCTGTGCAAGGGGACTTCAGGTTCGTGTACCTTAGCTTACCATGATCAGCCCCGTGCAAGGGAGTGAGTTAGACCTTTTAGTCTCAATAGTACAGGCTGCAGAATGGAGAGGAAGGGGAGAAAGGGGAACTCCGGGTGGCTGCTTAAATATCCTACCGAGGCTTCTGGGTCTCACGCTCCAAGCAAATTCATCCCTCAACACTAGACAGAGCATAGTTCTGCTAAGTCACTTTGCCTGCTAGGACATTGATTTGCAAATGTCACCAGTGTGCCCAGCAGCATTCCAGATCCGGAGATCTTCAATCGGGTACAAGGCTGTGCACTGTACATTGATGCACCCCCAAATACCTTTCACACACTGAATTCCAAACCAAGAGTATCATCTGTGGAGGGATCACACCAGCTAGGAGTCGGGAAGTTTCTCTCAGTTGCCTACCAAATGCAGTATGAACTGCCGGAGGCATGGGCCTCATTCTCCACCCAACCCAAGAGTCTCTGTCTTTGCTCTCTGTTTCTTCTTACACAGAACTTAGGAGGGAAGCAGATCATGGAAGTGTCTAGAACATGCTCTTTCTGGTACAAGAATGAGGACCTACAGTTCTGCAGATAGCCTTCACTGTTAGTGAACTAATGTAAACAGGTCCTCTGGATGGCTGGAAAACAAAGACCTCAGCTCCAACTGCATGGTCTGCCATGATGCTATTAATATATAATCTATTCAGGTGCTTGGGACATTGTGTTATGACACCAACAGCTGTCTGCTGCCTAGAGTTGCAGGGAGGCATTGGAAAGACTGACACTTAGCAGGTCCCTTGGCTGGCTCAAGACTCAAGCCAGGGCTTGAAGAAACCATTACAAGGAATTTTTTTTTTTTTGATCACTTCTTTCTTTCTAGGTATAAGAACCTTTTAGAACATGTTTTTATTTTTCTCTTTTATATTTGCATTTGGGACACACCTCTAGGAAGTCATTAGCAAGGCCTGCTTTAGTGACCAAATTGCTCAGAAGATCCAAAATTCCCTTCTCATTCACATCACAGCTTCTGGTTCTGCTGTGCCCTGTCTTGCTTCCTTTTCTTCTCCTTTGTGACCTCTAGTCCCTAGCCCCCCTCCTCCTCTCCTTTCTCAATCCATTGTCTCCATTCTGACACCTCTTAACTTTTCTCCCTCTCATGCGGGTTAAGACTTTTGTCCCGTTGACATATTCTAAAATCCTCTTAGAAGAGTGAACCTCAATTGAGAAAAGAGTAACCTCAATTGAGAAAATGCCTCCATCAGATTGGCCTATGGGCAAGTCTGCAGGTCACTTTCCTCACTGATGATGGATGCGGGAGGGCCCAGTCCGTGGGTGGTGCCATGTGGTGATGGTCCTGAGCTGTATAAGAAAGCAGGCTGACCGAGCCAAGGGGAGCAAGGCAGTAAGCAGCACCCCTCCTCCAACTCTCTGCTTCAGTTCCTGCCTCCAGGTTCTTGCTAGAGCTCCTGCCCCACTTCCTTAGTGATGAACTCTAAGATGAGATTAAACCCTTTTCTCCTGAAGTTTCTTTTGGTCTTGACGTTTATCACGGCAACAGAAAGCAAACTAGACCACCAGCTGTGATAGCTGTCTGGCTTGTGACTTGATGGAGTTAGTTCACTTTCTCCTTTCTATTCAGTCTAGGATCCCAACCCATTGAATTTGGTCCCTCACAGTTAGGGTGGGTCTTCTCACCTCAATTCGCCTAACTAATCCAAATTGTCCCTCACAGGCATGCTCAAAGGCTAACTTTAGAGAAAGCCTTACAGGTGTGCCTAGAGGTTCACCTGTTAATGATTCTATAGTCTGTCAAGTTGACAGTATTACCCACCACAGTAGCCTGAGGCAGAATTTCGACACTCAGTGTTTTCTGTGTAAACACCCTGAATAGTTTTATGTCAACTGCATAGAAACTAGAGTCATCTGAGAGGAGGGAGTCTCAGCTCGTTGTGAGTGGGGTCTGGGCAGGTGGTCCTGGGTTGTATAAGAAAGCAAGCTGAACAAGTCATGAGGAGCACCTCAGTAAACAGCACTCCTCCATGGCCTCTGATCAGCTCCTGCCTCCAGGTTCCATCCCTGCTTGAATTCTTGTCCTGACTTCCTTCAGTGATGGACCTTGATATGTAAGTGTAAGCCAAATAAACTCTTTCCTTCCCAGTTTGTTTTTGGTCATGGTGTTTCATCCCAGCAATAGAAACCCTAACTAAGACATGCCTGCTGAAAAGAAGAGGGGAGAGGATTGCAAGCAAGTCCAAGAAAATCTCTTACACTAAGCACAGCTGTTATTAAGAACTAAAGGAAGGCCAGGCAGTGGTGGCGCACGCCTTTAATCCCAGCACTCGGGAGGCAGAGCCAGGCGGATCTCTGTGAGTTCGAGGTCAGCCTGGTCTCCAGAGCGAGAGCCAGGAAAGGCACAAAGCTACACAGAGAAACGCTGTCTCGAAAAACCAAAAAAAAAAAAAAAGAACTAAAGGAAATCCTACATGAAACTGTTTTTTCAACTGTCTTTGCATCGAGGAAATAAGAGGAGCCAGGGCAGTTTGTTTTCCTGGTATCGTCTAGTCTCTTGATACTCAAAATGCCTTCATCTCCATCCTTTCCTAAACATGATGGTCGCTCATGGCTCCGACCATTCCCTTTATGTTATCTGTACCTCCTTCCCCCTCATGTCATTATTAAGAGCATCATTAACCGCTGCTAGACATAAAGATTCCAAATCAGTATCCCTGACGGTTGCTCAGATATCCGCGTACCTGTTGTACATCTTCCCCTGTGGTGTCCACCAGCCCCTCTCACACAATGTTCAGAAGGGAACTCAGTAACTTATCATGGCCACTTTCAAGCCTGTGTGCGGCCACACACCTTAGAGCACACGAAAGGCTAGGACTGGAAGATTATGAGTTTAAGACCAGTCCAGACTACAGAGGGACTCTGGCTTAGGATGACAACAACACCATCAAAAAGTTTGTTTTGTGTTTCAGTGTTCAGAGTTGGAACAGCATCCCCATTCTCCCAGACACTGACATTTGAAAGCCTGGGACCATCTCACATCTGCTTTTCTCCAATGCACCTCCCAAATGCTATTAAAAGTACATTTTGAATAATCTTGGCTAATTTATTTTTATGATCCATGTCTAGTTTTGTCTTGTATTATAAGACATGACTATTTTAAAGAAAAAGTTTGCAAAAATAAATTTGAATAGACATATACAGATACCTTGATTAACAGCATGATGTTATTATCATTCACCCCGTGATAGCTCACTTCTGACAAGGACATGATATAAAATCCAACTTCCACCTTGAATAATTTAATTTTATTGGTCTAAAATTGTATACAGTTATTATGTTTTTACCTACAATAAGAGGATATTAAAATTTCAAAGCAATATGCCAGTCATTTTGAAAAGAAATTTTGTTATGAAAATTTAGACATGCATAGAAACAGTAAAGTGAACACCCAGAGGACTCCCTTGCAAGGAAGGGAAGGAGGAGCAGAGAGGGGGAAGAAAGAGAGGGGGGAAATGTTCAGATGTCAGCTTATTCTACCCGTCCTGGTCTCACTGTGTCGTTATCATAGTGTTATATAATTATAATGTTATGTAGAAGGGAAACATAGGCTTGTCCACACAGCATATGCAGGACAGAGGTACAACGCCATTTTACCATCATCAAAGCTGATAATCACAACAGCAGCCATCGCATGATTCTCAGTCCCGACTACAATTTTCTATGTTGTCTCAAAAATGTATTTTCCCCAGTTTGTTTTGCTGTGTTTTGGTTGAATTTGGAGCCACACAGGTTCCAACCACTGCTTTTGGACTCCGAAGTCCTTTTCAGTCTTCGTGTTTTTCCATATCACTGACCTATAGAACAAGCCAGGTCCCTACGTCCAAATGTCCTACAGTTTGTCATGTCTATTTACAACCTTCCTAGCTGGTGTAGGTTAACAATCTCTTCCTCTGTTCTCATGTGTACTGTGCTCTTGTGCAAATCATTTTGAGCTTTCTTTTTCTTTTTTTTTTTATGATTCATATTCCTTTTCCAAATGCATCAAAACTCATCCTGAACAATGAGTCCTGAATTACAAAAGAGGTTTTAGTCCTACAATTGTCTTCTATGACTTTGTCTGCAATTGACCAAAACAACACTCAAAACACTCAAAACAACAGTGCTGTAAGGATTGGTTTTGTTCCCATTGCATCTCCCCGAGCTTCACTCATAAAAGCGTACTTCTTTGCACAATGCTTTCTTTTTCTCTTGCATTTGTTTCTCTTGGTTCTTGACATTTCCATCAAAGTCAATTGCGATGAACTAGCTAGTCACAGCCTAGCATTTTCCCTAAGAGTAGACCAGTGACATAATGCAAGATCTAAAGACACATCAATTGATAAACAAAAGAAAATTCTTTTAGAAAATACTCAAAAAAATAAAAATGGTCTTCATTGTCTTAGATAGCTATATATTTTTTTTTTTTTATTCAGGAGGCTTTCCTGGAAGAATATTGTTTTTTTTTTTTAAGAAATTTTGGGCTGGGGAAATGGCATAGTCAGTGAAATATTTGCTGCACAAATATAAGACCCCATTAAAAAAGCCAGCTTTGGCAGTGCATACCTGTAATGTTGTTCCTGGGGAGGCAAAGTCAGAAGGACTCCTTCTTGCTGGTCAGTTGGTCTAGCAAGTTGCCAACCTCCAAAGTCGGTGAGACACCTTGTTTCTTAGTCACTTTTCTCCTGCTGTGAAGGAACATCATGACCAAGACAACTTACAAAAGAAAGCACTTAACTGGGACCTTACTTACAGTTTCAGAGGGTGAGTCCATGGCCGTCATGGTGGGGAGCATGGTGGCATGCTTGGAGATGGAGCAGGAGCTAAGAGCGTACATCCTGATCCACACTTTGAGGCAAGGTTAGGGGGCAGGGAAAGGGGACTAGGCCTGGTGTGGGCTTTTGAAACCTCAAAGTCCACCCCCCAGTGACATACCTCCCCTAACAAGGTCACACCTCCTAATCCTTCCTAAAACAATTCCACTAGCTAGGGACCAATCATTCAAACATGCAAGCCCATGGGGCCCATTCTCAAAAAATAAAGTGAAGAGCCATTGAGGAAGACGCCAGACATTGACCTCTGACCTCCACGTGCACACCCACACACATGTGCAAACACATGAACATGTATCCACATATACGGTTCAAGTTTGCTTCCTACTGATGTGATAAACCCCATGACCAAAAGCAATTTGAGAGAGGAAAGGGTTTGTTTGGCTTACACTTTCTAATCACAGTGCATCACTGAAGGAAACTAAGGCAAGAGCCTGGAGGCAGGAACTAAAACAGAGACCATGGAGCAGTGCTGCTTACTGGTTAGCTCCCCATGGTGTACTCCGTTTGCTTTCTTATACAATCCAGGACTACCTGGCCGGGGGATAGACGGCTCAGTAGTTAAGAGCATTGGCTGCTCTTCCAGAGGACCGGAGTTTAAATCCAAGCATCCACATGGCACCTAACAACTATCTATAATTCCAGTCCCAGGGGATCTGAACTCCTCTTCTGGCCTCCATGGGCACTGCACACATGGTGCATAGACATACATGTAGACAAACTACCTATACACATAAAGTAAATAATCAATAGGAATAAATAATTGCAGGCCAATCTGATGGAGGGATTTGCCCAACTGAGTTCCCTCTTCCCAGATAGCCTTAGTTCGTGTCCCGTTGCAGTCAGACCTTTTCGTCAGGACCGCCAGTAATGACACAGAGACTCATTAATTATAAAAGCTCTGTCGTTAGCTTAGGCCTGTTACTAACTAGCTCTTTCAACTTAAATTAACCCATTTTTATCAATCTACTTTTTGTCTCATGGTTTTATTACCTTTACTCTGTACTGCTCATGCTACTTCCTCTCCATCTGGCTGGCGACCCTCCATGTCTCCACCCTTCTTCCCAGCATGCTCTCTGCCCCGAAAGTCCTACCTAGCCATTCAGCTTTTCATTAAACCAATCAGAATGACACATTCCCAGTGTACAAAAAGATTATTCCACAACACCCAGTTGACAAACAAAACAAAATGAAAACAAACAAAAAACTAATTCACACATATGCATAAAAATGTATTCAGTAGAAAGACATAAAATGGTAACTCATACATCAGTTACCATTTTTGAGTAGGAGTGGTGGACTTTAAAGGTTTTAGATATAACAAGCAGGTGACTTAGAAATAACTAGAATTTAGTTTATATCTGTGCAGATATATGGTGCACTTGGTAGTGTCTGAGGGAAATATTGGGTCTTATAAATTAAAAACTGGAGCTGTATGAAGTAATATCTTTCCCAAGAATGTGTAAATACTGCAGTCAAATGTTATTGCAGATGTATATAATTTTTCATGAAGGTTTAGTTTTTTAATATTTTTCTGCAGATTTGAGGATCATTTCCAACTTACAGACGCCTGGCAAAGGATATGCAACAGTTGTTAGTTATTTGCAGTTGTTGGACATTCCAGAGACTCATGAGTCTCTTAGTTGTCACCAGTGCACCATAAGTTAGCCCCGAGTGCTATTCCTAGTGCTAAGGAAAGCTGAAGCACAAGCTGATCGGATTTCTTTCTCTCACAAGTAAGCGCCAGAGCCCGGACTGGCATTCGGGTAGCTTAGCCTGGAGCCTTACCCCCTATATTAGCAACAAAATACCCAACAAAGGCAACTACAGGAAGGAAAGGTTTATTTTGGTTCACACTTCAAGGGTGCAGACCATTGTGGCAGGAAAGTTTTGGTGACAGGAACTCAGCCATGCTGTCATTGTCTGTGATTGAAAAGCAGAATGCACGCTCGTGCTAAGCTCTCTTTGATCTTTATATTCAGTCTTGGAACCAGCTCATGGAATGATGACACTCACATTTAGGATAGACCTTCCCAGCTTGTTAGCCTAGAAACTTTCTTAGAGATATGCCAAGAGGTTGTCTCCTATTGATCGTCATCAGGTTGACGATCAATATTAACCCTTACAGCTTGTGACTTCCATGCTACATACAATACCCAGAGGTTTATGGAAACAACTCAGAAGCTCTCAGGCTGCAGAGATCAGCATACTTTTATGGAGCGCATGGTGGTTTGAATAGGAACGGTGCCCATAGGCTCATGGACATTTGAATGCTTGGTCACCAAGGACTGGCACTATTGGGAGGTGTGGCCTTGTTGGAGGAAGTATGTGACTAGGGGTGGGTTTTAATGCCGCCATGATTCCCACCATGATGATAATGGACCAAACCTCTAAAACTATAAGCAATCCCCAACTAAATGCTTTCCTTTGCATGAGTTGCTGAGGTCATGGTGCCTTTTCACAGCAATAGAACATTGACTAAGACAGAAGAAGTTGGTACCAGAGAGTGGGGTGTTGCTATGATAGGCCTGACCATGCTATTTGTTGGAGGAATATGGAAGACTTTGCGGCTTTGGACTATAAGAGAAGTTGGATGGTTTTAAGTGTAGCTAATTGGACCATCCTAGCAGTATTGGAAGACAGTAGTACTGAGAGCAATGTTGATTATGACGGCCCAGCTCAAGAAGTTTCAGGGGAGAAGAATATTAGTAAATGGCCTAGAGATGTCAATACCTAAGAATATCTTTTTTTTTTTTTTTTTTGGTTTTTCGAGACAGGGTTTCTCTGTGTAGCTTTGCGCCTTTCCTGGGACTCACTTGGTAGCCCAGGCTGGCCTCGAACTCACAGAGATCCGCCTGGCTCTGCCTCCTGAGTGCTGGGATTAAAGGCGTGCGCCACCACCGCCCGGCTAGAATATCTTTTTTATTAAGTGCTCAAGAAACATCAGAACTGCTTCTGCTAAACAAACTTAAAACATAAAATTAAAAGGTTAGTTTCAGGACTGATCTGTATTCTGAGATATGTTTGCCTTGGTCCATTTAAAAGGTGCATATATTAACAAGGATGAGATCGGCCAGCTTTTGCTTTGGAAAAGTTGCTAAGTGACAATGCATTTTAACATTTAAATACTTTGCTGGGGCTCCCTTTCATTGGTTCTCAGTCTCATCCATGTGAGAATTTGGAAACAGAACTCAGAAGGAAGCTTTCTGACTATTTAGTTTGAGAAAAGGACAAAGCAGGCATAGAGGTCCTGCCGCCCGCCAGCTGCCTCTGCCAAAGCTAACTGGGAGAAAGTAATCAGCGTGTGTGTTGGGGGACAGGTTTAGTCAAGTCCAGACTTGGAAAAATGGAATCAAGATGGAATAGAGACCGTCATATGCCTCACAGACAGGCAGCTCCCATTTTCAAAGTGGGAGGTGACCTCGGGGTCTTCCGTGAGGCAATAAATGAAAAATTCCCATTCCCAAATAAGTCCTTGTTCTCTGGTGGAAGTTCCTTGAAAGACCAGGTTTGCTTAGACTCTTCTAACATTTTTCAGGCTCAGCAAGATCCTGACTTCCCACTGCCATTGCAGCTCCTGTTCTGAGTCAGGGTCTCTCGCTGGCTGGTTCTGCTAAGCTGGCTGGCCAGTGAGTCTTGGTCACTCTCTCCTGTCTCTCCCTCCCCAGCACTAGGACCACAAACGCACGCCACCACACCTGGCGTTTTATACAGGGGTGCTGGAAATCAAACCCTTATGCTTGCGAGTCAAGCACTTTTCTGACTGAACCGTCTTCCCAGACACTTGTTTTGTTTTTCCAGAAAAACAAACAAAAACACGGATCATGTGTGAAACCACGGAAGACAGCCCGGCAAGGTGCAACTTTATGGTTTGTGTTCACTGACTAGGGCTGTCAGAACAAAGGGCTGTCTTTGTTTTTTAGATTTATTACATTTTTTGTGTGTATGTTTTGCCTGCGTGTGTGTGTGTGTGTGTGTGTGTGTGTGTGTGTGTGTGTGTGTGTGTGTGTATACCATATGCATGCCTGATACCCACAGAGGCCAAAAGAAGAGGTTGAATCCTCTGGAACTGGAATCACAGAGCCACCATGTCGGTGTGGGGAATTGAACTTGAGTCTTCTGCAAAATCAAGTGCTCACAACTGTTGAGAGCCCTTGTCTGCCCAGCCCACAAAGGGCTACCTTACACAACGGAAATCCATTGTCCCAGTTTTGGGTGAAGGCTGAGCTCAAGGAGGCAGGAGGACTGCTTTCCCCCCAGAAGCTGCTCCACACCTGACTTGCAGTTCCTGAGGGGTGGTGGCAATCTTAGGGGCTCCTTGGCTTCTCACCCCAGTGTCTGGCTTCCTGCTCACATGACATTCTTCCTGTGTGAATGCCTGTGTTTAGGCAAATTTCCCCTTTTTATAAATAACCAGTCATATTGGATTAGGGCCCATCCTCCCGAACTCATTTTTAATTTGGTTACGTCTGTAAAGCCCCGACTTCTAGATACGGGCACACACTGAGGGGTTGTGTGCAATTCAAACCACAGAACTATATCTCTCAAATGAAGGTTTTTCACTGTTTCATTTCTTTCTGTTATTTTTATTTCGATTTCCCTCAAATTAGTTGTCCTGGTTTCCTTCTCTGGTGACAGAAAACATACGTCTCCATTCTCTCCCATTTATTCCTTTCCTCTGTCCTCTCTTCTATATCCAACCCTACTCCCTCCAGTTCTAGCCAATTTGCACAGTGATCCAACGTCAAACTTCTAGCAGTATAACTTTGAACAGGAAATCTCTGCACAGAAATCCTCATCATCCTCACTATTTTGAGTCCAAGCTCCTTCCCTTGGCGTTTTTCAGTCTAACGCCAGGCAGAGTTCCTTGAAGGCACCTCCATTTTTCACTGGCTTTCCTCTCAAGTACCTGTTTCTCACTTTCTCTTCTTTCCCCCTTTCCCCACCACCACCCTTTGATTACCTGAGTGCCACCGAAACAGCCCTCCTTAAATGTGGCAAGACCCATTTCTTTGGAAAGAGCTTCACACCCTAGTTATCACAGCCTCTTCAGAAATCATGAGCCATCGTTTCACCTGGGCAGGGCTAGTGACATTTATCCCAGGATTTTGAAAGTGCTAGAAAAGTACTCTGCTGCCTAGCTAATCCCCAGCCTTCCTCCTCCTCCTCCTCCTCCTCTTCTTCCTCCCACACTCCCACAATGTTCCAGTCCTTACAGCAAACAAGTGCCTCATTTCATCTAACCTAAAATGCCACTGGATGTCGGATGCACCGCTAGTGAATTTATCACCGTTACCAGGGAAACCAATGCTTCCTTTTGGGCTTTCAGTCTCATTAATAAAGAAGTTTTAAATGGAGTCAGAAGGAAGCTTGAGGACAATTTTATTAAGTTTTGAGAGAAAAACAACATGACAGGCAGGCTGAAAATCCCTCAGCTATCACAAGGAGGGAGATGGGGAGGGGGGGGAATAACCATACCTTTTGAGTTAGAAACAGTGAGAAAGCCGGGAATGATTGGGGGGTGGAAATCATGAGGACAAACATGATTCGTACCACGCCTCGGGGCTGAGTTCAGAGGGTACCTGATCCCAGGCCCTGCGTCCTAGGACAAATGAGTACACCAGAGACACATGATTAGAAATAGAAACAAACACCGCGTTTCGTTTTAAAGAAAGAAAAAGCACTCCCAAGAATGGGAGGGCTAGTAAGCCAAGGAAAGAGCCCCAAAACATTGGGCTGGGAAGTGTGTAGCCCTTCATAGGCCTATTATTGGCACTAGCCCCTCCTGTTTGTATTGCTTGGGCTATTCTTGGGCATGCTCTGAACCTTAGATAAAGGGCTTCCAGTCTTTTCTCCAGGTTCTTGCTTCCCTGAGCTATCAGGTAGGCCCTGCTCTGTCCTTTCTGGCTTCTCCAGGATCTTACTTCCCTGGACCACTCCCCGGATCCTCTGGGATCTTGATTTCACACATGGCTTTCCTGAGATCTTACACCTCCAACGTAATTGAGCAAACTGACTCCAGGCATGGAGAGCCACATCAGGAGGCTGCAGAGAGAGGAGAGGATTAGCAAGGGATGGTGTTGAAACGTGGATGGTGATGGTAATGGAGAGAGTGTCGAATACTCACTGCAGCCCCCAACTCCAGTCCTGCAGAGAAAAACAATGTCTCAACTCTCTTACAACTTAGTCTTTCCCTGTACATTATACATACCTCCACTGAAAGAAGACCAAAAGACTTAATTAATGAAGTACTTCAGATGTGCAAGTCCCAATGCAGAAACAAAAGTAACATGAAAAAACACAACATGTCTTCCGCCTGCAAAATTACTAACCCCATGGTAATGGCCTCCAGTGAGAATGACCTGGAAGAACTTCCAGACAAATAATTCAAAGAAATAAGTAAATAATCCTGGAACAGTTATGTAACACAAATTGCTAACCGGTCTTATTAATAAAAAAAAAAAAAACCCAGAGCCAGATATTGGGGTGAAAACTGAGAGATCAGAGGAATAGAACAAGCCAGCCACAAGTTCTAACTGCTAGGAAATCCTCAGACCAAGAGGGAGCTACTTCCTGTATACTCACGCCTATATACCTTTCCCTGCCCTGCCATCTTACTTCCTCTCTTCGCCCAGCTACATGACTTCCTCTTTCCACCCAGCTCTATCACTTCCTGTCTGTTGGTACAGACCTCCAGACCTCTATGGTTAACTAGTCTGGGAATAAAGGCATGTGCCACCACACCTGGCTCTGTTTCCAATGTGGCCTTGAACTCACAGAGATCCAGATGAATCTCTGCCTCCTGAATGCTAGGATTAAGGCATGTGCTACCACTGCCTGAACTCTATATTTAATGTAATGGCTGGCTTTTTTCCTCTGACCCCCAGATAAGCTTTATTGGGGTGCACAAATAAAATATCACCACACAGTTAATCAAAAGAGGTCTATAAAAATGCCACAAAATCAACAAAATGACAGGAATCAAGACACAATTTTGAATAATAACTAAATATCAATAGTCTCAATGCCCCAATAAATAGTCACAAACTCACAGATTGGTTTAGAAAACAGGAGCCATCTTCTTACTGCCTCCAAGAAACACATCTTGGCTTTAACAATAGATACCATCTCAGATTTAAAAGACAGAAAAAAAGGTATTCCAAGCAAATAGAACTCAGAAAAAATCAGGCATTGCTATTCTCATATTTGATTTGTAGATATCTGTGAAAATGGGCATCATGCTAAAAGCAATCTACAAATTCAATTCCTTACAAAGATTCCAGGGCCACTCTTCATAGACATGGATGGGGGGGAATAATATCCAAATTTATAAAGCAACACACACACACACACACACACACACACACACACACACACACAAAAGGTTAGCAGAAGTAACCTTGAAGAGTACTGAAGGAGCTATCACTCTACTTGATTTCAAATTATACTACAGAGCCATAGTAATAAAAACAGTGTGGTAGGGGGCTGCAGAGATGGCTCAGCAGTTGAGAGTACTAACTGTTCTTCCAAAGGGCTGGAGTTTGATTCCCAGCATACACATGTCATTCTCTACTGGGAGGATTTCACTCCTGGTACTGACAATTTCATCAAAAGCCCACAACTGAGCCGGGCAGTGGTGGCACATGCCTTTAATCCCAGCACTTGGGAGGCAGAGGCAGGTGGATCTCTGTGAGTTCAAGGCCAGCCTGGGCTACAGAGTGAGTTCCAGGACAGGCACCAAAACTATACAGAGAAACCCTGTCTCAAAACAAAACAAAACAAAACAAAACAAAAAAAAAAGGGCGGGGCTGGGGATTTAGCTCAGTGTTAGAGCACTTGCCTAGCAAGCGCAAGGCCCTGGGTTCAGGCCTCAGTTCTGAGAAAAAAAAAAAGACAAAAAAGCCCACAACTGGAGAAATCTGGATGTATGGATGTATACAGTTCCTGGTTAGACTAGCAGCCCTTAGGAGACAATGCTGAGCAATCAGAAATTTAAAAGTCTGGGGAGAGCCGGGCGGTGGTGGCGCACGCCTTTAATCCCAGCACTCAGGAGGCAGAGCCAGGCGGATCTCTGTGAGTTCGAGGCCAGCCTGGGCTACCAAGTGAGTTCCAGGAGAGGCGCAAAGCTACACAGAGAAACCCTGTCTCGAAAAACCAAAAAAAAAAAAAAAAAAAAAAAAAAAAAAAAAAAAAAAAAAGTCTGGGGAGAAAAACGAAGTTCTAGTCAGTCCCTTGAGGTACAAAGCAGAAATATTTGAACAGGCTAGTAACAGGACCTACTGAGCCTCAGCCATAGTGAAGTCAGTGTCTTCCTATTGCAATTGAAATAACCCTAAGTCAGAACGGGAAAGACAGTTTCTGTGCACAGAGCCACATTCAAAAAATGTTCCTTGCATGCTCGCTACATACTGGCTTTATGCTAAAACCTGGACTACAAAAATAAAGAAAATGTTTACCCCAATCTGGCTTGAGAAAATCCCCCACCAGCCACGTCCAGTTTAGATGAACCTCAATTGAACTCTCTGTACACTTCAATTGCCACAAAGAATAATTTTGCCTAAGTAGCTTCATCAGGAGAAATTTCTGTAATTATGCCATGTAGCAGTTACAGCTTGGATTTTCATTAACCAAGAATTTGTAGTAAGCTTTGTCTCTTTTCATAACCATAATCTCTCTTCATGAAAAATTAAGACATGACATCAATTTAGAACATAGATTTAATACTATCTTTGAAACTCAGCTTGCTGTTTTAAAATGGTTATTAGCAATATCTACATCGAAGACAGAGAGCCCTTCCTGGCTTATGTGTGGCATGCTGCTGATATTCAAGATTCGATCATTTGGCCGAAATCTAGAACAGAAAGTACTTATATTAAGCCAAAGAGTAAAGAGAACTCTATGCCAGGTTGGTGGGATACTTGATGCTTAAGTAAATGTCATATTCACTTAATACTGAACCTGGCAGAGATGACCAACTGGTTGGTTGAATATTAACATCTGAAATTACATGTTGGCATTCACATAAATTGAAGGACTCTAAGCCAGCCCAAGCATGGCAAGCATGGCTCTGGCAGGGCTTGCCCGTCTCCCGCATTCCCTCTGCCTTGCTAAAACTGTTAGATTATCTTCCTAAAGCTAGCCCCCAAGGTTTGTTTCCTTTATTCGGCCACTTCCTCCTCCTGAGGCTGACTGCCAAGGTCCAGCTATCAAAGTATTTAAGTCCAGCAATCAAAAGCCCATTTGGCCACCTTAATTAACATGCCCAATTAAAATTAAGCACCTCATCCTAACACGGGGTTTCCCCCTTTACCTTTATAAGCTGTCATTTCCCTATGGGCTACATCTGTCTCTATCCAGAGCAGTTCTTTGCCCCTCGGTGGCGAATTTCCCTGCCCCCTTCTCCCTTGTTCCTCATCCTCTGCCTCCAGTCTGTCTGTGTCTCTTATTCCCTGCTCTTTGTCCCTCTGGAGCAAATAAATCTCCTTTGAGCTGAGAACTTGGTCTTGGGGTATCTCGTGCTGACTTCGAGGTCCTTTCAATGTTCATACTCAGTGTTCATATGTGCATATCTGTGTGCAGGTAGGTGGAGGCTAGTGGACAACTTTGGGGGGGGGTCATTCTTTAGATACTATCGACTCTTTTAAAAATTATCATTTTATTCATAAGAGTGTTTCGCTTGCCTGTATATTTGTGCGATGTGTGCATGTAGGACCCAAGGAGGCCAGAAGAGAATGTCAGATCCCCTGGAATGGGAGTAACAATTTTTATGAGCTGCCACATGGGTGCTGGCAATTGAACCCAGGTCCTCAGCAAGAGTATAAGTGCTCTTAATCCTTCAGCATCTCTCCACCCCGGCTTTCATTTTTTTTTTTTTTGTTTTTTGTTTTCTTTGTTTGTTTTGAGGCAGGGTTTTATGTAGGTTCTGGTGGTTGAATTTAGGTCCTTGTGTTAGCATGTCTTATGTAGCAGTTTTCTTTGAGATTTTCTTCTGTCATAAAACAACAGAATTTTCTAAGGCAGTGGTTCTCAACCTTCCTAATGCTATGACCCTTTAATACAATTCCTCTTTCTGTGGTGACCCCTCCCATCATAAAATTATTTTCGTTACTACTTCAAAACTGTAATTTTTCTACTGTTATGAATTGTAATGTAAATGTCTGTGTTTTCTGATGTTCTTAAGCGACCCCTGTGAAAATGTCATTTGACCCAAGAGGTCATGGCCCCCAGGTTGAGAACCACCATTGCGAGGGACTGTAAAAGATTCCATCCTGCAGAGAAGCTCCTTACGCTCAGGAAGCAAACAACTCAAATAGCTTCAGGAAGTCCCTGAAACTGAACAGATTCACTAGGCCACTTCCTTCCCAGGCATATATAAGCAATAAAGGCTGCTGAGACACCCTCAGGTAAGCTGAGCTGCCTAAAAGAAGCAGAGACCAACTAAGCTGCCTGGAAGAGGCTCAGACCAGCTGAACTATCTGGAAGGGACACTCTCCAACCTGTTGAGCTGCCTGAAGGTTGAGTAGTATACTCATTCTCCAGCTTTTGCGAACTATCGCCCATGCAGAGATGAGCTTTGAGGATGCAGCTGTCTCTGAGTCACTTATGCTCCTGTAAGTGACTCTCCACCCATATTTATGTAAGTAACCCCAACAAGACTCTGGTTCACCAAGTTGGACTTCTGTGGTAACCGTCTTTAGCCTGCCATCAGTTCCCTATCTGTAGTCAGTGGGTAACTGTCCACGTCTCCCCAGGAATAGTGTCAAAAAATAGTATGCCAGGCACTTACTAAGGTATCTCCTCCGTCTAAGACAAAGTCGTATTGCAGGCACATGTGCACACATGTGTGCGTGCATGTGGAGGCCAGAAGTCAGCATCAGGTGTCTCCTGTATTACTCCCCACCTTATACTCTGAGACAGGGTCTCATTGACCAAACCAATTGACTAGACTGGCTGGCCAGCTCCAGGGATCCATCCCGCCTGTCTCGGCATCCCAGCACTCAGATTACAGATGAGCATCACCACACTCAACTTTGATGTAAGTGCTAGGGTCTTAATTTCAGTCATGCCTCTGTGTGACAGGCCCTTTACAAACTCTAATCTAATTAATGAATTAAACATGGTTCTGCTGGCTCTCCTCTCTCTCTCTGCCTCTCTCTCTCTGTGTCTCTGTGTCTCTGTCTCTGCGTCTCTGTCTCTCTGTCTCTCTCTGTCTCTGTGTGTGTGTGTGTGTGTGTGTGTGTGTGTGTGTGTGTGTGTGTGTGTGTATTTGTTCTCTCACTCTTGGGTCTTATGTATGCCAGGCTTCCCTTGAATTCACTATGTAGCCAAGACTGACTTTGAATATCTGACCCTGCTGAGGCGTCTACCTCACATGCTGGGATTATGGGCTGTGGCACCACACCTAGTTTTGTGAACTTGGACTACTAGTGATTGCACCCAAAGCCATGTTCAAGCCAGGCAAGTACTACCAACCAAGCTACATCCCCAGCTCCAGCCCTCAGTGTTTCTAGCACAGATGACGAGCTCCTGTAACTCCCTGCTGTGACCACACAACACATGTCTAGTATTTAGCACTCAATGTCCCACTAATCCAATTTTATCTAAGAAAAAACACAAAGCTCTGCTATCGAACTATGGAATTCTTTATGCAAGTATGCCCATTTACTACCTTAAAAATACCTGTCTCTATGACACGAAACTTCAAAAATTCATGAAATTTCTTGGCCCCGTATGTCTTAGAGTCTAAATTCTAAAGAAGTTTTGGAGCTGAAATAGGTTAAAAATGTTCTGGCTAGCTGGGCATAAGGGTGGGTGCTGGTAATCTCAGCACACAAGCAGGGAAGGCAGAAGGACCTGGGGTTCAAAGTCATCATTGGCTACACAGAAAGTTCAAGTCCAGCCTTGGATGTATGAGACACTATCTGGAAAAAAAAAAGAAGACAGAAAGGGAGGGAGTATTTATTCCACTGTATTAATTATCTGTGAAGCTTCTTATCACAGAACATCAAGAATTCCTCCAGGACCCCTATGGTAGGAAAGGCCTGACTCTCTCAAGTTGTCCTCTGACCTCCAAATGCATGCTGTGGCATCAGTGTGCTCACAGTGTGCACACAAACACACACAGTTTTTTAGAAGTTTTTTTAATGAGTTTTAAAAGTCACTTCAACTAATAATTGGAAAAACAAGAATCGTGACATTTCTTGTTCAATCAAAAATATATTTGAGATTTACTTAGCATGAGGCTATGTAAATATGTGCTCTCTTTTACATGAGATCATGAAGTTATTTGAGTGACTGACAGTTCTCATACTTTATCCACGTGTCACCTGATAGGATACACATGTGATTCTTCCAGAGGCATTGAGACACAAAGAAAGCAACCAAACAACCATCAAAACAGAAAAACAAAAAACAAAAAACATGAAACTACTGCTCTTGCTAAGCTTGGAAGGATGCAAACTGCTTATAGGTGGATTTTTTTTGTTTGTTTTTTGTTTTTTGGAGACAGGGTTTCTCTGTGTAGCTTTGTGCCTTTCCTGGAACTCACTTGGTAGTCCAGGCTGGCCTCGAACTCACAGAGATCCGCCTGGCTCTGCCTCCTGAGTGCTGGGATTAAAGGCGTGCGCCACCACTGCCCGGCTTATAGGTGGATTTTAATGCATTGTAGAACATTAGAGTTTCATTCGGTACTTAATAGATGAAAAGGTCCACAACTGATCTCTGCTTAGTGTTTGTGTGTGTGTGTGTGTGTGTGTGTGTGTGTGTGTGTGTGTGTGTGTGTGTACATGTATGTGAGTACACATTTCAACACTTGACTCCTGTCTTAGTTAGGGTTTCTATTGCTATGATAAAACATCATGGCCACAAGCACCTTTGGGAGGAAAGGTTTAATCTCATTTTACTGGTTATACTCCCATCCAAAGAAGTCTGGGGAGGAACCTAGAGGCAGGAGCTGATGCAGAGGCCATGGAGGGGTGCTGCTTACTGCCTTGCTCCTCATGGCTCGCTCAGCCTGCTTTCTTACAGAGCCCAGGACTACCTGACCACGGATGGCACCACCCACAATGGGTGGGGCCTCCCATACCAAGTAAGAAATCAGCTCACAGGCTTGTCTACAGGCCAGTCTTAGGGATACATTTCCTCTGTTGTGGTTCTCTCTTATTAGATAACTGGAACTTGTATCGAGTTGACAAACAAGCAAACAAAACCAACCAGGACAGTCCCCAGCTCTTTGGGAAGGCTATGGAACCTTTGAAAGGTGGAGCCTTGCAGAGGATGTCATTTGAGGGGGAGTTGTGAGGGAGAGTTTTTGAGGTTTTAAACCCTGACCCCACTCCAAAGTCTCCCTCTGCTTCCTCGGCTAATGAAATGGGACTGGTCTGCCTGACACTCCTGTTACCGTATTTTTTTTTTTTTTTTTTTTTTTTTTTTTGGTTTTTCGAGACAGGGTTTCTCTGTGTAGCTTTGCGCCTTTCCTGGAACTCGCTTTGGAGACCAGGCTGGCCTCGAACTCACAGAGATCCGCCTGGCTCTGCCTCCCGAGTGCTGGGATTAAAGGCGTGCGCCACCACCGCCCGGCCCTGTTACCGTATCTTACCCACTATGGACTGTGTCCTCTGGAACTGTAAGCCAACGTCAACTCTTCTCCTTCATGCTGCTTCTGTCGGGTTCTTTTATCACAGCGATGGGAAGGAAACTAAGAAAAGACATGAATTCTTTGCTTAGCTTTTTGAAAAGCCATCAATTTATTCACACAGTTCCATAAACAGAATCATAATTCCTGATGATGATGATGCTAATAATAATAACAGTTCCTAGATATAAATAAATGTTTCTAAATGCTCCCAGAAGTGAAGGATTGCTTTAGCAGATGGCTATGTGGAGAGAGGACATGCTGGGAAAAGAGGGGTCCCAGCATGAGACATTAATTTTATCTGCAATGCTTCTTTTTGCTCTTTGAAAATAGGGTGCCACACACATATATAACTATGTATATATGTACATATATATATATATATATATATTTAAAACTTCACTTTAAATTAAAGTAGGAAATTGATAAGGATAAGTGCTTGTTAATTTGGAATAGAAGGAATGTATTATTACTCTTTATGTATTTCTTTTTTAATTGTAGAAAGCACTTCAGCTGGTGGAATGGCTCAGAGGTAGTAGAGTCCTCACCTTGCATTCTCAAGGTCTTGGTTTGTGTTTGCTTGTTTTAAGGACAAAACATTTTGTCCCCATATCAAAAAATCAATGAAGTATAATATCTGCAATGTCAGGTAGGAAAATAACGAAGCTGAAAGAAGTGGAGATGAACCAGGGGCCAGAGCTAGCTGAGGGCTTGGACATGAGGAATGGGAGGGCGAGGAAGAGAAAATCCTTGCGCTCTCTAATGTTGCATTACAGCCCCTAAAATTACCTCCTGTGTCCTCTCTACTCCCATTCTCTCTTTTTTTAATCCTACCTCAATTATTATTTTTTTTTTTTACAATATGAAGACATTTCTGCTTTGAAGGCCACTGTTATGAAAAGACATGGGAAGAGAAGGCTAAGGCTCTTTGAAGCGGTGAGGACGGAGTGAGAAGAGTGCCGGCTGGGGACAGCTGGGGACAGTGAGCAGGACATGCAGGAAGCAGAGAATAAGCAGCACTGGAGGCAACCCAGATCAAAGAGACAGCACTTCAAAAGGCCCTTTGCAGCCCAAGGTTTTTCTTCCATGAGTTGGAGTCTTCCCCCACCATCCCGCCCCGCTGGGCAGCTTTTACCATTACGGGGTTAAGTGGCAGAGTGACATGAAGATGCACGTGTGGAGGGCCTGTGAGGAAGATGTAGAGCGCGGAGAGTCTGGAAGAAATGTGACAAGTGGGAGGAAAGGGTAATTAAAGTGATTGTCACCTCGGTGATGGAGAGGAACCGGTGGTCAGATCACTGGCTGTTGAGGCGGCCCGGCAAGCATCTCCCAGACACTGACTCAAAAATCCAGAATCCGCAGTAACACTGTCTTTTTCGCTTTTATTTTTCTTACTCTTATCCTGGAAAAAAAAATGAGCCTTAGATACTAAATTTGTGGAATATAATTAATGCCTCATTTTTTCCCCCAATACTCTTTTTTAAGATTGGGCCTCACTGTGTAGACCAGGGTGGCTGCCAATTCACAGAGACCTGCCCACCTTTGCCTCCTGAGTGCTGGGATCATAGGTGTGTGCCACCACACCCTGCTCTTTCTAATATTTTGAAGTTGTTAGTCTCACAGATACAGGGGAAAAAAAAAAGAGTTGAGCCGGGCGGTGGTGGCGCACACCTTTCATCCCAGCACTCGGGAGGCAGAGGCAGGCGGATCTCTGTGAGTTCGAGGCCAGCCTGGTCTCCAAAGCGAGTTCCAGGAAAGGCGCAAAGCTACACAGAGAAACCCTGTCTCGAAAAACCAAAAAAAAAAAAAAAAAAGAGCTGAGAACAAAACTACTTTTATTGGCAAAGGTACTCACTTTCACAGAGAGATTACAGTCTGAGGAAGGGACTTATCTGTGGGCCTGAGTTCCACCGTGCACATTACCACCAGAGCCATCTTCCTGAAGCCCAGGGTGGAACACATCGTTTTTCTGTTCTTAAATTCAGTTTTGTTTTGTTTTGAGACATGGTTTCTCTGTGTAGCCCTAGCTGTCCTAGAACTCACTCTGTAGACCAGGCTGGCCTCGAACTCACAGAGATCCACCTGCCTTTGCTTCCTGAGTGCTGGGATTAAAGGCGTGTACCACTACCGTCTGGCCTCAAATTTTTTAATTACCAAACACTCCTCCCACCACCCCACCACATTGGGGAGCTGCTAATACATTTTCAAGGCATTGGAATTCTGTAAAACCCATCTCTAGAAACCTTTGCCTGTACGTAGAGCCTGGATGTTGGAACAAGACCCCATGGTAACCTGCTGCTCAACTGCTTGCTTGCCCAGTGAGAGTAAGCAAACAACCTAAATGTGTTTGCTTATTGGTCTAATGGCCTAATAGACTGCTTGGGTTTGCCGAGAAGATTAACTGAGATCACACTATGGAAATCTTTGGTAGAGTGACACTTGACAAATCCTAACAAACATGATTGCTGTCATCCTAGGACTTGGAACTTGCTTTTCTAGCCTTGTGAAAGCAGGGGCCAAAGTCTAGGAAATCTTTTAAATCATAGTCAGAAGTTATAAGCCAGGCATGGGGGTAGACATATGTAACCTCAGAACTCAGAAGGCCAAGGCAGGAGGATCAGGAGTTCAAAGCCAGCACCTGGGCAATGTGGGACTCTGTCTTAGAAAAGGGGGCAAGGGAGTTAGGAGTTTTGAGCCTGGCATGATGGACATGCTTATAATCTTAGGGCAGGAAATTGTATAGCAAGACCCTGCCTCAAAAATAATAAACAAACAAACAAAAGTAATAGAACAGTTTTGAAGCAGAGAAGGCAGGTTTGAATTTTCTTCCTTGGATAGTGGTAATACCCCCAGAGGCACAAAACATCCTTGTTTTGATCAGTAGAAATCTCATCTCAGTCCCCAGTGTCCTGGTCAAGACAGGCGCAGTATGGCATATACCTATAACCCCAGCTCTTGATTACCTAGTCAATTCTAGGTCATTGTAGGCTACAGAGTGAGACCCTGTATCAAAACAACAGAATAAAAAGTCCTATTTAGTATGCCTTTCTTTTATTTATTTATTTTATTTTATATTTTAATTTTAATTTTTTGGTTTTTCAAGACAGGGTTTCTCTGTAGCCTTGGCTGTCCTAGAACCTGCTCTGTAGACCAGGCTGGCCTTGAACTCAGAGATCCATCTGCGTCTTCCTCCTGAGTGCTAGGATTACCATGCCCGTTCAATAAGCCTTGCTTAACAATGTTCTCCCTCCTTGGCAGTATTCAATAATCTCAATAACATCTACCTAAAAACCCCTAGACTCTTTTTCCTAAATCTCCCCCCACCCTCCACCCCATCTCACCCACTCCAGCCCCACCCTGGGCTGCTAGCTGCAGATCAGTTATTTCTGTAATATGTCCATATTGCCAATTTATATCTGCTCGTGGGCGGGATCTGCATCTCCTCCATCCTTCCAAGCATCCACAGTGATCAGTAAGAGAGAAGGATGATGCCAGCTTATCTAATGAAAACTTGCCCAGTGAGCTATAGTTTATCAACGGTTTAAACTACATTAGCCTGGTGACCAGGCGCAGAAACTTGAGTCCTGTCTGAAGTCAGCAGGACTCTTTGTTCAGTGTGGTTCACAAATGTAATCCCTATCCTTTACTGCCCTCCAGTGTTTGATGAAGACATTACTCTAAGGATGCCCGAAACAACTAACTGTATCAGGACCGCACTTTGGTTCCTGGGATGCACTTTACTTTCAGACACTTGAGTGAAAATTTTCAGCACCACATTATTTTCCCCACTGTGAGTGTTGTTGCCACTCTTATTGATAAATATACGACGTACGATTTGGATTCAGTAGATGAGATACCTCACATGTTCTCACACTCCTTGATTCAAATAAGCCACTAAGGCTTCAACATCTCTACCTTGAAAGTCTGAGACAATGACGGATGACTTGAGCCAGAGGTGGTGGTGCACGCCTTCAGTCCTGGAACCTGCGAGGCAGAGGCAGGCAGGAGCTCCGTGAGTTCCAAGTCAGCCTGCTCTACAAAGCGACTTCCAGGACAGCCAGGGCTACACAGTAAGATCCTGCCTGAAAACAAACAAAACAACAACAACAACAAACAAAAAGCACTAAATTATTCTGATATTATTATTTTTCTGTGTTAAATTGTGTAGTTGAGATTTGGACTTTTTTTTTTTTTTTTTTTTTTTTTTTTTTTGCCAGATCTGATTGGGATCCAGACTTAGCAATGATAATCTAGGCTTAGCTAATATTCCAGTTTGCTTTCTGTTGTGGTGATAAACACCATGATGGAAGCAGCAAGGGGAAGGGAAGGATGAATCTCACCAATAGCCTAGCGTCCACCGTGGAGGAAAGTGAACACAGGAACCTGGAGGGAGTAAGTGGAGTGGAGCCATGGTAATGTTGTAACCGGCTTTCTCCACAGGCTTACACTCGGCTACCTTTATCTTTCTTTTTTCTTTTTTTGGTTTTGTTTTGTTTTTGTTTTTGTTTTTGTTTTTTTTTGGTTTGGTTTGGTTTTTTAGTTTTTTTTTTTAATTTATTTATTTATTATGCATACAGTGTTCTGTCTGCATGTATGCCTACTGGCCAGAAGAGAGTGCTAGATCTCATTACAGATGGCTATGAGCCACCATGTGGTTGCTGGGAATTGAACTCAGGAACTTTGGAAGAGCCCTTAACCAGTGAGCCATCTCTCCAGCCCTGTTTTTTAGTTTTTTGAGACAAGGTTTCTCTGTGTAGTTTTGGTGCCTGTCCTAGAGCTCTCTCTGTAGACCAGGCTGGCTTCGAACTCACAGAGATCTGCCTGGCTCTGCTTCCTGAGTGCTGGGATTAAAGGCGTGTGCCACCACCACCCAGCTCCTTTATCTTTCTTTTAAAAAATATTAAAAGGAATGTTTTTCCACTCCCAAGGTCATAAACTTGTACAATGTATAGCATTTTTATATTTCTGCTTTCAATCGCCATATATTTTACGTTTACTGTTGTTTATCATTTCTGGTGGTGTAGCTTTGCTCCTCAGAGAACAATTTGCTTCCAAACATAGTCTTGGTGTTCATATGAAGCAATTCTTTTTATATTCTAAATCCTGGTAAATGCATAGTTATCATTCTATAATTTCTGTCCTCTTGAAATTACATTGCATATTACTGTATGACCATATAACTTATTTTGTTTCTTCTCTACAGCTTTCTTATTAGACTGGTGAAGACTTCCCGGTCTATGCTGACAGCAGTATCAGGCCTGTTTTCCACTCTCAGTTGTAGATAACGGTGTTTAAAGTTCCAGCACTGCTTTCATTTCCTGTTATGTTCATCGAGTGCTGTAACAGGAATCTTAAAAGATCTTATTAATACAAACAAACCCGGAGCCAGGTATTGGGGTGAACGCTGAATGATCAGAGAAACAGAACAAGCCACAGTCAGCCTCACCTCGCCAACTCCTCAGCTGATCTTGTTTCCTCAAATTCGAAGCCTCTGAGTCCTCATCCGAATGGTTCTCAGCTGAACTGCTGCTAAAAACTTAACAGATTCTAGTTCCTGTTTTTCACGCCTTATATACCTTTCTGCTTCCTGCCATCACTTCCTGGGATCAAAGGTGTGTGTCACCATGCCTGGCTGTTTCCAGTGTGGCCTTGAACTCACAGAGATCCGGATGGATCTCTGCCTCCCAAGTGATAGGATTAAAGGCATGTATGTCACCATTTTCTGGCCTCTATGTCTGTCTAGTGGCTGTTCTGTTCTCTGACCCCAGATAAGTTTATTAGGGTGCACAATATATTGGGGGACACAATATCACCACAGCGTGCAGGCTTCTAATCATACAAACTTCTTCCCCTTCATTCCCCTCCTCTGGTGTTCATTTGATATAAGCATTCATTCTCTTACAGACCACATGTGAAGATACTGGCTGACTTTCAGTTGTATTACATGGATAACATTTTTTTTTTTTGCACTTTTCTGTAAAGGTGGGAACTCTATACCTGCAGAAATGTTATAGTTGATTAATTCCCAATCAAATACCAAGCTTTTACAGAAGATATTTCTGAAACTTGAACAATGAGTGGATAGACTTGACACTCTATGTAGTGAAATTATCTATTGTATTAAAATTTAAAATGGCAGCAAAAATACTATGTATTTATTATATGTATGTGTGTTTTGCTTTTCGTGCATGTTTGTATACCAAATGTATGCCAGGTGTCCAAGGCAGCCAGTAGAGGGCAGATCCTCTGGAGTTACAGGAGGTTGTAAGTTGTCATAGACATGCTGGGAATCAAACCCAGGTCCTCTGGAAGAGCAGCTAGTGCTCTTAATCACTGAACCATCTCTCCAACCCTCAACCACCTTTCTTATATCTTCCAGGACCACCTCCTTAGGGGTGGCACCACCCACAATGGGTGAGTCCTCCTCTATCAATCATTAATCAAGAAAATGCCCCACAGATTTGCCTACAGGGCAGTCTGATGGAGGCATTTTCTTTTTTTATTATTAAAGATTTATTTATTATATGTACAGTATTCTGTCTGCATGTATTCCTGCAGGCCAGAAAAGGGCACCAGATCTCATTACAGATGGCTGTGAGCCACCATGTGGTTGCTGGGAATTGAACCCAGGTCCTCTGGAAGAGCAGTCAGTGCTCTTAACCATTGGGCCATCTCTCCAGCCTGGAGGCATTTTCTCAGTCAAGGTTTCCTCTTTCTAGATGACATTAGTTTGTATCAAGTTGACAAAAAATTAACCAGCACAGCTAATAATAATCATCATCCAGGATTAGCTAACATAATAACAATGATAATAATAAATGTTCAGATAATTAATAATAATATCCAGGCTTAGCTAAGATATAACTCTGGGCAAATTAATTTTCCTGAGTCTCTTCCATGTGTTAAATAAAGATTGTATAAACTAAACCGTAAAGTGCTCAGTGTTAGCTAGGACTGTTGTGACGGAAAGATGCATTCCATGATCTGTTTCTTCAGTATGGCCTGTCTTGGTGACAGTGGAGAATGCTTGAAGCACAGGAATCACAATAGATTATCTATTATAATCTTATTATCGTAAGTCCTATCTTTCCATATTGAACAGGAAGCATTTACTGAACACCTTGGGATCTGCCAGACACTGTTCTAGATGCTTGAAACAAATCAGTTAAGAAAACAGACTAAAGTCTTTGACTTCATGTCATTTTTACAACTCAAACCCTAACTAGCTTATGGAAGCCTTTCTCAAAAGTACTAAGTCCCTCCTCAAATTCTGCAGTTCTGATGTATACACTCCTTAGTTTAACACAATGGTTCTCAACCTTCCTAATGCTGCGACCCTTTAATACAGTGCCTTATTATTTTTGTTGATGCTTCATAACTGTGATTTTGTTACTGTTATGAATGGTAATATAAATTATCTGTGTTTTCTGATGGTCATAGGCGACCCCAGTGAAAGGGACATTTGACCTCCAGAGGGGTCGTGCCCCACAGGTTGAGGGTTAGCACCTATGTTATTTCACTCTATAGGTCTAGGCCTTTCTTCTTCCTCTCCAGTGCAAGCTGCCATCTCTCTCAGTCTGTTCCTGCAGCCTCCACCAAGAGTTCCCTCGAACAACAATTTGTATTCCTGGATCAGGTTTTATGAAAGCGTGATTTACAGTTTAACTTTTACTCTCTGAGGTGAGTGGGGGTGGAGTGATGCATTAGTGTTGACACTTTAATTGCATGAACACTTACAATCTGCTCCCTTTCACTTTGCCTGTCTACTCTCAATGCAGCAGCCACAGGAGCCCTCTTGATGTAGCAATTTAGGAGCTCTCCTGAAGTGATGGCTCATTTCACTCATTTTTTGAGAAAATGTCTGTCAAATACCCAAGTAACTATTATTTGATCTACTATCAGTCACTCAGGAAAATCAGTAAAATTGCTGTAAAAGGCATTTCAGGGAATCCGTAAAGTCAAATGCTTCTCATAATAAAAACTTGAGTTTATTAACTTTTTTCCACAGTTAATATTTGCTCAGATTATACAAAAGCAACATCAACAACAGCTGTGATTGGTGTGAATCAAGACAATAGCGTCAAATTATACTACTAATGGGTATACTCTGCCTCACCTGATCAGTAAAGGCAGTTAGAACTGTTTCATTGACAAGAGTGTCTGTGCTGAAAGGCAGACAATTGGACATGCCTCTAACGCAGCAACACAAGAGGGTAATGAACTGGCAGCCACTGAGGCCAGCCTAGGCTACATACAGCATTTGGGGGGGGAACAGGAGTCCTTGATAAAGCCGTAAGATCACTAACTTTACGACATTTTAACCCTTGATGAGACTGATAGGATGAACAAAGCATTCTTGCTCTCTTCAGAGTATGCTGGCTTTGTCGAGGGAAACACCTGTGCTTCTCTGAGCTGAGAGCAGAACGTCTCCATTTTTCCCACAAAGAAAGCAACTCTAGTGTTATTGTTGGTCTCCTTATGTTTACGTTGCTGGGGGGCACAGCCAGGGCCTCAGGCACACCAGGGAAACACTCTGCTGCAGAGCCGCTTGCCCAGTCCGACCGTGTAACTTGCAGACTTGGGCATTTGGCAGATTTGTTCTTGAAAGTGAATCAAAGGGCAGCACCCGGAGATCCCGTGTCAGTGTCTTGCTTCAACAGTGTTTGGACGGAGCAGACCCAGGGACTCCCATTGTTAGCGTCCAGCGGCCCCCAGTGTCTCCAGTCGCAGCCTCTGGGACCATCTCCTCGCAGCCTTCGGCTTCTAGGACCAGCCAGCACCGTCTCTTCGGAGTTAGCTCCACTGCGTATCAGCCATGAGCTCCCAGGTCCGTCAGAATTATTCCACCGAAGTGGAGGCTGCAGTGAACCGCCTGGTCAACTTGCACCTGCGGGACTCCCACACCTACCTCTCTTTGGGCTACTATTTTGATCGGGATGACGTGGCTCTGGAGGGTGTAGGCCACTTCTTCCTCGAATTGTCGGAGGAGAAGCACGAGGGCGCCGATCGGCTGCTCAAGATGCAGAACGAACGCGGAGGCCACCGCGCACTATTCCAGGATGTGCAGAAGCCATCTCAAGATGAGTGGGGTAAATCCCAGGAGGCCATGGAAGCTGCCTTGGCTCTGGAGAAGAACCTGAACCAGGCCCTCTTGGATCTTCATGCCCTGGCTTCTGCTCGCACAGATCCTCACCTCTGTGACTTCCTGGAAAACCGCTTCCTGGATGAGGAGGTGAAGCCCATCAAAAAGATGGGCAACCACCTGACCAACCTCCGCAGGGTGGCTGGGCCGCAGCCAGCACAGACTGGTGTGCCCCCCCGCCATCTCTGGGCGAGTACCTCTTCGAGAGGCTCACTCTCAAGCATGAACGACTAGGAGGCGTCACCTTCCAAGGGGCTCCCTCCTCTGCCTAAGGACCTTCACCTGAACCTCTAGGCAGCTTTGTAACCGTTCTGGAGCCCCTCCCAAGTCTCGGGACCAAATGAAAATAAAGCATTTTGAAATAAGAAAAAAAAAAAAAAAAAGAAGAAGAAGAAAAGAAAAGAAAAAAAGAAAGTGAATCAAAGGGGTCTGGTACTTCAAGGAAAATTACATATTTACTATATTTACTATCAGTGGCACTTCAAGCTTTTGAAGCAAAAGCTGAAACCAAACAGCATCGAGAGTTTTGCAGTTTCTCAATACTATACTACATTCCTGATGAGACGGGAGTGATTACCAATGAATGTGATTTTTTACGCATATAAATGTGTCAGCATTTGGAAGTCTATTGGACTCAGTGAGCTAATACCGTCCAAAGAACTGATCATAGATAGTCTAATATCTGGGTACAAAGGGTTTGAGTTCATAGTTCAAAACAGGCGAATGAATTTTAATGTAACAAGAGCAGCAGGCACATTGACTTAGCTTTATATTCCATATCGTAATTTTCATTTTAAAGCTATGAAAGCTGGGTTGTACTGACGTATCAATAAAGAATATGGACAATTATTTGAAAAGGCTAAACATTCCTTCTGTACTACATACTATTAAAAAAATGAGTTTGGGGGGAGTGTGAGATGGCTCAGTGAGTACTGGCCTCACCAACAACTCCGGCGAACTGAGTTCCACCTCTGGGAGGCAGACGGTAGAAGAACACAAACTGACCTTTACACAGAAGCGATGCACACACACAAAACAAGTGTAGTTTTGTTTTAACATAAAGATGTGACTCAGTGGTTAGAGCATTTGCCCAACATGTCCAAGGTCCTGAGTTCAAACCCCAGGTCTACAAAACAAAAATTTAAAGTATGTATCTTTAAAAGCAATTCAACCAAACCTTTTACTCCAACAGTCTGAATGTAGAAGCCAATTTGAGAATCCAACTGACTTCTATTAAGGCAGGAAATACTGAAGACATATGCAGCAAAGGTGTGGGGTTTTTGTTTTTTCAAGACAATCTCTCTGTAGCTTTAGAGCCTGTCCTGGAACTCCCTCTGTAGACAAGACTGACCTGGAACTCACAGAGATCGGTCTGCCTCTGCCTCCCGGTGCCAGGATTAAAGGCGTGCGGCGGCGGCGGCGGCGGCGGCGGCGGCGGCGGCGGCGGCGGCGGCGGCGGCGGCGGCGGCGCCGCCACCCAGAACAAAAATGTATTTTTAAAACCATTCTTCTCGCCTGAATTTCAGAACAACCAAGGTTACACAGAAGGCCCTGTCTCAAAAAACTGACTGTTCCACCAGATGCCCCAGGTTCAATTCCCAGCACCCACATGACAGCTAACAACTGTCTTAACTCCAAGATCTGACACCTTCACACAGACATACATGCTGGCAAAACACCAATGCACATACAATAAAAATAAGTAAATAATTTTTTAAAAAGCCATTCTCACTAAACTGTGTTTTGAAGTTAGTTTTCATAAAAATATATCATTTAGTGTTTCATTATCTGTGTGTGGTGTATGCACACACGTGGTATAGGTGTGTAGATCTATGCACACGCGAGGCGGGAGGAGGACGCCCAGCATTTTACTCCACCATTCTCCTTATCTTTTACTTTCTATTTTTGAAATTATAATATATAACACTATTTCCCCCTTCTCTTTCATCCCCCCCTCCCGCCCCCCCCCCCCCCACACCTCCTTGCTCTTCCAAATCCATGGCCACTTTCCCATTCATTGTTGTTATACACATACATACATGAGTGTGTGTGTTCTAAATACCTGCTCAGTCTGTAATGTTACTGCTATGCATGTTTTCAGAGCTGACCCCTGGAATTAGATAACTGTGTGCTCTTCCCTGGGGAAGACTACTTCTCCCTCTCTCTCAGCACCCCTTACTTGTCTGTAGTTCTTTGTGGAGGGATGAGGCCTGTTGTGAGCTCTTTCCCTGTCTGCTTTAGCATGGTTATTGTCTTTATTCAGTTCATCTTTAGGCCGCCATGTTGGTGAGACTCTATGGGTGTGGCTTCTGACATTCCTAGAAGACACTCACAGCAGACTCCCTGATCCCCTGGGACTTATTTCTGCCCCCTCCCCCCTCCACGCCCTTTAGAAATGTTCCCTGAGCCTAGAAACCAAAAGGTTTCTAAAAAGAAGGGTCTGTGGGTTGAGATTGGACACCACAACTCTGCATTTTGATAGGTTGTACTTTTCTGTAATGCTTTCCATCTGGCACAAAGAGAAGTTTCTTCCTTATGCTTTCTTTTCTGCTTTGGGTATTTTGTTTGTTTTTTTTTTTTTTCGAGACAGGGCTTCTTTTGTGTAGTTTTGGTGCCTGTCCTAGATCTCAGAGATCCACCTGGCTCTGCCTCCCGAGTGCTGGGATTAAAGGCATGTGCCACCACCAGATCTTGTTTAAGCAAAGACCTCCCTCAAAAGTCCTTGCATTTGCCTATCAGCCTCCACTTCCTGTTGCTGTCCTGGTGCTCTATGGCTTTTCCCTTCCTGCAACATTGGGGGAAGGGGAGCAGCGAGGCGGGGTTTCTCTGTGTAGCCCTGACAGTCCTGAAACTCGATCTGTAGACCAGACAGACATTAAACTGGAGATCCCCCAGCCTCTGCCTCCAGAGTGCTGGGATTAAAGGCAGGTACTACCACGCCCAGTGAGTGACTCCAATGCTTTATTGATGTAATCTTGAATTCAGGAGATTCTCCAGACTCTGCCTCCTGGATTCTGGGATTAGAGGCGTGTACCACCACGCCCAGCGACTCATATAGCGTTTTTTTTGTTTTGTTTTTTTTTTTTTTTTGGTGTACCTTCAGGAAGTCGAACACACTGCTGCTCTTGGACCCACTGCACTGACAGGCCCTATTAGAAGGGAAACAACTTCCCGTGCTCTACATGGCTATTTCTTTTGATTCCTTAAAGTCTTTTCTCAAATGTCATCATCGCAATAACAGCATCATAAGCATAGTATTTAAAATTCTGAATCCTTCAAGCTGCCCTGATCTCCCTGCATCTTTTAACCCTTATGTCTGCTTTAGCCTCTCTCTCTCCAAACTGGCATAATGTATATGCTCTGGTGAGCACTGAATGAGTGAAAAAAAAAAAAATTCATTCACCATTTCTTTTTTTTTTTTTTTTTTTTTTTTTTTTTGGTTTTTTCGAGACAGGGTTTCTCTGTGTAGCTTTGCGCCTTTCCTGGTACTCGCTTTGGAGACCAGGCTGGCCTCGAACTCACAGAGATCCACCTGGCTCTGCCTCCCGAGTGCTGGGATTAAAGGCGTGCGCCACCACCGCCCGGCTCATTCACCATTTCTAAAGACATGTCATAAAAGTGTGTATAACGGTGGTGGCGCACGCCTTTAATCCCAGCACTCGGGAGGCAGAGGCAGGCGGATCTCTGTGAGTTCGAGGCCAGCCTGGTCTCCAATGCGAGTTCCAGGAAAGGCGCAAAGCTACACAGAGAAACCCTGTCTTGAAAAACCAAAAAAGTGTACAACGGACTTAGGGCAATGAATGCTTGAAACCTTCATCTACAGAACCCTCCCCAAATCCCACCCAAGGAACACGGCAATCCACACCAAGAGATAAGATAAACCTCAAACTTTATAAAAACGATAAGAACGGCAATCAACTATGGAAAAAAAAAAACAGACTCGAAACGCGTCAACGCTCCCGTGCCGTCTTCTCCCTCGCTTGCCGGTTCCAGCATCGCTCCTCCCGCACAGTTCCCAGGGGTCCCGACAGTCTCTCGGTGACTCGTTCGGCATCGTCCGCGGGTAAGCAGGTCAGGCGAAGGGAGACACACAGCACGGAACGACCAAGCCATCAGGAGCGCAAGGAGGAGCGGTCCACGGCCGGCAGGCGGGGAAGACCGGAAAGCGCTCGCCTCAGTTCTCCTCGGGCTTGTCGGCCGGCGGCCCGCTGGGCTGCAGCATCTTCTCCATCAAGTTGAAGCGCACGCGCGCCTTGCTCTCATTCTCGGCGATGGCGAAGTAGTTGAGGAGGTCGAAGTGGCCCATGTAGGAGCAGTAGGAGTCCCGGTGCTGGTTCACCAGCCACTCCCACTTGGTGGTGTCGGCGTGGCCCGTGCCGATGTACTTGGACTGCAGATGCTCCAGCTGGCTGTGGATGGTGTACCGGTCCGTCATGTCGCCGCTTCGCTCTAGGCTTCGAGATCAGGCCCGCGGACCAGAAAGCTACAGCTCTCCGCGTTCAAATGAGACGGACACCGCCGCCGCTGCCGCCGCCGCTGCCGCCGCCGCCGCCGCCGCCACACGGAACCTCTACCGGCAACACGGAACCTCGGCCAGCGCAGGCGCGGGAGAAAGACGCCACAGGGACGCATGCGTAGCCGCTCTTCTCCCAGGCGGAAGCGGAAGAGAATGCTGTCGCGGCATTGGAGTTGCCTAGGAAACACTGGGCGGTCCCCTTACGGAGCCCGCCTACTTGGAGAGCGTTGCATGATGGTCGGCTGGGTGGCTCCTGGGTGATCACGTTCTAAGCCGAGCGTTGCATTCTGGGACGTGTAGTCCAAGTGTTTGATGGCGTGTGTTCGATTGTTTCCTGACTATTTACCCGGCTAATGTAGGATGGTGTCCAACGGCCTGGAAGCATCCTCCAACGGCACCAGGCTACAAGGAAAGGAAAACCCAAGTGGGTTAAGGTTACAAATGACCAGGAAAATTAACTCTTGTCTCTAGAAGCTAACGGGGCGTCATGGTCTGCCCTTTTCCCCAGCTTTGTCTCTTAGGATCTGGGTACTGGGAAAAAGTTCTTTGGCCCTAGATGCTTGGTGATGAGTGTCAACACCAGTCGTCTCGCCTGGTCGCTTCCACATCAAGCTCCAGGCTCCAACTCCTCACCCCACCTAGGCACCAAGCCCTCCAAGCAGACAGCCTCCCTTTACGGCCGCTCAAAAGCATTTCCTTGAAGTCAGTTGTGGCTCAAGACAAGGAACCTCTCCTTCCCTTGAACCTTGTGTTTTTCTGCTTGGTTACCTACCGCCTTATGTTCAACTTGGGGATTATGCACCTCCTCACAAGGGTATAAACTACTTGAGAAAAGGATAATATACTTCAAGCCGGGCGGTGGTGGCGCACGCCTTTCATCCCAGCACTCGGGAGGCAGAGTCAGGTAGATCTCTGTGAGTTTGAGGCCAGCCTGGTCTACAGCGCGAGATCCAGGACAGGCACCAAGACTACACAGAGAAACCCTGTCTCGAAAAACAAGCAAATAACAACAACAACAAAAAAAGATAATATACTTCTTATATGATGTTCTTTAAGGATCTATAGCTTGGTGGAGATTGTATTCCCAAAAAAACAAAACAAAACAAAACAAAAAAAACCCTGATGAATGGGCAAAAAGAGCAATCTCAGCCAAAGAGAAGGGACAATGAGAGACCATTTGAAAATACAGTAGTTTGGGGATATTTTTGTGAGACTGGCCCTGAGCTCCTAGACAGCCTGCTGCCTTTGCTTCCTGAATATTGGGATTAGAGGTATGTGCTACTACATCCAGTATTTATTCTTCTGTTTAAACTTTGTCATAATAAGCATCTTGCAGGGCAGTGGAGGCCCATGCCTTTGATCCCAGTGCTCAGGAGGCAGAGACAGGCAAATCTGAGTTTGAGGCCATCCTGGCCTACAGAGCTAGTTGAGGACAGTCGGGGATACACAGAGAAACCCTGTCTCGTGCAGACAAAACAAAACACCAAAAACTCAAGCAACAACATGATAAGCATTTCTAAAACATAGAGACTATCCCAAGTACTTGTGAATTCACCATCCAGCCGTACTATACCTTGCCTCCTATTATTATTATTATCATCATTATTATTGTTGTTGTTTGAGACAGGGCCTCAAATTCTCTGCACCTGCTTCAGACTTATTGATAATGGATATTTCTCCTATATTTTTGCTATAAAAACAATGCTTGGGGAGAAGAAGATATGGTGGTTTGAAAGAAAATGGCCCCCAAAGGGAGTGGCACTATTAGGAGGTATGGCCTTGTTGGAGTAGGTGGGGTCTTGTTGGAGGAAGTGTGTCACTGTGGAGACAGGCTTTGAGGTCTCATATATGTTCAAGCCCTACCCAATGAGACAGACCACTTCCTGTTGCCTGCCTATCAAGATATAAAACTCTCAGCTTCTCCAGCACCCTGTCTGCCTGTATGCCACCATGGCACATGATGATGATAATGGACTGGACCTCTAAACTGTAAGCTACCCAATTAAATGTTTTTCTTTATAAGAGTTGCCATGGTCATGGTGGCTCCTCACAGCAGTAGAAACCCCAACTAAGACAGAAGGCTAGAGAAAACATGATTGGATATCACATTTAACTCATTAATATGTATGTATTCACATACATACTAAAAGAAATTGGGCTGGGGAGACAGCCCAGTCTGTAAAGTTCTTATTCTGCAAGGACCAGAGCCTGAATTTGATCCTCAGAACCTACATAAGAAAAGTATGTTGATATTGTGTCCCCCAATATATTGTGCACCCTAATGAACTTATCTGGGGTCAGAGAAGAGAACCACCACTAGATAGACATAGAGGCCAGGAAATCGTGCCACACACACCTTTAATCCTAGCATTCCAGAGGCAGAGATCCATTTGGATCTCTGTGAGTTCAAAGCCACACTGGAAACAGCCAGGCATGGTGACACACGCCTTTAATCCCAGGAAGTGATGGCAGGAAGCAGAAAGGTATATAAGGCATGAGGACCAGGAACTAGAGCCTTTTTTAAGTTTTAGTTTTTAGCAGCAGTTCAGCTGAGATCCATTTGGATGAGGACTCAGAGGCTTCCAGTCTGAGGAAACAGTATCAGCTGAGGAATTGGCAAGATCTTTTAAGATTCGTGCTACAGAAAAGTAGGGCTGTGGTGGCACTTGTATTCCCAGCACTGGGGAGACTGGATCCCTGGAACTCAGTGGCCAGCCACCCTAGCATACTTGTTGTCTGAGGCCAACAGGAAGCCCTGTTTTAATAAATAAGATGGGTGATACTTGGGAATAACACCTGAGGTTGGCCTCTGCTTCTACATGCACATCACACACAAACATCTGCATACACACGGAAGAAGATTTGATACTGTAATAACATTTTATGTATTTTTTAATTTTTTTTGTTTTCTTTTTTTTGTTTTTTCCGAGACAGTGTTTCTCGGTGTAGCTTTGCGCCTTTTTCCTGGAACTCACTTGGTAGCCCAGGCTGGCCTCGAACTCACAGAGATCCGCCTGACTCTGCCTCCCGAGTGCTGGGATTAAAGGCGTGCGCCACCACCGCCCGGCTAAATTTCTGTGTGTGTGTGTGTGTGTGTGTGTGTGTGTGTGTGTGTGTGTGTGTGTGTGTATGTGTGCACGTGCCTGCATATGATGTGGAGTGAGAAGGTACATGATGTGGGGTGGGAGGGCACATGCCATATGGTGCCTGTGTGAAGGTCAGAGGACATCTTCGTGGATTCAGTTCTCCCCTTCCACCTTTATGTGGGTTCCAGGGGTCCAACCCCATTTGCCAGGCTTACGCTGCTAGTTCCTTTACCAGCTAAGACATTGGCAAGGCCCTGCAATGAATGTTCTTGTGCACATAGTTTTATGCATGTGAAACAGTATCCATAAGAATAACAATGCTGGGACATAGGGATGAGTGTCATCAAGCTTTGCTAGATGTTGCTAAACTGCTCTTCACAGAATGTGTTGGTTGTTTTTGCTCTTTTTGGGGGCCAGCTCCCAAATAAATCACACACAGAGGCTTATTCTTAATTATGAATGCCTGGTCATAGCTTGGCTTGTTTCTAGCCAGCTTTTCATAACTTAAATGATCCCATCTACCTTTGCCTCTGGGCTTTTTCCTTTTCTAACTTCTGTATATCTTACTTTCACTCTTACTCCGTGGCTGTCTGGGTGGCTGGGTGGCCGGGTGGCTGGGTGGCTGGCCCCTGAGATCATCTCCTTCTCTCACTCTTTCCTTGATCTTTCTTCCAGATTTCTCCTTCTATTTATTCTCTCTGCCTGCCAGCCCCGCCTGTCCTTTCTCCTGCCTCGCTATTGGCTGTTCAGTTCTTTATTAGACCATCAGGTGCTTTAGACAGACACAGTAACACAGCTTCACAGGGTTAAACAAATGCAACATAAACAAAAGTAACAGACCTTAAAATAATATTCTACAACAGAATGGTATAACATTTGGACAGGAGAAGTGTTTCTTTTACTTCACACACTTCTCAATACTCGGTAAAGTTACATGTTTTTAAATCTGATGGGTAGAAGGAAGTGTCACTGCATCTTTAAGTTGAATATTTCCAAATACTATGGAGGCTGGGCTGGTTATTGGTCTGTTGTATTTCTATTATTATTATTGTTGTTGTTGTTGTTATCAGCATCATTATTATTATTTGGGCAGGTGTTTTGAGACAGGGTTTCTCTGTGTAACAGCCCTGGATGTTCTAGAACACTCTGTAGACCAGGCTGACCTTGAACTTACAGAGATCTACCTGCCTCTGCCTCCTAAGTGCTGGGATTAGAGGTGTTCACCACCACCACCTAACTGGGCTGTTGTACTTCTGTTGCTGTCCATTGTGGATTCAAGTCTTTTGTTCATTTCTTTCTTCTTCTTATTTATTTATCTTTATTTTATGTGCATTGGTGTCTTGCCATGGTGTCGAGTCCCCTGGAACTAGAATTAGAGACAGTTGTGAGCTGCCATGTGGGTGCTGGGAATTGAACCTGGGTCCTCTGGAAGAGCAGCCAGTGCTCTTAACCACTGAGCCATCTTCCCAGCCCCCGATTTATAATTATAATAAGTGGAGCACTAACACTTAGAATCTAAATAAACTTCTGAGTTATTTCTATATTTTCCCAAATGACTTTTAGATTTTGTTTTCCTAATACAAGGTCTGACTCTATAGGCCAGGCTGGCCTGGAATTTGAGGTAATCCTTCTGTCTCAGCCTTCTGAGTCCTGGGATTACAGGTGAGAGCCACCACTCCAGTCCACATGACATTTAAAAGCACCCGAAAATCCTAACACTTAACTATGTCAGCTTTCAGGTAATGGGAAAACTCAGCATAATTTCAATGGAAATTATATTAAATTTATAGATTAAATGGGAAAATTGTACCTGTATTGTATTGAATTTTCTCATTAGTGCACATAGAATATATTTCCATTTATTTGTGTACTGTTAAAAGCTTTTAAGTAAAGCTGTATATTTTCTTCAGTCCTTTCCCATCTTCTACTAGGTTTATTTGGGGGGGGGGCTGCCATGTATATTTAAAGATATTCCTTAAGAATCCTTGGCGCTGGCGGTGGTGGCACACACCCTTAATCCCAGCACTCGGGAGGCAGAGGCAGGTGGATCACACAGAGAAACCCTTTCTCGAAAAACCAAAAAAGAATCCTTGGGACCTGGGAAGGACTTCTATACATATTACTGGTAAGAGATTTGGTCTAGAACTGGTAACCTTAACATATACGGGTGTTTTACCTGCAGGTATATCTGTGCATCACTTACGTGGCTGGTGCCCACAGAGGGCACTGGACCCTGGAACTGGAGTAACAGAATTGTTAGCCACCATGCAATCACACCTGGGTCCTCACAAGAGCAGTTGGTGCTCCACCCGTACGGTGACTCACACAATCTTCTGTAACTCTAGTCTCAGGGTGTCCTGGGGACAGTGCATGCATGTGGTAAACAGACACAGACAAAACCCTCGAACACATAAAAAATAAAATTGTAAAAAACAAAACAACAAACTCCTTCCCTTTCTTTTGAGACAGGGTCTCTCTATGTTGTTCTGGCTGGCCAGGAACTCCCTATGTAAACCAGGCTGATGACGATCTCACAGAGATCCACCTGCCTCTAGTTCCTAACTATTAGCTAGGATTAAAGGCATGTGCTTTCCTCCTTTATTGGTCTTGTTTTATTAGCTGCATGATGTTCCCGTGGCCGGGCATTACTGTAAGTAATCATCCTTTCATTGGTTGGCTGAGTGCTGTTTCTAACTCTGCAGTGACTAATATCATACATGGGTGTTGCTTTATACATGTTTATTCATAGGGCGAGTTCTTCACAGGGGCGTAAAACACAATTTGAACAAAACAATTGTGAATACCCGTGGATCACTCTAACCCAGTGATTCTAGAGGACTTTCAACCGTCTTGCGCCGAAGAAATTATATTCAAATTTTGCTGTGATTTAGAAAGCCAAAAGTTTAAATGAAAACCAACTAAAGACATTCCTTTGAGTGAAAACTTATTTTAAATATTTTTTACTGTAAGACTTTCGGTATGTACAAGTGTTGCAATAATGCTTGACACTAGAGGGCACCAAAACACCACTTAAAGCCGGCATACAGGCCAGCGGTGGAAGTGGACCCCAGTAAGCTTCCCAGCCAAAACAGGCCAGAAAGGTGTCTAGTGACTGAGGTGCTGGAAGTCAGACTTTGGTTCGCTGAATGTTTAAAGAAACCAGTCAAGATCCATAATTTAGGGGGGCGGGGGGAATGACTTCCTAGTCATCTTCCAAATATTACTTTGGAGTTTTGTATTTAGTTAGAATAGGTGGTGGTATGGAATGTATGGAATGTACGGAAGTCTCTTCGTGAGTTTTGGTTTTGGTGTGTGTGTGTGTGTGTGTGTGTGTGTGTGTGTGTGTGTGTGTGTGTGTGTGTGTGTGTGTTGCTGTGTGTTGAAGGAATGTAGTTTCAGACAAATAAAATCCTGTCTCCGATTTTATTTGATTATTTATTTATTTTGTGGTTAAACAGTCTTTGGCTTCTGTTCTTTCTCAGTCATTGTGGGTTTTGTGTGTTCAAGAAGAGTAATAACTCTGTTTGGGAGGCCTGTGTGACCCTACAGAGGCATACACGATAAAGTCAAATTACCAATACCCTTTTGCCTTTTTCATACCCCCGTACTGGGGCAGATATGCCAAGTGCAGCCACTCCATGACTCCTTTAAGATTTAATGGGCCAATTCCTCTGATTTTTGGTGATACCAGTAAATCACAGGCTGATACAATTTTTGAAAAATGTCTTATGGGGGAAATTTTTGAAAATAACTTTGAATCAGTTATACGCTGATTGCTACACTAATGTAACTTTTTTTTTTTCTTTTTTAATGGGAAAAACAGATGTTCAGTTGGAACCTCCAGCTTGCCCCTGCACTGTCTGGGAAGCCCCATTCCTGTTTCTTTCTCTCTCCAAACCCCTCCCGCTCACCAAACAAAGAAAAGGCACCTAAAAGGCCAGTTGCAGATTTCTGGCAGCTTCCTCCCCTGAAACAGTCAGCCACTCACATCCCTGCCTAAGCTCAGCTTCTGACTATACTTGGACACAAACCCAGCCTTGCAGCAGACACGTCATCACTCCCAGCCTACAACCTATAAAGTCTCCCTTCTGGCCTCAGATCTCTGGGACTGGAGAGCTCACCCTGGAGTTACTTTACTCAAATAAACCTGTTGTTAAACTTTTTCAGTTCAGCTTGACCCGGCTTACTGCTTCGGCAGAGGAACTTATGGGGACAGGGCCAGATAACCTATCAATAGTGTCTCAACTTGTTAAAACAAAATACCATAGGCTGGGTGACTTAATAACAGACATTTATTATTCATGGTTGTAGAAGCAGGCAAGGCCAAGATACAGGCACCAGTGGACTTCTCTGGTGAGGTCCTGAGTTCTGTTTCATGGCTGCCTTTTTGCTACTTCTCACGCGGTGGAAGGAGTAAGGGAGCTCTCCCAGCCAACTCCAGTAGAGCCACGAATCCCAATTATCAGGGTTCCACCCTATGACCTAGTCACTCCCCCAGCCCTCTCCACCCAATAACATCATTTTGGGGGTAGGACTTCAACATACTAATAGAATGAGGCACACAAACATTTAGACCATACCAAATTAAGAATTGAAATTCATCTACTTTTTCTGAGAGGCAAATTGTTGTTGAACATGTAATGGGAAGAAGTTTCTACTGTAAGAAGGGAGTTTGAAAACTGGGTGTTGGCCTTGGGAGATAGAGGCAGAAGAATCAGAAGTTCAAGGCTGTCCTCAGCTACATAATGAGTTCGTGGCCCTGTCTCAAAAACAAGTGTGTGTGTGTGTGTGTGTGTGTGTGTGTGTGTGTGTGTGTGTGCAAGTGTGTAAGTGTGTGTACTCAAGCACAAGTATATGCATGCAGGGCTTGGTGGCGGAGTGGGGAGCTGACCACTTGTACTTCAGCAAAGGGCTACACAAGAGCCATGATGGAGAGTCATGGGGAAGGGTGGGAGGCATTGAGGGGCGGGGATTAGGAGAAGCATTCTAGAAGGTGCCACTTAACGTTTCTTACAGGTAAGGACAAGCCAACAATGACGGGAATTCTGGAAGAGCATTCCAGGGACAGAACAAAAGCTCTGGAGTCAGAGGAATCTCCAAGTGTCCTCCGAGGCTCTGAGACATCTCCAGCAAGGTGACAGAATGCCCTTAGAAGAGGTTGGAGATGGCAACAGAGACCATTTCAGGCTCATGAATCCAGAACTGCAATCCTGTCCCCGTTCTCCTAAATGTCCCCTTTTCCTCTTTAGCACTTACTATTAGCATACTTGCTAACACATGCATCATAGAGTGCATCGTCTGTCTCCCTAATTAGAATGTATAGCCCAGTGGAATGAAGAACTTTGTGTTTGGTTCAGAACTCAGTGCCTTAGCCCTTTCAATTGTCCTGAGTACTAAATACTTTTAATGCTCTTATTTTGTTGATCGGAGCTTTAAGTCAGAAAGGAGTTTCAGGGTGGAATGGACTGGCAGCCACAGGGGTGGCTCAACATCCCTGGTGGCCTTTCCTCTCCCATTCATTGGATATTTTTCTTCAGCTTATATAACTCTCTATGCAAGGCTATTTCAAGCCTCTCCCCTTCTGGATCAATTTCTGCTTCAAGGGTGACTTATAAAGAAATTCTGGCCCTAGGGTATGTGTGTATATGTTGGGGAGGGGGTGGTTGTGGACTCTTAGCCTCAATTTCAATGAGTTACCTGCTTAGTAGGTTGAGGAACTGATTCATTGCTAGAGATGTAAAAATATTTTCAGAGTCTCATCTTTGGAGTCTTCAATCATTGTATTTCCTTTTTTTTAAAAAAAAAAAAAAACATATTTTGAGACAAGGTCTCATGTAGCCCAGGCTATATCAACAATGATAATTATGAACTTCCCATCCTCCCGAGGGCTGGGGTGATAGGCAGGAGGAGAAATACCACCCAGAGTCCAGCTGAGTCCAGCTGTTAGAGTTGATTTCTGAAGACTCAGGTGTCAACCTGTAGTTCAGAAAAGATGGCTCTGCACACTTTCCTATCTTGCAATGGAAATATTGCCTCTCTTAGTGGGTGAGAAATTGTGTACTTGGCAGCCAGGACCTGCTCCAGGGTGTCATCTCTGTTTTCCTGAAATGGGACCTGCGACTCCCTGACAGGCTAGAGCAGCTCCTCTTTCACATATAAGGGAAGATATGACTAGGTACAAAGACAGCAGATGAAATCACGCCGCCAGGATTTATACTTTTACGTCAGGTTTGGGAATAATCTATTCATATTATTGCTGAAGATGTTTGAAATAGTTAAGAGATAAGTATAGCAGACTATATGACCAATGTCTTGGGATTCAATCTCTTTAAAAGATGTAACTGGCTTATAATTTCAAGTTTGAAACAGTGAGAATGTGAACAAGGATGTGAGTGACATGCTAATATTTAAGAGAAATGGATTCAATAAATTCCTATTAGATTTAGATTTATAAGAGCCTTTGAGATGCTCTGGAAGGCTTTTCCTATTAGGATCCTGTGCTTGCTTGGTCAACCATTTAAAATGCTAAAAATAAATTAAATATATTAAACCCATTAATGTAGTTTAAAATATTTAAGGGTGGTCGCTGGAGATAAAAATCAATATAAGAAAGTAATAGTGTTTCTATATTTCAGGACTGAGACCATGAAACGGGCCACACATAAATGCATATTTAAATTGTGAGAAAGGCACAGCACAGTGAGAGACAGAAAGGCAATCGTGGTAATAAGGGATGCTAGAACAGTTGAGTACCACGTGCAAATAAAAAGACGAGGCTGGACTTCTAGTTCACTCCACACAAAAGTCAATTCCAGGTGGAGATGAGATCGACCACACTGCAAACTATGAAGCTGTCTGATTCAGAGTCATGTAGGAGAATGCTTTCCCGTGACCCCGGACTGGAGGATTTCTTAAAGGGAACTCGCAAAGATCTAGCTGTAAAAACAGGAGGGGGAATTTAATTGTAAAATTTAATTTTGTGGAAGCAGGACCCTGTGTGTCCACAAATGCCTTTTAACAGATGGTGTTCATCTTGACATCGGCATACAAAGTGATGGGTTTCACTGTGGTATTTTCATAATTGACCTTCCCATCCCTCCTGCCCTAATCCTGTCCCTCTTCTGGCTACAGCCCCCGCCCCTGCCCCCGTTGTTCCCCTTCCTCCTGTTTGAGAACCCTCCTTTCTGCCTCCATAGCCCATGGGTTCCCTCACCAGCTCTTCTTTCCCCCACTGGCCTCCCATGAACTCTCTCCCTTTCCTCTACGGGCCCTTTCTAGTTTCACGGCTTCACACACACACACACACACACACACACACACACACACACACACACCTCACCCACGTGTTGCCTTTATCAGAGTTTCACTTACCACACTCACCGTAGTGACCTCTCCTACCATCCGTTTTTCTGCAAAAGTTAATAGTTTCGATTTTCTTTTCAGAAAAAAAAAAAAAGTGAAATCTCACAGTGTATACTACCTTTTCTTTATCCTCTCCTCTGCTGATGGCTGTCTGGGCTGCTTCCATTTTTTTTTTCTGTGTGTGTGTGTGTGTGTGTGTGTGTGTGTGTGTGTGTGTGTGTGTGTGTTTCGACACAGGGTTTCTCTCTGTGGTTTTGGAGTCTGTCCTGAAACTCACTCTGTAGACCAGGCTGCCCTTAAACTCATAGAGAGATCTTCCTTCCTTCTCATCCCAAGTGCTGGGATTAAAGGCATGTGCCACCACACTGGGCAATGATTTTCATTATTGCTCTCACCAAATATCTAACAGGAACAATTTAAGAGGGGTTGTGTTTGTTTTGCTCAGTGTCAGAGAATTCTGTGCAGGGTCACTTGGATTCATGTACTTTGACAGTACGTCATGGTCATGGGGTGTGTGTGTGTCAAAGCAACCCACATTATGTTCAATAGAAAGCAAAGAGTGGCGGGTACTGGAGAGATGACTCGGCAGCTAAGAGCACTGGTTGCTCCTCTGGAGCTTGGAGTTTGATTCTCAGAACCCACACAGGGGCCCACAGCCATCTGGAACTCTAGTTCCAGAGGATCAGACACTTCTTCTGGCCTCTACAGCACTGTGCACACGTAGTGTGTAGGTAAACATGCAAACATGGCAGAAAGGAAGAAAGTAAAGAAGGAAAGAAGGAAGAAAGGAAGGAAGGAAGAGAGGGAGGGAGGGAAGGAGGGAGGGAGGAAGAAATCAGAGAGGGAGAAGGAACCTGGGACAAGATAATCTGAAGAATCCACCCCCACCCACCCACAGTGACCTACTCCCTCCAGCCAGGGGCTACTGCCTAAATTTTCCAGAGCCTCCCGAAATAGTGATAGCAAGTGGGGCAATAATACAAAACATAACTGTGGGAGACATTTCATATTCAAGCCATAGCGATGGTATACAGAACCTTTTCTTTCTTTCTTTCTTTCTTTCTTTCTTCTCTCTCTCCCCTTTTTATTTTAGGTTTAGGTTTATTCATAGAACATAATAATCTACAGTGTTCTGCCTGCACGCCAGAAGAGGGCACTAGATCTCATTATAGATAGTTGTGAACTACCATGTGGGTGTCAGGAATTGAACTCAGGACCTCTGGAAGAGCAGCCAGTTCTCTTGACTAACCTCTGAGTCATCTCTTCAGCCCCTTACTCTCACTCTTGGCTTTAATTTGCAGGTTGGCATATTAGAATCTCAAATTTTCTCTCCTCAGTGCATCAGTGACACTTAGCAGTAGACTCCTGATTCTCTATATAGTCCATGGTCACTGTCTTCCCCATAATTCTCAAACTGTGAGGCTATGCACTGGCTGGTGTATCTCTGTCCTTACGCCATCAAATTTACCATAGGCAAAACTCTCAGCAGCCAGCACCACCCTTACCAGTAGTGACAAGGTCCTCACTGCAGCCTGACCTGCGAGTGGACAGATTTCAAGACCCCCATTCTGGAAGCATCTGTTTAGGATTACCTCATGGCCCTACAATCTTAGGTTGAGACTTCCAGCAGCACAGTTTGAGACAAGGACCATGCTGTAGAGACCCGTGTGCTCTCAGAACATAGGACATGTGGAAAGCTTAGGGCACAGGCAAGCAAGGGTTTAGAGCAAGGATTCTCAGCATTTCCAATGATGCGACCCTTTAATACAATTCCTCATGTTCCAAGGATAAAATTATTTCCATTGCTACTTCATAACTGTAATTTTGCTACTGTTAAAGAACCGTAAAGTAAATATTTTTGGAAATAGAAGTTTGGTGAGGGGGTTGCAATCTACAGGTTAAGAATCACTGCTTTAGGACTTACTTAGCAAGGAGGTAGGCTCAGCAGGAGATTCCCTTTAACTTGTGGAAATACAGTCCTAGCATTAGTTACCACCGCCTTGGCTCCAGTGGGATTTGAATTTGGGGCATGGTGGTGCCTCTTCAATTGGGGACAATTGGAGACAAGCAGAGATTGGTTGATTGCAAGCCAGGCTTTTAAAAACGATATCGGAGGAGTGAGACACTGGGCTGCTCAGTGGGAAGAAGCAATCCTGACCATTGCTGGGCATTAGAGCCCTCCTTCTACACAGTTGATACCGACGCCCGGTTCACAGATTCCTTTGCAAGGCAAATGAAGTCGGATGACCGGCAGCTTGAATATAAATGGAATCCAGATAACTCTGGATGTCAGGAAATGGACTGACGAAGTTGTCTGAAGTCTGATGGGAAGTCATGGGACTTGTGGGAAATAAGTTTCGACCATCAAGATCTGCTCAAAGACTCAGTTGTTCATTTAGACAAGTATTTATGCAAATACCATAGTGTTTCTTGCTGGGTCTCTGGCCAAAAAGGAAGGTCAGCTGGTTGCTTCTGAGCTCCTCTGATCTAGCAGGTTTTCACCCCAACATCTGACTCCCAAGTCTTTGTTGGTAAATAGAACAATAGAGACTTGATTAAAACCTACATTTGGTGGCTGCAGCTGAACCAGTGCAGGCAGGACCAGAAATCCCAACAGGCTGAGGTCTGAGCAGCAGGGCTCTGACTGCAGGCCAGGGGGTGCAGACAGGAGTTAAAAGATCAGTAGATTCAGGTGCGCTGCCAAGCTGACAGAAAAACAAGTACTTGCGCTACAGTGCACATGTGAAGTCAGAGGACTGCCCCGGTCCTCACCTTCCACCTTGTTTGAAACAGGATATCTCTCTGCTGTTTTTCTGCTGTGTACACCAGCCCAGCAGGCCCACCAGCTTCCACGGATTCAACCATCTCTACTTCCCATCTCCCTGTCGGCTCAGGAGAACATGATCACACTTTTTTACACGGGTCCTGGCGATTTGAACTCAGATCCTCACACTTAGTAGAAAGCACCTTTACTCACTGAGCCATTTCATCAGCCCCCCCTGCCTTTGATACAACTTCACCAAAGTACCCAGGCCAATCTTCAGTTTAATCTCCTCCTGACTCAGGCGTTGAAGTTGCTGGGATTGTTGCTGTGTCTCATTTGGTGGTGGGGGTGGGGGCGGGCACAAAACAACTTGACCACACAGCTGCCATGACGGGCTTAGAGGCCCAGACACAGCTTCTCGCAGGCAACACCTGGACCCAGGAAACTTGCATCTAAGAGGAAATATCTGATATTTCAAACATTCCCTATACCCTTAGACAAATATCAGCCAACCCTGGAAATCCCCTCACCCCAACCTCTGCTATGATAAAAACTCCACCCTGCCTGGGCTCAGGGCTCTCGGCTCTCACCGCTGTGTGGGACAGAGAGCCCAAGCTCCGAGCTTGAAAATAAAGGCTCTTTGCTTTTACATACGGGTTTCGGTCTCCATGGTGGTCTTTTGGGGGGTTCCCCGCAATCTGGGCATAGCAGGTTCACAAATCTCTTTCCTATTTTAAGATTCAGCTGGAGTGACATGCTCCTGGACTCAGGTCGGCGTTCCAATTCTTGCCAAGCAAGAAGCACAGAAGTGCAGAAGATTGTTGTGTGATCAGCCGAGAAGAAAGAACTGTGGATGCAGAGGTCGGAGGGAATGGCAGAAAGAGTGCCTAAGGGACACCAGGCATAAGTTTACAAAGGGCTTGACAAGAAGCCCCTTTTCTCCGGAGGACATGTCTTTACAAGGCCTATCATTTCTCCTGTTTTAAGTTTATGTGTATGGGTGTTTTGCCTGCGTGTGTCTTTGGGTACCATTTGAACCTCCTGGTGCTGACCCTGACGGAGGGCAGAAAGGGGTATTGGATCCCCTGGAACTGGGGTTAGAAACACCATGTGGAAATAGGAACTCCATAATTCTGGAGGAATCAAACTCAGGTCCTCCAGAAGAGCAGCCAGTGTTCTTATCTACTGAGCCATGTCTCCAGCTCCAACTGCCAGTAAGTTCTTAATTGGCAGTTTATTATTGATTTCAGACACTGTAGTTGTATTTTCCTGTCTGAACTTAAGGAAGAGCTAACGCAACTGGCCGATATGTACAAAAGATGAATATAAACAAGATTCCGGTCATGTTTCAACACATAGGCAATCCATGTTCACATTATTTCCATTTCTCTCTGCTATCACTAGAAAATGAGCAGCAATTAAGACTATTTTTTTTCTTTCTGGTTTCCATGCAGAGCTGAGAGGTTAAAATAGAATGTTAAGTAGCATAAGTGATGCGGAGAATGTCCCAGCAAGTGTTTGACAGAGATAACTTTTAACACGCCTGCTAAAAATTGAAAAGCTGTCACTTCCGTGTTAGAGCTGAAAATAGTCATTGCTTACAAGTTGTTCCTTCTGATGCAAATGCGTGTCACCCTTTCTGTTGCTAACACAAACACGCAAACATTCCATAGGAATGCAGATTTAGAACTCTGTGATGGATGATGCTGACTTGTTGATAACACATTTAATCGACTTTAAATGAACGCCGTCTCCACAGAGACCTGATGTGGCTCTAAATTCGAGGCCTCCGCACCAATTCCCCTTAGTAAATATGTATGGTGCAACTTTTAGCTAAAAATTCAGGGACCAGACAGTCCCCAGGCTAGACGGGTGAATTAATGCAGGTGTGATAAGTGCTGCGTAAAGTATAATGTAATGGTGGTTATGAATATGATGGTTTCTTGGCATAATCAGAGCAGGGGTAGATTCGTTTTAATATATTTGATTAAAATAAATGTAATGACCTAATGCAGGGTTAACCAAGGTGGCTCCCATCAGGAGACTACGAATCGTGGAAGGACAACCAGGTAACAGGATTCTGACTCTGCCATCTGGCTCCTCCTACCAGACCTAAGCTGCTTCTGCTGGGATGTCTTGAGAGGGACATGAATGCCTTGGCCTCTTAAGCTACTGCCGTTGGGACGTCTGTCATTCCTCAGTTTATATACCACAAGCTGCAATGAACTAGCTAGTTATGATAAAGAAGTGACGTGTAAAATGAAGGGGACATACTTACCACTTAGTATTTGCCTTCTATCTCTCAACTGAGTCAAGTTTCAGCGCAACTCACCAAACCACAGCCAGACGCCAGCAGAGGTGGACACAGGAACCTAGACAGTGAGTTTCCGGTTCAACGAGAGACCCTGTCTCAAAAATAAGGGGGAGAGCAACTGAGGAGGACACTTGACATTAGCTTCTGGCTTCTACATGAATATGTATACATGTCCATACATAAGCAATATGTACACATGTGCATCCACACATAGGCACACAGGAATGCATGCATGAATGCAAATAAATGATATACCACACATTAAAAACACTTTTGAATCTGAGTGTGCACTTTCTTTTTCTTTATTTTTAATTTTTTTTTTTTTTTTTTTGAGACAGGGTTTCTGTGTGCAGCCCCAGCTGTCCTGTAAGTCGCTCTGTAGACCAGGCTGGCCTCTGACTCAGAGATCCCCATGCCTCCTGAGTTCAGGGATTAAACACGTGTACCACCATGCCCAGTTCTTTTCCTTTCTCTTTCTTCCTTCTTTCCTTCCTTCCTTCCTTCCTTCTTTCCTTCCTTCCTTCCTTCCTCTCTCTCTCTCTCTCTCTCTCTCTCTCTCTCTCTCTCTCTCTCTCTCTCTCTCTCTCTCTCTCCTTTCTTTTTTGATACAGGATTTCTCTGTGTAGTCCTGACTGTCCTGGAACTCACTCTGTAGACCAGGCTGGCCTCGAACTCAGAGATCTACCTGCTTCTGTTTCTCAAGTGCTGGGATTAAAGATATATGCCACCACCGCCCAGCTCCTTTTCTTTTTTGAAATTCAATTAAATAAAAAAATATTTTATTGGATGTGCATATGCACCTGAGTGTACATTGTGCACCACATATATTCAGGAGCCCATGAAGGCCAGAGGAGGACGTCTGATCCACTGGAACTGGTGTTAAAGTTATCAGTCACCTGATGCCCACGCTGACAACCAAATCCAGATACTCTCCAAGAGCAACAAGTAATCTTAACCACCGAGCTATCCCTCCAGCCCATAATTTCATTTTATTTGTTATTCTTGTATGTATGAAGGATCTCTCTCTGTGTATCTCTCAGTGTGTCTTTCTGTGTGTGTGTGTGTGTGTGTGTGTGTGTGTGTGTGTGTGAACATGGTCTGAGCATGCCACAGCTTGTGTGCAAAGGTTCGAGAATAACTTGTACGAGTCATTCCTGCCCTTCTGTTTTGCGAGGTGCATCTCTTCTTTGTCCCCCTGTGCTAAAGATCCAGAGTAAGGGCTTCTGAGCATCCAGATGATTCTCTGGTTTCTACCCCTGTCTAGCCCAGGAGCACTAAGGTTATAAGTGTGTGCTACCACATCCAGCTTTGCTGGGGTTAGAACTCACATTATCAGACTTGTGGGGCAAGCACTTTGACATGAATCATCTCATAGGCCCACTCTCCTTTTACTATTATATTATTATTATTATTAATTTATGTCTATGGGAATTTTGGCTGCTTGTATGTTTGTGTACTATGTATGTGCTATGCCCAAGGAGACCAGAAGATTGTAACAGATCTCCTAGAACTTGTGAGCTGCCATGCAGGTACTGGGATTTGAACCCGGGTTCTTTAGAGGAGTAGCTAGTGCTCTTACCTGCTAAGCTAACTCTTTAGTCCCCACTCTCTTTTTATTAATAAACTCCAACCTTGCTTTACACTGAATGGTGCTGAAATTATTTCCTGTGTTATATATCAAGATCTCAGTGGAGATCTCCAAGAACTCTCTACGCAGCTTAGCGATGAACGTGGACTTGCGTCTCCTGCTGTGGGAGACAGAAGCAGGAAAGGTGTTGAGCAGGGAAACGAGGTTATCAATATAATCTACTACTAACCGTGCCAGGAAAAGGGCCAGCAGGGTGCAGGTTTTAGGCAGACACAGAGGCTGCTGTGGCAATTAGACTCAAGAGGTATCCTAGTTAGCTTTCTATGGCTGTGATAAACACTGTAACCAAAATCAACTTGTGGATAGAAGATTTATTTCACCTTACAGTTTAGAGCCCACGATGAGGGGAAGTCAGGGCAGAAACCTGTTTGCAGGAACTGAAACAGGGGCCATGGAGGAACACTGCTTACTGGCTTGTTCTCCTTGGCTTGCTCAGCCTTTCTAAGATAACTCAGAAGAACCACTTTGCCCAGGAGTGGCACTGTCTGCAGTGGGCTGGACCCTCTCACGTCAATCATTAACCAAGAAGATGCCCTCACAGGTTTGCCTTTAGGTCAAACTGATGGAGGCATTTTCCCAATTGAAGTTTCTTTCCCCAAGATCATTCTGACTTAAGGCAAGTTGATCAAAAACTAACCAGCACAAGAGGGAACCAGGAATGGAACAGGCTGTGGGATGGATTGAAGAAACATGGGACACCCTTCCCCAGAGATGCCCAGGGCCCTTGCAAGTCTCTTTCTCTGTCTCTCTCCCTCATTTCTCCCTCTTCTTCCTCTCTTCTCCCTCCATCCAGCCCCACTTCTTCCAGTAAGAAGGACTCGCCTTGTGAGATTGTCACCGTTCTCATATAGACTTTGTTTCCCTGTAACAGTGTGTCCACTCTTCCTTTGTTCATACTGTTGACGATAACTTCAATAAACGAAGCAGATGTGGCCTAGGGATGTAGCTCGGTTGGTCTAGTGCTTGACCGGCATGGATGAAGTTTCTCCGGAACCACATACAATGGGAGTAGTGGTGCATACCTATAACCCCAGCACTCGGGAGAGCGGGCAAGCATTTCAACATCATTCTTAACTTTCCTGACTACCCCTCCCACTTCGGCTACATGGATGTTAATGGATGCAATCATGTGAGGGAACCACAGCTTCTGGGGGTTCAAGAAAGTAGTGGCCATATCATGGCAAGAAAAGAGCATTCCCCAACACTGCCATGTCCCCTGGCTTGCATTCTCTCTGTTCCTTCTCCCTTGATGGTTCCTGAGTCCAAAGGGGGATGATAGAGCTGTCCCATTTAGAGCTGTGCATTCGACAGTTACTTATTCTTAGGCTTTTCACCAAGTATGAGTCTTTGTAGTTACTACGGCCCACTACACAATAACGCTTCTCTAATCAAAGCTGACTGCAGTACTCGTCTGTGGGCATGAGCACAATCGTTTAGAAGGCAATTTGATGTACAAATCATGTCCATATAGCAAAACAGTAGCTGTCACTTCCCCCACGAGGGCCTGTGACCTCCCCAGCCATGAGCTTTTGATCCAGTGCCCAGTAGCGGACATGATTCCCTCCTGTGGAATAGGTCTCAAATCTGATCAAAAAGTGGTTAGTTATCCCCATGACATATTTGTCCCTACTGAATCACTGTGCTTATTGTGTCTGGCTAGTCAGCAGAGTAGGACACAGGGTCAACAGCTGAATAAGACTGCAGATGGCAATTCTTCTCCTGCACAGTGTCTCCTGGTACTGTGAGGCCTATCCAGCCGAGACAAAGCTTCCAGTTCAGCTATACTGTCTTTTCCGTGTCCTGTGACTAGAGGTGGTAGTGTCTTCAGCAAAGGATCTTACCATCTAGTTATGGTGGGCAATGAACAGGAGTGACAATTGCCATGTATAATAAATAATATATATGCCTATGTGTACTTAGGTGCTATAAGTTCAAATTCAGTAATTACTCCTGAGGATATGACTTTGCAATTGTGCTTTCCTTTTGACTTGCAAAAATTACTGCAGATTCACAGAAACCTGTGCAAATAGTTGAGACGCCAATGTATCCTTCTCCCCCAATGATGGCATCTTATGTAACTATACAATATCAAAACAGGAAATTGACATTGGTGGGTTACTAGTAACTAAACTACAGTTACTCACCCCTTCCACATTAAAATCAAATTCCACTTCACCGTTATGTGTGTGTAGGTGAGACTTGAGTGAAAGTCTATTAAATGCACAAAGACGAAGTGAAGAGAATGGGGGGGTGGGGGCGGGAACCGATGCTCTCAACAGCCATGGCGGGAAGTGTTTCTCATCCTGGCTGCAGCCAACAGGAGCTGGGGTGGGCAAGGATGCCACAGCTAGTGTCAGAAACCTGGTGTTATCTAGAGGAAACAGAGAGATGCCCGACTTCACCTCAGTTTGCCCCTTAGTGTTCTGTTAACAGGCGCTAAAGCTCAAAGCAGCTGGCAGAACGCCTAAGAATAGACCCAGGATGACAGAGAACTACTAAGCTCGTGCCAAGGTTAATGTCTAGTTCCGAAAAACTCTTTCATTTTGCAAAAAGAGCCTAAAGTCACTATGTTGAAAATTAATCTGGCCTGGGTTTATATGTTTTCTTGCAATCTATTCTTTGCGCCAGCATCGAAGTATGTGCATCACTCACGTGACAGCTACTATTTTTATTTTTTTTTTCTCAAAAGGATCATTGCCATAGAAATGATTGTCCTAGCAAAAAAAGGCTCCACTTTCAATAAAAGTGGCATAAGGAGATCTGTCACATTCTCACTCAGCTACTCATACATTTTCTGCCTGTTAGTCAACCTCTGAAAGTGTTCTGAGTCACCGTAACTCAGGGCCTGCTACTGAAAATGCAATTCAGCTGTTCCAGAGGGGAAATCAGATAATGGGTTAATTTGTTATTTAAGTAATAGCACAAGGAGACACACAGCTCAACACTCAATGTCCTTTATTCAAAAAGTCAGTGGATTTCAACTCAGAGAGTCCAGGCCATAGCAAAACCCTCCCCAAGTACACTGTTGCCTTTCAGTATGATTTAAAATGTCAAGCATACATTTGACTACTTAGAATGTATTTGGTCTCCTTCCCGCCTGTACACAAGTGTTTGTATCAATACTGCTCTAGGGCCTTGAGCTAAGCAAGCCCCGGGGACTTTTCTGAACCTTGACCTTAAACAGAGCACGCTCAGCAATGCACAACTTAAACGATATGTTTGGGGATGCACCGATCCCCAAAATGCTTTCCTATAGAGAGTGTATAGGCTCCCTGAATAAAACCCCCTGCTTCCTTGGTTCAAAGACAGCCCTGCTTCCAGGGAAACTCCAGGAAGTTTCCCTCACTCTTTTATCTTCAGGTTGTGCTCCCGGGCTTTGCCCTTCACCAGGTGATGAACCCACTGTATTGGGTTCCAGCTTACCTCTGCTTAGGAGACAAGAAGGACTGTTACAATAGCCAAGACGTGAGAAGGGGTCCTTCAGTTTCTTAGTTTATTATAAAGCTTTTAGAGTTATAGGCACAGAAAGAGTTTAGGAGATCTAAAATGATGCAGTGTGTGGGGATAGAATGGACAGGGGTGAGGGGATGTCCTAGCAGTAACTGTTTGAACTTAGAGGCTCAAACTTTTGTATTTTTGATGTTTTTCCGTAACAGATTTCCATAACAAATAACAAAGAAATCCAGTCCGAGTCTTTGCTTCATAGGTAGAAAACCCTGCTAAGAGAGCACATGGTAATATGATAGTGTGGTAATAATGATGCTCATAGAATTAGCAATTGATACTACACTCAGCAAAGTACTTACCCATTTCACCTTGCACAAAACATAAGAATCAAGGAAATAATGGCTATTCAGAAAAAGGCAAGTTAAGTCTTGTTTTATAGTGAAAGTTTTCGGTTATGGAGAACAGATCCAAAAAAACCCAGTGATAATGATTACTCACCTTCCAGGTTTTGTCCTAAGTGGTCGGTCTGCATTTGTTATCATGCTGAATTCTCATAGTTCCTATATATGATGTATCTTATTGCTATAGTCTGAATGTGAATTGTCTCCTGTAAGTCTCGTGTGCTGAACATTTGATTTCCACTAGTGGGTGGTGCCATTTTTTTTTAAGGCTTGAACCTTCTTTGAGGGGTGGAGCCTAGCTAGAGGAAGTGGATCATCGATTGGTGGGGCTCTGAGAGTTATTTCCTTTCTGCTTTCTGCTCTACTCAGATGTGGGCAAGCAGCAGGCTCACACCACGATGGACTGAATCCCCTCAAACCATGAGAGAAAGTAAATCCTCCCACTCTTCAGTTGTTTCTGTCAAGGATTTGGTTGCAGTGATGATCAGAATAACCAACACACCTACGGTGCAGACTTTCTGCACACTTTGACATCTCTGAAATCAAGATGCATCTCTCCACTGCCAGCATAGTTCAGGCATCAATCTGAATCGAATGATTAATGTTTTCAGGGAATGTGCTTTTAAAAGGATATATACTACTTACACTGTTGTGTGACTGGGCGGCTATGCCGTCACATGATGTGGTGTGTGTATAGAGATCAATGGATAATTTTGTTGAGTTAGTTCATACCTTCCACCTTTATGTGGGTTCCCAGGATCCAATTCAGGATGCCAGGCTTTTGAGGAAAGGGCCATTCTTTACCCACTGAACCACCTCACATGCCTCAGAGGGTATGTGTTTATTTCAGGCAGACATCTGGATATAGCTTAAACCCACTTTAAATCAAGTTATACTTTGTCCTGCATGGGTCAAGTGATAAGTTTCCATGACTGGCCGGGGGATCCCAGCTGGCCGGGCCAGGGTATTCCACTCGTACAGGGAAACATGGCGGGCAGATGCAGTGGCTGGCGTCATGTGGAACAGTCACCCACACCCAAGCACTGCATCCACATGGATATTATAATAGATGAAGAGAAAGGTAGGAAAGAGGGAGACAGGAAGAAAGAAAAGGGAGGGAAAGCAGAAATGTGCACCCCTCATGGGAATGGAGAGAGAGAGAGAGAGAGAGGGTTTTCCTTCAAATGTCAGGACAGAGGGCAGCCCCAAGGGGTGGCTTTCCAAGGGGGCGGGTAAGAATACTAACATTGGTTTCCAAGGAGTGGGTCAGAATACTAGCAATGACTACCAATCTTCTGCAACCTCTGAGGGGAAATTTTTCCCCCTAGAGTTAATACTGAGATACAGGTAGGGTGTGTTAGTTGGAATTTTCATCACTGTGACAAAAATACCTGAGATAAACAATTTAAAAAAGGAAGCATTTCTTTTTCTCATGATTTCAGGGGATTCAGTCCATGGTTGCTTGGATCTGATGTGACATAGAGTTTCACGGTGGTGGAAGCATGTGGCAGAGGAGAGCACTCACTTCATGGCAGTCACAAAGTACAGAGAGAGACAGGAGCAGAACAGGGTAAGGTAAACTCTTATCCATCTCCTTCTCCCTCCCATGGACCACTTACTCCAAAGCAGGCCTTACCTCCAAGGTTGGACTGCTTACTTCCCAACAGTCCATTCAAATTTCAAATCCATCAGTGGATCGGATCTTTGATTCAGTCTTATCCCTCACGATCTACCCTCTCTGCATGCATCCTCAGAGACTCACCTAGCGGTATGGTTTTCTAGCCTTTGAGCTATCTCTAGCGTTAACCAAGTTGACAGCCAGGATTAATCATCACATAGGGCTCGGATTGGGACCATATGGTGTTCCCAAGGAGAAGATGTCAACAGATGAAACTAGGCATGCCTAGAAGCAGATTTGAGAAAGAACGTCTCCTCAAAATGTCTCCCCCCCCACACTCCAACTGATAAACGTGTTGATCCATTATGACAGTAGCAACACCCAAATGTGTGATAGCAAACAGAGCTGTCTTGTAACATTTCTTTCCAACCCCAAACACAGATTTATATGCTTACCATTAGCACATGTGTGCTTCCTTTCCTGATGACTACAAACCCAAAACAGAGCTTGCTTTCATGTCTGATGGAAGTGTGATACTATGTTCCACCTTCTGAGGACATTCCATATGTACTCAAAACCTGTCCTGCAAGACCCTCGTGGCCAGGAACTGAAAGTCAGGTTAGAAGGAATATATATCAAGGGCCTCATGACATACAAACTCAGCACCTACCACCAAGTGCCAGGGGTGACAGGATCAAAGAGTCATCGGAAATGGAGTCCTCCAAAGACACAATCCTGAGGTTCTGGAGATCAAAAAGAAATGCAATCATTTGCTTCATTAGTATTTAAAAAATGCAAAGTTGTCTATTCACTGGTATTTTGTATAGTAATATAATAGTAATAAAATGTATTTTCAAACTTAAAAATGATTGAGACAGACACATTTCCTTACTGTTCTTTCCTGTGTGATGGGTTTTTTTCTACCCTTTTATCCTCTATGTACAGAAGTCTTCTGTATATGTATAGCCCTTTCATGTCAATTTATTTTCTTTTTGTTGTTGTTTTTCGAGACAGGGTTTCTCTGTGTAGCTTTGCACCTTTCCTGGAACTCGCTTTGGAGACCAGGCTGGCTTCGAACTCACAAAGATCTGCCTGCCTCTGCCTCCCGAGTGCTGGGATTAAAGGCGTGTGCCAACACTGCCGGGCAATTTATTTTCTTAATATCTTATGAAGAAGAGGAACATCTTGCAATGAAAGATGTATATAGTTAAATAGAATGTATTAATATTCCCATTTTTACAGATTAGAGAATTGAAACACCCAGAGATTAGTTAACTTGGCCACATCCCCCAAAGCAGCATGTGGTGGTATGATTGGTACTGAAGACTGACTTCCCCATAAGCATCATGTTGTGGTGTAGTTGGTACTGAAGCCTGAGCTCCCCATAAGCATGAGCTGAGAGAGTCTAACAGCTGCTGATGAAGGATCATCACCCGCTAACAGCAATATCAGAAGCAGGATTGGGCAGAGGAAGAAGACAGGCTGTGATACAGACATGCTAAAACCTCAATCAACCTGGCAAGAAGTGCCAGAGTAAACCAGTGCTCATCAGGGCCCCTTTAAAAGCTGAAGTCAGTCACACAGGACACTGGCTGCCTGGGGATGGTGTCACACTTGCAGGTGAAGTGGCTCTCTGTGGCTGAGTCAGACCTGGAGTGCATGGACAGCTGGAGCTGCCAGCTGACTGCATTTCTAGCGGTCAGACATCAAGTTATCTCCTGGGAGGCTGGGAAACACAAGCTGAATACAATGCCTGTTTGCAGAAAAAAAGTTGCATGGATGATTCAACCCAGGCAGTCTGGTTTCAGAGCTCACACTTTTGTGTGTATGTGGTTTGTTAACGTTTTTAAAAGCATGTGTTAATGATATACAATAATGGGTTTCATTATGACATTGTGGAACATGTATATAATGTATTTTGATTAAATTCACTCCAGCACCCTCTCTTGTCCCCATCCACCTCGTGCTAACCCCCTCCATCTTTCCACCAGTCCCTCATCCCACCTGACCCTTGTCTCAACCTAGAAGAGTTCATCAGGGTTACTTCCAGAAACATGGATGATTTAGAAGTGGCTAAATCATTGAGGAAAATGTCACCCCCTCCACCAGCAACCATTGACTGTTTCTGAATCTCCAGTTGGGAAAGAACTTTGTGAGTCCCTCTACCCTCCGTGATGGATTGTTGATGGGCTCAACATTGTGCAGGTCTTCTGTAGGTAACCACAGCTGCTGAATGTTCATGAATATGGCAGTCACGCAAGCCCCAGACTCATACTTTTGAGTGCTACCCAAAGGAAGCATCAGGAGCAGACCCTGGTGGGCCTTCAATGCCAGGCTGGAAACAGACTTGGGACCAGTCTCTCTCCTCTAGGCCACACTTTTTCATGTAGCATAGGCCGGTACTTCTCACTAATGTTGACATTTGCAGTGGTCTGCTTGACCTAGAAAACCAAATTTTCACTTTTCTATTTCATTAGACTAAATTCTTACTTTACGTTTTATTTTCAAGAGACTTTCAGATTGACTCACAGTAAATCATGGATGTACGATTCGAGAGATGGATATTGCTTAAGAGGAAGCGTCATAATAATGATAACACAGAGCCTCTAGGCGGGGATTGTCACTCATGGATGTGTCCACTGTCCTCAGAATAAAGAGACTCACGTCGACAACAGGTCAAAGACCAAACTCCCAGCACACCTTTCTACCCTTAGAGTAAAGCTTTGTGGTTTTGTCAAAATAACATGAAATCAGATCTGGTTTGGGGGGATCCTTCTAACTTTGTAGTTTTAATGTGGGGGTTGATTTGCATCTGATAGTTGTTAAACAGTCTGCAGTCATAAGGTATTTATATCATGTTCATGTTCAAGTGACATTATCTTTAAATAATTTTATAGTGGAGACAAATTATCTACACTGGAAGCTGTGTGTTTTCTTTCCTTTGAGCAGGCCTCACTCAAAGGCCCCACTCTCTCGTCAAGTCAAAGAGATATTATACTAGGACCATGGAAGTAACAGCACATGTTCAAATCAGGGCCAGCACCCAAACCTAAGTTCTTGTCAGTTGTGGGCTCTGATTTGCACAGGGGCATTTGTTCTGTACATGTTTCTTTGTGAGTTCAGACGGAGAGTTGTGGGGCAATGTCCTGTTTCTTAATTCATCTTTGTTCATCGCCGACTTGTAGGACACGGGGTTTGAAGTAATTCCCTGCAGTCACCTGCTTTCAACACACAGCACTAGTGGTGCAAGGCCAGGGGTCCTCTACCACAGCATCCTTTTCAGCCTCCCACGCTGAGTAAGGGGAGAAGTTGCAGACCCAGGAGTAGCTGACAGCTTCTCCTGGGCAAGGGTGTTATTCTCAAGGCCACATCCTCACTGGAAGAGCCCACCCTTTACATCTGTGAGTTCACTGCACACGTTTCAATCTGTTTTGTGTGTGTGTGTGTGTGTGTGTGTGTGTGTGTGTGTGTGTGTGTGTGTTTTACACGCAGCCTAGTTTGGCCTTGAACTGACCATGTTGTCAAGGATGACCTTAAACTCCTGGTCCTCCTGCCTCTACCTCCCAACATGATTATGCTACCACACCCAGCCTTATGGGGTGCTTGGGATAGAATTCAGGGTTTCATAAATGCTAGGCAAGCATTCTGAGCTGCATTTAACGGTTCTATATCTCCAGCTTCCACATCCTGTTTTCATCATGTCACAAATTCACAGGAGACACAAGCCCTCAGCAGAGAAGGGATCTTTCGATCTGAGGAGTGTGTGGAAGGGAAAAGAAAAACAACGGAATAGCAGCAGGGTGAAATGGATGACGAGGAGAAGGAAGAGAAGAAACCAGTGTTCAAACCCAAAGTAAGGCTTTCTGGTGGAGAAGCACGTCTTTTCTAAACTCGAGGCAGGGCTTCACCTAAATGAACAAAGGATATGAATGTGAAGATGTTTTGCTTGTTTGTAAAAATGATACTGACTGAGAATTAATTACTCCCATTCAAAATCCACTTAAGAAAGATCTGTCTTCTCTTCTGGCTGTTATTCTTGGATCCTTCATCAGTCCGTAAGAACATGGACCTTTGTGCTGACCCTGAGGCCTAACCTCTGTGTAAAAGACCTGGCTTATGTACTACAGTGTGTCTATATTTTTCTGTTCAAGTTTTAGAGTGAATATTAATTGTGCGTGGCAATGGGTTTCATTATGACATTTCCATACATGCACATAACACACTTTGATCATCCCCCCTCACAACCCTACCCACCCAGTTTTGCTTTGATCAGCTCTGAAGAGGGCTGCAGTGTTGCATAAAGAAGTTTCCAGAAATGAGCATTGAGCAACAGTCTCATCAAACACTTCAGCAGCTCAGGCAGACTCATATCTGTGGGAAAATCGGCTTTTACTAAAAGCCAATGAGCAGATATGCCATGATGTCTCTAAGTGAGAACTGAAAAAAAATCTGTTCTCTTTCACTGAGAACTTTTGTTCTTTTTGTCTGTTGGTGCAACCAGAACGTGTTCAACTTCAGGTGTCTTACAATATGCAAATACACTAAGAGAAATATTCATTTATTAACATTTTTGCTAAAATAAAAATAAAATAGCGTCATTTTCAGAACTGACAAGAGTGAAATTTAACCAAAATAACACAGTGAAATCCATAGACTTTGAAAACATAACCTCAGAAAACCTAGTAGAATGGGTAAATGCCTAAACACATAACCTACCAAAATTAAATCAAGAAAATTTAATTAAACAGATCCATAACGAGTATTGAGACTAAAACAGTTCTACGATAAAAGGTCTAGTCACAAAAAGAAAGAAAGAAAGAAAAAGGAAGGGAGGGAGGGAGGAAGGAAGGAAGGAAGGAAAGAAAGAAAAAAAGGAAGGAAGAAAGAGAGAATGAGTCCTAGGACCTGTTTGAGAACCATATCTTATGCAGCCTATTTTCTTCTCCCCAAATAAAGGTGTATCGCCTTTAATCCCAGCACTCGGGAGGCAGAGGCAGGCGGATCTCTGTGAGTTCAAGGCCAGCCTGGTCTACAGAGCAAGTTCCAGGACAGACTCCAAAGCTACACAGAGAAACCCTGTCTCGAAAAAAAAAACAAACAAACGAATAAGCGGAAAAAAGACAAGGACACATAGATATAGAGATCTAGTCTATCTAATAGCCAAAGAACTTTCTGCCATGACAGAAAGCTCCAGTGTGGACTTCCCAGCCCAGCGATGCTCACGCTGGTGACCAGAATGCTGCTGACTAAAGTGGTTGCCTACGGCTACGGTAAGAGAGCAGGTCTAAAACAAGACAGGTCAGAATTCCCTGAACAGACTGCCTCCATTAGCCTTATTCCCCTTTCCACAGTTACTCAGGTCTTTTTTCTTTCAAATAGCACCGTGTACCCTGCAGTGTATCCAATAAGGAGAAATCAAAGACAGGCTACTGAAGGAATCACCGTTTGACCCGGTGAGTCTACTTTGGAGTGGAGCTTCAAAAGAGATCAAAGCAGGACTGAAAGACATGTGTGTGCATCCGTGTTCTTAACATCCCCCTCCTCCTCCTTCTTTTCCTCCTCCTCCTCCTCATCATCATCATCACTTTCCAGTGCTTGGATCCAAGATCTCAAACTCTAGGCAAGTGCTCTTCCACTGATCCACACTCCCTGGCCTTGGCAACGTAATTCATAACAGCTAAAGGGCAGACGAAACCCAAGGTATGAAACCATAAGGAAAATCCAGGGTAGGTATACAATGGGCTGCTGTTCTGATTTGGATGTATGCTACAAGACAGATGACCAGTAAAGGCATTATGCTAAGTGGAGTAAGCCAGTCGCAAAAGAACATATCCATAGTGATAAAACATGATGGTGGCTGCTGAAGCCTGGGAAAGAAGAGAACAGGGAGCTCATGTTTAAGGGATACAGAGTTTTAGTCAAGATGAAAAAGTTCTAGAGATGCACAACCATTGGGGAGCACACAACAGTGTGACGGTACTTGATGCCTCTAACCCGTGCATCTTACAATGGTTGCCGTATAAAGTTTATGTTGCACATATTTCATCACAGTCTAAAAACAAAACAAAACACAGATTGTCTTCAAGGAGTTCTAAATCCAGCATGGAAGAGAAATGGAAGGTCATGATAGCTCCACGGTGTAGAGATGCCTCTTAGCCAAAGGCTGTCGAAGTGCCTTGTGCAGTTTAGATGGCTGGATCTTCCGATGGGTCTGTCAGCCCCTTAGACACCGCAGCAGCGTCTCAGACTCATCCGATCAACTGCCTTCTCGACAACTTGACAACCTGAAGGTGTCAAAAAGGAAATTCTTAGGCTGAGGGTGTAGCTCAGTTGGTGCAGGGGTTGCCTGGCATGCATAGCTGGGGGGTGTTCACCAGAGACTCCTCAGATATGGTTTAAGCCAATAGGAAGTCTTTATTAGCCGGCTGGTGACTACATTGGGTATTTGGGATCCCAGTGTAGGACTGAGCTCAGGATGAGCATTTCAACACAAAAACCATGTTCTAGGCTGACATACTTCAGTTAACAAGAACAGTTAGTCAGCGCAGAACTCCAGAAGTCAAAAGGCGAGGTAAGTACATTCAGGGACTTCCCAGAACTACAGATATTGATGGATTAGGCCTTTGTTTTAGTTTTGGCAGGTGGCGGTGTCTACATGCTGAGTTTAAAGGCATTTCCATCATGGAATCAGTTTGCTAAAGTCGGGGAACCTTCTAAGGTCTGAGGCCCTGTTACATGCATGAAGCTCTGGGTTTGATTCTCCACATAAACCCAGGCATGATGGCATGTGCCTGTAACCCCAGCACTCCAGGAAATTGCTCCAGAAAGGTCAGAAGTTCAAGGTCATTCTCACCACACAATAAACTTAAAGTCAGTTTGTGCTACATGAGACTCTTTCTCTAAAAGTGTGTGTGTGTGTTTGGGGGGTGACTGTATGTTGGGGGACAAATTTTGTGTGGTTTTGTATGGGTATGTGAATGTGGATGCATATGCATGAAGACAGTGAGTATCTTCCTCCAATACATTCTACCTTATTTTTTCAGTTTCTTGCTGAACACAGAGCTCATCAATTGGCTAGGCTGGCTGGTGAACTCCAGGGATCTACTTGTCTCCACCTCCCACCCCCACCCCAACTCCTTCATTCTGTGCTGGGTTTACAGGAGCAAGCCATGGTGCCAGCCTTCTTACATGTATGCCGTGGATCCAAACACAGGTTCTCATGCTTTCATGGCAGATATTTTATTAATTGACCTACACTGTGGAACAATCCTTTTCTACACTATGAGTAGGTATTACTCTCATTGGTTAATAAAAAGTTGATAGGTCAGTAGCTGGGCAGGAAATTAGTCGAGAAAGCCAAACTGAGAATGCTGGGAAGGAGAAGGGCGGAGTCAGGGAGTTGCCAGCCAGATGTAGAGGAAGCAAGATGAGAATATTGTACTGAGGGGTTGAGGATTTAGCTCAGTGGTAGAGCGCTTGCCTAGCAAGCGCAAGGCCCTGGGTTCGGTCCTCAGCCCTGAAATAATAATAATAATAATAATAATAATAAAAAAGAGAGAATATCGTACTGAGAAAAGGTACCAAGACATGTGGCTAAACATAGATAAGAATGGTGGGTTGATTTAAGTGTAAGAGCTAGTTAGTAATAGTCCTGAGCTACTGGCAGAGCATTTATAATTAATATAAACGTCTGTGTGATAAATTGGGAAGCAGCTGCCTGGTATTTGGGAGTTGCTTGTGAGACAGAAACTTCCACTTACAACTCATCTCCTGAGATCTGCCCCTTCCACACACTCACACCAAAATGGACTTTTTATACTCCCCTATTCCCACATTTTTACAACATTTGATGTGGTCTTCCCAACTCTGCGTAAGAGCCCCCTTTTATACTAGTTGCTCTGAGCAAAATTAGGGCTCACTTTTGATTCCCCTTTCCCAAGCCCTACATTGTTTACCAGTGAGTCCTCTTCTTGTGAACATGGCCAGAACTTGATGGCTTCTCACTTGTTCCATCACCATGGTTTCCTATGAGTCGAGATTTTCCAGAGAAGCCGAACCAATAGCAGATACAGAAAGCTGTCCTGTACATATGCCTTGTGCATTGAAAGGAATTGGCTCATGCATTTATGGCAGTCCCAAGAGCTTCACTCAAGAGACTGGAGACCCAGAAGATGTAACCATGCAGGCCCAAGCTGGTCCTGAAGACTGAAGGAACACAAGAGCCAATAGGGGAGTTCCAGTCTGCGAAGGAATTGACCCTTAGCCTTCTTGTTTGATTTGGGCCTTCAGGGGTTAGTATAAGGTCCAGTTGCATCAGGGAGAGCAATTTGCTTTATTGAAGCCACCAATTCAAATTTAATTCCCATCTAAAAATCACCTTCATGGTCACACCTAGAATAACATCTGGGCGCTCTGTGACCCAGTCAAGTTGAGACGTAAAGTTAACTACCACTGTTTCCCAATGTACCCATGCAATTCTCTTTGGCTTTTAATCTATCCTCAACAGAGCTGTGGAGGGTGGAAAAGCCATGTCATGCCACCCTTCTGCTGGAAAGTCTTCAGTGTTATCACATCTCAGTGGAAGCCGAATTGAGACCATGAAGACCCACATGCCCTCTCTCCATCCTCCGCCCATCTCCTGTTTCTCTGCCCTTTGCATCCCACCTGCATTGATGGTTCTCGTGGGAGGTGAGTATGTTCCAGCTTCAGAGTCTTTACATCTGCTAGGCCCCAAAGGTCCTCATCAAAGTACCCACAGACACTTCCTTCCTCCCTCAGAACAAATAGCATCCATCTTTGTTCTGGTTCTTTTTTAAATAATCAGGGCGAGGGGTTGTGGGTCAGTGGTAAGACTCTTGTCTCCCATCTTTAAGGCCCTCTGTTTACACAGCAGCACACGTTTAAAAACTGTTTTTGTTTTGTTTTGTTTGTTTGTTTGTTTGGTTTTGGTTTTTCCAGACAGGGTTTCTCTGTGTAGCTTTGCGCCTTTCCTGGAACTTATTCTGTAACCCAGGTTGGCCTCGAACTCACAAAGGCTAGGCTCACAACTGTTTTTTAGAACAGTTTTAGATTTACACACACAACTGATGTTGCCCCGTGTAGTCTGCTCTAGGTTCCCTTTCTATCACAATCTTACATTAACAGACAGATTCATCCTGGCTGATAAACCAGCCTCCCTCCTTCTTCGATAACTAAAGGTCACACTCTCGTCACACTACCCTAGTGTTTTGTTTTTGGTTTTTTTTTTTTTTTGCAAAGATTTATTTTTCTTTTACATGTATGAATGTTTTGTCCTCATGTACTGTGTGTGCCTGGCACCCACAGAGGCTGAGAGAGGCCTTGGATCCCCTGGAACTGGAGTTATGGACGATTGTGAGCCACCATGTTGGTGCTCTGAAACACACTCGGTTCCTCTGCAAGAGCAAGTATCAGGCCAGCCTCTATTTTTGTTTAACTCCATCTCCCACTTCCTACCTCTAGGAGACTTTTAATTAGTCTTCTGGTCCCCTTCTTTAAATTAAAAACATTTCTTTTTAATTTAAAAATTTTAGCTGGGCAGTGGTGGCGCATGCCTTTAATCCCAGCACTCGGAAGGCAGAGCCAGGCGAATCTCTGTGAGTTCGAGGCCAGCCTAGTCTATGGAACGAGCTCCAGGACAGGCACCAAAACTACACAGAGAAACCCTGTCTTGAAAAACAAAACAAAATTAAGTTTAAATTTTTCCTTTGTTTGTTCGTTTATGACCTTTCAATGGCTGTGGGATCTGCGTCCATTCCCCCCCACCCCACCCCCGCCCCCGCCCCCGCCCCAAGTGGATTTGTGCTTGTGGAGGCCAGAGGCAACCTCAGACTGAAAGTCAGGACATGCCTACCTTCTTTGAATCCAGGTCTCTCATTGGCGGGCAACTCATCAATATTTCAAGCCTGGCTGGCCAGGCGGCCCCAGGTGTGCTCCGGTCTTGGCATGGGTCAGCAGCCACAACATTTTCATGTGGGTTCTGGAGAATCTAACTTAGATCCTCAAGCTAAAGGGCCATCATATCACCCGTCAAGCCACCTCCCAGGCCCGTAGCTAGGGAGATTTAAAGTGTTTCTGGACTTCATCTGGTATGTCCTTCGTGAGAACACTGGGGTATAGAGGAGAAAGGCCTCGGGAGTGACTTTCCATCTCCACCAGCATTTTAGGAGCACACCCCACCAGTGTTCTTTCTGGTCTTGAGCACTGGGTGAAGTGCATGCCAGCTCTGTGTGGTTACAAACTACTCTCCCTTTTCCCTACTACCCTTTGTTGGGGGCCGCGGGGGCTGGGGTGGGGGGAGGCCCTCTGCACAACCCTGCTCAGAGAAACTTCGTTTCCACGAGAATAGAGTTTCCGCCTTAGATACTGAGATAATAGAGTTACTTGGAATCGCTCTGCCCGGGAGATGGTCATTCTGGCCTCACCATTTGTGGACCTACTTCATCAGCCATCTATTCACATTAGATGAGGAACTTCGGGTTCCCATCCCTCGCTATCTTGTCCCTGAAATTCTTCCTGCTTTGGGCATCCATCCGGAGCTCTTTCCAGTTTTCTCCTTGTTTGTCAAGCTGTTTCGCACCTCCTCACTCTTTTTCTGAGTCTCCAGTAAGGTGCCAGGAGTGCTCCACAGATCGCGGGCGGGAAGGGGCAGGTGGAAGGCGGGGCTCAGTGTGGGGGTGATCGACAGCCTCCGGGTCAGCCTTCCCGCTGGTCCTCGCTGGCGCAGCCACACCCACGCCCAGAAACCGTTTCTTGCATCCCAGCCTCGGAAATACTCCGGACTGCAAATGTCATCGGTGCCGGCGGGGTTTCCCCGGGGGAAGTCCAGCGGATCCCGCCCGGCCCGTGTCCCCATCCCTGAGTGCGAGGAAGTTCCCGAGGGGTCCGCGTCGTCTCCCCTCACCTCCCCACTGCCACCCGCAACATCTGGAGGCGCTTAGGCGGAGGGAAGGTGCCTCGTGCCTCGGTTCCCGGCATCCCGCAGCGTGGCGACTGGTCTTGGGGAAGGAAGCCGCGCGCCGAGCCGGGGACGTCCCCGGGGCGGGGCCTGGGCCCCAGCTGTGCAGCCTCCGAGCGGCGGGGGCGGGGCCAGCGGCGTCCAGATGCGGTCCGGGTGGCGCAGGGCTCGGACTGTGGTTGAGAAGCGCAGCTCGAGTAGCGCAGGGAGCCGGGCCGCCCGGACACGCGCAGCCGTCTCCTCCCGGCGTCCGGACCCTCAATCAGCGCCCCACCGGATCTCGGTTCGTTCTGTCGCGGGAGTCCACTTGGCTCTCTAACTTTTTCAGCATCGCGGGCGCGGGACTGGTTGGGAGGGGGGGGATCGTGCTGGCCCAGGGCTGGGATGCTGAGCAGCAGCAGGTGGGTTTGGGGTGTGGTTCTCTCTGCGCCTCTAGGTACCTTCAAGACGAGGCTCTTTGGGTTTCTCGCCTTAGAGCCGAACGCTTTTCAAGTGTTTGGGAGTATAATGCTTCGTTAGAAGTGCTTCAGAAATGACGAACGTAGACTGACTTTATATGAAAGCTACTACTACCTGAGCCGTCTTTTGTTTTCAGTTGAGTTTTGTTTTGTTTTCTTGAATGGAGGAGGGTTTTTCGGTGTGGTCGCCACTTTCTCAAACCCATCAGAACGGGCGCTTCTCGACTTGAACTTGACAGTATGTATGACTCAGGAGCCAGGAAATACAAGAACGTTGATACCGCCTTGAAACAGCTCTCACAGCAGACTTTGAAGAGTTGTTTTGGGATAGAGACCTAAAGGTGGCTTTGCTTAGAGAACCGCCACACGGAATTCTGTCGGCTTTTTTTTTTTGGCTCCACGAACCCCAGCTGAGACGTGCCTTTTACTTCCTGTGGCCCTCACACTTGTTCGGGCCATTTCTCAGCAGAGGGAGGAGCTGTTGTTTCTACACGGGTATCCAAAAATGAGTCACCAGGCTGCGCTAATTGCGAGACTTTGTTAATAAGCCCTTGAAAAGTGAGGTTGGATCCCTGTACTTAGAATACGACCAAGAGATGAGAGCCGTCAAAACTGGGGCAGGAGGCCGAGGAAGTAACTATTCAAGTTTTCAGTTTCCTAAAGCGTTTGGTGGGGACAACATGCTTGCCAGCCAGGGTCACTAGGCTGATCTGAGATAACCCTTAAAATCACGTGCTTTGCCACAGAAACTCAATAGAAAACTAATTTCATTATCCAATAACCATTTGTTTGTTATTTTCAATGCTTGGTAAGAATAGGACATTTTATGGAGTGATTGTAAGTCACTCGGAAATTAAAAATATTTCAGATAGTTTACTTTTACCAAATTAGTGCTTTAAAAGACACTTAGGAGCTTTTGAAGAAGGTCGTTGGTTGCTGGAGCCAGATATTAAGACGTTAAGTCTCACTGTGACTGGAGAGTGGATCTTAGAAATGGGTTTCCCTATCTAGAAGCTCTGTGGAGACAGGAATAACTGTGTCCCCGTAGCTGAGCTGAGGTCAGCCCTAGACAGCCGTTACAAGGCTCTGGTCTGTTCCAGCCTCTTCAACAAGTTCCATGTATACAGCCATGGGCGCAGTGCTAGTCTGGCAGCGAGGCCCATAGCTGAGCAGATTCTATGGGCTATGAGACGGGTACTATGAGAAATCTATACCCAAAGGAGGTGCCGCTGTGTGGGGGATGAGTTGAAACCTTGAGATTCAGAGTGTTCTGGATCACTGCTGGGACAGCAAGGGAAAGTTGGAATTCCGGTCACTTGCTTGTCTGTGTAGACAGCCTATTTTTCGTTCAATACATGGTTTAAAAGCATATCCTTGAGACGCGGCTTTCAAGTGTTTGAGTTAACCATGTTTCATGTTACTTAGTAGCTGTGGAAGGGTAAACGCAGTCTGTTATCACCCCTGGGCAGTTGTGGGCACTCTTAGTGATGTGCCCTTTTAAAAACACAGTGACTAATGAGCGGTTCATGACTATAGACCACTGAAGAGAAGCAACTTTCTGCTCATGGGCTTATACAGTTGTGGCTCCTCATCTGAGGACTGGCTTGACGTCCATGACTTTAGTTACCTGAGTTCTGGTACATTAAATAGAAAATTCCAGGAATAGTACTATGCTTTGATTTGTTTTATTTGTGGCATGGTCTCACGGTGTAGCCCTGGCTGGCCTGGAATTCACTATGTAGACCAGGCTGACCAAGAATTCATGCATATCTGCCTGCTTCCACCTCCTGAGTGTTCATCTTAAAAGTGTGTGCCACCACACATGGCAGTAAGACACTTGGAGAGAGGGAATGCATTCGTACCAAATTAATTATGCCATATATGTGCCATTTTTAATTGTTCTACTACTAACTCTTACTGTGAACAGTTTATGAATTTCAACCTTATCTTAAATATGTGTGTATACAGGGAGAAGCATAAATAGGAGTCAGGCAGGCATTGACCAGAGTCTCTTGGGCAGGATCCCTGAGGATTAAGATGGACCAAACTTCTTTTTTTTTTTTTTTTTTTTTTTTTGAGACAAGATTTCTCTGTGTAGCAGTCCTGGCTCTCCTGGATTTCACTTTGTAGACCCAGGCTAGCCTCGAACTCACGGGGATTCACCTGCCTCTGCCTTCCAAATGCCAGGATTAAAGGCATGCACCACCACTGCCCAGCTATGGATCAAACTTCCTCGTCCTCTGGAGTACTTAACTAGTAAAGGACAACTGCTCGAATTAAATCAATTTTAATCTCTACATTTTATCTCTCTCTCCACAGCCATGGAGTCATGTCCTCTATAAAAAAGGAAAGATAAAGTATATTATACATTTTGTTCCTGAGTTTTGGTACAGGTTTGACTCCTGATGCTGTAAAGAAGCTTCTTTTCAAACAATGAACCTGCCAGGTGGTGGTGGCACATGCCTTTAATCCCAGCACTCGCAGATGAATCTCTGTGAGTTCAAGGTCAGCCTGGTCTACAGAGCGAGATCCAGAACAACGAGGGCTATCACACAGAGAAACCCAGTCTTTAAAACAATGAACCTGCCTGCAGACGAGGGTTGTCCTGGAAGTGGGAGGGGTAGGTGGCCCAGCAGAAGGAACAGCCGTGCTGAGGATTGAAACAGCATTCTGTGGTCAGGAAACTCCAGCTTGTTTCCTGGGGGTGGGGTGAGGGAGAGCTGAGGGGAGAGCAGAAAGATGAGGGTGGAAAGACAGAAGGACAGGATCACAAAGACCACGTGCCACGTGGGCTCCAGGACTTTATTCCGTGGGGGCCTCTGAGGAAGCAAACCGCATCAGATACATGTTTAAAACAAAGCAGTCTCTAAGGAGATGAGCCAGTCAGAGTTTGATACCCAGCACCCATGCGAAAGGTAGGCCCAACAGCTGCCCCCTGTAATCTAAACCCTTGCTAAGTGGAGACAGAAGGGTCCTAGGGCTTGCCAACCTCCTAGTCTAGCTGAATTGGTAAGTTCCAGGTCCAGTGAGAGAGCTTAGGCACCCATGTCAACCTCTGCCCCCCCACAGGCATGCTGACACATGTGTACCAACACACACACACATGAAGATGTGCACACATACTCATGAAGAAATACCAACATACATACCCTTGGAAGAGGTTGGCTGAGAGCTACGTGGTCCCAGGGAGATGACTGTGATATTGAGTCAAGAACATGAACAAGGCTTGAATCAAGTGGTGGTGAGGTACAGAAAAGAAGGAAGGAGCCAGTAGAGCTCACACCAATAACACGCAAAACCCAGCTGCCCCTTGAGAAGTGGGAGGAAGGGGGAGAAGAGTTACGATGAGGTCTGTATTTCTGGTTAATGACTGGGATAGGAGCATCCCACCCAATAGAAGAGCTAGTGTAAGCTAAAGGTTGGTGAGGCGCTCACGTACTACTTGTCACGTAAAATTTTACATGCCTTGGTGAAATTTTTGACCAAATATAATTACTAAGATTTTATGCTGCTTAGTTTTCGTGGACTTGACACAAACTAGAGTCATGTGGGAAGGGGCCACCTCAACTGAGTAATTTCCTCCATCAGGTTGACTAGTGGGCATATCTGTGGGATATTTTAGCGATTAACAATTAATATGGAAGGGCTAAGTCCGCTGTGGGCAGCACCACCCCTGAGTACGTGGTCTTGGGTTATATTTTAAAACCAAGCTGAGCAAGGAATGAAGAACATGCTAATAAGGAGCATTCCTTCATGGTTTCTGCTTCAGTTCCTGCCTCAAGCTCCTACCCATCCATCAGTGATGGGTTATGACCTAGGACAGGTAAGCCAAACAAACTCTTTCTTCTGTGAAATTGTTCTTGCTCAGTGTTTTAGCATAGAAACAGAAACCAAACCAGGGCTTATATATTGAGTGCTTATGGGGACCAGGCATTATTCTAGGCTCAGTAAGTAGATTAAGTCTTTTATTCCTCACTGGTATTCTGTGATAAGTTTTCTTAACCCCTTTAAGGAAGGTTAATGATTGACAGCATTAGAAATGTATCCCAAACACCTGGCTCCATAGTTGGCATTATTGAACTTTTCTACATGCTGACATGCTTTCTGAAGAAATAAATGAATAAATAACATTTTAGATTTTATACTAAACTCAAGTTGCCATCATTTTTTTTTTAATCACAATTCTTCCCCGAGCAGGAATAGCTCCAGTCATAATACGGACACTCCGTGGCCCCTGTTTTGCTATGTAGCATCTTTCTCTTGTTTTCCTTTCAAGAAATAGGTGATCTACCTAGGAATACAAACAACTGGGGTAATCATAAACTCCTCCAGTGTGGTGGGTCTGAACGAGAACGGCTTCCATAGGTTCATGTATTTGAATACTTGGTCCCTAGTTGGTGAAACTATTTGGGAAGGATTAGAAGGTGTGGCTTTATTTGAGGAGTGTCTTTAGGGGTGGGCTTCAAGCTTTCAAAAGCCCATGCTATTCCTAGTTCTCTCCCTCTCTCTGCCTCATGATCATAGATCAAATGTGAATTCTCAGCTACTGTTCCAGCACCATGCCTGTCTGCCTGCTGCCATGTTTCCCACCATGGTGATAATGGACTGAATATCTTCATGGAGACTTGGGGCACCTGAAGGTTCTCACTTAGAGCTCTGACCCACAGAGCTGCTTCTTAAGGACTGAATGCTCAGCTTTTCCTGTTTCTTCCATGTGTTTGGTCAGTAGAGAGACTGGCCAGGGGCCCAGGTACTAATCAACAGGTTGTGGGTCCCATGGTGAGAGAATCACTGACAAATGCAGCCAGGGACATAAAAACTCCACGTCCTACATTCCTGGCTTATGACTGGCCTGCTGAGGTCTATTTCATCTTGGTTTGACTCTAAAACAGGTACTCTCCTGCCTCTAACTTGAAGAATCTCACACAGTGAACAGACTCTCCTATACTCTTATCCTCTTAGTTTTAGCTGACAAATGTTATTTTCTGCTGAGATCCTGCTTTGTATTTGGGGCATTTGAGTAGATTCCATTGGTCCTAACAAAGGTATTCTCACCAACAAGCCACTCCCCCACCCCCCCTAACTCCCCACCCACCCACCCCCACCCACCCCATCCCCACCCCCGCCGCCACCAAGTCCAGCCCCAACTCTACACCATTCTCATTGTTTGATGACTCGATCTGCTCTGACTTGGGTAAATAGTTTTTCTTCAACACAGTATTGATCACCTTGACTTTGAATCCTTGAAAGATATAGACATTGAATTAATGCTGTATGCAAACTTAACCAAATGCACCAAGTTTAAAGCTCTAAAATGTTCAGATATTTAAAACATGGTGCCTTTCAATGTTTTCATCCTGAGTGAATTAAATGTTTTGACAATTCTTCAGATTTATTAGGAAATTGATAGTCACTTGTATGGAGGGCACCATGGAGCCTTTTCGGGCAATACAATCCACCTGTCTCTTGGTTGAAATTCCTACAGCTGCCTCTGGTTCCTTAAGTTCTTCTCTCAATAGAAAGTGAAAGATTTGCATTGCTATTTCATGTGGGTTTGTTTTGCTTCCTCAATTCTGCTGGGAGTTCCCTGAGAGTGGGCCACTGCTATGGTTGGCTTTGGCCAGTTCCCTCAGAGGCTCCCCACACCCCGCCCCCACCCCCATGCTAGCCATTCTGTGACTTTTGCTGATAACAAAACCATCTGTCAGAGTAAGCATTTGTGGTCTCCTCTCTGAGCCTATGGGTCTTGGACACTAGTGTATGTCATTCAAGTTATTTGTAAGGCTTACTAACTGGTAACTTTTAATGCAAATTGGTTTTGGAGTTGGGACTCTCTGGAAGACACAATGAAATGTCTTTAGCGTTCACTAAGGGTGTTTTCCTTTTCAGTAGGTACTAAGATCCTCTGGACACAAGTCTCCCAATAAAGTATTTCTTTTTTGTGTACTACACTGTCTTACTCCTCCTTCTGTTCAAAGATGCAAAGCAATATTCTTGGCAGAACTTCTTGGTTAATAATGTGAATTCCAGCTTTTCGGAATAGTCTCGGAAACAGGACATGTTCTGGCTTCAGGTTCAGCATCTGAACGGCAGCAAACCTGCCTCTCCTCCCGGCTTTATTCCTCACTTTCTGCTCACACCCATTGGACTAGTGGCCCACAATCTGTCTTAGATAAAGTAGGACAGTTCATGAGATGAATCCCATAATGTCACTGCACTGCCCACCTTGTGCCCTCTTTATTTACTACATCAGACTGCGTGGGACAACGTCTTGTCGATACTTCATGGCTCTTTGTTATTACAGAGTCCTTTCATGTGGCATGCCAGCCTGGAAGGACAGAAATAACAAGTAGTATCATTACTGCTATCACTGCCTCTCTCTCCCCAACACCTACCTAAAAATCTCTGAAAAGCCCTGAACAGTCTAGTGAACCCCACTGTGTAGCCTGTAGGTTATAAATATCAGAATTGCCTAGGATATTTCAAAATAAGATGGAGTCGGGGGGACAAGAAGGAGGAGGAATGGAAGAAGGAAAGGAGGGAGAGAGGAAAGAAATTTCTGCCCTGGCTTTCTCCCGTCTCAGATGGAGAGATGAGAGGTCAAATTCCTTGAAAAGCTGTGCTTGAAGGAGGGTCCCCTTATAGGAATCAGTAACTCTACTAGGACAGGAAGTTCCAGGAAGTCTTCTGCAGAGTGAATGTCGAGGTGCTGGCTTTAAACCTTAATGACCATCTAATAGCATAAAAGAGATAGCTTGGGAAGGAAGATTAAACATTCATAGATGCAGGAAAACACATCGTTTGACTCACAGAAATGGGTAATAATTTTTCTTGGAAGGGGAAAGCACTTGAGAGCATATTGATTTTTGAATCAGATCTTTGCAGGAAACATCAGTCGCGGAATAACCTGGTAGATGAGGGCACTTTGCTGTTTTCTTCATTCCTGGGGAGGCTGGCAGGTGTCATCCCTGTGCCCTCCATGCGTGCTTCAGGCCCCTGCGCAAATTATCTCTGCCTCAGTTTCCTCCCCTCTCCCCTGTCAAGATAACTCCTAGTAAGCCACTGGGAGTTACCTCAAGCCCTATGTTCTCTAAGAAGACTTTCTGTTCTCAGAGTCTGACACTCCTCTGAGCATCGCCTAACGCGCATCTCTCTGTTTCCAAGTGTATTACCACTGTGAGGGCAAGGACTGTCTCTTTCACCCGAGACTCATGGAAGTGACTAAAAAGAAACATACTAGTGATCATCTTTATTTGAGAACTGTTTATCAAGGGTCTCCATGGTAGATACTCTAGAGAACATTTCAAACAGTGGTCACAGACTCAGGCACAGCCCCGGCCCCCATGGAGGTTGTAGGCGAGCAGAACCTAAACAGCAAGAGACTGTGTTGTAAACTGATCAGCAGGGGAACATGGTGAATATTAGGAAAGAGGAAACAAGGGGAGTGTCAGTTCATAGACCCAGGCAGAGGTCAGATGAAAGGTCACATTCTCAAGAAGGCCAGTTCACACCCAAATCAAAGCTGGGAGGGTGGCTCTCATCACAAGGCGACCCTTTTCAACAAAGGGAGATCTGCTGTATCTAGATCAAAATTGAGGTTCCTTCACACACGCATGTCAGCATGCAAGCGCACACACATTTGTACCTGTGTGTGTGTGTGTGTGTGTGTGTGTGTGTGTGTGTGTGTGAGTGAGTGTGTGTGGGCGGTGTGTGTGTGTGTGTGTGTGAGTGTGCACGTGTTGGGAGGGTGATGCTGCTAAGGAGAGAAGAGATTCCTTCACTTGAAGAGTGTAATCAATAGGAAGGAACAGAGAAGGAAGTTTCTGAGTGTTTCATGCAATCTTCTCTGGTTAGAAGTTGGTCTTAACATCCCAATGTGTAACATATAGTGGCAAAAATCAAAATCAAACAAACAATTTAGAGCTCAGAAATTCATGCATTTGTAAGGTAGACTTTTTAAAATTAATTTTAAGAATGAAAGACAGCTCAGTGGGTAAGGGCATTTGTCGCCAAGACTAATGACCTGAGTTTGAAACCCAGGACCCATGTGGTGATGAAAACCGATACCCACAATATGCACACTTACACACAAAATGAATAAATAAGTGTGGGGCTTGGAAAGGCAGCTCCAGAGTTAAAAGCACTTGTTGCTCTTGCAGAGGACCCCAGACTTGGTTTCCAGCATCCACTTGGCTACTCACAGCACAACCATTGTAATTCCAGTTCCAGGGGATCTGACACCCTCCTCTGCACTCCTTAGGCACCAGGCATGCACGTGGTACACACACACACACACACACACACACACACACACACACACACACACACGCAGGCAAACACTCATGCACATAAAATAAAAATAAACCTTTAAATAAATAAAAGTAATAGAAATAGTTTTTAAAATAATTTTTTAGAGCTGGGTGGTGGTGGTGCATGCCTTTAATCCTAGCCCTCAGAGGCAGAGCCAGGTGGATCTCTGTGAGTTCGAGGCCAGCCTGGTCTACAGAGTGAGATCCAGGACAAGCACCAAAACTACACAGAGAAACCCTGTCTTGAATAAACAACAACAAAATGATAATTTTTTTTAGAGTCACTATTATCAACTAAGAGGCTGCTGTGCTTGGTCCAAGAGCGTCACCCTTGAGTTTTTGTCGTAAATGACCCAAGGGGTGAAGCACACACGTGCTCAGAGCTGTGTCTGTTCTGAATTCTCGTCTGTGAACTCGGCTTCCGAGCAGAAGAGAGAGGTTGCAATCCCTGTGTTGCAATGGCGAACCTCCTCCCAGCTGCGCAGCTCAGGCTGGGCCCTTCCTTTTTCTTCTTTTCTGGCCAGTTCTTGATCTTTTCTTATTATCCTGCTGGCTTGTTTTTCCTCCTATAATGCAAGCTTATCTGAGGACAGGAATGATGCCTTCTTTGTAGCTCAAGTTTTCTCCAGTCCTGCCCGGGCCTGCAGCCACTCAGACCCAAGTAAACACACAGAGGCTTATATTAATTAAAACTGTATGGCCTAATGGCTCAGACTTCTTGCTAGCTAGATCTTACATCTTAAATTAACCCATTTCTATAAATATATACCTTGCCAAGTGGCTCGTGGCTTACCGGTATCTTTATATCTTGCTTCCTCTGTGTCTGGCTGGCAACTCCTGACTCCGCCTTCCTGTTCCCAGAATTCTCCTCTCTGCTTATCCCGCCTATACTATACTTCCTGCCTGGCTACTGGCCAATCAGTGTTTTATTTATCAACCAAATTAGAGCAACACATTCACAGCATACAGAGTGATTATCCATAGCACTTCTTGATTTTTTTTTTAAACTATTAGGGTTTAATGTTTCAATTGCCAATCAAGACATATTACTTACTTTACTGTGGCTGTCACAAAACAGCGAGATCAAAGGACACTTAGGAAGAGACCATTTATTTTGGCTTTGAGTTCCAGAGGTTTAGAGCCTGTGATGGTAGGAAGTGTGGCAGCAAGTGGCATGTACGTGGCTGGAGGAAGAAGCTGAGAGTTCACATCTTGAATCTTGAGCACATCACAGAGAAAGTAAATTAGTAGGAGGTGGGACTTTTAACTCTGAACACCCACCCCCAGTGACGTACTTCCTCCAGCAAGGCTACACTACCTAAGCCTCCCTGAGCTGTGCCACCAGCTGGGAGTCAAGTGTGCAGTACCCAAGACTACGAGGGACATTTGTCACTCAAGCCACCACATATCGTTAGTAGTATCTTGATTGGTAAATCATATTTGTGTGGTACTTTGTGACATTTGATATACATGTGCAATTGCATGGTTAAATCAAGCTAATATGCCCAGCATTTTGTTTGCTTACCTCTATGACACAAAGTGTAGACATAAAATTTAAATTTAATTCCTTTTTTATTTACTTTATTCATTTATTTGCATGTGATATATGTACCCATGTATGCATACGCACACGCATGCAGGCACACACACACAAACATGTACATGCAAGCACACACACACTCACACACACACACACACACACACACAATGAGTGTGTGGAGACCAGAGATAGACATCATGTGTCTTCTACTACTTATTGTCTACCTCAATTTTTAAATTTTTTTTTTTTTATTGTTGGACAGTTTCATACATATATATAATAAATTTAATTCCCCCAAAAAAACTGAAATACTTTTTAGGTGATAAAATTTGTGCCTTAAGGAATCAAACTGTAGGCATGTCACCTTGTCTTCAAAGGTTAACAGTTGACCGTGGGAATGTCCTACTTAGTCAGCATGTCTTCGTTGATATCGGACTGGACAATTTCTCAAGTTATTAATTACTCTGAACTGAACCTTGAGTGCTATGGGCATTTGTGTATCTGGCTTTCTGACAATTACCTATCTGTATTCCACCGCTGTTACCCTCGGCATAAACACAATGAATGTTTTCCGTTTCTGTTACTTCGCTGTAGTCTTGGTAATGAAAGCACTGACAAGCTTGTATTCTTATTTCTCTCATTTTGGGCTAAGCTGCTAAATCTAACTAGCACCTTATTCTTCTTACCTGTCATGTGGAGATTGCTGGTTTCATGTGCTTATACTTGCTTTTCTTTTCCTCTGGGATTTCTTCAGACTGTTATCATTATTCTAAAGGACAGAAAAAGGTTTATGAATTTTCTGCCAGTGTTTCTCTTATCGATTTTGCATTTTTAAGCCTATAATTTCTCTGAGACATATTAGAGTTTATGGTAAAGATTATGGAGAATTCAGCTTGTGCCAGCCAATTACGACAGCCTGATTTGTTTAAATTATTGTTTTTCTGATGTATGTGTGTTCACTTACCAGTGCTCTGTACGTAATTGTGATGTTTCTCGGTATTTTACTCATATCCATCTATCTATATTTTTGTATTACAGAGTGCTACTCTCTATCATATTGTTTTATGATAGATGTTGTGTCAGCCAGGACCTCCTTTACTTCCTATTACTGTATTTTTCAATTTATAAAAAAAATAAGTGGTCATTAGTTGAGAATTATTTGTGTGTGTGTGTGTGTGTGTGTGTGTGTGTGTGTGTGTGTTTCACATGTGTATGCGCATGTAAGCACATGGAAGCCAGAGATCAGACTCAGATGTCATTCCTCTGGTGTTACTCCATTTGTTTTTTGAGACAGGCTCTCTCACTTGTTTTGGAAATCCCTGATTAGGTGAGATCGGCTGGCCAGCCAGCCCCTGGGTCTACCTGTCTCTGCCTCACCAGAGCTGGGAACAAGCTTGTGCCACCAGGCCTGGTTTTTGTTTTTTTAATGTCGGTTTTGGGAAAGGAACTTCGGTCACATGGCTGATTCAGCCATCACCCCAGTCCCGTGAGAATTATTTTAGGACCATTGTCTCCTCTTTTCTCCTTTTCCATGTCAGGTTTCACTGTGTAGGTAGAATTCAAATTCACCGTACTCTTGCCTCAGCCTCCCCAATGCAGAGATCACATGTATACACATCTGTAGCCAAATTTCTAAATGATCTTATTAAATAAAAAAACACAGAGCCAAATATAGGGGTGAAAGCCTTAGATCAGGGAAATAGGGAAAGCCACCAGGCTACCTTACCTCACCAACTCTGCAGCTTCCCAGTGCGAGTTACTTCCTGTCTACCCATGCCTTTAATTGCCTTACTATTCTGGCCTCTCATTGGCTCTCTTAGCCCAGCTACCTCACTTCCTATGGTTGGTACTGGGATTAAAGGCGTGTGTCACCACGCGTGGCTCTGTTCCCTAGTGTGGCCTTGAACACACAGAGATCCTGACTGCTAAGGGATTAAGGTCGTGTGCTGCCTGAGTTCTTTGTTTACTTAAAATGGCTGGCCTTTCCCCCCTGAACTCCAGGCAAGCTTTATTTATTAACGCACAAATAAAATATTACCACATTTCAGCACAAATAAAATATCACCACACATATCACAGCTGGCTCCGGGTAATTTTCCTTTTCGGATTTTTAATTTACAGCCTCGTGGGAAGATTGGGTTTGTTGCAATCAAAAACGTAACTTGTGAAGAGTTTCTGATTCCCTTGTAAGTTAATTTAAGGGTTTATTCTGAAGTGGAATCTACACAGAGCCATTAATGTCAGAAAGGGGCACACTCAGCAGGCAGACAATTTCTGAATTTCTCTTCACCCCCCACCCCCATCTTTTCGAGACGGAGTCTCTCTATTATGCCACTCTGGAACTTTCTATGTATAGCAGACTAAGCTGGCCTTGAACTCACGGAGATCCTCTTGCCTCAGTCACCTGAGTACTGGGATTAAAGGGGTGTGCCACCATGCCTGGCACTTCTGAAGTCTTAGTCACCCTACACTAGCCCAAATTCATAGCATTAGCCTTTTGGTTAGTAATTTAGACTTCAGAGGCAAGTCTTCCTTCCTTCATCCCTCCCAGCCTCCCTCCCTCCTGGCCTTTCTTCTCCTCCTTACTCCCTCTCCCATTCTTTCCTTCAAGGAGGAAGTTTATTGAGTACACTGTAAGCGGGCAGTGAGCTGGTGAATAGCTAGAATCCCACCTACAACCTCTTTGTGGTTTTCAGTACTGGAGATAGAACCCAGAACCCTGCACAGGCTAGAAAACCACTCTGTCACTGAAGTACACCCCTGCTGCCTTTTTGCATTCTCTTTTGAGATAGGGTCTCATTAACTAGCCAGTCTGGCCTTGAGCTCAGTCTTTAGTTCAGGCAGGCCTTGAGCTTGTGATTCTTTTACCGTAGGCACCCCCTGCCAAATGGATGAGATTATAGGTCTGTGCCTTTCGGCCCAGCTTGCTTGCTTGCTTTCTCTTTCTTCCTTTCTTTTTTCCTTCCTTCCTTCCTTTCTTTCTTTCTTCCTTCTTTCTTTTCCTTTCTTTTTATTTCTCTTTCTTTCTTCTACTTTTTAACTTTTACCAAATTTATACATTTGAGAAAAGTCAATTAATTCCATGAATGAAAAAAAAAAAAACTCAGTCTTTTTTCTTGTTTACACCAAAGACAACCACATCCAACCCCTTGATGTGTGTGTCCTCAATCTCCAGATAACATGCTTCTGTCACAATTTTCTGATTCTTCAGTTTCAGGCAGTGATGGTGCTTTGGATGATTTCCACCCCTCTGTAGCAGGACACACACCCCCATCTCCAGTACAGCTCTATCGTAATTTAAGCCAGATCACTATTCAGTGATTATGAGAACACTAATTGAAAAAGGCCTCATATGACATCATGAGTATGTCCTGGAACTCACTGTATGCTCTGCTTTCCAGCTAGTTAGTTACATTTCTCCTTGTTCTATTCTCTCTAGCTTGGTTTTCTTTCCAACTATAGAACTCCAGGTTGTCTAAATTGCCGCTCAAATTATGATCCACCCAGGATTCTGATATCTTCATCTTCCTGCACAAGCCCACGACCTCCTTCCTCATCTAGAAGATGGACAGTGTTTCAGTCAAGTGCCCATCTGCCATTTTAGACCTTTCCTCTGCCATCCTGTTCAGTAAAGTTCTTCCTGTACAAGCATGAGGGCCTGACTTCAGATCCCTAGTACCTACACAGACAGCCAGGGATGGCAGCTTGGGTCTGTAATCCATACACTGGACAGGCAGAGACAGGAAAACCCCAGGCGCTTGCTGGCCAGGCATTCTAGCTGAATTGCTCCAGGTTCAGTGAGAGACCCTGTCTCAAAAAATAAGTTGGAAAGTGATTGGCTTCCACGCATGCACACATGGGCACATGCCTTTGTATACAAACATGTAGCCAGATGTTTTCCTGGATACCACAGCCACTTGGTCCCAAATAAACATACGGAGGCTTATATTAATTACAAACTGTTCGGTCTATGGCTCAGGCCTACTGTTAACTAGCTCTTTTAACTTAAATTAACCTATTTCTATTAATCTATGTATCGCCATGTGTCTCATGGTTTTTCCTGTGGCCCACAGTGTCTTCCTTGGCTCCTCCTTTTTCTCTCTGTATCTTTGTTTTGATTTCCCACCTGGCTCTTTTTTTTTTTTTTTTTTGATTTTTTTTTTTTTTTTTTTTTTGAGACAGGTTTCTCTATGTAGCTTTGGTGCCTGTCCTGGATCTCACTCTGTAGACCAGGTTGGCCTCAAACTCACAGAGATCTGCCTTCCTCTGCCTCCCGAGTGCTGGGATTAAAGGCGTGAGCCACCACCACCACCACCACCACCACCACCACCACCGCCCGGCTCCCACCTGGCTCTTATCCTGCCTTACCATAGGCCAAAGCAGCTTTATTTATTAACCAATGGTAGCAACACATAGTCACAGCATACAGAAAGACCATCCCATAGCACAAACATGCACACAGATGTGTAACCACCCCCCACACACAAAATTACAATAAATAATAAAATGATAAAAGTGAAAGCTAAGCCAAAGACTTTATAGACACTAAGTCATGAGGCTATCAGACCTCAGATTGGCTTATCTACTTCATTATTCTTTCATAGCCTCTGAAATATGTGGAACTGGAATAAACCACTTTAAGATTCTTGAACATAAAAGCACATGTGAACATTCTCTTCCTTTCTAGAATTTTCTTAACTTTTCCAGGTAGCCTTCATCATTCTTCATTTTATTTATTTTTACCTATGCAAAGGTTTTGTTGGTGGAATGTGCCATATGGCTTTCTCGGTGACCCCATGGGATGTCCCTGTCCAGAAGAAACCTCACAGAATCCTCTACTTCACCAGAGAAATGTGCTCCATGTCATAGTTCCAGGGTTAGTGCTTGCTGAACGTTCATGACTTGCTGGGATAAAAGGAATCTGGAAGCAGATGTTTTAGGTTTTTATCCTGGGTTGTTTTATAGTTGTGACACATATTTAATAGATGTTGGAAAATCTTTACTTTTTAAAATGATTTATTTCTTTTCGTTTTATATACATTGGTGTTTTGCCTGCATGTATGTCTGTGTGAAGGTGTAGGATCCCCTGGAACAGGAAGTAGAAATGGTTGTGAGCTGCTGTGTGGGTTGCTGGGAATTGAACCTGGGTTGTCTGGAAGAGTAGCCAGTGCTCTTAACCACTGAGCCATCTCTCTACCCCGCCCTCCAATCTTTATTTTTCTATTAAATAATTCTGTGAGTCTTTGTCTTCTTACACAGAGTTAAACAGGGAAAAAAGAGAGAGATGTTAGAATGTTTGGAAAAGAAGATATTTAAAACCTCAAATAGGATGGCTCGGTTGGAAAAGGACTTGTGTGAAAGTGTTGTGACCCGAGTTCAATCCCTGGAACCAATTTAAAGGTAGAAGGAAAGAAAGGAACTCTCACAAGATTGTCCTCTGACCTCCAGATATAGACATGTACACCATAGCCCACACATGCCCCCACACGTCTCCTCCACGCTCCCCTCCATAAAAAAAAAAAATGTTTAAATTTGAATAATATAGTAGTGCATAGATGTTAAGGTCACTTTGGGCCATAGAGGAAATAGGAAGTAAGCTGTTAATAGCACTGTTTGCACATGTGGTTACCAGACCTGCATTATTTATTTGAATGGATTAAGGTCCCGTGAATCTCATGAACTGATAAAAGCAGATAGCAAAGACAGAGTGTTTACTCTTCCTGTGTAAAAGCTCCTCGTGGGCCATCCCACTGAGTCCTCTCCCAATCTATGAAGTTGGCACTCAAACATGGGAGAAGGTAGCAAGGGGGAAAGGTGACGTAAGCAGGCTTGGAAAGCACCAGTTTCTTAAGAATTGCATCCCTTACTTGAGAATCACCCTGTCTACCTACTGGGTGGGACCCTGGAAGCCCGAGGAATCCCTGTTAATTAAAATAAATTAGGCGAGGGCTAACAGTGGTACAGGTGGAATCAGAACATGACTTCATATAACAGCCAGGGCTGTGCCTTAGGCCGTTCATACTTCGATGTGTAGATGTGGCATTCTAAGTAGACCCCTGGCTCTGAGGATAATTTTTCTGTCACCTTAACATTCTGAAGGATGAGTCCGGTCACATCAACTTCTGACAGTTTTTAGAGACTTACTTGAACTCCCACTAATTTTGGTTCTTTTAGCACGGTGAAGAAACTCCTCTGGTGCATTTTTTTCTGGCACTGTGTGGCAGATACAAGCCATTTGGAGGTTGCCCCGTACCTGCTGGCTGCTTTATTTGGGTGAGCTGAACAGTAGAATTGAGGTACACTCAAAACTATCCACTTCTATTCCAAAACTGGCTCTTCAAGTTCTGCAGATCTCTTATCAGACTGAACCCTGGCCAAGGTTAAAGCTACCAGGTATCTCTGTCCTGTCCTGACCTCACAGTTCCTCGGCTCCTGTGCAGCATGGGCACCATGAAGCAGCTTCCCGGCTCCTGTGCAGCATGGGCACCGGGAAGCAACTCCACAGAGCCTTGTCTCCTCACTGTGACTATGGTTTTCAGCAGGGAAGACAGAACTATCCTCTGATTTGTTAAGAAGTGTGTGATTTTTAGGTTTTGGGATTTAGCTCAGTGGTAGAGCGCTTGCCTAGCAAGCGCAAGGCCCTGGGTTCAATCCTCAGCTCAAAAAAAGAAAGAAAGAAAGAAAGAAAGAAAGAAAGAAAGAAAGAAAGAAAGAAAGAAAGAAAGAAAGAAAGAAAGAAAGAAAGAAAGAAAGAAAGAAAGAAAGAAAGAAAGAAAGAAAAAAGGGCTGGAGAGATGACTCAGAGGTTAAGAGCACTGACTGCTCTTCCAGAGGTCCTGAGTTCAATTCCCAGCAACCACATGGTGGCTCACAACCATCTATAATGAGATCTGGTGCCCTCTTCTGGCCTGCAGTCATACATGCAGACAGAACACTATATACATAAAAAATAAATAAATCTTAGGGAAAAAAAAAAGAAATGTGTGATTTTTGAAAAATGAATGTGTGTGCTTTATATGAAATTTTAGATAAAATATGAATAGAATATCATAAATGTAATGTGTAGTTAAAAAATATATACCTTAGGCCATGATCATCAAATATTATCATGATCATCAGGATAGTTATTTGGAATATTGCTTATATCTTCATTTCAAAGTATAACAAATTTTCAATTTAAATGCATGAGAATTAACTTTTCATAAATTATGATTTTACTGTGACTCCTGTTAGCTTCCTAAACTGGGATTAAAGAAAAGTACATTTGAGAGGCACAGAATCACCCAAAGACAGTTGTATCAGAGAGTATCCTTACAATAAAGCACCTCTAGCTAGTAGCTACTTGTCATTTCTTATGTTTGTGAGGGTCACATGAGTTGACCTATATAAGCCTTCCACAATAAGCAAGCTCTGGATGGATCTTCCCTTGGTCGTGTCCAGGCTCAGTCTATTTAGCCCCTCTCTTCCTGTGGTCCCCATTCTCCAGAAGGCTAGCTCCAGCTTCCTCACAAGGTCCCCAATAGGAGGAGGGGGCAAGCCCCAGTGGCTTGCGCTATGCAGGTATCGTCTTCTGTCACGTGGTCTACTGTCCCCTGGTCAAAGCAAGATTCATTAGCAGGTCTGTATTCAAAGGACAGAGAAACCAACAGTATTTCTTGATGAGTCGAAGTAACCACTTAACCACACTTTTGCTTTCCGTGGCTTTAGTTACTTGTAACCAACCCATTGCTGCCAAAAATGAAGTGGAAGATTCCGGAAATTTTATATAACCTTTACGGCACTATTGTATTTTTCTATTTTATTTTTTTTAGTTTTTATTTTATGTGCATAAGTAGTTTGCCTGCATGTATGTCTGTGTACCACTCACATGCCGGGTGCACGTGGAGGTCAGAAGAGGGCCTTGGATCCCCTAGAACTGGAGTTACAAATGTGTCTAGTAGCTAGTCATGTCTAATTCCTATTGCACTAATGGTCAATGGAATTGAAGAGAGAGCTCAACTTTCCCGGTCATTGCCTGAGCGGAGTAGCAGTGTTGGATGAGAAGCTTCACAGATCATATACTGCATCAGCACACAGTTCACAGGTGGGGATGATGCCCAGCAGAGTGGTCAGCACATTGTAGCTAACACAAGGAAGCTTGTAGCTAACACAAGGAAGCAATGGGGTACACCAATGCATTTCAGAAGAGAGTCTCCAACGGAAACGAATGAATACTTTCAGCAGTTGGAGGGAGAGACTTCAGTGACTGCGAAAGTCACTTACCTGACAAACCTCAAACATTGATGGCATTGGAAAAACTCAGATGTTTCTTCATCTCGTGTTAAAAAAGAGTCGGTCAGAAATTTCGTATATATATATATATATATATATATATATATATATATATATATATATGTAGATCTTCAGGTTTATGCAGCAAGCATTTTTCCCACTGGGCTATCTTACCTGCCTAAGAATTAAAAGGGATGCATTTAAATTTTTTAAATTTATTTTTAATTTTTACACATTTTTAAACTAAAATAAAATCCCATCACTTTCCTCCGTCTAGTCCCCTGCCAGTACCTTCCCTCAACTCCCATCCATGTCCCCTCCACTCCAAAATTTATAGTCTCTTTTTTTTATTATTGTTGCATATATATGAGTGTGTATATATACATATATATGCATATGCACAGTATACAAATACAACTTGCGGAGTCCATTTTTGTTGTTTGTGTATATGATGGTTTCAGGGCTGACCACTTTGTATTAGATAACCAGTAAGGGGGCTTGTCCCTGGAAGAGGTTAATTCTCCCTCTTTCAGATGGGTTGCCTATAGTTTTGGGGGTGGTACCCCATGAAGCTTTCCCCTTTCCATGTTAGCATGCTCGTTGATATTGCCATTGTTCTGGTCTTGTGTATGCAGCCACACCTAGGAGAGAATTTTACAGCAAATATTTTTATCATTTCTTCTAGCCCTAACTTGTATAATTATACTCAACCTCAATGAAGCGTCTCTAAAACTCTCATGTTGTGCTTTGAATGAACCCTATGAAGAGGTTGAATATGTTTTTGGCAGATGTACTTTTAAAAAAATGCATTTTCTTTTTCAAATTACCTTGAGAACAAAAAGAAAATATTTTAAGCTTCTAATGTTTAAAAGATAGAAGAATACTTCCTTGCCAGTGGTGGTGGCACATGCCTTTAATCCCGGCAGAATAGGCCGAACTTGGAGTTTGCTACAGAGTGAGTTCCAGAGCAGCCAGGGCTACCCGGAGAAACCCTGTCTCAAAAACAAGACAAGCAAAGAATACTTTCTTCTTTTTTTGATATGCCACTTTTTAAAGTCAAGAAACAGAGCAAAGCACCAAGGATTACTCCGTTGAGTGAAATGATTATTCATGGATTTGAGTCAACCTGTTGGGGAAAGAGCCTTTGTTGTCTTTTAAGGGTGTGTGCTTATGGGTGAGCTAGAAAACAACTTTGAAGCTACTGAGACATAGTGGAATGTCCTGTTCCCAACCATATGACTGTGGTGTGGGGGTGGCTGGGCAGGAGGGGCTGGTCAAGTGGTTGAACAAGGTCTGTACAAGGCGATCGCAGCTGAGCAGGCCGTGACCTCATCCAGCGTGGGCAGGGCTGTGAGTTCAGCATACCAGGCTGTGTGCCCTGGCGCAGGCTGCACCCACCAGAGAAGGGATGATAGAGGAGCTTTTCCCAGGGTCTCATATGGTCCAGCAAAGCACCTTCTGATCTGTAGCTATCATCTCCTTTAATAATTATTTAAAGTTTGCTATAAAGCCGGGCGGTGGTGGTGCACGCCTTTAATCCCAGCACTTGGGAGGCAGAGGCAGGTGGATCTCTGTGAGTTCGAGGCCAACCTGGGCTACCAAGTGAGTTCCAGGAAAGGCGCAAAGCTACACAGAGAAACCCTGTCTCGAAAAACCAAAAAAAAAAAAAAAAAAAAGTTTGCTTTAAAATCTAAAGTGACCGTTTATGCTCTATTAGGGACAAGATCCTCTCTGCTTCATCCATAGCTGGGTACAACATACACTTCAAAGTGCCTATGTCTAAATGTGTACTTAAGTTCACATTGAAAGGAAAACACTAAACTTTCTAACTTATATTGTGGTAGTTTAAATGTAATTAGTCCCCCATAAGTTCATAGGGAGTGGCTCTATTAGGAGGTGTGGTTTTTGTTGGAGGAAGTGTGTTTTCTAGTTATTTTGGTTTACTTTAATTACTTTGGTTAATGCATCTGGACCATGGTGCAGGCCATGGAGATCTCAAATGTTTTGACAAGGCAGGCATGGCCCCTGTGGGGGATGGGAGTAGAGGGCTGAGAACTGTCCAAGCGAATACAAAATAGAGGCAGGACAAGATGGCGTTACCTTTGTCATTCCAAAGGGACATAATGTAGAGCATAACAATCAAAAATGTCCTTTTTTTTTTTTGGTTGCTTCAGAGTGAGTGTGCTTAAAGCGTCTCCTTTATGAGTAGAGTTAGAGCTGCACACTGTGTTTATGAAAGTTTCTTTAGGGATGAGCAGGGACAGGGACTCTCGTGGCCGTTCTCGGTAGCATCCGGTGTGTTAGTTCTGTAGTTACCATTCCCATTCATTGATCGTCTTGAGTCCTCCTTCCTGGTAGGGCAAAGTGTGTGTGTGTGTGTGTGTGTGTGTGTGTGTGTGTGTGTCTGTGTCTGTGTGTCTGTGTCTGTGTCAGTGTCTATGTGTGGTGGTATTCTCATGTGCTCGTGTGTGTGTGTGTGTGTGTGTGTGTGTGTGTGTGTGTGTGTGTGTAGCTTGAGTTTTCCTGCCTGGCCCACAGTCAGGACAAATCTCTCTCACCTGCCAGTCCCACAGCCGCTCAGACCCGACCAAGTAAACACAGAGACTTATATTGGTTACAAACTGTATGGCCATGGCAGGCTTCTTGCTAACTGTTCTTACAGCTTAAATTAATCCATTTTTATAAATCTGTACCTTGCCACGTGGCTCGTGGCTTACCGGCATCTTCACATGCTGTTTGTCATCTTGGCGGCTGGCAGTGTCTCTCTGACTCAGCCTTCCACTTCCCAGCTTTATTCTCCTCCTTGTCCTGCCTATACTTCCTGCCTAGCCAATGGCCAATCAGTGTTTTATTTATTGACCAATCAGCAACACATTTGCCATACAGACCATCCCACAACATGTGTGTGTGTGTGTGTGTGTGTGTGTGTGTGCACCCATGCACGCAGCTGTTGATACATATGTGTGTGTGTGTGTGTGTGTGTGTGTGTGTGTGTGTGTGTGTGTGCATGTGAAGGCCAGAAGTTAACATTAAATAAAGTCTAAAATTTCTCTCTGCCTTATTTTTGAGTAAAGTTCTCACTGAATTTGGAGCTCTGGGTGTAAGACAAATTGTTAAATGGTCTTATTAATAATAATTAAAAAAAAACCTGGAGCCATATATTGGGGTAAATTCTGAAAGATCAGAGGAATAGAACAAGCCAAAGCCAACCTCACCTTACCAACCTCCAGTCTCCAAAAAGACCTACTTCCTGTATACCCACGCCTATATTCCTTTCTGTTCTGCTAATTCATTTCCTCTCTCTGCCCAGCTACATCACTTCCTCTTCCTGCCCAGCTCTGTCACTTCCTGTCTGTCTGTACAGACCTCCAGACCTTTATGGTTAACTAGTGTTGGAATTTAAGGCATGTGCTACCATGCCTGGCTCTGTTCCCAGTGTGGCCTTGAACTCACAGAGATCCAGACAGATCCCTGCCTTCCAAGTGATAAGATTAAAGGAATGTGCTACCATTGCATGACTTCTATATCTAATATAGTGACTGGCTTTTTCCTCTGATCCTCAGATAAGCTTTATTGGGGGACACAGATAAAATATCACCACATCCGGGGATTCACCTTTCTCTGCTGTCCCAGGACCATGATTACAGATTTGCATCACTGAACCCAGATTTTCACATGGATGCTGGGGAATTTCAACTCAGGTCCTCTTGCTTGGGTGGCAAACACTCTTCCAGTTGAGCCATATCTAGAAAATAGCAAGATTTTATGGGCCAAATCCAATAGTAGGACCCAGGTCCCAATGACTCATATATTTAGCTAATAGAGTCATGCCACCCTTCCTTTTGAATCCTGTTAGACAACTTATTAATGCACTTCAAGATGCTACATAACGGTGAAGCCCGATCTCCATTTCCAATGCCCTTTTGTTAGTGTCTGCCTTAACTGTTCGTGTGAGAGTGAAGGGATTCTAACAAATTCCTGTCATCCTTGCTTACTGCACTGGTAGGGCTTCCTAGATTGTTTTCACGACTTTCCATTTCCTATGCAGCCCCTCTCCATCCTCCGAAGCCAGAAGGCAATGATTATGAAAGACACCATATTTCCGGGAGGGGGAGAGGCCAAGAGCTAGCCTCTTCTTTCACTGTTGAGTCTTGGCCCTTTCAGTCTGTCTTCAACCTGGGGGGAAATGAAGGTTCTCCAGAACTGTTCAACTTCTATGATCACGAAGCATCTACAATAAGAATCTGTGGAATGGGCTACAAATTTGACTGTATACTAAAATCACGAGGAGCTCATTCTAGAAGCCCCAGGACAGCCAGCTGCTGCACTAGAAACCCTCCAGGTGATGTCACTGTCTCCCTAAGGCTGAAACCCACTCAGGCACCATCATCTCTTTACTTCTCTATGTGCGTCCACGTGAAATGTTATTGCTCAACAAAAGAAGGGTTAAGCAACCCACCTCCCTTCCCTCCCTCCTTCTCTTCCCTCCATGTTGTACTGAGATCTCTCAGGCCTCATTCCATGCCTGCATAAAAGGAAGGTTAGAAGACATAAGCAGATTTCTGATCATTAGAAACCATCTCTAGCACTTTCCACCTGAGCATGAATTAAAATAGAAGTCACTTTAGCAACTTTATGAACAGCTTACCAACGTTTATTACATTACTGCTTGCCACCATGAAACTCTGGGTCAGTTGAATTGTCTGATTTGTTTTTATCAGTTACTATAGTTTTCTCTTTTAGGATTTCATGGTACCTATCAACCTACTGACTATAAAGCTTATTTTGATGCTCTTGTGTGCCCTCCTCTATGTTTTGATGTGCCTTCAGCAAAGATGCATATTTCTAATATCTCTGAAGACATTCTCAAAAGGAAACCTCTTGGTACACACACACACACATACACACACACACACACACACACACACACACACACACACACACACCCGTTGTTGTTTTCCGGATGCTTGCTTGCTGGCAGCTGGGAGAACTTCTAAGTGTGTAAAACGTATCCATCTTGGTCTGTGCTGTGCAGGAAGAGTGGGCGGGAAGGTGCTGGGAAGGCTCCTGTTTAACACGTGCCAAAGGGTCTGAACACCCCCTCTGCCCTTCTCATCTCCTACAGATCATGGACTTGCAATGATCTTACATCTTTACTGATTGGGGACCTATGGTGTCAGGTGGATAGATCCTGAAAGCAAGTCACTCCTTGGACATTTTCTGATACCATCTTTTAGGTGCTTTGGACTCTGCTTTGCTCTTCATGCTGACAACGAGGTGGTCTCCTCCCATAGTTCTTTCAAAGCGTTAGGGGAGCAGCAGAGAGCGTAGAACCTATCTATGGACAGAGTCCTAGAAACCTGGCATGTGTGATTCTTGGCATGTGTGATTCTTTCCCTCTGCCAACAATTACCTTCCATCATAATGCTTTGCAAGACTTGGCCAAGATTCAAGGAAAGCATCCATGCACACTATTCTTGCTATGTCCATCAAAATGTGTCCATTTCGTTCATCCACTTCTTTTTTTTTTTTAATGCCAAATGCTGTTTATTGAAGGAGGGAAGAGGTCTTAAATACAGGCTTACAGCACAATGGGAGAACCCCGGAGGGCAGAAGTTTGCTACCGATGTTTTACAATCTTGCATCTAAACTGTTAACGCCCATTATGCAGGATACACAGACAGGAAACTTCCCTTAAGCGTTCAGGGTTCAGGAGGGTGGAACCCGGCAGGGAATTAGCATAGGGAGGATATCAAGGTCAAAGTCAGCAAGCAAGGCAACAGTTACCCAAAATGGGCCAGGACCCTACAGGTCCCTCTTTTACTAAAAAATGAGCTTTTGACTTAGGTTGCGTGGGATGTCAGCAGGTCACCTTACCCGTCATGGAGACGCCTGCCCAGGCCACACAGGCACTCTGTCTTAGGTTGTTGAGCGCCCCCCAGGCATTACCCGTCTCTGAATACTCATTATCATACAGGCTCAATTGTGTGTAAGCTGCAGAGTTAACTGCTGCCAAAGATCTCAAAGTGGCACTGCATTCACCCACTTCTTGGAGAGCAGAATGCACTGAACACTAACTTAAGCAGATGGATGTGGCACCCATTCTATACTAGTTAGCCAGTGTTCTTCCTCAGGAAGCACAGAATGTCAATCTAATGGCCACGCATAGATTATACAATTAGTTATAAAATCTGTATGGATCTCATAAAATGGTGGGAAATATAGAATAGCAAGGGGAAGGAACAGTGACTATCACATTATCCCATGACTCAAGGAAAATTGCTATTAACATTTTGATGCATCTTGCTCAAGTCTCGTTCAGACAGTCATGTGGGACTGCTGCAATTCTCTTCTCCCTAGCTACCTTTTCTACCCGAGAGAACATGTGTGCTTTTCATCTCATTAGATGGCCTCCTAAACTCTGTGACTTATGGAGTAGCCAATAAGTAGCTTAGCATTGTGTGTGTTGAAGCCATTTTTGAATATCTGCAAAGATAAAATGGTGATGAAAATATACATACCTACCATGCTCTACACATCCTCCCATGTGTCCTTAAAATAAATATATACTTGAAAAGCTTTCAATATGGAGTACTGAGCTGCCTTCCTGGAAGTTCCTATCTGTTTCCTCTTTCCAGCATTTTCTTTAGAAGTCTCAGAATACTGTATTACTTTTAAACGTTTCCTAATAACTTGGTGGGAGAAAAAGGAACAGGAAAAAGAGGCTGGAGATGGCTCAGTAATCAAGACCATGTACAACTCTTGTAGAGGACTGGGTTTCAGTGCCCAGTACCCACACCGAGTGGCTCCCAACTGCCTGTAACTCTAGCTCCAGGGGATTCAGTACCTCTGTGTGACTATTGGTATATTTGCCACAGGTTCTTTCTAGCCAGGAAGTATCACATCAAAGGGCAGACTAGCCCCAACTCACGTGTCCACTCCACCGAAAATGTGTGTGCATGTAGAAAACATCGCTTTGAGTTGGGCGGTGGTGGCGCACGCCTTTAATCCCAGCACTCGGGAGGCAGAGCCAGGTGGATCTCTGTGAGTTCGAGGCCAGCCTGGGCTACCAAGTGAGTTCCAGGAAAAGGCGCAAAGCTACACAGAGAAACCCTGTCTCGAAAAACCAAAAAAAAAAAAAAAAAAAAGAAAAAAAAGAAAACATCGCTTTGTCTTAGCAATGATTTGTACCAACCTTGTGAAAGAGACAAAGGTTTCTGTTGCATGGTGGATAAAAGAGACTATGTTATATTATTGTTGTAGGACTGTATGATTCAAATTCTTTGTATAAGGGGTTTTTAGTTGTGAAAAATGTCAACAATGCTTACCATTAGAAAATATTGGGAGGGGTTGGGGATTTAGCTCAGTGGTAGAGTGCTTGCCCAGCAAGTGCAAGGCCCTGGGTTAGGTCCTCAGCTCTGAAAAGAAAGAAAGAAAGAAAATATCGGGAAAAGGAGCCAAAAAAATCTCCACCTTTTTTCCCCATGGGGTCTGGCTGTATTGCCCAGGCCGTGCTACTGGAACTCATAGGATCAAGTGTTCATCCTGCCTCAGCCTTCCTGGTAGCTGGAACCTCAGGTGCACACCTCTGCACTTGACTTTGATGTCCAAATTTTGGTTTTTAATTGCCTTACTATTACTAGAGTTGGTGTTGTTTTACTTCAGACGGGTTTTGCTTTGGCAGCATTTGTTTGTGGCCTGTGTTTTCGTGTGTGTGTGTGTGTGTGTGTGTGTGTGTGTGTGTGTGTGTGTGTGTGTGGTGTGTGTGTGTGTGTATGTGTGTGTGTGTGTGTGTGTGTGTGTGTGTGTGTGTGTGTGTGTGTGTATGTACCCGGGTGGGAGGGTGCACGTGCATGAGTATAGGCAAGCATGTGGAGACCAGAGGTTGATGTTGGTGTCTTCCTCAGTCACTCTCCTTAGTTTTTGAGACAGAGTCTCTTGCTGAAGTTAGAGTTCCCTGATTTGGTTAGAATGGCTGGCCACCAAGCCCTGGAGGGCCTCCTGTCTGTAATCCCAGCCCTGGGATTATAGGTGTACACTGCCACATCCAGATTTTGTAGAGATGCTGGGGATCAAACTTGACTCTTCTGAGCCATCTCCCCAGCACCTTTACAGCATTTGTCTTATTTATTTATATATTTATTTACTTATTCATTTGAGACAGGGTCTCACGATGTAGCCGGGGCTAGCATGGAACTCACTATGTAAACCGGGCTAGCCTCAAATTTATAGATATGCTGTTGTGGAATATTATTTTAAGATGTGCTACATTTTTTTTTTATGCTGTGGAACATTTGTTTAATGATGCAAAGATGCGTTACTTTTGTTTATGTTGCATTTGTTTAACTCTGTGAAGCTGTGTTACTGTGCCTGTCTAAAACACCTGATGGTCTAACAAAGAGCTGAACAGCTGATAGAGAGGCAGGAGAAAGGATAGGGGGGCCTGACAGGCAGAGAGAATAAATAGGAAAAATATGGGAAGAGGAGATCAAGGAGTGAGAAAATGAGGAGAGGAGGACCCCAGGGGCCAGCCACCCAGCTACAGAAGCCATGGAGTAAGAAGTAAAGAAAGTAAAGAAAGGTGTACAGGATAAAGATAAAAGCCCAGAGGCAAAAGGTAGATGGGATAATCTAAGTTAAGAAAAGCTGGCTAGAAATAAGCCAAGCTAAGGCCAGGAACTTGTAAGAAAGAATAAGCCTCCATGTGTGTATTTATTGGGGAGCTGGATGATAAACCCCACAAAGAGCAGAGAACAAAGAATAAAGAGTAAAACAACCAACTACATATACTAGTCTACCTTAGAATTAAAGGCAAACACCACCATGCTCACTCAGTTCTTCGGTTTGGTTTGGTTTGGTTTGGTGTGTGTGTGTGTGTGTGTGTGTGTGTGTGTGTGTGTGTGTGTGTGTCTGTCTGTCTGTCTGTCTGTCTGTCTGTCTGAGTTTGGATATGTGCACATGAGTGCAGTTGACCAAGAAGGTCAGAAGAAGGTATTGGATCACCTGGAGTTAGAGGCAGTTGTGAACCAGCAGACATGAGTTCAGGGCACTGAACTCAGGTCCTCAGCCAGAGCAGAACCTCATTCTTAACCACAGAGTCATCTCTCACGCAGCCCTATGACAGCATTTGTAAGCGGCCAATACATCAAGCCAACTTAACTGTTTATGTTCTTTTTGAGACAGGGTCTCTCCATGTAGCCCTGGCTGTCCTGGAACTCACTTCGTAGACCAGGCTGGCCTCAGACTCACAGAGATCTGCCTGCCGCTGCCTGCCTCCCCAGGGCTGGGATTAAAGGTGTGGGCCCCCACTGCACGGCTAGTGTGTCAAATCCTTGATGGAGAAACAAAAAGCAAGAAAAAGAAATTGATTCCCAAAGCCATCTAAAATTTTAAATTACTGATTGGGTTGAGGGCACCTGTGTTAGTGAACTGCAGATGTGCAAAGGCTGTGAAACATGGTAAGAGTCATCTGAATCATAGTATTTCTTTACTTGTCAGTAAAATTTAGCCCCTTTAATGCACCCAGGGAAAAGGAATTAGGAGCACTGAGCAGAACCGTTGCTTTTCAGTCCCTCTGAACACAAACTTCTGTCACTGCAGGATCCTAACTGCTGTCTCTACTTGTAGGCAAAATGAAGGACCGGCTTGCAGAGCTTCTGGAGTTGTCCAGGAGCTATGACCAGCAATTCCCAGACGGGGACGATGACTTTGACGCTCCCCACGAGGACATCGTGTTCGAGACTGACCACATCCTGGAGTCCTTGTACAGGGTCATCCAGGACATCCAGGATGAAAACCAGCTGCTGATGATCGACGTGAAGCGCCTGGGGAGGCAGAACGTCCGCTTCCTCACGTCCATGCGGCGCCTCAGCAGCATCAAGCGCGACACCAACTCCATCGCCAAGGCCATCAAGACCCGGGGCGAGGGCATCCACCAGAAGTTGCGCTCCATGAAGGAGCTGAGCGAGCAGGCGCAGGCCCGGCACGGCGAGCACTCGGCGGTGGCACGCATCTCGCACGCACAATACAGCGCGCTGACCCTCGCCTTCCAGCAGGCCATGTACGAGTACAACCAGGCCGAGATGAAACAGCGCGACAACTGCAAGATCCGCATCCAACGGCAGCTAGAGATCATGGGCAAGGACGTGTCGGGCGAGCAGATCGAGGACATGTTCGAGCAGGGCAAGTGGGACGTGTTCTCCGAGAACCTGCTGGCCGATGTGAAGGGCGCACGGGCCGCGCTCAACGAGATCGAGAGCCGCCACCGCGAGCTGCTGCGGCTGGAGGGTCGCATCCGCGACGTGCACGATCTCTTCCTGCAGATGGCCGTGCTGGTGGAGAAGCAGGCGGACACGCTGAACGTCATCGAGCTCAACGTGCAGAAGACCCTCGACTACACCGGTGAGGCCAAGGCGCAGGTGCGCAAGGCGGTGCAGTACAAGAAGAAGAACCCCTGCAGGACCATCTGCTGCTTCTGCTGCCCCTGCGTCAACTAGCAGCTGGCTTGGGTCTTCACCTGACCCGTGCCATGAGGGAAACGTGTCCAGGGTGCCAGTCAAAGGCATCCTGCCCTAGGCCGCGGGAGAGGATCCCGATGTCTGCAGAATTCAGAGCACAAAGAAAGTTGGGGTTGGGATGCAAGATTTGGAACCCGGCACTTGTCTAGAAGGATGATTGCTAGCATCCAGTGCAGGCAGATTCCCACTGGAGTTGTGTGAGGTCGTTATAAGATTCCTAGCACTCAGCACCACGGGGAGGAACGTCGTTAAGGTCAATGTCTTGAAGACAAAAGGAGGAAGTCAAATGAACATACGCTAACAATATGAGCACATTATCAAAATTTGTCTTCGTTTGCCTTCTCTGGAAAGTTCCTTGGTGCTATTCGATTTTGAGTGGCATTCACTTGGGTATTTCTTAGTTCTTTCGAGTGGCACTGACCTTGGGTAAACTGGATTCCATTCACTTCTGATCATCTATTTATACTGTGTGAGTCCTGCCTATGTGGAAACCTTACCTCGACTCTCTGACCCCACTTATTAAACCACACTGGACATATACGGTTTCCTTATCTCTCTCACCTTTTATAACTTCCACAAGTTATGTGTGTGTGTGTGTATATATATATATATATATATATGTACATATATATATATATATATATATACTCATATATATGAATAACTTTTCCAAATATTTTAAGCACCAAATACTGAACAAGCACCCAAGTTGAACTTTTTTTAATCACTCACATTTTATGTATTTTTCACAGATAACGTTTATTTAAAATTTATCTTTGTACTTAATTTCATATGAATATATGTGTAAATGTAAACTAATATTCACTCACTTGTGTACATAATGGCCCATTGGATTAACTTGGCTTTCGTAAATTCCGTATTTAAATAATAAGAGCAGTTTTTGTGAGTGTTGCTTTGTTCTGAGTGTATTTCATTCCTGACTGCAGGGTCCACTTGGGGTCACACTTTATTTTCAGCAACTGTGTGCTATCATGAGTGAAGATAAGTGGGGAAGTTTGAAAACACATGACACAATTAGAGATACTAAAATCACGTTCTTGGAAACAATAATTTATCTTACTGTGACCCATTTCTTACATATGTTAAGGCAGAGAGATTTAATGTGAAATCTCGTTTTTTTCAAATAAACATGACACTATAACTATCTTTTTCTATATTTGTATCTTGACCCATTGAAGATAATTGGTTTTTTTTCAACTATTTTTTTCAATTATTGTTAAACTTCCCCCGCCCCCCCTACTACAATATATGAATGAAACTCTCAGCAAAGGAGTTTCTGTCATGGTGTCCTGAGTTACCTTTTTCAGGTTTTAGAGATTTGCTTCCACTTGAAAACTTTGAGGTGATGTTCCAGACCCTGGTCACCACACTACTGGTGTGTCTCCTGAATGCACTCTGAATTCCTTCTACAGGCTATTAGATACATGAGTGATTTCAGTTTGGAGTCATCTATCTTGAGTTCCTAAGAAGATTTTATTTATTTATTTATTTATTTATTTGAGACAGGGTTTCTCTGTGTAGTTCTGGCTGTTCTAGATCTCGCTTTGTAGACCAGGCTGGCCTTGAACTCACAGAGATCCACCTGGCTCTGCCTTCCGAGTGCTGGGATTAAAGGCATGTGCCACCACTGCCCGGCCACTTCTATTTTTTACTTTAAGGAATACATCACAATTTAAGGAATCCGTCGTGATCATTATGAAAGCCCCCATTGTTCCCCTTTCTGCCTCCCCTGTTGAATCAATCTTAGGGGGAAAATATTTGAGAAAGAACAGAATTTCCAGGGTAAATTACAGCTATTGCTTGTGTAACTGACAAAGTAAAACCAAAAACCGCCCAAAGAATCACCAATATAATGAAAGAGAAAGGAGCCTTCAAGCTACACGAATTTTGCAAATTCCTACACTCTCCCGAGGATTACTGGTCCTTGCCCAGTGAGAGTCCATGCCTTGCCCCGAGGAAACCCACTGGACAGGTAGTCACATGCTGAGACTAGGCTGTACGGCTCCCAACACTAGCCCTGTGGATAGTTTTGCTTTCATAGTTCAATATGAGAACTGTACAAAGTGGGCGCCTCCCTCCCCCCTTCTTCTTAGACTTGTCTGGTTTCTTTATCAGCTAACTACTGGGATGTTCCCCTTTTACTAAAGGAGAGGGGAAGCTTCCACACAGTCCCAGTACCCAAGGTTTTTATTTTATTTTATTTTATTTATTTACTTTTTTTTGGTTTTTCAAGACAAAGTTTCTCTGTGTAGTTTTGGTGACTGTCCTGGAGCTCGCTCTGTAGATCCGCCTGGCTCTGCCACCCAAGTGCTGGGATTAAAGGTGTGCACCATCACTGCCCGGCTTCCAAGTTTTTATTGTAGAGAAAAGAGTCTGTCTATGGGAACCAGCTGTTTTCTGCAAGAAGGAACAGTCCATAAATTTAATTTATTTGAACTCTGGAAGAATTTTCTTTCTTTCTTTCTTTCTTTCTTTCTTTCTTTCTTTCTTTCTTTCTTGTTTCTTTTTATTTTAGAATCATTATGAAAGTAAACAATTTTCTATGTCTGCATATTTTTTTTTTTCTGAGACGAAGTCTCACTATATAGTCCCAGCTGGCTTGGTACTCACTATGTAGGCCAGAGTGGTCTTAAACTTAGAGAGAGATCCTCCTGGCTCTGCCTCCTGAGTGCTGAGATTAAAGTCATGTGCCAGCACATCTGGGTAGAACACTTTTTTTCCTAATTAATCCTATTGATAAAGCTGTTTTCACAGTGGTAACTATTCTAATCCTGTTTGCTTCTAGTGGACCCTGCTGTTCTGTTCTGTTCTATTCTGTTCTGTTATCATATCCTCAAGAAATCAATTAAACACAGTTTGGCTAGGACTTGTTCCTGAGAGTCTTCCCAACACACGGATCATAGGCTCCATGAGGAGCTCTGGGAAGTGACCGAGGCTGGAGCACAGAACTCAGGGGAAGGCATCAGTTACCTCTCCCACATCCTCCATAACACCCCGAGCCCCTCCAGGAGCTGATAATGAAAGTCCAGCTTTGTCCTTTGGAAAGGGTGTTCAGTCCCACAAGAGGTGATATAGAGTTAGTTCCTCCCCCTCGACATTCACTTGGCAGACTCTGAAAGGTGACATTGGACAAGACCTTGTGGTGATGCTACAAACTTCAAATACTAATGCCAGTTTGTGTGTGACATGAAGGAAATGGTCACAATGAAAATTCTTTTTTTTTAAATGTATATTTTTATTTATTTATTTATTTGTTTGTTTGTTTGTTTGTTATGTATGCACTCGCCAGAAGAGGGCACCAGATCTCGTTACAGATGGTTGTGAGCCACCATGTGGTTGCTAGGCATTGAACTCAGGTCCTCAGGAAGAGCAGGCCGTGCTCTTAACCTCTGAGCCATCTCTCCAGCCCCCACAGTGAAAATTCTTAAGAGCAGAAGATGGGCCCAGTGAGATTGCTCAGTAGATAAAAGCGCTTACCTCAGAGTTTGGTGACAAGAGTACCATCCCTAGAGCCCATAATGGCAGAGAACTGACTCCCGCGGGATGTCTACTTATTTCTCTCTCCTCTCTCTCTCATACACACACACCATAAAAATGTATTTTTTAAAGCAGAGGGTGAACATCTGAAACCATACATTTGTTTTTCTTCTCTTTCTTTCTTTCTTTCTTTCTTTCTTTCTTTCTTTCTTTCTTTCTTTCTCTCTTTCTTTCTGACAGGCTCTTATTATGTCGCTCACACTAGTCTCAATCTCACGATCCTCTGGCCCTTGGCATACTCAGTACTGGTAAATTGTTTTAACACACATGGTGGCTACTTCTGAGTAGCTAAATGCTAGAACTTTTAGATATAGCCAAGCAGACTAATGCAGCAGGTTATAGGTGAAAACTCCGGAAATGAACAGCAAATCTCCTCGTCGAGGATGTATTTGTATACACAATAATATGGGTAAAATGTTTCCGGAGCCACACATTCAAAATATTTAAGCTCAAGTCACAGAGCTTTGACTCTCCATGACAGCAATTTGGAAAGAGCGTGTTGCTTTTTTTTGTACCGGTGCCCTTACATTTGCTTAAAAACAGTATCTACGAGGCCCGAGGTTCAAGCCCCCAATATTCCCCCCTAAAATACCTGGCTTAGGGTTTTCATTGTTGTGCAACTTGGGGAGGAAAGAGTATTTCAGCTCACAACTCAGGTTACACCCCATCACTGAGGGAAGTCAGGGCAGGAATTCAAGTTAAGAGCCTGGAGGCTGGAAATGAAGCAGAAGTCATGGAGGAGTGCTGCTTACTGTCTTCTTCAGCCTGCTTTCTTATACCATCCAAGACCACCCTCCCAGGGAGAGCATCACCCACAGTGGGCTGGACCCTTCTCTATCAATCATTAAACAAGAAAGTCCCTTCACAGACTTGCCTATGGGCCAATCCCATGAGACATTTTCTCAGCTGAGATTCCCTCTTCCTAAAAAACTCGGTCTTCTGTAAAATTAAAAAAAAATAATAATAAATAAACAAAAAAAAAAACCTAGCAAGAACAATACCCACAGTTTCAAGTGAAATGTCATATGTAAATATTTTTCAAACTACGCATAAAGTTAACATCTCTGAACTACTGAAGACGGTGTGCCCTAAAATTAAAACGGGGTGTATTTGTTGGTCTCCTCGCTGCTGTGACAGAATGACTGTCAAGGAGCAACTTGGTGGAGGAAGCATTTGTGTCAGCTTCATGGTTCTAGGGGATACGGCCTGCCCACCATAGCTAGGGAGTCACAGCGGGAGCAGAATGCAGCTCTTCACACTGTAGCTGCAGTCAGGAAGCAGCGAGTGATGAAGGCCGTGACCAGCAGCTCCCTTTCTCCTCTTCTGCTGCCACTGGAATGGTATCATCCACATTTAGGGTGGCTCTTCCCACCCCCATCGACCTAATCTAGATGATCGCTCCCAGGCATGCCCAGAAACTTGTCTGGACAACGATTCTAGCTCCCGTCAGGTTGACAGTCAAGAGTAGGCATCCTATCGGGAATCGAAAGTTTACACATAAAGCCCCACCTCTCTCTCCCTTTCTCTCTCTCTCTCTCTCTCTCTCTCTCTCTCTCTCTCTCTCTCTCTCTCTCTCTCTCTCTCTCTCTCTCTCTCTCTCTCTCTCTCTCTCTCTCTCTCTCTCTCTCTCTCTCTCTCTCTCTCTCTCTGAGACAGGGTTTCTCTGTGTGGTTTTGCACCTTTCCTGGAACTCACTCTGTAGCCCAGGCTGGCCTCGAACTCACAGAGATCCGCCTGCCTCTGCCTCCCGAGTGCTGGGATTAAAGGCGTGTGTACCACCACCGCCCGGCCTCTTCTCTCTTTTTTCATTGAAATTTGCAAAGTATTTCCAACTGCAGTGTGCACTCTGTCCGTGGCAGTTAATATGACAGTTGGAAACAGTTATAATCAGAATGGCAAGCGGACTTGCTCTTAACAGCATTGAAAATCACTGCAATTAATACAGCATGGCTATTAGCCACAGAGTATGAAGAAGCCAGGAGGAAGCCATCCCCACACCATATTGTCTTCATTCCCAATACATGTTATGGAATGGACAATTGTCCTTATATAGAATAAACTTCTGCTTTAAGGGTGTATGTTTTCTTTAATGTATAAGAATATTAAGTTATTTGTTTGTATGTACACAAAGAGAGATACTTTGAATAGATGTTATCAAATGACAGCAACTGGTAATTTTACCCTATATTTTTTCAAATTAATTTTCTAATTAGCATACAAAATAATGTGGGTTTTTTTTCCAGTTAATATGCATGGTAATGGGACTCAGTATGGCATTTTCGTACATAAACGTCATTTTATTTTGTTCTTATTCATCCCTCTCACCTCACTCTCTTCCCACCTCCGCCCATTCTACCCACCTCTTGCTGATCCTCTTCCTCCCCTCACATAATAACCACCCCCCCTCCCCCCCCCACTGCCCTCTGCTATCAGGTCACACGCATTCCATTCCGGTACTCTGTTTTTCTTCCTTCCTCTTCTCTCCATTAAAATATTTTCCTCCTTTCTTTTATTTATTTATGAAATACACACACACACACAGAGAGAGACAGACAGACAGACAGACAGAAAGAGACAGAGAGACAGAGAGAGACGGAGGTGAGAGAGATTTAAATCTAGACTCTGAATGTGAGAAAAAGCATGTGGTGTTTGTCTTTTTGAGTCTGGCTTATCTCTGAGTTTTTGTTTGTTTGTTTGTTTGTTTGAGACAGGGTCTCTCTATGTAGGCCTGAATGTCCTTAAACTCACTATGTAGATCAGGCTGGCCTTGAATTCACAAAGATCCTCCTGCCTCTGCCTTCCGAGTTCTGGGATTAAAGAAGTCATGCATCACCATGCCTGGCCTGAGTCTGGCTTATTTCATTTAACATAATGATCTCTACTTTCACCCATTTTCCTTAAAATATCATTTTTTTTTTTGAGCTGAGGATCAAACCTAGGGCCTTGCGCTTGCTAGGCCAGCGCTCTACCACTGAGCTAAATCCCCAACCTAAAATATCATGATTTTATTTTTCTTTATGGCTGAATAAAATTTCATTTTGTGTAGTGTCATATTTATGCATTCATTTATCTTTTTGGTGGACATCTAGACTGGCTCCATTTTCTGGCTATTGTGAACAGTACAGCAATAAAAACAGACATTCAAGAATCTCTGTTACATGTTAATCAGAGGCCTTCAAGTATATGCTCTGCAATGGTATTGTCGATGTTGGTTGTCAACTTGACTGGATCCAGAATCATTGAAAAGACAAGCTTCTGGGACTGTGCTCCTGTGAGGCGCTTTCTCGGTCAGGTGGGTTGAAGTAGAAAGACCCACTGTAAATGTGAACAGCACCTCTGATGACAGCCCAGGCAAAAGAAGATGTAAGAAGGAAACGTTTTCCTGCTTGCCTTCACTCTTGCTTGCAAGTCCATCTACTCTATTGCTGCTGCTGCTACTACGTTCTTTTGCTGATATCGTAACCCAGCTCCATCAGGCTGCTTATGTGGACTGAAGACCAGCAGCTCTCCAGGAATCCTCTAGGCCTTCAACACCACATTGGGACTTCTGAGACACTCAGTCTTGTGGATCAAACAGCTACTGGATTCATCAAAAGGCTACTGGACTCGGGAGGCAGAGGCAGGTGGATCTCTGTGAGTTCGAGGCCATCCTGGGCTACCAAGTGAGTTCCAGGAAAGGCGCAAAGCTACACAGAGAAACCCTGTCTCAAAAAACCAAAAAAAAAAAAAAAAATAAGGCTACTGGATTCTCAGCCTTTCTGGTGTGAGGTAGCCATGGTTGGAGGGCTCAGACCATATCATATAAGCCAATCTAAGAAATCCCATATTCATTCTATCAGCTTGTTCCTCTAAAGAACCATTCCACTTTCAGTTTTTCTAGTTACATTCATATTGACTTCCATAGTGGCTGCTCCGGTTTCCATTGCCACCATCAATGTATAAAGCACCCCCACCCCTGACATACTCATGAGTTGTTGCTGAGTTTTGTTCTCTCTCTCTCTCTCTCTCTCTCTCTCTCTCTCTCTCTCTCTCTCTCTCTCTCTCTCTCTTTATTTTTGAGACAGGGTTTCTCTGTGTAGCTTTGGAGCCTTTCCTGGAACTCACTCTGTAGCCCAGGCTGGCCTTGAACTCACAGAGATACTCCTGGCTCTGCCTCCCGAGTGCTGGGATTAAAGGCGTGCGCCACCACCGCCTGGCTGACTTTTGTTTTCTTAATGATAGCCATTCTGACTGGGGTGAGATAGAGTATCAAAGTGGTTTTAATTTGCATTTCCCTGATGGCAAAGAATGTTGAATACTTTTTCAAAGATTCCTTGGCCAGTTGTATGTAATCTTTTGAGACCTGTCTAATCATTAGTCTGGCTCTTTACTGTATAATTTGATATTTTGATATTTAATTTTTGCATCTCTGCTAACTCCCTGTGTGGTGTACAATTGGCAAATATTATTTTCTCATTCCGTAGACTGACTCATCACTCTGTTGATTTTTTTTGGGGGGGGGGGGCTATTTTTTTCTATTTATGTACTTTTTAATTCATTGACAGATTCATGCAATGAATTAATGAATTTTATTCCCATTCACTCCCCATTACTCTCTTATTCTCCTCCCGCTGAGACCCTTCCTCTTCCCAAGTCCTTTCTCACTTACATGTCTTTGGTGTGCATGACAGACTGAATGTAATAGGTTGCCTGCATGAACCTGGGTGGAAGATGCTTTCCTGGAACATGGGCAACTTCTCAATGGCTACAGTGCTTTAAAGAAGAAGAAAAAATGGCCAGGCGGTGGTGGTGCACGCCTTTAATCCCAGCACTCGGGAGGCAGAGCCAGGTGGATCTCTGTGAGTTCGAGGCCAGCCAGAAAGGCACAAAAACTACACAGAGAAACCCTGTCTCGAAACCCTCCCTCCCCCAAAAAATGAAACTCCTTCCTCTAGACAACATTAGCTGCTGCTCCTAAGAGAGAGATTGGATCTCACGAACCCTTCTTCCTTTCATGATAGAATGTTGATGGACTCAGTCTTATGTAGGTCTTGTACACGTCACCATAGCTACAGTGAGTTTATGAGTGCCTCAGCCATGTCTTGTGTAGTCTTGTCTAGAAGACACTGTTTCGCAACAGTCCCCCCTGGCAACCTCTGGCCCTTGTAATCTTTCCATCTCCACTTCCAAGATGTCCCCTGAGCCTTGGGAGGGGGTTGGTGTATCCATCTGAGTGAGACATGCCTTCTTTTTTTTAAAAAAAAAAATGGAATTCTTTTATCTATTTATTTATTATTTATACAGTGTTCTGCCTACATGTGTCCCTGCAAGCCAGAAGAGGGCGCCATTACAGGTGGTTGTGAGCCACCATGTGGTTGCTGGAAATTGAACGCAGGTCCTCTGGAAGAGCAGCCAAGGCTCTTAACCGCTGAGCCATCTCTCCAGCCCGAGACATGCCTTCTTCTAGAGTCTTAGGCATTTGAACACTTGCTCTCCATTCGGTGGCACCATCTGTAAGGGTGTGGTGGGACAGTCTTGATAGGAGAAATAGATCCCTAGGGGTGAGCTTTCAGACTGAAAGTCTTGGGGCTCTTCCAATTCTCTCTCTGCCTCATGGTTGTGGCTGAGGATGTGGGTTCTCAGCTTCCTGCTCCAGACCCCAAGTCTGCTGCTTGTGCCCTACGTTCCCCAACACGATATAGATTCTTATCCCTCTGGAACTGCAAGCCAAAATACACTCATTCTTCCGTAAGTAGCTTCTGGTCATGGCGTTTTATCACCACGACAGAAAAGCCAGTGACACAGTTGGAGAATGAGATAGTTGTCCTGTTTAGGGCCGAAGAGTCTACTGTCTCTTATTGTCTTTGACCAGTTATGAGCCTCTATCTTAATCACTGTCTACCTGAAAAAGAAGCTTCTCTGATGAAGGCTGAGAGCAGAACTAATATATATATATATATATAATAATTATATATATATATATAATTAAGTATTTAGAAAACAGTTTGATAACATGTCCATTGATCAAAACAGTAGTAGTAGGCTGCTCCCCTAGGGTCCATGACCTCCCCAGATGCAGGTTCTTGGCCAGTTTATATCTTTTCTGTGTGGTGGTCCTTAAATCTAATCATAAAGGGGTTGGTTAGATTGATAACATTCATGCCTCTGTCACACCAGCAATTGGTGTTGTAGTTCACAGGGAACACCGCTAGGTAAGGCAGTTGATGACTTTTCTCCTCTAGAAGACTGCATAGGACCTCCCAACACTGTGACAGTGAGCCAGCAGGGAGGAGACTTCTAGGTGAGTTCCAGCTTGGTTTCTCTATGTCCTGTGATCAAAGTGTGTGGTATCTTCAGCAATAAGGTCTTTCCATCAAGTTCTATTAGGCAACCAAAAGCAACATCGATAGTCCCTGTATTGTTTGGGACCTCCCTACCCAACAACTCTTAGGGAATTATCTCCACTTGCACAGGGAATTTTGTTTCATAACCTGTGGTTTTTGAAAAGAGCATTACCTCTCCCTTGTAGGGTGCCTCCTTCAAACTCCTTTTTACTTTTTGTATATGGGTGTTTTTCCTTTGTTTTTTTTTTTTTTTTTTTGGTTTTTTCGAGACAGGGTTTCTCTGTGTAGCTTTGCGCCTTTTCCTGGAACTCACTTGGTAGCCCAGGCTGGCCTCGAACTCACAGAGATCCGCCTGGCTCTGCCTCCCGAGTGCTGGGATTAAAGGCGTGCGCCACCACCGCCCGGCTGTTTTTCCTTTGTATATCTGTGCACTATGTGCACCTACATAGGCTGGAAGAGGATGTCCCTGGAACTGAAGTGGCAGATGGTTGTGAGCCACCATGTAGATGCTGGGACTTTACGAACCCAGGTCCTCCAAAAGAGCATCCAATGCTCTTAACCACTGAGCCATCTCTCCACCCACCCCCTACTCTTTTTTCTTTAAGATACATATTTTACTACTCTTATAAAGTAGTAAGTTTCCATATAGCATTTCACACATCTTTTTTTTTTTAGTTATCCCTCCCTCAATCCTCTCTGAATGTGCCTGGTCTGGGCTCTTGTGCAGTGTTTTAATTTTACATAATTCCAGTGGTTCTTTTGAGCCAAGATGAGTAAAATCATTGGTGACATTTCATTGTGTGATATTTTTTTATTCATTTAAATTTTTCAAAATCTCAGTTTCCTTGCTGAATTTTTCTCTTCTATGTTACCTGATTTTTTTTTTCAGTGCTATAACAACATACCGGAGACTGTGTAACATATAAAGGAATGAGGTTCCTTAAGCTCATCAATCTGGAAGCTGGAGTCCAAATGCTGAGCTTCTGGTGAAAGCCTTGTGTTGCTCCTTGCATGGGTCACGGAAAGGAAGGAAATTTATATGAAGAGAAAGGGGACAAAGGAGACAATATTCCTTATAATAACCTATTCTCTGTATTCGTCATAAAATCCAGTCTCAAAAAAGGGTGAATTCACTTCTGCATGGAAACCATCAGTCTCTTCATGGTGGTTCTGTCCTCGTGATCCAAACATGTCCTACTCGGCTGCCTCCTGATACTCACTGCTTCGTGGACACCACGCGGGAACATGAGTCTTGGTGGGGACTGATACACTGAAATCAGAGCGCGAATGACCTGGGCAATTTGAACAGGCGATTTGAAAAGGCTGAGCAAGAAGTGAAGGTCTAGGGAGGATAATGCCCATCCCGGAAGTCATAAGTTATTGAATTTCAATCCCCGTTGTCCAATGTGAGATACCTCATGAAGAGTTGTTACAGACTACTACCACTCTTCCTGGTTGTCCACCAGAACCGGACAGTAATAAACTATTGCCAAATACTTTATATACTTGGTTGCAGAACACAAAGAAACCATACTGGGCTTGAGCTTCCTCTCGGCTGTCTTTTCTTTTTTCTTTTTTTTTTCAGAGCTGAGGATGGAACCCAGGGCCTTGCACTTGCTAGGCAAGCGCTCTACCACTGAGCTAAACCCTCAACCCCACAGCTGTCTTTTCATCATATCAGAAGTTCCTACGCAGGAAGCTGGGAGGGGAAAAATCAACAGTGTTTTTTTTTCCAGCTTTGGACCTTACATACGACAATACCACTTGCCAGGCAAGATGTGTTTACTGCGATAATAGTGGCACAACTGTTACAGGGGTATGCAACTGATCTCTGATTGACGCTGAGGCCCATTTCACAATAGTCATGCCTGATACTATGAATTTGGTCAAAGGCCCATGCTCAGGGAAGTCATAATCACTAGGAATGAACCTATTACTTTTGTTTCACTGAATTGATATGTCAAGCTACCTCTTACATACTTATGTTTATAACCATAGACTAGTGCTGTCCTCGGCTTTGATCAAAGAAGCTTCTATTTGCAATGAATAGTGGTCAATGAAGGCTCTTGGCTGGCCAAGGTTCTGAGAATGATTGACTGTTGGGTGTTCAGTCTTAAATGGGCATCTATGACATCCCCTGCAAGGGTCAGGGAACATCCCAGGAGAAGGGAGGGAAGTAATTAAGAATCAGACAGTGGCATGAAGGCTGTGAAATGCCATGGCACTCATGAACTCACTGCTGCCCACGGAAGACTGAGCTGTCAAACGTTCAGTCACAGATGGGAGAGGGGCTCATAGGGCTCAGCCTTGTCCAGGGGTAATAACAGAAGGTAGGATTTCTGCAGAGGGGCTGGAGAGATGGCTCAGAGGTTAAGAAAGCATTGGCTGCTCTTCCAGAAGTCCTAAGTTCAATTCTCAGCAACCACATGGTGGCTCACAACCACCTATAATGAGATCTGCTGCCCTCTTCTGGTGTGCAGGTATACATGCAGGCAGAACATTGTATACATACTAAATAATATAATACTAAATGAATGAATGAATACGATTTCTGGAGAGGAAGTCAGTGTATTCAGTGATGTAGCCACAAGTGAGTTAATGATGTCCCAATGAATAGCTCCATGTCCATGCATGTGACCAGTTAAACGCAGGGCATCACAAAGCAAAAACAAAAAGACCTAAAAATGGAATGGAGACTTGAGGTGAGGATTAAGAATGTGTGGGGGTAGATATAAGTATAACTTGAATGTAATGTGTGTGTGTGTGTGTGTGTGTGTGTGTGTGTGTGTGTGTGTGTACACATGTGTGAATGTGAAACTGTTAAAGAATAAATTAATTTTTTTTTTTAAAAAGACAGTGAATGACTAAGGCCCAGTCACTGACCAGCACCCCCGTCACAGAGCTCAGGAAGGGCTGCTGTGAGGCAGAGCTTGGGAGAGATGGTTTGGGAAAGGTATGACTCAGGCAATATGCACAGAAAGAAATTGCAAAACCATTTAATCTGAAAGGGATTTTTTTTATTCTCTTTCATTCCAACCATATACCAATATTTTCAAAAAATTTGATGGGAGTAGGGTGGGGCTAGAGTACAGATCAGTAGTAGTGTGTGCTTGGCATTCTCAAGACCTTGGATTCCATCCACAACACACACACACACACACACACACACACACAGAGAGAGAGAGAGAGAGAGAGAGAGAGAGAGAGAGAGAGAGAGAGAGAGAGAGAGAGAGAGACTTGGGGCAAAAACGTATTGGCTTAGGTTTAACCTGTTCTATTCCTTTTTAATATTTAATCTAGTTAGATAATTTATGCAAAATAATTGACTGCCTCCTCCCAGTTGTGAAAGGCTGTGTTTCAGGTCAGTATCTGTGTCTTTCAATGCTAAAATAATGTCGGTCACGGAAGTTGCATATGAGAACCGCCCGAGATACTAGCCCATTCCTGTGTGTATGTCTGCCCCAGGCATCCCATATGTACTGCTTAGACCCACAAAATGCCTATCAGGAGCCTGCAAGATGGCCCAGTGGGTAAAGACACTTGCTACCAAGCCTAAGTTCAATTCCCAGAACTCAAATGGTGGAAGGAGAGAATCATCTCTCACATTGTTTTCTGACGTCCACATGCTGCCTTCAATATATGCATGGCGCGCGCGCACACACACACACACACACAATGTAAATTGTTTTCATTTACAGTTCATACTGTCTGTGAATTAAACAGCTGCAAGGCCATTCCTAGTCTGCAGGACTTAAAGAGCAAGGAGTGGATGCAGGGGGATCCTGAGCTAGACTTGCTAAGCTGGGAACTCCAACTCCGCGGGGCTTTGAGGCACACGCAGACAGATGTTTCATCCAGGTGGCAGGTGTCTCTCAAGCAGCCCTCAGAGAATCCCCACAAGGGAGAGGGCAATACAAGGAATGTCAGCCCCGATAAAAAGGAGGTATTTAGCCCCCACGTGACAAGCCCAGGAATTTTTCTTGCTCTCTCTTGCACACAGGAATGTTTGACTAGCTCGTTCTTTGCCTTGCCCTGTGGTTTGCGCCGGTGCGGTGCATCCTTAAATGGGCATAGTGACAGGGCCTCTTCATAATCTTCAGCCGCACTTTGCAATCTGATGGATGGTGGGGAAAAGCCTGTGAAACAAGAAATGTCACTTAGTGGCAAGGCGTTAGGGTGTGCATTTAGGAGAAGAAAGTCGACCATCAAGGAAACTTAAGAATCCCCTTTCCACACCTTATCAAAAGGACTCTCTGCACCAGCCATGATCAATGTTGGAGGTAATTATTCAACGAGTTCCCATTTCCAGTGGGAAATCACAGTCTATCTTGCTAACTCTCTTGGTTTGGCATTAAAAGTGGACCTGCAGCATGCAGTGCAGGACTTACAACCCATACAGGCCCCTCCTTTCCTTGTGGCTGCCAGATAAAACAACTTGGAGTAGATACTTTTAAAATAATCCAGTGGGATTAGTGAATTAGTGTCTAAAACAAAATAAAAATAAAAGGATGAGTGTCACGACCAGTGTCTGTAAACCCAGCACTTGAGAGACTCAGGCAGGAGGATTGCCATGACTGTAAAGCCAACCTGGGTTAGGTAGTGAGTTCCAGGTCAGCCTGGGATATGGTGGGGAGGGGCGGGGAGAGAATGAGTCTCAAGATAAATATTTAAAAGGGGGCAGAAGGAAGGAAAAAAGAAAGGTGGCAGAAAATAGAATATATATCTGGGAGATGTAGCTCAGGGGCAGAGTGCTTAGAGAAAAGAAGGAAAGAAAACAGGTTTTCTGTAAGAAGGCAAGAGAATCCTAGATTCTTCTAGGTTTACCCCCAAGCAGATGAGCCAAAACCTAGAAGAGAGGGGCTGAAAAATGAAACAGAGAAACAGACATTCCTGTGGGGGTGGGGTGGGGATGGGGTGGGAACACTCCATTTTTTTTTTTCAAATAAAGTAATTAATTAAACCAATAGAAAGTGGAAAGGGCCATGCCGTTTTGGAGGCCACTAAAGTATCCAGGCTGTTCTGACCACCTCCTCCTCACTGCACTGCTCTATAGTGGATGAAACAGGAGAGAACAATGTGCTAATTCTCTTTAGTCCATTGTTTCTGTATTTGCCCTACTTTTTATTTTGGAAGGAAAAAAAAAATGTTGAAGACGTGCATTGTTCTCCAACCTTTAAGTCACACAAAGCCTTAAATGCAAAGTAAATACTGTGGTTTATACCTCCAAGGAAAGCTTGTAGATAGATCAGAGGTCTGCCTGTAGCGAGGGAGTAACTGAACTCCTCCTTCCAATTTGCAAGATAAAATAGCAACAGCAAATACTCACACTCTTGAAATGATAGCATCAACTCAACTCCTGACTTGTCTGCCCAGGGAAAGAGCCCTCAAAGTGCACACACACTGTGTGGGATTGGCTCGAGGGTGTGCCACAGACTAAGCTTCACACATACACACACCTTTTACCGTAAATCACCAGCTAGATTAAGACAACCCAGGAAATGAGGAAGGAACGTTTGTTGCTCCCCGGTTCTTGTCAAAGCACTTGCGTCACGTGTCTTTCACAAGACTGGAATGAACTTGCCTCCTTACACTGAGTTTGCCTCTTTGTGGATATGGTGGCCCTGGATACTGTCCTTTATTCGTTCCTCTTTGCAGGCGGTTTTGTTCAGCTCATGCTTTGCTACTTTTTCCTGACGGTTTCCAAGCCCTGGTAGAGAGAAGGCTGACCACGGATGACCCCACACTTCCTTAACATGGATAACAGGGAACCAGCACACCGGCCCAGCACCACACAAGATATCTTCTGTGTTGTCAGTACACGTTGGCAGCGGGCACCCAAGCCACCCCGTTTCCCTCTGACTGCAAACTGCTCTCATTTTAATCTTTGGGAGGGTGAGGGGGTGGGAATGGCTGTAAGGACCAGGGGTGTAGGTTACTTGGTAGAGTGCTTGCTAGCGTGCACAAAGGCCTGAGTTGATCCCCAACACCACATAAAACTGGACATGGTGGTACAGGCCTGTAATCCCAGCACATGAGAGGTAGACCAGAAGTTTAAGGCCATCCTCAGCTACATTAGAGAATTTAAAGTCAGCTCGGGCTATGTGAGGCCCTTACTCAAAGACAGTAGCAAACAAACAAATAAAACAAAACAGTGCTGCCATTTTGGGGGCCCACTTGGGACCTAACATCTTGCCTGCCAGAAGCAACTGGCAAACAAAACCTGAATCACAAGATTTCTGAGTGTAGGTTTTTGTTTCTTGGCTACCACTCCTTCTGTTTACCCAGAGTCCATCCTGAGCTGAGCCCATGCAGGACGTTGTTGGCAGCACATCATTTGGGGGACCTGCTTTGGACCTAACATATTGTTGAGATAAAAACCCCTTCGAGAAGCAACCTAGGGAAGAAACAGTTTGTGTGGTTTATACGTCAGTTCGTCACTGAGAGAATTCAGAGCAGGAACTCAAGACAGGAACCTGGAGACAAAAACTGAAACAGAAACCACGGAGGACATTGCTTACTGGCTTGTTCTCATGGCTCGCTCAGCTTGCTTTTTCCTACAGCCCAGGACCACTTGACCAGAGAGAGGTGTTACCACATACAGTGGGGTAAGCCCATTCACATCAATCATTAGTCAAGAAAACTTCCCACACACTTGTCTATAGGCCAATCTGATGGAGGAATTTTTCTCAAATGATGGTCTCTCCCCGGATGACTGTAGCTTGTGTCCAAGTTGACAAAAAACAAAAACAAAAACAAAAACCTAACCAGCATCCTGGAGAACATTACCTTAAGTGAAATAAGCCAGACTTAGGAAGACAAATACACATTATTTCCCTCATGTACAGACTCTAGAGTTAAATCTCTCTTTTCTCCCTACCCCGTGTGTGTGTGTGTGTGTGTGTGTGTGTGTGTGTGTGTGTGTGTGTTGGGGGGGTAGAAAGGGAACCATGAGAGAGGAAGAAGAGGTTTTAGGAGAGGAAGAGGGAAGAAGAAAGGACAATAAAATACATCTGACATGAAACAGAAGGGGGAACTATTTGGGGGAAGAATGAGAGTCAAAAGTAGAGGGTCATGGGTCACAAGGGAAGGACCATTGGGAAGAGGGATAAGCTGTGGGAAAATGCCACAATGAAATTCATTGCTTTGCATGTTAATTTTCACATCAATTTAAAAAAAAGAAAAAGAAATTTAAAACAATGAGCTGAGACCCAGAGTACTCAGACACACAAGAAAGCAATGAGAACATAAAGTGGTAATATAGCCAGTTATCGTTTTTTACTAATGTTGTATGTAATTAGAGGAGTCAGCTGCTGTACCATCGACAGAGCCAGAGAGGGTCTGTTCACACCAGCATCACCATAAAGACGGGAATACCATGCCACTCTGCGGCAGCCGCCCTGCACTTGGTCATCAGACACTCTCGGCTTCACTCTACCTTAAGAGATCATTGCTTCTTATGCGACCCTGGTGGAAACGCTGTTGTACAGAACATGGCTGCATTGAGATCACAGATACACACCACACAGCCTTAATTCTCCCTTGTCCCCAGTAACCTTATCTGAATCAATGCAAAAACACAGCACTCACTTCAAAGGGAATAAGAAAGTTTATTCTGGAGCTAAATCTGAATAGCCATAGCCCCAGAACACAGATTTACGTTACTTTGAATATCATGTTCCAATGTGGTAAGAGTTTGTGAAGTTTTTTTTTTTAATTAGAGAATAAAAGAAAGTCATAAATCATTTTTCAAAAACATTGATGGGACTCGCAGGTAGACTGTTGCTACAAAGCACAGAATCTTTGCTATTTGCTTCCGATGATGTCTGATGATACTCTTAGCTCTTGGGCTGGTGGAGTCTAGTGGTCTAAGTACATTTCAAAAGGATTTACTCATAGTCACAAGAGTATCAGGTCCAACACACAGAGGTGGGCAATGAGCAGCTATTCAGAGGACTAAAAATAGCCCAGGATAATCATTCAATTCACCTTGTAGGATCTTTAACACAGGTGCGGCTTTTCTTTTTGTCTCTGGGAACTTCAATCCACACATCTCTTTTTGACATCTACCAGGAAGGACCCGAGTTGTATGTACACAAACCGGATTGGTTGACTTCACATGCACTCAGCTAGAGGGGGCAGAGGAAGCCCCGAGTGAAGAAGGCCAGAGTGAATGTACATTTTGACGTGTCCAAGGGCTTCAAGGACTCTGACCCAGGGAACAGTTTGGCAAAGCCATTACCCATATGATCCATCCAGGCACGAGAGATAGGCGAAGTTTTTCTCTGGGGTCTGACTGTGTTTATGGGCCGTTGACCTGTGTGTGCAAAGACTAGGGGACTGCTCACCTACAGAGACCACCTACCAAGGTTAGCTAACCCCTTCTCCTCTGCTGTACCTAATAAGCACACTGAGGTTCCGGCTTTTCAGCAGTTAAGAGAAGCCCCCACCTGATCCCAGCTTCATGGTAGGTGTGTCCGTGGGTCTGTCCTTTCTCCATCCCATCGCCTCTCCTCGTCAGGGTCCCAGGACCCAAGCTTTGAAGGATGTAGAAAGCACAATAGAAGCCACATTTGGGTGGCTCAGGAGGCAGGAGCAGACAGATCTATGTCAATTTATGGTCAAAGACAGAAGTCACCGGCCCTGTACCAACAGGCTCTTGCGGGGACAACGTGGGGTGGTCAGGGCAAGGCTCAGCCACCAGCTCCCTGTCTGCTGCTGTAGAACACTTAGCCGGGACCCTGGGGTACTGGGTGATGGCCAGTGTCATGCACATAAGTCCCTGTCCCCTAAACTGCCTCTTGTCGAGGGTGTTTTATCACAACAACAAAAAACGAAAGTAGAACACCGAACAAGTTTTAAAAAACAAGGGAACACGGCCCTCTAGGTGGCAGGGACCCGGGAGGCCTTGACCCTGCATTTGAGATGCTGCAAAGGGGTTATTCGTGCCTGCAGCCACCAGGGAGGGAAATGAGGGACTGGGCCACACTGCCTTGCCCACACAGCTCTCTCCAGAGCCTCCTTCCGGCGTGTCTTGCCCCACGGGCGGGAAAAGAAAGCGGCGCACAGGTGCAGGGAAGGCCCCGGCACCTCTTTCGATGGAGAATAAACACACTTGAAACTTGGCCCCGCGGACCCCGTCCCCACACCACCGCAGGGACTCGGTCACACGGCCGCTCCGCAGCGCAGAAGTTAAGCCTTGGGGTTTGTTTGCGGCGCCCGCGCACCTCCAGGGTGCGAGCCGAGCCGGCGGGGCTGAGCCGCCCGCCCGGCCGCCCGGCCGCCCGCTGGTTCGGAGCGCCGGACCGCGCGCTGCTCCTGCAGTTGCAGTTCCGTCGCCGCCGCCGCCAAGAGCTCGGGGCGACAGCGAGCGGCGGCGGCGACACGAAATCCGGGCGGCAGCCATCGAGCGTCGCTCGGGAGCTGGGTCCGGGAAAGCTCGGGAGCGCCCGGCGGGCCGCGCGGGAGCATCCTTTCGGAAAAAGAAAAAGCAGGAAGAGGAGGGTCGTGTAAGCTTTGTAGGAAGTGCCGAAGCAGTAGTGCACGCCGGGACCAGGATGGCCGAGTGGTTAAGGCGTTGGACTTAAGATCCAATGGACATATGTCTGCGTGGGTTCGAACCCCACTCCTGGTATAGGTGCAACTTTTGTCCCTTTCCTCACGGTATCAGTTTTTTTTTTAGGTCCAAATCCCTTGAAAAATTAGAATTCTGATTTCCAGTTGGAAGAAATGCAGTTACAGCCTTCGTAGGTCGGTGCTGCAAGCCGAGTTTCCCTCGGTGAAGCAACCGAGTCTCCGGCGACCTGTGCACGACAGCAGGGCACTGCAGACCTCGGCTAGCTGCCCCTGCCTAGCTGGAGGAAGCCGGGGAGTCTTGATATCAACTAACTTTTTGCAAAAGTACTTTCCCCTCTGCCTTTCTCTGCCTATTTCCCCACTCCTCACTCCCTTTTCTTTTTTTTCCCTCCTTCCTTCCTTCCTTTTTTTTTTTTGCCTCCAAAGTTTGACTTGTTCTCATGATGCAACCCTTCAGTTAACTCCAAAAAGGTACCATTGTTCTGAAGACCCAGAATTTGAAATATTTTCAGTTTTTTTTTCTAATTTCTTCCAGAGTATTTTTAATCAAAGCAGCCTACGATCTTAAACAAAATTTGTAGGTGCAGCTCTGGGAACTTCCCAGCCTTTTAAATACTTTGAGCATAAGAGAGTGATTAAAGCCCTTAGTACAACCATAAAACTTAGGAAACATTGATGATCATCATTGATTATATATTTCCATCTGATCCTCAGGCCTCTCAATTATCTGAAGTCGTAGAAATATTCTTTACACGGAAAGGCTGGTGTTCAGAATGATGTATCTCATTTACTAGTCCTGGCTCAGAACTCTGTGGGAAATGTTATTAGTAGGTTTAAACAGTGACGCCTACTGGTAAACTTGAGGAACATTTATTTGTTTAGATAAACCTGAAGCTTTTGAATAACTCTGTTTAGGAGATTAAGGCAATGTCAACCTCAGACAGAAAGTTATCTTCCCCCTTTAAATCTTTGATAACTAATCTTTCATTAAATAGAATCACTCATCACTGAGATAACTTTTCATGAGCATTGTTTTAATTGTATGATAAAGTCCTTCTCTGGCTTCATTCTTTTTGTTTCAATTAAACATTTTCTTTCAAACTTTGAAGATGATTATAAAGTTAAAGGGATATATATATATATGTATATATAGTATATTATATATATTACATATTAGCCATCAGCCTTAAGACACAGGTATCATGGTCACTTTGAAGACTCCTACACAAGAAGCTTTCTTAATCCTCCTCAGTAGTAAGTTGGAGCTTGGGGACTTTGATTAATTAGCATCTTTTGATTTCCACTTTTATTCATTTATTTTATGTCCTGTTCATGCCTGCCTGAATGTTTGCAAGTACACTGCATGGGTACCTGGTGCCAGCCCAGGAGGAAGCCATTAGTCCCCGGAACTGGAGGTAGAGTTTATAAACTGTCACGTGGGCACTAGGAACTCACCCAGGTCCTCTGTAAGAGCCACAAGTGCTCTCAGATGCTGAGCTATCTCTTCCGCTCCATACAGCCCAGTTTTCATTTTTAGGTCCAGTTTCAATTAGTCAATGCACAAATCGGGTGCAGGCTATGTGCCTCATGCATGTGCTAATTATTCAAATGAGGTAAATTTTAATGCCCCAAGCGCTAACATTTTTATTAGAATATTCATAGCACAGAATGATGTATTTCATAAGGACATTTTCAAACATATGTATCATGTGGTTTGTTTGTATTCACTCCTGTTACTCTGCTTTGTCCCACCTCCACCCCACCCCACCCCACCCCACCTCACCCCATTCCCTTCCTCTTCCCTTATACCGCCCCTTCCACTTTCAGATCATATATATATCCATTTCCAATGTAATTCCACATGAAAGAGAACCTGTGATCTCTGTCTGTCTGAACTGTCTTACTTAAGTTAACATGATCTCCAGTTCCATCTTTTTTTCCTGCAAATGGCAGACTTTTGTCCTCAGATGTGGCTGAATAAAACTCCATTGTGCGTGTATACTGAATTTTCTATATCCACTCATCTACGCTTAAATGCCTACGCTGGCCCCTCTCCTTAGCTGTTGAGGGAAAAAAAATGCAGCAGTAAACATGTCTGCGCATGTGTCTTTGTGGTTGCTGACTTCAACATCTTTGGTAAATACCCAGGAGTAATACACTATATGATGATTCTATTATTAGGGTTGCGTGTGTATGTAACTTCTATTGTTTATTTCCATAGTACCTGTGACTAATTTACATTCCCACCCGCAATGTATTAGGCCTGCCACCCCCTCTCTGGCCAGCATTTGTTTGATTTGTGTGTGTGTGTGTGTGTGTGTGTGTGTGTGTGTGTGTGTGTGTGTGTGTGTGTTTGAGACAGGGTTTCTCTATGTAGTCCTGGCTGTTCTGGAACTATGTAGATCATGCTAGCTTTGAACTCTGTGATCTGCCCGCCTCTGCCTCCTGAGTGCTAGGATCAAAGGCGTGGGCCACCATGTCCAGCTTTTGTTTTGTTTGTTTGTGATTTCTTAATGGTAGCCTTTCTGACTGGGGTGAAATACAATCTCAAGATAGTTTAGTTGTAGAGACGCCACCTAGGAGACAGAGAGCATACACCTATTCGTTTTCTATGATTGGACACAAGACCATTGTGAACCAATGTGGCCTAAGTTAAATTTCCATTAACATAAACGACAGTGTTCCTAGACCTTTTGTCAGAGTACCTGCAAGGGAATGAGTGTTGTTTACGCCATTTAAAGGAATGATCCAAGTGAAGGGCATAGTGATGACCACCTTTAATCTCAACATTTGGGTGGCAGAAGCAGGTAGACCTCTATGAGTTGGAGACCAGCCTGGTCTCATAGCAAGTTTTAGGCCAGCCAGCACTAGATAGTGAGACCCCAGTGAAAGAGAGAGAGGCAGACAGACATATTGAAATAAAATTCTAGGTGATAGATACCAGTATTGCACACAGACTAAAGTCAACATAGAGATGTGTGGAGTGACATCTCAATGTGAGCAGACTGCCCTGGGCAGTGATGGTCTGTGACTGGGGACACAGGAAATGAGTCAGTCTGGGTCAGCACCATCCCCTATCAGTCATCTCTGTCCAGGGTCAGCACTGGGTGCTTACCCGTGTGAAATGGGAACTCTGCCTAGCAGAGTGCCTCTAGAATTTTATGTGTATTGACTATCCACGTGCTGAACAAGTGAATGACCTCAAAATCCACTGGAAATATTTCACACCTGATTCTGTACAGTGTATCCTTGAGCATCCTCTTCTAGGGTATGTGGTAAAAATGTGCCACGGATGCCTTTTAACTGGGTTTGGTAGACACACGGACACAAAAGTGACTTCTGAGCCGGGCAGTGGGGGTGCAAGCCTTTAATCCCAGCACTCGGGAGGCAGAGGCAGGTGGATCTCTGTGAGTTAGAGGCCCGCTTGGGCTACCAAGTGAGTTCCAGGAAAGGCACAAAGCTACACAGAGAAACCCTGTCTTGAAAAACAAAAAACAAACGAACAAAAAAAGTGACTTCTGCAAAAGAAGATTGCATAGTACAGATCCCTGGGACAAGAGTCCTGTGGGGTCCTAGAAAGCTGTTGTAGAAGTCTTAAGGTCAGTCATGGGGAGAGGAAGTGTAGGGAAGGTGTGGTTTGCACAGAAGGGGGGAAGCAGGCTGAGGACTGACTGGTTTGGGTAAAGTCAGCAGTGTGGTACCCCTAAGAATTAGCAAACTCTGAAAGGGACATCCTGCTCTGTGTGGGAGGCCCCAGGTCCCGGAGCTTCAGCAATACAAAGAAGAAGAAGAGGAGTTCCCACGGTGTGGGTCAGGCTTTCAATGCTGCAGCTTTTGTTTGTCTCTCCCTTTCTTCCTTCTCGACTAGTTAGTGCCAAGGTTCAGAAGCCCAAAGGGGCAGAACCTTCAAGGCACTAGTGAGTCATTTCTATCTTAGAAGGTTTTACCACGGGCTTGAGCAATTCAAATCTCAAATTTATCTTTGGGGTTAGGCTGTAGTTTTGTCCATTTGTGAGGTTGGCAGTTATCTGAAAAGGTACTTTTCCCCCCTCAGACAGAGTCTCACTACTCAGCCCTGGATAGCCTGGAACTCACTTTGTAGACCAGGCTGGCCTGGAACTCAATGGAGATACTTCCTTTGTCTCTGCCTCTCAAGTGCTGGGACTAAAGTCTTGTGCCACCACACCTGACAAAAGGTAACTTTTAAAGTTATATTTTAGAATGGATTATTAAGGAAAATTGATGAGCCGGGCGGGGTGGCGGCGCACGTCTTTAATCCCAGCACTCGGGAGGCAGAGGCAGGCGGATCTCTGTGAGTTCGAGGTCAGCCTGGGCTACAGAGTGAGTTCCAGGAAAGGTGCAAAGCTACACAGAGAAACCCTGTCTCAAAAAACCATGATAATAATAATAATAATAATAATAATAATAATAATAATAATAATAAAACAAAAAATAATTTAAAAAAAAAAGAAAAGAAAAATTGATGAGGGGCTGGAGAGATGGCTCAGTGGCTAAGAGCACTGGCTGCTCTTCCAGAGGACTGGCGTTCAATGCCCAGCACCCACATGATGGCTCACAGCTGTCTGTAACTCCAGTTCCAGGGGATCTGGCACCCTCACACAGACATGCATATACGCAGGCAAAACACCAATGCACATCAAACTTGAAAAAAGAAAAAAGAAAAGGATAAACTGGGCCTGGTGGAAGTCTGTAAATCTCGGGGGCTTGAGTTAATTACACAGTGAATTCCAGGCCAGCCAGGCTGTAGAGAGTTAACACCTGTCTCAGACAAAGAAAGGAAGACAATAACAACAGTGAAAAAAAGTTAATATTTGCCTCTTGGGGCTGAAGAAATGGCTCAGTGGTTAAGCGCGCTGGTTGTTCTTCCAGGGGGCATAGGTTCAATTCCCAGCACTCACTTGGTGGCTCACAACCACTTACATGGTTGCTCACAACCGCCCATGACTCCAGTTCCGGAGGACCTGATACCTCTGACTTCCACAGGTACCTGCGCTCAGGTGCACACACCCACATGCCGATATACATAATTAAAAACAGTAAAAACAAATTAAAAAAAAAATGTCTCAGCTCTCCAATTTCCCCTCCTACAGCAGTACACAGAGAAGTCTCATTTTACCTGCAGCACAGGGGCGATGCCTTAGTCTACTGTATCTCAGTCAGCCATTGCAGCTCCGCAGTTACTAAGACTCAAGAGTCAAAGGCTGGGGTGAAAACCTACGAGCTCAGAGAGGCTGAGTAGCAGCAACTAGCTAACCCCCTCTCCTTGCTGGCGGCAGTGGAAGAAATGGGCTCCCCCCTTCACCAAACCAGAAAAACCTGCACCACTCCAAACCTCACCCTACTACCTCTATCTTTCCCGGATGCCCTCTGAGACTCTATGATTACTTCCTGTCAACCGGTTGCTAATGCAGCCTCCTGACCAAGGTTACTTGTATTTAATTAACACAAATGCAAACTCGGGGTTCACAGTGTGATCAAATATCCCCCAACATAGAAGTAAGCATGCCTGTAAAACCCACAGGATAGTACATGCTCCATGAGGCAACGCAGAACTGGGATTAGCAATCACATAGTACAAGAGTTTTCTGGAGAAGTGGGTGTTTCTTGTTTGGTGGTTTTTTTTTTTTTTTTTTTTTTTTTTTGGTTGTTTGCTTGGTTGGTTTTACTATTTAGCCCAGGATAGCCTCAGACTCACTGTGTTGCAGTCCATGCTGGTCTTGAACTCAAGGCATTCCTGTTCCCCCTCTCCAGGACTGATTGAAAGGACCGGAGGAATCAGCACAGGACACACCAAGGCCAAGTTGTCAGCACAAAGGAGATTTATTTGCCCCAGAGGGACAGAGGGCTGGGAATAAGAGACAAAGCCTGGAGACAGAGGACAAGGGAGAAGGGAAAAGGAACAGGGGAGAGGAGAGAAAGGAGGTAAGGGGAGGGATATTTGTCCCGGAGCGGGAACAAAGGACTGACTCTGGACAAAGAGGAGACAGAAGCGGCCCATAGGCAAATGGTACTTCACAAAGGGAAAAGGGAAAACCCTGTGTTAGGATGAGTTGGTTTAATTGGGCATGTTAATTAGGGCGGCCAAAAGGGGCCTTTTGATTGCTGGACTTCAAAACTTTGACAGCTGGACCTTGGTAGTCAGCCTCAGGAGGAGGAGGAAGTGGCCAAGTAGGGGAATGGACCTTGAGGGCCAGCTTGAGGAATGTAATCTCTAACGGTTTTTAGCAAGGCGGAGAAGGATAAAAGGCAAGACCTGTTGGCCCCGTGTTTGCCGATGCTCGATGCTCGGGCCTGTTAGAGCCCTCCCCTGAGAATCCAGCCCTGCTGCTTCGTGCCCTGCTCAGTGCAAGTTCTAACCTTAGATCCACCCCCCCCACCCCCCCCCACCCTCCCACCCCCCCCCACCCCCCCCACCCCCCCCCCACCCCCCCCCACCCTCCCACCCCCCCCCACCCCCCCACCCCACCCCCCGTCAGCCAGGAGTTTGGATTCACGCTCTAACAGGCTCGTGCATCGGCAAATGTCGTGCCGACAGGTCTTGTCAGGCTTTTTAGTTCTCCAGCTCTTTGTCGTCTCACCTATAAGGTCTTTATAACAATTGATTCTGAGGGGTCAGTCTGACGCTACTGTAATGTTTACCAAGCGCTTGGCAGGTAGAATGGCCAACAGATTATGATATCGTTGCACTGATGGGATTGACAGATCAATTTTTATACGATGTCCAGGTTGCTCACGAAATCTATGACTTCTATCTTGCATTCCCATGACAATTACAGGGCCATAAAATAAGATTTAACTTCAAAGACAGGGATTTTGGAGGAAGGCACATTTTGCATTTTTCTGATTTGTTTGCTGAATTTTTTGTGCCATTTAACAGCCTTTAAATCCCCAGTTTTCCATCAGCAGCAGCTTGTTCAAAGGAGGAATTTAGGGTAAGTCCTTAAATAAGGTCTTGTTTAAAAAAAACAGTAATGTTCTGAAATCTAACTTGAAAAGGGAAGAAAAATAAACTCTTGATTTTTCAAATACACAGTGAGTGAGTTTATTGTTTTCTCCTGGGTGCCACGCCCACTGGTTAGTCACAAATAGCTATATTAAGAATGTTGTTCACATATTTTAAACACTAGCAGTTCTGACCCACCCCAGTTCAGCTATTTGAAATGTAACCTGACTTTAATATTTTTATTCTACATTAGGAAAAAAGTAGAGATTTCTATCACTGAGAAGATGTAAAAATTATCCTGTTATTTACATTATCATGTAAAAATGATCGTATCCTATAGGTATCATTATCATATCACAGTCATAAACATTACCAATAATATTCTGCTTTCAGGTGTGGCAAGGTAATTTATGTGTGATTTCCACTGAAGTTCATTACGATACACACTTTTTTTTTTTTTTTACTGTGACTAGGTAACATCCTTTGTCCTCTTGGTGCAGGACAAAGAGCAGCTCGTGAAAGTGTCCTCTCTTAGCCCGAAATAACAAGTACATGTTAAAGGGGCATAATAAGCTCAAAATGACCTCAGGATTCCACGGAATTGAATCAGTGAGTCAGTTTCTTTGATTTGGATTTGGAGTCTCCTGTGAGTAATCCTCAGGCCAAAGTTGAGAACGGACTTTCTCTGTTCCGGCTGGAGAAGAATGAAGGGTGGGTCTGGACCCAGAGGTCCTCACCTCGGCCTTCCTTTCCTCTCTGTATTTCAGTCCACAGGCCAGCTTTCCACTGTCCCTGCAGCACGCAGCTACCCCAGTCCATGTAGTTTTGTGTTCTGTGATTTGTTTTGTTTTGTTTTGAAATGGGATCTAGCTCATGCTGGCCTTAAACTCACAATCCTCCTACCTCAGCCTCCTGAGTGGTATGATTATAAGTATGTGCCATCATACCCAATTTATCATTCACCTATCTTTTCAAAATGTTTAGGAATGTCCTTTTTGGGGTGTGTGTGGGGGGGTGTTGAGACATAGTTTGTTTGTATAGACCTGGTTGTACTGGAATTTACTCTGTAGACCAGGCTGGCCTCTAACTCATAGAGTTCTGCCTGTCTCTGCTTCCTGAGTGCTGGGATTAACCATTGCCCAGCATTTAGGAAAGTCTTACATAAAGAAACCAGCACATGGAAACCATCAAGCTCTAGTTCCACCTGAGCAACTAGTGTCTTTTAAGGTGCCCAAAATCTGCACTGCTATGCTGGCTGCTGAGATATGCCAACAAATAAGAGACACAGTCCTGAGGGAACGTAGCTCAGTTGCTGATCACTTAGCATGCAGCGTGCATAAAAGCTCTGTGTTTGATCCCCAGGGCCACATAAAACTTGTTATGGTGGTGTTCGCCAATCCTCCTAGCTTTTAAGAGGAGACACGAAGATCAGGAGTTCAAGGTCAGCTATTTAGAGAGCTTGAGGGTACCCTGAGATCCATGAGACCCTGCCCAGGTCAGGGTGGGGTGGGGAGACAAAGTCTTGTCTCTTGTTAGGTAACTGACAGCAATAATTGTTTCCTATTTGCTTCATAGTGCTTTCCTTGAACTGTAGCCAGTAGCCATCAACCTCTCTCTCGGAGGGAGGGAGGGAGGGAGGGAGGGAGGGAGTCTATGTTCAGTACACTGGGTTTGGGGGTGGTAGGAGAGAGGCACATCCATCCAGCCATGTGGATCCAGTCTGCTTGCTCTCCTCCTTGTACCTGACGTAATGCCTCAGCCCAGGGCCATTCCCACATCTCAAGTAGCTACTAGGGTGCTCGAGAAGTCTCCAAAAGACCACCAATCACAACACAATCAGCAAGAGTGTTTATTATACCACATGCATGTGGGTCACTCACCTATACAAAATGGTGATGACCTTGAGAGAGACAGCTAAGAGGAGTTCCTAGGGCCAGTTAGGTCATTTGATATGATTGGCTTATGCAAGTGGCAATCATACTAGTACGTTCTAATTGGTCAGGGCTAGTTTAGGGGCTGATTAGGGCTATTGGCTCCTTGGTGGTCTCTGATGGTTTCTCCACACGGGTACAACACAACCATGTTTGTTTTTATCGGGTGCTGGAGATCAACCCAGGGTCTTATGCATGCCACACAAACATGCTATCAACTTGGCTAAAGCCCAACCTCCATAGACAGCCATTTTTTAATTAATATTTTTTCTTTTGTTTTACATACCTACCTCAATTTCTCCTTCCTCCTCTCCTCCTGTTCCCTCCTCCTGACTCCCATCTATCCCCCTCCTCATCTACCCACTCCTCCTCCATCTCCACTCAGAAAGGAGCAGGCCTCCCAAGGGCTTGAACATGGCATAGCACATCAAGTTGAGGTAGGACCAAACTCCTCCGCCTGTATAAAGGCTGGGTAGGGTAATCCAGCATGGGGAACAGGTTCCCAAAAGTCAGTTAAGCACCAGGAACAGGTCCTGATCTCACTGCTAGGAGCCTTAGGAACAGACCAAGCTACACAACTTGACAGCCATTTTTAACAGTGTCTTAAGCCCCTATTCTTACTGAATTGTCGCTTTCTGTAGAGATTAAAACCTAATTCAGAAAGGCAAGCACACTCTTCTTTAAGAGTAAGTTGTGTCTAGTACCCAATAATGAAACTAAACTACTTGTAAATAGACTATTGCTATCCCAAACACAGATCTCAGGGCAGCCTTTTAGTTCAAGGGAAGTTTAGAACTTTTTGATGTTCTCTTTTTTAAATACCTTTGTGTGTATGATTGGTTGGGTGGGGTTTGGAGGTGGGGGTTGTTTGCTTTTGAGACAAGATCTTGCCCCCGCACTCAGGCTGACTTCAAACTCATGGTCCTCCAGTCCCAGCCTCCTGAGTGCTGGGATGATGAGCATGTTGCACCACACCCAACTTTAATACCTTTAACCTAGGCTGCCTGCTGTTTAGAGATGTGATGAAAGTCACTTGAGAAAAACCTGCCTACCTACCCAAAAGGAGGAAGAGGAGGAGCAGTGGGGAGGAGGGTGAGCAGCAGACAAACCTCTCCTGAAGCAAGAGCAGGGACCGCCCCCTTGAAACCTTCTTGCTGGATTTCACAGCATCGTCATCGTCGTCGTGTGCAAAGACCACATTCTTGAGCTTGTGGTCGTGTGGAAAGGTCAAGCACAGAGGGAGAGGGAAGATTCTTTCTGAACAAAGGGAGATTTGAGTGGACAAACAGGGAACGCTCCCCACAGAGGCATCTGAACTGGAGAAGGAGAGGCAGTCCAAGTGAGGGTGCTGGGAGCTGAACAGCACAAAGTAACAGAGACATTTCTGTAGGGACAATGACATGCTGGCACCTGCTCACAAAAGTCTGCCGATTGCAACTGCCACTTCTGACTGGTTCTCTGGGCTCCTGGAGTTGGGGTGCTCTGGCTGGCCAACCGCCCCTGGGGAACGTGGTTTAGGATGTGCCTGAGGTAAGCATGCTGTCACTGAATTCAGACAAGCACATCAGTCCTCCACAAAACCTCCCTTACAAAAGTAGCATCTTTAGCCTCTGTCATCATCAAACAAATATAGACATTTGGCTTTGCTCCGTCCCGGCCCCAATGATTTAGAAAACAACAGTTACCAGACTGTTGGCTGTCTCTGCCTCCGCTGTCTACTCTCCGTTTCTTCGAGAGAAATCTAAGCACCGTGTTTGGACACAACGCCGAGGAAGAAGCCCACATTTCCCCACCTTTCCTATTAGTTCCCAGTGGCCATGAAACTAGGTCCTGGTCAGTGACCAAGAAGGAGAAGTGTTGCTAGACAGCTTCCAGGGAAATGTCCTCAAAGGACCCTGCGCGTGTGCTCTTTGCCCGTTCCCACAAACATAGATATGGTGGCTGGTGCATTAACATCACATCATACTGTGAAGATGAAAGGCACAGAGAAAGAGGGCTGGGAAAAACTGCTTCTTAAGTCTTTACTGGAGCACAGCCCCATTCAGCTCCCGCCGTCTAAGCCTTCAGGCATCCACGAAAACGTCTTCCCAGATCCTTCACTTGCAGCTGGTGCTAACTCTACCCGATGGGAATGGAAAGTAATATACATTTTAGAATTTCTGTAAGCAACCCCAAAACTCACTCCCCGCCCCCCAGGCTAACAAATAAGCTCTTCCCTGCCCCCACCCCCACCCCAGAGTTGATCCCAACCCTGGACCTTGTGCATGCTATACCGTCAGGTACATCCAGCCCTTAGCCTTTTCTTTTTGTTGCAGGTCCTCTCAATTCTGCTCTGAAATACTGATGTGCAGTTTAAGGGAAATATCAGATCTTCCACCCAACTACCTGAATATCGACCTTGAAGAAATTGTATCAGCCTGAAAATCCAGCAAATAGTACCAGCATTAAGGCATCAGGCAAAGCAGAAAAGAGCTTGGGTGTGTGTTTATTTCTGAGTATCTTAGGACACCACAGTGACAAAAAGCCTGTGAAAGTGTAGGATAGGTCCCAGTCACGCAGCCCCGTCTGGGGTTCTCCCAATCTCTGCCTTCCTCGAAGATTAAATATGCAAGAGAGAGGCTAGAGAGACAGGGTAAGAGGCAAGAACCTACACGTGGCAATGAGATTAAAAAAGATGTAAGGAGCTGGAGATGTAGCTCAGTTGGCAGGGTACTTTCCCAGCATGCACCAAGCCCTGGGTTTGATCACTAGCACACACAAAATGTTTTTTTTGTTTTTTAAATGAACGTCTATCATCTGAGCACATAAGAGGTGAAAACAGGAAGATCAGAGGATCAGAACTTCAAGGTTATCTTCTTCTTCTTCTTTTTTTTTTTTTTTTTTTTTTTTTTTTTTTTTTTTGGTTTTTCAAGACAGGGTTTCTTTGTGCCTGTCCTGGAACTCACTCTGTAGTCCAGGATGGCCTCGAACTCACAGAGATCTGCCTGGCTCTGCCTCCCAAGTGCTGGGATTAAAGGCATGCACCACCACTGCCCGGCCAAGGTTTTCTTCTGCCACATAGCTACATAGTAAGTTTGAGGCCAACACAGACTACAAGACCCAATCCTAGAAGATAAAAATAAAGAGGGTTTCCGTGTGCTGTCGATATATCATGAGGAGATTTCTCCTCCTCCTCCTCCTCCTCCTCCTCCTCCTCCTCCTCCTCCTCCTCCTCCTCCTCCTCCTCCTCCTTTTTTCCCCAACACAGGATTTCCTGGCTGACCTGGAACTCTCTCTGTAGACCAAGCTGACCTTGAACTCTGTAATCCCCTGTGGTGGGCTGGGCTTTTTGGTGGTGCAGGTGCCTTTAAGTCCCTGTCACTGTAAGTAACTCCTTGCCCGTGCTCCTATGAGTGACTCCAACAAACTCACTAGCACACTAACCTGGACTTAGGCGGTACCATTCCTTTGGTCTGTTGTCTGTCTCTTAGATGGACGTGAGTAGACTAGGTGTTTGTTCTCGTTTTCCAGGAATCATGTCAAACACACATACACACACCACCACTACCACCACTACCACCGCCACCACCGCCGCCGCCGCCGCCGCCGCCGCCGCCGCCGCCGCCGCCGCCGCCGCCGCCGCCGCCGCCGCCGCCGCCGCCACCACCAAGTTGCCTGCTTTTTTGAAAGTCATTCATTTGAAGAAGAGCGTAGAGGCACACACCTGCCATGTCAGGATGGGGAAGTGTGGACCTGGAGGCACAGAAGCTCAAGGTCATCCTTGACTACAGAGTTAGAGGGCAAAACAACAGCAAACACACAAAAAGAAGGCTGGAGAGGTAACTCAGTATGTGCAAGCTCTAGGTTTGATCCTCAGCACTGGTTGTAAGTGGATCTGCAGTCTTACTTGAGAGAGCCAGGTAAATATCATGACGGGCCCCTAATAACTCAGTTAAGAACTAGGCCTCAGTTCCTGCACCTATTAGGCCTGGGTCAAACCTCTCCCCCACCCACAGGTAATAATAAAATAAGGACAAAACCTGGGACTTGTCCAGGCCTGTCCCCAAATGGAAAAGCTATAGCCCTAATCAACCCCTTACCAGCTCTGGCCAATTGGAATGTACTAATATGATTGCCACTTGCTTAAGCCAATCTTATCAAATGACCTAGCCGCCCTAGGAACTCCCCCTTAGCTGTGCTTAAAAGAAGCGCGCGCTTCCCTCTCAAAGTCCTTGCCATTTTGTACAGGTGAGTGACCCCACATGCACGTGGTATAATAAATGTTTTGGGACTTCTCACGGACCCTAACATTACTCTTGATCTTAGTCAAAAATGCCTAGAACCAATCGAATCCAGATTCGTGTGGAAAGAAAGAGAAAGCTGGAAAGTGGTCGTCTTAACCGGGACCGTGACAGCCGTCTACGGAAGGAACCACAAATGGCCACCACTAGCTTGAACGCTCACGTTGGCCTTGAGGCCATAGCAATGTAAGCATGTGCTCAGCTGAACGCTTACCATATGGACATAGTCTAGAAAATGGATCAACCAAAAGCACCTGAGAAACTGACCTATGTTGTGGAAGATTGGTTGAACCAGGCAAAGCTGTGTTACATTTGTCCATGCTGCATTTTGTTAACTATGTAAAGATGTGTTGCGTTTAACCCGGGCTCAGAGAGGCGGGGTTAGCAACTGGTTGACCGGAAGTAGCCGGGAGGAGCTTAGTGTGGTTTTTTTGTTAGTTGGGAAGGTGTGGAAGGGCGTGGCTTCCAGAAAGCCCGCAAAGAGAGAAAGGTAGCCGTTGCCATTCTAATTCTCTGATCTCGCAGGTTCTCGCTCCAGCCTTTGAATCTTGAGCTGTATTAGAACGGTCGAGATTCAGTGAGAACTACCTTGAACAGCAGCAACAGAGCCGCTGTCTGGAGGAACAGAATTCCTCTTAGTGGCTGGGCTGCTAGTAGTTTTAAGGGCAGCCACTGTGACAGAGGTAAAATAACCTGCTCTGGGGTAGGAGTGGTGGGGGGTGAGAGTCAAGGTGGACGTTTAGAACTTGGAAGACTTGCTGTCTCCATCCCCCATTCCCATTTGGAGTTTCTGTCATTATTTCCCTTTTTGCTAGAACTTGGTATTCGTACACTTCTTTAAGCGCGAAGAGATGGCTGCTTCTTTTATCTCTTTGCTGGTGCCTGGGTGATCCCTTGCTAAATATATTTCACCGTTTTATTTCCTTCAGGCTGAAGCCCCGGCTCCATTATGTTGGCTCCTCCACACCCAACCCCAAGCTGCACATTTCAGAGAAATCACTGTAATTATTTATTCTCTTGAAAAGGAGCAGGAGGTATGCGTGTCGAACTAATGTGCACCTTTAACCCACTCGAATGACACTTTGGAGAATGGTTGCTGAGAACCCCTAACTTTGGCTTCATATTTCCAGTTTCTCCCAGTTGTGGGAGATAATTGAGGTTCGTGGAATTCGTTGGGAAACTTTTATTTATTTTTCAGGGAGTCCCACCCCTAGCTATATAATTTTAAAGATTTATATTGAATTTCAACTGTCAATTCTGAGGACTGGTTAATTTTTCAAGGTTCTCGAAAATGAACAGAAAAGGAGAGTTTTGAATTCCTAGAACTTTCTGAGATCCGGTTATGGAAGTTTTTATTACATTGCTTTGATTTCTTTTTTAGAAGGCTTATTTTTTTTCCTGTTTAGCAATTTCCTTAATCATAACTACAAACACTAATCCTCTTCCTTTCCCTTTACTAAAAAAGAAAAGAGTGTGTGTGTGTGTGTGTGTGTGTGTGTGTGTGTGTGTGTGTGTGTGCTAAAACGTGTTCCCTAGTCTAGTAGGAGGCAGAAAGAAAAGGTTTCTGAATTTTCCCCAGTCAGGTAGATGGATTAAAAAAAAAATGGGTCACATAAGGAGCTTGAGCTGACTTTGTAGACAGAGTGGGCAGAAACCCAAGCGCTGTTTTCATTCAGGGAGTGCGGCAGCCTGGGTGGTGAGGTGGAACACAGCCCTCATTTCCTCCACACTTGCCAAATCGAGCTTCAGAGTAACATTTGTTTCTCTGTTGCAGAAATGTCTTGTTCCATTGTTGGGGAACACCTCACAGGCCCTTGGGGGAAAGTCTTGGCTGGTCAGCATAGTTCATGCTAATCTTCTCTGCTGCTGCGCTCTTAATTATAACTGCTTTCCAAATTCGATTTTTGCTCTACTATTTGCTCTCTATGTAAGAAAAGTTTGGTGGAATGTACTAGGGTCTAACTCACTTTTTTTTTTGACTCTTATTTTTATATTTGTGTGTGCGTATGCTTGGGTGCTTGCAGAGACCAGAAGATACCTTGGAACTGCACATATAGGTGGTTGTGAGCTGTCACATGGGGGTGCTGTGAACTGAACTCAGGTCCTTTGAAGAGCAGCAAAGGTTCTTAACCACTGAGCCATCTCTCCAGCCCGTTAAATTATTGTCTTATAATCAGTTTTCAGATGACCAAAACTAATTATAAACAAAAGACAAGAAAATAATTTTCAAAATTCCAATTCTCTGAAAGGTGGTTTTCCAATGCTAATTTCTAGAATAATCTGTTTCATTGATGTTTGGTTGTAGCCTCAGTCTCTCCTCTGCACAGTCTGGAGAGCCACACCTCCCCCCAAACCTTCCAGGCTCAGAAAGTCTTTGAACAAAGGAAAGGCGCCAAAAATCCCAGTTCTGCATTCTTAGCAGCCGTTGCAGCTTCCTCTGCTGAAGTCACCAGCTACTTAAGTTCTCACCCAAGTGCTCAGTTTTTGATCATACTTGGGCACAAACCCAGCTTGTGGCAGACACATCATCACCCTTTACCTACAACCTATAAAATCTCCCTGCTTTAGTTTGGGGGGCACAACTTCTCTGGCCTCCATCTCTGGGACTGGAGAATCCACCCAGGGGTTACTTTGCTCAATATACCTGTTGTTAATTCTTTCTCAGTTCTGCTTGATCTGGCTTACTGCATCATCAGAGAAACTTATGGGTGTGTGTGTGTGTGTGTGTGTGTGTGTGTGTGTGTGTGTGTGTGAAAACTTATTAATCAAATGTATGTGAATTTTCAAACTTTTCTAATATGAAGTTTAATAAGAATGTTAAACTTGTTTATGTATATAAGTTCAAATTTTCAAAATTTTGCCATTTCTTTCTCCTCTTCCTCCTTTCCTTTTTCTGTGTTTGTTGTTGTTTGTTTGTTTTTTGTTTTTTGTCTTTTGGAGACAGGATCTCATGTAGCCCAGGTTGGCCTGGATCTCCCTATGTACCTGAGGCCAGCCTTGAATTTTTGATCTTCCAGTTTCTACCTCTCAGATGCTAGCTAGGGTTACAGGCTTGTACCACCACACCTAGCTCAATTCAATGCTTTAGAAAATATACAAGATTGTTTTAACTAAATTCTACTTTCGTTTTAGATAATTTTTAAATTGAAAATGAACATTTAAAGTTAACTGAACTAGAAAACATTCCTGTAACAGCTAATACATGTATTCGTTGGGCTGGAGAGATGGCTCGGTGGTTAGCTCAGTGGTCAAGGTCACATACTGCTCTTCCAAAGCACCCAAGCCAGGAAGCCTACAACTACCTGTGACTCCAGATCCAAGAGATTTGATGTCTCTAGGCATCTGCATTTATACATACACACACACACACACACACACACACACACACAAACACACATGATTAAAAATAAAACCAACCTCGGTCCGCAGAGATGGCTCAGGGGCTGGGAGAACTTACCAATTTTACAGAGGACTCAAGGTTTGACTTGTGGGAGCCACAGACAGGGTGGGTGAGAAACATCCATAACTCCAGTTCCAGGAGATCCAATGCCCTCTTCTGACCAGGCATATACACAGTGCACACACATGCATGCAGACAGACCATTCACACGCATAAAATAAATACCAAACAAATAAAATACTTTTGCAATATTTTCATTCGTTTTTTTTTTTTTTTGAGTTTTTCAACACCCTCACCTCCCCAACTCCTCTCATTCCCACTCTCCCATCCCTGCCCTTCCCACTTCGAGATTCCTTCTTTTTCTTTCCTTCACTGTCCAGTCCAGTTGGTGTTGCCCAGCAGCTAGTGTGGAAGGTGGGGTCTGCCTACCAGGGCTCACATCATTAAAGAAAACTGACCTCCCCTCTCTCAGCAGCTATCAAACGCCAGCTGCTCCTCAGACAGCAGGGAGACTCATGCCCATCTTCCTTCCTCGGTGCTGGGATTTTGTCTGGCTGGTGCTTGCACAGGTCAAAATACATCTTTCAAGCAATAAATATATGCATCCGTTAAATTAAAAAGCAAAAACAACAACAACAAAAACCAACCAGTCTCCTGCTCCCGAGTGCTGGGATTACAGATGTGCACCACCAAGCTGGGTTTTCACACTTCAACATTTAAAAAAGAAACTTTCTAGGTGATTATAACTTGCAACTGTTGAACAATATTAAAAAAAAAATGATGCCAGGCGGTGGTGGCGCACGCCTTTAATCCCAGCATGCGGGAGGCAGAGGCAGGTGGATCTCTGTGAGTCTGAGACCAGCCTGGTCTACTGAGCAAGTTCTAGGACAGCCAAGGCTACACAGAAAAACCCTGTCTTGGGGAAAAGAGGCATTTGGCTCAGGTTCTGAGGGCGGATGATTTTAAAAGTCTTAGACTTTCCCCCAGAGATAGAGATGTCTTCATTGTTTGTGATGGGCCTTTGAACTTCATCTGAGTGCATGCTGAGTGTGCTGGGAAGCCTGACCAGAGGATTAGAGGTATCTTGAGCTATAGAGATGCTGATTCAATGACCCAACATCCAGGGTGAGGAGGGGGCTGGTGACTGAGTTCAGTCATAAGACAATGGGTCAATCAGTCATGTCCGTGTAGTGAAAGTCCATGGAAAACTCTGGACACTGCCACTTGAGGCATGGACTGCGAGGTTTTCCCAGTCGGGGTGTATACTGCCATGCTGACATTTGTAAGGAGGGAGAACTTTCTCCATAGTGAAGATTACTAACTTCACTTTGCTGTGACAAAATAGCTGAGAAAATTAGCACATGGAGGGAAACCTTGATTGTGGTCCATGATTCCAGAGTTTTCAGCCCATGTGTAGCTGGCCTATCTGGCAGGAATAAATATATTCTCAAGAGACACTTGTACTCCTGTCTTTGGCTATCAGACTATTGAAAGAATGGACCAGAAGAAATTAGGCTTTCCCTTGGGACCCTGCTGGGAGAGGAAGCACCTGGGTGTCCAGAGAAGGAACATGTGTCCTGGAGAAAGTTGCAACTTCTCAGGTGACCTTGCAGGAGAGACTTGGAGCGGAGACACTGGTGGGCAAGTGACCACACTTAGTCAGACTGTTCAGTAACACAGAGCTCTTTCTTTCTATTTAAAACTTACCCTTAGCTGGGTGAGGTGGTGGTGCATGCCTTTAACCCTAGCATTTAGGAGGCAGAGGTGGTGGATCTCTGTGAGTTTGAGGTCAGTTTGGTCTATATAGCGAGTTCCAGACCAGTCAGAGCTACATAGTAAGACTGTCTCAAAATAAAATAAACCCTACTCTCAAGTCAGGATCTCAGAAGAGGGACTTGGGGGAGGTGTTAGATCTTCCTAATATGGCCACATTAAAAAAATATCCTTTTCCTGCTTTTTGCTATTAATTTGTTTTTTGTTTGTTTGTTGGTTTTTTAAATTGGCTTATTGAAGACTGGTGGCCAAACCAGGCTTCCTGGGGCACAGGATATGATATTTAAGTCCAGTAATTTATTGTTTCATCTTGTTGCTTGGGATCAGACAGAACATCATGGGGTAGATAGCATTGGCAGAAGAAACGATTCACCTCGTAGCAGCTGGGAAGCAAAGAGAGAAGGGAACAGAGTTGGAAATTTCCTTCATTGGCATGCCCCCAATGACCTAACTTCCTCCCACTAGGCCCCACCCCCTACAGTTTCTATCCCTCCCCAACATCACCATAAACTAGAGATCCAATTTTTAGCCTCTGGACCTTTGGGGGACATTGAAGACCCAAACTATAGCAGGAATCTTTCTAGACATCACATTATATGCCTCTCTAGCTGGCCAGTGCCCATTAGTGTCCCTTACTGTTGGGAAATATTATTTTAAGGTGTGTTACTTTTGTTTATGTTGCCTCTGTTAACCCTGTGAAGCTGTGATACTTTGCCTGTCTAAAACACCTGATGGTCTAATAAAGAACTGAATGGCCAATAGGGAGGCAGGAGAAAGGATAGGAGGGGCTGGCAGGCAGAAAGAATTAACAGAAGGAGAAATCTGGGAGAGGGAAAGGAAGGAGCCGGAGGAGGAGGAGGACACCAGGGGCCAGCCACCCAGCCACATAGCCAGCCACGGATGGAGTAAGAGTGAAAGTAAGATACACAGCAGTAAGAGAGGGGAAAGCCCAGAGGCAAAATGTAGATGGGATAATTTAAAGTTAAGAAAACCTGGCTAGAAAAAAGCCAAGCTAAGGTCAGACATTTATAATTAAGTATAAGCCACTGTGATTTAATTGGGAGCTGGGTGGCAGGCCCCTAAAAGAGAAAACAAACAACACTTTATGGTAACACTGAAATTACAAATACAACACTTCCATGAATCTTGCAAGACATTCGGGCAAATTCTTGAGCTTCATAAAAGTAGCTAGAGTCCCCAAATTTGTAGCCAGATGGTCAGGAGTGCAGGTGGCCTGGAGATTCTTCAACTTGTAGCTGGCATCTGAAGTGAGAACTGTGTTGTTGGGACTGTTCCTTAAACCTGTGGAGTCTGAAGTCCCCTGCAGGTGGCTAGCGTCAGAGCTGAATTGCAATGTCGCAGCCACCAAGTGTGAGAACCAGTATTCTGGAATCAAGTGGTTGAGAACAACAGGAGAGTGCCTATGCCGGATACTTTTATGTCAACTTGACACAGGCTAAAGTCATCTGAGAGCAGGGAGTCTCAATTTAAAAAAAAAAGTCTCCATATGATCAGGCTGCAGGCAAGCCTGTAGGGCATTTTCTTAATTAACAATTGATGGGGGAGGGCCCAGCCCATTGTGGGTGGGGCCATCTCTGGGTAGGTGGTCCTGGATTCTATAAGAAAGCAGGCTGAGTAAGCCATGAGGAGCAAGCCAGTAAGCAGCACCCTCCATGGCCTCTGGATCAGTTCCTGCCTCCAGGTCCTTGCCCTATTGGAGTTCGTTCCTCTCTGGACTTCCTGTGATGATGAACAGTGCTGTGGAACTGTAAGCCAAATAAACCTTCCCTTCCCAAGTTGCTTTGGTCATGGTCTTTGGTCATAGCAGTGATAACACTTACCAGCACAATGCCAGAATCAATAGTTCCATCAAAGTCAGGGCAGGGATCTTATCAGTATCCACCTAGAGTTAAGAAAGGAGATGGGGAGCAGGCAGAAATGAAGCCTGGGCCTTGGTATCCAAATACTGTCTGAGAACAAGAAGACAAAAGATCAGTATATATTGTGGGACAGTATTGATCATGTTTAAATAAATATGCTCCACTGTAGGCTCGGGTAGAGAGCCACCAGCCAACGTCATCACCAAATCACTAGAAGGAAGTCTCCTGGTAACTAGCCAGAGTGGAATGGAGTCAGTTGGTACTACAATTATCATTGCTGTATCTGGATGGATCTAAGGCCAAAAATTTTGGACAAAAGGTAAAGAACTTAAATTCCCCCCGTGGATCACTTCTTAAATAAAATATGCTAGACTTGCAATAATCGAAATAGGTTTCGGTACTTTAGATTTCTTGATAATGAAATATGAATGAGAAACACTTTTCAACACTAGATTGTCCACAAAAGAGTAAGCAGACTGGCTGGCTTCCAAGTAGTCTCCCAAGTTGATGCTGTTCAACTCCCTCAGTCCACTGTCTTTTCTAGTTTCCAGGTACATAAAGACCAACTTACTACTGTTTTAGTAGTAATTCAGCTTAAGTAAACCTTAGGGCTCTGTAGTATACAAACCAGAGTGTGTGTTTATTTAAATGTAGTATTCTGGGACTGAAGAGATGGCACAGTGATTGATAGCACTTGTTGCTCCTGAAGAGGACCTGGGTTCAGTGCCCAGCACTCACATGGTGGCTCATGACCATCTGTGACTCTAGTTTCTGATGCTCCAGTGCCTTCTTCCCACCTCTGTGGACACCAGTCATGCCCATAATACACATACATCCACGAAGGCAAAACAGTTATAAACACAAAATAAAAATTTTAAAAATCTAATACATTTACACACACACACACACACACCACTCACATTGGATTGTAGTATAGTATAGTAGTATAGTGGATGATTCATTGGTTAAAAGTGTTTGCTGCTCGACCATGAAGACCAGAGTTCGGGGTCCAAGCATCCACAAAACAAGCTTATAACTCCAACTCTGAGAAGGGAGGAGTGAGGGGGAATCCATGAGACTTGTTGACTTCGAGACTAGCTAAGAAAATATGAACCCAAGATTGAGGGAGGGACCCTGTCTGAAAGGAATAGTGGGGGAATGATAGAGGAGGTCACCCAACATCCTCTTCTGGCCTCCACATATAGGGCACACACACATGCATATACACTCCTACAGACGTGTACAAAGGTCTATGCTTGACATTCGGAGAATAATTTTTTTTTTTTTTCTGAAGACAATGTCTCATGTAGCCTGGGCGCCTTTGAACTTGCTGTGTATTCAGGATGGCCTTGAATTTCTGACCCTCCTGTCTCTAAGTCCTAAGTGCTGGGATTAAAGGCATGCACCATCACTACCAGTTTATGCCCAGACCCTATATCTTTACCTATTGATCTCTGTTTTAATGAAGACAAATCAGATCATAGACAGAGATTTTGTTGCATAACTCCTGCTTAGCACCTGATACTATTGTTTTGTTTATGTTTGCATTTGGTCATTAATCTGTGGTTTTTACTTATAATAGTGATTTAAGGTTTCACTTGAAAGTAAGCTTACTTAGAAATAAGGAAAACTATCAGGACAGTGGTGGTGGTGGTGGTGGTGGCGGCGGCGGCGGCGGCGGCAGCAGCGGCGGCGGCGGCGGCGCACTCCTTTAATCCCAGAATTTGGGAGGCAGCGGCAGGTGGATCTCTGAGTTTGAGGCCAGTTTGGTCTGCAAAGAGAGTTTCAGGACAATCAGGGCTGTTACACAGAGAAACCCTGTCTCAAAAGAAAAAGAAAGAGAGAAAGAAAGAAGGAAAGAGAGAAAGAAAGAAGAAAAACTGATGCAAATAAATATTGTTAAAAAGACCAGTACAACTTGTATCTTTATCATACAGCAAAAAACTTGAAGATTATATTCAAATAACTGCATGAGTTGATGTAGATGTGGCTCAGTGATAGATCTCTTCCCTAGCATTCATCAGGCCATGTCTTCATTCTCTATCACTGAAAGAAAAAGAAAAGTGGAAGAAATTAGATGGAATATTTAATGACTCAGGGGTGGAAGGTTTGTGAGCATGCCTGAGGACCTGTGTTCCAGCATGGCAAAGAGAGAACACACACACACACACACACACACACACACACACACACACACATACACACACACACACACACACACACAAAACAAAACAAACAAAAACTGTTAATTGAGTCGTTTGGATCCATTCTACCTCTGATGAGTCATTTAAAACCCTTCTGAGACACAGAAAATGTAGTATCAATGCAGGTCATCACATTTTCAGACAGACTAAACTGTTAAAAATGTCAACATCTTGCCTTAAAATCTGTTTCCAGAACCTTCCTATCATGGATTCTAGTTTATCTCCATGGGACCAGACAAAACACATGTCATCATTCTCGAAAAGTTTCCTTGCTGTTTGAAGAGATTTCTCCTTTAGGAAGGACCCTTTAATGAATGTCCTACCTCTCTGGGCTCAAGTGCCCCCAGGACTGTTCTTCAAGCTGAATCCCTTTAAGGCTCCTCTTCATTACAATCCTGCCTATGCTCACCACTCCAGACTTTCCTGTTTTGTTAGAGCCCCTCATAAACTATGTGAATTAGTTGAAGTCCAGGCTAAGTTTAGCCTGGCCAGTTAAAAACTTCAGCAGGAGATCCAGTTAAGACATGGTTTGATACTGAGTTTCACAGAGATCCCAGGCCTCAGGGGTTGCTGTCTCTCTCATTCCCCAACTCCATTTTCTTGCAAGAAGGGTTTGTATCCCAGGCAGGCTTTTCCCTCAGGACAGCAAGACAATGGGAGAAGTCTAGTCTTATACCACACACTTCAGGCTAGCAGAAAACGGAGGGAACCCTTCAAAAAATCCTAGAAAAAGTGTCTGTCACCAAAGGAGGGTGACCTGCCAACTGGCCAAGAGCCAAGAGTAAAGTCCCAGAAGGACAAAGACTTGAGTAGGAAGAGCTGGTGTCCAGAAGGAACGTGGGTTGGAAAATGTCACGTGGTAATGTCCAGACATGATCTTAGTACCTCAGTTGAGCTGTGACCAGGGACACAGATGTACAGTCACCTTCTTTGTTATGACCTTCATTACCAAACATGGAATGGAGGGAGAGAGGGAAGGAAGGAGGGAGGGAGCGCTCTCCATTCTGAAGCTGTTACTTCCTAGACTTCCCTCTGCTGGGAGCTGATGTATGGTGGAGATGTAGAGAGACTTACACCCACATAAAACATTGTTCTTCAATTTTCAGACCATAGCACATAATGAGGAAGGGGAAGAGGAGGAGGAAGGGGGGAAGAGGAGGAGGAGGAGGAGGAGGAGGAGGAAGAGGAAGAGGAGGAGGAGGAGAAGGAGGAGGAATTTTGTGCTAGTATTAGGTACCCTGACAGAAAGCACGGCCCGAGATGGAAGTTGGCAGCAAGACAGGAGAAAAGAGGTAACTATAATTCAAAATGCAGAGCAGACGTGTCAAAAGAAATGAACAAAGTTCCCAATTTCAAACCTAATATAGAACCACAGCAATCAAGACGGTGCGGAATTGATACGAGAAGACATATAAATCAATGGGAAAACATCGAGAGCCCAGAAATAAACAGTATATTTACGGCCAATTGATTTTTGAAAAAGGGGCCAAGGTAATTCAATGTGAATTGCCTTTGCAGCAAATGGTGCTAGAGCAATTAGATACCCACATGTAGAAATAGGACTTTGCATCCTCCCCTCATCCCACACACAGAAATTAAGACAAAGGACAGAGGAGGACATAAAACATGACCCATGAAGGAGTAAATTAGACCCCAGTGAAATTGCTTGTCATGGGCTAGGTATGTAGATCAGTGGGCAGAGTCTTTGCCTCAAATGAAAAAAAAAATCTCTGGATTTGATTCCCCACTGTATCATAAACTATGTACAGTAATGCATGCCCATAATCTCGTACTGGAGAGGTGGAGGCAGGAGGATCAGAAGTTCAAGGTTAGCCTCAGCTACATATTTGATTTATCTCAAAAAAACAGTAGCAGTGACAAAAAAAAAATACCTTTAGAACTTCAAGAGACAACCACAGAGGTGGGAAAAAAAAAAACACAACCCACCACCAAGCCACAGGGTAGGGGAAAATATTTGAAAAGCATGTACCTAAACAACTAAAGCATAGGTAGAGAATTTCAAACGAGGTAGAAGACAATTCAGTTTTAGAAATGGGCAAAAGGATGTGAAGATGAGCAATATCTCCTCTTATTAGGAAACGGAAAATTAAAACCGTAATGTGACACTTCTTTAGAACTACTAGGATGATGATGATGATAACACCATGACGACGATGATGATGATGATGATGATGATGATGATGATGATGATGGTGATGATGATGATGATGATGTCAGACAATGGTGCCAGAGACATGGTTCAATGGTTAAGAACAATGGCTGCTTTTCCTGAGGACCAGGATTTGATTCCCAGCACCTCGTGGCAGCTCACAATAGTTTGCAACTGTAGTCCCAGGGGGTTTGACATCCTCTTCCGGCCTCTGTGGTGCCTACAAACACACGCAGGCAAAATACCCACACACAAAAAAATAAGAACAATTTTTTTGAAAAACAATTTTTTAGAAGTCAGACATTGGCAATGGTGTGAAGATAATGCCATCTTTATACATTGGTAGTGACAATTTAAATGATGCAGTTGATTATAAAGAGTCTGATAGTTTCTTTAGAACTTAAACAAAAATCCACCTTAGAGTAAAGCAATTTCACTTCCAGATATCTACAGAGAGGAAATTGCAACCTTCGCTCACACACAAATATTTATTTACATCATTGTTCACAATCATCAAGAAGTTGTAATTGTCTACTCTTATATTACATGTCAAATGAATGGGCAACATGGGATATATTCATATAGTAGAAGAGTATCCTGCAAAAAAGGAGGAGTAACAAATTACTAATATGTGAGCCTCATCCATGAGACATGCTGGGAGAAAGAAGCCTGTCACAAAAAACCCAAATATTGTATGATTAAATTTAAATGAAATGTCTGAAAGAGGCCAATCCACGTAGATGGAAAGTGGATCAGTGGCTGCCTGGGGCTGCAGGCAGGAGAAAGTACGAAGGATCAATTTGTATTGATGGAAATGTCCTAAAACTAGACTGTGGACATGTTTACACAGCTCTGTATATTTAGTAACAACCACTAAATTGCATACTTAAAATGAATGGATCTTACAGTCTGTAAACTCACCCACCCCCTTTACAAGGAATATTTATCCCACAGCCACCCAGAGACAAACATTGCCTGGTTTACAGTCCTTAGTTCTATCAGCTGAGTTGAAGAACACACCTAGAGGCTAACTTTGTAAGTAAAAAAAAAAAAAAAAAAAAAAAAAAAATGCAGTTATAATCCATCCAACTACATGGTGCAATTATCAATGGTTTTTGTACCTTTCCCCCCACATTTTAAAATTAGCAATAATTGGATTTGGTGGCACGGACCTGTAATCCTAGTTACTGAGGGGGCAGAAGAATTGTTATTTCAAGACTTACATTGGCTATAGAATGAGTTCAAAGCCATCTTGACAACCTTCACACACACATACACACACACACACACACACACACACACACACACACACACACACACACACACAATAAAAATAGAACTAATGATAAAATAGTAGTTGGGGGGGGGTGGGATGTGTGTACCTTTAAACCAGCACTTTGGAGGCAGAGGCAGGTGGATCTCTGAGTTCGAAGCCAGCCTGTTCTACAGAGTGAATTCTAGAACAGTCAGGACTGCACAGAGAAAGCCTGTCTCAGAAAACAAAATAAAACAAAATTTTCAGTGGTGCAACACTTGCTTAGCATGTGAAAGGCCAAAATTAATAAATGTACTTTTTAGTCTGAAGAAAACAAAACTCATACTTTCCTAAATTCCCTCTGGGAGCTGGTGGTTAGCTTAGTATGTAAGGTGCTTGACTAAGTGTGTGTGAAGCTCTGGGTTTGAGCCCCAACTTACATCAGCTAAATATGATGGTACATACAACAAATCTAGCACTCCAGGTGTGGAAACAGGAAGACTGGGTATATAGGGGCATCCTTGGCTACATAGGAAATTTGAGACCAGCCTGGGTTACATGAAACTGCCTCAAGATGGAAAATAGTTGAAGATATAACAGCATTAAATGGACCTTATTTTATAAGAAAGTGTCAGAAGGATTGCAATTGACTCAAAAGGAAAATTATCCTTTTTGTTGTTGTTGTTGTTGTTAAATTGTTGTGTTTGTTGGTGATATTGTAGATAGAGAAAAGGCCTCTCTGTGGAGCTCTGGCTGTCCTGGAACTTGCTGTGTAAACTAGGCTGTCCTTGAATTCACAGAGATCTGTCTTCTTCTGCCTCCTGACCACTGAGATGAAAGGCATGTACCACCATGCCTAGTTGATAGTGTTTGTCATTTAAAAATTACATTTACTTGTTTAGGAGGTAAGTGTCTCATGACAGAAGTGTATAGGTCAGAAGACAACTTGCTGGGGGGCGGGGAGCAGAGTTCTCTTTCACCATGTGGGTCATGGGGATCGAACTCTGGTCATCAGGCTTGGTTGCCAGCACCTTTACAGAATGAGCTGTCTTGCTGATCCTCCCAGTCAATTTTTAAAGCATTACGCCATGCCTATGCACAGCTACAACCTTGTATTCACACATATGAGAGGCCTGCAAACAGTTCCTTTTAGCCCTTTCATAACTTACCCATGGAGAATGGCACACAGTGGGTAAATTAAGGCACTTATTCACCAGTGGCCCTACTGGCCAAGAGGAGCTGTTTCCAGCCCAGGCAAAGGGGATGAATATATCAGAATGTCAGAGACTCGCAATTAACATCCATTAAGAGTCCTCTCTGTGAATCAACTACAATTGCTTTAAGTTTCTAGAAACCAAGCATTCAGCTTGAGATAGTAACTTTTCAAAGATAGTCCTAAGAGTTCATAGACTGACTTAAGCATCATCTGTACCTTCTAGAAACTTCTCTTTTGGGGTACTTGGCATCTGTACATACGACAAACAAACAGCCCTGAGATGGAGTTGCCATGTTACAGTGGATGCCCTGACGGCCAAGTGAAACCCAAGATGTCTTTCATTCTCCCCTCAACCCATTTGCTGAAAAGCGTGACTCAGAAAAAGTGGGGGTGTGTGCTCCTTCGCGCATGCCATGCGCTTACTGAAGCCATATTCACAATCCTTCTAAGCTAACCGGTATAAATACTCTTTCATTCTGAAAACAAATGGTTCATTCTAAACCAAAATTGTCTTCTAAGAGCAGCGGCCCAGCCCTTTAGTCGGAAGACCCTGGATGTTACTGCTCCTCTCCAGGGCTAACAAACATTTGATGTCAGTGAGTCCCTGACTCATTGAGAAACATTAGGCTTACCCCCTCTGCTCCTCTCCTGTGCTGTCTTTATCCTAAAGACTTTCCCACAAGCCACTGGAGTATTTTTTCTGAATGGACAGATTATTCCTCGGAGCTTGTGTGTGTATTTTCCAACACCATCTTTTTTTTTTTTCTAATTGTAGAGATTTAAGCCCCTGCAGTGGGACTTTTGAGTTCCTTTCTTGGGTGGAGATAAGTGTTGGCTTCAGGTTAGACTGTCCCAGAATAACCACCATTTAAAACCCCCCCTGTGTTGACATCTTTCAGGGCCTTACTTGACTGAGGCTGTGCTCTAGCTACAGAGACCAAGTAGAGTAGGGGGATGCATGCCCCAGATTCTTTTCAAGGATTCCCATTACTTCAAATCACTGTTAACCCTTCAAATCATTGGAGAGATGGCCCAGCAGCAGAGTGCTTACTGCTCTTCCAGAGGACCTGAGTTCAGTACCTAGCACACATTCTCTCTCTCTCTCTCTCTCTCTCTCTCTCTCTCTCTCTCTCTCTCTCTCTGACACACACACACACACACACACACTTTGGTGGCTTGAGTAAGAGTGATTCTTCTAGGCTCATGTATTTGAATGCTTGGTCCCCAGGTAGTGGAACTCTTTGGGAAAGTGTCTTAGTTAGGGTTTCTATTGCTGTGAAGAGACGCCATGACCACAGCAACTGTATAAAGGAATAAAGGAAAACAATTAGTTGGGGCTGGCTTATAGTTCAAAGGTTTAGTCCATTATCTTCACAGCAGCATGCAGGCAGACATGGTGCTGGAGAGGCAGCTGAGAGTTCTACATCTGGATCTTCAGGCAGCAGGAAAAGAAAGTGCTACACTGGGCCTGGCTTGAGCATCTGAGACCTCAAAGCCCACCCCCAGTGACACACTTCCTCCTACAAGGCCACACTTCTTGATAGTGCCACTCCCTGTGAGCCTATGGGGCCTTTTCATTCAAACCACCATAGAAGGATTAGAAAGTGTGGCCTTGTTGGAGGAGGTGTGTCACCAGGGCAGGCTTTGAAGTTTCAAAAGCCCGCGCCACTTCCAGTTAGCTCTCTGTGTTCATGCTTGTGAATCAGATGTAAACGCTCAGCTACTGCTCTGGGTTCGAACTCCCTGACTTGATGTTTATGGACTCAAACCCTCTAGAACTGCAAGCCCCAAATGAACTGCTTGCTTTTATGAGTTGCCTTGGTCATGTTTTTTTGTCACAACAGTAGAACTAAGGCACATAGAAATTTTTAAAAAATGAATAAATGAATTTCCAGGTGGTGGTGGTGTACACCTTTAATCCCAGCACTTAGGAGAGGCCGAGGCAGGAGGATCTCTGTGAGTTCAAGACCAGCCTGGTTTACAGAGCAAGTTCCATGACAGCCAGGACTGTAACACAGAGAAACCCTGTCTTGAAAAACCAAAAATAAAAAATAAATAAAACTTAAAAAAAAAGTCTTTTAAAAAAGGGAAGCTTAAATCTCTACTCAAACCTTTTAGAAGCATGGCAGTGGGCAGAATCTGAGGACATGATGATCAGGAGCAAAACCTGGTCACAAGAACTAAAATGAAAACAAGCCCTTCCACTCCAGCCAACTCATTTAATCATCAAGGCAGGTATTAAAACTATGATTTCATTTTGTAAATATTTTGAAGATTTTTGGGGGGGTGTGGGTGGGCCTTACAATTTCCTCAAATAGTTTGGAGCCGACAGAGAAAAGACTAGGGACTTCAAAGCTTTGTTTAACATCAACAGCACAGAAAGATTTTTGTTAGGAAAACCATTTGGGGCAATCTACAGGAAAGGTTCGGCTTGTCAGAGAATGAGAAAAAGAACAATTTAGGAGTCTTCTGAAAGCCAGCCTCAACAATAACGTCAAGAGCATCAAGACAACAGAAAAAGAGGCTTATACCTGCTTTAAAATACCAGAGAGAGGGAGAGAGATAAGGGCTTTCCAAAGGAATTGGCTAGGGTTGTCTTACAATTGACTGACATGCATAAAAGACAGATTACTGCAGAAAGAAACCTAGTGCTCAGAGCCCGCGTTCATTTATGTGACTTGCTTTTTCTGTATTTATCACCCTAGCTCACAGAAGAGGGGACAGGGACTTTGGCACCCACATCTACCCCCATCTGAAGCTACTTATCGTCCCTGGTGTTTAAGGAGGGAGCTTGAATTCATTCAGCATTTCTGTTGAGTCTACAATCTTTTTGACTGACAAGCACAAGCAAGCAAACATGAAAAACGCCCTGGCAATGAAGCCAGAATAATCAGGTCATCTTTGGGGTTAACTTACTTATTTAGACACGGTCTCCGAAAGCCCAGGCTGGCCTGGAATTCTCTTTGTAGGTAAGCCTGACCTTTAATTCCTGAGCCTCTTTCCCCTACCTCCCAAGCACTGGTATGACAGGCATGGACGGCCATACTTGGCTTCAGGCCATGAATGTGAATGAATGTTAACTTCCGAACCGTGGAGAAGTCACTCAGCTTCTCTGGGTCTCCAGTGTGGTTTTAAGATGGACTAGAATACAGGGCCAAATATTTTTTTTTTTTGCATCGCTTGGAATACGTTTTAAGAGCAGAGGTTGAAGCTCAGACCTGCCTATTTTAAATTGTGGTCTGGCTAGAAAATTGGAGGGGGTGGGCTAAAGAAAGGGTGAGGCTGAACTTTCTGGAAGTTTTGCCAAGTAACCACACAAGATCTGCTCTAAAATCCCAGGGATGCCTGCAGGAAATTGATGGATATTCCATAAGTAATGCGCTAGCCTTGTACTACATGACGTCATATACCCTGCACCAAAAACATGGTTAGTAGCTATTTATTCCAGTCTCCTAAAGATTAATTTGGGTTGGCCCCAGGGCTATAATGATAAAGGGAATAAAGCTAAATTTTACTGCTAGGAAGGCACTCTTCACTGTTTTGTTTTTGTTGTCTTGGTTGGTTGGTTGGTTGGTTGGTTGGTTGGTTTTGGCTCCTGCAAGCCCTGTGCCAATGCGCTAACTCCTGTCTCAGTTGTTCACACTTCCAGGCTGATCATATATCCGCTGGGTAGACAGCTTGCCCCTAGTGTGAAGCCCTAAGTTCAATCCCCGGGAACTTCAGGGTGGGAGGAGGCACTTAAAATGTCTTTATATAGTTTTCGTCTGTGTCAAAGATAAAGAAATGAGGTACAAATAACGGAAAACAAAATCTAGTAGCTGGATTCCAGCTGGCTTAGATGAAGGGTTTTTTGTTTTGTTTCGTTTTTTTTTTTTTTTTAAAGATTTATTTATTTATTACGCATACAGTGTTCTGTCTGCAGGCCAGAAGAGGGCACCAGATCTCATTACAGATGGTTGTGAGCCACCATGTGGTTGCTGGGTATTGAACTCAGGACCTTTGGAAGAGCAGCCAGTACTCTTAACCGCTGAGCCATCTCTCCAGCCCCATAATTTATTCTTTTTTTTTTTAATGGTTTTTTGAGACAGGGTTTCTCTGTGTAACTTTGCACCTTTCCTGGAACTCGCTTTGTAGACCAGGCTGGTCTCTAACTCACAGAGATCCGCCTGCCTCTGCCTCCCGAGTGCTGGGATTAAAGGCGTGCACCACCAACGCCCCAGCTAGATGAAGGTTTTTTACCTGGAGAGATTTAAATTGCTTCCGAATTGGGTGGCCGTGTGGTTTAGTGAGGGTGGGGGAGGAGCTACATGCTGGCATCAAACACTTCTTCAAGTTCTGGCACAACCTTTTACTAGCTATGTGAACTGGGGTGACTTCTTAGCCTTGCTAAGTGCCTGTCAACGGAGGCTGTTGTGATAGGGCACCGTTGGGTGGATGGCTGAAATAATGGGGATGTTCTTTTCACAGAGCCAGAGTCTAGAAGGTTCAAGATGGAGGTGATCTTCCCGAGAGGCACCTCGGCTGATTTGCAGATGGCTGCCGTCTTAGTTAGGATTTCTATTGCTGTGAGGAAACACTATGGCCACAGCAACTCTTAGAAAGGAAAAAAACGTTTAATTAGGGTGGCTAGCTTATATTTTCAGAGGTCCATTATCCTCATGGTGGTGTGCAGGCAGACAGTAGCTTAGTCCTACATCTTGCAGGCAACAGGAGGCTGACTGAGACACTGGGACATTCTGAACATAGGAAACCTCAAAATCACTCTCACAGTGACACACTTCCTCCAACACGGCCATACCCACTCTAACAATGCCACACCTCGTAATAGTGCCACTCCCTAGGAGATTATGGGAACCAATAACATTTAAACAACAAAAGCTGCCTTCTTGCTGTGTTGTGGGAAGCGTATGAAACCCCCCTGTCTTTGCAGGGCACTAATCCCATCATGAGAGCTTCATTTAAACCTCACACTCCCTATAGGCTCCAAGTCCAAGTCCAGTTACCATCACATAGGGGATTAGGGCTTCCCCATCTGAGTTTTGGGGGGATAAAACATTCAAATGTGTAGCCTAGGTTTCAGTTTATTGTATTACAACTCTTTGTAAGGCTTGAGAATAAAATGTTCATAATCTCAGGCCCATAAGAAAACCAAAAGAAACTGTACAGACTGGCTGGTTTTGTGTGTCAACTTGACACAGACTAGAGTCATTGGAGAGGATGGGCCTCCACAGCGGTAAAGCATTTTTTTTTCTTTTCTTTTCTTTTTTTTTTTTTTTTTTTGGTTTTTCAAGACAGGGTTTCTCTGTGTAGCTTTGAGCCTTTCCTGGATCTCACTCTGTAGACCAGGCTGGCCTCGAACTCACAAAGATCGACCTGGCTCTGCCTCCCAAGTGCTGGGATTAAAGGTGTGTGCCACCACCGCCTGGTGCATTTTCTTAATTAGTGACCAGTGGGGGAGGGACCAGCCAAGGTGGGTGGTGCCATCCCAGAAAGTGGCTCTCCTCCATGGGCCTCCGTATCAGCTCCTGCCTCCAGGTTCCTGCCCTGTGTAGTTCCTGTCCTGACTTCCTTCAGTGATGAACAGCAATGTGGAAGTGTAAGTCAAATAAACCCTCTCCTCCCCAACTTGTTTTTTGATCATGGTGTTTCGTTGCAGCAAGAGAAACCCTAACGAAGACAGAAAGTATTCAAAAAATTAATTACCAGTCACTTTTGAATAAAATCTAAGGTCTGAAAACCATTTCTTGAATCCCATGTTAGTGTTCTTAGGACTATGCTGAGCATGTTCATGGTAGCCTTGGAATCCTTCATCCTCACCCTTAGGAGGTCAGGTACATCTTCACTGTTTTACAGACAAGGAAACTGAGTGGTAAGTAAAATACCTCCCGGTAGAGGCTAACTCTGCCCATGCAATAAGCCAATCAAGCCGATTTAATATGACCAGGTTTAATCTGAGCAAAGCATTCCCGGGTAGTCTCGGGAAAGAGGGGAAGCTACGAGGCTGCTCCCAGAGAGGTGGCCTTAAATACCCTCTGGTCCGGAGCTTGGCAGGCTTTCTTTGGGCAGGGTCTGGATTGGGAGGATTGTGGCCGAGCCCCCAGCCGAACATCTGGGCGGGGCTTGGAATTCGCCAGCCCCTCCCAACCATCCCCCACCACACACAGAGCTGGAGACTCCCAACACTGAGAAGTTAGAAGCCATGCTAGATAAGTGGCAGACCTGACATGGGAACCAGAGCATGTGCTTTTCAGTGACACATAGCCTTCTACTGTTTAGAAAATGTGTGAAATTAATTATTTAAACGTGCCAAGAAATAAACCTAAATGGGTATTTTGCTAAGAGCTGTGAGGTTACAGGGAATTCTGATGATGAGCTCTGAAGGAGAAAACTCAGGCCCTGTATCTTACTTACAGAGTAAACTGGAGAAAATAAGACCTTATAGGGAGAGAGAGCCCAAATAAGAGCCTGAGTGTCCGGTTGGTAATCCCAACTACCTGACTTGGATCCCTGAGATCGACTTTCTGAAAGGAGAATGCCGACCCCTGCATGTTGTCCTCTGACCTCTCTATGTGACATGCACATACCACACCCATAAACACAACATAAATAAATGTAACAGAAAATTAAAAAAAAAAAGTCAAGGCGTCATGTTTTTTTCCTAATCTCCTTCATCTCCCCTTCCTCCCATCTTCTATTCTTGACGTCTGTCCTAGCTGTAGCTCCCACATTACAAAGGCCAACTGTGAGTGAAGAAACACGGCTTTCAAAGCACTGGCCTGAAGGCAGCGTTCTTCTGCAGCCAGAATTCTTGTGTAGGGCACCTGCCACCAGCTCCTGGGCTCTGTCTCCGGTAAGTCAAAAAAAACGTGTTTCCACTCTCAATGGGAGAATTCTGCTATGACCTCTTTACCTCCATCCTAGCTTGTAGGCTTGAGCATCTTGCTTAAAGAGAGAGAATTTAGTTTTTGGAAAACAGACAAACAAGCTGGGATTGAGTTTTCTTTTTTTTTCTTTTGTGTGTGTGTGTGTGTGTGTGTGTGTGTGTGTGTGTATGTGTATGTGTGCCCACACGTGCAGGTATACAAATATACATTCATGTTTATGTGCATGGTGTGTATGTGTGTATTCAGGTGTGTGCTTTTGCATGTGGATGCCGGGGATCATTCCTCAGAAGCCATCTGCCATTTATATATATATATAAAATTTTGCATATATGGGTATTTTACCTGATTGTATGTCTGTGTAATGTGTGCATGCCTGGGGCCTTGGGAGGCCAGAAGAGGACATCAGGGCCCCTGGAACTGGAGTTACACATGGTTGATAGCTGTCGTGTGGGTACTGGGAATCAGCACAGGGTCCTTGACAAAAGCCACCACCGAGCCATCTCTCCAGGCCCATCTTGTTTTTGTTGTTGATGTTGTTGTTTTGTTTTGTTTGTTTGCTTTTGTTTTAAGATAGGGAGTCACTGTGTAGCTTGCCTGGCCTGGAACTTGTTATGTAGACCAAGCAGGCCTTGAACTCATAAAGATCCACTTGCCTCTGCCCATCAAGTGCCAGGATGAAGGGTGATTTTTTGAGATGTAGTCTCTCACTGAAACTTGGAGTTCACCATTTATGTAGGCTGGCCAGTCACTGGGCATCAAGGACCCTCCTGTCTCTGCATACATAGTTCTCGAGTGACAAGTCCGGGCCACTGTGTGCAGTTTTTTATGTGTGTACTTGGCATTGAACTGAGGAGTACCATAAGTTGCAAAGTACTGTATTGACCAAACTATTTATCTCTCCAGCCACTTGAGGTTCTTTTTAAAGAAAAAAAAGGGATATTAATTTTTTTCTTTGTTTCCACATTTTAAAAATATATTGGTTATGAACTTTTTGGAGAAAATATGAAGTGGTATTGGAGTTTTCTAGAGAAAGTACATCACGATCACTGAGTTATAAAATGTCTATCCGAAACAGAAGTCTGGCAGGAACTGAATTTTTTTTTCTTTCTTTTTTTTTTTTTTTTTTTTTGGTTTTTCAAGATAGGATTTCTCTGTGTAGCTTTGCGCCTTTTCTGGAACTCACTCTGTAGCCCAGGCTGGCCTCGAACTCAGAGATCCACCTGCCTCTGCCTCCCGAGTGCTGGGATTAAAGGCATGTGCCACCACCGCCCAGCTACCACTGAATTTCTAAATGTCTCTCAAGGTAACTACCAGAAAGGCTGGAGGTCAAGTCCAGGGAAATGCCACAGAGAAACCATAAATCATTCAAACAACTGAAGCAGCCCACCCATCTGTCTTAGTCAGGGCTACTGTTGCTGTGATGAAACACCATGACTGAAGGCTAGTAGCGGAGAAAGGGGTTTATTTGGCTTACACTTCCACATCACTGTGCATCATCACAGGTGGTCAGGGCAGGAACCTGGAGGCAGGAGCTGACACAGAGGCCCTTGAGGGGTGCTGCTTACTGGTTTGCTCATCATGGCTTACTCAGTCTGCTTTCTTGTGGAATCCAGACCTCCAGTCCAAATTCCATTCACTATGGGCTTGGTTCTCCACCAATCACTAATTAAGAAAATGCCCTGCAGCCAGATCTAACAGAGGCATTTTCTCAGTTGAGAGGTTCCCTCCTTTCAGATGACTCTAGCTTGTGTCAAGTTGGCATAAAATTAGCTATTTCAGACAGAGAGAAAGCCTGCACCTAACCTTCTGGGCTCAGAGGTTAGCCTTGGGAATGGGTGCTCTGCTGTACCACCCTTCAAGTTACTGGTGGAGTTACCATGCTCTAGCTTTTAGTACCTCACTGTTATGGGAAGATGAACCCTGTAAAGCATGGCTGGGAGACAGAGTGAGTGAGCTACTTAATGGGTCAGCACTTGGAGAGTCTTTTACAATTGAAAGAAAGAATCTGGTAACATTTTGTAGTGATTCAATGAGGATTTACTTGCGAGCATGCATGTGTGTGTGTGTGTGTGTGTGTGTGTTCCCTTGACTTTATACCTTACCTTTTCTTTGTAATCCACAATTTTTCCCTTTTTTGTAATCTATAGTTTTTCTTTAGAACAGCTTTTCTCATCTACTGAGCATTATGTTTTAATCATTTTATGCATTTTTAAAGATTTATTGAGTGTGTATATATGTGCATGACATGCATGCTTGGTACCTGCAGAAGTCAGAAGAAGGCATCAAATCCCCTGGATCCAGGTGGCTGTTAGGGGCTGTGTGGGTGCTGGGTATCAAACTTGGGTCCTTTGCAAGAGCAGCGAGTACTCTCAACCACTGTGCCATCTCTCCAGTCCCTCTGCTTGATCTTTACCTATTACTTTAAACTCCATATAAAAACCAACAGGTCATTAAATAATTACTTACCGAGAGAATCATAGTAAGAAATATTTTCTGTTTCTCTTGTCTTTAAAAGTAATTCTTTTAAAAATGGTCTTAAACAAAGATGGGCTGACAGTGGTGACCTCAGGCCTAAAGAATCTGCCTTCTCTCCTTTGTGGCTGGCAGGCTTGGCTGGCAAGTGATCCACAGTTAAGATGTCAGCCCCCACCTCCCTCTCTTTTGCTTTGCGTTTAGAAGTCCAGTCTGTAGGATTTTAGGACATGCTGATGCTTTAAAAGACTGTTGGTGTAGCTGGTTACCTCTTTAGTTAGCAGTTCACTAGCTCAACTAGAGAATTTTGCAAACTTACACAAAAACCATCATCACTGGATGCTGGAAGGAGAATGTCAGCTTTATAACTAATTTCGAAGAACAAACAGTACCTTTTCCCCAAAGTGAGGAAGTTAAAAATGTGCATGTATTTTATAGGCTTTTGGAGCCACAAAGCAGACAAAAATCCCACCTCTTCAAATTTGAAGTTAAAAATGTGCTCAAAAATCTTGCTAAGCCAAACTTAATAAGATCTGTTTCCTCCGAACGTACTGCATGCTGAAGAAAACAAAGGCTCCTTTCCCACCCCTCCCCCATCCTGCAAAAAGCCTGAGTGGGAGGTCTGGTAACTGGACAGCATAGGGAGGGGTGCGTGCCTTCCTTCCAATCTTTGGTGTGTGGAGAGTCCCTGGGACAGGATGCTGGCTGAGTACCAGACAGGTGGAATTCCCACAAAGAAGGCAGAACTGGGTGGGGCAGAATCCACAGTGTTACTGGTTTTCCAGACTGTATCTAGATCTAGCTGCAGGACTGGCATTGGACCAGATCATGCTCACTCAGGCTCCGTTCTTGGATTGAGAATGGAGTCAGTCACAGAACAAACTCCATGATTCTGTACATGCCTTCAGAGGCTGTGAAGTTAGACTCAGAACCAGACTTTTGGAGACCCTCCAGGGAATCCATCCACCCCGTTCCACAGCCAGGCTAGGAAAGCTTGGACAGCTCAGGAACTTATCATATTCATATCACTGGTCTCTAGTAGAGCCAGGACTTGAATCCAGGGTTTTCTTCCAAACTATTCATATTTAATAAACTAAGTAGATAGTATATTAACACCTCTGCATATAATTTGAGTATGTATAAAAGTGAACTTAGGTAACTAAATTTGCCTTGTGTGTGTACACATTGGTATGTGTACAAGTGTGTGTGTGTGGTGTGTGTGTGTATATGTGTGTGTAGGATAGAGGTTGATGGCCAATGTTTTCCTTAAATCCTCTCTACCTTATTTTTTTGAGACAGGGTCTTTCATGGAACATGGAGCTTTCCACCAATTTGACCATACTGGGTGACCAGCAAGGCCCATCTCCACTTCCCCAGTGCTTGGGATTACAGGCATGATGCGGTCCAGAGTTTTCATGTGGGTGCTGAGGATTGACCTCAGGTACTAATGAATGTGTAGCAAGCACTTATCAACTGAATGCTGTAGCCCTACATTTTACTAATTTTTCTTTTTAAAAATACGTTTATTTCATTATTGTGTGCACACTTACCACACACCTGTGCCACAGCAGGAATGTGAAGGTCAGAGGATAACCTGAAGGAGTCAATTCTCTCCTTCCACTGTGTATGTCAATTATTTATGGCTGTACACTATGCAACCAATCCTGCTTGGTCTAGATACCTTTAAGACCCTTGAAGAACCGTATTATTTGTGCTATAGTGAAAATACATAAGTAGGATAGAATTAACACAAAAGGCAGCATACACATTATATCATTAAATGAATGGTACTGTGGGGGTTTGATATATAGACTTGCAATCCCATCCCTTGAGAGGTGGATGCAAGAGGATCCAGGGTTCAAGCCCAGCCTCAACTAAATTAACAAGCAAAATCCAGAATCCAGAGAGCACAGGGTGCCTAGAAAAGTTTCAAAGGTCTGATGATTTAGCACAGTTGTTAGAGAAATTGCATAGTATTGCTGAAACCCTAGGTTTAATACTCAGCACTGCTTAAAGCGGGAGTAGTGATTCACAGATCTATAGCCCCCGTGCTTGGGGTAAAGCAGGATGATCAGAAGTTCAAGGTCATCCTTAGCTACATACTGAGTTTGAGGCTAGCTTGGAATACATGAGAACTGGTCTAAAAGAAATTAAAATCCACTTAATAAGAGGGGAGGAAAAGCCACAAGGGTGTAGGTGGAGCTTCTCTGTGTCCCACCAGCAGCTCCCCAAATAATCACATAAAGACTTATTATTAATTATAAATGCTTGGCCAATAGCTTAGGCTTGTTTTTTTTTAAGCTAGCTCTTATAACTTAAATTAACCCATTTCTATGAATCTACATGCTGCCCCAAGGCTCATTTAACTCATCCTGCTTGCTCTGTTTCTCATAATGTCTCCTCAGACTTCTCCTTCTTCCCAGCATTCTAGTCTGGCCCTCCTGTCCAATCTCTTCCTGCCCAGCTATAGGCTAGTCAACTCTTTGTTAACCAAGGAGAGTAATACATATTTACAGTATACAAAGACTGTTCCACAGCACCAGGGGACACTATAGAAGAAAGAACAGAGTGGCTGAAAGAATGTGAATAACTATCAACAAAAGTATGAATATAAAATTCAGAGTAAGCCAGGCAGTGGTAGCACAAGCCTTTAATCCTGACACATGGGAGGCAGAGGCAGGCAGATCTCTGTGAATTCAAGGCTAGCCTGGTCTACAAATCGAGTTCCAGGACAGCTAGGACTGTTATACAGAAAAACCTTGTGTGTGTGGGGGGGGGGGGGGGCGGGGGAGAAAAGAAAAGTCGGAGCATGGTGGCACAGACCTTTAATCCCAGCACTGGCGAGGCAAACGCAAGCAGATCTCTCTGAGTTTGAGGCCAGAGTCTGGTCTACATATGAATTCCAGACTAGTCAAGGCTATATAGTGTGACCTTGTCAGAAAAAAGAAAAGAAAAGAAAGAAAGAAAGAAAGAAAGAAAGAAAGAAAGAAAGAAAGAAAGAAAGAAAGAAAGAAAGATAGAAAGGAAAGTCAGGCTAGAGCAGGGAGACAGTTTAGTGAGCAAAGAAAAGCTGTTCTCTCATCTCATGTGCACTGTGTGCACACATGTGTGTGTGAGAGCAAAAGCATTCTCTCTCTCTCTCTCTCTCTCTCTCTCTCTCTCTCTCTCTCAACTAGTCCGTCAAACAGTGTAACAAGAAAAAAAGTCAGATTTGTGAGAAGTCAGGCATCTCGCCTCAGGTCACATGACATTGGCCTCCATTGTAACAGGTAAAGCCTATGAGCAGCTGCTTGACTCAAATGTTTGATTTTACCCCATACACAACCGGGAGCTCTTCGGCCTTTTCTTCTGTTGCTAAAACAGAATAATGGAGACGGGACAGTTTAATTTGACTGATGGTTCTTAAGGAGGAAAGCTGAGATGGGGCTGCCACATTTGCTTGGTTTCTGGATTTTTGTCTTGTGTCATCTCATGATGGAAAGTGGAAAGGCAAGTAGGCTCTCACAGGGGAGAGAGAAGATGACCCAGCTCCTATCATAGACATTAATCAATTCATGAGAACTCTGGCCTTGTGACAGATACCCCTGCCTCACTGAAGAATAAAGCTTCCTGGAGGTGGAGTTTTTCTATCTTGGCAGCCACTCCCAAATAAGCATTCAGAGACTATTATTAATTATAAATGCTTGGCTGATCGCTCAGGCTTATTACTAGTGATCTCTTACATTTTAAATTAACCCATATTTCTTATCTATCCTCTGTCACATGGCAGTACCTTCTTTCAACACAGCATGTTCATCTTGTTTCTCAGAGGAGAGGTGGTACCTTAAATAAGTTCTGTTGCTATGATAAAATGCCCAGAAAAAAAGCAACTTGAAGGAAGGGTTTATTTGCGCTCACAGTTTGAAGGTTCTTCCATCTTGAAGGGAAGTCACAGCAGCAGACACTTGAAGATGCAACCAGCCACAGCATACCCACAATCAGGAAGCAGGGGGAGATGAATGAATGCTGCTTAGCTTACTTCTTTTTATTCCATCGTGGACCCAGCCCATGAAATATTGCAAGCTACATTTTGGGTGGATTTTCTCACTTCAATTAATCTAGTCAAATAAATCCCTCACGGGCATGCCTAGTGGCTAACCCATCAGTACTAGTTATCACAGGGTAGAGTTTGAAATGGGACACACAGGCATGGAAACATTGACAATGAAAGCTTAAAGGACCTTGCAGAAGAATTAGATGCTGATGGTAGGGATGAGAGGCAAGGAAGGTCAGGTAGAGTGAGAAGAATTTGGATTTCAACTGAATGATTTGGATAGACAGATCAAGAAAGGGAGCTAATCCTAGAGAGAAATTCTCTTTCAGACTCACTGGCATGGAAATATAGAAAGACACCCAAGTGGAAAGCTCTTGAGTACAGCCGAATGGGCACAAGGAACTCTTCAGAAACCTCCAAGAAGGGCTTTCAGTTTCATCTGCGTCTCTGGGCATGTTTTCAGCTGTGGCGATCTCATTAACTCAGCTAGTTGAAATGGGGATGACTAAGCTGATCATGGTGTCTGATAGACTCTTCATGAGGAAGTCCAAGAGCCCTAGCTCAAAGGCCAAGGGCAGTTTCTCTTTCTTTTTCTTTCTTTCCTTTCTTTCTATGCTTTTTTTTTTTTAAGACATGGCCTCATTCTGTAACCCAGGCTGACCTGAAACTCCTTATGTACCTCAGGCTGTACTCCAACTCAAAGCAACCCTCCTACCTCAGCCTCTTGAGCACTGGAATCACAGGAGAGTACTATTCTGCCTGGCTGACACCAAGTTTGCGTTGTAATTATGGAAAAAGAATTGGAAGCGTGAGCTTCTTTGAATGTTATATTCAACTAGAAAAAATATATGGAAATTTCAAAATATAGCCCCCAAACTTAGGATTGTTTTACATTCAGCCGCTTGGTTCAACCTTTCTAAATGTTATTTGTATGAAATAAACATTTCAAAATATATAAATTTAAAAAATATTTATTATTATAATTTCTATTTGTGTGTGTGTGTGTGTGTGTGTGTGTGTGTGTGTGTGTGTGTGTGTGTGCTTGGTGTATGTACCTATTCACATCTGTGCATATATGTGTACACATACACATGAGGGAGAGACAGAGACAGAGAGACAGACAGAGACAGACATGGAGATAGAGAAATAGGCACCCAGCGGTGGTGGCGCACGCCTTTAATCCCAGCACTTGGGAGGCAGAGGCAGGTGGATCTCTGTGAATTCGAGGCCAGACTGGGCTACAGAGTGAGTTCCAGGAAAGGCACAAAGCTACACAGAAAAACCCTGTCTCGAAAAACCACAAAGAGAGAGAGAGAGAGAGAGAGAGAGAGAGAGAGAGAGAGAGAGAGAGAGAGAGAGAAATGGAAGGTTGAAAACCAGAGGTTGGTGCTGTATCTTCCTCAACTGTTCCCCACCTTACCTTTTGAGATGGGGTCTCTCACTGAACCTGGAGCTCACTCTGGCTGGCAAGCCTGAGTCCTGCAATGTGCATGCTTTGTACATGGGTGCTAGGGATTTGAACTCAAGTTTCCATCCTTGTTCAGTGAGCCCTTTACTCTCCAGCCCTGATTTTTTGTTTTGTTTCCTTTTTTTCTTTTGGTTTTTAGAGACAGAGTTTCTCTGTGTACCCCTGGCTGTCCTGGAACTCACTCTGCAGACCATACTGGCCTTGAACTCAGAGATCCGCCTGCCTCTGACCATGCTTCTGCTGGGATTAAAGGCATGTGCTACCACTGTCCAGTGATTTGTTTTCTTTTTTTTTTGAGACAGTCTCACTGTGTAGCCAGCCCAGGCTGGCCTTGAACTTGTGATCCTCCCACCTCTGCCTCTGAGGTACAGAGATTACAGTTGTGTGCCATCATGCCACTCTTGGTTTTATTTTTGTTAAAGGGATGTGAACACGCCATTTAAATAGCCCCTGAATTCTAAAGTCTTCAAAGGCCATTATCCACCTTCCAGTTCCTATTCTCTGTTTCCTTTTCCCAGCAGTGTCTGTTTTTGAAGTTAATTATTTTAATTTTAGTGCTAGGAAACAAACCCAGAGCTTTGAGCACCCCAGGCAAATGCTCTAACTGAGCTCAGTCCTCAGCCTGAGATTTCAACTTGTAAGGCTCTTTATCACTTATTGAACCCTCTATCTCCAAGTCGTTTTCATATAAGATACTCCCCTCCCCCAGTTGAGACATTATCTATAGACTCCTGTCAAAAAGATAACTTAGGTTCAGTTTCTCTTTGACCTGAATCAGACTGTCCCAACTACTTCTTCTTGCTCAGCATCCTTGCTTAGAGTTACAGTATTTCTGATTGCCTTAGAGTTGAAAGTAAACACTGTGTTGACTTTGGAGGCTTATTGGGGGTTGACTCATTCATACAGGGAACTTTGGGTGCTTTTCCTTTGCTAGATGACTTACAGTTTTGCCTTAACAGAGCATGGTGGCACATGCCTGTCATCCCAGCACTTGGGAGGTGGAGCCACGATGATCACAAGTTCAAGGTCAGCCTGGGCTACCTAGCAAGATCCTATCAAGAAGAAATAGAAAAGGAAAAAGGGGATTGTCTTCCTTCTTCATTTACCTATGTTTCTAGACACACAATTGCCATTCATGCATATTCATTATGACATATTTAAATACTCTCTTTTTTATTAGTACATACTACCTATACATGACAGGGAATTTCATTATGACATTTTCATATACACATCTAATGTATTTCGATCCCTTTCATTCCTGTCCCCCTCCTACATTGTCTTCCTTGTTCCAGTTGGTCCTTTTTCTACTTTCATGTCTCTATTTATTTACTTTTGTGATCCAATAAGTTTAATTAGGGTTGTTTACAGGAGTTTGGATGGAGGATGAGTGGCCATGCACAGAAGAAAATACACCCTCCACACGTAACCATGACATCTATAGATTGGTGCATTCATGCATATCTCTTATTACATCAATTTTATCTTTTTAAATTTTTTAAAAATTGCATTTGTGTGTGTGTGTGTGTGTGTGTGTGTGTGTGTGTGTGTGTATTATGTGCTTCAGTAAGTATGTACATCTCTTGGGAATCAGTTTTCTTCCATTATCATAGGCATTGAATTCAGATTATCAGGCTTGGTGGCAAGTACCTTTACCTGTGGAGCCCTCTCATTTCTTAAATGTGTTCTGGAAGCTTTGAACAGTTCTGGGTCCAGAGAGGCTTCTCCTTGTGTAAGTGTGGGAATGCTTAGCATTGATCCTGCATCAAATGTTATATTATCCTGAACTCATGTGGTCATTTTTCTTGACTTACGCCAGCTTCCTGCTCCTGTGCCTTGAGACCATGCCTCTTCCACCATTATGGACTCTCCCTACGGAGCAGTAAGCCTAAATAAACCCTTCCTTCCTGAAGTTGCTGTTGGTCATGTTATTTTATTGCTGCAACAGAAAATAACTCCTACGCATGGTTTCCAGAGATTGAACTCAGCTTGCCTGGCTTGCACAAGCATCTCTACCCACTGAGCCATCTTACCAGCTTCTTGTTTTATTTGAAAAAGAGTCTCAATGTATAGCCCTGGCTGGCCTGGAGCTCACCATGTAGACCAATTTGACCTTGAATTTGCATTGATCCTTTTGCCTCTGCCTTCTGAGCGCTAGGATTACAGGCGTGCACCACTGTAGCAGCTAATATTCTCCTATTTTTGTTTTGTTTTTTAACTTCCCGTCCATTTATATCAATACTTGCTTGACCTTGTGATTTTTTTTGCCTCGGCCTCCCGAGTTTTGATATTAAAGATATAAACCACTACAGCTGACTAATAACAATCTCAAGAATCTTTTTCTATCTGCTCTTTGTTCCTTTGAGACAGGGTTTCTCTGTGTAGTTTTGGTGCCTGTTCTGGATCTCGCTCTGTAGACCAGGCTGGCCTCCAACTCACAGAGATCTGCCTGGCTCTGCCTCCTGTGTGTTGGGATTAAAGGCGTTGCCATGATCATGGTATCTCTTCACAGCAATAGAACCCTAACTAACACAGTTATCTTGGAGTACCATACTCAGGCCTTCTTGATTTTAGTATAGATCCCTTACTCTTGACTTCTTTCCCAGGTCCACAGGTCCTGTTTTCCCAGAACACAGTACTCTGCTAGGTGTTTCAGTTGCCAAGCTGTGTGATGGGCCAAGGACTTGAAGGATCTAACTAGTCCTTTCCCCTCAGGCACTCCATTTTGTCCTTTCTGTCACTCTCCACAACTAGGGTAGAGATGAACTCCAGTTTGATGGTTGGTTTTCACTGGTAACTCGACATAACCTAAAGTCACCTGGGGAAAGAGTCTCAGTGAGGGATTGTCTAGATCAGGTTGGCCTCTGGTCATGTTTTCAGTGGATTGTATCAGTTTCAATAGTTATGTGGGAAGACCCAGCCCAAATCAGGTTCCATGAATCCTTGGTTTTCCACCCTGTTTGGTAACTATAGAGAAAGCTGGCTGAGTACTAAGTATAAATGCATTAATTTCTCTCTACTCTTAACTGTGGGTGTTATGTGGCCAGCTGGCCCTAGCTCCTGCCTCGGTGACTTTTCTGCTGGGATGGACTGTCACTGGACATGGAAGCCAAATAAATGCTTCCTTTCCTACCTTTTGGTCAGGGTGTCTTATCCCAGCAACAGAAATGAACCTAGAACATGATAGCAAATTGAATCAGGAGAATGGAGGGATGCTGGTTACAACCTATCTTATATCACTCTAGCTAATTAATTCTAAAGGGGAGAAAAAGAATTTCCCTTCCGGTGTTAGCAATGAGAACTCCTTCAGAAGGGCTCTAATGGGCCTCACTGGATTGCTAGTCTCATTTTAGCTTAGTTATGAGGGCTGAGGATAGAGCCCTAGATAGCCTATTCCTGGCCTATGAGTCCACTCCTAGGCTAGGGAGAGAAGTGATTGACAGCTTCAGAAAATCTGATTGGAACAGAAGTGGCAAGTCATTCCCTATAGCAGTGATTCTCAACCTGTGTGTCTCAACTCCCACAGGGTCACATATGCATATCAGATATCCTAGATATCAGATATTTACAGTATGATTCATAACTAATAAAATCAGTTATGAAGTAGCAATGGTCAGGAGTCACTGTAAGGTGAGGAACTGTATTAAAGAGTCACAGCATTAGGAAGGTTGAAAATCATTGCCCCATAGGAAGGTGTAAGTTTTCTTCGGAGAGTGGAGAGCTAGGGATATGTCTTAGTGGTGGAGTGCTTGCCTGGGTTCAATCCCCATTACCACAAAAGAAGAAGGAAGGTGTGTATGTGGGGTAGAGGCAAGGACAGGCAACCACAGCAGATGTCCTTTGCAACACATCTGTTAAGGCTCAGCTCAGTGACGCTTAAGGACAGGCAACCACAGCAGATGTCCTTTGCAACGCATCTGTTAAGGCTCAGCTCAGTGACCCTCTCAGCACCTATTCTAGTCCCATCTCCTTATTGGGTTAGGTGTCTTTCTCCTGGCTCATGTTACATTTTGTCTGGACTGATGTACCATGTTAATCTATAACTGTCTATTGTGTGTGACTTCTTTGATGATTGGTGGCATGGCTTAATTCTTATTTGCATACCCAGGCCTTCAGCAGATCATATGAGGTCCAGAAATGTCTGCAATGAGGAAAAGATGATCTGGAAGACTTGGCAGATCTTGTTGTTGAAAAAGAAAAAGAGGGACTGGAAAGATGACTCAGCGGTTAAGAGCATTGTCTGCTCTCCTAGAGGACCCAGGTTCAGTTCCCAGCACCCACATGTCAGCTCACAACTGTCTGTAACTCCAGTTCCAGGGCTTCTGACACCCTCACACAGACATACATGCAGGTAAAACACCAATGAACATAAAATAAAAGATAATAAATTAGGGTTGGGGATTTAGCTCAGTGGTAGAGTGCTTGTCTAGCAAGCACAAGGCCCTGGGTTCGATCCTCAGCTCCAAAAAAGCAAAACAAAACAAAACAAAACAAAAACAAAAACAAAACAAAACAAAACAAAATAATAAATTATAAAAAGAGACCAGCCAGATCAGAGAGAGAAAGAGAAAGAACTCTCTGGACAGCACTCAGGGAGGTCCCTTCTGAAATGAGTTTTAAATGCTCATGTAACTACTGCCTGACAGTTTTAGTTAGTAGTGAAATGACTCATGTCTAGCCTAGTCCTCTGGCAGCTACACTAAATGTCTCTGTTCCTTCTCTTCCTTCCCCCTCTCAGTCCTTAACAATGAACGGTCACAGCAGAGGGGTCATAGCTTTTCACTCAACAGTAATTTGGAAACCTAATTGTTGCTATTAATAATGATACTATTAATTTATACAATTGTGTTCCCTAGATTACCCCTGCCATTTACTCATTTTCTTTTTTATGTAGCCCTGGCTAACCTCAAACTTGCTCCATGGGCAAGGATGGCTTTGAACTTCTGATCCTTTAGCCTTTACCTCTCAAGTGCTGGAATTGTAGACATGTGCCTGTGTTATGTGGTGCTGGGGCCTTGTGTGTGCTCACTGGACTGTATCTCTAGCCCCAAGACAGAGCATCTGAATGCAAAACTAACTTTTGGAAATGATGATCAATTGAGTATGGATTTTCTTTCTTTGTTTCTTCCTTCCTTCCTTCATCCCTTCCTTTCTTCCGTCCTTTCTTTCTTCCCTTTTCTTTTCTCTTCTCTTCTTTTTTTGGGGTATGTGTGTGTATGTGTTCAAGACAGGGTTTCTCTGTGTAGCCCTGGCTGTCCTGGAACGTGATCTGTAGCCCAGGCTGTCCTTGAACTCATAAGTCAAAGATCTGCCTGCCTCTGCCTTCCAAGTGCTGGGACTCAAGGTGTGAGCCACCTGAGATTTCTTTTTTTTTCTTGGAGAGCATTTCCTAGGCCCCCAGTAACCTGTTTGAGGCTAGCTCCTTAGAGTACAGGGGTCCTGTGTGGTTTCTCCAACAGTTCTGAGCTAAACTTTGGGGGAAGCTGTTTGAAGTTTGCAGCTGTAGCTTAGTAGACCTACCCTGAGCTTCTGAGGGACAGAGAACGGTCTGAATTCAGAATAATCTCCCCTGGGCATGATGCTTCGGCTCTTTGGAATGTGAAGGAATGTATGTTATTTATTCCCAAAGTGTTTTGTGTGTTATTATTTTATTTCCTTAACTTTATTACAAAGAATTTTATTTGTAGCAATCTTCAATCTCAAATTTCAGCTTGCACAAACATTAGATGTTTGACTAAGGAACTTCTTACATATTTAGTGAATATTTCAGCATATACCTATGTTACAATATACAGTTTTTAGTACATATTTTAATCTGAAAAAGATAAGGAAAGGTAAATCCCTCAAGCCTTTCCTTTCTCTTCTGTGTGGTTTATTCATATTCAACACTAAGAGAATAGATGAGGTGATATCTTGATTTTTAAAAAATCCACTCTAGCCAGGCATGGTGCTGCAGGCCTCTAATCTCAGCACTTGGGAGGCTGAAGCAAGTGGATGTCTTTGTGTTCAAGACCAGCCTGGTCTACATTGTGAGACCCTGCTAAACAGCAACAACAACAACCAAATACAATCTCCCTCAAAACACCTCTCTCTCTCTCTCTCTCTCTCTCTCTCTCTCTCTGTAGGGCTAGAGAGATAGCTCGATTGATAAAGCACTTGCCTTACAAAGACTTAAGCTTTATCCCCAGACCTGGTTTTTGTTATTGTTGTTGTTTTTGTTTTTGTTTTTTTCTTTCTTTGTAAAGCCAGGGGAGAGAGCTAGCACTTAAGCCCAGTGCTGGAGGAGTATTAGATCCCTAAGGCTTACTGGTCAGCTACCTAGTCTGCTCGATGAGTCCTAGGCCGGAGAGAGACCCTGACTAAAAAAATAAAAAATAATAAATAAATAAATAAATAAAAATGTGCCTGGAAACTAATACTCAAGGTTGTCTCTGCCCTCCATGCCCACACATATGAACATAAACATAAATACATATACAAAAATACGTCACATATTTTCTCTTGCTTCTATTGTTCTAAAAAAAACCCCTGCATCTATACTTAATCTCTCTCTCTCTTTTATTGATACTGAGGATTCAACCTAGAGCCTTGCAGATGTTTTACCGCCGAGTAACACCCCTGATCCATTTATTTATACAGAGTCTCTCACTACGCTATTCAGGCTGACCTCAAAGTTGTAATCCTCCTGCCTCAGTTTTCCAAGTAGTTTTAATTACAGGCATATTTTACCATGTCCGATTATATTTATATGTTATTGCATAGGTTTAGTAAAGAACATTTTCTTTTGGGCTCTAATATTAACACACAGTCCCCTGTATTTATGCGAATTGGGCCCATATAGTGAATGTATGGTATATACATGTGCATATGTTTGTATATGTTAACTTGTACATATACTATCATATCATACTTTCTGTCTTCAGTAAAAGACTTTTCTTACTATAGTAACACCAGTGTAAGTGTCTTCCCTTCTTATTGTTCAGTGGTGACTTTGGGTTAATGGTAGGCCCAGGGCCATGTTCCTATCACTATTTCTGCATGCCCCATAGTGACCTTTTCAGCAGCCACAATGGTCAGAAGGTACTCTTGTCACAGGTCACTGCCTAGCCAGCATGCACTACAGGTGGCCTGCTGGTTGCAGGTGCATTAATGGTTACCCATACCTCCTGGAGATCGGCGTCCACAATCCCTCAAGATGAAGCTGGTACTGTAAAGGGCTCACAATGACTACCTTTAGGGAAACATAGCCAGTTGTAGTCATATTCTGCTGCCAGATGTGGTGTCCTCACCTACTAAAGGACAGGACCAACTTGGGAACTCCTGGTCACCATGTTAAGCCTTTTTTCTGGACCCATGACATAGGTTTGCTCAGATTGCCAGATACCTTCTGTTATCACTGAAGCTGATGCCTCAGATTTGCTATATAGTTGAAGCTGGCCTTGAACTTCTGATCTTCCTGCTTCTGTGTTCCAGGTGGTAGGATTGTGAGTGTATGCAATGGTCAGTTCTGTGTGGTGTTAGAGATTGAACCTTGGGCTTCATGCATGCCTGGCAACCACTCTATTAACTGAGCTACATTCCCAATCCCCTCATTATCTTTTTTCAAAAAAACCAGATTTATTTCATTCTATTAATGTGTGTATATGCATTTGTGGGAGGGTGCCTGTGAAGGCCAGAAGGGAGGTTGTATCCCCTAGAGCTAGAGGTTGTGAGCCACTTGATATGAGTTCTGGGAACCAAACTCAGGTCCTCTGCAAGAGCAGTAAGCAATTTAAACCACTGAGTCATCTTTCTAGACCCCTACCCCTTATCATTTTAAAAGAGGGAACACTCTAAATTTCTACCAACTCTACCACTGTTACAGTTTGGATATAAAATGTTTGCGTGAAGGGTCCTTGTGTTGGAAGCCAAGTCCTTAACTGACAGATCCAGTCAATTGTTGATGGACAATTGCATTATGAGGTCTTTGACCTAGTAAATGGATTAAGTCACTTGGTAGATGCATAATTCAATGGAGGTGGGTCCTACTTGGAGTCAGGTCTTTGGGGGCTAGATCTTGTTCTGGGCCTCTCTCTCTGGCTTTCTGCTTCCTGACAGACACAAAGTGTTCAGACTCTGCCACATTCTCCACCGCCATGATGTTCTGCCTTGCCTCAGACCCAAAGCAATGGATCCAGCCAATCTCAGCCTGAATCCCCTGAGGCTGAGAGCTAACATAAATCTTTCCCGTTTAGGTTGTTTACACCGATTATTTTGTCTCAGTGATGGCAGTCTATACAGCATACTTGACCTGATGTCATGAATCTTTCATACCTTAGCTCACTTACTGAATTCTACATTCTTTAAGGGCAAGATCTGTGTTGGATTTCTATGTATCATCCACTGTTGCAGACCCCGTATTGATACTTGATAAAGAAAGGAATGATGGTGAATGAGCAAGTCATATTGATTTCCAGTTGGTGTTTGGGTTCTGTTTGGCTTATATGAAGTGAACCCTCAAAAGAGAAGCTGTTGAATCCGAGACTTCATAAGGAAGGCTCTTCCAAGACTTCTCCTGTCCGATCCCATACTACTTCGAGACCCCACAGGTTTTCAACTGGTAATTAACACAAGGCTAGTGAATTATTTTTACTGGCTCATAAATTAACCCTTAAGTATTAAGGAAGCAGTAAGCCAGCACTCTGTCATCAGCCATGATTTCCTCTTTGTTTATACAAGCTGAGGACTTAGGCTGCTATTTTTTTCTTTCCCCTCCAAGCATGATCAGGAAAACAGTCACAGGAACTCATCAGAATGAAACATGTAATAAGAAAAAATGCACACATAATGCAAGGTTATGTATTCCAAGATATGTTTTGGCTGATCCGGTAAACTTGCAACAAGTTCTGCAAACAATGTATGTTTGCTTGGAAAAATAGAAAAAAAAAAGTTTGGCAGATGGCGCTGCGGGTAAAGCCCCTGTCTAGTACTAAAGCCTGAAGAGTTGGATCCCTGGATCCCATATAAAGGTGTAATGAGAGAACTGTCTCTACAAAGTTGTCCTTCTGACTTCAACGTAAGTGCTATGTCACTGGGGCCCCACTCCACACAGCATGTGCACGAACACACACACACACACACACACACACACACACACACACACACACACACACACAGAGTAAAAATGTAAAGGTCAGAACCAACACTGTTTGTGTCTATGAATGAAAATATAAGGGCATCAGCATTTTAAACGATGCTAAGAAAATTGCATAAAATAAATATACCCTTGGATTTAGAACCCCGAACTCAAAAACAACGTCGGTAAACTGAGATGGGATGAGTTGGCAAGCAGATCGACATTTATCTTGGAAAAAAACAAAACAAAACAAAAAAGCACCTCACAGAGACCCTGTATGCCTAGGCGGGCGTGACATACATTTTTGGACAATTTGAATAAGGGGCTCGGTGCGTGCGCGCCTGCCTATTCCCGCTTCTGGCTCTTAGCACGCACGACTGGTTCCGGATTCCCGCACCGCGCACCGCACCGGGCCAGCGGCTGCGGGCTGGGACGGCGCTTAGGGCTAGCGCTGATTGACCGGGCGCGCGGTCAGGTGACCCGAGGCGCCACGTTCTGGGAACCCGGCCCGCGGTGGCTTCCTAGGCAGGGGCAGGGCCGACCGGGGAGCCGAGAGGGACTGATCTCTCCCGGAACAAAGTTGCAGGGCCTGGGGGCCGAGGGCGCGCGAGCGACGAGGCGGCGGGAACGGGGGGCGGCTCCGACCTGCGGGATCCACGGCTACTGGGCTGGGCTCTCCCTGCGGGAGACCCGAGCCTGGTTCCCGGGGTGGCGGGCTGACCGAGCAGCGCCCCACCCTCGCTCTCCAACAAAGGGGCCGGCGGCGGCCGCGGGGGAGGACCGGGAGGAGGAGCCGGAGCCGCGAGCAGCTCTCGCGCACAAAGTTGTGGAGTCGCCCTTCCCCGGAGGAGGGGAGCGGGCAGCGCCGGGCGCGGGATTTCTCCCGCCCAGGGCCGAGGAGGAGCCGCAGGCTCCCCGAGCCGATCGGGCGACCTCGGCGAGTGGTGCTCCATTTCTTTCGGGTCATTCCTGCAGACGGAAAACTCCAGCGCGCGCCTTCCCCTGGTTAGCGTTTGGACTGTTTTGGTTTTGGCGGAACTACCGGGCAGGAAGATTGCACAAGTCAGGGGGCGTTTCCAATCGGGTGTCAAGTTTTTTTCCCCCCCTCTTTCGGATCTTGTCTGACTTTCCACGTTTCATTTAAAAAAAAAAAAAAAAGGAAAAGAAAAACCAAAATCCTCGCATCGCCCAACGTAGGCTCCCGCACACCCGGCTTCCTGCGACCCGAACACGCCCAGAGGAGCCCTTGGGCCTCTGGGACTTGGCGAGCAGGTAAGCCTATGCATTATTGAGGCTCCGGGCTGTGTAATGTGGCCGCAGTCCCCGAGGGAACGGGGCGGGGGCTGAGAGGAGGTGGGACCTTTCTGCGGTTCCTCCGCCCGGTCCAGAAATAGAAGCCGTAGCCAACTTCTGCACTTTCCCTGGGAGCTCAGCGCCCCCCCCCCCCCCCCACTCCCGGGCGGGAGAGAGCCGGGATGAGAAGGTGGGAATCTGTACTTGTCGCCAAGCTCTCAAATTTCTCGGGCTGGTTCAGTGCTGTCGTCTGGTCCCTTCCTGAAGGGAGAGGGTGTCGCCTGTCCGTTCATCTCCCCGAGCGGGCTAGCAGGGCTAGCGATCTCCAAGAGGGGACGTGGCCTCTTCGGAGAGCCTGTCACACACCTCCGGTCCCAGGAAGGCGGGGCCCGGGCGTTGTCCCGGAGGAGAGGGTGGGGAGGGCGGTCGTGCGGTCGGAGGGTTGGGGAGCGCTTCCCTGCTGGCCTCCAGGCTGGGGGCGTGCTCGACCTCTGTGTGGTTGCTGCTCCCGAGGGTGGGGCCCCAGTGTGGCGAGATCGCCAGCTCTCTGCCAGCCAGCAGCTCTGGAGAGGCTGAAGGGGTAGGGGGGTACTTCATTGGTGCGCAGTCCCGGTCGCCTGCTTTTCCGGACTCTTGGCATCCCTTACTGCAACTGACAAGGTAATTCATGCCCCTCTTTGGCCTGGGTCTGAGACACTCTCTCTGCTTGCCCAAGGCCACTCACAAAACCAACAAAGAACTAATTGTAGGCTGTGCAACTTTTAGAAGGCACATTGTTCAAAGAGACTTTTCAAGTCCCTAGATTCCGACGGTGTGGCGTTCCAGGGTTGCTTTCAAGGGGGAGGAGAAAATATGTGTGACCCCTGAGAGCCAGGGACTCGCCTTTTTGGAACCCTCAAATTGAAGCTCCTGGCTGTAATTCCGGGCTGCACTCTCTAGGGTGTCCCCGAGGGAGCATCCTTCACCCTCCTAGTTTTCAGATCACTTGGGTCGCCGCTATCTAGAGAGGTGGGCTCTCCAAGTGTTGCTTGAGAGGGTGCGCCTTGGCCAGAGCGCACGAATTCCAGAGGATTCGGGATCGCCTGGATGACCAGGCACCAGCCTCATCCATGCCGTTGGAACTTGCCCTGGGCCTCTGAAGTCAGGCTGGACCCTCGGGGTCTGGCTGCTGGTGGGCGCCGGGGACTCAGCTTGCGGGTAGCATTGGGGCCTGCCAAAGCAGGAGGAATTCGAAGCTCGTGGGTCGTTCAGCCCGAGGACAAGGCTGTGAGGGGCGAGGGCCATTCGCGCTGAGGCCATCCCCCGCCCCCTTCACCAGCATTTATGAGACCTTTGAGATAGCTCTTTAGCTCTCCTTTGGGTGTTTATCTAAAATTTATTGTGCCTGTAAACAGCATTAATCACAGTGGTATTAACCTTCCCTGGAGCGCTTCCTAGTGTGAATGGCAGTTCTTGGCACTCAGCGGTTTCCTTTACAAGTGGAACAGCAAACTTGTTCCTCCGCTTCCCTGTCCACTATCTCCAGCATTCCTAGCTTTTTGGTTACTCGCGAGCGAATAATTTTTGCAAGATTTAACAGCTTTCCGCCACGGCTGCCTTCACGATGACACTTTTTGAAAGTTGTATATTCGCGAACTTTTGCCTGTAAAGCCGCCACTCCTGGCGTTCTGTGTAACAGAGAAGCATCAACCTTGAAGGAGGAACTGGTGCAGGCAGGTGGATGGGTAGGTGTCAGTAGGGGAACCTTTGGCTAAACTTCACCGTGTGTCATTTAGAGGGAAGAGACTGGACAGCAATTGTGTGGGGCTCCTAGCACAACCTCGGGGTCATTCACCCCTTGCTTCTTCCTTATCCGCGTGGAGTGTGGTTTCTCCCATTCCATAGGTGTCTTTGTTACTAAGGAAGCTTTGATTCTGTTCCCACAGCCAGCTATTGTAGCATTTTATTTACGTATTTTGAGACAGGTCTCATTATGTGGCCCAGGCTGGCCTTGAATTTCTTGCTTCATCCTCCGAAGTCGCTTGGGCTGTAGGTGTGTACCGCCACCCTTGGCTTGCACCTGGCAGTTTGGAAGAAAGTCTCCTTAAGCTTTCTTACTCAAACTGGAGCTCCTGGGACATTAGTGGCAACAAGAGTTAGTGGCTGTGACATGTTTAAATGCCCGTCTTCTGTTAGTGTCTCCCCTGCTCATTCTTTCCTAGTTCCTTGATCATTTTTTTTTCTGTTACATTTTTGCAGTGTAGCAGGGATTTGCATTATCAAGAAGAGAACGTTGGGAAAATTATCCCAAGGGAAATGGCAGAATCAAACATTGTAATGAAGAAGCATTATTGGTCATATGCAAGTGAAAAGGAGGCCTGTGTACAAGTTAACTTTATTCTTGAAAAGAAATTGGCAGGGGGGGTGTCATTGTTTTTTAAAGATGACTCAGTGGTTAAGAGACAGTCCAGGCTCACTTTCTTACGCCCTTTTCTGGCCTCCTTGGGCACAAGGTACACATATAAGGCAGACACTCACACATAAATAAAAAAAATGCATTTTAAATATTTATCGTATGTGTGAGAGGGAGCAAGTCCCATTGCACACACGCAGAGGTCACCAGGCTTAGTAGCAGGCGCCTTTTTAATAGAGTGGAGAAGTCTTTGAGAAGCCTTCATGTGGAGGTCCCTGGCTAAAACTAGTTGTAAAGGAGAGCCCCGGACTTGTCTCTCAAAGGAACTTGATTCCAGGAAAGAGAATTTTCCTTAGGCAACTGGGATTTTCCATAACAAAATGTCCATATGTTCTCTGAGCAAGATTTTGGGTCTCTAAAATATCAAGATACACGTAGAAGTTTAGCAAGTCTTTCACAGTTTTGTACTTCAAGATAGGAATATAAAAATCTATGATTATATTCTTTGGGAGAAGTTTTTTTTTTTTGTTTTGTTTTGTTTTCTTCAGTCTCATGTAGCCCAGGCTGGCCTCAGACTTTCTGTACAGCAGGGGGTGGTTTTGAACCCTCGATTCTCCTGCTGGGGTTACTGGTCCACTTCTGATAAAAAGTGGTTGGCAAATGGCCAGGCTGCCAGCCTTTTTCTCTGGTCGCTTTTGACTTTAATTTTGTTTGTTTGTTTTTGTAGTTCTGGGATCAAACCCAGAACCATGTGCATGCTGGGTAATCCCTGAATCACTAGGCTAGCTTGGGATTTTCTATGTAGCTCAGGCTAGCCTGGGATTTTAGGGACCTTTTTTCCCACTTCTCTAGTGCTAGGATTATAGCTCTGAGTCACCACATCCAGGTCTGCAAATTCTTCTTTTTTATTGGTTTGGTTTTTTTGAGACAGAGTTTCTCTGTGTAGCCCTGGCTGTCCTGGAACTCGCTTTGTAGACCAGGCTGGCCTCATCCTCAGGGATCCTCCTGCCTTTGCCTCCTGAGTGCTGAGATTAAAGGCATGCGCCACCACCACCCAGGTCTGTAAATTCTTAATAATTGTAAAATCATATAAACATTTAAAAAGTTTTTTTTTTATTGTCCCATAAAGTCTGGGAGACTGATGAACCAATCTATATATTGAGAGGAAATGGTTCTTAAAGCTTTAACAATTTGCCAGTATTCCTTTGCTTCAACTGCCTTAACTCTCTCTTTGCTATCATTAATGGACTCTACTTGCTTCCTGACTTGCAGAAAGAGAAGTTATTATGCTGCATAATGTTTATATTTATAAAATAAATGTAATACTGTATGCTACAGTGTTAGAACACAATACTGTTATACAAATATGAAATTTAAAGTTACATTATAGTAACAATTTATTCTTAGTTGAAAGAATTGAGGCTGGAGAAAAGGCTCATCGGTTCAGAGCACTTCTTACTCTTGCAGAGGCGTCGGGTTTAGTTTCTAGCACCCATACTGGGTGCCTTACAACTACATGTAACTCCGTTTCTAGGAAATGGAAACAGACATACATGTAGGCACTCACATGTGCACATAAGATAAAAATACTTTTAAAACGGAACCACTGAAGAACCGAGCATTCCATTTCTACCTAGAAATAAACCCTAGTTCTGACATTGGTTTTTCATTTCTTCATCTGTGTTTCGGGTCTCCCATGGCAGCTCAGACAGACCTGGAACTCCAGTGATCATCTTACCTCAGGGCTTGCAGTCACAAGCCTCCTTGTCTGCCTCTGACACTCATTTTAATGTGTGGATTTGTATCCTTTTTCTGCAGATTACTGTGTGGGTGTCTTGAGTACCATATTCCTAACTAATGACTAATTTAATTGGCATTGGGGCACTTGTAAAGGGGCCAGGAAAGAGACAGATGCTGAACTTCAAAATGAACTCTGCTCCTTTCTGGGACTCAGAGCAGTATGGAATGGTACTCGTTGGCATTCTTGATGAATGGGTGCTACTGCAGGGCAGATCTTCAGTTCTTTAGCACCTAAATATGTTTCTCACAGTTACTGAAGATTGGATTGTTTGATCTGAGTGGTACCTATATGCAGCAGAGTTGGTGTGACGAGCCTTTCAGAATGAAGTCTGTATCAATGGGCAATATACGGCTATCTATATTTCTATATACCTACAATACATACCATCCTTGACTTAATCCATATTTTCAAATGTTTTTGGTCCTTTTCCGTTATATATATATCAGAAGCAGCTTGTACTCAGCAAATCCAAATCACATTCATTATTTCTTCCTCTTTGTCCAATGCCGAAGTTTTTCCCAACCCAGTGGATAGTCCATCTACTTCTGGATTGCCCAGTGCCAGTTGAGTCACTCAGCATCCTAGTGTTCTGTATTTCTAATGCCCAGGCTGTTCCCAAGTCTTAGTGACCTCTTTATTTAATATCCTCTGTATACACTCATTTCCCGCCCCCATCTAATCTGTTGAGGCCACAATAATATACTGCCTGTAATATTAGTAATGTTATAATGGAAAGATTAGCGTAATAGATACCCAACTGCTCTTGCTTTATAATATTTGCTTCCTCTGCTTGTGTGTATCTTTGTATATACGCACGTACATTTCAATGTGCACATATAACTGCACAGACATTGAAGATATTGTTGCACTTCATTGTTAAATATTTCATCATGTGTCTCCTGCAGTGGGAGATAATCTCCTTCCTAACAACACTATTAATTATTCCTGGAGTTTAACATTGGTATATTAAGAATGCCTAAAGTAAACTCTATAATGTTTTCTTTGAATATTCTGAATTCAAACCAGGATTGTGTTTGGTGGTTAGGTCTCCTTAGTCTTGTTTAATCCATGGAGTTCCCTTTTCTGTAGGTAGTTTTGATTTGAGTGACACTGAGCACCCCCCCCCCCCCCCCCCCCCCCCCCCCCCCCCCCCCCCCCCCGCCGTATGTGTGTGTGTGTGTGTGTGTGTGTGTTCGTTTGGAGGTCAGAGATTGGCATAGTGAGTCTCCTTCCAATGTTTCCACCCTACTTTTTGAGACAGGATCTCACCCTGAACTTGGGGCTCACTGATTGGCTTCTAATCTTCCTGTTTCTAACTCCTAGTGATGGTATTACAGGCACATGCCACATACCTGCTTTTTTTTTTTTTTTTTTTTTTTTGTCTTTTAATATTGGCATGAGGATTGAAGTCAGGTTCTCAAACCTGTGCAGCAGGCTCTTTACCCAGGGAACCATGTTCTGTTCCCTAGTCCCTTTGTTTTGACGCCCAGTTTGTCTGCCCATGATGAGGCTCACGTCTGATATTCTGGCAGAGAAACTCTCTAGATGGTGTGCCGTGTTTTCTGCTGTCTCACATGATGCCCTGTTGATTCTTTGTAAGGTTTGTTCACTGGTCAAGGTTGGGATTATTTTTCCCTCACATAGTAGTGTGCAAAAATTTCAAACACAGTGAAGAGCTGAAAACTTTCCATTCAGCCTCTCCTTACTCATGTCCTAAGTTCTCTAATGAGCGCGCTGCTCTGACCTGCCGTTGTCCTCACTGGTTCCCACATGTCCGTCTGTCACTCTGGCTTCCTGACAAGTCACCAGTGTCCACAGGCTTATGTCACCACTCTGATGTCATTGTCCTCAGTCAGGTATCCAAGCCTCTCTCGGAATCTCCGTGCATTCCCACCTTCCTTCCTCCCCTGTTCCCACAGAGATCCTTCCTCTCATCTGTCTGCTGTCCCAAAGTGACTGATGGCAGCCCTCCCAATCCTCAGTGTCACTTCTACTTCACATACCAAGCCCTTCTTTTTTTTTCTGCTTCCTGTTTTGACTAATTAAGTTCTTCTCCTTGAAGGCTGGGCTTAAATGTCATTTCTTTAAGAAAGACTTCTCAGTGGCCCTGGGCAGGACAGATTTGTTCACTTTATACCTTTATTACTTTATGTTTCTCTTTTGTACGGTTGTTAACTCTCAGGGTTGTAATAAAGTCATTCATTATATAATGACTCGCTTAGTGTCTGTGAGGCTTAGCGTAAGTGAGGCTCCTAGTGGACGAGGCTGTGTCAGATCCCCATGGCTGGGGTTCAGTGCCCTCCATGGTAGATGCTCAGTAAATTTTTACTGGATACTGTATATAACCTGTATTAGAATATATGAATATAAGCTCAGTGGTTAAGGCGCTTGTCTCCCAATCCCAGCACCCAGGCAAATGCCTGGCAGATGCAGCAATCATTCTGTATTGCCAGCATGTGGAATGTGGCTTCAGAATGCCAAAGGTGGAGAGCATCAGTTGGCCTCCACATGCACACACATACGTGCGTGCCCATCCTTTCACATATGAACACCCAGACATGGGCCAGAAGGAAAAATAAGGAATATGTTTATGCATTTCTAGTCAGTCCTTTCTCTTTTCCTTTTAGGTATTCATGCCAAGCTGGACCACTCTTCAGAGCTGATAGTTTGCAGAAGAAGATTTGGGAAAGCCTTTGGATTACATTGAAACTCAGCTAAGATGGCCAAGTATGGGGACCTTGAAGCCAGGCCCGATGATGGGCAGAATGAATTCAGTGATATCATTAAGTCCAGATCTGGTGAGTAATGGAAGCTCTTGGGGTGGCTCTTTCTGCATAGACTGTGTTGAAGACAGATTTCTTGGCTTGTTTGGCATTGTTCTTGTGAGGCAGACTTCTCCTGAGAAACTCAGATCTGCCCAGGGACTGTTGCAAAGGTGACCTGCCATCTCTGTGTGGCCTATCTTACTTTCTCAGTCTTCTTTTGTTGCCTTGTGTGTAGAGCAGCATTACTGGAGAAAGTGCCGCCTGCAGCCTAGTGTTGCTCAGTCATGATGTCAGTAGGATGTACAAACACCGTCGGACATGGTCCCTTATTTCCTGAAAACAGAAGAGAATCACATGATAAGAGAAGTGAATACCATAGTGTCTGGGAGAAAGGTCTTGTGGTGGGAGTCCATTCCCATATGCCCACCTACCAAGTTGCTCTTGGAGGCCACTGCTGGAATGTGACCTCGTGCCTTTTTGAAATGTCAACTTCTCAAGGCACAGTTTCCCCCCATCTGATCAAATCAGCCAGACTAAGCCAGAGGAATGATTTTCATGTGAACATTTGGATTGGAGGTCTTTGGACGCCACCCCTCCCCTATCTTACTATTATATAACTGCTGCTTTTCAATTCTGGTTCCTCAAATGAATCAACTGGGGAGTTTTTTTTTTTTTAACAAATGCAGATGTGTTGGCTCCATTCCAAAAGTACTGAATGAAAATTTCTGAATTTTTAAAAAGCTTCAAATATGATCCCGAGACAGGCTCAAAGGGGAGATATTTTTGAGCAAGTAGGACCTTCTGAGCTCTTCAAATTATGTCGAGCTCTGTCTTGGCTGTGAACATTGTCCTTTAGTAACTCCAGCATTACGCATTACAAACATTATATCTAGCATCACTCTTAAAAACAACAACAACAACAACAGCTGGAACTCAAAGGTGATTTTTTTTTTCCCCTGTGGGAAATGTCCTTGCGTTATGGAAGAGCACATTTCTTATTTGAAACTGCCAAAGTATGTGCAGGAAATGTGATCTCAGTAGGAGATGCATTTCCCTTCATGATGCCGGTGGTGCTCAGTTGGTAAAGTGTCTGGCTGTTAGAGATTTGGCGGTGACTGTGCAGTGACTGGGGTAGCTTGAGGAGTCTTTGGAAGGTTCCATTGGCACATCCTGTGGTGTATGGACTGCAAAGTGTACTCTGAGGAGGTTGTGTTCTTTTAAATTTCATTTCAAGGGTACAGAATTCATATTTAGAAATGTGTAAAGTGATAGGAGAGTGGAAGAGAGACAGTTGGGTATCTCCGTATGTCTCATAGTGTATGAATTGTGAAGATGAGTGATCCTTAGTTCCATTCTGACTCGACCTCTATTATATGAAGACCTTGGGTTTTGGGGTAGGGAGGTGGCTCCATGGATAAAGTGATTGCCGCAGAAGCTTGATGATCTGAGTTCAATCCTCAGAACCCTGGTAAAGAAAGGTAGAAGGAGAGAACTCACTCCACAGACTTACTACCATAAGTGCACAGTGGCATGTATGTGCCCACACATATACAATAATAATAAAACAGATTAAAAAATAAAGACCTTAGACCTTGATCACTGGTTCTCTGACTTTGTCCACTAAAGAACAGTTATTATGTAAAATTTTAACTTCTACAGTATATTCTGAGTATTCATACTTCCAAACTATTCCTTAAATGTAAAATGACTATTTATAATAAGTCTCATACACTGCTGGGGTATAATTTGTTACAGTATGTACTTTTTGGAGCTAAGGGTTGATTGTTTTAAAAAACATTATTCATTTGTGTGTGCATGGGGATGGGGTGTCCATGCCACGGCAGGCCTGTAGAGGTCAGAGGACAGCTTTTGGGTGTCCACCCTGCTCATTCAGGGGATTGAAGTCAGGTTGCATAGCTTGTTGAGCCATGATGCTGACCCAATGTACTGCTTTTTGAAGAAAGACATATCAATCCGTCGAGTAATTCTGTTTGTAGAGTTTCTTTCTAGGCAGTAGATATACACGTACAATTTAAAAGTTGACTGCAGTACTGTTTATAATGGAAAAAAAATGGGAAATACCATACAAATCCAACTTGGGCATGAATTAGGTTGTTGTTGCCTAGAGTGTTTAGAAGTGATCACCAGTTCTAAGGTTGTTACTATTTTATTTAAAACCCATGTTCTCAGTCAAGGGACTCTAGAAATAGCAGTGAACTTACTGTTTCTTTCCTGGGAACGCACAGCTGTGTAGATTACACAGAATCACTGAGGAGATAATTAAGTTAGAGTACATGATAAAGTAGATAGTGTTCCTAAAAAGTGATATTGATGTGTGTGTGTGTATGTGAGTGCATATAAATGTTATCAACATGGAAGATGCCATTGATATATTATTAAATGGTTGTGATACAGGAAGCTATTGATGTGAAAAGTATCTTTCAAAAGATGGCTGGTGGGAGCTGGGCTATGGCTCAGTGGTTAAGAGCACTTGTTGCTGTTACAGGGCACCCGCATTCATTCCCAGCACCTCTATGGTGGCTTTTAATTCCCAGCACCTGTGTGATGGCTCACAGCTCAATCCCAGGGTAGGCGATGCTCTCTTCTGACCCCTGAGGACACCAGACACACACAGAGTACACATACATACATGCGGGCAAAACACTCATACACATAAAATAACAAAATAAAGAAATCTAAAATAATTTGCTGGCCATGGTGGCACACCTGTTGTCTTATCACTTGGGAGGCTGGGACAGGAGGATTTTTAGTTTGAGCCAGCCTGGGATACATTATGAGATTCTAGAGAGAGAGAGAGAGAGAGAGAGACAGACAGACAGACAGACAGACAGAGACAGAGAGAGAATGAAAAAGATGTGAAATACACACCCAAATCTTCTTGGTATTTGCGATAATTCCTTTTCTTACTGTCCACATGTGTTTTCCAAAGCTGCTTAATGAACCTGTATTATTTAGTTCTCGGTATTTTCAAAAACTCAAATTGCTTGTAGTGTTATGATGCCAGTGTATGGTGATGCTCCCCTCCCCCTTTAGTGGCACCTACTTCAAAAAATGATGAAAATTTAGCTGCTGCATAGCTGAGATATGAATCACATTCCTTTGGCTGGATTATGTTGCAAAAGCTGGCAGATAAATTTGGATTTGAATGAGCCTGTGAGTCATCTTGCTTTCTGGAAGGCATGTTCTCAATTTTTGTTTAGGGCAAATGCCTAGTGTACAGTGGCATTATCTCAGGATACTCTGAAGTTTACGAATTATCAAGAGACTTTTAGAAGTCTAGATTAAACAGGAATTAAACAAAGTCTAGATTAAAGTAGGAATGAACTATGCAGTAAATACATTTAAAGATCCTTATTAGATTCCTTCCTTCCTTCCTTCTTTCCTTCCTTCTTCCTTTCTTTTTTTTCCAGTTTTTAAGAAGGAATATTTACTGGGCACCTGTTGCTTGCCTGTAATCCTAGCATTTGGGAGGTGGAGGCAGGAGGATCAGGAGTTCAAGTCCAGCCTTAGGTACATAAAAAAGAAAATCACACTATTTGGGAGCCAGCCTGGGCAGTTTAGTGAAATCCTAGCTCAAGGAAATACACCCCCCCCCACTCTGCCTCCTACAAAAGAATATTTTCCTATTGGAAAATTAAAAACCTGAAATAAAACTGAGAATTTTATGCATGCATATGATGTTCTTTGATCAAATCTACTCCCAATTCCCTCCCCTGCAATTCTGCACCTCTCCCTACCAATTTCATGTGCTCTTAATTTTTTTCTTTTTTTCACGTGTGTGTGTGTGTGTGTGTGTGTGTGTGTGTGTGTGTGTGTGTGTTTGTGTGTGTGTTTTGGTTTGGTTTGATTTTTTTGGAGACAGGGTGTGGTGGCTACTTTAAAGTGAACTTGACACAGGCTAGAGTCATTTTTTTTTTTCTAGACAGGGTTCCTCTGTGTAGCTTATGGAGCCTGTCCTGGAACTTACTTTGTAGACCAGGCTGGCCTTGAACTCACATAGATCCACCTGCCTCTGCCTCCCGAGTGCTGGGATTAAAGACTTGCGCCACTACTGCCCGGCAGCTAGAGTCATCTTAAGGTAGGGAACCTCAATTGAGAAAATGCCTCCATAAGATCCAGCTATAGGGCATTTTCTTCGTTAGTGATTGATGGAGAAGGGTCCATTGTGGGTGGTGCCATCCCTGGGCTAGAGTCCTGGGTTCTATAAGAAAGCAGGCTGAACAAGCCATGATGAGCAAGCCTATAAGCAGCACCCCTCCATGGCCTCTGCATCAGCTCCTGCCTCCAGGATCCTGCCCTCTTTGAGTTATTTCCTTGACTTCCTTCAATGATGTGGAAGTCTAAGCCAAATAAACCCTTTCCTCCCCAACTTGCTTTTGGTCATGGTGTTTCATCACAGCAATAGTAACCCTAATTAAGACATAAAGTCTTACTTTGTAAAACTTACAGATATCCACCTCCCTTTGCCTCCTGAGCTGGGATTAAAGGCATGCACCACCCCACCACACCCAGTCTCTATTTTTTTAAAGCAGGTCTTTGAGAATTTCATACAACACGTTTTGGTCATATTCACCCTCTTCTCAAACTTCTCCCAGATCTACCCTTCCTTCCCTATCCACCCAAATTTGTATCCTCTTTTTTATTTTATTATTGTTTTTTTTAATTCACTGAATCCAGTTTGTGTTTCCCGTATACTCTTGAGTGGCTCTCCACTGGATGGCTTGGTTGACCTGCCAGGGATGTGGTGGTCTGAATGACAATGGCCCCTATAGGCTCATATGTTTGAATACTTGGTCCCTAGTTGATGAAACTGTTTGTGCCCATGTCAACAACACACATCTACTCAGGACTTTACTCATTCCTTACAACTAAGTTATCAAGAGTGGGTACTGAAATAGTTTAAAGAGCAAAAGCCACACACTTATTTGTGGTTGCAGTACATTTGCCTAGAAAAGGAACTTGAGGGTTGTGGCTGTCGGTCACTTTGGAGAGCGCTGGCCTACATGCATGAGGCCCTGAGTTCAATCCTCAGGGACACATACGCTGGTTGTGGTGGTCCACACCTGTCATCCCAGTGCTCAGAAGGTGGATACAGGAGGATCAGAAGTTCATGGGCATCTGAAGCTTGTCTGTACTGCATGAGACCCTGTCCTAAAACCCAGCAAACCAAACCAAAAAACCCATCCCCCCACCCAATAAAAACAAAACAGAAGAAAGAACCGGATTAGAAAGCACTTGTCTGCTGGGTTAGGGTTTGGAGTTGCTGACAGTCTACCACTGAAGCACTTGTGATAAGCTTGTCATCAGTGCCTATAATATTGACAGTATAATCTGTGCAAGGTGGGAAGCTTAAGAGGTTTATGGAGATTTTAAGACAGTAGACTGATAATTTCTAGGGGAACTGCATTACTGCTGGAGTGTGTGGTCTATGGACTTCTCTTTGGAACATCATGAAATATGAAATAATAGTCTGGACATGGACATACACACACACACACACACACACACACACACACACACACACACACACACACAAACACAATCTCAACGCTCAGGAAGCAGAGGTCAGCAGTTCTCTGTGAATTCCAGGCTTCATAGTGAGTTCCACGTAAGCTAGTTAGTGCTACAAAATGAGAGATCCTGTCTCAGAAAAGAAGTAAGGATAAAACATGGTTCTGGTCGCATATAAAATCGAAGACCATCCTCACTGCTTTTAGATTTGGTCAGTAGCTAACATTTATTAAAGTTTGTGATGTTGGATAAATCCTCATCTCTACTTGGTCACAGGGATGTTGAGAGATTTAGCCTGGAGAAGGGCAGACTCTTGGCCCTGGACAGCATGTGTCAGTGAGATCCTGTTTTAAAACTAAAAGTGTCAGTGGTGAAGAATGTTTGATGCTCTTCCAGAGGACCCTACTTCGGTTATCAGCACTCATGTTGGGTAGCTCACAACTGTCTGTAACTCTAGCTCTAGAGTGTCTTAACACCCTCTCTGGCCTTAGCACAGGTGACATACATGTACACATACATACAAATAAAAAGAACCATAAGAGAACCATTAAACAAAAACAAAAAAGTCAAACTAAAGAAACTCAATAATGACAGTTTGACATTTTCCTTTACTCTGTGATTTTTTTTTTTTTTTTTTTAAACAGACCCACTGTGTAGCCCTGGCTGTCCTGGAGCTCTCTATGTAGACCAGGTTGGCTTCGAACTCACAGAGATCTGCCTGCCTCTGCTTCCCAAGTGCTCGTGCTGGGACTAAAGGTGTGCGCCACCACCTCCTGGGTTCTTATCTAATCCTGGGTTCTAGTTGTTGAGGAAATTAGAGCGCCCGTGCTAAGCCATGCTGGTGATGTGGCTACCCAGCTTCTCATGCTGGCATCTTAATGCTGATGCCAATTCCTGCATTTTACAGTTGCCGTCTTACACTTACTGTACACATACTGCGGGCAGACACAGTGGCAAGAGGTCAGCCCTCACAGCTGCTCTTTCGCCGGGGGCACTCCACAGCCACACAGAAGTCGTTAGTTACACTAGTCTTTTTTTTCTGTTTCAGTAGGGCCTACCCAGGTGTCTTTGCACATGCCTCTTTTCTTCACCCCTGTCTGGTTCCCTGTCGTTCTGATCAAGGCTTCTATACAGCCTTCACTGAGTGACTTTCTCTGTTGAAAGTCTTGGTTGTCTCCCCCACCCCCCACCCCACCCCCGCCTGACACACACACACACACACACACACACACACACACACACACACACACACACCCCTTTCCTATCTGTATTTATTTGAGAAAAGGCCTTGCTTTATATTTAAGTCTGATCCTCCTGTCTCAGCCTCCCAAGTGCTGGCGTGACTGCGGTGCACACGGCACCCTGCTTAGTCACCCTGTACCATATCACTGCCTGTGAGTTCTCTGTATTCCCCTTCTCACCATCTGGTACTTTGTTGGCATTATGCACGTGTTGCTAGCCTTCCCAGTAGAGTTCAACTCCATGTGAGTGAGGAACCAGTACACCTCGGGCACCAAACCCAGTGCTTATTTCATTACAGCTGAGTCATAAGTACGTTCCCAGTGGGAAGGGTTCCACAGCTTGGAAGTACAGGAGCTGGGATTTGAACTCAGGTTCAGATTGGACTGGGGAAACCCTGAGTCAGACCTCTGCCTAGTCAGTCTTCTTGTTGACAAGGCACTTTATCCTGTGGCTGCTGGGGAGGTCATCATTTTATACCCATATCTGTTCATGGATTTGCCCTGTGTTAATTGCATGTATGTGTCCTTTCTGTCTCTTCCTTGCTACCTACTGAGGGTGACCCTGGGCTGAAATCTGGAGCTGCTTTGGTTCCCTGGTGGCGGCGTAGCCCACATAAGAGACAGGACCTGCTGCTCCTTGGCTTGCCTTCAGTTTTAGCTCTGTTCTGTCATTCTCTTCCGGGAGTTGACAAAGAGGAAAATACTGGAGGACAGACAGTCCTTGGGGTGGAAGATGAGAGACGGATACTCTCCTCTGACGTGAATGCTCTTTCTCTCTTTCTCTGATGGCTGTTCAAGGCTTTTAACTGGCTGGCAAAAAAGGGTAGGATTTCAGATGCGCTGACATTTGGCACAGGGTAAGCCCTGATCTGATGCCCAGAGAGGTAACTGTTCTGTGGAAAGAGCTGTTTGAGATATGTGGGGGAAGGCAGAGGAGTCCTTGAAACAAAAAGAAAGCCAATTTCTTTACTGATGGTTAAACCATGTTACATTATAGCAAGCTTACTGAGAATGTGCCGTGTGATGTCGAGGGTAAATTGTAGTTAGCTAACAAGGTCCAGGGGGAGGGGAAGGGTGAGGAGGTTGGCTTTCTCTTTTGATCTTTTGGAATGTTTTCTTTAGACAACCCAGTGGCTAAACTGGATTTAGGGAATGGGTGGTCTGCATTCAAGTTGTTTTTTTGTTTGTTTGTTGTTGTTGTTTTCATTTAAAGTAGTATCTGTGAAGGATTTTTCTCCACGGTTTAAGGGACTGTGAAAAACAGTTCACTGCTCCTCCTGAAGCTTTCCTTAATTGGAATACCTGTGCTTTGAAGGGAAGCCTTTCAGCAAGCTTGTTTTTTTCCAGGAGCCCTTGGGACTTGTGGTAGGGGACAGACAGGGACCCTGCTGGAAATTCAACTCCGTCAGAGGACACAATCCTTGTACCTGGCAAAAGTCTTGCCTGTGTTATCACCTCATGAGACTGAGGAGGAGGGATCCTAAGACTTGTTTGTGCCCATAAGATTTTCACCAACTGGGTCTGTGGCCGGGAGGGCTGGAGTGGAGATCAGTTCATGACTTGGAAATTGTGACTGGCTGGGAACTAATCTAGCCAAGGCAGTGTGCTCGTTATATGGACAGGACAGAAAACTCAATTTGATTGAACCTTATTTGAACCCAGGAGTTTGAATTAGATGCTGATATGATGGTTTTCCTGGGAACAAGGCAACATGCATGGTCATGTAGGCAGTTGTAAACACTAGTTAAAATTTAATCTAAAGCAGTGGAGAACGGGATGCAGGTGGCTAGATTCCCTCCGCTCGTAAACTGTGTGGAGAAATAAGCACTTACCATGTTATTGTTTTGATATTTGTTGTTTTAGGTCGGAACTGCTTAATAAGAGCTACACTCGATTCAGTAGTTGAAATGTGAGCCAGTGTGAGTTTTTGTGTATGTGTGTGTACGTGTGTGCGAGTGTGTAGGGACCAAAGGACAACCTCGCCTGCTGTTTCGCAGGAACTGTCAACATTTTTCTTTGTTTAAGAAGGTCTCTCACTGGATTGGAGCTCTGGCTGGCTCCTGGTAGTCTGCCTGGCCATTACATACCAGGGATCCACCTGTCCCCATCTCCGTGGTTTTGGAATTGTAAACATACCACCATACCTGACATTTTTGTTTTTCTCAGGCTTTTGGGGTCAAAACTCAGGTCCAAACGCTTGCAAGGCAAGCATTTTACTGACTGAGCTGCAGTATAATGTAGATTAACCCTTGAGATGGTGGCTTGCCTACCCCGCCATGGAAACCGGTTTCTTTCCTTCTTCCCTTCGCTTCCTCCACTCTCGGGTTGACATTAGTTAGGGCTTCCTGGGAGTTCTCTGCTCTTTGTGCCTGTGTCTTTGAATGCTCAAATCTCTAACGTTTGTTTCTGTGTGCCATGGTGCGGCTTACGCCTGAATTGTTCTCCTCCGATCCTGAGCCAGCTGCGATTCTGGCTCCGTGTGGTACAGCCTCTTACCAGTTTTGCAAACTCAAGGTCTGTTATATTATTATTATTTTTTAGCATCTATTTTGGTGTATGTGTGAGTGCCCATGTGTGTGTGTATGTGTGTGTGTGTGTGTGTGTGTGTGTGTGTGTGTGTGTGTGTATGTGTTTCGGAAGACAGCTCGTGGGAATGTTTTTCTCCTCTCACTGTGTGGGTTCTAGCGATAGAAATCTGGCGATCAGATTTGGGGATGGTAAGGGTCTTTACCAGCTGAGCCATCTTGTCAGCCAGGAAATCTAATTTCATACATATATATGAAATTATATATGTATATACATATATATACAGAGTATATGTATATATGTGTATATATAATGTATATATGAAGTCACTTCTGTCAAAGCTGTGTAGCTCCATGACACAGCAAACACAAGAGTAGCCTGTCATGTATGAGTATTTTCACATGAACCTTCTTTTGGTGTGCAGCTGGCTAGGGATTCTTATTTGTTCAGTTCAATCATTTATAACCTATCTTGTGTTACAACATCCCCCCCCTACACCTCCCACCCACACCCAAAGAATAAGGCCCTGGGACCTGGGATGGGTGTGGTGTCTCATGCCTTTCATTCCAGCATTCAGGAGGCAGAGGCAGGTGGATCTCCTTAAATTTGAAAGCTGCCTGGTCTACATAGTGAGTGTGAGGTCAGCCAGGGTTACACAGAAAGACTCTATCTCAAAAAAAAAAAAAAAAAAAGAGGCGGGACCTTTATAGCAGAGAAATCTAGTTAAAAATAGGACTTGGGACTTGGTATATCTGAAGTGATGGAGCTGGAATGGACAGCCTTACTTGCTGCCCTTTCAGACGTCCTATCAATGCTCTGCTCTGCATATAATTTAAAAGGTTTTGTTTTCTTATTACGATTTTGCGCTACAATATTTATGTGAAGGAAATTATAGAGGAGATATATTTTTTGAGACTGATAGACCCCGTCAAGGCCGCCTGTGAATCACATTATTTCAAGTTAATTCTGTAATGACATAGATGTATGGTTGTGCTTTTGTTTTGAACACTGACTGGGCTCTGAGCTCCAGGCTGTGTGTCAGAATCGCCCTCCTGGATTCTGACTCAGGAATTTCCACAAGCCCCGAGGGTTTTTCCTTCCTAGTGATTTGGCTTAGCCCTGAGAGACCCAGCCTTAAAGTGGGAGTGGCCGGAATTCCCAGGAGCGAGGAAAGTGAGTCAAACGTTGTTTATTTTTACTTAGAAACATTTCCTGGTAAACAGTTTTAAAAGGTAATGGTTTTCATAATATTGGACTTTTACTTATTTATTTATTTTTTTGATGCCTCATATAATTTGGAGTTTGGGCTGTGCTGAGAGGAGGTAAAACATGGCAAAGTGGGTCACCAGGTGGTGATGAATGCTGCTTTGAGTTCCTGTGGCATTTGAACTAGAATGTCCCATCCAAATACTGAGTGTCCGGGTGCGGTTTCTTCATAGGCTCCTGAGTCACGCTTTAGAGTAGTTTACCTCTTCCTTCTGGAAGCCTCACAACTTGCCTGGAACTCCTTCCTTTTGCCCGAGTGCCTGCGCATTGAGTGCTCTGGTCACTTCCTTGTGAAAACTCAATATTATACTTTCTCCTTTTCAGACAGAATCTCACTATTTAGTTCTGGTTGTCCCGGAGCTCGCTTTGTAGACCAGGTTTGCCTCAAACTCACAGAGATCCTTCTGTCTCTGCCTTCCCGTTCTGGGACTTGGGGTTGTACACCTCCATACTACCTGGTTGTCTGGCTGGCTCCCTCCCTCACCCTTCTCCGTTCCTTTCCTTTTCTTTTTTTCTTTTTGAGACAGGGTTTCATGTAGCCTGCATGGCCCAAATACTGAGATGACAGATATACACTCATCTGCCTGGTTTATACAGTACTGGGGATTCTTACCCACGGCTTCATGTGGGCTAGGCAAGCTCTCGACCAACTGAGCTACATCTCCAACCCCTTAGTATATCTGTATCTTTATCTATATATCTCTATATTGTAACAACTAATCTTAAAAGGTCTTATTAATTAAACAAACAAACCGTAAGACAGATATTGGGGTGAATTCTGAAAGATCAGAGAAGCAGAGCAAGCCACAGCAAACCTCACCTTGACAACTTCTCAGCTGATCCTGTTTCCTCAAACTGGAAGCCTCTGAGTCCTCACCCGAGTGGATCTCAGCTGAACTGCTGCTAAAAGCCTAAAAGCTTAAAAAGCCTCTAGTTCCTGGTCCTCATGCTTTATGTACTATGCTTCCTGCCATCACTTCCTGGGATTAAAGGCGTGTGTCTTTCCCAAGCTGTCAAATGCTGGGATTAAAGGTATGAGTCACCATGCCCGGCTGTTTCTAGTGTGACCTTGAACTCACAGAGATCCGGATAGGTCTCTGCCTCCGGAATGCTAGGATTAAAGGTGTGTGTTACCATTGCCTGACTTCTATGTCTAATATAGTGGCTGGTTTTTTCCTCTGATCCTCAGATAAACTTGATTGAGTTGCACAAACAAAATATCACCCCAATATATACTTTCTAACACATTATTTTCAAAAGTGATGTTTGTGATTGTTCATGGGGAAAAGAATTCCTCCATTCATGCTCTGTGCTATTTTTCTGATTTTCTTTATGCTCAGAGAGAAGTGCTCCCTGCTTTTACAAGTCTAAGTAACTGATGTTTAGCACTTTTGTTTACTATGTCTGCTCCCTTTGAAATGAGGCTGCCTCTCATTCTTTTAAAACCAGTGAAATTTTGAAAAAGCGTGATTTGTACGTCAAACGAGGATCAACTCGAGTTATAAGGGGACAGGAGAGATGGCTCAGTGGTTAAGAGTATTGGCTGTTCTTCTAGAAGACCTGGGTTTGATTTCTAGCACCCACGTGGTGGCTCACAACCACCTGTAACTCCAGACCCAGGGAACCCAGTACCCTCTTCTGGTCTCTTCGTGGGCATGGCATGGACATAGTGCACAGATACACGTGCAGGCAAAACCACCTATACACATAGGATAAAAATAAAGAGAAGGAGGAGGAGAGGGAAAAGGTGGAGTTAAATGGATCATGACCATGGTAGCATGTTCCGTAGGGATTTACAAGAACATCCCAGGGGGCTTGTAATATCTTTATGTTTAGAGAACCCAGCGGAACTAAACCAAACCAAACCCCAAATTTCTTGTAGACCTCTGCAGGAATAGCACTGAGTTGAACTTTTTAACCTCTTTGAAAGCTTCAGAAGGAATGAATGTCAGCGCCTCTCTGCGAAGGCAACCTTCAGGGTCCTTTAAGAGAGTAATTACTTTGTCATGTGCCTTTGTGTGGAATTTGAGCACATACCCCCACATTTGATAGAAGCCATTTCCTGGGCAGTTTCACATGGATAAGCTGAAGGGTACCCTGGATAGGGCCTGAGTGGCTTGCTGCCAATCTGTGATGGAACAGCGAATGTTGTGCAGACATTGGCTGCATTAAGAGTGGGGTGAGTTTTAACAACCCATTTAGGAACAACCATATTTAGATTTACTTAAAACAAGAGACCACAAAATAGGACCAATAAAATCTATCCCAAACAGACTTAAAAGCAAACTTGGGTTCCAAGTGATACAGGATCCAGTTGTCAGTGAATTGTTGTATAGCCTTGTGTGAAATGATACTGTCTTTGGAAATTTACAGTGTAAATATTGACTCAGAACTGAGAGGATGTTGCTGAATTTAATTAGTCTGGAAGATTCCCAGTCTTACCCTCAGAGCCTAGCTTACAGTAAGCTCATGAATCCAGCTCTGCATGTGTTCTGGTTTTTCTATCTCCATGGAGTTTCTGCAAGGTGTTTAAGGCAGTGGTTCTCAGCCTGTGGGTCACATATCAGATATTTGTATTACGTTTCATAACAGTAGTAAAATTACAGTTATGAAGTAGCAACGAAATTAATTTTATCGTTGGGGGTCACCATAACGTGAGGAACTGTATTGAAGGTTTGCAGCATTAGAAAGTTCAAGAACCACTGGTCTAGAGGATGGCATACTGCAGAATGTAAACATAGAAAGGCATCAAAGTTCATTTTTGCCAATTTGACACAAACCTAGACATCTCTGGGAAAAGGGATCTCAGTTGAGCAAGCCGAGGTGAGCAAGCTAGTGAGCAGCATTCTTCCATGGCGCTGCCTCAGTTCTGGCCTCCCTGTTTCTGCTGTGTGTTCCTGCCCTGGTGACCCTTCACGATGTCAGCAGAAATAAACCCTTTCCTCCCCAAGTTGCTTTTGGCCATGGTGATTATCAAAGCAACAGAAAGCAAACCAGAACGGAAGGTCTGTGTTTTCAGATGTGCTGCTGCTGCTTAGTTCTAGAGCATGATAGAGACTCCATTTCAATACTGTTCATGGAGAAAACTCACAGTAGATTATCTTAACTCACATACGCATTTTCAAGAGACACGAGCTGTTACAAGTTTATCTAGAGACCCACACACATGTGAGTGCTTCCTCTCTGACTCAGAATTAGAGGTGGGCAGATCCTACCCTGGAACTCCTGGCATCAAAGGCGAATTGCTCAGAGAGAGGGTGAAATGGCCATGTGTGCATGAGTTCCTCTGTGTGTGCGTGTGTGCGCGCGCGTGCGCGCGCACGCACATGTATGGGGGAGTGCACAAGCCCATACGTATACCGAAACCAGAGGAGGTCAGCAGGTGTCCTTTCTGTCACTCTCTGCTTTATTCTTTTGAGGAAAGGTATCTCTTTGAATACGGGGCTTGGCTGACAGCTAGAAAACCCTAAGGGCCCTCTTGTCTCCACCCCAAAAGTGCTCTCGTTCCACAAGCCATGTTTGCTTGCGATTTGCATTCAGATCCTCAGGCAAGCACTCTTACCCACTGAGATGTCTTCCCAGCCCCCAAAGGCATATGTATTTAAACAGGGTACACAAGGAGATCAGAAAACATTTTGTCTTCCTAACAGCACTTCCTTAAACCTGCCCCCCCCCACCCCCCAATCCTTGGTTGCAGGAGGCTAGGTTGTTCTGTGAAGACTACCAGGGTCCTGCTCTGCCTAACCAGTGGACTTGTTCCTCCTCTCCCACCCTTCAGCTTTGAAGTTTCACCCTTCAAACATCAGGATGTATCAGGAAGCATTCTGCCCTCGCATCACTGTTCCTGACTCCATGGTTCCCCCTTGCTCTCTCTGTGTTTCTATTTTTGACTCCTGTGGCTTTTGAATATGCTTTCCTCTTTTGATTCTTTGATGCCAGTCGTTAGCAGAATCTCCACACACAGTGAGTGCTCAGGAGAAGGTTTTCGGGGCTCCTCCTTGGTTTTAAAACACTAGACTTTTTTTTTCCGGAGCTGAGGATTGAACCCAGGGCCCGCAAGCGCTCTACAACTGAGCTAAATCCCCAACCCCAACACTAGACCTTCTTGTATGCATACTTTTTGTTGTTGCGCTTCAGCAATGGCCACTCCCCAGTCATCAATATTTGGTGCTGGGCACACAGTTCAATAAGACACATCTTCCCATTTAATGGGTCTTTGGGCTAGCTGGGGTGAAAAACAGAAATGGGTATCCTTAAATGAAAACTAGTTGATGTGGAAGGTGGCTGCTGTGGGATGTCATTCTGTATGCTGTGAGCATGTGTTGCTCTGATTGGTTGATAAATAAAACACTGACTGGCCAGTAGCTAGGTAGGAAGTATAGGTGGGGTGAGCAGATGAGGAGAATTCTGGGAAAAGGAAGGGCTGAGTCAAGAGTCACCAGCCAGACACAGAGGAAGCAAGATGACAAGGCAGAACTGAGAAAAGGTACCAAGGCACATGGCTAAACATAAATAAGAATTATGGGTTAATTTAAATGTAAGAGTGAATCAGTAACAAGCCTGAGCTAGTGGCTGAGCAGTTATAATTAATATACGTTTCTGAGTGATTATTTTTTTTTTAAGCAGGCTGCGGGACTGCGGGGGCTTGGTGGGACTGGAGAAACCTTCTGACTACAGGCGGTGGGAACATGGAAGGAGGAAAGCCAAGCTCTTGCTTGGGTGAGGGTAAGGAAGGGCTGGGTACGAGAGGGCTCTTATGAAGGGAAGTTGGAGTGGGCCTTGAAGAATGCATGGGAGGAAGCCATGTGGACAGTGGACAAAGAACATTCCAGGTGGTGGACAAGGAACAATGTATTTTAAGTCTGCAGCTGGTAGTTGACCATGACTGGGGTAAGGTGGATGGGGTAAGTGGACAAGGGGGCCAATACGGGATTTTAACTAGGCCCCTGTATCACTGTGTACTGTTGTCTGTGTGGTAATTTGACTGGCAGTACGAATGATAGATTTAGAAGGGTGCAGTATTGGAGGGAAGCAGTAAGCAATTAAGAGTTTTGAAAATCATTGGTGTTGCTGTTTGTTGTTTACTTTTTGACTCTTTTGTGGGGCCCACCACCCAGCTCCCACAGAAATATACACGGAACCTTATTCTTACTTATAAATGTGTGGCCTTAGCTTGGCTTGTTTCTTGCCAGCTTTTCTTAAATTATCCTGTCTACCTTTTGCCTCTGGGCTTTCACCTTTCTCTCCTTCTGTATATCTTTTCTTTCCTTCTTATTCCATGTCTGACATGTAGGTGGGTGGCTGCCCCCCCCTTTATCTTGATCCTTCCTCCTTTTCTCGTTCCTGAATCCTCTCTTCCCAAATTTCTCCTCCTATTTATTCTCCCTGCCTGCCAGCCTTGCCTATCCTTTCTCCTGCCTTGCTGTTGGCCGTTCAGCTCTTTATTACACCAATCAGGTGTTTTAGGCCAGCAAAGCAACACAGCTTTACAGAGTTAAACAAATGCAACGTAAATGAATGCAACACATCTTTGCCTCTCTAAAGAAATGTTCCACAGCATACACAAATGTAACACATCTTAAAATAATATTCTACAATAGGCTGACGTTAGAGATGATGGGGATTTTGTCAATAATTCATTAGGCGATGGTAAGGGAATGGTTTGAGTATGGTCAGTTGGTAACCACAAGCAGAAGGTCTCAACATATGTGAGGCCTCAGTGTAAATGTCACATTCATGGAATGAGCTTTATTATAATTAATTAATATGAAAATCCAAAGTTGATGTTGGGTGTATTACTTGATCAATCCTTCCTTTATTTATTGAGACAGGGTCTCTTGCTGAACCTGAAATTTGCCAATTTCTGCTGGTCTACTTAGTCAGTTTGTCTTGGACATCCTCTCTTTCTGTATCCTGAGTGCTGGGATTACAGGTGGCCATTATGCGTGTCCATTTTACATGGACTCTGGGGATTGAACTCAAATTTTCAATTTTTAATATCTGTTTCCTAAAATGGGGTCTTATGTGTCTAGGCTGGCTTCAAACTCATGGTCCTCCTACTTCAGCCTCCTGAATGCTAAGCTCATAGCATTGTCCACTAGGCCTGGCTCGTATATAATTTTAAAATAAGTTTCAGTGGTATTGTCTTAGGGTTTCTCTTGCTTTGATGAAACACCATGACCAAAGAGCAAGTTGGCTCACATTTCCAGATCATAGTCCATCACTGGAGGAAGTCATGACAGGAAGTCAAACAGAGCAGGATCCTGATGCAGGAGGCAGGAGCTGATGCAGAGGCCATGGAGGGGTGCTGCTTACTGGCTTGCTTTCCCTGGCCTGCTCAGCCTGCTTTTTTTAATAACACCCAGGACCACCTGCCCAAGGATAGCACCACCCACCATGGACTGGGCTCTCCCTCCATGATCACAAGATGAGGAAATGCCTTGGTAAGATCCAGTTGTAAGGTATTTTCTCAACTGAGGCTCCTTCCTCTCTGATGACTCTAGTTTGTGACAAGTTGATACACAAAACCACCCAGTACAGGTATTTGTATCCCCCCCACCCCCTGCCTATGTATTCTAGAAGATAGGATATACTTTAGGACAAAGCAGATAAATTGAGAAAATGGTTTATTCATGCAACACAGAGCAAGAGTTCTTTGTGAAGATAACAAAGAAAGAATACTAATCTCATTTTAAAGTGAGAATAATCATCTTGGGCAACTAAAAGAAAAATCTGTAGGCAAAAAGAGCCTGGAAAACCATCTCAGCTCAACTTTAATTGAAGACTAGGGGTGTTTCACATGACGCTCTGCAGATAATGTCATCCTCCGTTACCGATTTCAGCTTCAGCAGAGACGATGGAGTAAATGCAAATTAAAAATAAATCGAGAGCAGATGTTGAAAAATACCTTTCATTTAGGGAATAATTAAGCAGTGGAAAGGTCATTGGAGTTTAGTCAATAAAGCTGGGATGTGCTGAAGTCATAATTATTCAGCTAACAGATGCTTTCTGTCTGTGGAGCTCTGCCAGGGAGCATTTGGGAATGGTAACAGGAGGATGCTGTTGCTATCTTGTTGGATGGAAAGTTCCATCTTCCAAAGTCTTCTAATCAGTCGACTAACTTGAAGGTTGACTGTGAGGGGTGCCATCACAGAAGTTGTGGTTCATTAACGTCAAAGCAAAAAAGAGGACCCTCCCCTCCTTTTAAAGCTCTTGTAAGCATTATGGGCTGTGTACTGCTGATACCTATGTTTTTGGTTTGGCAAAATATATAGCATTTTGTCACCTTCATCTTGCTATGTGTCAGGTGCTCAGATTCTTTACAGGGTGCCCAAGGTAGAAGAAAGAGTTTATTGTGACTCACGGTTCCAGAGGGCTAAAGTCCTGTGACTGTCATGTTGGGGAGTATGACAGCGGATAGGTGTGATGCTGCAGCAGTAGCTGAAAGCTTATTTTTTTTTTGGTGGTGGGGGAAGTAGGAGAGAGCTAATTGGGAATGACCTGTGCTTTAGAAACTTAAAACCATGCCCAGTGTCACATCTCCTCCAACAAGACCACACCTCCTAATCCTTCCCCAACAGTTCCCTCAACTGGGGACCAAACATTCAATAATACGAGCCTATGGGTGATCATTCTTATTCAAACCACCACAGGAATCTTGACTTTTTTTCTCTTGTAGATTGTGGAGCACATTGATAATATCATTGAGAGAGCGAGAGAGTGATGGTCCCCCAGTTAAGAGCATGTACTGCTTTTACAGAGCACCCAAGTTCTGTTCCCAGCACCCACATGGGGTGGCTCAGAACCATCTGTAACTCCAGGTCTGTCTAGGAGATCTGATGTCTTCTTCTGGCCTCTGAGAGCAGCTGCACTTACCTGTGTACAGACCCACTTGCACACACACCCCTATGGACATAATTAAAGAATCTTATGAAGACTTGTAAAGTTTTGCGTATTTTATTTCTTCCATATTTCCTGAGGTTTTAGATTGACCATGGAATGAGCGTTAGAGAGGTAATTTGAAAGACGATTGAGGATACTGGAAGGTGAGGCAGTGAGGGGTTTTTGAGGCTTAATATTTTGAGTGTGTCACTGACCCCAGGGGCATAGGGAGCTGCTTTGTGGATAAAATGTATTTAATCTCAGGCTGGGGAGATGGGTCACTTAGTATGAGGACTGAAGTTTAGATCCCTAGTACCTATGTAAAGTCTGTGACCCCCCGTGCCAGGGTGGAGAGTAGTCTCAATGGCCATTTAGTCTACCTCGAATCAGTGACCTATAGTGTTAGTGAAGACCCTGTCTAAAAGTGCTTGGTTGAGAATAACAGAGGAAGACATTTGACAGTGACCTCCGGCCTCTCTCTTTCTCTCTCTCTCTCTCTCTGTCTCTCTTTCTTACACAGACATACAAAGATACATAAATATTTTAGTTAAGCTAATTGTAGGGGTGAGGAGAGAAGAGTTTCTCAAAAAATGTGATATATATATATATATATATGTGTGTGTGTGTGTATACACACACACACACACACACACACACACACACACACACACACACATATATATCTATATATTTGGTGGGGTGGTGGTTTCACAACAGGGTTTCTCTGTGTAGCCCTGGCTGTCCTGGAACTCACTTGGTAGCCCAGGCTGGCCTCAAACTCAGAGATCCTTCTGCCTCTGCCTCCCTAGTGCTGGGATTAAAGGCGTGGGCCACCACTGCCTGGCTGTATATAGTATTTTAATGCTCTTGTTTATGCATATTTTTTGAAAAGTATCCACAATTCTGATACATATTCTTTAAAAAAAAGTTTTATCATATTATTTATTTATTTATTTATTTATTTATTTATTGTGTGTGTGTGTGTGTGTGTGTGTGTGTGTGCGCGCGTGTGCAAACATGTGTGCCACATTACAAATGTGGAGGTCAGAAGGCAACTTTTGGGAGTTGTTTCTGTCCTGTGTGTGGATCTGAGGGATCAAACTCAGGTTGTCAGGCTGGGTGCCATGCGCCTTTACTCATTGGGCCATCTCTCTGGTCTCTGGCTATAGTCTTCAGGGACATCTATGAACCATCAGAAAGTTAAGTTTTGGATGGGGCGACATGATGTGTAGCTAGGGTTCTGTGTTCACGGTACTTCCGTCTTTTCTGATGGAGATTAAAATGGCAATCCAGTATTCAGCTGTGAGTTCACTGACTCACAGCCTTGCTGCTACTCCAAGTCCTTTTTAGCCTCTGTGGTCCCAGAGTCACTCAGTCGCTGGATTGCTCAGATAAGGGTGAGTAGACACAGAGTTTGAAGGACAGAATTTGTGATATTGTTTGACCCAGTTTTGCATATAATGAATTTTTATTTGTTGACGAATCACTCCCTTTTGCTAAAAGTGGCAAATAATCAGACATAAATTACTAATTAACAGCCTGGTTCAGGTTTTAGTTATTTACGTTTTAATTAATGGAACTTGTGCTGCATCAAGCTCTATAGAGTGGGTATCAAAATATTTATTTATTTCTCTGATGTCAAAGGAAATATCCTCATAAGAAATATTGACTTACTTGTCATAGGGTCTTGCATAAGGCTTCATTCTTCCCACTCTCTCATGCCACTGAGGAGGTGAGGCAGTGTGTCCTTGCATCTCATGTCATATCTAGACCGGATCTTCCAGTTGACGTTTCATGGTTATGCATTTCTGGCCAAAGCCTATTGTTGAGATGTGGCCTCCCCCCCATCTCAGTTTTACTTTTTTTGTCCCTCTGATGGAATACCCTGACAAAGCAACGCCGGGGAGGAAGGGCTTCTTTTGGCTTCCACTTCCAGAGGTATACAGTCCGTCATGATAGAGAAGCCGTGATGGCAGGGGTAGGAGGCTCAGCGCTCACACTGAATTCATATTCAGGATATAGAGTGTGACCAGGAAGTGGGGCCCAGCTAGGGACAAGGCCCAATTCTTCTAGTGACCTACTTCCTTCCCCCAGTGAAGCTCCACCTCCTGAAGGTTCCAAGACCTTCCCGCACAGCACCACAAGCTGGGGACCAAATGTTCAAACACATGAGCCAATAGGGATCATTTCACATTCCAAGCACAATGCCCCCCTTGTCACTTAGTGTCCTTTTTTCAGTGACTTTTGTGTCCGGCCTCACTGTTTCCTTCTAAAAGTTCCTCGTGTTTTACCATTTCAATATAATCATGGATGATCTTTCCAACAATATGTTCTCTTCCTGGTCATTTTGTCTTTTATCCTGGTGGTTACATCCTTGACTTGACCATCATGCACTGTTTGATTTCATTATCTTAATTTTAGGTCTCCCATTTTCTGCTCCCCAATGCCATCTATTTCCAGCAGTCTCTGACCCCAGGAACACTGCCGACCCATTGACTCTAACACTGTCACCATGCCCCCTTTGCACACGCTCCCTTGTCTTTTCTATCCCATCATATCTGAGTTAGTCTCCTCCCCTGGTTACGCTGAGTTCTTCATCTTCCTGGATGAACGTCCATGCAGGGGAAGGTGTTTGGATCACAACAGAGCCCTGGTCCTTTGTCCAAATGCCATTCATCATCACAGTGGGGACCTTGATGCTGCACGACTGAATGCCTTTCCCACTCTCCTGGGGGCTCGTTTCATACTGACTCCCCAAACAGTCACCATTTTTGTCCTGACTCTCAGTTGGTGACATTGCCAACTATTGTCCTCAGAAAACGGAGGTCAACTGAAGAGGAGTCCATTTGATCCCACACCAAGCATTAGAGACAAAGTAAGATGGTGACTGAGAAATGACCCCTGGAGAAAGGACCCCCGGATCTCTCTCTAATGCTTCATCTGTCCTTAACCAGGGCTAGCCAAAACCCAAGGCTAGCCCAACTCCATACATGGTATCTTTGTCTCTTTTACTTGCTTAGTAGAGTTCTTCTCTTTTCTTCATCCCTACCATCTCCTCATTAGTGGGTTCCTTCAGGACACAAACATGGTTTGGTTTTTTTTCTTCTCCTGATGGACCTTCTTCTGGTCCTATCTGTCTTCTGCTACCTCCACCCTCCCCTGCTTCACTTTAAGAAATGATTTCTTAAGAGCTCTATGTACCAACAGTTGCAATTCCAATCCTTTCATTCTGTCTTAGAATCACACAGATCATGGGTCACCCCTACCAGGCTGCTAAGTTACTAGAGATCTCCATGTTGCAAAATCCAGTGTCCTTTCTCCAGGGGTCATTTCTCAGTCACCATCTTACTTTGTCTCTCAATAGCATCAGCTTAGACCCGTTTCTCTCTTCAGCTCATACTATAGTTTGAATTGTCCTCTAAGTTTCGTGTGTGGAAAACTTAAACCATAAATCCATGTGTTGACAGTGTTTAGAGGTGGAGTCGTTGGAGGTGAGATGAACATGAGCATTCAGTCTTTACACAGTCTTCCATGTGTGATGTCATGGATTATCCAGGGTTGGATTGTATTACTGCATTCACTTTGCTACAGTGAGTTCTCATTGGTATGCCTGCTCTGTCTCATGATGTAGTGCCCTCCACTGAGTAGGGATAGAACAAGCATTACCACGTTCTCGGCAGATACCGGTGGTATACTCTTTTATATGGCTTTTGTACTGTGAGTTATATAAACCTTTATGCTTTGTAAAGTATCCAGTCTCAAGTAATCTCTTATAACAATGGAAAACTGACAAGACAGCTCACTAAAGCTAATCTCAACCCGGTGATAATGTGATCCTTTTCACAACAGAAGTAGACCATGAACTCTATAATGAGTCTCCATTGTATTTCTTTTCTTTCTTTTTTTAAATTTTTTTTTGTTTTGTTTTTTGTTTTTTTTGAGACAAGGTTTCTCTGTGTAACAGTCCTGGCTGTCCTGAAACTCTATTTGTAGACCAGGCAGGCCTTGAACTCACAGAGATCCACCTGCCTCTGCCTCCCAGTGCTGGGATCAAAGGTGTGCGCCATCATGCCCTGCTCCCATTGCATTTCTAATAAAAGCTAAAGACCTTTAGGTGATCTACAGGGCCCCATGGTTCTTAGGCTTCACCTGCCCTTCATCTTTTGTGCCCCTTGTATAAAAGCAGGTTCCTCTCAGTTCAGGGATTTCTTTTGCCCTGTTTGCTCTTCCATCTTTATGACAACTCCATCTTCGGAGACTTGCTTGACCACTCAGTTAAAACAGCAAACCTTCCCTAGTACAGCATCCTCCACCATGGTCCCCTGACCCCTTTTCTCCCCATGCCAGTCACTGTGTCCCGCTCCAGAAGTGATGTGTCCCTATGCTGGCTGTGTCCTCTGTGAGAATGCAGACAGCAGCAGGGAGGGTGTTTTGTCTGGTTGGGTCCTTGGTATGAAGAAGCCCTGGGCACCCAGTGTATGCTCATAATACATGTTGAATGAACACCCAAATTGGCACTTTTATTCATTTAGACAAGTAGGTAATCCTTGAGACAAATATCAGATAAATCTTTATAGTATTTTTATATACTGATTGATTTGCTTGATGTCCGTCTTTGACTGGCTTTTGTGGATGCTGATGAAGGCTCACTTGATGCTTTTCTCCACAGCCAGACATGGGATGAGGACTGAGTCAGTGTGTTGGACGGAGGTCAATGGATGCCAACCATCCTGCCAACACTGCCTGTTAGTCTATTTGGCATAATGATGCCCATTTGGCCAGGTGTGGTGATGCATGCTTTTAATCCCAGCATTTGTGAGGCAGAGGCGGGTGGGTCTCTGTGAGTTGAAGGCCAGCCTGGTCTATATAGTGAGTTCTAGGCCAGCCTGTGAGACACTGTCTTAAAAAGGCAAAAACACAAACAAGCAAACAAACAAAAAAACAAAACAAAAGATGCCTATTTAGTGAAATGATGGCAGTTTTTTTTCCCTAGGGGAGTCTTTGATCATTTTGAATCGCGTTTTATTCAGAACGGGGGATCTAGTTTCCTTCTTCCCCATATAGATATCCAGCTCTCTCAGCACCAATTTGTAAGAGGCGATCTTTTCACCACTGTGTGTTTTTGACAGCTATGAGGTGACAATGGCTGTCGGGTTTGTTTCTGGGCCTTCTATTCTGTTCTGTGTTCTATGTGTCTGTTTTTCTATCTACGTGGCACTGTAGTATAATTTGAGATCAAGTATTGTAATACCTCCAGCACTGTAATTTAAGATTGTTTGGGCTATTTGGGGTCTTTTGTGCAATCATATGAATGTTAGGATTGCTTTTCTAGTTATTCATAAAGACTGTCATTGAGACTTTGATGGGGATTCCATCTTATCTGGAGATAGTTTTCACTGATACAGCCATTTATTTTTCAGTATTGATTCTGCCACTTCATGAGCATCTTGCTTTATCTTCTAGGGTCTTCTGTTGGTTGAGGCCAGAAGACAACCTCAGGGGTTGTTCTTAAAGTGGTATCCTCTTGTGTTTTTGAAGATAAGCCTCTCATTAGCCAGGATCTCAACTAGTAGGCTAGCTGGCCAGTGAGCTTCAGGGATCCGCCTGCCTCTGCCTGGTATTATTACTCTGCTGGTATTATGAGTGTGTGCTACTTTGCCTGACTTTCCTTTCCCTCCCTCCCTCCCTCCCTCCCTCCCTCCCTCCCTCCCTCCCTCCCTCCCTCCTCTCCTTCTTCCCCCTTTCCTTCCCTTCTCTCTCTACTTTCCACCCTCCCTCCCTCCCTCCCTCCCTCCCTCCCTCCCTCCCTCCCTCCCTCCCTCCCTCCCTCTCCTTTTGGTGAGCAAACTAAGGGCCTTAAGCCTACAAGGCAAGTACTTTTTTGATGGAGTCATTGCTCTAGCCTTCTTAGGTACTTAAAAAAAAGTTACTAAAACGTCTGTTTATTTGTGTGTGTGTGTGCGCGTGCGTGTGTGTGTGTGTGTGTGTGTGTGTGTGTGTGTGTGTGTGTGTGTAAGCTTGTTATTGGGATCTCAAAAAGCCCCTGAGCATGTTGTTTCTCTGTTCTACTACTTTGCTGGATGTGTTTATCAGTTCTAAGAGTCTCCTGGTGGAGTCTTCAAGTACTGTAAACACTTAAGAAGCGCAGCGGAGGAGGACAGTGTGAGGGAGAGGAGAAAAGAGCAGGATATTTGAAACAGAAAAGAAAGAAGGAGAAATCTCCTTAGTAGTGAATAAGTTCAACTATAAAATGGATTAGATGAAAGAGTCAGAAATGGAAAACCCACTGTGGTCAAGTTAACATGCCACCGTAAGTGTAGCACAGAGGCAAACAAAAAAGGAGGAAATGAGACAGAGAAACAGAAGAAAGAGGGGGAAAAAAAACCCAGGCAAAGGAAAAAAGACTGCTCCAAAATAGTATAGACAAAATTAGGTGTATGTATAGAAGGATAAAACTTGAAAACATGGCCAGGCAGTGGTGGTGCACGCCTTTAATTCCAGCACGTGGGAGGCAGAGGCAGGCGGATCTCTGAGAGTTCTGCGAGTTCGAGGACAGCCTGGTTTACAGAGCGAGTTCCAGGACAGCCAGGACTGTTATATAGAGAAAGCTGATCTTGGAAAAAAAAAAAATTGAAAACATGAAATTCTTAAAATATATGTAATATTGTAAAAATACTTCTGAATGTAGTAAAAAGAAAAGGACTTACATCTCAAGAGTCAAAAAGGAAATTAAGGTTCACAGAAAAGAATGAAGTGTTGGAACCGTGAGAGAGCTTGGAAACTGGAGGGTAAGCTCTTTGCTCTGGGTTGGGGTGGCCATGGCCAGCTGAGCCTGGGGACTGTTTGTTATGGTGTCTGCTGGTGCTGTGTGTGTGGTGGACAAGAGTCTGATGGCAGTGGGTACCTTCTTCACCTTGGCAGCTTGCCTTCTTAGGAACCCACACTTCCTGCTAGTCACAGGGTCTGCAGTATTTGTGCAGGGTGAGTTCTTTCCCTGTCCCCATGCTATCCAGATTGTACCTCCTGGGTGGCTAGACTTCCAGCTGAGGGCTGTCTCCTAAGTTTTCTAAGTATGAAGAGAAGAAACTGTATCACTCCCACTCTACAGGTGCAGAACCCAACTTTGTACTTTTTTTTCCCAGTGTGTTTAGTTCCTTCAAGGAAACATTTATTGTATATTATTAGTGATTATATTTCATAGCAAAATTAAGTTAAACACATACTTTTTTTTTTTTTTTTTTTTTATGAGACAGGGGTCTCTGTGTAGCCTTGGCTGTCCTGGAACTTGCTCTGTAGAGTAAAGGCGTGAGTCACTACCACCCGGCTAAACACATACTTTTGACTAACATGAAATGGAAATCAGTTCCGTCAAATTCGAATGCCGAGCTGAGTCCTTGTTTTGGTTTAGAATGCATTAGTGAGTGCTGATTCCAGATTAATGGAACAGAATCTTAATGGAACAGGCTTTGTCTTATCTGTAACAGTTGTTTCCATATCAAGCCCTCGTGTGGGCTCAGCTCTACCTCGCGGAGACTCCCTTTCCTCTACTTTGTCACCTGATGTCATCTGTTTCCAAGTCAAGGAAACGCTGAGCCCAGCACTCCAGTATCAGGCGCCGATGTATGTATCATAGATGTTCACTGATATGCTGAACTGGTGCTCGGTCATAACACCTGGTGAGAGAGTCACTGTCCTCAGATGCCCCCTGACTTCGCAGTCTGCCCACCTCCCCTGAGTTTGAATCTCCCTGCTGTAGGCATGCCGCTGAACCAAGTTCTTGAGCTCTTCAGCAGCGAATAGTAAACAGTTGGCTCCAGAGACTGACCCACCTGTGACCTCAGGCTCAGTGCTATCACACTTCAGAGTTATTCTCAGTAGATGAGATCTGCTTGTGTCCATCAAGGGTGGGGCTCTCTCTTCCTAACTACTTCCCTGAAAGCCAGCGTCCTTCCGGTCTCGGTCAGAACTGGTCCCTCCTGCTCTCTGCAATGGCCTCCCCAGGCCATTCCTCACCCTGGGGCTGTGGGAGACTGACTTGAAGCTCCCACACCTGGAATTGCTCCATGTTCTCAGGCCTCCAGGGTAGCTCAGCTTTTAATAATAGGTTCTCTGCGGAGATGGTGTCTAGCGGCTGCGCTTTGGGCCAGACAGTGACAAAATGGGATATCTCGCCATTGCTTGTTGCTGGAGGGATCGCGGTGTCACCAGTTGGATTTGAGTCTTGGGAGGGCTGAAGGCCTGTCCTGGGGAGGTGGGCAGCTTGTCTATCACCTGGGTGGTCTTTGGAGTTCAGCTTCCGCTACCCTTTCCACTGCCCGGGAGCAGCTTAGGGTGTGGTCAGCGCTTTCCAGTGTATTTTCGTGTCCTTTTCTTTACTTCCTTTGTCAATTTCGGCAGCTTCCCCTCCTCTCTCCTTTTTTGGAATAGTCTATTTAGCTCTGACTCTCTCCTTTTCTTCTAGCCACCGTGATCCCTGCAGTAACTTCCAAGATCTCTCAGCCCTGTGAACTCAGAACACCCGTGTTGCAGGAGCTGAGTGTGTGTGCGCGCACATGCGCCCTGGTGTTTGCCAAAGCTGGAGCAGGATGTTGGGTTCTTCCTCATTTTCTCTCCATCCTGTTGCCTTGAGACAGGGTCTTCCAGTGAACTGAAAGCTTCATGTTTTGCTAGGCTTGATGACCACCAAGTTCTTGGGGTCTGCCTGTTGCTGTCACCCTTGAGGTTAAAGGTACACGCAGCCACGCCTGGATTACTAAAAAGTTTTAAAATCGTATTTATTACTTGTGTGTGTGATGTGTGTGCATGCACACATGTGCTTGTGCACACGCATGCTTTGGTGGAATGCTGTGTGGCACATTGTGGAGGTCAGAGGACAACATTATGGAGTTGGTTCTGTCACCTTTATGTGGGTTCTGAGGGTCAGACTTAGGTCCCCAGGCTTGTGTCGTCACGTGACAAGCCCCCTCATCCTCTGAGACATCTTGCCAGCCTGGCCCCTGTGCCTGACTTTTTATGTGATTTGAACTCAGATCCTCATGGTTGCAGAGCAAGGGCATTTACAGGCTTAACCTCTGATCTCATGCTTTTATTTCTTAAACGTATCTAATTAATCCAGACTTGTTGTGTTTTGAGCCATGTAGTTCAAGCCACTCTCCAACGCAGTATCTCCGTCCTTTGCCCCCTGGGTGCTGGGATATTGGCAGTTCACACTACGCTGGGTCCTTCCTTTTTGTTTTTGATCCCTTTAAATTAGGGGACCTTCTAAGAAAGATAAAGGACTTTCAGTTCGCTTTGTGGCCTTTGGATGCTTTGGCTAACTTGCATATGAAATTCTTTTATCTTTTTCTTCCGTTACTCACTTGATACATTTTTCTGGAAGGACTTGAAACTATGAATTCATCTTCCAGTGTCTCTCCTGCACTGTCTTTTTTTTTCTTTCCTTTCCACATGATGAGGCATGGTCCTTTTTTCTTTTGACTGTGATCACTAGCATCTAATATCACCATATCCCTTGCTAAATTTAACTTAAAAGCAGTTTATTTAGATCATATGCAAATGCACTAGGTAGAGAGATTTTTAAGCTGTGTGACAAAGAAACTTCAAAATGCTGTGGCTCCAATAAGATTACAGTTGATTTTTCTCACCTTACTGGTCAGAGTTGGTGGGTGTGGGGTATAGATGAGGCTGTGCTCTGCAGGGTCTCTTGGGAGTCATGGTCCCTTCTTTTATTAAATAATAACTGACTTATTTTTTGTTTGTGTATATGTATGTGTGCCCATGTGAGTTTCTGTGCACTACATCATGTTTGCCCAGAAGAGGGGGTTGGATCCCCCAGTACTGGAGTTATGGGTGGTTGTGAGCCACCCAGTATGGGTGCTGGGAACTGAACTGGAGTCTTCCTGAAGAAGGGTAAGTGCTCTTTGTTTTTTCAAGACAGGGTTTCTCTTGAAACCTTGGCTGTCCTGGAACTCGCTCTGTAGACCAGGCTGGCCACAAACTCACAGAGATCTGCCTGCCTCTGCCTCTGTTGGGATTAAAGGCGTGCACCACCACTGCCCAGCTTGGGTAAGTAAGTGCTCTTAACCACTGAGCCATCTCTCTAGCCCCTGGGCTTTTTCCTGTTCTCTAGTGCTTCAACTCTATCCAAGTTATAGTCCATGAAAAGTGAAGACAGGAAATTTAAACAGAGAAAAAGAAAGAAAGAAAGAAAGAAGGAAAGAAAGAAAAAGAAAGAAAGAGAGAAAGAAAGAAAGTCATTTCCCCCTTTACAGAGATCGAGGAATAGGTGGCTGTCTCAGTGACTGTAGCTTACTGACATGGCTTCATTTATCTGCAATCGAGGTTGAGGAATGTGGTTTGTGGCGAGAGAGTCGTGTGTGCTGAGTTAAAACCGGGACTTGCAAGAGACGGTTGGATTTTTGATGCTAAGAAAGAAGAGGAGAATGGAAAATAACAAGTCTACTCGCATGGCAAGTCAGTGAGTCAGGCTTGATCAAACTCCAGCTCATCCGAGTTCTGCATCTGAGCAAGGCAGCAGGAGAGCTGGCCCCGGAGTCCAGCTTGTGGGCCTTGAGATTTGCCCTCGCATGGTGGCTCAGTTCTGGACTGAGAGGGACTTGGCACCCATCTGTGCTCACCTTCTTCACCTTCCATGTTCTCTGTCCCTAACCCACCTGTGAGGCTGGTGTGGTGGTGCAAGAACTTCCAGCAAGTTCTCTAACACTGAACCATCCTCTCTGCATTTTGTTGTGTTATCAGTCCAGAGGCAGGAGGACCTCTGTGAGTTTCAGGTCAGCCGAGTCTACCTAGTGAGACCTGTCTGAAACAAAGCAAAGCAAAGCAAAACAAACAAACAAACAAACAACAACAACATCAACAACAAATAAAAATCAGCCCTGACCCACTTGCATGTACTGGTGTGGTCCAGCTTTGCGGTGAGCACAGGGCTCATTTGAGCAGAGTACAAGTGCACGGTATAGAAGGAGATGCATGGATTTGTGTGCTTGGGCCTGGGTACATGTGTCTTCTGGATTCTGAGGTTTTTCTGGGGCAAGAGAGGGAAGAGGGCATCCAAAGAAGGGCCTCTAACATGCAGGGTTTAGGGCCAAGGTTCTTTTCTTGCCTTACAGAGAAAAATGATCGAGTCAGTTCTCAAATCGAATCACTTTCCTAATGTTTTCATTTCATTAATATTCATACTTATTTATAGTATGCATATTATTTATTTATCCCATCCAGAGTAGCATAACTTTGAAATTAAATGGAATGTCATTTTAATGGTGGTACAGGGTGGGAAGGGGCAAGGAAGGAGCCTGGTGAATATTCACTTACTTAGCTTAGGGTTTTCAACAGCTTAAGACAAAAACACTGAAACCTTTGAGTGGCCCTTGTGATTCAATGGCAGTCTGCCCAGACCAGAGGGAGCTTGTGTTGGGAGTGAATACTAGATTCACTCTAAAAAAATCTAGAAATGAAAAGCTGCTGCATAAGTCCTAAGAATGTGCCCGATGGCCCTAGTCCTGGGAGAGAGAGAGTGAAATCCTGCAGCCTGTCTGGCTTCTGCATTCCCTTTCTGAGTACCCTGGTGGCTCTTCCCTTCCACCCTCCCAGTAACTGTCTAGAAGAGACCAGGACACACATTCCAACCTATTCCAGGCTTGAGCTCAAAGATGGCCGTAGTTTGCTGACGATAAGTCTTCAATGTTGGCGAAAGTCTAGCCTGTAAAACTCTACTTGGTTGACCAGGGAGCTGACACCTCTTGCAACTTGGGGCCATGGTATAGACTCTTAATTCCTTTCCAAAACTCTTGGAACTGGGACTAGGAGTGCAGCTGGGTGATAGAGTGCTTGTCTAGCATGTGTGAGGCTCTGGGTTTGATCACCGATATCTCTAAAACAATGAAATATCTAAAGTAGATATATTTTAAAATTGACCCCCCCCATTTCAGATAGTACCTGTGCTGTATGTTTTATACTCCCCCCCTCCCTGAGAAGATTGGGACAGTCCTTTCAAAATTAGACACATCAGTAGTTCTGCACAAAATGTATGGGGGCATCTGTATGGTAGCTATTTTCTTAGGTAGTTTTGCACACATTTCATTTGGAGTGTGCCCAGCAGACCCAGGAGGAATATATTTTATCCCTTCCCCTTAAACAAAACAAGACAAAACCCCAAACCAGATAAAGGATCTGAGGTTTAGTGGCCTACACAACCTCACTTGGGAAAGCAATGTCCAGTTACCTTGCTTTGTGAAATCAATTATGTTTAAATTGATATCCCTTAGTTTTTTTGGTGGAGGTGGCTCAGACCTAGGGTCTCCCACGTACTAGGCAAGTTCTCTAACACTGAACCATCCTCTCTGCATTTTGTTGTGTTATCAAAAATTGCTAATTTACTCCCTGGAAACTTTGGAAAGTGAGCCTGCTTTGTAGAAAGGCTGCTTCCCGTTCAATTGCAGCTGGAAAAGGGCCTTCGAACGTCACCATCCAATGTGATAAAAAAAAAAAACAAGATGCGGTCCTTGGCCTCTTTGTCCATCTTCCTCATTTGGCCCTGTGGCTGCTTTTTGTGGTCACTCCTTGAGGCCTGGCAGTGCGATAGGTCTGGGAAGCTGTGGAAGGCTCCGTAGTAGTGTGGACAGCCCTGGTGAGAATGTGGGCAGGAGGGGACTCGGGTTTTGGGGCTGGGTGTGGGTAGAAGGGAGAAGGACTTGGGCATCGACTTGAGATTGCAACAGCCGCTGGGGCCGGTGACCTCTAAACTCCCATTTCTGTTCTCAGAAGGCGGTGGCCCTTCATCTGCTCACCCGCTTGGCGGTGCTTTGTCTTAGGGAATATTAGGCCAAGTCAGTCCCTTTGGGTGGACGTTTGGACAAGGTTGCCTTGCAGGAGAGACAGTACCACGGGCATTCTGATGCCCTATTAGTCATGCCATTGTGCCGGCTGGATTTCAGCCTTGCCTTGTCACCGCAGGAAGCATTCCAGCAGGGGCCGGGCCAGCCTGCTGCGCATGAGTTCAGACAGCTAGGCACCAGCAGGAACCTGCCTGGAAAGAAAGCCCTAATGGATGCCAGAATCCTCAGGATCACCCAAGGTCTGAGGAACAGCTGTTAGATTGCCACTCGCCAGCTGAGAACACAGTGGCCCTGTGAGCTCGTAATCATTTCAAAATGGCTCCATTGCTGGCCTCGCAGGACCCTTCCCTGCATACTCCGTCCCATGACGTAGAAGAGGCAGCTAAGGTATTTCAGGATATATTTTCCCCATGTAGTTCTTTCTTCACTTTCTTCTCAAATCCATGCAGAGGTGAGGGACGGATGGGGCAGAGAGAAGGGAGGGGACTGGGGAGGTGGCCCACTGGGTAATTGCATAAAATTCCATAAAAGCAAGAGTACCTGAGTTTGAATCACCAGCATCCTCGTAAAAGCTGGGCACAGCCTATGGAATGGCTAATCTTGGTTGTCAACTTGATGTACCTGGGAAGAAAGAATCTCATTTGGGGATTGCCTCCATCAAATTGGTTTCTGTGTGTGTCTGTAGGGGTATTCTCTCTCTCTCCTTTTCTTTCTCCCTTCTTTCTTTAAGAAACAGTTTAAAAAAAAAGATTTATGTAATTTTATTTTATGTGAATGAGTGTCTTATCTGCATGTATGTAGTAGGTGCACCACATACATGCAGTACTCTTGGAGGCCAGGAGAGGGCATTGGATCCTCTGGAACTGTAGTTATTAATGGATGTGATCTGCCACATGGGTGCTGGGAACCAAACTCGGGTCTTCTGCAAGAGCAGCAAGTGCCCTTAACCACTAAGCCATCTTTTTAGCTCCTGAGGGCATGTTCTTGATTGCTAATTGATGTAGGGGGTCCAGCCTGCTGTGAGCAGTGCCATCCCTTGGTAGGTGGGTTTGGGCTGTAGAATAAAGCCAGTTGATCAAGCCAGAGGAAGCAAGCCAGTAAGTAGTATTCCTCTATAGTTTCTGCCAGGCTCCTGCCTTGGCTTCCCTGGATGATGGACTGTAACCTGTAAGATGGGGTAAGCCCTTTCCTCTCCTAGTGGCTTTTTTTTTTTTTTTTAAAGATTTCTTTTTTTTTTTTTAAAGATTTATTTATTTATTATGTATACAGTGTTCTGCCTACATGCATGCTTGCAGGCCAGAAGAGGACGCCAAATCTCATTTCAGATGGTTGTGAGCCACCATGTGGTTGCTGGGAATTGAACTCAGGACCTCTGGAAGAACAGCCAGTGCTCTTAACCTCTGAGCCATCTCTCCAGCCCCTCCTAGTGGCTTTTGATCATGCTATTTATCACAACAATGGAAACTAAAGTAAGACAACCTGTGTGTCCGTGACCCCAGCACTGGAGGGTGGCAACGAGTGGATCTGACAGGTGGACCTTGGTAGCTTCTGATGTCTTTCTTTGGGCTTTGCATATATATGGCATGGGAAGTGTAGGCTTACAGATGTGTGCAAATAATACACACACACACACACACACACACACACACACGGTGGAAGGAGCATTTCTAGGGAGTGTAGCTCGGTGATGGTACAGCTTTGCCTAGCAGAGCATGCATGAGGCTCTGGATTCTATCCCCAGCATTAATTTAAAAGAAAAGAAAAAAAAGGAAGAAGGAGGAGGAGAAGAGAAGGAGAAGGAGAAGGAGAAGAAGAAAACTGTTGGTTCTTCTTTAGATATACATGGTGCCTGGCTCTTACTGACCTTTATAGTCACATCACAGTGAATTCCATGTTAAACTCCATCTATGTTAAAAGAAAATCTAGGCAATTAGAAGGATACATTTATTAGTCTGTGAGTTGCTTTGTTAGTGGTGTCTTCATTTACATTACTTTCATTGAAAATTAAACACAGTCTGTTAATCTTTTACTTCATGTGATGTATGAGTGTAGGAGTCTTAGCCAAAGTCATTGCTTCTTATGGGAAGTATCTGGACATATATTAACTTTTAAAACTTCAGCCAGTTATTTACAGTGTAAGAACTAGCAACATGGGAACTGATTTATTGCTTGCTGAATGCAGAGCACCTGAGGGAAATTTATTTTAGATGTAGAAAATACTTCCTAAAAAAAGGAGAGGGAGGTAGAGAGCTAGGGCAGGAGCTGAGCCTTTGCAGACATTGTGCCTCATTTCCTCCCTTTGGTGATTCTGTACGGGGGATACAGTTGTTTTGGTTTACAGACAAGGGTACGCTTCAGATATTAGTCAGTTTTTCAGGCTTTTGTCACCTATTCGAATTCTAAATGATTTTGAAAACAATACAAAACCCAACAAAAATACAGAGGAAAGAAATAAGTATCTAATCACCAAGTTAAGGTCAAAAGGAGATTGTCTACTTCAAATACACACACACACACACACACACACACACACACACACACACACACCACATATGAAAATATGTGTTTTATATACACACATATATTTACATATATGAATATATACACACATAGAAACATATGTATATTTCTTTCCTGCCATCTTTCTTTTTCTTTATTTCAAGATTTATTTATTTATTTATTATGTATACAGTGTTCTGGCTGCATGTTTGCCTACAGGCCAGAAGAGGGCACCAGATCTCATTACAGATGGTTGTGAGCCACCATGTGGTTGCTGGGAATTGAACTCAGGTCCTCTGGAAGAGCACCCAGTGCTCTTAACCTCTGAGCCATCTCTCCAGCCCTGTATTTTTATTTTTGAGTCTGAATCTCCTGAAGTAGCTGTGGCCTGGAACTCACAGTGTAGACCAGGTTGGCTTTGAACTTACTTCAATCCCCCTGCTTCCAGAGGGCTGAGAGTAAAGACATGTCTGGCTCTATCTAAAATCTTGTCTGCTTTATATGTGATATTCTACCTGTTGCCTTGTTAAACTTGGGGTATAAATTTGTCCCAATCTGTCCTATTGGACAGAACAATAAAGAAAAGGATTAGTTATGAGATTGACATTGTCCATCAATTTTCCAAACTGTATTTGTCAAAGTGGAAGGGTTTTGTTTTAAGCTCCTGACCCAAAAAATTCCTATTCCCCCACCCCCACCTTAGAACCTCATCTATGGGACAGAGAGTGATAGAGGAAGCCACTTCTTCAACTCTAGTAACATTGATGTTAATAGAACTCCCATTTGTAGCAGAGAATAAGCAAGATGCAGGCAAATACCATGATATATATATATATATATGTGTGTGTGTGTGTGTGTGTGTGTGTGTGTGTGTGTGTGTGTTTGAGACAGGGTTTCTCTGTGTGTAACAGATACTGTTACACTGTGGCTGTCCTGGAACTCGCTCTTCTGAGATCCACTTTTGGCTTAGGCACTCTGTTTCTAGTATTAAACAAACAACAAACCCCCTTTTAATAGACACAGAAACTAGCTGGCAACTGTTCCAAGCTTGCCTCATGCTGCCATCGTTGATGAAGGGTGGTGTAGTTCTCCCAAGAATCATCTTCCTCCAGGTACCCCTCCCTCCTGTTCCTTACCAAGAAACCAAGTATTGTTTAGTTTAATTCCTTTGTGCCCTGTCATGAGCAAAAGACCAAGACCTAGGAAACATCTTGTGAATTAAAATAACATTTCCTCACTACTTTATCTTTTTTTTTTTTTTCAATTTAAATGCATTGCATTCTTCTCATGGTGTGGCCCAAGGTGTGCCTGTCCATCAGGCTGTTGAGCCCTGGGTCTGTCTTTTTCTCTTACACATGCTATTGTTGGTCATGCTGGATGTCTTAGTTAGGGTTTCTATTGCTGTGAAGAGACACCATGACCAAGACAACTCTTTTTGTTTGTTTGTTTGTTTGTTTTTTTGAGACAGGGTTTCTCTGTATGGTTTTGCTTTCTGTCCTGGATCTCGCTCTGTAGGCCAGGCTGGCCTTGAACTCACAGAGATCTGCCTCGCTCTGCCTCCCGCGTGTTGGGATTAAAGGTGTGCACCACCGCCACCTGGCTCCAAGACAACTCTAATAAAGGAAAACATTTAATTGGGGCTGGCTTACAGTTTCAGAGGTTTAGTTGATTATCATCATGGTGGGACATGGTGACCTGCAGGCAGACATGGTGCTGGAGAAGGAGCTGAGAGTTCTACATCTTGATCCACAGGCAGTAGGGAGTAACTGTGTTCCACACTGGGTGTGGCTTGAGCATATGCGACATCAAAGCCTGCTTCCACAGTGACACACTTCTTCCAACAAGGCCACACCTACTCCAACAAGGCCACACCTTATAGTGCCACTCCCTATGGGCCAAGCATTCAAACACATGAATCTATGGGGGCCATTTCTATTCAAGCCTGTAGGTGGATTTTTCTGTTCCACCTGCCAGCTCCCCAGTCACCTCATGGAGACTTCTTAATAATTATGAAAGCTTGATCAATAGCTTAGGCTTGTTTCTAACTAGTTCTTATAACTTACATTAGCTTATTTTTATTAATGTGCTTTCTGCCTTGTGGCTTTATCCACCTTTACTCTGTACTGCCCATGCTACTTTCCTGCTTCCTCCATGCCTGGTTGGAGATTCTGCCTTCTTCCCAGTGTTCTCTCTGCCCTGAAAATCTTGCCTATCTATTAGCCATTCAGCTTTTTATTAAAACCAACCAGAGTGACAAATCTTCACAGTTTACAATAAGATGTTTCCACAACTCAAGCCACCACACTAGGGTTTCTACATGTCACATTTTTTCAGGGACTCTAGCACCTAGGGATTCACATTGTGCTTTGAATTGTTTTCTGAGACATTTGCTTGGTCCTGGGATATAGATGGTCATTCCTTGAGATGTGTTGGCCAGTGAGTATCCTTCTGCTTCTGGTCTCCATGATCACCACTGTAAATAAGGAAGCTTGGAGAGTTGTTTTAGGGAATTTTATGTGCCATAAGATGTATTTGAAACATTGTGTATAACCATCCAAATTTTTTCTTTCTTAATTAAAAGAAAATTTTAAGTTTCTGAGTTTGATCCAAACACCCACATAAAAAGTCAGGTGTGGTGGTGCACACTTGTAAACCTAGCTCTGAGGGAGACTGGTGGGTTCTTGACACTTTCTAGTTAGCTAGTGTCCCCAGCCTGATAGTCAGGCCCAAAATCCCAGGGATAGACCCTCTTCCAGAAAACAAAATGGGCAGCTTCTGAGCCTATGAACTTCCAGGTGACTCTCCTTTATGCCCTCATCTCGATGGTTGGAGCGCTGGGATTACAGATGTGTGCCACCACATCTGGCTTTTTCACATACATTTTGGTGATCCAGCTTAGGCTGTCAGCCTTGCTCTACCCCCTGAACCATCTCCTTGGCCCGCTTCTGCATGCTTTTGATGGGGAACAATGGAACACCTCCCAATCCGGTTTATAATGTCATGTTGAATGAAATTGGACTTAAATTTCAGGCTGCAGTGTGTTATAAATAACAATAATCACGAGACTGCAACTGGTTATTACTATTAATTATGTTTAATTATAATTGGTTATTTTGCTAGTGGTTATGAAGTATACTGTAAGTCGGTTAGAATGTGCCTGAGGATCAGACAGCTACATTGTGTCATTCTCATGAGATTTCATGGTCTAGGAGGTGAGGGAACAGGCAGGTGAGGAAGAGAGAGGGCTTCCTCTATGGCAAGGACAGTTGTTGCTACCAGGATTGTGGAGGGACATGCTAATCAAGGAGATTAGTGCCAGCCAGTGGTTTCCACTCCTGCCAGTCTCGGCGAGATGGGATAGTAGATAGGCTGCTGCTGAATTAGCATATGCCTCATTGAGTGCTGGGACCATTTACCTGACTTCGTATTTCTGAATCTCTTAAGTCCTTTTCGAACACCTTCTGTCTTCTTGATGCCTTGCTTACTGGAATTCTTATGTGTGGAAAAGTGCCTTTTCCTACTAATGGAGATGAGCTGTGGGAGGGTGATGACTGACTCCAGTAAGCCGGCTCCGGCAGAGCTGGAAGGGCGCAGCTGCCTGGAATTAGCTGATCATTTTCATTGCCCCTAGGTCATTCTATTAAACATGCTTGCACTTGTCTGTCTCAGTGTTTGTTTAATTCTTGCCTGAGATACTGTTGTGGCTTAGTTCTCCAGTGGCCTTCAAAGGCCCATTGCCAGCCTGTGGCGCTGTTAGAAAGTGATAGAGATGTTGCGGGGTGAGTCCTAGGGGAAGGAAGTTAGGTTAGGGAGGTGGGGAGGCTCTCCTTGAAGGTGATATTTGGATTCCTTCCTCTCTGATTTTTGCTTCCTGGCCACCATCCACTGAGCAGCTTTGGTTCTGTCTGTGTGCCATGCTGTGGTGCTCTGTTTCATCATAGGCACCAGAGTATTGGAACCAGCAGGCTAAGAATGGGAACTTCTAAAACAAGGAGCCTAGACATATCTTTTCTTCATTATATTATTGCCGGTATTTTGTTATAGCAAGAGACTAACACTTGTGGCATAGGAAATACTTGGGTGTATAGGAAGTGTTAGTGTTACTTGGAGTGGTGGCGCATACCTACAATCCCAGAACTAATGTGTCTGAGACAGGAGGGCTGTGAATTTGAAACCCTTTTGTACTGCAAAGGATGACTGTTTCCAAAGCGGAAGGAGAAAAACACCCATAATTTCTTTCTTAAGCTCTCTTGGAAATATTAATTTAAAAAATAAAAAATATCGCATAATTTTATTTCTACTCCTTAGTATTGTTTTGGGATATATTAAACATATATCAAACGTAAGTACAAAATGTTTTCTATGAGCTTCCCTGAATGTCTAGAGGCTTAATCAAGTGGGCTGCACGTGAACTTCTAAGAGTAACTTGGGAACAACTGCAATTTCATGTTGCCAAACCCTCTTTTCATCCACTTGAGAAGTTTCCACCCACAGACAGTGTCCTTGGGTTTGTGCAGGCCTGCTGGTAGCTGGCTTCAAAGTTCTTTCTGGTCCAAAATTTGGTCCTGAAGAAATAACCTTTCTCTTTAAGTCTGTCACTGTCGGAAACATGCGTGTCTGCATTTAGCTAAGACAGGAAATAACCTCTGTTTGCAAAAATCATAAACGAGTTGTTCCGTGGGTTAGGAGTCATCACAGACAGCAGAGCACTGGGCTTAGAGAACCTGCCTTGGTGGTTTTTCTCCTCCCCCCCCACTCCCCTCCTCCTCCCCTTCCTCCTCCTTCTTCTCAATTCAATTAAAGATTATTTAGTAAATACAGAGGAACTTTGAGTTTCTAGGCTTACATTTTCAGGGATCAATTTTACTAAAATTTTGATAAAATTTTAATGCAATTTAGGGTTTTATGTACATAAAGTGACTCTGTATTGGGTCCTAAAGTAACAGCCATAATTTGGCTGTATTGAAGAACAGTGTCTAAATTAAAGCTTCACATTTGAAAACAGAGGAAAAGAAATTTCGTATTATGATTAAAATTTCTCTTTCTGTGGAACTATTTTGTAAATATTGCAATCAAATTTCCAATTCCCTGTAATCATGAGAAAACAATTGGCAGTTCACAGCTGGTCATTCAGAGTATTGTCTAGTGTGGTATAATCCCATCCCTTAGGATGTGGAGGCAGGAAGATTACCAATAAGAGTGAGTCTGGCCTGGAGTACGGAGTGAGGTCATGTGTCAAGAGACACAAATACACAAAAACAACAATAAAACCCCCAAACAAACAAAAAACAAAATCAAACAAACAACAAGGCAAAGCAAAATAGAAAAGGGCCATCCTTTGGTATCTGAGGTCATGAGAACCATTCCTTTCTTGTTCACTGTTATCATATGGAACTCATGTCCAGGCTTGGGGAGATTTTAGATCCTTCCCAAGTATAAAATGAAGAAAGCAACACTTACACTCATTTATTCGTCATTGTTTTTTTTTTGATTTGTGCATATACACATGTATGTGTGTGTGTGTGTGTGTGTGTGTGTGTGTGCGTGAGCTTGTGTGTACATGTGTACATGTATGGTACGTGCACTTGCCTGTGAAGGCTAGAGGTTGGCATTGGATGTTCTTCCTGAATTATTTTCCACCTCATTGTTATTTGTGTGTGTGTGTGTGTGTGTGTGTGTGTGTGTGTGTGTGTGTGTGTGTCTACTTGTCTGTATGTGCAGCATATGAGTGCAGTGCCATGGAGTCCACAGGAGGACTTCCGTCCCCTGGAACTGGAGTTATGGACAGTTGTGAGCGATTCCAGGAAGTCCTCTGGAAGAGCAGTCAGTGCTCCCAACCACTGAGCCCTCTTCTCAGCAGCGTGATTGAGACTTTTAATCTCAAAGCCCACCCTCAGTGACCTGCTTACCTGCTTCCTCCTTCAAGTGGGCGCCACCCAAACCTCCTCAAACATCGCCACTCACTGGGGACAACGGGTTCAAATATTGGAGCCTGTGGGGGACATTGTCATTCAAGCCGCTCCCCCTCGCAACAGTACCGTCCAGGGGACTAAGCCGTTAACAATTGGTTCCTATTAGACTTTCCAGATCCAAACTTTAATAATAGTATTTAGAAATGTACCCTGTGATGTCAGAAGAGATGGCTCATGGGGGACAGGTCAGCCCCTCAGCAAGACTGGGGCATGCTTGGGGCTAACTTTTATTTCAGTCTTATTGAACCAAAAACAAACTATGATTTGGAGAGATGGCCCAGTGGGTAAGAGTACTTGCCTTTCAAACGTGAGGACCTGAGTTCAAATATCCGGTACCTAAAAAAGCCAGGTAGGGCTGCCTTTGTCCCACCAATGAACAATAGAGATGGGCGGATCCTGAGAGGTCCTTGGCAAGCTAGCATAGCCGAACGTTTAGAAACACTGTCTCAAGGGAAAAGGGTGGACAGGAGGATAGTGGAGGAAGACACTGATACTCTGCTGTGGTCTTTTGTACATGTGCATGTGGGCATTTGCACCTTTACATATTCATGTGTATGCACGGGGCACGCATCACATGTACACATACATACACAATTTAAAAACAGATCATGTGTGCGTATTTCTTGTGTAAGAATTGAGAACTGTATAATGGGAGGTTTATTTTAGAAGTAATTTATTGAGAAAAAGTATTGGGAGTATAGAAAATTCAACATACCACCACTTTTTAGCAGTCGCATACAGCTCTGTGAATAATATGATTCCCCTACATTTTCCCTATGGTGTCTTTTACCAATAGCAATATATTACCCTGATAGTCCTAACATTTTGTATCCCTGCTATGAGGCTTGATTAATGCCATGGCTTTAGAAATTATGTTTATGGTCACACTGTGCATGTGGGCTTTTTTGTTGTTGTTAAATTTTTTTTATTTCTTTTACATACCAACCACAATTTCCCCTCCCTTCTCTCTTCCCATTTCCTCCCCCACCTCCTGTCTATCCCCCATCCCCTCCTCCTCCATTTAGAAAGGGGCAGGCCTCCCATGGGAGTCAACAAAGCATGTCATATCACGATGAGGCAGGACCAAGTTCCTTCCCCTGCATCAAAGCTGGGTGAGGCATCCCTGCATGGGGAATAGGTTCCAAAAAGCCAGCTCACACACCAGGGATAGGTCTTGATTCCACTGCTAGGGGTCCCACAAACAGACCAAGCTACCCAATTGTCATCCACATGCAGAGGGCCTACGTCGGTCCCATGTAGGCTATCTAGCTGTTGGTCCAGAGTCCGTGAGCTGCATGTGGGTTTTTTGAGGCAAGTTTCTCTCCTCACATGACACCCACACGTTATTTTTTGTATTGTTAGTGATGGTGGAATGTTCCGTTAGATATTTCACTTGTGGTATTTAGTTGCCCAGTGATGCTACACAACTGTAGGACCTGAGAGTTCTGAGGTGGTCGCTTTCCAGTGTTTTCTGACTTACACACCGCTTTGACAACTACTCTCCCAGGTCAGATGTGATTGTGAGTGAACGTTGTGTTGGCACAGACCCCTATAACATTGTAGAGAAGTAAGATGATGGAAGGGACCAACCAGCCTCTTTCCTCTGCTATGTTGTGTTATCTCAGAACACTGTGACATTTTAGAGATACAAGATGCTCAACGGGACCTATTGTCCCTTTCCTTTGCTCTGTCACTGAGGAATCTCTGCCAAGAAGGAAGAAATGATTTTCCTAAGATTAAACTATTGTCCTTAGATGATTGGGTCCCAGACTCTCCATTCCCTCTGCCTCTCTGGGCACCTGGACTTCAGTTCCCTCACATCTCATCTACTATAGATGGTGGTCTGGTGGGTTTGTCCCTAAAAGGGGGGAGGTGTCTTTCATCAGTTTACAGATGTTCTGATGAGAGTACTGGGATCTTTGTGCCTTTCGAAGGAATTTAGATTCTGTCTGCAGTGTGAGGCTAGGATAGGCTTATGAATATTCTGGAAGATATGAGACACCTGTATATTAAAGCAGGCTGACCACGCTAGCCTTGGCATTTAAGTATCAGAGACAGGGATACTGGGTGAGGAAAGAAAGGGAGGAGATTGCAGGGGTCATTTCCCTCCTGTTATTTTTCCTTCAGTATGAGTGATTGAGAAAGTTAGTAAATGGAATAGGGGGTGGGGGTGGGTGGCGCTGAGTGGAATTGCCCAGTATGTGTGTTAACTTTGTGTTACAGAAATATTGCACTTTGCACTCTTTTTGAAACAGCACAGATTATGCACCCAGGACCCACTGGCTGCCAAGGAGACATGGCAAAATTTGATTTTGGGGTGTTCTGTGAACCTTTCACCCTGTGAACCCATACCCTAGTTGGTGCCCATGGTTCTCAAACTCCATCCATGGCTGGCTTCTGCATTCTCGTCGAAGCTCTTGTTGGTATGCAGTAGGCATGAACCATGATGAAAGCATCCCCTGGTCAGGTGCTGCTGAAGCCTCTGCTATTCCTGGCCGACTTGGGCAGATGTCCACAGAGTCACTAGAGTTAATAAGGAGGGGCAAATCTCCAGTTGGAAAGCTGGAGTGGAGAAGACCTGGGAAGCAAGAGAAATAGATTCAGTGTGTGCCCGCCAATCCCCTTTCAAGCCTATCGTCTTCATGGCTCAGTGGTGCATCGTTCTTAGGAAAATCTTTTTACTTCTCAGAGTGAAAATATGGTCAGCCCACCGAAAACATAATACAAGTGTTTCTTGGTGCATCCAATGTTTATCGCTCATGGTGGTGGTTAGGGTTTGTAGTTTGTTTTTTTTTTTTTTCTTTGTCTTTTCCCCTTACCCTTTTCCCTTTCAGCATTTTAGCAGTTGGGGGAAGTCAGACAAAGGATTTTAAATGCACGAAATAAAATTCATACACTGTAAAAGAAGCCAATTATATTGACACACATTTATCAAAATACTTAAAAAAGTCTTTGCTAAATGGTGTTTGTGCTTGGCTGGTGCATTTAACAGCACACTCTTATTGTTCTTACTGCCACGCTTTCCTGAACCAAATGATATTTTTCAAGTTACCTGATGCAGCTGTAAGGTGAAAATGTGGTGTTTTCGGTTTTTGTTTTTTAAACATTTATTTAGAGTGTGTGTGTGTGTGTGGTTATCAGCTGTGGTGGTAAGCAGCTTTACCTACCCAGCTGTCTTCCAGCTCTGTGTGTTTTTTTTGTTTTTTTGTTTTTTTGTTTTTTGTTTTTCGAGACAGGGTTTCTCTGTGTAGCTTTGCGCCTTTCCTGGAACTCGCTTTGTAGACCAGGCTGGCCTCGAACTCACAGAGATTTGCCTGGCTCTGCCTCCCAAGTGCTGGGATTAAAGGCATGCGCCACCACCGCCCGGCTGTGTGTTGTTTTTTAATGGTGATTCCGGCAGGTAGTGTTGGTAGTGTGTTTTGTGATCTCGCTTCACAATGGAAGGAGATGCAAATTCCTGTTAGAAGTTAATGAGATTCTTTCTCCTGTCTGAATTCATGGACCTCCTGCCAGATGATAACCCAGGATAAAGACGATAATACTGTGTGTGTGTGCTGGTTTGCTCAGAGCCTGGCAATGGCGACCTAATGTTATGGAAAACCTTTATAAACAGAGATATCTCTCTGAAATGGAAGTGACTCACTCCTCTGTGAAGTGCTCCTTGCTGTATACTCTACCAGGCGAGAGCAACAGACTGGTAAAGCCAACCATCATGGTGTCTAGACTCTTGAGTGTGCCCAGTAGTAGAAGAAACGGATGTCAGACTGCAGAATGTACAGAGAGTTGCTTAGTTGCCTAGGTGATCAATACTCTGCAGTTCTGTGAGGGCGAATCATGAGGGGTCTGGGGTGGGCTGTGGAGGTTAGGGAAGGCTTCCTTAAAGGAGTCATCATGTCCAGTACTTCAGGGTGGCCGTAGGACCGCTGCATGAAGCCAGCAATCGTGGGTGAAGTGTGCCCAGGGCTGTGTGCTGAGATTAGCAGACAGATGCAATTGGCATTTTCCACAGTAGTGTTGCTGATCCTGATGGAACAGGCATCTTTACCTTTCAGTTAGAGAGCATGTATTATTTAGTACTTTAGTAGATGGAGCCCTAAAAGCTTTGGAGATTCATATGGATTACCAGGGGCTAAAAAATTAATTGCAAAAAAAAGGGGGGGCGGTGGAGAGAATAGATTGCAAAATTTGTAACAAGCTCTCTTGCCAGAGTTAGAAACTTGGGAAAAAGTATTTGTATTCTTAAGTTATTTAATATTTTTTGCGCAGTCAGATCTCCTCAGGCTTGATTGTATGGGAAACCCAAGGTGTCAGGAGGGAGAGGAGGTGACGGGGAGGTGCTTGGCTTTCTGTTTGCTGAACCATTAGAGCTGTGGTGTTTGTAGAAATGCAGGCTTTGCTGGCCTAGGCAGATAAGGGCTGTCACACGTCTGGGTTTTTAAGGCGACAGGCTCCATGCCTGGCAGAGGCTCTGAGCTGCACACTGGGATTGGGCTCTGCTCAGAGGCAGGAATGTGACCAATCTGGTCGGGGCAGTTGGGGAGGGACTCATCTCTCCTCACTCCCATATACTTTGGCCCTGTTTTTCGATTTGGACTTCATCAAAGCAAGGTCTCCAGCCGAGGGGGGATGCCTATCTTCCTGACTTCACAGGCCATGTACCGCTGGCCTGGGAATTGAAACCACATTTGGAAGGCCTGCTGAGCCCAGGAGAAATGGAAGTAACATCCGAGTCCACAGATGGATCCAGCAGAGAGTCACAGGCAGGTAAAGAAGACTCACCCAGAGCAGTGCGGTTACTTGGGACATTTTTGTTCATAGAAAGTAAACTAAGGCACGATGCAGTCCGACAAAAACTGGTATGAAAACTATTGAGGAACAGATCCTAAATGATTTTGGATTTTGGGTGACCAGACAGTGTTTCAAACAAACATTCCTGCAATGTTGTTTTGAAATGTGTCAGTTTTAAAGGAAGGATTTGACAGTGTCAGTTACTGAAGATATTTTAGAACAATGTTTCAGTCTGTTGACCAGGCTTGCTGTCCCGTGGTCTGCCTCTTACTGCCTGTCAGGTGAGTGTGTGGAGGGATTAGGCTCAATGTCTAGTCTACTGATGGTTAAAAAAAAAAAAAAAAAAAGAGGTCCATCCTTCTCTGAGATGGAAGGTTTGTCCAGAAGTATCTGTTGTGTGGAAATCATGTTGGGGTAATGATCTTGCTGCCCATCTCCCAAATCATAAATGGGCAAAGGGGCTTAACCGAGACCCTAAGTCTCCAACAAGGGCGTCTTGAATAAGCACCCCTGTATCCATTTAACTTGTCTGTTTCTCCTCTGGATTGTTTTCTTACTGAGTTATTTAATCTCTGCTGGCGCTGTTTGGAGATGGGCTGCTTGGAAACACATACAGCAGGATACCTGCTTAGAAGCTTTGGAGGAGAGCCCGGGGCGGTGTGCTAAGAGGCAGGTTAGGGAAGTCTGGTAGGTACTGGGGTTGGGGGTGGCGGTCAGGAGAGGCACAGATTAGGAAGAAGTAAATGTCAGCGCGCTGCTGCTCGTTGGGTGTGTGTGTGTGGGAGGGGTGCATCATGGAATGAATGTTCCCCAAAGACTGAGATTTTGAGAGGGCAAAGAAAAGTCTAGAAGAGAAGAATGCCAGGCCTATGGGAAAGTTCGGGTCGGGGCACATCTTCGGTGAAGCGTGTGTGAGCATGAAATCACGTAGTGAGCTGATGGCTTTGGGTCGGTAATGTGCCTGCTCTGCCCACTGCTCCATCCAGCCACCGGGGTGGGCCTTTGGCTCCGTGCTTAGTGCCCTCTGTGGTCTCTCCTCTGTGTGGTATGCTGATCCTCAGCCCTTGGCTGGCTGTCTCTCCTCTTTCTGGGATTGGGTGTTGAGCCTCTGTCCTGACTCCCAGCCAGCAGGATTCTGTGTAATCCGCTGCCATCTACCTGTTGGATGGCTTCAGGGCGATTGCCGCCATTGCTAATTGTGATGTTTACTTCACACTGGGCCCTTCCAGACCTTATTTCCCATTGTGTTCTCAGTGCCCTGGAGAGTGCCTGTCCTCAGAATGACACATCCCAGGGATGAAGGAGTGAGGAGATGTCACCCAAGAAGTCAAAGCACTTGTAATGGACCGTTACTTCTGTTTATTCCTTGAAATTAGAGGCCGTTTGACCTAGGCACTTAGGATTTCCTCTGTTGATTCTTATTCGAGGCCTTTGGGTGTGACCTCAGAGGAGTTATTTCAGAGGGAACAATTTGAAAAGGAAAGCTAAGTATTAAAAAACTCAAATGCACGGGGAAGGGAGAAATATAGTGTGGAGTACTTGTTATAAACAAAAGGGGAAATTAACAATTTATAAGGAGTGAGTATCTTTAGATACCATCATACTTTTTAATATTTTATAGTTATTTTTCACATATTATTTAGTTTTCTGATGTGTCCTGATAATGTTGATGAATTATTCTTATCTGTGCTCTGAACACTGTATTCATATAATTAATATCATTATAATTCAACCTACTTAAACCCTTCAAATTACATAATCAGTGGTCATGTTCTCAAACTGATAGAAGTGTTTTTTTTTTTTGGTTTTTTGAGATGGAGTTTCTCTGTGTAGCTTTGCACCTTTCCTGAAACTGACTCTGTAGCCCAGGCTGGCCTCAAGCTCACAGAGATCCGCCTGCCTCTACCTCCCAAGTGCTGGGATTAAAGGCATGCACTACCACCGCCCGGCTCCTGATAGAATTATTTTAGTCCCGTAACACACATCTTTGGGCTCAACTCCATCACCATTTTTCTCCATGAATTCTGTCATTTTTTCCTTGGTTCTTCCTTCCTTCCTTCCTTCCTTCCTTCCTTCCTTCCTTCCTTCCTTCCTCCCTTCCTCCCTTCCTTCCTCCCTTTCTTTTGTATTTTGAGACAGCTCTTCTTTCTGTATAGCTCAGGCTGAGTTCACTGTATTCCTACATTGGCCTTCATTTGTGACTTCCCTGCCTCACTGTCCCAAGTACTGTAATTACAGACCCATGCTACCACATCCAGCTTTGTCAGTTTTTATATCTCACCAAACGGCTTCGTTTCTACAATGTTTTATTCACGTCCATATTTTCCTTACATATGTCATGCACAGCTCAAGACATTTTCCCGTAGCGTGGAATAAGACTACAGAACCAACGTTATTCTATATGTCCTAAAGTGGAAAGTGGAAAATGTTCTGTCCGATGGCATAGTGAAGGAAAGGGGCAACTAAAAGTAGATTGCTTAATAATTGTGACTTTGTCACTTGGCTTTTATTCTGATGAGAGTGTCCCTGCGTGGAAGTGTTAGCCCACAGTCTGGCAAACTAGCTGTCCCCAGGGAGAGTATGCTTCCCATCATGCCTCTTGTCCCTGATATCTGATTCTCACTTCTGGTTCTCTTTTTGGGGAAATGGAAAAACAAACAAAAAGCCATCCAGGAACCTAAAATATTTTTTATTAATTGTTTGAGAATTTCATTCAGTGTGTTTTGATCATTTTCCTCACCCCAACCCCTCCCAGATCCACTCCACTTCCTGACTCCTCCAGCTTCATGCTCTCCAAGAAGACATCTTTCTAGTACCTTGGGGATGAGGTTTTGGCTCTCTTTATTTAGGAAGAGAGTTTTCTGCCTGCTTCTTTGTTTCCTCATTCACTCACTCATGAGGTAACAATGTATTGCCTAGCTCGTGTGTGCCAGCCACGAGGCCTTAAAGATGGGTACAATGAGGAACACTTCGATTGTTTTACGGGGGCTGCATGAGAGAAGTTACATTGTGGTCTGTTTGGTGTGGCTGGAGAATGGTGATGGTTTTCTCTTCTGACGTCGTCGTTGCCTAATGTTAGGTTTCTGTGCTTGGCCCTTTGCCCTGCCAAGGTTAAAGGCATTTTGAGGCTATCTATTTCCCCAGAACCATGCACCTGTTGCTGACTATTCCGAAATATGAAATCCACAGCCTGGAGTCACTTTCTTTCGCTTCCTTTTTCTCCCCCCTCCCTCTTTGAAGTGCAGTCCTGGGGTGGGGGTGGGTTTGGGGGTGTCAGAGAGAGTGACCTGGAGAGTAGCCAACCTCACCGGTCCCTCGGGTCTGTGATTTTGGTGCATTCATTGAAAGTCACATCTCAGTGGCCTTGTGAGTCCATGGCATATATTTGCATGTGCCAGAGTTCAGAACTGGTGTGAGGTGGCTCTGGCTCTGGCACTGGCAGCTGCTGCTACCTGACACCTGGAACCATAGTGCTTTGAGGAACGCGTATTTCCCCTTGGCATCAAACGTGTTTTGGCTGTGGCTGTGAGGAAAAGGAAGTATTGTATAGTATCATTTACTTTCATAAAAATAGCTTTGAACTCTCCTGGCTTCCTGTGGGTCCGGTCAGTGCCTTTGGAGCCAGGGAGCTGCCTCAGAGGGCACACGCTCCAGCAGAAGGAAACTGTATTGGGCTGGGTCACAGTCTTAAGTCCAGAGCACTTGCAGGATGGGTTTGGTGTTTTCCTTGCTGTCATGAAACGTCAGTGACCTCATCTTCCAAGGAGCAGTTAGAATTGTGACACGGCGTAACCTGTAAGAGTGCCCCGGGCATCGATGGCAGTCAGTGTGAATGAACCGTGGAAGCCAGCGATCTCCCAAAGTGGATACTGACTGGATTACGTGCTGAGGACTGAACGCGAACATTTGTTGCTGTAGCTTGCCACTGAATTGGCATCCAGCTGGAAGTTATTTGAGCCCAATATTACTAATTTAAAAACCAGCTTTGTTATATTTATCATATTTATACTTCTGTGGCTGGGCAGTCTTACTCAGGGATACTCCCCAGGAGACAAGGCTTCTATGACAAAGGGTATAGACTGGCCAGCTTGGGAATGGCTTGCTAACTGTAGAGGTTGCTCCTGGACCTGGAGGGCCTGGCTGTGTTTCTACGTGACATTGTTTCTGAACTCACTCCTCTAACCTGCCTCTTTTTTTGTGCTGAAGAACACTGCAATCACAGGCTGGCTCTTTGCGTACTGCTCCATTCCAATCTGCCTCTCTCAGGCCCCGCCTTTCCTTGTTTCTTTGGCATGCTCTGGCCAGCTGCAGGACTTGAACTGATCCTTGGAGTAGAGACACAGCCGGTGCCATAGTATCGGCAGCTTGCCTGTTGAATCACTTGGCTGGCCCAGGAGCCAGCTCAGCTTTTTCCGGGCTGTAGAGTAATCCTGCCTGAATCTATCAGTCAGACGATGGGCCCACGCCACCTGGATACTGGGAACCTGTTGCTGAGTGTCCTGACTTGGAGATGCTGCAGGGAGAAGGAACGCTTGTCCTTTCTGTCTCTCATTATGGTACTTTCCTGTGAGTCTTCCACGTGAAGCCACAAGCTGGCATGATAGTCAGCAAAGTGCTTGCTGTGATGGAGTCCCGAGTTTAATTCCCTGAAATCTGTGAAAAAAACCCGAGTGTGCTGACATGCACTTGTAATCTCAGTGTGGGGGAGACAGAGACCAGAGGATCCTTGGGGCTCACTGGCCAGGTAGCCTAGACAAATTTGCCAATAAAAGGCCCTTTCTCAAACAAACGAACAAACAAACGAACAAAAAAACAACGAGGGAAGACACTAGAGGTTGACCTCTGACCTCTACAAGCACATGTACCCATGTGCATTTACACATACATACACACACACACACACACACACACACACACACACACACACACACACACCCGACCGAGTGGCAAATGCCTCCAGTTCTTTTCTCAGGGTTGGTTCTGTCTAGTTATTACCTGGCTTTTCCACTTTCTCCACAGTTCTGGCTCTCACTGTCATAAATAGATGCTTATCTCACTCTCAGTGGAGAGAGATGACACACGAGACTCTGAGTGGGTGGTGTGTCCATGTTTGGACGAGACTGTGCGTTAGCAGCTGCGGGCTGGATCTGCAGATGACTCACATGCGTTAATCCCTGTATCTTCTGAAGAGAGAGTACCCTCACATTGGCATGAGGATATTTGCTGAGGGACAGAACCGGAGTCCTGTGGTCAGGGTTGAAATGCAGACAAGTGTGTCTGGCGTACTGGAGTAGGTGGTGCCATGGAAGCCGGTCTCTAAACAGGGATAGTGTTGCCTTTTAGAGGGGACAGCTGATAGGGCTGGGACACCGAGCCACACTTGAGTGTTTGCACAGGCAGTCTGAGATGGTGACAGCAGTTAGGAACTAGGGAAATCAGTACCTTTGGGTGCAGGGAGTCAGTGGGAAGACAGGCAGTGATGGGTGATCATGGGTCAGGGTTCTGAGCAACCCTATCTGAACCCGTAGGCTGGTGGGCACCATTTGGGCATTCTTCCCAATGGATTTTACTATTGATGGCAGAAAAATAAAATCTCTTGGATATCTTCTTTACACCTTACCATAAAGCTTGACCATTCTAGAACCCTCTAGAGATTGGTCAAGTTTTCTTCATAATGCCAACACATGTACTTAAAGAGAAGTCGCTTACTATGCTCCACAATCTGCAGGTTGCTTGCAGATTTTTTGTTTGTTTGTTTGTTTGTTTTGTTTTGTTTTTCGAGACAGGGTTTCTCTGTGTAGCTTTCGAGCCTCTCCTGGATCTCGCTCTGTAGACCAGGCTGGACTCAAACTCACAGAGATCCACCTGGCTCTGCCTCCCGAGTGCTGGGATTAAAGGAGTGCACCACCACTGCCCAGCTTGCTTGCAGATTTCTAAAACACAGAACATGTAATTCCAGATGTGCTGGCAAATGCCTGGATTCTCAGCACTGGGAGGTTAAGGCAAGAGAACTGATTGTTAAGTTTGACTGTAGCTTGGTCTCCAGAGTGAGGCTCTGTCTCAAAATAACCAAGCTGGGATTGGAAGGATGGCTCAGCAGTCAAGAGCATGTACTGCATTTTCAGAGGGTCTGGGTTCTGTTGCCAGCACCATGGTGAACAGCTCACAACTGCCTGCAACCCAGCTCCAGGGGAATGTGGCCTCTGGCCTCTGTGGGCATCTGCACTTAAGTGCACACACCCTTCCACCCACCCACCCACCCATTGAAAATACAAACAAATCTTTGGCGGGGATGGGGGACCAACTAAACTAAATCAAACAAAAATAAAAATCAAAACAAAATATGTAGATAGTTCAGAAAAATCAACTCTCCTTTCCTTTTTTGAACATAGTATTTGTAATTTCCTTTTTCTTTTTCAGTGTTTGTGTTTGGTTTATCTTTGGCTGTCTTTGTAAGTAACTGTTCTTGCCATCCTGAAGAGCCTAGGCAATGGCCTTCCTTCCTGCCAGTAGGGGAGGTACCCCTAGTGGGAGGAGCTTTCCCAGTGACTCCAGCTCTAAGCAGTCAGCCATGCTGGGCTTCAACCATGGCTCTGGCAGGCCCATCCTGCTTCTGCAGGGCAATTGTCTCCCTTGGCATCCTGGAGTGTGGGTCTGTTCTGCCACAGATCTCGGTGAGCTACTGATCGTCTCACTGTCGTGGGTGAAAACAGTCGCCACTTATACAGGAAAGCAACATTGGCCAGAGAGAAGCAGGCCTGCTTCTTTTTTTTTTTTTTTGTTTGTTTGTTTTTTCGAGACAGGGTTTCTCTGTGTAGCTTTGCGCCTTTTCCTGGAACTCACTTGGTAGCCCAGGCTGGCCTCGAACTCACAGAGATCCGCCTGGCTCTGCCTCCCGAGTGCCGGGATTAAAGGCGTAGGCCACCACCACCCCGGCCAGGCCTGCTTCTTACACAGACATGCACACCCTGCTGTGAGAGGAGGGCCTGGGGGCTTAGAGCCCTGAGCTTGCCCTCAAGGCTCCACAGCTGTGATGCTCACTTCCTTCCCTCCTCACTGAAGGAGGTGATGGGTTTGTTTCTCTCCCTCCCTTGTCTTGAGAAAAGTCGTCATTTTCATCTCAAACGTGACTCCTAGGATTCTCCCCTCACTTCATTATTCCAAGTCAGTGTCCTTACCATTCAAAACGCAACTAGTTCTTCAAGCACATGGGGGTGGGCATGTTTCTTAGCCTCTGTGTGGGTGAGGATAATTTCTTACCTTTCAAAGTGGGGTGTGGATTTGACTCTCTGTAGCTTGGTTTTGCCAATAATGTCCTTTAATTCCATTGCTATACTAATATGGTAATAAAGGCATGATTTTAGATTTTATTTATATCTTCGGTGCTTTGGAAAAATAATCCGATGAGAAATTACTCCGCCCGTGAAATACCATCCTTGGCTTTGCTTTTTTTGGGTTTGCTTATTTTTACAAGAGTTTTTTCCTGGCGTTGACTTTTTTGTAGTTGAATCACATCAACAATAACATGAACATTCTTATCATGTGTTGTTAACATCGTGTGAAGAATTCTTTTCTTGTTAACTTAGGGTTTTGCTAATAATCTTTAATGGCATTAAGAGCCAAGATAGAATTTCATGGTTAGGAGAGAATGAATTAAAGAGACCCTGGAATGTCTTTTGAGTATTCGGAAAAGTACTGTTTCTTTTGGGTTCTACATGAGTGGATTCAGCTGGCCGTGAATCAAAAATATGTGGGATAAAATCGCCTCTGTAGTGAACATGTACAGACATTTTTTCAGGATGTTATTCCTTAAGTAAGATAGAGTTAGGATTTCTTACATTGTTATTGTGGTAGTTATTTTTAGTACTCTAGAGATGATTTAACGTCTGACAATAGGTGTGTGTGGGGATATGTGAATATTATGGCATCTTCTGTAAGGGACTTGACTCTCTGGATTTTGGTATATGCAGGCAGGCCTACAACCAGTTTCTTCCGGGTTCTAAGAGAACTATGTCCTCAACAGCACTCTGATGAAAACATCAAAGGGAAGTCTGAAGATGTGGCTCATTGACAGAGCACTTGGCTAGCATGCTCAAGGCCCCAGGTTCCCCTCCTAGTCCCACAAGGGGAAAAAAAAATGTTACTTAGGTTGTGAGACTCTTCAAGACAGAATAAATCTTTTCCATGTTTGTATTCCTGGGTGTAAGGGTGTAGATTGGCTAGTAGAGCCAAGGATATGGTTCAGATTGTGGGGTGGGTGAACCTGGTGGAGACTGGAGTCCATTTTTACACGGGAAACTTGTAGGGAAGTTGGGGCTACACAGTTGTGAGTACTGTAGAAAGACCATTTGGGAGCTCCATGGGCGGGAGAAAGAGAGGGTAGACAGCTTGGTGGCTGGGACAGCTTTGCAGGTGTGTTGCGCTGAGAGACCCAGGCAAACAAAAATGTGGGAAGCGTGTGTGGGGGCTTGGTGAGGCTGTGGACTTCTTGGGTACAGGGTCACAATCCTTCCTCTGCAGCTGTAATATTTCCCTTGTAATTCATTTGAAATTAGACCCGAGCTTGACCAAAACTTGGTAGGGAAACTTAACCCAATCTTGTGGGATTCTTCCAAAATCCTTTCTAATTCTACTCACCACTCATAAAGCATGTCTGCTGCTGAATGAATGGGTTTATTTTGAGGGCATAACCCTGGATTTTGCTTCCTTTTGTTTTCGATGTAATCTGTGTTTTGTGGTGTATAGTTTTTCTCCGGTGGGAGGAGTTCTAATTGGCAACCCTGTGGTTAAGGCAGGTGGGAACAGGGACCGTGAAACTCTGTTGACAAATGGACAGATGAAACAAGGGCCGAAGACCTGCAGAGGGCTGAGTGCCAGCATTTAATGATGACACCAGCTCATTAGCATGAAGCAAAGCAGAACTTCGTGTGGGGATCAGACACAGTCATAGATAGGGCTTGGCTTATTGATTCTTTGTTTATATGTGAGATCTTTGATTGAATCGTGGACCAGAAACAAGTCAGATGGGGAAATCTGCATCAGATCTGTAGACTTGTTTGCAGCAACCGTTAACCCCTGGTTCCCATCATTACGCCCTGGTTATGTAAGATATTCACATTTTGGGAGGCGACCTGAGCACATTTTATATGCTATTTTTGCAACTTCGTTTTTGTCAGCCTAAGATTATTTCAAGGCAGAAAGTTTATAAGGCTATGAGGCAAAAACAGTCATCAGATTATTTCAAGATGGAAAGGCTAGACAGAAGTGAGAAGATTCTTCACATCAGAGAGCAGTATCCTGCCCACTGCTGTTAAGTGGAGAATGTCTGTCAGCAGGGGGCTGGTTGTCTTAGAAAACTGGAATTCTGCAAATTCAAGTCAGGTACTATTTCAAAGTCAGATGGCCACATCCTGCCCAACCTCTTTCTTTCCCTGATATGAGAAGAAAACGAAAGCGTGGCTTCGGCTTAAGTGCTGGCAGTAAAGAAGAGTTGTTGGCCAAGGACGGCATTGTGCAGAGTCAGCAGGAGGAGGGCGAGCCAGGCTCCTCCCCCTTGGTCTCCCTGGTGTTGGGGTGTGGTTTGGCACTACCTCTTACCTGCTGCTTGGCACTGTCAGGTGTATGGGTTCATTAGTTTGGACTGACAGTTATAATATGACGTTCAAAGCCAAGAGGGTTTGCCCAGAGCAGGGTAAAGAAAGTGTACCTTCCGTGGCCCAGTCAGCTGACCTGGGCTTGAAGGGATATGTGTGTGTGTGTGTGTGTGTGTGTGTGTGTGTGTGTGTGTGTGTGTGTTTATATTTGTGCATATTGTGTTTGTATATGTGTACATGTGTGTGCATTTGCATATATGTATCTGTATATATGTCTGTGTTTGTGTATTTGTGTATATTTATGTGTGTAGGCTTATATACGTGTATATGCTTGTGTATATGCCTGTGTTTATGGTTGTGTATTTGTGCATACTTATGTGTGTTTATATATGTGTATATGTCTGTATATTTGTGCATACTTATGTGTTTATATATGTGTATATGTCTGTGTTTGTATATTTGTGCATATTTATGTGTGTTTATATATGTATGTTTGTGTGTGTATTCATGTGTGTATATGATGCTGGATATGTTCTTTCACAGAGGATCAATGTCTGAATACCTTTACTTAACTCTCTCTGCTACACCCCCTGTGTTTCAGCTGGTTCTGTATTCTATTTCCACGCCGTTCCTGTCCTTCCCTCCTGTTGAGAACAGACCTAGGTGGGCTGCCAGTTGCTGTCGGGCTATGATAGAGCTGGTGGTGTGTACCACATTTGCTTACAGCTGTCTCGACATGAGATTGCGTAAGAAAGTGCATACACTGGACAGGTACTTTTGACGGAAATGGCCTATTGATTTCACACAAGCAGAAAAACATCGATGAGGAGCAGATGTCCACAGTCCGGAGGAGTTTTCAGAAAGGGCCTCCGGTGGGAGATTTTTAGGAGTTCCTTCAGCTGACTTTAGTAAACTGATGGTAGTGTCTTCTCTTCACACTCCCCAGGGTTTGGGGCGGCCATGATGCTTTGCTTAATGTGTGTTCCATGCCTCACTGGCCCCGCAGAGAAGCTGGCGTGAAGCCTTCCCTGCTTTTGATCTTTGATGATGTTTCTGCTTGGCCCAGTGAGATTGTTTCAGAAATTTCCCACAGTGGAAAGTTCTCTTGGACATATGAAAGTTCAGTGGTCACTTGCAAAGTCAGTTGTGTGCCAAGAAATAACTAAAACAATGGATTACGTAGTGCAGTCTCGGGACATGGAAAATTTTAAAAGATGTATGATTCATGTCATTAATACAGGTTGCGAGGCTTGAGGCCTTGCTTTGGAAAACAAAGAAAAATGGCTTTCTTCTTCTTCTTCTTCTTCTTCTTCTTCTTCTTCTTCTTCTTCTTCTTCTTCTTCTTCTTCTTCCTCTCCTTCTCCTCCTCCTCCTCCTTCTTTTTCTTTTTCTTCTTCTTTTAAAATTATTTCTTTCTTTGGAGCAAAGAATTATTTTTATTATGATTATTTTGCTTGTATGCAAGTATGTACACCATGTGCATGCATTGTGTGTGGAGGCCAGAAGAGGGTGTTGGCTCTGTTGGAACTGGAGTTTTGGTGGTTGTGAGCGGCCATGTGGGTGCTTGTAACTGAACTTGGTCCTCTGCAAGAGCAGCAAGTGCTCTTAACCACTAAGCCATCTCTCCAGCCCCAAGTTTTAGGTTATGTTTTAAGCCATGGCCTTGTGGTATTGTTCTCTTTGTTAATGCTTTATATGGATTTTGTTCTGTTTCGTTTTTTATGAGGGAGGGTTAAAAATTACATTCTGAAGTAGGATGTTACCGAAAGAGGTAACTGATATCATCCTACATAGATTTGTTCAGACGTGATAAGGTTTGGAAAAATGATCAGGCCTTTGAATCAGACTTCTTTTTGACTAGTATGCTCCTCGGCCAATACTTTCTATAGGGAAAGGTAATTTCCTGTTACTGTCTAGATCTGGACTTGGCGTGATGGCTCAGCAGGCAATGATGCTTGCTTCCAGGCCTGGCAACCTGAGTTCAAGTCTTAGGCCCAACTCCTGAAGGGTTCCCTGTGACTTCCACAAGACGTGACTTGACACATGCCCCTTTCACATCAATAAATGTTATAAAAGATATTTTTGAATTTTTTTCTTTTTCTAAGACTAACTATACACATTTACCTACCAAAGCCTGTGCCATCATTGTGTCTACGTCTGCCTAAAAAGACAAAGTGTAGCAAGTGGGAAGCCACACAACTATGGCCATAAAAGTGATGGGATTCACGGGTAGGGCTTGGAAAATAGTTCCTGTTGAAGATGGATGCCTCAGGATTCTCTTTCCATTCTGATTACATGAGGGGCATGCTTCAGTTCTTGTTTGTTACTTTGACTGCTTAGCTGTGCCTATGGGAACTGAGACATTTTGGCTTACTGATGAACAGTGACTAGCCATAGCCATCGTGGACCAATGGCGAGAATGTAAGAAGGTGCAGCCATTTTGGAAAACTTTGTGACAGTCCTTCAGTCCATTTATTATAAAGTTCCTTTGTGATTCTACTCCTGGGGTCTCCAAGAGAAATGAAAATGTGTCCATATAAATAATTTATGTGTGGATGTTTAGAGCTGAATAATAGGCCAAAGGTGGAACCGAGCCAGTTGTCTGTGAACTGATGTATTGGTGAAATTATTAAGGCCACTCCACGTAGATAAAAGGAGATTTATTTAATGGCGTAACTTACAAATTAAGGGATAGGTAGGTCGCGGAGTCTGGGGAAGGTGTATCGCAGTCCAGCGGTGTTCTCTGGAGCTCTGCTTGGTACACCTCTCTAGTCCAGGGTCCCGCAACAGAGAGAGCGCCAGCCGATCCAGATCTCGGGTCCCCAGGCGCCTCCTTTCGCCCCGCCTTGTAGGCGTGACAGTTGCCGAAGTCTCAATGGGGGTTGGAACTTACAGATCAAAGCTGGAATGGCTACCCACTACATCTCCCCCTTTTTGTCTAAATAAGAAAGTTCTAACCTAATACAAGACTATATACAAAGGAATGGTTATCAAATATAGTCCAGGAATAATGAGGGATAATGACCTAGATAAGATGGAAGTACAACCAATGCAAACAATATCAAGCAAGAAACATATACTATAATCCAGAGAAGTATAGAGCATAGGTAAATGGCATGTTACAAAGATCATTCCAAAAGGTGTCCTATCCTAAAGAACCTGAATCTAATACTTAATATGTTTTATCTACTAGGTTGTAACTATAACTGTTAGTCTTTAATCCCATCAAAGACCTGAGAAGGAATATAATGGTACCTGAGAAATGGTAGATGGATGTAAGCAACTTTCGGGAATCTTGTGAGAGTAGACAGAGACAGCTGGCAGCCTGGACAGTCACCTAATGTTTCTCAGCATTGTTGGTGCATTTAAATTGGCTATAGGCCTAAAGTATCTGACAGACCATTTTTAGAAGCAGGAATTCTGAAAGACCATCTTACCCTGTCTTGGCAGAGTACAGTGGTCGCTTTCCTTGTGTCCCGCTTGTTTATTAAGGCCACTCCACGTAGATAAAAGGAGATTTATTTAATGGCGTAACTTACAAATTAAGGGATAGGTAGGTCGCGGAGTCTGGGAAAGGTGTATCGCAGTCCAACGGTGTTCTCTGGAGCTCTGCTTGGTACACCTCTCTAGTCCAGGGTCCCGCAACAGAGAGAGCGCCAGCCGATCCAGATCTCGGGTCCCCAGGCGCCTCCTTTCGCCCCGCCTTGTAGGCGTGACAGTTGCCGAAGTCTCAATGGGGGTTGGAACTTACAGATCAAAGCTGGAATGGCTACCCACTACACTGATGAATATGACGTGCTTTATCCATGTAGTATAGAACGTCAGCTGCCTCAAAAGATAAAATACTGATATATGCTACAGTTTGGAATCTTGGGAAAATGCTAGCTAGAAGAAGCCAGACACGAAGCATCAACTTATGTTGATTGCATGTATATGAAGTGTCTAGAACCAGCCAATCTCTGGAGACCAGAAGTAGATGGTAGTTGCTGCCTTGGGCTGGGTAAAGAAGGGCGTGGAAAAGGACTGCCATATGCAGAGGTGAAAAAGGTTGTGCAGTTGATGGTGGGGATGGTTACACAAATTCTGTTGACTCGGCACAACATTTGTGGTTTCATACTACGTGGATTATATATCAGTAAAATGGTCACTTATTTTGGGTTTTGACTAATTGACATAATCTGTGCCATTCTGATTCCTACCCGTCACATCCCATTTTATACATTTGGAGAATGAGGCTCAGAGGAGGGTTTTTGTTTTTGTGTTTTCCCCCCAGAGTCACGGGTTTATGGTCTTCTGATCTAGACAGGTTATTTTTAGTTGAAACGCCAGTGGATTCTGAAAGGGTTACATACTCTGTGAAAATCTTCGAAGTGAGTACAGATTTTCTGTTTCAGAGGAGGGAAGAAAATATTAGATCAATACTAAGAATGTAGTCAAGACTGTACAAATGCTTTTCTTTCTTCCTTGCATGTGTGTGGGTAACATGCACACAAATGACATCCAGAGAATAAGGCAAACATCTAAAATAGAAGTCTGGAAAAAGAGTCAAAAATAGTTACCTCTGATAATTCTTTGTGGTTATTACTTTTTCCCTCCCTTCATATTAGTGTCTCTCTCTCTCTCTCTCTCTCTCTCTCTCTCTCTCTCTCTCTCTCTCTCTCCCTTCCTCTCTCTTTCCTTTCCTTCCTTCCTTCCTTCCTTCCTTCCTTCCTTCCTTCCTTCCTTCCTTCCTTCCTTTCTTCCTTCCTTTCTATCTTTCTTTTTTGAGACAGGGTTTCTCTGTAGAACAGGCTGGCCTCGCTCAACTCACCGGTCTGCTTCTGTCTCCTGAGTGCTGGGAATAAATGAATGTGCACCATTACTGTCTCGTCATGACAATTTCTAAGGGATTAAGAAGAAATTCATTTTGGTATCTTATTTCCTTAAGGCATACAGGGATGCAAAACTGAGACACTAACTCCAATTTATTCCTTATAGTATAGTTAATATGTAACTGAACTCTTCAGCTCTGTTGTCTACCCAGGGTAAACACGTGCGAGTATGCAGTGTGTGTGTGTGTGTGTGTGTGTGTGTGTGTGTGTGCGTGTGTGTATGTGTGTGTGTGTGTGCATGTGGTAGCCCTTGCCTTCAGGCAGCATCAAACAAGAAGAAAAGTTAACATCTCTCTAGTTGAACTAGAACATTCAAAGGCCCTTTGGCTGTGACTATCAAACAAAAGCAAAACCTAACCAAAACAAACTCAAACCCCAGAGTACACCTCAGGAGTTCTCACTGACTGCACAGCGTAACTTCCTGTCTGGTACTGAGGCGAGGTGGGGTTAGATTTAGTCAGATCCTCTTGTGGGAAAAATAAAAGGGGCTTAAAAAAAAAATCGACAGGACATCCCAGTGTGCAGTTCGCAGGCGGCTTTTGTGTTGACTTCCTCCACGGTTTCCCTCAGTCCGCTCAGCCGCTGTGGGTGATGAGCAGTCTGGCAGCCACCACGTTTCGTTGGAAAAAGTGCAGTTTGGATTTGCCTGGGCAGGTGTCTCTTCAGGCTTGCAAGAGATCCCCAGGTAAGTTTCCCAGTTGCGTGACACCTGGTAAAGGTGGCTGCTTTGAGAGGGTGTGAGAGCAGGCCGAACCTCCCTTTCACTTGCTCAGTCTGCTTTGTGAGTCAGGAAGCCGCCGAAAAGCTGCGCTTATCGGTGACAGGCAGAGGTGGCTGGTGCCTCCAGATGCCAGGTCTCTGCGGAGCCTGACCGAGCCCCACACAGTGGCTGCTGCATCGGGTGATTGATTTCTTTGGACTGAAGCTAATGAACATCACTATGTCAAACGTTACCCACCTTATTCAAGGTGTCTCACTCAGTGTTGACTGTTTACGCTTGTTTGATTTTATTTAATGCGCATTGGTGTCTTGCCTGCATGTATGTCGGTGTGTAGGTGTCGGATCCCTTTGAACCGGGGTTACAGACAGGTTTGAGCTGCCATGTGAGTGCTGGGAATTGAACCCGTGCTCTTAACCATTGAGTCGTCTCTCTAGCCCTGTGACAGCTTTACTCTTTTGTTTTTTCGAGACTGGGTTTCCCTGTGCAGCTCTGGCTGTCCTGGAACTCACTCTGTAGACCAGGCTGGCCTCAAACTTGGAGATCCACTGGCCCCTGCCTCTTGGAGTGCTGGGATTAAAGGCATGCACCATCACCCCCCCAGTTGACTGCTTACTCTTAGAAAGAAACCTTTTTCTCTGTGGCAGAGAATCATTAATGTTGGCCAGGCTGGCCTTGAACTCTAGATCTTCCTGCCTCACCTCCTCTGAGCTGGATTTTTGGTGTGCAGCACCACATCTGACACTGTGGTGTTGAATATTGACAGACTTGATTCTGTGTTATATTCGGTCTACCGTGTTGACAGAAAAGGCGCCGTTCTAAAACACAGGTGTAGTTCAGAGCAGGGGCGGGGGGAGAGGGGGCACAGAAGTAAACATTACGTGGGGTGGGTGGTAGAAACGAGGGGCTTCTGTTTGCTACAGGCCTGTCTGGGGAAGTGCAGAGCTTCAGGAGGGGTGCTGTCCTCAGCTTTTTCCTAACTGGAGTCTACTTCCAGAGAGACCTAATTTTTCTCTCCAGTTCAGACATCCATGTCTTCTTGAATGGACACACGAATATACTGGTTATATGGTCTGTCTGAGAAAAAAAAAAAAAATCCAAAAAATATGTTTCGGTGGGCTGTATGTTTCCTGAGTCAATATGTTCACTACAAAAAAGAAAAAAAAAACTTTTCAGAGTACTTAGAGTCGTCCCCACCCCCCCAATGGATTTTTTTTTCTTTGCAGTTTTTCTCCCCTCTCAATATTTTCCTTCCTGTTAGCACATGAACAAGATAATAGGCTCAGACTGCAAGCAGCCTACTAAAATGAGTGGGCTAGCTCGTGTTTTTTGTAGTGATTAGCTTTCTTGGCCAAGTGCCATGGGGTGTCGGTGTGCTGTGATTCTCCACATTGCCTCTCTCTCTGCTCTCTTACTGAGTAACTATCAGGTCCCAACATACGATCACGATACCTTCCAGGGCTGGTCTGTTTACGTAGCATTCTTCCCTTGGCTCTGGTGACTCTAAAGGCTTTGGGAAAATAGCATTTTTCTTTTTAATAAAAACATTTCAAGGTTGTTATTTTTATAACAATTGAAAACCAATATGTACCTGATCCCAAATTCTAAAGGGGTTCGGCATCTCATCTTTTAAATTGAGCTGGATTTATTGTTGTTTTGTAATGCAGATTTCTTTAGTGAGCTTGATAGAAGTAAGGATGGTAAAGTTACTGTTAAAACTAGCATTATGAGCCAGGTGGTGGTGGTGTATACTTTTAATCCTAGCACTTGGAAGGCAGAGCCAGGCAGATCTCTGTGAGTTCGAAGTCAGTCTGGTCTACAGAGCTAGTTCCAGGACAGTTATGGCTGTGACACAAAGAAACCCTGTCTTGAAAAACCAAAAACCAAACCAAACCACAACAAAACAAACTAGCATTATGGTGGGATGTTAATATTCTAAGGGAAGAAGACCAAAGTTTTAAAAAAAAAATGACCAAAAATTGTGAAGTACAAAAATGATTTGAAAGCCCCTGGGGACACATAGGTGTCTGTGAATGACCAGATGACAGGACTGAGGTTTCTTCTGGTCAGGAAATGACTTTGGGAGAGCCTGCTTATGTTGCAGCCCTTCCTGCTCTCCTATTGGCTGATGAGACTTCATGTCTACATGGACATTTCCTTCTTAGATGGATGGATTAGAAGATTCAGGACTCCGGCTGTCCATTGGAGCCGCTGGTGTCCTAAGACTTTCTCCAGGGGCTTTGATGTAGTTGGAATGAGACCTTTGTCTTCTCAATGCTCTCTTTTCAATACCTCTCAGGTGGAGCTATGTGAATGAGCATAGGGGCTGATGTCTTTTGCCCCAACTGAACTGATGGTTCTACCCTAGATGGGCAAGAAGAAGGAATTATCTCCTCTGTACCCCACAGTGCTGTGGAGAGAGGCATGAGTTCCTTGGGTAGGGTCAGGCCGAGATTTAGCTTACCGTGTATGCTGATGTTCAGGGTGTGGTGTGGGAGACTGACTGTTGACAGGGAGGGAGAAACCCAAGGACAAGGTCATAGGGAATGGGTGACTCACTGGAGTGTTCTAATGAGGTGAATTGGGAGCTTTAGAAATACGAATTTCATCAGGAGTTGGGTGGGTGTGTGTGTGTGAAAGAGAGAGAGAGGAGAGAGTGGAGATTTAGAAACATTCCCAGGAGGTTCTCTTGAGCAATGGCTCGTTCTGGTGCTGGGGTTGTCAGCCTGAAAGTTTAGCTCCCTCATGGCTGCTGAAATCTTCTTTAACTTCTTTCACTCTCTCCTGAATTTAGTTAACACTTGTCACCTGGTACAAGCTGGCCTTTAGGAGGTGCTCAGAGTGTAAAAAGTGCCTATATGGGGCAAGGGATAAACTCTGGTGCTGGGTAGGAGGGTGGAACAAGTCGTCTTCCTGTGTATTTGGGCTGTTTGACTTACGTCATTGAGGAGCACAGACTTGAGAGCAGAGTTACAGCCGTGCGTCGGCTCTGTAACTTTCATGTCTATAGAGACAGGAGTTGGTGGCTCTGAAAACCAGGCAGGCTGTCATTTACAAAGGCACAAGAGTGCCAGTTAATTTGGGAGAAGAAAGGCGAGAGTGACCTGAGAGATGTGTCCAAGAAGACACTGGAACAGTGATTGTCAACATGTGGATCGTGACCACTTTTGGGGGGCTGAACTACCCTTTCCCAGGGGTCAAACACCAGATATCCTGCATATCAGATATTTGCAATTCATAACAGTAGAAAAGTTACAGTTATGAAGGAGCAACAAAGTAATTTTATGGTTGAGGGTCACCATGACATGAGGAACTGTTTTAAGGGGTCTCAGCATTAGGAAGCCCAGGAGCCAGGCGCGGTGGTACAAGACTTTAATCTCAGCATTCAAGAGGCAGAGTCAGAAATGAGTGGATCTCCAGGCTAGCCTAAGCTACATAGTGAAAAAAAAAAAGGAGAAGGCGATACTGAACTGTTTGGAGTCCTGGATGCCACGGGCCCCTGCCGTGAACTATGTGAATCACTGGATCTTGGCGACTAGGTCTCTCCAACAGGATTCTTTAGGGGATGGTGTTTAGGATTTGCATGTTTTTAAGTGCTGTGCAAGATTCAATAATAGCACCAGTTAAATAAAAAGAATAAGTTGTGTAACTGATGAACACATGAATCGGTTGCTGTTTAGTGCCTAGGAAGAGGAAATCAAACATCACATATGGTACTTGAAAAATGTTCAGGCTCAAGTTTTGGGCCCCATCATCTCACGGTGTTTTTCTCCTTGGCATCACTTGAATGGTGCCCGTGCGGCTGGTCCTGGATCTGTTTTATGGTTTCACTTCACTTCTCTGACCCTTGCTTGAAGGGCACCAGGTGCTTCCTGTTTCAACCATTAGCAAGTTCAGAACTTGTTGGAAAGCGATGTTAGGGACGGTGTGGGAATTTGATAGGATCTGGGTCCGGTGGCCCCCTCATTCCTGTCCCAACACTTTGACCTTAATTTCAACAGTTGAGTGAACTGGCAACTCTAAGTAGTTTTTTTTGCACTTGTACTAGGACTCGAATTGTTTGGTGGAGGAAGATGAGTCATAGCCTAGTTCTACCATTGTGTGAGGTGAAATCCTAGTCCAGGGCGAAGGAACACAGGTCAGGAGTTTTGTGTAAACCAGAGTAATTGAAACATGGACTGTGAGCCCTAGAGGGATTAGAGTGGCCGTGCTGGTGGAGGTGCTCTCAAGTTGGAGGAACATGTTATTTTCACAAACTTTTTGTCTCAAATGTAACTTTAAATAACACTTTAAAACAATCTTAAGGAGTCAGATTCCTTGAAATAAAATCAATGCAGAATCAAAATTATACAAAACAGAAAATTGTCTTCCTCACTTTATCCCCTTCCCACAACCATGGTTAATATTGTTGGTATTCTGCTTAACCTTTTTGCTATGAATATAAAAATATAAAGTTCTAAGTTTCCACAGGTACAAAATTTCCTTTTTGTGCCAAAATTAAAAGCTTTGTGTGTTAGTGGCTTGCTGTTAAAACAAAACTAAGCAGCTGGGCGGTGGTGGCACACACCTTTAATCCCAGCACTTGGGAGGCAGAGGCAGGAGGATCCGAATTTGAGGCCAGCCTGGTCAACAGAGCAAGTTCCAGGACAGCCACAAGCTGTCCAGAGAAACCTTGTCTTGAAAAAACAAAAATAAACAAACAAAAAACAAAGCTAAGCAAAAACTAAACTATAAACAAATAACTGAAGTTTACAAATATCAGGGTCCATATGTCTTAACTCATGGGCTACTGTGAGAGCAAGTGTGCTATTACTATTAAACTGCCAACCACAAAGGGTAGGTGAGTGTTTGAATTTGCTTTATCGTGAAGTGGAATTTCTGTGCATATTTATTGGTTCTCTGGACAAATCCTTCAGCTGTCTTTTCCTACGTTGATGCCCATTTTCTTCTGATGCTGGGATCTCTGGTTTTGAAATGCTTACTGATTCCAAAAGAAATTTCTACAGAAAATGGTAGATTTTTTTTTGAATAACTTGCTTTAATTTCGTTTGAGTTTTAAGATGGTTAACCTCTAACTTAAAGGATAGGCATTATTTTGCTGATCTCTGAAATAGAGGTTTGAGTTTTTGGACTCAGCCCACATTTTTCCCTTTCTGTTTGGCGGCTGTGGGGACAGCTGTCATCCTAAACCGTGCCGAGACTAGTCATTATTTAGGTGCCCTCAATATTTTCTTACATTTTTCATATACTGATAATTAATTTCATATGGATGTTAAGCCCAGAATTATTTAAGGTCCGCTTTCCATATATTATGGAGCCTGTTAGAGTTATGAGAAGGAGGCTGTGTGGAGTGGGTCTTAAAATTCAATACCAGTTCTGTTGATACTGAGCTCTGTGAAGCCTTTGGCTGGAGGGAGGGCTCAGTGGCTAAGATCACTTGATGCTCTTACAGAGGACCTAGGTTTGGCTCTCAGCACCCATATGTGGTGGCTCATAACCATCCATAACTCATGCTTCCAGAGACCCAATGACCTCTTCAGACCTTATAAAGTGCCTTTACACTGATACATATAGATACACTCAGGCACACACACACACACACACACACACACACACACACACACACATATATATATATACCTAAAATACAATAAATTAATAAAAATTTTCAAGATAAAGCTTTGAAGACTCATTTTGTCCTGTAAAGGTATGTGCGTATATACACGCTGCTTGTCTTAGCTGAATTGAGGGAAGTATTACAACAAATGGTGACCATTTATGATAATGGAGTCTTTCAAGCTAACATAGAAAAAGGTATGTCTGGGTATTAAAGGAAGATGAGACTTTTGTTTAAATCAGGCTCCGTGTTTGTCAATATTCACTATTCACTGATTTGTTCCTGTCCTTCAATCCAGATCTGTGAGGGATTTTTCACGGCAAAGCATTGAGCCTGTGATTTTAGGCTCATTTGACTGCAGATGCTCTGCATGGCAGGAAACATAGCCGTACAGGACAAGTGGATGGACTGCAGTTGTTTGGAGGACATGATCGTGGCATGGTGCCCGAAGTGTTCTTTGCTGGTTTCAAAGTTCACTTTCATTTGCTCAGAAAGGGTCCCCCCCTCCCCTTCTCTTTCCGTCTGCAGGTTTGCAGGCAAGCAGAGAGGCTGGGCACCTAGCCGCCCATGGCATTCTCTGCTACATGACCTATTTGCTTTCTGGTGCCTTGTATAAAAAGCTTTATTTAGTCTGCAGGGAGGGTTATTTCTCCAACCGGAGGAGACCTGTCACCATAGTCTACAAGCCTGATGGATGCTGTTGGATGCTGCTGCTCCAGATACTGTAGAGGAAAGTGCTTGGAAGAAAGACACCAAAGATTCTTGCAGCTTGCTTGCACATCATCAGTGGAAAGACTGCCAGATAGCCATCTGCCTGACCCTCCAAGAAGCAGGCCCTCTTATCACACCAGCACTGTCTTTTTTCCCTTGGTACAGCCAGCTAGCTCCTTGTTGAGAACTGGATGCCAAGGTTAGTCTCCTGGCTTCTGACCTGGCCTATTTTCTTGTTGACTTCAGGACTGCATGCCTTCGGCTTCTGCTTGGTCCACAGCACTAACCCCTTTTCTGGTGTTTGTAGCTCTTGGATTCTTTTGCTGAGGATGCTTTACACTTCTAGTAGATCCTCTTTCTTTCGTTACAGAAACTCACCCTTGCAGGGTAGCATCTGCTAGTCATCTGAGAGCCATTTGAATTAGTTAAGATAGTTGTAAATATGTATAGCCGTACACGGTTGTGTATACTTTTCATGTCAGCCCTTGGTAGGGAGAGGCAGGGGTATTGCTGCAGGCCAGCCTGGCTATGTAGTGAGGTCTAGGCAAGCCAGGGTTACATAATGAGATCAGTTGAAAGCATGCAAGTGAGAAAGGAAAGAGAAGAGTGTATTTATTATCTAACTCTGAGTCACTAGTGTACAAAAGGAAAAGTGTAGTCAGGGTGTGTCTGCATGCCGTGCCAGGAAGTAGTGTTGGCCTGGCCTCTTACGATGAGTAATTCCTAGCCTCTTGAGTATGCATTGGGAAGGATGTCAGCATTAGTTTCTAAGTTTCTACACTTTTCATCTGCTTCTCTTTCTTGAGTTGTACTACACCTGGTCAAGAATTGGGAAAAAAAATAATGATCTATCTGTTGAACATGCATTGAGTACCTGCTGTTTCCTTGGTCTTAAGACAGTGGAAGTATTGAAGTGTTTTTAATATTTTTTGTCTGTATTTTTTTATTTATTTTTTTTTTTTGCATTTTTTGAGACAGAGTCTCATGTATTTAGAATGCTGGGATTATAGGTAGGTACATGGTGCACTGCCTGGTTTAGGTGGTACCGGGGATCAAAACCAGGGCTTTGTGCCTGCTAGGCAAGGACTCTTCCAATTGAGCCGAGTCTCTGGCCCTAAATCTAGTTGAAATGTATTGATTCTACTCCCTGGTCACAGCATACCCTCTGCAGACAGTGCACAGAGCGAGTGATAGGCATTTGTTCTGAGTTAGCAGTGCAGGAGCATCCTTGAGGTGCAGGAGGACCTCATTTCACACTCGAGTGTTGGTTTTGAGCTCTAGATCAGTCTGGTAGGAAGGTAAGTGGGTGTTAGTGCTTCTCACACCAACATCCTGACCCTGCTGAGATGCGCCAGCCAACAGGCAGATTGCAGAGGAGATGGAAAAAATAGTTGCAGCTCTAAGCAACCTGGTCAAGAGGGCACTGTTTTGCTGTTCAAGTAGGTTAAAATTGGAAAAATAATTAGCATGTGAAAAGGCTCTTCTGGGGAAATGACTGTAAGTGAAAGGAAGCAGGTTGATTTTTTTTTTTTTTTTTTCCGATTTGGAACACCCATTCAGCCTGAAAAATCCTGTTTTCTCATTTTGTTCCACCAAAATAGAGTAAAAGCAAATCCCCCATTTTCTGCTATTGCTGTGGCTGGAGTTGAGCGCATCTGTACTGCTGGCTTCCAGCTGCTTGACTGGCACATTGGAGCTGAGAAGCACCGCAAGGCTTGTGTTTCTTTGTAGCCCAGTCTGACCTTGAACTACTGACCCTAACGCCAGGGTGACAGGTGTACACCACCATGCCTAGTTTCCCTAGTGCCGAGGATGGAACCCAAGGCTGCCTTCATGTTAGCAAGTACCGCACCACCTCAGTTACACCTCCAGCCTGGGTGCTTGGTGTTGGTTGCTTGGAAGCCCGGCGTGTCCTCACAGTTGACTCTGCTCGTTAGGACAGTTCTCTGCTGTGATAGTCAAATACACCTTGTCCAAGAATTCTTCCCTAACTTCTAAATATGGACCTCCCTCTTCTCTGATCTACAGCTTTTTCCCTGGGATCGAGTTCAAATATCCCTCCATATATTTCCCAACACTGCCTTTATGAGAGGTGTTGTTGATCTGTGCTGTTGAAAGCTGGTCTGTCTCTGCCATGTAGGACCAGGGAACATCTTTTTGCTTCTCATTGATATATGATAAACATCCCCTTTCGGCTCTGAATTGGAGTCTCGATGGCTTGGTATCCCAGCTCCAGGGTCATTTCGGTTGCTTGGGAATTTTTTTTTGACCAATGCACAAGACAGAATTGACTCAGAATTGTGTGAATGCAGCCAGGGTACTGGTGGAATCCGGACATCGAATGAAGCCATCTGAGGAATTCCAGCACATTTAACTTTATTGTTTTGTCTAACAGATCGGTAGTATGTGAGACTTCAATATGAACACACCACGACTAGTTCTTGCTTTCTTGTATGTTTGAGAAAACTCAGTGTAATTCATGATCTGCATTTTAACCCTTAAAAATACATTTCTTCATTCCCCCACTTTTTTATTCATTGTGCTTTTTTTTGTGTGGTACGTATGTGTACGCATATGGCCAGACATGGATGTGGAGGTCAGAGGACAACTTGTGGGGAGTTCTCTTTTCCTACCATATGGACTCTGGGCATTGCACTCAGATTGTCAGGCTTAGTGGCAAACAACTTTACCCACATATTGCCAGTCTGCATTTTTACCTCTTGTAGAATGATTCTTGCAGAATGTTTTTTTTTTTTTTTTTTTTTTTTTTTCAAGATAGGGTTTCTCTGTGTAGTTTTGGTGCCTGTCCTGTCCTCGAACTCACAGAGATCCATCCGCCTGCCTCTGCCTCCCAAGTGCTGGGATTAAAGGCATGTGTCACTATCGCCTAGCTTGTAGAATGATTTTTACATTTACAGAAAAATTGTGAAGATGGTTCTGAGAGTGTAGCCAGTCCATTCTCCTACCTTAGTTAATACCTTAACATTTTTGCTATATTTATTAAACAATGAATTGCTATTTATATATCCTTCATGAAGTTATTAAGACAAATTAAAAAAAATTTCCTCGAGTTGTTGTTGTTGTTTTTTTAACATTTATAGCTGAGATATTATTTCCAACATATCAAATTTTGATTTGAATTCTTTTTGAGTGTACTCAAGCGCAGTACTTTTGATTCCTTACATGTCATGGTTGCAACACATTCACAAAACAAACAGGTGGATACTTGTGACAGGGGTGTATGTATCTATTTCATTACCTTCTGGGACCTGGTGAAGAGAAGGCTGTTTTAAAGGCTATTATGTGTCTAATTTCTTTGAATTACCTCTGTAGTAATGAAAATAATTACTTACCAACACCTTAGGTCTCATAAGACATATAATTACATATTTGTTTTAGTTACAGCCTTCTCAGGCAGAAATTATCATTCAAAATATTTAACAAGTATGACACAGCCCTTGACCAAATGATGAGAAAAGATGCCAGCTCATAAATGCCCTGCTAACTTAGAGTGCCCTATGGAAATCTCTAGACATTGTGGTATGTCTCAGTTGGGAGCCCTGATGTAAGGCAGTGATAGCAGCCAGGCTTGCTGACAGTGAGTACTGTATAAACATTTGTCATTGTTGTCTTCTTTCACTTCTTAGTTATTTCTGATCAACACAAAACATACAGCTTAGTGGGACATCAGGAGATAAGTCACTATGTGTTAAAAATGAGGTTCCAGGTCAGCAAGAAGGCTCAGTGGTAGAAGTATTCGCTACGTGATCCTGAGTTTGGTCCTTGGAATTGATGGTGGGAGGAGAGAATTGCCTTCTGCAAGTTTTCCTCTGACCTCCATTTGTGTGCTCTGATTTGTGCATTCATATACACAACACACACACACACACATATGCACGCACGCACGCACACACGCACGCACTCGCGCATGAGTGATAAGTAAAAAACTTGAAAGAAACCTGAGAACTTGTTTAAAAAGATAAACATAAGTTTCCATTTTTTCTTATGAGTACCTTTTTGGGTTGGGGATACAGCTGAGCTGGCAGAGGACTTGTCCAGCATGTAGGAGATGAGACCCTGGCTTCAATCCCCAGTGCCACATAAGTCAGGAATGGTAACTCACTTCTGGAATGGAGGATCAGGAACCCATTGTTATCCTTGGCTACATAGAGAATTTGAATTGGAGGCTAGCCTGTGCTGCATGAGACCTTATCTTTAAAAAAAGGGGATGTATTTTGAGGAGTTCAAATTTTGTTAGCGAAGCACACTGCGGTAAAAGAAGTGCGTAGATTCCTTGGTTCACTGCTCTCCTCCCTGCCCCTCTGCCACCTGTGGGAAGAGAAGGTGATTGAGAGGACAAGTAGGTGTGGGATTTGGAGGCCGGTTGCTCCCAACCCCTTTGCACCCCCCCACTTCCTGCTTTGAGTGATCACAGCAGCAGGCTGGGAGCCTGTACTTTGGTTTCTGCCAAATCCCCCTCATTTCCCCGTGATGATATGTTATTAGTATCTTGATCCCTGTTATTTGTTAAGTTAATCTGCTCTTCGGGAATCTACGAAGATCTCGTCTGTGAATTCATTTTGTAATATATGCTCTGGGTGGGTGCAACTACGCTGGACACCAACGCAGTGAAGGCCAACGATTTGATACCGACAAACGGGGTTTTATATCTAGCCTTCTGGTCCTCCTCAGAGTTCTAGGACAGACGTGTCAATTGTTAAACTGTCCTTCTGTTACATGTTCTTAGGTAGCCGTTTTTCTGTTAATAGAATGAGTTTTGTTTTGTTTTTTAACCATACTTGATCCACTGAAATAGAACAATCCACAGGACAGGAGGATCAACTGAAAGTCCCACGCTAGTACCCTTGATCTCAGTGCTTCTGTGGAAATGTGGGTAGCCCTATTTTACTTTAAATTGACTGGGTTGTGTTTCTTAGCGAATACTTATTTTGCCAATATTGGTTGATTAGAAAGTTTCTGGTGTTGTTTCCTTTTTCTTACAACCCAGGCTGGCCTCAGACTGGTTGGTAGTTGAAGATGCCCTGAACTTTGGATCCTCCTACTCCCAAGGGCTGGGAGTCCAGGCCTCCATCACCACACTGTTCTGTGTGGTAGTGCGGATCCCCCTGACCAGAGGCACTGATGAAAGAGAACTGCATAGTCATTTTGCTGGGCTTATTCTTGCTATTATCACTGTCACTGGTTCCTTCCTGGATTCTAGTTACCTATTTTTCATAATCTCCTAGGGACCTAACTTTTGGGATAAGTTTAATTTTAGGGTTATTGGCATGCTTCAGTGCTGTTCAGGGGACTCAGTCAAGTTTAGTATGTTTGAGAACATTGCTTTCAGACAATATCTAGTTGTTTGTGTATTGTATGTTGTTTATTTGTATTTTTTTAAGGATTTTTAATTTTTATGTGTGTGGGTATTTTGCTTGCATGTGCACCTGTGTACTGTATATATGTCATGCCAGCAGAGGCCAGGATCTATCTCCTGGGACTGGGATTAGAGACTGTTGTGAGCTGCCTTGTGGGTGCTGGGAATCGAACCCAGGTCCTCTGAAGAGCAGTGCTCTTAACCGCTGAGCTCTTTTGCCAGCAACCCATTTTTTTTTTTCAAAATAAAGATTTATATCTTTATTTTTAAATTCACCTATATGTATCTGTTGGTCATGGGGATAGGTGTGCGAGTACCTTCAGAGGCCAGAATGGGGAGTTGAATCCTCTGGAGCTGGAGTTACCCAAGGTGATGGGATGCCCCGTGTGGGTGCTAGAGACCAAATTCTGGTGTTCTGAAGGAGTAGCAACCACTCTTAACTACTCAGCTATTATTGTTCCAGCCTTTCTCCTTAAAACAGTCACATCTATTTAGTTACTGTATGTATGTGTCTGCACGTGCGTGTGTTTATACGCACATGCCATAACTCACATGTGGGTATCAGAAGACAGCTTGCTAGAGTCACTTCTCTCTATCCCACAAGTGGGTCCAGGGGATTGAACTCATAGCATCAGGCTTGATAGCGGATGCTTTTACCCATGGAGCCGTCTCCCTGGCCCTACACATTTCAAATTTGAATTTCTGTAGCTATTTGTCAGTAGAATCTTCTTTCCTATGCCTCTTAGTTGCTATGTGTCAAGATTCTGCTAATGACCTTTGCCCATCTTACCACCCCGTCTCCTTTTAGTCTTACTGCCTTTCATCACTTTCTCCATCCAGGCACCGAGTCGGGATTAAACATCTTTGGTCCGTGTTTCAATGGCATTCCAAGTAGAATATTGATGGAGGTCTGCACAGATTCTGTATCTTTTCCCGATAGTACTCCCTTGCTTCACATGACAACAGACATTGACTATACTCTGTGATATGAGACACCCCACCCCCCCACGAGGTGTAACATATATCCTCTTATTTGAAGGATAATTGTGTGGGAGAAATTTTCAGTTTTGTGTTGTGAGAAACGTGTCCTTGTATAAACACGGTGGCCTCTTGTTGTACTCCTTTGGAAACTGTGGCCAAGGCTCTTGGTGCCTCACCCTTACATGGTATTTCCCTACACCAGGACTTCCAGCTGGAGGCTATAGCTGTGTATTCAGTCCTTTGGCTGGATAACTTGCACCCAGAACTGTCCTGAAGCTCCAGTTCCCATGAACCCCTAGACCTTAAGAGCTGAAGTGTAATTGCCCCATCTCTCTTTATTACCCTTGGTCTGCCGTTGAGAGGCATGGTTCGCAGTGGTTTTCCATGTGCCCCAGGGTTCCAGATCAATGGTAACTTGTTTGATAATGAATGATCTTTCATTGGCCAACTGTTTATCTCTGTGTCTGGCTGGTTTATGTCAGTTTGACACAGGCTTGAGTCTTTTGAGAGATAGGAACCTCAATTGAGAAAATGCCTCCCCATAAGACTGGGCTGCAGGCAAATCTGTAGGACATTTTCTTTCTTTCTTTTTTTTTTTTTTTGGTTTTTCGAGACAGGGTTTCTCTGTGTAGCTTTGCGCCTTTCCTGGAACTCACTTGGTAGCCCAGGCTGGCCTCGAACTCACAGAGATCCGCCTGGCTCTGCCTCCCGAGTGCTGGGATTAAAGGCGTGCGCCACCACCGCCCGGCAACATTTTCTTAAATTAGTGATTGATGAGGGAGGGCTCAGTTCATTGTGAGTACCTGGGTAATGGGAGAAATCCATGGAGTCTGCTTAAAGGGTAAAGGAATTTATTAGGGGGAAAACTCACTGCAGCACGGGAGATTTATCTTAGGGTCCTGGAAAGCTGAGGTTCAGTCCAATGCTGTTCTGCTGCTGATATGGTCTACACCATCCAGACCATGAGCAAGAGAAGAGAGCGGCCTACTTGCATGTATCTCAGGTCTTAAGGGTAGCCCTGAGCCACACCCCAGGGGCATGTACTTCAAGGTCATAGGCAGGTAGAGAGCAGTTACCTGCTATATCTCTAGGGGTGGTGTTACAAGGTCAAAGACAGAACAGCTATCCACTACACCTGGGCTGGGCTGGTGGTCTTGGGTTCTATAAGAAAGCAGTGGAGAGCAAGCCAGTACGCAGCACCCCTCCATGGCCTCTGCATCAGCTCCTGCCTCCAGATTCCTGCCCTGTTTCAGTTCCTGCCCTGACTTCCTTCAGTGATGGAGTGTGATGTGGAAGTGTAAGCCAAATAAACCCTTTCCTCCCATCTTGCTTTTGGTCATGGTGTTTCATTACAGTAGTGGTAACCCTAGGTAGGACAATTCCTGTCACATTTTCATACTTGCTGTATTTCCTGGTACTACCTCCAAGAGAAATGGCAATGACTTGACTCTGCCTTCGTATTTCCTGCTTTGGCAAGGAAAACCAAAGTAGAATGTTAGACAGCTTATCCCATGACCTTAGCTGATGGAAGTAGGAGGAGAGGAACTTTTGAGAAGACCTTCCCCACCTCCCCCAGCCACACCCCAGTCTACAGGACACGGTTAAGTCATGGCAGGATGAAATTTAGTGCCCTCAATTGATGTGACACCCTGGCCACTGCCTCACACTGTAGACTGACTTGGGGGCCTTGCAGGATTTCGGAGAGATTACAGTTTTCACTTGTGGCCTGGCCCACATTAGAACATGACTAATATTAGGAAATGGGAGGGAACCCTTTGTCGCTTTCTCTAATTTTGTCCTTCATTTTCAGCTAATTATTCATGCCATGGGGGAAAAAAAATTAGCTTAGCAGGCAGGACAATATTAGTTTTAATTGCGGGCTTAGTCCAGAGGGCTGTGTTTGAGTGAAAACCATACAGGAGTTGCAGGAAGAGCAGATGGTTCTGTTTCTGGCTGCTGAGAGGGGCTTCGCAGGGCTGTAAAAAAAAGCTAGGCATGTTAATTACAGGAACGGGGCAGTTCCTGGGATCACATTCATTACACTACCACTTCCTCACTAATATCTGTCTGTCTACCTATCTGTCTGTCTGTCTATCTATCTATCTATCTATCTATCTATCTATCTATCTATCTATTTATCTATCTATCTATGGTTTTTGAGACAGGGTTTCTCTGTGTAACAGCCCTGACTGTCCTGGAACTCGCTCTGTAGACCAGGCTGACCTCAGACTCAGAGATCTGCCTGCCTCTGCCTCCTGAGTGCTGGGATTAAAGACGTGCACCACTACTGCCTGACTGTCACTACTATTTAAAGAAATTAAAAACACAGGCCACATTCTTGCATCACACTTCCATCACCACCACCATCACCACCGATCGTTGTGGAAACAAGCCCAAACCTGTTGTAAATGTTTCCTTTGTTAAAACAAGAAGAAGAAAACCCAGCTCATTGGTGCTCATTTCTAAAAAGTCACCTTTGGTGAGAGTAAAACTTGCTGTTGTGCTTTGGCTCTGAAGTGCCCCCCCCCACAGCTCACGTCTTGAGCTTGCCAGGTGGTAATGTGGCTTTGGGAGGCTGGGTGTAGTTGGTGCAGGTAGGTCGATAGGTCCGGGACTCTGATGGTTCTCCACAACTCTAGTTGTGGCTTTATACTCCACTTCTGGTTGGCTGTGATGGCAAGAGCCTTCCCACGTGATCCCGCCACCATGACATCCTTCATTTTTGCCATGACGGACTGAAAGAATCTTAATTATGAGCCAAAGTAAAAGTTTCCTGCTTCAAGTTGCTCCTGACAGGTGTACTGGCCACAGTTATGCTAAAATAGCTAATACAGTGGCTTTTATTACTATTTTTTAATGGCTGCAGTGGGAATGTTGAAGAAGAGTTGATGTTGGCATCTAATGCTCTTCCTTCACATATAGACGGAAGGAGGCCTACCAGGGAGGGCAGGTGCTGGGCTCACACAGCCTCGCAACCTGCTTTTCTGCTCAGTCCCTGTTGTTCTCCCTCAGCTCACCCTATCCAGCCTGCAAACTTCCAAGAGCATTTGCTATAAAGTCATACAGCTGTTCTGTTTCCTCTCCAGCAAAGTGTAGAGTGTGATTTCAGAAAAGCCGTGGTCACTGCACGCTTCTTAATAACCTTTGCTGAGGTCATTGCACAGTTCTCAATGACCTTCCCTGGAAGCGAACACACAACCCTGAGAGGATGTGGGCCAGCGGAGGTTCACAGTTTCCGAGGGACAATTCTTCCTACGTGGTTTGTGATTAATAACTGGGTGGGATAGAAAGCCAAAGGATTTCATTGTTGAGCACAAAGTTCAAGGTCACGAGACACTGCCCCTGCAAACTAAACCCTGGCAAGATGTGGTGGACTGACCTGCGTCAACACCTCAATAGTTGACCGGAGCAGAAAACACAGTGATGTGCCATTCTCTATGTGACGTGAGACTTAATGGCAGCTTGATGCAGTGACGTGTTAGGACCTTACCATGGGTGACCTTTGAGTTGGCATTGTAAGTTAGAACTTTAAAACAAAAGTGTATTGAGGACCTACTGTGTGCTGAGAAGTGTGGTAGATGATTAGTTGCAAGAATCTCTGCTATGTTAATAGCTCATTTTTAAGTTTGGTATCAATTTGGTATGATATTTAAAGTAGGATTTTATTTAAATGCTGAGGACAGATCCGAGGGCCTTGTGTTTTCAAGGGAGGCATTTCACCACTGAGCCAATCCCTTGAACTATGATTTGAATCATATTTCTCAGCACTTAGCACTTTGAATGACATTGTTCTTAAAATAGTTTATTAATTAAACATAATAATTGATGGATACATAGGGATACATAGCAGCCCTTATATATAGAAACAAAGAGATTAGGTACATGGAACTCAATATCTATCTATCTGATAGAACTATGTATGGAAATGCTTTTATTAGCATATTTTAATTATGCATAATGAGGTTAATTATGACATGTTCCTACATGTCTATAGTGTATCTTGATCATATTCACCTCCCATTACCTTCTCTTGTCTCTTCCTCATTCCTGCTAATCCCCTTTCTCTTCCCAGGTGATCTTCCATCTACTTTTATGTTTGTTGTTCTCTGTCTCTCTCTGTCCCCCTGTCTCTGATTCACTCTCCTTTGGTGACCTGATGAAGTTCATTAGGGTTTTATGAGCATAGGCACTGTGGTGGTTAGTTTTGATTGTCAACTCGACACAATGTAGAGTCACTTGGGAAGGTGACTTTTCGTAGTTGGGTTGTTTGAGGTGTGAAGACTGTACACAGCTCCATTTCACAGGCTGCACCCTCCACTGAAGGAGACGGAGAGAGCCAACAGCGTTGGTGGCCATGCGTTAAGTCATTACTTCCTGCTCTTGACTGTGGATGTGATGTGAGCAGTTGGCTTAGGCTTGTGCTGTTGTGACTGCCCTGCCATGATGGACGGTGACCTCCCTGGAACTGTGAGCTAGAGAAACCCTTCTTCCCTTGAGTTCTTTTTGTCTGAATGTTTTCTCATAGCAACAGGAAAAGAAATGAATACAGGTTCCTTACCAGTGGCCATACCAAGGTTTTTCCCTCTTTCCTAAAGATACGCTATACCAAGATATACCAAGCTGTGTCTTTGGTAATTGAATAAATGTTTGTTGTGTATTTATATTGTGTAAAGAACTATGGGAAAGCAGTGAAGGGATAAGATTATTCCTTCCTCCAAGGATTGTTCCTTCCTCCAAGGATTAAGAATTTCATTAGAAGAGTGGATCCTTCAGTCATGGATATATAAAGCATTTTATTGTAAATAAAGAGTTAAGTACTTATGAATTCAAAAGGAGAGGGTAGAGTGGGTACATTGCTAAGGGATAACCTTTCTCTAAAGACTCCATGAAAGCTGAGAGCATCTGGGCACAAGTGTCAAACAGTAGTAGTCACATCTCCTTGGGAGGCTGAGGCAGGCTGATCCTAAATTTAGGCAGCCTGAGACTACAGACTGACTTCAACACCAGCTGGGAAAATTAGGCCCTGTCTCAGACTAATTCAGACAGAATGGTGGAGAGCTTGTCTGGTATATGCAAGGCACTGGGTTGAATCATAAGTGGCACTTCTATGTTGCCCCCAAAGAAAGAAGAGATGGCTGATGGGAACATGGGTTAGAGGGAAACAGCTCGAGGTTGAGGGCTGGCAGAGGGACCACTGGTTTTGAAGGCAGTGAGCATCATTCAGAGGTTCTGGGTGCAGGATTTCAAGGTCAGGGGCATGCATGTGAGAGCAGGGATGGCATGGGGCCCATGGCAATGCTGTAAGGGAAAGCTAGAGAGGGCTTCTCTCTTGAGGCTAGTAGTCTGGGCATGATTATCTTGGCTCTGCTGAGTGATTAAAGTGAGTGATGGCAAAGCTCACTGCATGTGTTTTAATATTTAAGATTCTGCTGCCAAAAGCTGAGCTCATTGCTCCTCCACGTATGGCCGTGACCAAGGGATGAAATGCCCCCTTGTTGGATCCATCGGCGCCATCAGTTTCTAGGCTGGATCTCAGCTGATACCAACAGAAGGCACTTTTCACCATGATCTGCTTCGCCCACAGTCTCCCGTATGTCCCCTGGTGAAAACAGAGCCTGTGGTGGTGGTGGTGGGGGGGCGGGCCACATTTCCATCTTTCAGGTCTGTACATATTGCAGTTGTCCCTGTGTGGATGGTGTGTGGGGATGCTGAGCTGTGTGATTAAGCCTGGTTAGGGCTGGAAGCTCAGGCTATCCGGCTAGGCCCTTGCTGCTTTCTGATTCTACTTGGGTTGCTGGGTTTTCTAGTCTGTGATTCATATGCATGGGTGAGTGATTGAGTGCTTGAGACCTGCGCTTGTGTGCTCTGTCTCTGTCTCTGTCTCTCTCTGTGGCGTCTGTGCCAGTTTCTTCCTGCTGCCAGACATGTCCCATTAGTGTTGATTTTCTAGTTTAACAGTCCATCTCTAATCTTCCAGTTGTAGAGTTCTGTTATGGATCTCATTGGGATAAATGAAGATATTGATGGGTTATACCCTTCTTGGAAGCGCTAGGGATGAGTTTAGTTTTTTGTCATGCCCATCTTCAACAGGCTGCTTCATTCCTTGGCTCATGGTCCAAGTCCATCTCAAAATCAGCAATGATGGGTCAGGTTCTAACACATCATTGACCCTGATACTGTCCTGCCTTCCTCTTGTGACTGTAGAAACCCTTGTGTTGACGTTGGACATACTGGGATAAACCAAGATGTTTGCCCTATTCTAAAACTTGATTGATTGACAACTTAAGTTTCACACGCTATTTCATGTCTCCCCTGCCATGTAGTCAAATGCTGTCACAGTGTCTCACCATCAGGACATGGAGGTCTTTTGTGGGGAGACTGGACTGGGTGGCTAGAATGTTTTGTCTACCATATTGGGAATTTCTGATCATCATTTCTTTGTAACAGGAACATAGGCACAAATAGTTTAAATTGGGAGTAGTTCCTCATTTTGTTCTGTAAGTCTGGAATTAATGTCATCATGCCTTTTTAGCAACCGATTTACTATTATCATTATTATTATTATTATTTAAAACAACAACACATGGGGCTTTTCTTGAAAGTTTTTGTGTGTTGCTGTAGCAGATGCCTGTTTGTCTGGTGATAGGTGAGGGGAAGGACCATCTCAAGTTGTTTCACCTTTAGGGACAGTAGGATGTTGATTTGCACACATTGTAGAGGTAGATTAACTCTACAGAAACAAGAGAACCAGTTATTGCCATCTACTTTTGCCTGAAGCCACATGCTTTAGTTATTGCAACTGAAACTGCTCTCAGTAGTTTTCTCTCAGGGTTATTTGGCACCGAGAGCATCCAGCAGTGTTCAAGAGTGTTTGGGAAGAAAACAAGGGAACAGCCAAACAGTGGAACGTGAATGATTCCAATTTTAAGGGAAGTGCAGAAGTTCAGAGGTTAGATAACAAGGCACTAAAACAATTTTCTGTGCACTTAGTGAGAATTTGGCCTCTGGAAGGAATTTATTTAAAAATTTGATTAAGATTTATTTTTACTTTATGTGTGTGAATGTTTTGCCCAAGTGGATATGTGTGCACCATATATATGCAGTACCTGCAGAGGCCAGAAGAAGGCACTGGATTCCCTGGAACTGGAATTACAAATGGTTGTGAGCTGCCATGTGGGTTCTGGGAACTGAACCCAGGTTCTCTGGAAGAGCAACAAGTGTTCTTAGCTGCTGAGCCATTCTCCAGCCTCTCAAATTCACTAAATTGTTTTTATATGACAGCAGGTACAGATTTTATGTATGTTGCAGTTTTCTTCTGACCTAACAACTCAGACTGTATAATTGCCATATGAATATAAAAAAATGACGTCTTTAAGTGATATAATTCAACCAGGCATGGTTAGTGCACACCTGTAATTCCAGCTCTTGGAAGGCAGAGGCAGGGGGACTACTGAATTTTTGAGGTCAGCTTGGGCTACATACTGAGTTCTGGGCCAGCCAGAGCCATATAGTGAGACTTTCTCTCTGAAAATAAAACCAAGTGCACTGTGTCAATCAAAACATAAATAAAAAAAAAAGTATGGTTTGTGATTACCATAGAAAATATGAGTATACCTACAAGTGGTGTCATGGGAAATTTCAACCTGCATGTTTAAGATGAGATCATCTGTGAACCAGAGATTTGTTTTGAAAATTCCTCTAAGACAGTAACAGTCACTTAAGCCTGCCACTTTTTGTTAGTTTGTAGATATGAATTAAATTCTGGGGGATAAAACATTTTTCTTTGCCCTCCCCTATCCTCATAGACTTGTTAAAGAGTTTAACTAGTTTAGAATGTACTGTTGTAAAATTTAGAATACTAACATTTAGAATATTTTTTTGAAAATATGTATTTCTGGAAGACTCAGGTTTCTGTTAGGACAGTATGTTTTTCCATAGACAGACAGGTGTCCTGGCAGTGTGGTAATGTGCCAACTCTTTTGTTTTCATATGGATAAATTCTCCCAGCTTCTGATTTTCGAGGCGAAAAGTTTCTTCAAGAAAATTATTATTTGTTGGGTGAGAGCCAGGAAGAAGAGTCTAAGAATCCAAAAGTCCCAAATAAAGAGGAATTTGTGTTCATCAGCAAATTGTCTTTCATGATCTAAGAATTGGAGTCCTACAAACTCAAACTGTCCTCACTTTGTTTTAATTTCTCACAAAGAGCCACTCTATAGATGTTGAGAGTCATCACATGGACCTTTAATATAGCCTAAGCCTAGATACTTGTTACTTTAGCTTTTTTTAAAATAATTTTTTAATTAAATTTTTTGTACATCTCTCTCTCTCTCTCTCTCTCTCTCTCTCTCTCTCTCTCTCTCTCTCTCTCTGTGTGTGTGTGTGTGTGTGTGTGTGTGTGTGTGTGTGTGTGTGTGTGTTTACATGTATGTGTTGGTGCAGGTACACATCCATGTGGATGCCAGAGGCCAACTTTGAGGGCCTTCCTCGGCTGTTCTCTGCTGTGGGTTGTTCTCTATGCTGTGAATGTGTTGCTCTGATTGTCTAATAAATAAAGTGCTGATTGGCCAGTAGCCAGGCAGGAAGTAGAAGTGGGACGAAGAGAGAGGAGAATTCTGGAAACAGAAAGGTTGAGAGGAGATGCTGCCAGCTGCCACCATGAAAAGTAAGATATAAGATACCGGTAAGCCAGGAGCCACGTGGCAAGGTATAGATTTATAGAAATGGGTTAATTTAAGATATAAGAACTAGATAGCAAGAAGCATGAGCCATTAGACCAAACAGTTTAAATAATATAAGTGTCTGTGTGTTTATTTGAGTCTGAGTGACTGCCGGCCCCGGGCGGGACTGGAGATAATTCCAGCTACAGCTCTCCCCCTTATATTCTTTGAGGAAGAGTCTCTCACTGAACCCAGAGCTCGCCACTTGGCTAGCTCAGCAGGCCTAAGGTTACTAATGCTACCACACCCGGCTTTCAGGCCTGTCTGGGGATTTGAACTCAGGTCTTTATGTTTGTGGGCAAGCCATCTTTACTGACGGAGCCATCTCTGCAGCCCCAGATTTTAAAAATTCTTTATAATATAAAAATAAAGAAGGAAAAGTCTGGCTTCCAACAGAAGAATGTCATCGTCTCAAAGAACACTGAGCCTGAGATGTAACGGATAATTAATGCAAATAGACTTTAAAAGCAAAAAAAAACCCTCAATAACTTATTCTCTGTGGTTAAGGTGGGTTTTTATAGGACTGGCTTCTTTTCTTGACTTAGAAAATTAATTTGCATTGTATATTAAGGAAAAAGAAGCATCACCATTCAGCCCTCCAAATAATACATTTAACAAAAGATGCAAAGAGTTTGGTGTCAACCTAAGAATCACTGAGCTGGACTTGGAGAGCTGCAGGGGTTGCTTCCTGATTTGGAAGGGAACCCTCGTGTTTGACTTGGGGACTGCTGTTTGACTTATTCTATTCTTTAATTTCTAGTTCAGTATTTCACGAAGTGCGAGGTTAGAGGACCCCCTATGTGGAGTCTTGCGTGTGTTTGTAACGTTCCTATTAGAGTGTGTGTCCCTAGCGCCTACCTTTTCCCCTTTTTAGATAGGATCTCGGGTAGCTCAGGCTTGCTTCTAACTTACTGTGTAGTGGAGGGTGGCTTTGAACTTCTGATCGTCTTGCTTCTTCCTCCTGACTTCTGGGATTATAGACTTGTACCACCACCACCACCACCACCACTCACTACACTCCAAATCCTCCTGCCTCTGCCTTCACTTGCTAGGATTATAAAAAGCATGAGTCACCATACCTAAGCTCAAATTTAAAAAAAAAAATTAAATGACTAAATTTAAATGCTTTTATTTTTTCTGCTAAGGTGCACCATAATTGTACATATGAATAGAGTACAAGTGTGACATTTCAAATATGTATGTATCCTTAGCATGTTCTTAATTACTTTATGCTTTGTGTAGCATGAACATAATTTTACAGTCACAGGAAAAGGGCTTGTAGATGAACTTTTCTGTTCAGCATAGCCAGTGGCTGGAATGAGAGGGAGCAAGTGGTCAGCCTGACCTCTGAGCTGCTGAGGCCACTTTGTTCTCATCCCAGTGAGTGCCTGGGCGGGGCTGGGGGAGGCATACATTTTAAAAAGGCAGCGGGGGTGGGAGGTGGGGGGGTTGTTGATTAAGAAATCAGCCTCCACCACCCAGAACACCGACTGTGACTATTTGCAATGTTTGAATCTCAGCAAAAGTACCACTTGTGTTCTGAGTTCTTTTGTTTCAACAACATAACTCAACAAAAAAGAAAGTTTCCTACAATTGAAAAGAACAGAGACTGCATAGAGGCCAAGTAAGTGTTGCCTTTTAAGGCTAAATGCACTTTGTTTTAATCTCGCCCTCCACAAGTGAAGAAGAGGGGCGGATGGCCCACTGGTATTTCTAGGCACAGCTTCAGTGATGTTTCTTTCTAAGTAAGGGCTTTTGAATCCCGCTTATTTCTTTAATGCTTTTGCTACCGCATCTAGCAAACACAGTGCCTGGGACAGTTTAGTAGCCATCAGTGTCCAGTATCAATGGAGGGCTGCGTCTAAAACCCCTCTTCCTCTTCCGGGGTTGCTGACATTGCCTATGTGAAGCTGTATGGTATTTGGTTATAACCTGTGGCCATCCTCTTGTGTCATTTAAGTCTCCTGGACATCACTTGTAACGCCCAGTGCAAATGTAAATGCTATGCAAATAGCTGATTAGGGGATAAGGACAAGGAAGTCTGTACATATTCAGTCCAGATGCAAGGTTTTCTAACCAAAGTCTTGACCTGTAGCTGGTTGAATCTGTAGATGCGGCCCTTTGGATCAGAGAGGGCTAGCTGTGTATCCCACTCATGTTGGAGGCAGAGTGCTTGGACTGAGGTGTATGCTACCCTTCTTATAGACTGACCATTGCCTCTTTCTCTGTCGCTGTAACAGGAAGGCTGCCCAAAGGCTGCCTCTCTATTGTTGTGAGGATTAAAAGAAGATAATATAATTGAAAAGACATTGCATAGAAAAACACTTGCACATCACATCTGATTAGGGTCTAGAATGCAAAGTGTAAAGAATTGTTAGGCATCAACAACTGGAATGCAAGCATCACAGCTGGAAAGCGGGCAGAGAAATAGCTGTTTTCTAAGGAAGATATGCAAATGGCCAGTTAGCCCATGAAAAGATGATTAGTACCATTAGGGAAATTCAAATCCAAACCCTGGTGGTTACAGTTTGTACCTACCAGGATGGATATGATTTTAACAAACAGATAAACAAACAAAAATGGCATAGAGCAAGAGTAGAGAAGGCTGAAGAGAAGTGGTAAGCTTACCCTGCTGGTGGGAATGCACAATGGTCTAGGAGTTTTGCCTGAGTTCCTTGGAGAGTTAGATGTTGAGTTACCAGATACCACCACCATTTCCCTCTAAGTTATACATTCAAAGGAGAGGAAAACCTAACTCCACTGAGAAACTTATACACCGATGCTGCCTGAAACAACTGCCCATCTTAAGCAGCAGAGGAACAACAAAAATTAGCCTGCTAACTGACAAACAAATCAAGAAATTATGGGGTGTAGTTTGGCCACAACAAGAAATGAAGTCCTGATCAGGGCTATGACATGTGTGGTCCTTGAAAACATACTGCTAAGTGGAAGAAGCCAGTAAAACCAGCCATGCATCATCTAATTCTACTGGATGGGATGTCTATAGTAGTAGGTAAGTTCACAGAGACAGAAAGGAGATTAGTGGTTGGTGGCCCTAGTGGGTAGAATGACAGCTTATGGGTATGGGGTTTCTTTTAGGGAAACCCTAAATGAGTGGTAATTATTGCACAACTTTGTGAATGTACAGAATGTAGGGAAACCCTGAAATGAGTGGTAATTATTGCACAACTTTGTGAATGTACAGAAACCTACTAAATTGTATATTTTAGATAGATGCATTTTGCAGCATGTGAATTTTTTTCTTATTCGACCCAGGAAGTCATCCCATGGCCATGCTAAGCACCGTGTCCATTAGCTGATTCTACTTCTCTGCTTGTCATTTGTGTCTTAAAAAGATAATAGCTTCTAATGTGTTTCTGTGACTGCCATTTGCTTGTTTTCTTCAAATTGCACAAATACTAGCAATTTGATGTCCTTGAGCGTTTTCGAAGGTCTGCATTTATGAGCAAGTCCCGAGATGGAATGCTGCTCAATTATCGTGGGTTCCTGCATCCCCTCCCGACCCCCCAAGTCTCCCCACCCCCTGCTTGTTCACCCTGCATCTTCTTACTATAAGACAAAGTACTTCTAGGCAGGTGATATGCCATTTATAGATTTTTCTCCTTTTGCTCTCTTTGATTTGATTTCTCAGATGGGACACTTAACTCCTGTGATGGAGAGAAAGGGGGGAAAAAAAACCAAACCAAAGGTTGGGAAAGTTCATGGATTCATCAGTCTTCATGGAAATTATGTTTTCAGTTGAGCAAGGAACTTTCCCTTTGGGAAAAGGATTATGGTGTGAGACTTGGAGCAGTATGGTATACTGATGATGACACCTGGGGTCTCCTACATAAAATGCAGGTCAGACATCAATTCTTGGTTCTCTCAATCAGTGGTTGTACTATTTGCTAAAAGTTGTTGATGTGTCTTGAACCCTGTGATCCTGTCTGAACTATTAGCAGATGTGACTTGGGGGGTATTTCATGATTTTAAGGATTAAGAAGTGTATCTGCACATGTAAAGTGTAATGTTAATAGTCATTGTGGATAAATGTGTAGGGAAATGTATAGCAGCAGTGTGCTATAGATTCAAATTAATCTGGGCCATAACCTCCACTTTGGGGTTTTCTTCCTTAGGCTTAAAGGGTATTCTAACTTCATTATTAACAGTACCAAGATTATATCACAGTTTCCTGGTGGCTAGGCATCACAGTGACCCCTCTGAGGGCTTTGTTTGGACCTTGCTTGACATGTCTTTGATTTCTGTGTATTTGCACAATCCATCCCTTTGCCTGGCCACCAATTCTTCATATTTCCTTTTGACCTTTGATAGAGCTGCGATATGAGTCAGTGTGTCTCAGTAGGGGACCGACCTGGTGGCTGGGCCAGGCTATCCCTGGCAGGTGATGCTTGAGTGTGATTTGCTGGGGAGAGGGGATACAGCAAGGACCTAAAGCAAGGCGCCATGTTTCCTTGATCTTCCTCTGTGTCTGGCGCTTGCCTGGGGTACCTCTCTTCTGGTCAGTGCACAGGCTAATCTCTGAAAATCAGCACCCTTAGCCTGACAGTTTGATGTCATGCTTTCTCCAGGTTAGGTGGCTGTATCTTTTGGGTGTTTAAAGTAGGTTTAATTAGTATCCAAATTGTGTTTACTTATATGTGACTTACAAATGGTTGTTGTTTTGATATCCAGTGTCATTCTGCTTTGAATGTTTTGACAGTTATGATTGTATTCAAAACATGGCATTTGTTTTCTTTGTAGTATTCAGAATTAAGAGGTTTCAGGGAAACCCTGGTAATGCAGACATTAAGGAATTTTGTATGCAACTGCTGTGAATTGCTGTGGTCCAGTTTTTTTAAATTAAGATTTCACTTTCAGCTGTGTCTGGTGCCACCTTGGAGTAGTAACATGACTGGGGAGGTGAAGGCAGGAAAATCAGGAGTTCAAGGCCATCGGCTGCATTTCAAGCTCGAGGCACCCTGGGCTACGGGAGACCCTGTCTCAAAAAATCTCAATAACAAACAAATAACAAACAAACAAATAAATTTATTTTTCTGAGTAATTTATCAAAGTTAAAGTGGTCTAACTTTATGACTTGGCTTGTAAACTTGAGGATAAGTGCACATACACACGCACACACACACATATATATCATGTGTGTACGTGTGTGTGTGTGTGTGTGTGTGTGTGTGTGTGTGTGTGTGTGTGTGTATGTACTTATGCTGAACATGGTGTGTATGAAGCTCTTGGATCTTGGTGTCTGTAGTGTGGGAAGATGGAAGTGTGGGTGGTTTCTGTGACTTTTCCATCATGGGAGCCATGCATAGTTTCTCTTCTGGGTACTTATGTTGCTCTGGTAATTGTGGGGCTACTGCCTGTGTGTGGCCCCACAACCCACAACCTCTATCCCCAGAGTCACTCATCTCTGGTTACAAGCAGGCGTAGCTGAGATGGGGCACCGCTGCCTCGTGGTGTGTTTTGGCTTGCCCTTATTAGTATTTCTTGGTTCTTCCACTAACTGGTCTCTGATTTCTTCATCACAGAATAATCTTGCCCTGAATCAGGATCCTCCCTGCGTTTATAAACACTGGGCTTTGGGTTGGGAAATGATGATTCATCAAAACTCTGAAAGCTGAGAATAAAATGTTCCTATTTAGATCAATCAGAGGTCGATGTCCTTTCCTAATGGGCTTTCGAACTGCTTTTCCGGCCTGCCGTTAGGGACCATTTTTATACCTGAGTTTCTTGCTGTGGATGTTGCCAAGATTCAGATTTTTATCTTCGTCAATAATGAGAAAAGATCTTCAAACATATGAATAGATGGAATGAGGAAGAAAGTTAGTGGGTCCTCTTGATGTTTATGCTTTAAAATATTTGTACAAGTATGAAAAGGTAATATGCATAATGAATTCATGCATGTGTGCATGAAGCATCCATATTAGCAGTTGAGATGAAATTTTGGTAAATGTAGTTCATTTAGATTTACTGCACACACTACATAAACTCATTCAGTAAGTTTTGATTTGACAATCTGTATCGGGAACTACAACCATTATGGTGTTCCAATTAGACATTTCTTGACCTCATGGACTCACCTTCATCAATGTTATCAACCTAGAGTAAGTACTAGAGTACTAGAGAAACAAAAACATAGAATCTGCTATGAGGAAAGGCATCTGAATGACATCTGAAATCTTCATTAAAATGTCCAGAGAGGGTAAGCGTGGGGTGAAGACTAGTGTAGGAGGCAGAGCAGTGTGAGTAGACAGCTATCTGGGGCAGGAAAGGCTGGGTCCATCTGGGTGGCAGAAAGGCCAGGGCCTGGAGCACACGAAGAGGAAGCGGTCAATTGATTTATAGTCTTGTAAAATGTGTTAATTTGGTTGTTGCAAATTTTTCTGTCCAGCCCACTGCTCTTCAGAAAGCCAATCTGAGAAGAACAGGAATAGAATTTAGGAAACAGTGATACAAGGTTGTTGGCTTTAGGGTGGAGGTGAGAAATGGCAATAGCTTAGGACGATGGATGTCTTAGTTTTGTCTCCTGTTGCTGTGGTAAAATGTGCTGTGCCTCCCCGCTCCCAGCACTCCCCCCGACCCCCATGTAAGCCAGAACAGAGAGGATGGAATTAAAGCATGCTCATGCTCAACTCACTTTGTGTGCTTTGATACAGTTCAAGATCCCAGACTAGGGAATGGAGCCACCCACAGTGGGTCCTCAAATATCAATTAATATAATCAAGATAATCCCTTAGAGCCAAGCCCACAGGCTGACCTGAGCTACACAATCTTGCACTGACACTGTCTGTCCAGGTGATTCTAGACTGTGTCAAGTTGACAAATGAAACTGGTCATCAGAGGAGGAAACAGTGGAGGTGTGCATCGATTTTGACTGTGCTGAGGGTTAGGGACACTGGATTGTGATATTAGAAGGAAGCACTGTCAAGGATCCAGGGTCCAGGCACAAAGAACTGAACGGGTAAAGGCAGGAAGGTGGATTTGAGAGAACACCCGTTTTCAATGTGTTAATGTTGAGACAAGTCCCTGCTGTATTTCAGTGACAATGTCAGGAAGGTGCTTGGTCTGTTGGGTTAAAGGAAGTTCCCTTCCATTCTCTAGAGACTATAATTTATATAAGATAAAGTGATAGCAGACAGATCAACAGGAGAACACATGTACACACATATATAGACATGCACATGACAGCAACATAAAATGTAAGATGGGAAGAAAGCCCGAGAGTCAGGTTTACAAAGCCCCAGGAGCTGCTAAGAGAAATAGTGGTGGGTAAGGGAAGGTGAGGCAGAACAGACTGTCTTCTTAGGTAGATGTTGCTCAGCAGCTCCCAGTCAAACGCATGACAGGGTATGCTAAAATCTCTAGAAGGTGAACATGGACCTGACCTTCAGCTTCCACGTCTGTGGTAGGTAGGAGTCAGCTCTGGCTGATGGAATTCTACAGAGAGGGCTCATGACTGCTAAATCCAGGAATTGCTTTGTGTCTCATAAGGAGAGGGCAGAGAAAGTTCCAGAACTTTAGGGGAGAATGTGGGTGAAATACCATAGATCAAGTCAAGGCTGGGTAGGCTTCGGTTCTTTTTAAGTCCAAAGCAGCAGTCATAACAAAGCACCATACGTTGGTACCATTTTTCTCATCTTAACAAATATGTGGGCTGCAAAACAATTTATTCTAAAATTTAATAGTAAATCCGTATTAGTGGTCTCTTACAGCTTGACAATTTACTCCTGGACTTATCAGCTTAAAACAAGTATCTGGAGCCGGGCGGTGGTGGCGCACACCTTTAATCCCAGCACTCGGGAGGCAGAGCCAGGCGGATCTCTGTGAGTTCGAGGCCAGCCTGGGCTACCAAGTGAGTTCCAGGAAAGGTGCAAAGCTACACAGAGAAACCCTGTCTCGAAAAACCAAAAAAAAAAAAAAACCAAAAAAAAAAAACAAAAACAAAAAAAAAACAAGTATCTGGGTCTAGAGAGATGGCTCAGTGGATACGAGTACTGGCTGCTCTTCTAGAGGATCCAGGTTTGATTCCCAGCACCCACATAGCAGTTTACAATTCTCTTTTAACTCCAGTTAAAAGATCTAACCCCCTCTTCTGGCATGCCCGGGCACTGCATACATGTGGTGCTCAAACATACATGCAGGCAAACACCCATACACATAAAATAGAAATAAAATAATTAAAAAAAAATTCGACAAGAAAACCCAACAAATATTTGTGATGTCATGCAGGTTTTCTGTTCAGGACTTGGACAGTGGCTTACATAGGTCATTCTGTCCCAGGATCTGAGCAGGCTGCATGACGCATGTTGGCTGGGGTTGTCATCACCTGAAGGCTCTACTGAGTTTGGAGGATCTGCTCCCAAGATGGCTTGTGTATGAGGCTTCTGGAAGAAAGTTTGGTTTTAGGTTCTTGTAAGGTGGAGAGGCCACAGTTCTGCCATTTCTATCCTTTCAAGGGACAGCTTCTCCAGTCTTCACAATGTGGTTGCTGGCTTCTTCTAGAGCCAAGGAGAGGAGAGAGCATGGGTAGAAACCTGCATGTGTCTTTGGCTATCTCAGAAGCCCTGCATATCTCCACATCTACAATATTGTCTTTGTCAAAAGTGAGTCACCTACTCCACCCCCACTCAGAGGTGGGGAATGAAGCTCACTGCCCGAATAGCGACCACCAAACACCATGTGCACATACCTTAGAGCCGCCTCACATGATTTTGTAATTCATAGCAGAGGTTTGGGCAGAGTTGAACACTGGCAGTTCACACACAGATTCTGTGCAAGTGAGAAACCACAGGAGAGAGAAGAAGCCCGTAACCACAGGATTTTGGAGGAGGAAGCCAAATCTAGGAAGACAAGAGGGATGTTTCTCAGATGGGAAGCTGTTTATTGTGTAGAAGCCTTGCTATGTGCCTCTTTGGCTGTCACTTTAAAGAATTTGTTGTAAAGATGTGGTGATGAATGGCTCTATTCAGTGGAGAGTTGGAGGCAGGAGGATGGTGAGTTCCAGCCCATCCTGGGATGCAGAGTGAGACCTTGTTTCAAGCAACAATAACAACAAACATTTTGTTTTTCAATGAATAAATAAATGAACATGTATGTCCAAAAATTTTAACTATGAGTAAATTTATTATAGAGACGATTATAAAATTAGATAAATGAAAAAAATATTAAGACTGTACAATAATCCGGGTTATGGCCTTTTTCTTTCTAAAGTGGGTTTTCACTTGCACAGAATCTGTGTGTGAATTCCCAGTGTTCAGTTGTTTCATCCCTGTAATCTCAGAACTAAGGGAGGAATGCTCATGAGTTTGAGGCCATCCTGGACTACATAGTGAATTCCAGTCTAACCTGGGCTCCAGAGTAAAACCTTGTCTCAAAAATAGAACCAAACAAAACCCCAAAACACAAAACTCTACACACGCGCGCACACACACACACACACACACACACACACACACACACACACGATAGCTAGATAGGGGTAGTGGTAAATACATTAATTTCCAGGTAACAAAATATGAATGGTGCTTTAAAAATGATATTAAAGGGGCCGGAGAGATGGCTCAGAGGTTAAGAGCACTGGCAGCTCTTCCAGAGGTCCTGCGTTGAGTTCCCAGCAACTACATGGTAATTCATAACCATCTCTAATGAGAACTGGTGCCCTCTTCTGACTTGCAGGCATACATCGAAGCAGAACACTGTATACATAATAAATAAGTAAATCTTTAAAAAATGATTTTAAAGAATATATTTATAATGGAGAGCTTGTTCATAATGTATTTTGAATAAGGGTTATATATTTACTATCAGTCTTCATTTTGATAAAAAAGAAAATAGGTTAAAAAAAAAAGTCTGGAAACCTGTGCAAATATGTTAACATTGATTTCTTCTTACGGGGAGAGAAAATAGTTTGCATTTTTATTTTGTTTGGGTAAATCTTCATAAATATGGTTAGCTGTGTAATATATTTTCCAATAGTTTTTCAAATCAAAATGAAATGATAATACTAATCTTTAAAATTTGATTGAGGAAATATGTAGTAGGAAACTTGGCTCTGCACTTTGGAGTTGCTAAGCCAGCTGAAATGGAGTTGCTAGGCCAGCTGATACGTTAGCATTATTGTTTCCTGGGAAGCTGCTCACTCTCAGGGCAGCTTACTTAACTGCACCCAGAGAGAGAAGAGGCCATGGCCGCTGCCCCCAGAAGCAATTTCACTAGAACTGTAGAGATGTTCTCATGTCCTAGTAAGGGCAGAATGGGTAGGTGTAGGTGTGGGGACATCATGCAGGATGAAGGCTGTCCTGCTGTTTGGTGTAGGAAGATAAATGCTCTCATCACTTGGGGTAACAATGTGGCAGCTGATGGTGCCTTGAGAAGAGAGTGGCTGGCATTCTCGATGATCACATTCCCACATATCTGCTTGACTGGGCCCCACCTAACTCAAGCCTGAATTTTTATTTTAAGAAAATCCTTCATGAATACTGATGTCCACTGAATTTGGGAATCTGCAGTACACCGTCCTTTAGCAGATGGTGACAGATTTTATTTATAATTAATGCTTATGTGCATGCAGATTATGTTAGCATTTATTCTCATAGCTGTTGTTGGGTGATCATCTTTTTCTTTCCCTTGTATGTAGAAGAAAAATCAGAGCAGGTAGGTTTAAAGCATGTAGGTTTGTCCAACCTTTTGATATGGTCACATGTTGTCATCTACAGAGTTCATGCTTGAGAAGTATACACACACACACACACACAAAGACAAAGAAAAACTTCTCGCTGTATCATAAGTAGTTTGCAATTTTAGGTTTGGCCTCAAATTGGACATGCCTGCAGGCCATCAAAACACAATTTCTGGGGCTTGAGAAATGGCTCAGCTCTTGCAGAGGACCAAGGTTCAGTTCCCAACACCCATGTAGCGGCTGACAACAATTTATAACTCCAGTTCCAGGGGATCTGATGCCCTCTTCTGACATCCTCAGGCTTGAGACATACACATAGTATACATATATAGGTGCAGGGAAAACATTCAGACACATAAAATAAATTAATCTAAAAAATTAAAACAAACAAACAAACAGTCCCTGGACCTGGAGAGATGCCTCAGTGGTTAAGAACGCTTGCTTTGAAGTCATGAGGACTGAAGTTCAGATGTTAGCATCCATGCACAGCTGTGATTATAACTACAAGGTAACTCTCTTCTGGCTTCCTTTTACACACAGGTGCACATACCACCCATGTATACATGTGTGCCTATACTCATACAGAAACATACAAACATACCCACAAATGAATAGATTAAAAAAAAGTCCTTAAAAACCCTGTTCCTAAAGTAGTTAGGAACATGGATTCTTTGTTAAAAGATAGTTAAGGTGGAATGGGAATGTGTATGATGTGAGCACACCAAAGTTTGGCATGCAGTGAGTGGTTACTAAATGTTAGTTTTAGTATGAGAAGACATGATTTGTGATTTGAGCCTCTGACTTCTTAGTCTAGGTATTCCTCTCATCATTTCTATTTTTTGTCTTTTTGGTATTTCTTCAATCAGTATGATGGACATATCACATGGGCTGTTACATTTCATTCTTATTAATGTCAGTTTTAGAGAGGGGGAGTGTTCTCACTTTATCTTGCACTCCAGAAGTATTCCTGAATTTCTTCCTTTGAATTGACCTCAGTGGCATTATGATTGAGTTTAGTAGGAAGTAAGAGAATTTCTCTGGGTTATGTAAGAAGGAATTGATTTTTTTCTCAAATCAACTTCAGTCTATAGATAGGAAAGCCAGAGCTGCCTATTTGCTAAGGGACCTGGCTGCTTCTGTCTTCTTGGACAAAAGGAAGAAGGCCAACAGCAAGATGTTGATTACCAGTTCCTCTTATTGTCACCAGGGAGGTAGTAGTCTCCTGGGAGTCCACTCCATAGTCTCTCTGCCTCTGGCCAGAACTTCCAGGTAGCTATCCCTGCTTGCAAGAGTAGGTGGGTCTTTTAACCATTCACCTTGCTGAAGGGGCAAAAATTGAGAGAGTAACCTTGTAAATGAGAAACTGGAAAGGTCATGTGTATTGCTAACCAGCACTCTCCACTACAGTGACCTTGAGTAGATCTGTTCCTCTTGAGCAAGATGTATTATACTCATATGCACATGTCTACCCCCCCCACTCCCCCCCACAAATACCCACATTATTAAAATTATGAACAGAAATCTTTAAAAAAATCACACCGAGCTTGGTGTGGTAGCTCACATCTATAATCCTATTACTCAAGAGGCTGTGGTAGGAGAATTGTTGTGAGTTTGAAGCGAGCCTGGGCTACACAGTGAGTTCTAGGCTAGCTTCAACTACTGAGTGAGATTCTGTCTCAGAAAACAGAAACCAAACCAACCCAAACAAAATAAATCACACTGAAACGCCCGTGAAAAATACTTATTGCATGTGTTCTCCTCCCATATATAAATATATATATATTTAAGTTTGGTAAAATGTCTGTAACACTCACCCTTTTAAGTATATATTCATATTGGAACATGCAAATCTTACCATCATCTATTCCAGACTCCTTTTTAATATTACAAGGCTTAAATTCTATGCCCATGGAACAATTAACTCCTCACTCACCTCTCCCACCAGCTCCTGGAAACTACCATTCCACTGTTTGTCCCTAGGAACTTGACCCCTTTGATTGTGGATTTACAGGACAGCTGTGTTTATGTGTCACTTGCTCTGATGACCCAAGTGTTCACCCTGTGGAACATATGTCATAGCATGTTCCTTGTTAAGACTGTAATAGTTCGTGTCCTGCTAATTCTATTGACGTCTTGTTGGTTTGATCCTTTTGCTATCGTGACTAGCAAGCACCTTTATAAGCATGAATGTGTAAAACCTGAGCATCTGCTTTCATTCAGCTCCTGTATTTATTTTTTACACCTTTTGGGGTTGCTGTTGTCATTGTTGTTGGGCTTTGGAGACTAGGCTGTGTTATGTAACCCAGCCCGCCATGTGCTGCCTTGTCCAAGCCCTGTAGTCATGGTGGTTGGGTATCCCTTATCCCTCAGAAAGTGCTAAAACCCTGATAAATGATTATCCATCCAAATCTTTTCATGAGAGTCACTTATTCGGGCAAGAAAAAAGTTTTCATTATGAATCATATTTGAATTGTATTTGATACAATCTATGAGATCAAGGAAGGAAGGAAGGAAATAAAGAGATTGTAGTGTTCCCAGAAGGCACTGGCCATTGCAGGGCTGTGGTGCAGAAGAACATGGGTCCTTGGCGTTTAATCAGGAAGGAAATGGGAAAGGAGACTGGACGTTTCCGCCCTTTGAACAGCCGTGTTGCTGTGTGCCGCCTGGATGACTGACTGAGGTTCTGCTCTCTTGCGTAAACGATTTAGCAGTGAGAGTGTTCCGAAGGGAACCTCAGCCCTAGAGCGAAGGCTCTTGTTGCTCTTGTAAAACTGACTCAGATGGGTAGGCTTCTTCAGTCTCAGAAGATAGAAAATTGGAGTGGATTGCTGTCTATAAGATCACAAATTTCAGAAAAGCAACCGTGAAACAGGGCTTTCTAATCTTTAACTATGAGACAAAGCTGAACTTTTTGGTGCTTTTTAGAGAGGCATCAGTTGGGGGTGGGGTGGGGTGAGGAGAAAGAGCTAGTGCATGCTGAAGACATTTCTCAAATTTGCTATTCTCTGTGATGCTATAAACTAGTGGTCCTCAACCTTTGTAATGCTGGGACCCTTTAATACAGTACCTCATGTTGTCGCGACCCCCCAACTATAAATGCATTTCCATTGCTACTTCATAACTATAATTTTGTTACTGTTATGAATCATAATGTAAATATCTGATATTTCTGATGGTCTTAGGCAACCCCTGTGAAAGGGTCATTCAACTCCAAAAGGGGTCACGAACCACAGGTTGAGAACCATTAGTATAGACTAAATTTATAATTTTATTTTATGTGCACCAGGGTTGTGTCTCCATGGATGTACCTAGGGCCTTTGGAGGCCAGAAGAGGGCACTGGATCCTCTAGAGGAGGGGTTACAGATGGTTGTGAATTGCCTTGAGGGTGTTGGGAATAGAACCTGGGTCCTCCAGAAGAGCAGCCAGTGCTCTTAACTCCTCAGCTACCTCTCCAGCCCCTGTAATTTTGTAAAATGTACTTACTTAGTTTTTTTGAGATAGGGTCTTGCAGTTTAGCTCATGCTAGCCTCTGACTTGCAGTGATCCCCCTGTCTTATCTTCGGTGTGCTGGGATTACAGACTTGCCCTGTTTATGTGGGCTTGGGGATTGAACCCAGGGCTTTGTTCATGCTAGGCAAGCACTGTACCAACAGAGATCGAGCCTAGCTGAGAGCTCTAATTTGTAACAGTGATGTAAAGGATAATATATAAATATCAGCACTCTAGGGGAATGATCTGAGTTTGAAGTGGGATGAATGTTTTCCCCGCACTGTAGATTTTATCTTGTTCTTGCCCAATCCTATCAGAATATGCTTTTCAAATAAAAAAAAAAAAAGATAGCTCCCGTGAATGTTTTACATCTCATTGTGTGCTGCTTCCTTTAAACGCAGGACTTTGTGTTATAGGGGCCGCTTTCTCAAGGCGATTCGTGGGAAGAAATTCATGTTTTCCCCTTGACGTTTGAAGGGGGAGCACAGTGTTCCCCCCTGACGCTTCATCCTGCTTCTTCTAAATGTTTATCTTGGACAATAGATTGCATTTCAGTGGACTTGCTCTTTTGGAGTTTTAGTTACTAGAATGATTCTTCTCCACACATGGTGCATGTGTGGAGGTTTGAGGACAGCTTTGTGAAGTTGATTCTTGGCTTCCACCTTTATAAGGGTTCCGGGGACTGAACTCAGGACGTCAGGCTTGCAAAGAAAGTGCCATTACCCCCCAAGCCATCTTGCCAGTCCTTCTTCATAGTTATGGCATTATGCTTTGGCTTTTAATTATGACCTGACATAAAAACCTTCAAATAGAGAAAAGGGGAAAAATATATATATCATAGGCCACATTTAAAAATTTAAACATTTGTAGCAGGTGGTGTGTCTTTAAAGTACATGAAAAAAATGTCAGACATGTCTCGTTTTCCCTCAGATTTGTGTTGTTGGTCTGAAAGTAATAAAATCTCTGGTTTTTGAGAAAATCTAGGGGCTGGCTGTGATCTATTTATGCCATTTTTTTCTTTCTTTTTTATGAATCATTTTATTTTTTAATTTCTATTTATTATTATTATTATTATAGAAGCTGTAGTGTTGCATGGTGAGTCACACAGTAAACCTCTTTATCCACATATCTTTATGTGAAAGTGTTCATTGCAAAGAGTCATTGGTCTGGTTCAAGGCTTCTGCTACACTTTTGATGCTGGGCCCTCACTGGAACTCCTCTTGGTTATCCTGCTGTTGCCCTGTGTCGTGGAGATCCTGCAGCTTTGGTTCTGCAGGACCGGTCCCTTCACGTGCTCTAGCAGATCATAGGTGGGGTGGATATAGGGTAGGCCAACTCATAACCCTGGTTCTGGGCCTGGGTAGTTGCAGGGTTGTTTAGCCCACCAGGTCTGGAGACCCCTGTCTTCACCACCAAGGGTGAACTCTCCAGCATTGCCCTTGCTAGTTCACCCCTTGCAGAAACGAGCAAGGGGTGAGGCCAGATCTCCTGCTGTCACACTCTCAGGGTCTGCTTTCCCACACCTACACTTTCAGGGCCAGCTCTCCTGTGTTGCCCTGGTGAGGTGTAGGGGCCACTCCCGAGTGCTGCAGCTGGTGAGGGGCAGAGACAGCTCTCCTGCTCTTATGACCTCAGGGCCAGCTCTTCCAACCCGCCACATGCAGTGAGGGGTTGGGGGGCATCTCTCCCCTGCCCACATCTCCATATAGCAGATGAGAGGCAGGGCCAGATCTCCCATGCTCATGTTCTTGGGGCGGTTCACCTACAGCCCGGTCAATAGGGTCAGCTCTACTGTGCTGCCCAGTCAAGGTGCGGGATCCACTTTTGAGTGCTGCAGCTGATAAGGGGGAGGGTCAGCTCCCTGCATGGCAGAGTACTGGGGACAGTGCATGACAGAGTACTGGGGCAGCTCTCCCACACTCACTGCTTTGGGTCTGGCTCACCCACACCTCTGCCAACAGAGTTGGCTCTATTATGCTGCCCAGATGAGGTGCAGGGCATGTTTTCCTGGAGTGTTGCAGTTGTTAAAGGGGAGGGTCAGCTCCCTCACCAGATGGAGGCAGTAGGGGCAATAGGGGGAAGGGCATCTTTCCCTCACCCCCACTCCCCACCACACTGCAGATGAGGGAGACGGTACCAGCTATGCCCCTCTCATGCCCTCAGGGCTGGCTCCCCTGCTTTCCTGTCTACAGGGTCAACTCGACTGTGCTGCATGGCATTTCTTGTATATAATTTTTTTAATTTTCTCCATAAGTGACTGATATCCTGTCATTTTGTCTGTTAGTACTTGATTTATTGCAAAAGATGTGTGTTGAGTGATTTGACCCCATCTTGCATAGTGTTTCTCTACCGAGTTGACTTGGAGATACGTGCTTTCCATAGGCACAGTTGTTTTATACCTACTTACCTCTTTAGACTGAAGTGCAAAGCCCATTGGAAAAGCAGGTGCAAATCCAAGCAGTTTAATCTGGTGAGTTCCTGTTTAACCAATATATGAGCTTCTCCGTAAAACAGGGTAGGGGCATCTTTTGCTTCCTTTCTTCCTTTCTTTTCATTAATTAGTTAACTTTTATGTGCATTGATGTTGTCTTAGTTAGGGTTTCTATTGCTATGAAGAGACACCGTGACCCTGGAAACTCTTGTCAAGGAAAATCATTTAATTGGGGTGACTTACAATTTTGGAGGTTTAGTCCATTTATCATCATGGTGGTACATGATGGTGTGCATGCCGATGTGGTGCCGGAGAAAGAGCGGAGAATTCTACATCTTGCAGGCAGCAGGAAGTGAACTGACTCATTGGGTGTGGCTTGAGCATATATGAGATCTCCAAGTCCGCCTCACAGTGACACACTTCCTCCAAAAGGACCACAGCTACTCCAACAAGGCCACGCCTTCTAAAAGTGCCACTCCCTTTGGGAACCATTTTCTTTCACACCACCACAGATGTTTGGCCTGCAGGTATGTCTATGTGAGGGTGTTGGATACTCTAGAATTGGAGTTGTGAGCTGCCATGTGGGTGCTGGAAACTGAACCCAGGTCCTCTGGAAGAGCAGCCTGTGCTCTTAACTGCTGAACCATCTCTCCAGCCCCCATCTTTTGCTTTCTAATACTCTTTTTGGCTTCCGCAGTGGCCCTTCTCGTTACCTATTGGCCTCTAAGTATCTCCCTCCCAGATAGACCCTCCCTGCCTGTGATTACAGATACAAATGGGCTGTCTTATTCTCACCAGCCCCCATCAACATAGACAGGCAGACCTGTCCGCCCAGTGTGTTTCTTGGTCACCAACCTCTCTTCCTTACTCGTCAAGCTGGAAGTGGAAGAAAACACACTTTTTTTTTAGGATGGACACCTTGAGATGTGATAGTATGTATTTTTTATAGAGCTGAAAAAAATCTAGAAATTAAAATAATTGAGTATGAGAATTAGAATCGTCTTAGAAATACAGTGGTTATTTTAATTCTTTCTTTGGAGTCATGCATGTGTGCAACGTTTAAGGAGAAAAATACGATACCTCAAGGATTCGGTTTCTATTGCTTCTGTCTCCCCCTTTCTCATCCCTTTTCTCCTCAGCCTGGCATGCTTTCAGAGGTCTGCCATGGATGGTTCTGAATCCTTTTTTTCCCTATCAGTTTCACTAAAGCCCCCTTCGATCATGGCGTGAGCTTGTACAGTGAAAGCGAAGGGCTTATAACACTCTCATTTCATCCGCTTCCATCCATTAGGACTTGCCTGCGGCCGTTCGCTTCTTCACAAATGCTTGTTCTGACCCCTTCGCATGCTCAATCAGCAATTATTTTCCACATAGCAGGGCCTGGCTCAAATGCAGGCTATCCCTAGAATTATTCTCCAATTTCTTCCTCGCAGCGTCAAGAAATATCTTTCCTATATTCTCCTGAAAATATCTCTTCCTAACATATTAGTTAAAATTGTCTATTTTTCAAACACTTGTCTTATCCCTTTTTGTCAGTAATAACCGTACCTTCTTTGTGTATGAGTGTGCATGTATATGTGTGTGTGCACAGTATGCAGAAGCATATGCATATGGGGGTTGGGGGATGACCATGGGTGCCATTCCTCAGGAGCACTTTGTTTTTCTGAGACCTGGAGCTTTCCAACCAGCGTGGCCAACCAGCCCCAAGGTCCTACCTGCTTCTGCCTCTCTCATGTTGGGATTACAGGTGTGCACTGCCATGCTTGGATTTTTGATGTGGATTCTGGGGTTTTGAACTCAGGTCCTCATGCTTTCTACCACATGTACCTTCCCGACTGAGCTATCTGTCAAGTCCAAGAACACTACCTTCTTGAAAGTGCTACGCAGGTGCTTGTTTTGGGAATCATACACAGTAGACACTCAGTGTGGTGATTTGAATAAAAACAGTTCCCATAGGCTCATATGTTTGAATGATTGGTCACAAGTGAGTGGAACTGTTGGGGAGGGACCAGGGGGTGTGGCCTTGTTGGAGCAGGTACCATAGGTGAGTTTTGAGGTTTCTAAAGCCCATGCCAGGCCCAGTGTCTTTCTCTCTGCCTGTGGATCAGATTGTAGCTCTCAGCTACTTCTCCAGCACCATGCCTGCCAGTGTGCCACTGGTTTCCCAACCATGATGACAGTGGATCCTCTGAAACTGTAAGGAAGCACCCAATTAAATGCTTTCTTTTATAAGAGTTGCCTTGGTCGCTGGGCTGTGGTGGCGCACGCCTTTAATCCCAGCACTCGGGAGGCAGAGGCAGGCGGATCTCTGTGAGTTTGAGGCCATCCTGGTCAACAGAGTGAGATCCAGGACAGGCACCAAAACTACACAGAGAAACCCTGTCTGGAAAGGAAAAAAAAAGTTGCTTTGGTCATGGTGTCTCTTCACAGCAACAAAATACTAATAAGACACTCAGTAAATGTCATTATTTGGCTTTTGTATATTGTTTTCTCTGAACTGGGTGTACAGCTAACTGCCATTAACTGAGTAGGAGACAAGACTTTGGCCACTGAAAAGTTTCTCTTGTCTATTCAATTACTGGAGCAGAAGTTCTATAACATGTCTAAACCAAAATAATCATTCACACTGTTAAATTTTCTTTTATTTTTGGTTGACAATGTTAGCTCCAAATTACTGAAAATGAGATATGAGTATCCATCCTTTTGGGTTTAGAATGGAGGCAAGTATTAGATAAAATGCCACCACGAACATTGGCATTCACCAAACAATCAATATCAGCACTGGGCTCCTTAGCAGCCAGACAGCCTGTTTAGCAGGAGAGATAAGCTGTTTCTCTCTGTCCTTTTGAAGGACATGAAGGCTTTAGTTACAGTAAATGCAAAGATATTCTAGAGCTGAGCTGACCTTCCATAGCACTGACTGCTCGACACCTGCTCTGTGGCTCATCCAGATTCAGAAGGTACTGGAAATAAGAGACACATTGGACCACAAAGTCTTAGAATGAGACAGAGTGTTAGACAACATACTATAAAATATTGAGTATATGCAGAAATATTGTTTAAGATGCAGTGGGTTAAGTGAAAAATGAACTTTTAAATAGCACATATAATAAAATAAACTTGACTTGATTTTAAAATGTTGCTAGTAGAGATTTTAAAAGTATGTCTTTCAAGGTACAGGCCTATAATTCCAGCTACTTCTCAAGCTGAAGCCAAAGGAATACCCGTTCAAGACCAGCCTAGGTTATATCGTGAATCTAAGAGCAGCCTTAGCAACTAGTAAGACTGTCTCAAAATAAACAGTATAAAAAGAGGGCTGGGGATTTAGCTCATTTGTAGAGTCCTTGTCTTGACTATATAATGAGGTCCTATGTTTGATCCCTAACATCTCCAAAAATGCAATAGCACAACAAAGCCCCAAACACTGTGGTGTTACTTCTGTGACATTTCTCTGGACAACAGAGTTTTGGGAATAGGACTTAGGGTGTTGTAATCAGCATCAGATAGCTGGAACCCTTCCAGCTAGTGGCTGAAAGGGCCCTCATGGGCTTAGCTTCTAGACTGAAGGGATTATTTTCTTTTGAACTGATAGAGTGGAATGCCTAGGAAATGTATTGTGACCAATTCGTGTTCATGGATGAACTCTAAATTTTTCAACATGAGAATCTTTGTAACAGTCTGACTTTGCTCATTTGGAGTTGCAGTAAGAACACATTTCTCCCAGTCATCAGCTTTCTTAGCAAAGTTCCCGCTGTTGATGGTGACGACAGTACAATGGTTTCCTTTGTAGTTTCGGCTCTGGTTGCTGTTGTGGTATATTGGAACAGCTGTGACACCCTCAAGTCTTCCTGGACTCTGTCCTCTGTGGCCATGGACCCTCTCCTGGTGATATCCTAAGCACGTCTTAGACGCTTTCCTTCCCTTTGTCTACCTTTCATTGTCTCCTGTCTGGCTTCTGATAGAATAGCATACCTCCCATCATTCCCAACTCACACCGTGATGTACTGCTGCCAGGCACTCAATACAAACAACATTCAGAACACTCCCTTAAAAATCATTCAACTGCCCAGGGCCTTATTACATCCTGGGTAAGGCTTTGTATCCAGCCACCCCTCATCCACTCATCCATCCACCTACCCACCTACCCACCTACCCATCTACCCACCCATGCACCCATCTACCCACCCATGCACCCACCCACCTATCTATCCTGGAGAGAGGATTCTGAAGTGAGCTATTCCCCTCAGAGACATATATCAATGTGATTTTTAAATAAAAAACTGAAGTCAGCCTTCTCTTGCCAGAGATTCAAGTTGATGTACCTGATTAGTTTGACAGGAAAGAGTTGTCTTGGCAGTTAGGGAATAGAAGAGTCTCCTCTATTATTTGAATGAGAAAAGAGTTGCAGCTAGAAATTACATATTTTTGACTATTCAAATTTGTGATAAATATTAGTTGTCAACTTAAAAATGTGGGAATTCCTTGAGATTCTTGTGACTTAAACTAGCAGACACATAATACTGTGCTTTGCATGCTGAGATCTCCTAATCTATATGATAGACATGATGCAGGGGTGTTGTACTGGCTGGTTTTGTGTGTCAACTTGACACAAGCTGGAGTCATCAGGAAGGAGTCTCAGTTGGGGAAATGCCTCCATGAGATCCAGCTGTAAGGCATTTTCTCCATTAGTGAGAGGGGGAAGGCCGAGCTTGGGCTGGTGCCATCCCTGGGCTGGTGGTCCTGGGTTCTATAAGAGAGCAAGGCTGAGCAAACCATGGGGAAGCAAGCCAGTAAGTAGCACCCCTCCATGGCCTCTGCATCAGCTCCTGCCTCCAGCTTCCTGCCTTGTTTGAGTTCCTGTCCTGACTTCCTTCGAAGGTGAACAGCCATATCGAAGTATTATGGAAGCCAAATAAACCCTTTCCTCCTCAATCTGCTCTTTGGTCATGTGTCTCGTTGTAGCAGTGGAAACCATAACTAAGACAGGTGTTAAGACAAAAATGTGGTATGATCTTCAGAAGAGAGACGGCAGAAAGGTACAGACTTCACTGCTGTTGGTCTTATTGCAGGGGGACCACGATTAGCACAGTGGTGTGACTGTGTTGTTAAAAGATTATAGGCTATGCCGGGCGGTGGTGGCACACGCCTATAATCCCAGCACTCGGGAGGCAGAGGCAGGCGGATCTCTGTGAGTTCGAGGCCATCCTGGGCTACAGAGTGAGTTCCAGGAAAGATGCAATGCTACCCAGAGAAACCCTGTCTCGGAAAAACAAAAGCAAAAACAAAAACGAGAAAAGATTATAGGCTGGTTAAGATGGCTTGGCAGGTAAAGTGCTTGTTACTAAGCCGTTCAACCTAAGTTCGATCCCAGGGACCTACGTGGTGGATGAAAAGAACCTGCTCTAGCATGTTGTCCTCTGACCTTCACGTACCTGTGGTGCATGTGTGCATGTACGCATTGACTGACACACACACACACACACACACACACACACACACACACACACACACACACACGCAAAATAAAGGTAAAGCAAATGTAAAAAAAAGTTTTGCACCTCAACTATAGAGAAAAATAATATTGCTGCTACTTAACAAGTGTTGTGAGATTTTTGGCTACTGATAATATTGTTCTCTTTTTTAAAGTTTTGTTTTTGTTTTGGAGACAGAGCCTCTTTTGGTGGTCCAGGCTGGCTTGAAGCTTTACCCCCTTACATTCTGCGTTTTCCCCCACCGTGATAGTGACAGGCTTGTCCCACCGAGCTTGCCTCTCCAAGATTTTGTGAGAGATGCTGAAGTTTTGAAAAAGTTTTACTGTGCTATTGTGTAAATTTATGGAGAGTTGAAAGGATCCCTCACAGTATGGGGGAAAGTAATAAAATAAGTCAGTTGAAATGAGACTGTTCTGTGAATGCCTGAGTTTTTTAAGGTTATATTTTTGTTGTTGACAAGCAGAACTCATGATAAAGGCTGAAGGTAGATCACCGCGTGTTTTCTATGTTAAATTTTTAAAACTTCCATTTGCAGAGTTTCCATAAATCAAGAATTATCTGTTGATGGAAACCGTCACTTTTCCTTGCAATTTCCTATTTAATAAGAATAAAAGTAACATGAGAAATCCAATTTCATAGGAATTTTATTTCATGAGATAATTTAATCTCTCATCAGTCATTTAAAAAAAAAAAATCAGGTTTCTAGGGGTTTCCCTGACAGTGACTTCTCACTGTCACTCACTCTCCCCGAGTAACCCTTTGTCACTCTATGCTATAACAACTGATTTTTTTTTTTTTTAAGTTCACTCCTGGGACAAAAATCCAAAGTGAAGCATTTACAACATCTGTATTATGCTTGCAACACACATACTGTACTGTTTACCATCTTGGAGATTGTCCCTGGGGCTTTGTGCATTCTAGCAAGCACTGTACCCCTAAGCTGAATCCCTACCCCCCAATAATTAAGGCTTTAAGAATGTTTTTTCTTTCAAAAAATGCACCTTTAGAGAGGAGGTTTACGGCGATGTCAGGTCCCTGAAATCTTAGACATTCTTTCCAGTGAAGTTTGGGGGCTCCAGATAGTGAAACAGGAAAAGTACAGTTTTGTGTTTCTCCTTGCTCTGACTTGACACCCAACACACACTCAACTTTTCAACATTTCAGTACTTCCTTTGGATCATTTTGAAGGCTACACTTCTAATTTCAAGGTTTGTTTTGTTTTGTTTTGCTTGTTTGTTTTTCCTGGTTCTCTGAGGGTATGCTCAGAGTCTCCCATCACTCTGCTTGGGAGGCGTCTGTTTCCTGTTGGTTTGTTCTATGTCTGTAGACGGATACTATGTTAAAGATTGTTAGATGATACTTAGTATTTCCATATTATATTTTAATGCATAGTCTTTGAATAAATGACTTGATTTGATTTAGAGTGCGCGCGCACGCGCACATACACACAACTCAAGAGAGTAGTAGAAGGTGTGTCTGTGTCTCATCCTGGTGTGTTAAGGGTCACTCAGGATGTGGGGGTGTGCTTGGCTGAGTGTTCTTATTGCTTCTGTAATTGTCCTCACTTTCTAGTCTGTGTTAAATTTGTGTTTGCTAAAGAGGCTTTAATCAACAAAGTCAGTCCAAGTTCTAAAGCATCCAGCCAGACATTTCCACCTTTCTTTTCTGAAGGCTAGCATTTTGTGGCACTCAGCTTAGTGCCAGCCCACTGGTCACTATTACATTGCTTCAGAATGGTATGGTAGGGGATAATGCTTTCCTTTTCATGTTCATGGTTCTCATGATGGCTTTTCTGTTTGTGTGTCTGTATACAGGTGTGTGTGTGTGTGAGTGTGTGAGAGAGAGAAACAGAGAGAGAGAGAGAGAGAGAGAGAGAGAGAGAGAGAGAGAGAGAGAGAGAGAGAGAGAGAGAGAGAGAGAGAGAGAGAGAGAGAGAGAGAGATTGATTTTTGTGTGCGCACATTTTGGGATACCAGAGTCAATGTTGAGTGTCTCCTTCAGGCACTCTCTATTTTTTGGGAAATAGGATCTTTCACTGAATTAAGAACTTAAATAATTGAGCTTGATTGTCTGGCTATAAAAGCCCCTGGGATCCCATCTGCGCTTCCCCAGGACTGAGGTTATAGGCATACCACCATGCCTGATTTTTCATGTGTATACTGAGTATCTGAACTTAGGTCCTGGTTGTTTTGTGCCTAGCACTTTACCTATTAGCCATCTCCCTAGCCCCTCATTGCAAAGTTCTATCGAAAGGTATTTCATTATACATTTGAGCTAGGGACGTGAAACCATTTTAAACCATGCAGACTTGACTGGTTTGGTTGATGTTTCGTTTTCACTTTTCTAACGGATCACAGCAATAAAATTCCAGGCCAGGCAGCATCAAAGGCCCTCGGATTTGTATGAGCATGTCAGGAGTATTTAAGAAGAGCAAAATAGTTAGAAGAATTTGCAAGAGCAGCCGTAAGGGGTTTAACACATTTTTCTTCTCCTAATTCAGCCCTGTGCTTTTTCCCCTGATGGAGAAAGGTCACCAATTTGCTAGGACAGCAAAGGCTCCCAGAAGAGAATTCTCAAACTCCTGTCTAAGCAAACGCTGGTTTAGGTCTGGAACCCTGAAAGAACACATGTTGAGGAGGTGGATCAGCATACATTGTTCTCATTACTTCAGTCAGTTGGTGATCAATCTAATTGGATGCGGGTTATGTTGTGCTCTTGTACAGTTTTTTTTGGGGGGGAATTAAAATGATCAATTAGCTTGTTTGATGATGAGAACTGTAATAGACTGAAACTGCTTACAATGTTTTCTAAGGTTTATTTTTATTTTTTATTTTTAGAGATGTGTGTGTGTGTGTGTGTGTGTGTGTGTGCGCGCGCGCGCCATGTGTATGCAGGTGCCTATGAAGGCCAGAAGAGGGCGTTGGATATCCTGAAGCTGGAGTTACAGGTGGTTGTGAGCTGCCCAATGTGAGTGCTTAGGACTGAACCTAGGTTGTCTGGAAGAGCAGTGAGTGTTCTTAGCTGCTGAACCATCTCCCCAGTTCCCTATTTTTCTCATTGTATTTACTTTGTGTGTGTGTGTGTGTGTGTGTGTGTGTGTGTGTGTGTGTGTGTGTGTGCGCGCGCGCCATGGTGTATATACAAGGATCTGTTTTCGCCTTTCAGTACATAGGTCTGAGGAATCAAACTCAGATCTCTTGGCTTGGCAGCAAGCACCTTTACCCATTGAGGTATCTTCCCAGGCTTAGTTAGAGACTATTCCAGATCTTTTATGCCTTTCTGTGGAACTGGAGTTGATCCTGGATTCTGAGGCATGCTCAGCCATCACTCTTCCACAGACTATATCCTCAGGGAGGCTCTTCAGGTTCTGTGTAATTTTCAAGGAAGATGAAGGATAGATGAAAACATCCATGACAGATTTTTGGTTGTTTCTGAGTCTCTCTTGCTGATGAGGAATTTGGGACAGGATTATTTAGTAAATTGTGATGCAGAGGGCAGTTACTGTATTAGCAATAGCTCTACATCTTTTTCTTTAAAAAGTATTTTATTTTTAATTGTGTGTGTGTATGAGTAGGTGTACCTGAATACAGGTGTCCAAGGAGGCCGAAGGCACGTGATCCCTTGGAGCTGGAAGCAGTTTTGAGCTGTTCAACATGGTGTTGTGAATCCATCCCACATCCTCTGGAAGGGCCCTCCCTGTTCCACATGTTTTACATTTTCATCTTATGATTGAACAGCTACAGGTTGTTTCTTGTTCATTTACTGAATCTTTGTAGGTCATGGGGTAGGAGAGGAGAGGGTGGGAGAGGGAGATAACTCACAGGTGAATTGAATGAAAATCTTTCCTTTCCTCCTCTAATTGTTTTAGACGATGTCTTAGTTAGAGTTTCTATTGCTGTGAAGAGACACCATGACCATGGCAACTCTTATAAAGGAAAACATTTAATTGGGGTGGCTGGCTCACAGTTCAGAGGTTCAGTCCATTATCATCATGGTAGAATATGGTGGAGTGCAGGCAGATTTGGTGCTGGACTAGTAACTGAGAGTCCTACATCTTGTAGGCAACAGAAAGTAGACTGACTGTCACACTGAGGGAAGCTTGAGCCAAAGAGACCTGTAAGCCCACCCCCACAGTGACACACTTCCTCCAGCAAGGCTTTACCTCCTAATAGTGCCACTCCCTTTGGGAGCCATTTTCTTTCAAACTACCGCAGATAAAAATAAATAAATAAAGGATGTTTATACATTTTTGGAGTATTTTTTTGAACATCTGGATGTTATTTTTTATGGCCAAACATTCCATTTCATATTAGGTACTGAGGTGTATATTGGTGTTGATTTGACTAAAAAGTCATAGCCTATGGCCGGGCGGTGGTGGCGCACGCCTTTAATCCCAGCACTCGGGAGGCAGAGCCAGGCGGATCTCTGTGAGTTTGAGGCCAGCCTGGTCTCCAAAGCGAGTTCCAGGAAAGGTGCAAAGCTACACAGAGAAACCCTGTCTCGAAAAACCAAAAAAAAAAAAAAAAAAAAAAAGTCATAGCCTATGTTAGAAGAAATGTTTCCTTATTTTTATGGCTCTTAATGTGGGACTTTATTTTTAAATTTTATTTTATTCTGTGACTGATGATATAGAAAGGTAAAGTGGCAGGTAATCCTTTCTTTGGCCAACCTATAGAGAAAAACTGTGCATTATTAGATACTTTAATTACTCTCCATCACCCACCCATCTGGAGATTGGAAGAGCCTTGGCTGTACTGTGCACATTTGCTGCCATTGGTCCATATCTCTAGACTGAATATGTTTGTGAAAGCTGAAACTTTGAAATATGTTAAATAATAAAATGCAGTTATATTTCTGCTAGTATTTTCCCCATTTTATTTTTGTCAAGGATTCTTACTTTGTGTGGACATTATGAAAGTAAGAGAAAATTTATTTATGAACTTTCTATTTCTTATAGGATTAAAGGATAGTGGATACAACAAAACTTACAAACCTCAACCTTCTTTAGAGTTGTGGAACCAATTATTAGGTTTTTTTAAGTGCCCTGCACACAGATGTTTAAAGTTAAATTCCTTCAGCCAGGCCTGTGTAGTGTCCGTTGGCAGGTAGATACATCCCATATAGCCTTGTGCTCTGGCTACATTGTCAGCTCTGTCCTTCTGGGGTTTTATGATAAAGGGCTGGGACATTCTGCGGGTGTAAGCAAGTCTCCTTGTTAATGAGTATGGGGCATTGATCAGGTAATGTATAAGGCTGAAATAAGGGCTGATGGCTGTCTCCATTGTCCTTTCTGGGAAGGGAGGTCACCTTTCAACACCATTAGCATCAAGAAGTTTCTTAGAGAGCAGTGGCCTTTCATACTGTTGTTCCCTTTGTGCGTTGGGGTTGGTCTCCAATTTCCTTTATGGATCTGTAAACTTACACTCCTTTTTAGAGCTGTTATATTTATCACAGGAATGGCCTTTTAATTATAAATTATCCTTCTGTCTTAGTTACTTTTCTGTTGCTGTGACAAAACACCATGGCCAAAGCAATTTATAAAAGAAGGCATTTAATTTGGGACTCACAGTTCCAGAGGGTTAGAATTCATGGCCAGCATGGCAGGGACCATGGCAGTAGGCCAGTATGGTGCTTGAGTGGTATCTGGGAGCTTACATTCCCATTTCTAACTGGAATCAGACAGAGCTAACAGAATGGTGTGGGCTTTGAAACCAAAAGATCATCTCCAAATGACACACTTCCTCTAACAAGGCCACACCTCCCAATCCTTCCCCAACAGTTCCGCCATCTGTGAACTAAGTAGTCAGACATTTGACCCAATGGGGACTATTTTCATTCAGATCACTACACCTTCCATAAGTCGCTAGAACACAAGTTTATCACAAAGCTGATGTGTTAACCAGTATTATCTGTAACTATGAAATAAAGTTAAAGACACCATGAGCAAAAACAATGTTGGCTTTCATATTCTGGGTCACAGTCCAGGCAGGAACTCAAGGTAAGAACTTGGAAGCAGGAACTAAAGTTGAAGCCATGGGGGAGTGCTGCTTACTGGCTTGCTCAGTTTGTTTTCTCATATATTCCATAACCAGCTGCCCATGGGTGATACTATCCATAGTGAGCTTGGCCTTCCCACATTAATCATTAATCAAGAAACTGCCCTACAGACTTGCACATAGGGCACTCTGATAGAAGCATTTTCTCAATTGAGGTTCCTCTTCCCAGATAACTGTACCTTGTTCAAGTTGACAAAAATACTAACCAGGACAGATAGTTAACATATAGGAGAAAGAGTTTATGCGACCTCACAGATCTGAAGATTCTAGTCTATCATTGAGTAGACCTGTAGGTTGGACCTCTAGTTTCTGTACCAGGGGAGTGGGACAGAGCAAATGACAAAGAAGCCAAGAACAGAAGAGGAAGAAGCAGGGGGTCCTGTAATTCCCTTCAAGGGCATTTCCCCAGTGATTCAAGGACCTTTAAGAAAGTTTGCTCTGCTGAACCTTCCACTTCTCCCAATGCAGCCAAAGGGAAGGAAGTCTTTTAATACATGGTTCTTTGAGTGGACCACCTTTACCCAAACTATAGCACTAGATGCAATCTTATTTATTAGAGAGGGTCCTCATTTGCCAAGAAAAGTCCCTTTCTGGTGGATGTGATGTGTGTGCATGGCTGGTAGAACACACAGGCCTCTTCCTCTGCAGCCTGGCTGTATGCTGGTAGCAAGTAGATCAGGCTCTTAAATGGACCCACAACATCCTAGACTATTCCAAATATAGACAGCTTTCAGAACTACTTACAGGTAGTTAACATGCTACTTTACAGGTATTCAACCAATGATGACTTTAGTTAGTTCTAGTTGAAAATTGGAGATTGGTTAAAGACATAGACACACTTAGATACATAGATAAACATAATACAACTAAATGTTAAAATATTTATAAGCTTAAAATCACCATGACTCCATGTCAGTATTTTTTTTTTTTTTGAGGGAGGAAAGGAAAATGGGTTAGAGAACTGACTAGAAATCTTACACTCCCTTTTGTTCTAGAAGGTGTAGGAATTCTGTGAAGAAGGAATAGTGATGAACTCTTAAGTTTTTATTGGGTAAATTTTTGGGTGAACATGTTGGTCTAATTTCATTGCCTGGAAGGGTTATGTCTATGTTCTGTTTTCTGTGGGTCTGTTGAAGAATTAGGGTCACTTCAGGATGCATTTTGTCTTAGCAGCAGCAGGAGAGCCTGCTTCTTGTGAACTCATTGCCTGTTTCTTTGTAAAAGACCTTTTTTATTGTTATACAGTTCACACTTTAGCAAGTCAATTTCTGCATACCAAAATCTCTTACCTGGAGTCCCTTGAAGGAACCAAAGGCCGGAGCAATTCTCAGTCAGGAGACCTCTTGGTTTTCCCAGTCCTCTCACAACCAAGTTTACAAAGGCCTTGACCCCTTCAGGAAGAACTCAGATAAGAATCAAACACTTCAAATAGTGTCAGGAACAAAAGGTAACATCCCAGAAGACAGTTCAAAGCCTAGATGCTAACACTCCAAGTCAGATGCAACACTCTGGAATCCAAGTCAGATGCCATGCTCTGTGGGGTCTCCTGCCACCGGTTTATTTGACTTACAATTCCTGGTTACAGGCCATTATTGTGGGGATTCAGGCAAGAGCTTTAAGCAGCCAAACAGATCCACAGTCAAGAGCAAAGAGAGAACCAATGCCCACATGTCTACTGTTTAATTTGCTGTCTCCAATTTTATATAGTCTTGTAGATGTAACCAACCGTTTATTAAATAAGAAATACAGAACCAATGCAAAGAAGAAAGCCAAGAGATCAGAGCTAAGAGCCTTACCTGCCTGCTGCAGCTAGAGACCTACTTCCTGTCTGTTTGTCTTTATATAGACTTTCTGTTCTGCCTTCTCATTGGTTGTAAACCCAAACACTTGACTGCCTCGTCACTGCCTGTATGTACAGCCCTCCAGGTCTTCTATGGTATTGAGATTAAAGGCGTGTGTCTCCGATGCTGGCTGTATCCTTGAACACACAGAGATCTACCTAGCTCTGCCTACCAAGTGCTGGGATTAAAGGCGTGCACCACCAACGCCCAGCTTTTGCTATGGCTCTAACAGCTCTGACCCCCGGGCAACTTTATTTATTTTTTTTTTTCTGGTTTTTTTTTTTTTTTTTTTTTTTTTGGTTTTTCGAGACAGGGTTTCTCTGTGTAGCTTTGCGCCTTTCCTGGGACTCACTTGGTAGCCCAGGCTGGCCTCGAACTCACAGAGATCCGCCAGGCTCTGCCCCCCCCCCCCCCCCCCCCCCCCCCCCCCCCCGAGTGCTGGGATTAAAGGCGTGCGCCACCACCGCCCGGCTTATTTATTAACATACAATTAAAATCACATTTCAGTACAAATAAAATACCACCATATAGTCTGGTACCCCAAACTGGATGATGCCGTTCACCCACAGTGCGGCACCCACCTCAATTAGCAAAGTCAAGACAATTCCCCACACGCATTCCCACAGGCCAACCTGTTGTATATACTTTCTCATTGAGACTCTCTTCCCAGATCATCCTAGATTATGGCACGCTGACATTTAAAACTAACCATCATACACGTTAATGTGTTTATCATGTTTGATATTATACTTAAAATGCAACTGAAAATGTTACATGTATAGTTGTGAAGGAAGGTCTGGATTGTACTACACAATCCTGGGTCTCATAACTGGGTGTGAGCCACTTGGGTTTAGTAGGGACCGCCAGATTCTTTGGGAGAGGTGACGGAGTCTCACTTTGCTGTAGACATTGGGTCCCATCTATGGGTTCATTATTAGCTGTGTCCTTTGCCCTATTCTGTATAAATGACTATTTTAAGCTCCCCAGGAAGGAGATGGTTGTATTTATCACACCCTCCAGCCGTATAAACACTCATCCGGTTTTCGTTTTTCTCTTTCTCTCCTGCAGATGAACACAATGACGTTCAGAAGAAAACCTTTACCAAATGGATAAACGCTCGATTTTCAAAGGTAACCGAGACTTAGGTGGCTTTTACTGCATTGCCAATGCCTCTTTCTGACTTGTGTCCATGTGGCTGAAAAGGATGGCCAGTTCCTTTAGCACAGTTAACCATGAAAACTCGGGCAGCCTTTCTGCCCTGTGCAGCGACGGTAGACTTTTCTACCTGTGAACGTGGCTAAATCACATGATCCCTCCTCATTTTCCTTCAGAGATCTGCTCTTTCTCAGCATTTCTAACCATCGGAGAATAATCAGCAACATGCTCAGTATTTCTTTTGGGGGGGGGCTGTTAGAGCATGGTGAAGTGAGAGGTTTCACAATGGTTCCAAATGTAATTAATTAGCCAATAGTTCTAAAGTACTGATAGTTGTTTTTTGGGTAAATTTTAGATGGTTTGATTCTGTAGTTGCAAGGAACCTCGGGCATGGGCTTGACAACATTCAGTTCCGTATGGGCACGTGCCACATTCTCAGCAGTTTTAGTGGCCGAGAGTGTGTCGCTGGTGGAGCTGCTTCTCCGCAGTCTCCTGAGAGCTCACGTGTGGGGATCATCCAGCCTGGTTATTCCTGAGGTCATGGTTATTTTCTATGCTGGAACTAGTGAAGCAGGTGTGATTTTTCAACAGCATCAAGCACTCACTAGGGAAAGAATTGCCGTGGTATTAAATGTTAGAGATCATTTTCAAAGTCTTGGGAGACCTTGGTTGAGGCAACATTTAACACTGAGTGAATTTCTTGAGAATGGGGTGCAGCAGTCGGATCAGTGAAAGTAACAAGAAAGAGGATGCAGGGTGACAGAGACATTTGGGAATGAATAGTGGAAGAGAAACTTTTTTTTTGTTGATGGTCCTTGACAGTTTCAGAGACCCCAATAACACAGATTCCAGTAGACCACAACAGGTTACTTAATGAAGTTGATATTTAAATATGTGCATTTGTAAGAAGGTACAGAAATCTCTCTACCTCATGGAACTGTGTCATTATTTTGTAGTATCAAAGGGGGCTTTAATCTCATCTATTTGTCCTGGGCAGTTCATAGTTCCTTCCAGGAGAATAGAGGTTATGGCCAGTGCTTAGCATGCTGGGTTTGTGCTCTCAGAGAAGCTGCAAAGTCTTGTTTTGTTTAGAGAAAGGGTCAAAAGTGGGATGACTTTGGAAACTTCCTCTGTAGATTGTTTCCAGCAAGAAATCAAAGCCTAGAAGGAATTTATTCAAGACATGATGAAGATGTGAATGTAATGAGGGAGAATTCTGGACGGGGCCACAGGCTTCATCCATGTTCTGTTTTCCTTCCTTCTGCTGGGTTTAGTCTGCGGGTGGGTAGAGAGGGTACGGCATGTTTGTAGACAGGGAGATTTCCATGGATTCCTTTGCAGCTTAACTCTGGCTGGGCTGGGAAAGGTTGCATTCCCATGTCTGTGCAGCCTCATTGGATAATCCTGAGGTCTATCTATCTATCTATCTGTCTGTCTGTCTATCTACCTACCTATCTATTTATCATCTATCCATCCATCTGTATCTATCTATCCATCCATATCCACCCATCCATCCATCCTTCTATCTATCTGTCTTTCTATCTATTTATCCATCCATCTATATCTATCTATCCATGTCCATCCATCTATCCATCTATCCATCATCTATCTATCTATCTATCTATCTATCTATCTATCTATCTATCTATCATCTATCTATCTATCCATCCATCCATCCATCCATCTATCTATATCTATCTATCCATGTCCATCCATCTATCCATCTATCTATCTATCTATCTATCTATCTATCTATCTATCTATCTATCTATCTATCTATCTATAGTCCTGTTGAAGAGAATAAACTTATTTATTTATTTCTTTTTTTTTTTTTGGTTTTTCGAGACAGGGTTTCTCTGTGTAGCTTTGCGCCTTTCCTGGAACTCACTTTGTAGTCCAGGCTGGCCTTGAACTCACAAAGATCCGCCTGGCTCTGCCTCCTGAGTGCTGGGATTAAAGGCGTGCGCCACCACCGCCCTATTTATTTCTTTTTACCTAGGCCTTTTGGCAAATATTTCAATGAACTCTGAAATATTATTTTGTGTGTCTGCTGGCTCCTTTCACTATAGGACCCCATGATGAGAAATCCAAACAGACATCAATGGCATCTTCTGCCATTTAGGAATTTGTTTTAAAACAGGCATCTAGTTGGACATTTCACTCCTGGCCCCCCCTTCTCCAGAGTGTCAATCAGATAACCAGTGCCATCTTGTTAATTCTTACACATGCATGCATCCAGTGTTTGCTCACTCTCTGTCTTCACTGACACCTTCCTCTTCTAAGTCACTATTGTGTATATTAGAAAACATCATCCAAGTTGTAAAATTGGGAAAAAAATATTAGTAGATACTTTGTTCAGCTTAGCCATCTGGACTAACTCTACCTTCTATTACTTGTTAATTTGACTTCTCCTCCTCCTCCTCTTCTTTCTTCTTGTTATTATTATTACCATCATTACTATTATTATCTTTATTTATTATTATTATTATTATTATTATTATTATTATTATTATTTTGGTTTTTTGAGACAGGGTTTCTCTGTGTAGCTTTGGAGCCTGTCCTGGAACTCACTCTGTAGTCCAGGCTGGCCTCGAACTCACAGAGATCCGCCTGCCTCTGCCTCCCGAGTGCTGGGATTAAAGGTGTGCGCCACCACTGTCCAGCTTGTTATTATTATTTTGAGACAGGGTCTCCTGTATCTCAGGCTGGCCTCAAACTTGCTATGTAGCTGAGGATGACCTTGAACACCACACCCCATTTGTGAGGGGCTGGGGTTTGGACCTAACTCTTCATGCATGGTAGGCAAGCACCCTATCAATGTAGCCCCACCCTCAGTCCTACATTTTGTTATTTATAAGCTACTTTATGACCCTATACATTGTAGAAAATAGATGATACACATTATTCTCATCCATAAAGATGAAGATTAGAAGGAAAGAAATTGATTATTACCCGTAGAGCAGTTTATGCATTTTTGCACATATATTTAATTCTTTTCTCTGCCTGCAGACTTAAAGCTCTTTCAATTCTCCTTTGAACTGATTATAGCACTGCGTGTGTTTCTCCAGCGAATAATGTGTTAGGAAAGTCTTTACCCCAGGCTAGCGCTACATTTGGCTTAAGAGTTTTCATTCTACCTTCTTTGGAATATTGTCTTTAAACACGTGGAGCACAGTAACCAGCTATGAGCTGTTTTCGTTCTCCTTTTCCTCCCTTCCTTTCTAGTTTTCCGTGAGTAGCTAGCCTGATCTCAGAGGCCTGGTTGCCTCCTTTTCTTTTATAGGGTATCTCATTGTTAATCGAATTATTAGAATCAAATTGGAATTGTATATACTCAAGATGTGTAGTGTGAATTTTGATTTCTGTTGACCTTCCAGGCTCTTATAGTTCCTTCATTTACTCCTAATATTGTTGTTTTTTGTAGCTGATTCCTCCTTGTGCTCCAGCCACATTGTCTGTGTCTCCATCCAGATGGCCTTCGATGGCCTCTGTGCATGCTTTCCTTTCCATCTTGTTCTAGTTCCTGGTCCTCCTTATTGCCTGAGTTTACATGTCATGTAGTAATGGATACCGTTTCTGAGGTCACAGATGTGGGTAGATATGTTCTGTATAATCCAAGTGTTATCCATCTCAAGTAGCTATAATTTAAATAGGTGCATGCTCCATTTCCAGATAGCGCTAAGCTCCATGACAGACTCTTTTCCTCCCCTCCCTCCCTCCTTCCCTCCCTCCCTCTCTCCCTCCCTCCTTCCCTTCCTTCTTTTCCTTTCTCTTTTTTGTTTTTTGAGACAGAATATCTCTACATAGTCCTGACTGTTTTATAATTCACTATGTAGATCAGGCTGCCCTCAAACTCACTGGAATCTGCCTGCCTCTGGCTCCTGAGTTTTGAGATTAAAGGTGTGCACTACCACACCTGGCTTGCCTTTTAACATTTAATAAGTATCCACTGAGTATTGGTTTACTAAATAAATGAGTGACAATAACACAGACATATTTGATATGCCTAAAACCATACATTCAGAAAATAGACACAGTTGTTTTGGAAAGAAATAATGTTTTGAGTGCAAAATACCTTAAGTTGTGTTATTTCATGAAAGTAGATACAATAGGTTGGGATTCTTACTGTATTTATTTACTAAAAATGAAAGAAAGGCCTGGAGACATGGGTTAGCAGTTAAGAGCACTTGCTGCACTTCCAGAGGCCCCAGGTTCGATTCCCAGCACCACATGGTGGCTAAAAATCATCTGTAACTCCAGTTTCAGGGAATCCAGCCTTAGGCACCATGGTATATATATGGTGCACAGACATCTATGTAGGCAAAACACCCCCTACACAAAATAAAAGAAATAAATCTTAGAAAGAAGTCCAGCTATCCAAACTTTCTTTTTAATTCTTGGACACTGGAATAATTGTTAAAAAGCCATTTGGATTTTATACATGCCATTCTTTTTGTTGTTGTTGTTGTTCAATAGAATTTCTTTAAAAAAATTCTTTATTTGTGTATTTTATGTATATGGACATTTTGTCTGCATGTATATCTGCATACCAAAAGAGGGCATTGGATCCCATGGGACTACAATTATAGATGGTTGTGAGCTGATATGTGGGTGCTGGGAATTGAACTCAGGACCTCTGGAAGAACAGCCAGTCCTAAGCCATCTTTTCATTACTCAATAGAATTCTTCATCATGATACCCAACTACTTAATTCACAGTGAATGAAACAGACTTAATGCTTAAAATTGGTTCACTTGTTTCCTTGATAAAAGATAAAGGGCTTGACCATATTGAACGTTATAGGTCTAAAACTAAACTTTTACTAATAACTATCTATGGCTATACAGAAACTAAAAAAAAAAAAAAAATCGCTCACCAGAGGACATTCGATCTGTATGTTTTACGTCTGTGTCTCTCCATGGGCAGATGTCTGCCTGTATTAGCTATGTACGTAGCTGGAAGTCCTTGTTAATACGCTACTGAGTCCCAGTGCTTCAGAGCCTGGGGAACCTGAAAAGCAACATACACTGCAGTAGTCATGGTCTGGGGTTTTAAAGAGGTGAAGGGCACAGGAGAAAATGGGTGCTTAAAAGCTTAGAAACACTTGCGCCTGGGTGTACGGTTCATTTATTTATGACCTCAGGCAAACAGTGAGACAGTTTTAAAAGTAACCGTGCTTTATCGTTCTATCCATTAGACACCCTCAGTCATTATTACCTGTCTTGTATTGTCCAGAAGTATTGGTGCATCGATGGGGAAAATACAGATTATAACTGCTTAGGAATGTTAATGAAAAACCCATGAGGTTCCCTTGACTTGTGAAATCTTGGCTCTCTGCTACACGTTTCCAAACGGGAATAAACCACTTTAGACTGTGGCATCATGTGTAAAACTCAGTGTTTTGGACTCTAGCTTTCAGAGTCTTATTTGCATGTGGCCTCTCCCAAGGGAGGCAGCGAAGCTGTTGGGAAATTTGTCCCGACTTTGAGCTTGCATTTTCTTTGGCTCCCTTTCAGAGCTGCTCATCTGGCAAAAGCCGTGAGCCTACAAATTACGGGAGCTTCTTCATCAGTGTCGTTCGGGGAAGAATATGCAAACTTGAAAATGCAAAGCGTTATGCGTGTTTCTGCTTTTCTCCTTTGAAAAGACAAATTCCCCTAGGTTATAATTCCAGACTTGAAATTCACATGGACTGAACAGGAGACCGGGCTGTGAAGCATTTATCCTGGATATTGGTAGGCGTTGCTGCTCATATGCAGTAGCCTTTCATAGGATGGGGCATGGATGTGGGTGTTCTGCTGTTTTTTGCTCTTTGAATCTTGGAAGTCAGTAGTCATAGAAATGGGAGCCAGAAAGAAGGTGCTGCCCAGTGTGTGGTCCGAGTGGCTGGGATCACCATTTCCCTCTTATAGATGGTTCATCCTCTGAGTGTGGTGAGGGCCACTTGAACTGAACTGTTATCCATGGGGTCTGTTACTTCTGTCTACACATCTAATTATTTTAAGGGCTGTACACACTCTTCTTAAAAAGAAATTCCAGTTTTTGTCGATTTCCCAAAACCAATGAAAGAAGGAAACAATAAAATGTACTCCATATTCTTGATCACCATCTTTAAGATACTCTGGTAGTGCTGTCTGTCTGTCTGCCTACCTGCATGCACACCCCCGCTCCCTCTCCCTCCCTTCTTCCCTCCCTCCTTCCTTCCTTCTTTCCTTTCTTTCTTCTTGCTTGAATTCTAATTGATTTTTTTGAAATTAAAAATTAGGTTTTGTTTTATTTAGTGTGTGTGTATGTTGACGTGCTCACATGACATTGCATGAAAGTGTGCTGATCCAAAGATAACAATTAGAATCCGTTCTCTCTTTCGATCATATGGATCCTGTGGACTGAATTCAGGTTGTCAGCCTTGGCTGGACATGCCTTGGATAAAGGCATTTGAGCCATTAGCTTGCCCCATATGACTTTTTCCCCCCTCCGAGACAGAGTTTCTGTGTGTAACATTTCTAGCTGTCCCAGAACTCACTTCGTAGACCAGACTGGCCTTGAACTCACAGAGATCTTCCTGCCTCTGCCTCCCAAGTGTTGGGATTAAAGGCATGTGTCACTATCGCCTGGCCCCATATGACATTTTAAAAAATTACATATCTATGTATCTATCTATGCATCTGTTTACCTATCTGTCTATAATCCATCCATCCATCCACCCACTCATCCGTCTATTTATTTATTGTGTGAGTGCACAGCTTGTGTGTCATGTGCCCCTGTGGGTTTGTTCATGTTTGGGTCACATAATTCACAATTCCTCAAGAGACTCACCAGTTACTAATCCTCTATTTCATTTGGATGTGGCCCTGCTCTGTGTAGTGATTGCCTGTCATTCACCCTATGACCGAATGCCCGTAGACAAGACTCCTTTGCCTGCTGTTCTAGAAAATTACAAGTCAAGTGTCAGGAGGCTGCACAGGCTAGTTCAGATGTCCAAGTTCTCTTGTAAACAGGAAGTTCTGCCAAACATCGAGTCCTAATTCCTACATGGTCATGCTGGGCTGGCGCCGAGCCTGGAGCATCTGCTGACTCTTTGTGTGTGATAGATGCCCATCAGACATGCTTCACTTCTATATCATCACATGTGTGATAGAGCCCATCAGACATGCTTCACTTCTATATCATCACATGTGTGATAGATGCCCATCAGACATGCTTCACTTCTATATCATCATATGTGTGATAGAGCCCATCAGACATGCTTCACTTCATTATATCATCACACGTGTGAAGCCTCCTCCTGACACTTGCCTCCACCTCTCCTCATGTTTGGCAATGACTGTTGGTTTCTTTGCTCAGACACTTTTAAATCTAGTTGCAGCCATGTCCTAGGAGCTAGCCTTGATGTTGGGTTCCTCTTATCAAAAAACAGTGAACTTGGGACTGGTGTTACGACTGTCCAAAGAAGTACTGGTGGAAAGGGGGTGAGAGTGGGGGCCAGCCCAAGTTAGTTACTCCAGGACTCAGCACCTGTCATCATGTTGCTTTGTCTTTAAAAGAAAAATGGGGGGCTGGAGAGATGGCTCAGTGGTTAAGAACTCTGGGTCCTCTTCCAGAGGACTCAAGCTTGGTTCCCAGCACTCTCAAGGCAGCTCACAACCAATTCTGGGAGATCTGATGCCCTCTTTTGGCCTCCTTGGGTACTGCACATATGTGGTTCATAGACTGCATCAAGGCAGACATACCCATATGTGTAAAATAAAATAAAATTAATTTTAAAAAGTAAAATGGGACACATGTTTTATTTTTTCTCCAAGTTCAAGATTGTTCATCTGTACCATTTTCTCTTTATTGGGAGGCAATTAAAACGGCCTCTTCTGAATGGGGAGGGTGATGTGAACTTGGCATTTTGCCAGGGCTAAGGCACAAAGGAGGTATTCACCCGATATTTGCCTGATTGAATTATTAAACTGTATTTTCACTGCCAGAGAAGTTGCTTCAAGTCAGTCTCTGCACAGTTAAATGTGAGGTTAATGGTCAAGATGAATCAGTTTTTATTTTTATTAAAAGATGACTTTTGACTTTTCTAGACTTTTTCCCAGAGCCCAGTGTTTACAGCCCACAACACAAAAACACCAGAAATGTTTTACAGTGTGGTGCTGGGAAATGCATGTCTTAATTTAGTACAGGGTGGTGATTTTTCTTGTTGCTCTGAGAAGTTATTATCTATCTACATCTCTTTCTATATTTACATCTACCTGTATCTCATCCCAGCAACTAAATACTCGCTTCCCTTTTTGTCACAGTTCTATGCCCTTGTAATATTAGTTAGCTCAGATGCTGTGAACATGGATTTGGAGCCAGGTTTTGTGGGATTGGATCCTGGTCTGTCAGTCACTTGTTATGCTAACTATATATCTCCCTCTCTTCACTTATAAAATGGGAATGCTGAAGCTGTTCCCTTTAGAACACTATTATGAAGAAAGAATACATATAAATAATGAATGTAAATCTGTATAATTCTCAGAACTTACCTGTGCACACAGTAAGTGCTGGCTAGTATTGTCTTAGAACATTTCACTATTATATTGCCTGTTTTTGGATAGTTTTTGCATTAAAATCATTGTTATATTTTTAGGTCGTTACAAAGGAGGAGAACATTATTTTATAATTTATGGAAATTGTATGGAGTTTGGATTTCCGTATCCATGAAATTAGAACAAAGTTGCTATTCCAGTTGGCTCACTCATTCTTGCATTATGAGTGCTTATTTTCACATTGCAACAGGACTGAGTAGTTTCAACAGAGAGCACACAGCCAGCAATGGCTACAGTCTGTACTCACTTGTCCTTAATACAAGGAATGTTCTAATCTTGTGTGTAGAACATGGACCCTGCTTACACACGAGCTACTTTTGCTTTCTAGGTTGGAAGGGGTCGTGTGCTCTTGGACACAGCTGGTCCTTTCCATATTTGTATCGGACATTTGTATTTGCATTTGTCAGGGATAGTGCTTTGTAGTGACAGTCCATGTGCATGGTGAGTGTGCTTGTGTGTCTGTCTGTCTGTCTGTCTGGGTGTGACTTTTCTTTTCTTGCAGTGCTGGGGATTGATTCTGAGCATTGTACCTGCTAGGCAAATCTCCTATTTGCCAAGCTCTTGCTCAGACTATTTTTGAACTTTCTATGTAGACCTTAAACTTGCAATTCGTCTGACTCAGTGTCTTGAATGCTGGGATTGTAGATGTATGCCATGGGTGTGTGTTTCATGGATAATTTTTTTCCAATGCATTTTCAGTTCATGTATTATTGATACACACACACACACACACACACACACACACACACACACACACACACACACATATACAGGTGCAGAGATTTTAACTCTGCAAATATTTTCAGTTCATGTAATATATATATATATATTTCAGTTCATGTGTATATATATATATATACACATACATACATACAGGTGCAGAGATTTTAACTCTCATGACAGATCCTTTTCCAAGGAGTCAAATGGCTTTAAAACTCCCAAAGACACTGACTAAGAAGCTGCCGAATCTACAGAGCGAGTTTGAGGCTAGCCAAGGCTACATAGTGAGACCTTCCTCAAAACAAAACAAAAATGTAAATGAAAACACAAAGCTACAAAAAAAGAAGCAGCTTCCTTTGTAGTGCTTCAAATGTTGAAGGACGCTCAGTCACATCATCTTATAAGGCAGTGGTGTAGTGGACAGTGCACAGAAGAGCAAGTGACCAGCAACACCTGACCTTGAAGGACACTGACGAACTAGTCCCAACAAGAGTATTTTAATATTCTTCATCTTTTAAATGGTAGGAATAGGTGGAGACGAGTGCTGGTGTTTAAAGATTGATGGCATGCTGTTGGGATACTTGTCTGACCCTTGAGGGAATTGGGTCCAGGGTTGAAGAACTCAGCAGAACGCAGAAGCACATTGTAATTAAGGAGGTCATGTGTAAGTTTGGAACTGTAGATTTTGATGACTTCCTTGTGAGAGACCAGGCCCCTCCTTTCACTCTATTCAGGGGGAGCCCCGTCACCCTCCTTGTCCGCCGTTCCGCAGATATTTGGCGCTCCTTCATAGAACTGACTGCCAGTGAATAACAATCATGTCATCACTGCTTATGGTGTGTGTGAACACTGGGAAAAGGGCACATGTTCAAGACATGTTCCGTATGGTTTGTCATCAGCGTTAATTTAAAATTGGGAAACAGAAGAAAGAAATGGAGCTGTCGTTACTGTATGCCAGTATTTAAAGGAAAAAGGGCTTTGCCCAACCTTGCACAAATGGTTGATTTCTACAGGGACAGGACTGTGTCTTCATCTTTTTTTCCAACAGAGTATTCTAGAGGAGCTTTTTTTTTAAAAAAAAAAAAAACAACATAATTTTTTATTGATTCTTTGGGAATTTTACATCATGCACCCCAATCCCACTCATTTCCCAGTCTCTCAGTATCTGCCCTTCTGAAGGAGCCTTTCTTTCTTAAACTTGTTGCCTGATAGATCAACTCTCTGAATGTGAGGAAAAAAGAAAGTGTGCTATTAATGCTACCTTTTAGAAGTCTTAGTTTGCAATGGAGTGTTCATGGTTTCTGGGTTATATCCACACAGGTGTGCTCTTGTGTCCTTATGTGAATTGTTTTTGAATAGGAAAGGTTCCCACAGGTCATCATTTCTGTGAATTTGGGACTGAGATGATCTTCCATAAGTCCCCTTGGATACTGATGAAATCTTACGGTTCTTTAAGAAAAGATTTATTTTTATTCTATGTGTCTGCACATTTTGCCTGCCTGTATGCATGCATGTACACCATGTGTGTACTTGCTGCTTGAAGAGGCCACAAGAGGGCGTTGGATCCCCTGGCACTGGAGTTGTGGGTAGTTGTAAGTCACCATGTAGGTGCTGGGAACTGAACCCGGGTCCTCTGCAAGAGCAACGAGTGTTCTTAATTGCTGAACCATCTCTCTGGCCTCAATAGTACTTTTTGTAACAATAGAAAACATGAAGTTTTGCTTGTGGTATAACTGATAATAGTAATTGATTGACCATTTGAGTTTTTAACAAACAAGTGAGTATATAAAGACCAGGTAACATGGCTAAAATTTGTGGCTAGTATATAATATAGCGCAGCCTGTTTGTGTATAAGGCCATTAATAGACATCCATAATTATGTCTGATATGAAGAAAATACTTGCATTTGCTTCATTTTATAAGCTTTCTTCATAGTGTGTTGTTGGTACTTTGGAAAGTGGATGTTAGTTAATGAAACTCATCCTGTTTCATGGACCTTACCTGATATCTTTCTTTGCTGTATTAAGACCTAAGAGTTCTTTGGTGGCTGAACTGTCCTCTGGGAGGTGGGAGGGGAGTTAGGAGGGGAGCCTTGGGGACAGGCAGTTATCAGGGCCTTGTCTGCCCTTTGCTTTGTTGATAGTAGTTAGGAAGTCTTCAGCTTTTACTGCTTCTAGAAGGTGGCCTCTGCGTCCTGCTAATCTGCTTGTTACTGTAATCAGTGGAGATAATCTGTGTGTCCCCATCACAGTGGCAGCATGGAGAATCAGCTGTGTTTCAGAGATAGGGCCCAGCTTGTTCACTGTTTCTCTAATGGGTCATGGTCATGCTTTCCCTCTTAGAGTCTATGAGCTTTTAAGATACCCGCTAAGAGTCCTTAATGGATTGCACATGAAAGTTATTTAAAAATGAGAGGAGTCTGTAGGCGGGGGAAACAGGAATGCAGAGGTTCAGGCTCCTTCCTTCTTCATCTCAAGTTTAAAGTCTTGCTTCCTATGTAAGATGTACTTTTTTTTTTAAGTCAGAAGTAAAAGACACAGTTATTGATTATGAAATATCTATGACTCTCAGGAAGAGCTTTTAGTTCTGAATATTTCATAAAAAGAAGCAACATGATGCAAGGCCATTACAGATTTATTACATCATGCATTGTGATTTTTAGTGCATCCTCACACAACATTATACTTTTTGATACTTAAATATTTAAAAGGTGGTATAAGGGAGGTTAGATGGATGAGCTAGGCTCATCAGGTAGTTCTTGGTCAAACTGGGTTTGAAACGGAGGCTCTTGATTTTTTGAACAGGAATTGCCTTGTTTTAAACACCTCATCCTGCCACAGGAAGGCCAGATCTGTGAAGTGACATAATGTACTGGGGTTTCCTGATGTGTTTATCAGGGAGAGTTGATGTTGCCTTTCTGTCTCTGTAGATAGAGCTCTGTAAGCTTTGATAACCCAAGTGCTAAGACTGGGATTGAACATGGCCAAAAGTATTTTAAACGTTAAGAACATGTGGAGATTCTTTTTGTTTTTTAATTTTTATTACATTTATGTATTTATTAGCATGCACATACACATGAACACTCACACTCATGCCAAGGCGCACCTGTGGAGTTCAGTAGACAGCTTCTGAGAGTTCTCTCTTTTCACTGTGTGTGTCCTGGGGACTGACCTCAGGCTGTCACAGCCAGCAGTAAGTGCGTTTGCCCCTTGATCCGTTTCACTAGCCCCAGCCTATGGAGTTTCTGATTCTGAAGTAACCCCTCTTTTACTTCTTCTTTATTGCAGAGTGGGAAACCACCCATCAATGATATGTTCTCAGACCTCAAGGATGGCAGAAAGCTCTTGGATCTTCTAGAAGGCCTCACAGGAACGTCATTGGTGAGAGGACATCTCTGTTTTTCTCAGACAGGGTCCCGTGTACCTCAGGCTGGTCTCAGACTAACTGGGTAGCTGAGGATGACCTTGAACTTCTGATCCTCTGTCTCTCCCAAGTACTGAGACTGCAGGTGTGTGTGCCACCACATCAGGTTTGGGCAGTGCTGAGGTTGGAACCCAGGGCTCCATGCAGGCAAGCAAGGCAGACACTCTACCACCTGAGCTACATCTCTAGCCTGTAAGAGAGGACGTCTTTGAGAACGAGGCTGATAGAGCATCTCTGGTCGTTACTGATATTTGAAGACCCACTGTGGGTACTGAGTTGTGAAGGCAAATGGCAAGGTGAACTTTATGTACAACGCTTTAACCGATGTTTGGATAGAGTAGTATGTAGGTTTTCTTGAGGGCTCTATATTTCCATCAAATATAAAGTCACTTCAAATGTTTATTGCCCTGAGACTGCCTGCTTTTGGGGCTTATAAAAAGGGAATGAATTTATAAAAAGGAGATAATGCTTTGAATGGTGATAATGCAGAGATAGCCACATTTAAATGCCATTTAATAAGCAATTAAGAAATAGTTGTTAAGACATTTCTGTTTCTGTTCAGAGTTTCAGCATTATTTCCATGTTTCTTTATTTTCATCATACCCAGACTTGTTACTATATGTGTAAGGCTTTCTGTCCTGGCATGGAAATAACTCTACCTGTGAAGGTGTCTTTCGTGTCTTTTATGGCTTCCCTAGCGACGACAGTATTTTTTTTTTTTTTTTTTTGGTTTTTCGAGACAGGGTTTCTCTGTGTAGCTTTGCGCCTTTTCCTGGAACTCACTGGGTAGCCCAGGCTGGCCTCGAACTCACAGAGATCCGCCTGGCTCTGCCTCCCGAGTGCTGGGATTAAAGGCGTGCGCCACCACCGCCCGGCGCGACGACAGTATTTTATACTGGTAACAGTATTTCTATAAAGTCATAGAGAGATGTTCTGCTGAAGATGAGATCCACCCCCCCACCCCCTCCACCCCCCCACCCCCCATAGCCTGAGTATCACATCTTCTTTCTGCCTTCCTGGCAGAAACTGGGCACCTTCAGGGAAAAGCTGATGTCTCCATGAGAGTCCCTGGCTGGGGAGGTGGAAGGAAGCTGCCTAGCTTGCCATGTCCCAGGTGGGGACTTTTCTCATGTGACCTTGAGTTTGGGACAATGTCTCCTTGCTCTGTTGTTCCTACTTGGTCACAATAAAGCAGGCACAACTTCTCTGATATTTTTCTGCCTCCAGAGAAGTTTAGATAGGAGAAGCTTTCTCTGACAGAATTGATTCTCAGACTTGTCTGCCTGCCTCTTAGAGTAACTAGGGTTATGTTAAAAATGCCAAATCCCTACCACACACTAAGTCTTTCAAGTCACTATCTCACATGGGGCAGGAAATTCGTTTGGAGGCTCCCTAGGGCATTCCAGTAGGCTCATAGGTTAGTGAGCCACAATTTCAAAACGTTGTGAGTGCATTTGCATCCTGTGGTGCCCAGGCTGGTGACATGGATACTGACCTGCTGTTCTGCTTACGTCTCTATGTTAAAGTTTGTCAGCACATCCCACAGAAGGGATGTGGCTTCTTACTTGCTTTTGTGTTTTTATTTTCCAGCCAAAGGAACGTGGTTCCACAAGGGTGCATGCCTTAAATAACGTCAACCGGGTGCTGCAGGTTTTACATCAGAACAATGTAAGCAACGTTTGGGGTTCTGTGCTGCTGTGGGTGTTATTTACTGTGAAGCCTGCTGGCTGCTGTAAGCATTGGCATTAACTGATGCTTGGAAATGTTTCTTCATGGTAGAAGTTTTGAACTTGTTCTGTGAGTAAAGGATAAGTCATATGGCACTTCTGATGCTCTCAATGATCTGCAGTATAACTAACACATTTTTGAGTTTTGCATTGATCCAATTCTTAAAATGAAATTTCTATCCTCATTTATAATGCTGTACAAATGTACTAAATAAAAAACCTGGAGTTGTGTGGAGACATTGTCCTAAGAGTTATTTTTATCATTTTGTTCTGACAGGTGGAGTTGGTGAATATCGGGGGTACTGACATTGTGGATGGAAATCACAAGCTGACATTAGGATTGCTGTGGAGCATCATTCTGCACTGGCAGGTGGGGAGAGTCCTGATCACTTTTTAATAGACCTTGACAAAGTATTGTTTCTCTATTCATTTTCTACAGCAGCCAAATCAGAGCTCCACAGACTGCTTGGCTTGAACAGGAGGCGTTGATTGCCTCAAAATTCTGAGGTCTGCAAGTCCAAGACCCAAATGATCAGTCTATCGTCTGTCCATCCATCCATGCATCCATGCATCCATGCATCCATGCATCCATCCATCCACCCATCCTTCTATTTATCAGTTGTCCGTCTATCTCTATCATCCATTCATCCCTCCGTCAGTCAACTGTCTATTTCTACCATCCATCCATCCACCCACCCACCCACCCATTCACCAATGGATGAATTATGGACTTCTATATAGAGTTTTCATCTTTTGCTAAGATTATTCATCCTGATATGACAGTTGTCTTAAATTTGGCTCTTTCTGATTTCTTATATTGGTTAGTGGTCCTTTTGACATGTCTCCATCATTCTTTGAGGTCTTCTTCCCTTATATATATGCATATGTATATTACTTTAGGATAATAACAAAACATTAGTTCTTGAGTAGATTGTTATTACTATCAGGAAAATTGCTTAATTCTTTGATTTTGTAGTCAGTCAAACATGCATCTGTTCTCATTTTTGTAGAAAATAAAATTAGTGTATAGTTTTTATGAAAAAAGCCCTTGCAAATAAAAGGTATTAAAATGTGGCTTTTTCATAGCATGAAAGGAAAGTTCAGTGTAATTAAAGAGTGCAAATATTGTTTAGGACATGGAACTGATGTAATGTATAGAAAATCCTATACCCTAAAAGTCACTTAAAATTTATCTTTCCACCCTTTAGAGTAGAAATTAGAAATAAATGCTAATTAAACGGTTTACAATATTTGATTAGTCTAATATTTCTTTTCTAAGAACTTTACTGAAGGAAATGGTACGTTATAAACAGATGTGGGTTTTTTTGGTTTTTTTTGCACAGGTGAAAGATGTCATGAAAGATATCATGTCAGACCTGCAGCAGACAAACAGTGAGAAGATCCTGCTGAGCTGGGTGCGACAGACCACCAGGCCCTACAGCCAAGTCAACGTCCTCAACTTCACCACCAGCTGGACCGATGGGCTCGCCTTCAATGCTGTGCTCCACCGGCACAAGTGAGATGCCCTTCGGCCTACAAATTTCTACCTCCTTTGTGTCCTCTCCACTTCTCTTCCCATAACCCCTTCCTCTGCTGCCCTTACTGCTCATGTTCTGCAAAACATTAAACAAAGCTATGCAATAGGAGACCAACCACTGGCTGTTCCTTTAGAACTTCAGGGCTGCAGTGCAAAGCCCATGGCTCTTCCTACACATTTGTAAGTTAAAAAATGGAAGATAATTGACATAGTTCAATCCCACTCCTTTAGCCCTAACCAGTAATGTATGCAAAGACTTGTGTGTAGCTTTTGTTCTTATGGCAAAAGGAAAACTCTGTTTATTGTGTTCCCCACATTTGTGAAGAGCTACACAATTTTTGTTATGAGATCTCATCAACAAGATTCTAACTTGTGTGTAAGAATATAATGCAAAAATAGCAATTACATCCCAGAAGAATAAGCAGCCTGAAATAACTTTCTAATAAGAAATCAAGATGATGAATACGCTGCTATAAAATGTAGTAGGATAATAATAGGTTGCATGTGAAAGTGGCAACATTTGATTGTGCTGGATGTATGAGAAGGATCGCTCATGTTTCATCCTGGAAGCGTTAGGAGCTTAGGACGAATGGGGAGGTGGTGGTGCATGCCTTTAATCCCAGTACTTAGGAGGCAGAGGCAGGCAGATCTTTGTGAGTTCGAGGTCAGACTGATCTATAGAGCGAGTTCCAGGAGAGCCAAGGCTACAGAGAGAAACCCTGTCTCAAAAAAAAAGAGCTGAGGAGGCGCTCTCTTGTATAGATTGACCTGATAACCAGTTGAGCCGATGTTGCAAATTAACTGGGGGTATGAGACAGTTGTTTAACTATGTATTAATATATGCCTTGCCACACAATACCCCCAAATAAATTCTGCATGTGTCAAAGATTAAATGCCACAGACAGGCAAATTGTATTATGTTTCATTGCTATTATGAATTATTAATTTTCTCATTGAATTCCCTAAATGTTCCTGACTGTTATATACAAATGATGCACACTTTTCTATACTTACTTCCTACATCATAGTAAGTTTGTCTCTGTACACTACAGGTTTGGGTTTCTTTGTGTCTTACTTTATTCAGTTTTTTTTTTTTTTTTTTTTTAATCTTTGCGGATAGGCGCTCAGATGGTGAAGTACTCATGGCTAAGTTTAGAATATCTTTAAAAATATGATAGCCTCCACCCCCCAATTCTTCGGCTCCAGTTCTTTATATAGTGTTGGTTCAAATTAGTGACAGTGAGAAGAATGTTTTGCTCTTTTTTTTTCTTTTTTTTTTTTTGGTTTTTCGAGACAGGGTTTCTCTGTGTAGCTTTGCGCCTTTTCCTGGAACTCGCTCGGTAGCCCAGGCTGGCCTCGAACTCACAGAGATCCGCCTGGCTCTGCCTCCCGAGTGCTGGGATTAAAGAGTGCTGGGATTAAAGGCGTGCGCCACCACCGCCCGGCATGTTTTGCTCTTAATATCAAAGCCAGTGCTTTTAATATTTTTCCAGAATATTGATGTTTTCTATAGCTTTTTTTTTGGTATTTTGAGCTTGCCATGGGGTTAAAAGCCCTTTTCCTCCTCATCTTTTCCTAGTCTTCTTTTACCATCTTGAGGATGCTGCCCTGTACCTTTTTTTTTTTAATGTTTATTTATTTATTATGTATACAACATCTGCCACCATGTAACTTTGCAGGCCAGAAGAGGGCGCCAGATCTCGTTACAGATGGCTGTGAACCACCATGTGGGTGCCGGGAATTGAACTCAGGACCTCTGGAAGAGCAGTCAGTGCTCTTCACCTCTGAGCCATCTCTCCAGCGCTGCCCTGTACTGCTAAGAAACTGTTGAATTTATCTAGTACCTTTTGCAATTATTGGCTCATTGATTCCACAAGTATATGGAATGTGGCTTCCTGTATTAGACACAAGGATACAGCAGGAACAAAACAGACAGCCATCCCATTCCTTCCAACTGGAGACAGTCATTAATTAAAAAATAAATGTAGACTGTAGGTGGGCATGGCGGTGCACACTTGACTCCTGAACTTGGAAAGTAGAAGGATTAGGGGTTCAGAGACATTCTCTGCCACACAACTGTTTTGAGGCCTGGCTGGGCTACATGTTGAAGACTCTGTCTCAGAGTGTGTGTGGGGCTGTGAAACTGTAAATGTTGTATTATATAGAGATGGTAGGCACACTAAAGAAAAATACACTAGGTAAGTGGGGAGAACCTTCTGGTATGTGGGAGGCTAGTGGCTGCGGTGGCTGAGTGGCAGGGAGGAAGTGGTAGAGAGGGGGTGGGGGAGGCCGGTCTCAGGATGGGTCTAAAGTACAAGGATGGAGTGCAAAGAAAATGAGAGACTTAAGCTTTGTCAAGCCAGTCATACTGTCCAAGTCGTGAGACCAGAAGAAAGACAAGATGTAAACACAACGTTAGTTGTCATGGAGGAGGGTGAGTGGAAGGGAACCGATCCCCTCAGCACCTTTGTGGTTAGAATAACTAAAGAACAATTACAGCTGTGGTTTCTGTCTTTCACCCTAGTCTCTTTTGGCGTGTAGAGGCACCAAGTCAGGGTCTGAAACTTGCTGTGTAGGTGAGGCTGGCCTCTAATTTGTGACCCTCTTGTCTTAGCCCCCTGAGCACTATGCACCTCCAGACCCAGAACCTTTGTCCTAATCGCCGGATTTAGTCTATTAAAATTATTGACTGTGCTAATTCATATATTTAGGTTTGAGCTTATTTCTCCTACTGTTGCTGGGTCATTTTTTTTTCTTGTCTTCTCTGTATTGATAGGTTTCCTCTACCCATATTTTACTATTTGGGAAATACTATATACTCAACTCCTTCAAGAAGCGTAGATTGTCTTACTTATTATTATCATGTCTGTCAATTACTTTCTGATTTTATGTATTTTATAAACTTTTGAGATATAAAAGATAACAATTTACAGTAGCACTCATAAATTTAAAAAAATCAAAATTTAGAATGTAATGGATTATGACATTGTCTACATCATCTCCGTTGTATTTTGCCTTTACTGAATTTTGTTTGTGTGGTAATTTCAGGCCTGATCTCTTCAGCTGGGACAGAGTGGTCAAAATGTCCCCAATTGAGAGACTTGAACATGCTTTTAGCAAGGCCCATGCTTACTTGGGGATTGAAAAGCTGTTAGATCCTGAAGGTAAGGTTGAGAATATACTGTTGAAGGTGATTCTGCTTTATCATTTTGAATCTTGAGAAGTGATGCTGTTTCCATATTTAGAATGTATTATGACAATTAAAGAATCTTCATTTTATTGTATTTATTTTCTTATTTACCTTCATGTGTGTAGTGTGTGTGTGTATGTTGTGAGTGGTGTAGGTGTGTGCACCCATGTGTATGCATGTGTGGCCCAGAGGAAGCCAAGTGTCTTTCTCTACCACTTTCTACCTTATCTCTTAAGGCAGTGATTAAGGTGGCCTGCCAATAAGTTCCCACCTCCCACCTCCCACCTCCCACAAACCATTTTTTTGCAGATATTTTTCCTTTTGCACTTAAATGTGCAGGTTCCTTAGGCAGTGGGTTAATTATTTCACTGGATAATAGTTAAGTTGTATCAAGTAGCATTGAAACAATTTTAGGAATCTACTTGTTAGACAAGCAATTCAGTGTTGGTTTAGTTTCTTAAAATGCATGTATGTGTGAGCATTTGCGTATAGCTTGAAGATTCTAGCTGCAGCTTTAGGCTTGAATTCCGTTCACTCTATAGTATGAATGGAGCCTGTGTCATATTTTAAATGGCAAGTTGTATAGCTTGCCTTTGAGTGTTTTGAGACAGTTTTTTTATTTTTTCTATTTCCTCCTGAAGGCATACTCTTAGTATATAGCCCAGGCAGCCTTCAAACTCATGAACCCCCTGCCTCAGCCTCTCAAGAGCTGGGATTGCAGACTTGCATCATCTCTGGCTGGCTTATGGAAGACTGTTACAAACTGGAGGTTGAATAAGTCTTTGCCTCTGTCTCATGTTTTGTGATTGGAAGTACCAATTTGCTGAGACCCAGTGTCGCAGGGTTTATAAATGAGGCATTGTTTCTGGGTCCCAGGGCAGTTCCTCTTTACCTGACGCCGAGCAGTTCACGTGTTTTGCACATCTGAGCCATCCTTTCTTCTGCTTCCAGATGTTGCCGTGCAGCTCCCTGACAAGAAATCCATAATTATGTATTTAACGTCTCTGTTCGAGGTGCTTCCTCAGCAAGTCACGATAGATGCCATCCGAGAGGTGGAGACACTCCCAAGGAAGTACAAGAAAGAATGTGATGAGGAAGAAATTAATATACAGGTACTGGACCATTTTTCCTGGAACTTTTGACTTGCCCCTTTGTTTTCTCATAGGTATGGGGTCATAATTTCTTGATATCTATGTCTTTTCTAAGCTTGTTTGTTTTTAGTTAGCATGCTGTTACATGTATGTGTGACTCGGCCAAACTGATTAAGAAGGGAAGTGTTTTCTTTCACGTGGTGAGTTGGAGTTAGGGTCTGAGGGCCGTTGGTCATGGTGCTGCATGCCGTGCTAAAGGCTGCGCTTTGCCGTCAACTGACGGCTGAGGGGTGGGTTTGTAACCACAATGGTCAGACCCTGACATCGTTTGCTGTCAGGTGTGAGTAATGGCTTCTCTCATGTCATCTCAGGGTTTTTTGTTGTTGTTGTTGTTAGGTGTTAATTTTCTATATGTTTGGGGGCCGTTAATAAAGAACTTTTTTTCCATTATCTTTTCATAAGGACTTCATAAAATATACAACTTACTTTCCATTTTCCTTAGGAGAAGCAGTCTCCCATAAATGGCTCATCACATTTTCCATAGACGGGCTAACAGATGTTTTCATCAGAGTGTAAATGAGGTTTTCCTAAGGAGATATGAATAATGGATTTTTTTTCTTCCTCCATTATCCTGCCTTGACTCAACCCACGTTTCATCTTTTTGTGATTTTTCTCCAAAATCCTTGTCTTCATTCATAAAAGGAAGACTCTTTGTTCAGATATTGAAAGTCACACCTTCTAACATTTTAGTAAGTTCAGAGGTAGTAGGGGAGCTAGGGTAATGCTCAGTCAGTAAAGGGTTTGCTGCTCAACACTAGGACCTGAGTTAGGATGCCACCATGCACATAAATGTTGGGTTCCGTGGTACCCCTGGAATGCTGGGAGGCAGGGACAGGTGGGTCATGGGAGCTCATTGGCCAGCCAGCCTAGCTGAATGAGCTCCGGGTTCAATGAGAGATGTACTCTCAATTATATAAGAGCAAGTGAAGAATATATCTGACATCAACCTGGCTACCACATCACATACCATATGGATATGTACATACAGGGAGAAAGAGGGGTGAGCATTTCAAATTTGTAAGAAGTGCGTTTTGGAGGAGAAAGAATGTGTGTGTGTTCGAGCTTAAATTTCATCCTCTGGTACTTATATGGGGTCAGTGACGTGGCCTCTCAACTGTTGTGGTTAATATTACCCTCTTGGTAAAGACAACACTTGGAATAAACACTCAGTAAGCCTGCCTACCTGTTATTATAGCATTTCCCTCTGGATTTGTTTTGACAATCTCATTTAGCAAATTCTTTTTTTAAAAAAAAAATTACTTAATTCTCCAATTATGATAATAATCTTAAACATAGTATCTTTTCCTCACACTTCTATGAGATTTAGAGAATTTACTTGTTCTTTTAGAGTTTGGATGGCATGTACTAGTCATTTTTATTTTTATCCATTTCAAAAATAATGTAATTTTTAGAAGGAGAAAAATTACTGAGGAGGAAAAGTGGGGAGATGGGCCTGATTGTGAATCCAGATTTTTTGTTTGTTTGTTTTGACCATCAAATAATGCATAAGAAAAACCCTTAATTTCTGCAAATTATTCTCTTGTGGCTCTGGTCGTGTGGACGCTGTTCTGCTTTGGGTCACTCAGATGGTGTTCTGGGTTTTCCTTTTCATTTTGCTTGTGCCGAAGGTTGATGGGTCTGGGTTAGATCTCTGGAACTCACATAAAGGTAGAAGAAGGAAATCAGCTTATAAAGTTGTTCACTGACCTCCATATGTGTGCACCCACCCACACAGTAATAGTTAATGAGAGAGAGAGAGAGAGAGAGAGAGAGAGAGAGAGAGAGAGAGAGAGAGAGAGAGAACTGGACTTTGTTTATTTTATGGTATTTAGATAAAACAATCACTTCTTTTTAGGGTGCAAGGTGAGGTGACACGGTAAGAATTCCAGAAACCATGTATTGTTTGTCTATGGATAAGCATGTTAACTCTTACCTTTCCACTTGTATGCTTTTATTGCTAACTTAGAGGTTGAGTTACATTGATTGAGGAAATCAAAAGTGATCAAGTCTTAACTATCTCCTTGTTGACTTGTCCTGCTGCCCACTGATTTCTGTCACTGACAACCAGTCCCCTCTCTGGCTCTCCTTCTTTCTTCCAACATGCTGAGTAGCATTAGGTGACCTGTAGGTAATCTCTGCATCTCTTTAAAAACGAGACTGTTGAAGACCTATTTTTAAACGAATGCCCACTGAGTCTTTGCATGTTGAGCCTGCCTTCCACCCCTCCCTCATGGATGCGTGCCTACACAGAGGACCCTTGGCTGATTACCAACATTCCTAGTTTGACATGCTGGACATTGGCTCCCAAATCACCTTTAGAGATACCTTAGCGCTACGATGTCAGGATTTTACATTGAGAATTTAGCTTACTTTCCTTCCTATGGCTTGACACTGTTTGTCTTTTAATTAGCCAGTGTTTTGACTTATGATGACTGGTTCATTCAACTTACTCCTGTAACTCAGTTGAACAGATTCATTTGATTTCTCTAAAACAACTTTTTTGGGCTCCAACCTCAATTTCTAATGTTAATTTAATACCTCTTACGCTATAATTTCAGTCAGGGTGGGATTTTTTTCCCCCCTTATTCTTATGTATGTTGAATTCCATGTGTGGAGTGTATTCTACGTATATGGTCCCTGAGTAAGCTGCCCCTCTTTCCTCAGTTTAGACAGAACCTATAAGGAAAGTCTTCTCTCATTAACCCATTAAGATCCATCTGCATGTGCCCACACTGTCTTTCTCTGATTCTCGCCATCTCACTATTATGGTGAACTATGTGAAGAATTTTAAATTGTGACTTAAGAGCGTTGAGAAGACAGTGAAGGATTTCAGGCAGGGAGTCCTGTGGGTGTGAAGCCATGGGAGGGATCATTCTCCCCGCTGTCCGGGAAGTGGATTGGGAGGTGGGTGCCAAACGTTAGCAAGTCATTGTAGTCCCGAGGAGAGACATAGGTGGCTGTAGATGTGGAAGGTCTGCGTGGATTTGCGGTGAACTTTGAAGGTAGGACGGCCTTGCAGATTAAACGTGGGAGATGAGAGAGAGAGAGAGAGAGAGAGAGAGAGAGAGAGAGAGAGAGAGAGAGAGAGAGAGATCAAGTCTGTCAGCCAGGTTTTCAGCTGGAGTACTTAGGTGCATGGAGCCTGAGGGGGAGTAAGTTTTGGGGTGAAGGAATGGAGTGTTTAAATGTGACTATGGTTTGATGCATGTGTCTTATAGACACTGGAGGTGTCAGAACTTCTGAAAGTTAGAAAAGAGATTTTACTAGAAATAGACTATCTACGGGATATGGGTTATTTTTTAAAAATCCAGTAGAAAGCGAAGATATCACTCAGCCAAAGTATATAAAGAAAAAGAAGTTTCAGGAGGTCCATCACTCACAGATGGGCAGGACCGCTGAACTGGGAGGGACCACTGTGTTCTGCTCCTGGGAAGGAGAGCTGGGGAAGTCAGGAGGGGTCAGCGCCAGAGGAGGCCACTGAGAAGCTTATGGGAGAAACACATGATGGCTGTCTCCTCTTGTTTCTGGTTGGGGTGTTGTTCCAGCATAGCTCTGATCAGAGTCATTTTAATTGGTCGATTAATTGTATGGTCTAGAAGTGTACTCTAGAAGTAAAGCTGGAAAAGTGGATTTGCCAACTTTTCAGTCGTTTGGGTGCAAATGTTGAGACAGTGTTGAAACAATGTTAGGACACACTAGAGGTTACGTATGTGAGGCATCTCTTCATTCATGTGTGTGTGGAATATTTTATTTAAAAATGCGTTAGAGGATTGAACATGGGGTAGTCTGCTCACAAGTTTTAAATAAGCTTTGCTTTGAAGGGGAACAAAAGAAGAAGAAGGGCAGTAGGCTTGATTACAAGACCAGAACGTTCTTCAAGAGAAACTAGAAAGAGATAGGCAGAGTTTTCTTCTACAAACCTCAACCCCCAAACCAAAAACCCCAAGCAGAGCAGCACATAAACTAGAGGGCTGTTGCCTCCAAAAATGAAACACAAAATCCCGGCAGTGCCACAGGTTGCATGTCCGCCATTGTTCACTGTTTAACATGCAACACTCAAATGTGGGGTCATGAAAGAATTTTACCCAGGGGTCATAGCAGAGTTCCTGGCTCGATGTTTTTTCTGTAAATTGCAACCATTGTTCAAGGGCCAGCATGTTCTCTGTCCTCCATCAAAATTCCCTATGTCGTAAAGTCCAATAGTGCTCCTTTATGGGACCCCTGGCATTTAGAGCTTACTGGAGGGCCATTTATTTTTGCTCAGCAGTGACTCATGCGGGATATTTTTCTCTCCCTGACTCTATGTTAGAATCTCCTCAGATGTGGAACTCATGCGTGTGCTCTGTTTGGTATTCCTTGGTGTCTTCTTGCGCTGAATAAGTGCCCTTCATGGCTTTGCTCGCTCAGCTCCTGAGAATTGGATTGTCTCCTGAGACCCTGGTCCCTGCTTGGTTGTTCCAGACAGTGAGAGTTTGGCGAACACCTGTATCTTCATGACTGCTGTGGTTTTGTTTCCACAGAGCGCAGTGCTGGCGGAGGAAGGCCAGAGCCCCCGCGCTGAGACCCCCAGCACTGTCACCGAGGTGGACATGGATTTGGATAGCTACCAGATAGCTCTAGAGGAAGTGTTGACATGGCTGCTGTCTGCGGAGGACACGTTCCAGGAACAAGATGACATTTCTGATGATGTTGAAGAAGTCAAAGAGCAGTTTGCTACCCATGAAGTAAATATCTGTGGCCGAGAGCCTGATCTGTCTGGGGTGGTGCCTGATTTAGGGGTGGATGGGGTGACTTCATGATCGGCTTGCTGTTTCCTGAATTTTGCTCTGTGAAAAAGGTCATGGTGTAGTGCCTGTGTTCTTTAAATGGACTTCGTCAGAGAACTGGAGTGGGAGATGGACAGTTCATGGGAATCGGATCCCAGACTTCAATCTGATGGCAGCTCATGTGTTTTTCAAAACTGCTGATAGATATCAGTGTATATATAGATGTTCCTTTTTGAAGTGTTTAGCTGTAGTTGAAAATCAAAATGACCAACTGGTATCCCAAATCATTAGGTTTCTGATGCTACCCTAAAAGCCATTAGTTTTATTTGTTGTTTGATTAAGCCAGTGTTATATCCAGTATGAGATACAGTGATGATTTTCGCTGTATGGGGGAATTCTTTTCGGTTAAACAGGGTTTTTTGTTTGTTTGTTTTGTTTTTTGTTTTTGATGTGTGTGATGCTATTTGGCATTTGTGATTGAAAAGAGTAGAAATGGTAATATTTCATAAGAAGTTTATCTTGTGTGTGGATGTGGTGTTTTTTAAATTATTTTTTATATATAATCCTAATTCCACCTTTATGATCTATGAACAACATAATCAGTATATACTTAAAAGAGAGGGCTCAGCTGGTAAAGGCTCTTGCTGCCAAGCCTGATGACCCAAGTTCCGTTTCTGAGACTCACTTGGCAGAAAGAGAGATCCACCCCTCACAAGTTGTCCTGTGATTCTACCCACCCTACACACACACACACACACACACACACACACACACACACGCACGCACGCACGCACGCACGCACGCACACACACACACACACACACACTCACATGTACATGGGAGCTTACACAAATAAACAAATGTAAAAGTTTGAAAGGCAAGTGTTATCATCCACAACATTGTTTCCTTTGACCTAGCTGCCTTTTGAGTTCTAGTTGATGCTTATTTCGTGTTTTTGGAGCTTAATACATCCCATCAGGCTCCTTTACCTTTGCTTCCTGTAGGCCACTTTCTCTGTGGCATTGATATGGAGGTTATGCACTAGCAGTTTATTTTTTTTAATTTTTTTGTTTATTTTGCAATAAGTGCCTCACCGCTCACCACCGTGTCCTTTGCTAGGCTTTCATGATGGAGCTGACAGCACACCAGAGCAGTGTGGGGAGTGTCCTGCAGGCTGGGAACCAACTGATGACGCAAGGCACTCTGTCCGACGAGGAGGAGTTCGAGATCCAGGAGCAGATGACCTTGCTGAATGCGAGGTGGGAGGCCCTCCGGGTGGAGAGCATGGAGAGGCAGTCCCGGTGAGTGGAACTCCAGAAACAAGAGCCTCACTCCCCAGACCGCATTGCACAGTGAAGCTTAAGTACAGGTCTGTGGACCTGTGAGTAGGATTGGTACAGAGCTGGCTGGGCGGGGTTCTGACTCCTTTCTGTGGGTCATGTCGCTAGAATGTTCATGACCTTTGTTTCCTCTTTGAGGAGAAAGCTGGGATGTGAGAGGGGGTCAGAAGGGAAAGTATATTTTGCATAGATGATATACCATCGTTTTGTTTTTGTTGTGGTGATAAAATACCCTGACAAAGAGTAACTAAAGGGAGAAAGGGCTTATCTTAGCTAACAATTCCAAGTTATGGTCTCATCATTTTGGGGACATCACAGGGACAAGAGCTGGAAATAAGTAGTCACATCTCTTCCACCATCAGGACCAGGAGGAATGTTTGCACCCATGCTTAGTGCTCAGCTACCTTTCTTTACTCTCATACAGTTCAGGGTCCCAACCAGGGAATGGTGCTGCTTTTTCAGATGCGCCTTCCCATATCAATTAAGGTTATCAATTCAATGCCACAGGCCAGCTTCATCTAAACAGCCCCTCATTGAGACTGTCATCTCAGGTGATTCTAGGCTGTGCTGAGTTGGCAGTTCAAACTTACCCCCACGGACGGCTGTTGCTTTGGAGTAGCATTACCATCAGCAAGGCATTGCTGGGAGGTGACGGCAGGACAGTGTGACACGGGCCTCCCATTCAGTGTTCTGGAGCAACCTTAGCCCGTGGTCTGTTTCACTTTCCACACTGTGTTTCACATTCCATTGCCATTTCCACCAATTTAATAGGCAGGAATTCCTGAGTGTAGAAACAATGATTCTGTTATGAATACTGGGAGCTGTTATTTATGTTCTTGGGCTGCATTTAATGGACTCCAGTTATGACTATAATAAAAACTTTCCCTCTTAGTTTCTTTTTTTTTTTTTTTTTTTTTTTGGTTTTTCGAGACAGGGTTTCTCTGTGTAGCTTTGCGCCTTTCCTGGAACTCACTCGGTAGCCCAGGCTGGCCTCGAACTCACAGAGATCCGCCTGGCTCTGCCTCCCGAGTGCTGGGATTAAAGGCGTGCGCCACCACCGCCCGGCATTTCCCTCTTAGTTTCTACATCAATGGACGCTCTGCTGCTTAAATAGGTTAGACAAGGGTGTGTTCACTGTCTCAATCCCACTTTCCTGGTGCCTGGAGTGAGTGCCTCTGCCAGGGACCATGCTGGAGGGACTAATGCTGTGTCCCCCTGGCCAGGCTGCACGACGTGCTGATGGGACTGCAGAAGAAGCAGCTGCAGCAGCTCTCGGGCTGGCTGACCCTCACAGAAGAACGCATTCAGAAGATGGAAAGCGCCCCACCGGGTGATGACCTGTGGTCCCTGCAAAAGCTGCTTGAAGAACATAAAGTAAATTGGCCCCTTGTTTCTTTTCTACCTCATCGCATATGAAGGTGGCACTCAGCCTTCCTGGGACCCGATGTTCTCTCAGTATGGAGTTGGGATACTTCTGTGTTTTATTTTTTATTTTTATTTTTTTTTAGGAGCTTATAGTGGTGTTTTTGGGGAGGTGAAATTTCTGAGCCAGGGCTGAGAGGGACAGCTTTGCATAGATGTCTGTGTAGTTCTTCTGAAAGTGTATGACATTTGGCAAGGATGGTTTTGGACTCACAAGTGCATGAGAACCTGGGTGTGTGGGCATTAATGCAGAATGTGGGCAGAGAAACAAATTGGAAGATGTATCTAGACCTAATCCTGCAAGGATAATTGTTGCCTCTTCTCACAAGGGCATGCATGGGGCACTGTGTGATGAGCCAAAATGTAGCAGGCAGTGTAACTTGGTTCCAGTGTCAGTGGTTCAGTTTTCACAACAGAAGAAAGGAAAGGTAGAGAGACACTCTTATTGATCAGGAGAACATCTAGATAACCAATTAATAAAGCCTTAGGGTTACATTAAACACTACCCAAGAGGCATTTCATAACACTATTGCTAGTGTTGAAACAAATTACTCTCTACAGATGTCTGATGACTGTTCTCTTCCTGTGGAAGGGGCAAGTGAAGACGTCCATATGTTTGTTCTTGGTTGCTCTCTTGGGGAGCTAATCAGAATAGCGTCTATGAATCATATAGCATTTTCCTCATCTCACATCTCACGCCTTATAGGGCTAGAGAAAATGACCTGTGATTTTGTGTGGTTAAACTCTAAACCCTGGACTTTTAGATCCACCAGTCCTGCATTTCTGTCTTTTTGAGACAGCATTTCATGATGTAGCCCCAGCTGATGTGGGACTTTCTATGCAGACCAAGCTGGCCTTGCACTCAGAGATCCTTCTGCCTCTGCCTCTTGAGTGCTGTGATAACCACACTTGGATATATTTGTGTCTTTATTCTTAGAATAGACACACGCTATCCTTCTCTTCCTCCTCCTTTCCCTCCTCTTCCTCTTCTTCTTTTGTTTTTGGGCAGAATTAGGACTAAAGATGACATTACATTTGCAATCAGTTTGGATGTTGCGCTTTCAGACTGGTTCATAATGAAATGTACAGGTGTGTGCGGGCTTCTTTCTTTAGAAGTACTCAGGGGAATGATTGGAAGTGGCAATACAATGCCTCATTAGGTTTCCTTAATTACTACTGACAAAGGGGAAGAGCAGAAATCATAGTGTATATTATTTTTGTTTTCCTCCAGAGTTTGCAAAATGACCTTGAAGCCGAGCAGGTGAAGGTAAATTCCTTAACTCACATGGTGGTAATTGTTGATGAAAACAGTGGGGAGAGTGCCACAGCTGTTCTGGAAGATCAGTTACAGGTAAGGACACTGAAAAAAAAATAGGGTGGGCCTAAAGGTCTTCTCTCTAGTCAAGATCTGCCTACTTGCTCCTCCTACGCATCCTAGTCTAAAAAAGTAGACTCTGTTAGCTGTCTTTTTGTTACTGTAATGAAGTTCCCGAGGCAGGCTACTTTATAATGAATGAAGTTTACTTAGCTCACAGTTTTGGAGGCTGGCAGTCCAGACAGCCTGACACATGTTCTCCCTTGGCTAGATCCCAATGGAACTGGAGCATGTGTGTGTCTGTGTGGTGTCCCTTCCTTAATTTACTAAACCATTAGGATTTGATCATGTTGGGACCACCTTCATGCCCTGATTTAATCTAATTCAAAACAAAAACGAAACAAAACCGCCAAACAAAGCCCATTCTCAAGCTAAACTTCTACTCTCTTGAAACTATTCATGCAAGGCTTTGGGAATTAAAATTCCTATTTGATTTCTGGGTGGGGTGGAGTGAAGGTGAGGCACAAGCCATGACACCCACCTTTGGTTGTACTTCCCCGCTGTGGCTCCACATTATGTGGGTTACAGGCTTAGCCAGGTGTTCCTTCCTTCCTTGTAGTGAAGGCACGAGACTATAATTCAGCAAGACTATAATGTTAACAAAATTTGAAAGCACAGGAACCCATTCAAATGATCCACAGGCGTTCCTGTGTGAGGTCACTTGAAGAATTTGTGGAGGCAAACGTAGCCTGGAAAGTTTGCAGTAGAGAAAGTAAATGTGGATTGCAGTTGTAGCACAGTGGTTGAAGGCTTGCTGAGCACATGCAGATCTCTGGATTTGGCTCCACAAAATGAAAATAAATAAATAAATAAATAAATAAATAAATAAATAAATAAATAAGAAATCTCAGACACATGTACCCAATTTGAAAATATATTGCATTCCCACACAAACCCCTTGGTGAAATAGGAACAGGAATTCTAGCCGTTTTTTTTTTTTCTCAGTTCTGAGTAATTTAAGTAATTACATTCTATGCAAGCTAGTTCTTTTTCTCACCCATACCCTTAAAAGTACTTTTCATAAGTTGGTGCTTTATGACAAGGAGCGATGGCAATCACGACTTTCTAGGGAAACTGTAGTGACTGTGCCTCCTGGCTGTTCTGACGGAGGCGGGCTTCTCCCTTCCCTAGAAACTGGGCGAGCGCTGGACTGCTGTGTGCCGATGGACAGAAGAACGCTGGAACAGGCTGCAGGAAATCAGCATTCTGTGGCAGGAATTACTGGAAGAACAGGTATGACATGAAACTTCTGTCCCTCAAAGACAAAAGTGACATGGAACCCATCATTTCATTATGGCTGTGGAACACAGCTACCCTCTTCCCCTCCTTCGGAAGGAGATAATTTGAAATCATTTTGAAATTTGGGAAATAGTTGATTGAAGTTTGCAAATAACTTTAAAATTGAAACAAATGCTTAGAAACAAAGGGAAAGCAAGTGTTTTGACCACTTATGTCACTTGAAGCTTTAAATGGACCGTCTATTCAATATTGACTGCTGCTTATTTAAGTAGTTAATTCATTTGCTTGCCTACATTTTTGGTTTGCTTGATTACTTATTTATTTTGTTCTGAGACTCACTGTGTAGCTAAAGATGACCTTGAGGTCCTGACTCTCCTGTCTCCAGCCTGTAAATGCTGGCATTACAGGCATGGGGCGCTATGCTGCTTCCTGTGATGCTGGGGAGTGAGGGCAGCACCTTGTACATGGCCATGCACCCTACCGATTGAGCAGCTTTTACAGCCCCCTATTTATTATTTTGAAAGTCAAATTTCTAATCAATATTATGTCCATTTATATAGGTTATTCATTATGGTCATGGTATGTAGCTCCACGGTAATAATCATTTGATCTCTGTTCATTATTCATAATGTTAGTGCTTACATCTGTACCATTCTTAACATTTCACATTATAATTACTACTGGGTTTCCATTGAGTGATCCCTTTGAACATATACCAACACAATTCCCAGCATGTAGTTTGTGGTCAGTAAATAACAGGTAAAGGTATAGCCTCAATACCCTGTGAACATTAAATTATTATCTTCCTCCTAACTTTTAGCAGCATATGGGCTGAAATGAATGAGAAAGTACTTTCTCGCATTGCCTTCGAATGAACACTCAGTTGCACTGTGGCAGTTTTTCTGTTAGAATGGTGGCCCTTTGTTCACCCTTTAGCTTGCCACAAGAGTCATTATCAAAACAGAATACAAAAAAGTGTGATTTTTCTCCCCAGTGCCAAACACTTGTAGTCTAGAAAATAAGCGGATGCAATGTTCCCACAGTGTCCATCTTGACTCTTCTAAATACACCGCACTTCTATCCAGAAAAAGCAGTTCTATTCTCTACCTGGGGATCAGGAACCAGATGGGTGAGATCTTGTGGCTCACCATATGCGGTGGCTGAGAGTACATACATTTTAAATATCGTGTTGCAAAAACTTGTCCAGACCTAAGTGATTGATCAGCATGGTAGCCCCTGTTGCTGTTCTTCTACTTCCTCCTCCTCCTCCTCCTCTCCTTTTTTTTTTTTTTTTTTTGGTTTTTCGAGACAGGGTTTCTCTGTGTAGCTTTGCGCCTTTTCCTGGAACTCACTTGGTAGCCCAGGCTGGCCTCGAACTCACAGAGATCCGCCTGGCTCTGCCTCCCGAGTGCTGGGATTAAAGGCGTGCGCCACCACCGCCCGGCCCTCTCCTTCTTTTAATTAAGGATAAAAGGATAACATGATGGATATATGAATGTGGCTCACTTGGTAGAGCACTTTCCTAGTATATATGAAACCTTGGGTTAATTCTTTCGTTACTCATAAAGTGGGTGTGGTGGTGGGTACCTGTCATCCCAGCACTAGACAGAAGGATCAGAAATTCAAGTTTATACTCAGCTATGTAGCAAGTCTGAGGCCTGTCTGGGCTGTGAGATCCTATCTCAAAACAGAGATCATATAATAGACTCAGTTCTGCTTTTTGATATGTGACTGCTGTACTTTAGCAATATGTACATTAACCTGGAACTTCATGTTCAGGTCAAAGTGTCCCCTCCAGTAGATAAATATTTTGCTTCAGTAATTATAATTGGCATCGGTATTGTCAGAAAAAAGTCAGTGTGACTTTTCTACTGTCCTGGTTTGTTTTTTTTTTTTTTTTGTCAACTTGACACAGTCTTGAGTTATTGGGGAAGAGGAACCTCAATTGAGACAATGTCTCCATCAGATTGGCCAGTAGGCGAGTCTGTGGGGGTGTTTTCTTGATTAGTGATTGATGTGGGAGGGCCCAGCTCACTGTGGTGGTCCTCCCGGGCAGGTAGGTGGTCCTGAGTTGTAGCAGAAAGCAGAGCAAACCTGAAGAGTAAGGCAGTTATCTCATTCACTGAGGCCTCCGAGCCCTGCTGTGCTACCCAAGACCCTCAGAGATGGGGTGGGACCTGAGAGTTGAAAGAGGAGATAAAGTCTATCCTCAGCAAGTTGCTTTTGGTCATGATGGTGTTTCATCACAGTCATAGAAACTTTAAGACATCTAAGTGAAATAATTCATTGACGTCTGGAATAACTTTAAAATTAAAAAAAAAATTAAAAGCCAAGGGATATCAAGTTTTGGTCATTTTTATCACTAGAAGCTTTAAATTAACCATCCATTCACTATTGACTACTGCTAGGACACGTTAACTCTGTGTGTGTGTGTGTGTGTGTGTGTGTGTGTGTGTGTGTGTGTGCGCGCGCGTGCGTGCGCGCACGCACACACGCCTGCACATATCTTATCAACTTTGCTAGACTGTAGATAGGATCTGTATTTGTCTTTTTTTTTTTTTTTATCTTTTTGGGGTGGTGGTAGTGGTGGTGGTAGACTATAAAGATAAGGTATAGCCTGTCAATAAACTGATTAATAAGACAATCAAGAAAGAATTCATCCCATTTTAAGTGCAGAAGTAAGCCCTTGCCTCTAAAAAGATACAGAAAAGCATTTCTGTAATACTTATTCCTTTGGGGGACGGTTTTAACTCGGCCACAGTTGGCCCCTTAAGGTTATCTTACTACATCACTCAGCATCTTCTAAAAGAACATGCGCTTTTGGCTGTGACTTTGAAATATTTTGGTGTTGGCCTTGGGCCATCCTCAGATTTCCTCCTTCAATGTAATTGCTTTTGAACTTTGACCATATGCATACTTTTCCTGCATGGTGCTGTGGACAGACCTTTGATTTAGGGGTAGGAGTCCATGACCCAGCTCAGCCAGTAACTAGCTAACTGACCTCGAACATATCACTTGACTTCTGTCCTCTTCTCTAAAATGAGAAGCAGGGACAAGAAAACCTCTGAGCTTCCTTTTGATTAAAACTTAGAGTTATGCTGGGTGATGGTGGTGCATACCTTTAATCCCAGCACTTAGAAGGCAGAGGCAGGAAGATCTCTGTGAGTTCAAGGCCAGCCTGATCTGTAGAGTAAGTTTCAGGACAGCCAGGGCTGTTACAAAGAGAAGCCCCATCTCGAACCCTCCTATCCCAAGAAAAAAACAAAACAAAAAAACTTAAGAGTTATTATAGGATTTTTTTTAAAAACTTGGCATAATTGGATTAAGTATCTTTTATCTGCTCACTTTCTTGAGATTTATGCTTGATTACTATATGGAATAATTTTTTTCTGTTATAATAAAATCCTTAGCCAGCTTTGGTGTCATATACCTGTGAGTCCCAGGAGCTCAGGAGGCTGGGACAGGAGGATTTCGAGTTTAAGGCCAGCTTGATACACTAGCAAGACCCCATAAACAAACAAACAAACAAACAAACAAACCAAACCATCCTAGAGGCTGGTAATGTATAAGGACAAAAAGGCTTATTTATAGTCTTTCATGAGGTGCTACTAAGGACTGTACCTATTGGCTCTATCACTGAGTTGCGCCCACAGTCCTAAAGGCTTGCTTCATTCATAGTTTTAGAGATAGAGACGTCAAAGAGTATGGTGCTAGCTCTGGTGAGAAGCCCTTGTGTGTCACATCACAACACTTAGCATTGTGGTGGGAATGGACCCCAAAGGGAGAGATCACGTGGGGACGTAGGAAGCCAGAGGTCAGGAAAGGGTCAGCCTTGCTCTTTGGTAACAGTGATTCTCAGGGACTTAAGGAAGCCCCAGAAAATTCTTTCCTTGTGAGGGCAGCACCCTCAGTGACCTCCTACTGAACTCTCCACCTCTCACCTGCCACACTGGTGACCATGATCTTCCAGCACAGTAGCCCTTGGAGGGAGGGGGGACACACTGAACTCTGTCCACACCTTACCAGTTACCCTAGTTTAGGACTAATGGCAAGTTAAACTGTTGTAAGTTGTTGGAGGCTAATGCTTCTGCCAGTCATTTGTTTCTTGGACTTGGGTATTTGAAGTTCTTATTATCCTCCATTAAATGTGACACCATTAATACAGGTTAGATATTTGGGAACTTATGCGAATCACCAGATGATTTCCCATGTATATTTCCAACTTTCGTTATTACTCGTAGTGCTTGTTGGAAGCTTGGCTCACTGAAAAGGAAGAGGCGTTGAATAAAGTCCAGACCAGCAACTTCAAAGATCAAAGGGAACTGAGTGTCAGTGTCCGGCGTCTGGCGGTAAGTGTGTGGCTGTCGATGTCCGTTGTAAGCCAGTGATGTCTAGTGTTTTGTAACTAAGTGTTAATACAGTTGAGTGAACATAGCCTATGGCTCGTTTCCCATTACTTAAGACTGCCATCTATGGTACCAAACCAAGACCCATTTATTGCAGCATAGAGAATAGCAGAACATGTTGTCCGTAGTACCACCCATCTACCTACTTACACTCCCCGAGGAAGAGAAGCCTTGTTGAGAGAGAGTTGTCTGATAAATATTTCACATGCTAGATCTTGAAGGAAGACATGGAAATGAAGAGGCAAACATTGGACCAGCTGAGTGAGATTGGCCAGGATGTGGGTCAACTACTCAATAATCCCAAGGCGTCTCAGAAGATGAGCAGTGACTCAGAGGAACTAACACAGAGATGGGATTCTTTGGTTCAGAGACTAGAAGACTCTTCGAACCAGGTACCTTTTGCTTTGGGTAGTATATTCCACCATGCAGTAAAATTGTAAGTTTTTAGGAACGGATAACTGCGGTCTCATATCCAAAGTGTGCAGTACTAATTGACAATAACAATGAATGAGACATCGACAAACTAACATGTTCCTCTTTTGTCCTGTGCAAAGACAAGGTGAGTGGTAACTTAGAAAATGTCAATAAACATCTCTTTTGGCCAGCCATTACTGAGAGTCAGCAAGGTGGCCAGAGCAAGAATCTAGAAAAACAAGTTACTGTAGTTCTTGAAACAAAATTACTTTGGTTTTGGGAACTGTCATTATTCAAGCACAATGGAGGAGCATTACAAGATGGCATGGCCATGGCTAACTGGGAGACATAATGTGGCTGAACCAGGAAAACTTTGTGATAAACCAAAAGAAGCCAGTCATGCGCAGTGTGGTTCTGGATATATGGAATGTGCAGGATGGACAAAGTCTGGCAGAATGAGAGGCGCTCATTGGCTTCCAGGGGTGGGGACTGGGGAATAGGATGCTGTGAGGTTGCCAGGGGTGGAGAATGGGGCATGGGATGCTGTGAACAGATAGAAGGTTCTATTTTGGGGGTCATTAACTTATCTTGGAGTATAAGGCTAGTGAGAAGAAAAGACAGGCAAGGGTATGAGCTATTCAATGATAGTACACAATTTTCATTTGGGAGAAAAGCCTGCAGAGAGGGTCTCCAGTTCAGGACCTAGAGCCTACCATCTGCTTGGGGGCCAGGGTAGTTAGTTACAGGGCAGAAAGGGGAGAGGCAAAGGACACTAACATGTTCCTCTTTTGTCCTGTGCAAAGACAAGGTGAGTGGTAACTTAGAAAATGTCAATAAACATCTCTTTTGGCCAGCCATTACTGGGAGTCAGCAAGGTGACCAGAGCAAGAATCTAGAAAAACAAGTCACTGTAGTTCTTGAAACAAAATTACTTTGGTTTTGGAAATTGCCATTATTCAAACATAATGAAGGAACATTACAAGATGGCATGGCATGGCTAACTTGGAGATAAAATCTGGAGCCAGTTACATACGAATACCCACTGAAGTAGACTTTTCCCTTTGCTTTTATATAGCTCTGGCTAGCCTCGAACCTCTAACCCTTGCCTCTACTTATCAAGTGCTGGGATTACAGGTGTGTGTCACCATGCTTGGTTTGAATTGTACGTTTTCATAGGGAGAATTTTGTGTGACTATCTCTCAGTAAAGGCCTTCGTGTAAAGACAAAGCTTGCTGTGACTTTTCTTTCAGGTGACTCAGGCTGTAGCAAAGCTTGGCATGTCCCAGATTTCTCAGAAGGATCTTTTGGAGACCGTTCATGTAAGAGAACAAGGGACAACCAAAAAGTCTAAGCAGGAGCTGCCCCCTCCTCCCCCGCCAAAGAAGAGGCAGATCCATGTGGACGCGGAGGCCAAGAAAAAGTGAGAGACTCCATCCCAACGTCAGGCCTGCGCATAACGTAACTTGCACTAATCACTAATCACATGCGAATTTAGACATACTCATTATTATGGAAATTCAGTCCTGAACGCATTTGCTGCCTTTTGAGTCTTTGGAATATTTTGCTTCACAGGATCTAAGCATCTAAATTGCCCCGAGGGATTTTATTCAGCCTCTGTTAAATCTGGAGACTGATGTGATGTAACTCTTCGCCTCTCCTTCCCCATCCATCCCCCAACCCCAGAAGGGTTGTTTGCAGCTCCTCCTTTATTCTGTCTTTCAGATGTTAAAGTACTGACAGTTTGGCTTCTGATAAATTCCTTATTCTTTGTGAATCTCTTTCCTTTTCTCACTGTTAAAATAGCAGTTCAGGGAGATAATACGTTTTTGGTCTCTCGTTTTTTTCCCCCCTTTTCCTCCCCATCCGCCTCTTCTTCCATGAGTCCAGGTTTTCTTTGTTAATTTCTTTATCAGGTTTCTAAATAGTGTCTTCCTGTTTAGCTGAAAGACCTCTCTTGGGTTAAAATATTTCTTTTATCTTATTGATGCAAGAGAAAACTGGAGCTTGTTAGAAGAAGGGGAACTCAGCGGCCTTCCCTGGGCCTTGGCTGTGTCAAGTCCTGGATCTCATAGGCCCGGTCACAGTGACCCTCAACACGGCCTTAAGTTTGTTCTCATGCTTCCCCCTGCAGTGAGATCCCGGGACTCAGGTACATGGGCAGTTATGAGGGGCCCGAATCAAAAACGATATGCTTTTCATAGTCTCGCTTTTGTTAGAGAAAGCAGGATTCAAGGTGTACCAGCTGACTTTCTCTTTGCCCCCAAGCCTGTTTTCTGCCTCCTAATGGTGTCTCGTGACTGACTCGCACACCTGGGGTTGCAAGCAGCTGCTGTATGTAGGACCTTTGCTTTGGCAGTGGCAGCGGGGGAGAAGATACCGCGGATGTCAATATTAGCAGCAGTCTTCCGTTTCCCGAGCCCTCGTTAGCTGCCAGGCGCATCTGGCGGCGTGTGTCTCCAGGGCTGACTTTGGAAGAGACAGGGTGTGTCATGGTGTGAGCTTAATTTATACTTGCCTGTGGTGAATAACGAGCGAGCCTTCCACGATGGCAAGAGACGGAACGCTGTACCCAAGGTGACTTCAACAGCTCGTTATCATGTCATATGACAAGAAAGTCCAGAGGTGGTCCAGTTGTGGTCAGAGGATGTGCCGCAGCAGACATTCCCACTATAGTCCTTGCGGTCACTGGCTTGGTGGCTTTCACTTTTAGCCATTTGTCTTCTTAGAAAACTGCGTCCTCGATGTCACTGGCCAGGTCGCTTGTTTCTTCAAGTGCATAAACAGCCCTCGGTGTACTGGAGGTCCAGATGAACTGTGTCATGTGTCCCTTCCCCTTGTCCCAGTCTATCCAGTTGGTACAAAGATGGACTTGTAAGCAGCAGTGAGCTGCGAGGGGCTAGTCATGGCCTTTGAGATTAGATCGAGGTGGACATTCATTACTGGATTAATTCCTGGACCAAGGCCTGAGTACATGTAATTCCTGGTAGCAGAAGGCAGGGGAATCTCCTCATCTGTAATGTTTCTGTGCCCCATGTTTGGCTCTGAACGTCCTGTGTGTTGTCTTTGTAGGGCTGTTGCAGAGCCTGGTAGTGCTTCTCTAGGCATCTCCGAGTCTGGTGGCTGCCCACTGGGATCTCTAGTTTCCTGTTCCTAGAAGATGAAATTGGACAGGGAGACTTAGGAAATAGCAGAAGCACAGACAGTTTGTTAAGAAGTGGTATGCACATCTTAGGAGGAGGCTGTGGGCCACAGCAGAGAGGAAAGACGGAAGCCTAAACTCCGAGCCCAGGGTTTGTGACCTTTGAGGGGGTCATTGTCACACTTGAACTTCCTCTATGTGCAGCGCTGCTTCTCTGCATGCTGCAGTAGCGGCTTCCTGTTAGCCTTGGCTGGGGAGGCTTCTAGTTTTCTTCCAGTGAGAATCTCTCAGCCTTAATGCGGTTCGATTTCCCCCTAGTCTCCTGATCAGCCCCTCTTCGAAATGGTCCTATGTGACTATTTGAAGTTAGCTCTCCTATTCCTTTCCATTGTCCTAAGGCCCTAGGCACTTCTTAGCTATTCCTGGTGTGACACAATTTTCAGACTCTTTCGTATATGCAGTCTGCTGTAGAGATGGGGATGAACTTGTGTTGGAAGTGAATGCCGCAGACAGTTGAGAGCCCTAAATCACCACTCATTCCCAGGGCTCCGTTTCCAGGGCATGCCTTAAATATGGTGGTCTGTTCTCTTTTCTTTTGATGTAGATTGTAGTCAATTTTATTTGGTTTTCTTTATGGATTTTTTCTTTTTTAATCTGCTCACAACAGGCATTCCCAACTATCTGGTTATCTGGTCCTGGGATCAGTGTATCGAACTCGTTTTTTTAAGGGCAGAAACTGACTTAGTTTCCAAGGCCATTTTAACTGTATGCTCTTTGGGCTTTCTTCTCTGAAAGATTATGTAGCAGTCTTAATCGGAAGACAGAAGTAAGGTGTTTGATGACACCTGGATTCTGGTTACTTACCTAGAGCATCGTACACTCTCTTAAGTTATGTTCAAGTAAAATTCACGGACCCTTCCACCTCTGAAATAAAAGGAAGGGGTTTAATGAGTGGCCCGGGGACGAATTTTGAATCCCGCAGTAGCAAATCTGCTCAGCAGAAAGAGATGGGTGCTTTGGAACTCAGAGCTCGCGCGCATGCATGTATTCCAGAAGTCAACCATTCCTGAGGCATGGTCTACCTGGCTTATTTATCAGTGAGCCTCAGGAATTTGTTTGTTTCTGCCTCCCCAGCTCTGGGTCTATAAACATGCCACCAAAAAGCCCGTCTTAATCAGATTTTGGAGGGCACGCACTCCAAAAGCCGTCCATCTCCCCAGCCTTCAAGGCATTTGTGGTTGTGGTGGTCATCATTTTGGCTTTTTTGAGACACAGTTTCTCTGTGTTACCACCCTGGCTGTCCTAGAACTTGTTCTGTAGACTAGACTGGCCTCGAACTCACAGAAATCCCTGTCTCTCTGCCTTCCAGAGTGCTGGGATGAAAGGTGTGAGCTATAAGGAAAGATTGGGGAAGGGGGTTTCGGTTTACATTGTGCTTAGATTGGCTGCAGATAGAGAAGAGGCTGCAAGGCAGGGAAGGTTTTGGGTAAGTGGGTGCACAGTCCGTAAGAGGCATTGCTGCTTCTGGGCTACTAGCCTGGAACACTTATATATTAACAGGTATGGTGCCTGGGGTCAGCCACCAGATGCCAAGTTAGTTCTGGTTGGTAGCTATTAATTGATTAATTCTCTTAACTCTTACCTTCCCTACCCTAGGCCTCAGTGATTTAGATTCAAGATCTTGCAGACATGCCTTTTTAAAAATCACATATTATACAGAAACTTACCTTAGTGAAGGGGCAATTATTCAGAATCTACTCGAAAAATCTTAAGGGATGCTTCCCAAAGGGATTGTGAAATACATCTTCTGCTTATGATACACACCGGGGTGAGGGGGTTGGCTACATGGACTATCTTTGCTTGAGTAGGTCCCACTTCATTTATTGGTGTGGAAGTTCTTTAAAAACCTCTCTGAACTCTCCTGCCTCCACTCTCGCAGGAGTAATCAAAGGTGTGTTTTCATAGGGTGTGCTGAGGATTCTTTGTGTTAGTGATGGACATGAAAGGCTTGGCCAAGGGCCTGCTCACCTTTCTCACCATGCTTTTAACTGGCTTCTGCATCCCATGCTCAACCTGCCCATTCTTCTTCCCCCATTGCCACTCTCTTGAGTTCCTCCTGCTTCCTATGGCGGCCTTTTCTGTGCAGTCTTTGGTTCTGTCCCCACAGTGAACGGGACCCTAGGAACAGATTCTTATCAGGTCTGTGCTTAACACCCTTTATGGCTCTTTGTTTAAGTCCAGATTCTGTAATAAATCACCAGGGCCTTCCAGTCACTGGCCCCTGTGACTCTTGGCCTCATTGCTAATGAGTCTTACCTCACAGCACTCACTGTACCAGACACACCCATTTGTAGCTTGCAAAATATGACCTCCCTTTCCTTTGTCTTCCTTTTGCAAGGAAAGCTGTTAAGCACAACCACTGTTATGCCCTGAGACCATCCTTTCCCTGGATGGGTGAGGAGTCACTGCTCTGGAGCTCTGCAATTAGTACCTAGCAAATTCTTTTGTTATACCTGTCACTTTTCATTGCTTCCTGATGACATGAAACTTCTTGAAGGCTGCGATAGGTCTAGTTAACTACGTATTGTATAAAACAAGACAATTTTGGGAATGTTTATACTTGTTCTTTTCTGTTATCATCTAACGAAATCTGGGTTTTGTTATCTATAATAGTTTATAAAGATACAAATGATTTCCAATTAAGTAAAAAAATGTTAATTATTATTTTATTAACCCTATTAGTATGTTCACCCTATAGGGTGTTAATTGTGAAAGTGTGATACTGTTGTGGGTAGTTGTTCTATTTGGGGGCATTGGTTGAGAGCACATGCCTGGCGGGCATTCAGGTTGTTCTTTATTGGGCCAAGGCAACAGTGAGAGCAAGCCAATGGCAGAGGCTAACGTCTCCGTCTTGAACCAGGTTCGATGCTGTAAGTGCGGAGCTGTTGAACTGGATTCTGAAATCCAAGAGCGCCATTGAGAACACAGAGATGAAAGAGTTTAAGAAGTTGCAGGAGACTTCGGGAATGAAAAAGAAATTGAAGGTAAAGTATAAAACAAGTATGCTAGGAAATAAAAATAACCCATCAGGCTAATTTTGCTGTTGGCCTAGAGATGTGGCAGGGTCTAGAAGATTCTGTGAAATAAATGTAGCCGCAGATGGTTTTTAGAGGGTCACACTAGACATCAGGTCCCCATATGGAGGAGGAATTCTAACTTTTTTCCCCTTTTTCCTCCTGAACCATTGAGTTGCACATACAGTTATCATTTCTGCCTTTTAAGTATGTTTAAATCTACATTGTCTGACATCAAGTAACTTAGGACTTGGTGCTGTTCCAAAGATATTTCGCCTGTGTATACAGCAAAGCATTTGGTGTATTAAAATTTCCTCAATATATTCTCTTTACACAAGATAGCTTTTAAAATTAAATTACAATTTGTCATTGGATCCATGGAAGCAATGAACTGAGGATGGAAAATACTGGGAAGAGCATTTCTAGCAAGTTACTGAAAGCAAAACTTGAACTCATTGCACACCAAACATTCCAGAGAATCTGAATGAAGTGTGCACACACCCTGCTGTGACCTGCCACCGTTTCACAGCCCCCTCATCCCAACCTAACAGCCTTGTTAGAGAGCTGCAACTCTCTGTCTTGCTCAGGTACCATGTGGTGAGTCCTCGGATGACTGTATCTGAGTTACACATGCACACACACACACTCGTCACTTGCCCCGGCCAACCACAGCATAACATCTGTTCACCTTACCTTTACATCTTGTTGGGTATTTTAAGCAAACCAGAGGTGACTTGAACTTACAAGAGGATAGATACAGCCAGTATGCAAATAGTACAATGCTTTACATAAAAAGCTTGAGCAGTCTCAGATTCTGGTGTCTGGCAGTTCTCCACAGACAGATACTGAGGGCCACTGTATTATGATACAGGGCCATTTCTCAGACCAAAAACACTTTAGTTTGGGTTCTAAAGCAGTTTGTCGTTATTTTAAAATTGTGCGTGGAATGTGCTGTGTTGAGTTAGAATTAGACCCTGGACCAACTCTAATGCCAGCAGATAATTCCGAGGCTCAAAATTATTCTCTTGCTCTCTGGCTTCTCCTTGGTGAGCTCTGTCACAGCATGTCGAGTTCTTTTGTCCCCAAACCATTCTTTTCTTCTATTTTTCTCCCACCCCCTAGCCCTTTTCATTTTGTTTGAGACAGGGTCTCACTGTGTAGCCTTGTCTGGCTTATAACTTGCTCTGTAGACCAGGCTGGCTTTGAACTCACAGAGGTCCTCTTTCTTCTGCCTCCCAAGTGCTGAGGTTAAAAGTGCATGCCCAAACCTTTATTCTTATGATATGAAATAAACTATGTTTGTGAATGGATATCTTAGACCCAAAATGCTAATTTGAATGATTTCCCCTTGATAGTAATATTTTTCATAATTATATTCATAATTCATAATTACATAATTCATAGTTACAGGGTATATCATTTTTCCTTCTAAAAGAATCTAAAATTTATAGTCACTGTTATCATTGTTTTTGGAATTTTCTTTTTCAGATTTATTAATTCTCAGAGTGCTAGAGAGTGACCAGGAATTGCTTAGTTTTTTTTTTTTTTCATTGTAATACTTTGTAGGTAAACTTTGAAATACCTAAAGAACAGTTAAGAGGCCACTAAACATGAGATTTTAAAATAGCATTGACATTATATTGAGAGGAAGTTTTCGGTATTTTATATTTGGGCTTTATTTCCAGGGATTAGAAAAAGAGCAGACAGAGAGGATCCCCCGACTGGATGAACTGAAGCAAACCGGACAAATCCTTCTAGAGCAAATGGGAAAAGGTGAGACCCTGCGGGGGTTTTTTCTTTCCGATTTTTTTTAGAAGGTCACACTTAATATTTGCAGTTTAACACATAAAACATTTCATAGAAAAAGCTAGAAAAAAAGAAAGCTGGTTTTCAGGTTTTTTTTGAGGCAGCAGAATCTCTTAAAAAACTGAAATCTTATATTGAAGCTTTTTATTAAAAACAGATAAAATCAAAGTCATTCTGCTCCCACATGGGGTGGGGGTGGGGGGTGGGGTGTCAGAAAACTAGAAACCTTGAAAACCTCAGCAGAGCAATTAAAATCCAACAGTGCACAAGACTTCAGAACCTCACCTTTGGGGTTACATACTCTGAATTTTTTATATAGATGAGGGAAAATTCTTATGCTGGCAATATCTTAGATATGAAGTTGCCTTATGGTAAACCCAGTATTCTGGTTTCATTCTGTTGCTGTGACGTATACCATGACCCAGAGCAGCTCAGGGGAAGCAAGGGTTTATTTCAGCTTAAAAGTCACAGCCCACTATTGAGGGAGGTCAGGGTGGGAACTAAGACAGGGATCTGACAGTAGAAACCATGGAGGATGCAGCCTGCTAGCTGCCTGGCCTGTCAAGCCCAGGACCACCTGCCTAAGGAATGGCGTTGCCCATGGTGGGCTGGACCTCCCCACATCCTTTAACAATCAAGACCATTCCCCCTCACGATGTGCCCACTGGCCAGTCTGATAATTAGATCATTCCTCAGTTGAGGTTTGCCTTTGAGATGATGCTAAGGTGTGTCCAATGGACGATTAAAGCTAACTAGGACACTCACTGATGTTCGATTTTTGGTCATTGTCAGAGGATCACATTAAAGTACTCTAGGAATATTTTTTTTTCTACTTAAATTTGGTGTCACTTGTATTTGAAATTTTTGCAAGCAATGAAGACCCCACCCCCCACTAAAGTCTTTCATAGACATAGAGAAACCTAAAATTTGTATTTGTTTTTGTGACGGGCTGTTAAGTTTGGCATGTAGGTATTTCTTTGCTGGAGGTGGACCTTCCTCCCCGCCCCCTTGAGAAAAGAGATGATGAGCTGAGAAAGTCACAGACTGGGGTGGGGGTTCCCATCTGGTGAGGGTCACGTGGTGCCTTGGGTGACGGTAGAAGGGCGGAAACTGTAGTGGGTACACACCAACTGTAGCACGTATGGAGGAGCAAGTAGGACCGGGTCGGCCTCCTGCAGAACCTCCCTTCTTGAGAACTCTAGATGGAGGGCACCAAAGAGCACATTTCCTGCGCACCTGCTCCTTATTCTAAAAATACTTAGGCTGTCCGTCAGCTGGCGGGGTCTTAGCTCCACCTGCGTAGAATTCATGGATCTGCAAGGGGAGGGTTAGTCCCCTGCAGGCAGCTAGCTCTTGATTCTCTTCACATGGGACTGCAGTGCATGGCCTCCGCAGGCAGGAGCAGTAGCAGGGAGTGCCCTCTAGTGTTAGAGGTCTTGTGCCGCCTTCCCGCAGAGGGGCTCTTCTACAAGCATTGTTGTGTCGGCTAGGAAGTGGGGCCTCCTCAGCCCTGGAAAGTGGCTGGCTTTGTACCTTGTGAGTGGGCCTAAGCTCTAGGAATTCCTCGACCCCTTGGCAGTGGCCAGTGTTGCGCTTCTGTGCCTGTGGTGGCTAAGGCTCTTGGCTCTAAAGACTTGGCAGCTTTCGGGATCTATTCCGGGGACCTTAGCTTGTGGTTTCTTCTCAGGCTTTCTACTGCCTTCTATCTCTCTCCAGCCTCAGCTCTTCACCTCAGTTTACCTCCACCTTCCTTCCTGTTCCTGCCCAGTTTGTTCTCACACACTGCTCCGCTGCGGCTTGTGGCTTTGGCTGCGGCTCAGGACCTGGCTACCTCTGCCCTTTCGTGGCGGTCAGTCGAGGCCTGTCTACTTTGCAGCTGTGTAGGCAGCTGGATCCTCTGCTGTTTGCGCAACGTGGTCAGCCGGTTGCTCAGGTCTGTCCCTTCAGGTGTCAAGCAGCCGACTTCCTTGCTCCTTTTGAGGATTAGATCTCCTGGTCTGCTCAGTTCTGTGTTCCCTCCCTCCGTCCTTCTTTCCCCCAGCCCACTCCCCCTGCCCCCAACTCCTTCCCTGAACCCCGCTAGGGATTGAAGCTAGGGCTTTGCATACACTAGCCAAGTGGTCTACTCTGCGTTTTCTTTTTCTTTTCTTTTTTTGTTTTTCGAGACAGGGTTTCTCTGTGTAGCTTTGCGCCTTTCCCGGAACTCATTTTGTAGATCAGGCTGGCCTCGAACTCACAGAGATCCGCCTGCCTCTGCCTCCTGAGTGCTGGGATTAAAGGCCTGCGCCACCACCGCCCCGGCTTACCCTGCATTAGGCGATCAGTCTCCGCATGTCCCCCACTGCTGCCCTGGTTCAGATCTGACAGTTTTGATTTCACTGGTGTCACCTCTGCAGTCTCTGTTGCTTCCTCTCTCTTCCTGTCACTCACTCAACCCATCCTCCTGCAAGCAGGTGACAAAGGACCACTCAGGAGAAGCCTGTTATTGGGCCTGGCGTTGCAATACCAGGGAAAGCCGTTTAAGAGTGTGTTTTCCAGCCAGTTCACCCGGTGAGCTAAACAACTCACTCACGTAGCCAGAGAAAGGGTGTTTGTACCTATCTCTGAAAACCCCCCAAATAAATAAAGCTTTGTGTTTGTACCAAGTGTCGTATCGCCCCCCCTTTGCAGCAGTCCCAGCAATGCTTTGGGGCCGCTGGGGAAAGTGCTCCCGCTCCGGCCTCATTGTTAATGGATGCAGTGTTGTTATCCAGTGTTCGCTGAAGGGTGCAAAATGTTCAGTGAGAAGTTTGACACTCTCAGGGTTGGCGCTACCCGTTCAGGAGCTGGGGTTGTGCTACCGCCGTGACTGCCATGTAAGGCACCTGAGGGGCTTTCCAAGCGGCTGAGGCTGGCATGAGGACTGCCTGCTTGTCTGTTTTACTGACAGTCCTCTTGCTGACGGCAGTAAGGAGACTCTAGGAGCATCATTTGGGGAGTTAGGTTGCCCTTTCCCTTACGATTTTGTTTACAGAAAAATAAACAACAGAAGGAATGCTTACAGTAGGAACTTATTAGTAAGTTCATATCAGTTTTAACGGGGTTTGATCGCACTTTGAATAATGTCCAACTCCTATCCAGGAGAGGTGGGATTCCCTCACCTATCTTCAGTGTTTTGTGTCTGCTTCTGCCCCTGATCAAAGCTACAAAGAACCATGGCATGATGTGGCAGATGAGTTAGACAAAATCCTCAAACGAGTAGTTTTCAATCTTTAACTTTTTTTGTGTGTATGAGTTGTTTTGTTATTACTGCTTTGTGGGTTAAATTTTTCTTGATGATTTATTTTTCTTCTATGTGTCTAAGTGTTTGCCAGCATGCATATTTGCTGTATGTGTGCACCTAGAACTTACTGGGAATAGAAGAGGGAACTGGATCTCCTGGAACTGGAGTTATGGTCTGTTGTGAGCCATCATGTGGGCGCTGGAAACCAAATCTAGATCCTCTGCAAGACCATTGGGTGCTCTTAACTATCATCTCTCCAAACTGTTATTATTGTTATTATTATTTTGAAAACGGGTCTCATTAGCCCAGGCTGGACCTGAACTCACTGTGTAGTGGAGGTTTCTTCAGCTGCCCTAGTACCACAATGAGGGCCTCTCATCAGCTTTTAGATGAATGGTGCTAATCTTCCCTCTCAGAAATGTTAGTTTCCAGCTTTTCTTTTCTTCCTTGTTCAGCATCTATTGCCCTGACATAAAAATGAAGTGGCTGGGCTGGGGTGGGGTAGGATGGCCCAGTGGCTAAAATATTTGCCTTGCAAGTGTTAGCAGTGGAGTTTGGATCCCCTGAATCTACTGTATAAATGCTGTTATTTGGCAGCCAACCCAGCACTCTGGAGGCGGAGACAGGGGATCCTTAGATCGAGCAGGCTAGCTAGACCAACCACATGGACCAGTTCTGAGTTCCTCAGGAGACCTTGTTTCAATAATAAGGTGGAGAGTGATCGAGAAAGACATTTTTACAAGCCTTACCGTGAACATGCTTTCATGTGTCTGAGCATGGGTGCATGTGCATGTTTGTGCATGTGCATGTTTGTGTGTGTGCACATGCATACACACACACAGACACACAAACACACACCACACACACACACACACACACACACACACACACACACACACACACACACACGGCTGCCCACACACATGGGTATATAACACAGAAATAACTGCTGAAAGCAAAAACCAAACCAAAAAAGGGGAGAAAGAAATAATCACAACAAAAAAACCCCAGAGCAAAAAAAAAGTGGCTGATGTTACTCTGCTTGCATCTACCAGAATGGAAATAACCGTGCCGAAGCACAGCCTGAATCACCGCTGTTCACACATTTGGCAAGAAAAATGGTGCCTTTTCTTGTCCATGACTCTGTTAACAGTGATACTTGCATGAGGACTGTGGTATGAAGGCCTGGCTTAGGTTTAGTGTTCTGTTACCAGCCTGATGGTGGAAGCGCACTTCAACAGCTAACGTGGGTGATACTTTTCATCCATGGGGTGCATGTTTGTTTCAGATTTCTAGGAGAGTGTCGTGTGACACACAACCTTCTAAACTTGTGTTGTTGGTGAAACAGGAGTGGTTTCTTGTTTCACGTGACATTTTCCTTTTAAGTTGACTTTTCATTACTGTGGATTTTGGCCATATATGTTTACAAAGAAGACTCATTTCAGTGTCCTCGTTTCCTGAAGATGCTGAGTCTACCTTTTCAGCGAGGATGTTTGCCAAACAGAATAATCCTGTTGTCGCTTTCCTATACCGTTTCACACTCATTTTAAAAAGATTTGAGTCAATGAAGCCGGGTGGTGGTGGTGCGCGCCTTTAATCCCAGCACTCGGGAGGCAGAGCCAGGTGGATCTCTGTGAGTTTGAGGCCAGCCTGGGCTACCAAGTGAGTTCCAGGAAAGGCGCAAAGCTACACAGAGAAACCCTGTCTCGAAAAACCAAAAAAAAAAAAAAAAAAAAAAAAAAAAAGTGTCGGGCTGGAGAGATGGCTCAGAGGTTAAGAGCACTGGCTGTTCTTCTTGAGGTCCTGAGTTCAATTCCCAGCAACCACATGGTGGCTCACAACCATCTGTAACGAGATCTGGCGCCCTCTTCTGGCCTGCAGGCATACATGCAGACAGAACACTGTATACATAATAAATAAATAAATCTTTAAAAAAAAAAAAAAGATTTGATGGTATTTATAGCACTGGAAAAAATATGGAAAGACCTATTGTTATAGATAATTTAAAAAATCACTTCTAAAAACACTGGGTACTTTTTTAAACTTTGAGAAAACATTTTAAGAGTTTCAGTGACTGATAGGATGGCTCAGTGGGTAAAGGCTTTTGCCACCAAACATAACGACTGAGTTCCTTTCCTGGGACCCACATGGTGGGAAGAAAGAACCAATTCCGGCAGTTGGTCCTCTGACCTCCATGTGCATGCCTTGGCGCGTGGGCAGCCCCCAACACAAAATAAGCAAATAGATGTAAACCTTATAAGATTAACATAATAAGAATAGTGGTATTTTTGAGGTATGTCTCCCAAGCAGCTACCTTTATCATTCTTTTGGCGTTTTTCATATTCATTTATATGTTTAGAATGTTCAGTAGTAGGCTTGTGGATGCTTCTGGGGCCTGGCTCCTGGTTTCATGTTCCTACATGTACCCAGTTGCTTGCAGGGGAGGGGACCATTTCATCTTTCGTTGCCACAGACCTGAGCCAGCTCTGTGTTTTGCTAGCTCTCTACTTTGTTTTCCAGCTCTGCACAAATTCAGGCATTTGAGCTTATTGGGCTGCATCAGACTAGAAGCTATCAGAATGGTAGGGTGTCACGGATGGCAACACGCGTTCCTGGAAGAGGAACTGGCGGATGCTCTATGGATGTGCCTTGCGAAATAACCACTCCTGAGCTGCTCCCTTAGGTCAAGGAGTGAAAGGACATCCAACTACTCATAAGTGGATCATTACGATTTTTGGTTGTACTAGAAGGGACCTAAGGGAGTGATCATTAAAGGTGACATGGCCTCATCTCTCAGGGTATCAGAGTGTGTAGGACCAATTCTAAACAACCTTGGTATTACTAGATGAAGTGTCTGCTCTGATGCACTTGGACTTTTCTGTTTTGTGTAGAGGGCCTTTCGACTGAAGAAATCAACGATGTTCTGGAGAGGGTTTCATCAGAGTGGAAGGCGGTGTCTCAGCAGCTGGAAGATCTGGGAAGGAAGGTCCAGCTTCAGGAAGATATCAATGCTTATTTCAAGCAGCTCGATGCCCTTGAAAAAACCATCAGGGCGAAGGAAGAGTGGCTGAGGGACACACCCTTTTCTGAATCGCCCCAGCAGCCCTTGCCAAGCTTGAAGGATTCCTGCCAGGTAGGGTGCCAAATAGCTGGACTATACAGCCTTTCTGTGCTGAGTCTCATATGTAAAGAGGATATATCATTCAATGTGTGTGGTGAAGACGTGTTTATGTGCGCACACACATGTGTGCCCATCTCTGCTTGTGAAGGCCAGAGGACAGCAGAGGACGTTAGGTATCCTGCCCTACCACACTCTACCTTATTTCTTTGAGACAGGGTCTCTCACTGAACCTGGAGCCTGCTGTCCAGTAAGTCCCAGCTATCCTCTTCTCTCTGTCCTCCCACAACCCGAGGGTGGCAAACATGTTCATGCCCACAGTTTTACATGAGTGCTGGGGATCTGAACTCAGGTCTGCAGGATTGCCTAGCAAGTGCTCGTACCCACCAAGCTGCCTGTACCCCAAGAGGCTGTGTCTTGTAAAAGGCAAAAGATTTTACAATCTGAAGAGAGAGCAGAATGGAGGAGAGAATGGATCGTGTATCGTGAGCTTTGTGTTTATTTGTTTCCGAACTCTTTCTGGGGATGCTCTTCTTCATGGATTGAAGTGACTGTATTTTCTCTTCCACAGAGGGAGCTGACAGATCTCCTTGGCCTTCACCCCAGAATTGATACACTGTGTGCCAGCTGCTCAGCCCTGAGGTCTCGGCCCTCTGCCCCAGGTTTTGTCCAGCAGGGTTTCGATGACCTTCGAAGTCACTACCAGGCCGTGCAGAAGGCTTTAGAGGAGCGCCAACAGCAACTAGAGAATGGTAAACCCTGGCTTTCGGCGGCAGTCACTTCTCTCTGTCTCTCTGTCTCTCCCTGTCTCTCCGTCTCTCTCTCCCCTCTCAGTTGGCCTTAATCTAATCATTACTCCCGATATTTAAACTTTCAGTGTATCTGAGTTTCTGCTGCTTTCCTTTGCACTTTGGTGACTCCAGGTCTTACAATGCATTCACCCTATTTCCTATGCTCACACTTGTGCATAAAATAGAGAGCGTCACATGCTCTAAAATTGTATCCATTGGGTATAATGACTTCTGAAAGATTTTTATTTTCTTTTTGTGGGCATGTGTTGAACCCCAGGACCTTATGCATGCTAGGCACATGGTTTGCACTCCTGCCCTTCTGGAGATTTTTATGGGAGAAACAACTTTGCTCAGACCGGTTCAGACCAAACAAAAACAGCATCAATTTCTATTTGCTCCCAGTGGTTAGGGTTTTAGCAGCCCCACCTACTCCTTGAAAAGAAATCACTTTGCGCTCCCAGAATGTGAACAAAATCAAAGAATTTGGAATTGGAAAAATTGGAATAAACCTTGCTGGGGAAGCGGGCTTTGAAGGATTTTGAAAGCTTTTACATCCTGTTACGTATATCTTCTCTTCAGCTGCTGCACTGGATTGTTGATGGCCGTGTGCACTCAGTGCTGAGACTGTCCCCTCTACTCCGTTAGCTCCTGATGTATAGATGTTAGGAATGTATTCGCGATAGACAAATGCATCATGTTGCCTTTCTTTTAACTGAGCATTTGGACTTGATGCATTTTGTTCGTGGAAATCAGTTAACTTACAGTGTGACAGAAATACCAGAGAAGACTCCCTTCTCAGCTGACTGGTACAAGCCAAGCTTTCAGGTTTTGATGAGGATCAGTGGCAGGCAGTTGAACTTATGCTGCTAATTGGTTTCACCTCTTGGTCCCTCTCATTCCGCTCACTTCCTCTCCTGCACAAATGCTGATTGTTTGGGATTTTTTACAGAGCCACAGAGGGGTGCGCTGTGCTGGCTGGCTCTTGCCAGACACCCATGTTCCTCACTGTCTGTGGGGTTCCCATATAGTTTGTGTACACTCATGGGATTTCAGGAAGGCTAGGGGAGGGATCTTTGCTTTCTTTTCTTCTTTGTGTAGCGGTTGGGGAAGGGGAGGTCGTGTGAGACAAAAGGAATGTTGTCCTTCAAGCTTCATCCAGACATTTCACCATGATCAAATGAAGAAAAATGATAGCAAGTTAATATTTCAAACATTGGCCTCCGGAGGAATGAAGCCACAGTCTGTCTGTTTGAAATGCCAGAGGGATGACCTATTTTATTAACCAACAGAGATTCTTTTCAATTGGAATCATGGGGTCTAATTTATTATCTAATGGAATCTTTTTACTAAATATAAAAGATCAATGGTGCAGACAATAATAGTATTAGGTTTCTACATTGTTGTCCCCAAGTAAGTATGTTTAAATCATCAGAGCTGAAGAGCCAACCCGGACCTGCATACTTGGAAACATTGAAGACCCTGAAAGAGGTGCTAAGTGAGTCAGAAAAAAAAGCCCAGACATCTCTGAATGCCCTTGATGATCTCACGAAGGCGGAGCAGGCCCTGCAGGAGAAAAAGGTAAGCTGTGTCTGAGAACTCTATTTCTGACGGTTCATGTTATGCATTTGAAGTCGTCGTTTTTTTCAGTGATTTAAAAAGAAAACGGCTGTTTTTATTAAGTCTTTAAAAATGATTAAAACTTTATTATAAAAGTGGCAGATTTAAAGAAGATTTTGACTTTTGCTTATTATTTGTTAGTAGTAGTGTTGTGAAGGTGGGTGTGTGCTGAGTCCAGAGGGTAATGCTGGGGACTCGGTTTTCTCTTTCGCTTTGAGTTCCAGGGATAGGATTGAGGTCTTCAGCCTGTGTGGCCGCTGTCTTCACTACCCTGAAGGCCTAAGAATTTATAATTTGAAGCTTAATTACCTCAATCAATTTATCTGAGGTCCAGAAAAGATACATCATTAAATGTTACTAGGGAAAAAAATGTATTTTCTTACAGTTCACATAAAATTCTAAACCAGTTCATAGTCTGCTAAATATCTCTCCTAAAATGAGGGGAGGTGTATTAGTTGAACTGATTTTTTTCTTTCTTTTTTTTTGGAGACAGGGTTCCATTCTATAGTGTAGGCTGGCCTAGAACTGACAGCAATCCCTCTGCCTCAGCCTCCCAAGTGCTGGGGTGGCTGTTATGAGCCACCATGCCAAGCCTGAATTGATACTAAGTGTTTTGTTGGTTAAATTGTTTCCCTGCTTCTTTCTTAGTGGCCTTAAGGCTCTACACTGTCGTGCCTGATAAAAGAGACCAACTCTTGACCTTGTGTTCTTGACCCACTGTGTGTGCTATGCCCGGGGTTTTCAGTGTACAGAATACATTATGCCGTCCCCACAAAACTCATGAAGAGAAAGCTCTGATTTTTCTGATTATGACTTTTTTTTTTTTTTTTTTTTTTTTTAAGATTTATTTATTTATTATGTATACAGAAGAAGGTACCAGCTCTCATTACAGATGGTTGTGAGCCACCATGTGGTTGCTGGGAATTGAACTCAGGACCTCTGGAAGAGCAGTCAGTGCTCTTAACCTCTGAGCCATCTCTCCAGCCCCTGATTATGACTTTTTAAATGTTATTTAAGTAAGAAACTTTCCTCCTCTCTTTTCACTGTGTGTGTGTGTGTGTGTGTGTGTGCGCGCGCGCGCGCGCGCGCGCGCGTGCCCATCAGTATATATCTTACTACTACATCTGTGCAGATACATACATTGTTGCATTGATGTGTGATATATATATATATGTATATATATATGTATCATATTACTACTAGACCTATGCAGATACATACATTGTTGTGTATGTATCATACTACTATACCTGTGCAGATATATACATTGTTATATTGTTGTATATGATATATATCTCATATTACTACACCTGTACAGATACATACAGTGTTACATTGTTGTGTATGGTTTTAATCTTTTGAAACTTTTTCAGGCTCTTGATGAAACCCTTGAGAATCACAAACCTACATTACATAAACTTTCAGAAGAAACAAAGATTTTGGAGAAAAATGTGCTTCCCGATGTGGGAAAAACGTATAAACAAGAATTTGATGATGTCCAGGGGAAATGGAATAAAGTAAAGGCCAAGGTTTCCAGAGATTTACATTTGCTCGAGGAAATCATCCCCAGACTCAGAGATTTTGAGGTAAATCGAGAGGCCAAGAGGAGTTGAAGCTTGTTTCAGGGCACATAGTGATTATCACGCAAGATTGGAATGTCTGCTTTCTGAATATTTGGCATTCTTTCTGGTCCCACATTATTATATGCTTAAGTTGGGATTTATAATTTGCTTATCAAAGGCATATTTTTAATGTGCTGGTAAGCTCATGCACTTCTTTTGTCTTGTAGAGAAGGCTTCTTGGTAGAGGTGAACTAGACCTTGACAAGCACATAGCTTAATAATGGTTAAAATAAAATTTCAGCATGGGGGTCTACATGGCATTTGAACCAGTGATCAGAGTATTGTGGTGACTAGTTATAGCGGAAGAAGTTTACCTAGTTAGTAGTAGAGAATGGAGAAGGGGCATGGGGACAGGTCTCACATACCCTAGGCTGGCCTAAAATTTGCTACACAGTCAAGGATGACCTTGAACTTCTGATCCTTCAGTCTCCACCTCTCAGGTGCTGAAATTACAGGTGTGTGCCACTGTACCTGCCTTTTAAAGTGTAGGGATTAAACTCAGGGTCTTATGCTAAGCAAGCACTCTGCCGCACAACTTCAGGTGTTTCTCCTGCAAGTGAGTAACTTTTACAACCTTCTGCCATGCTCACAGAATGTGTACATCTTACAATGATGTAAATGAGATTTATGTCTGTGATTGCAAAATTTTTTGATGATGCTCCTACAGTGACTTATCAATGATTCACAACCAACAGTGGTATTTTTCCTCCCATCCTAAGATGTGTGTTAGTCTAAAGACATTTTTGGTTGTCATGGCCATGGCATAGGGATGGGGTCAGCAGGCGACATTGGAGGGTTAGAAACCCAGGATGCAGCTGGTTGTTTTATAGCACACAGGTTGGCCCTCATAGAAGCAGAACCACTTAGTCCCAAATGGAAGTAGTTCAAGGTTGACCCATGCTGTGTGAACTGTTTCTATATCTTCAGATCTAAATCTTAGCTATGTTAGGGGAATTCATGAGTGACTCCTGAAGAGTTTCTTTCCTGTAGCTGCTGTGATAAGACATACTGACCAAAGCCACTTACGGGAGGCAAGGGTTTACACTTCTGATCACAGTCCATTGTTGAGGGCAAGATCTCAAGCAGACACTTAAAGCAGAAACCATAGAAGAACACAGCTTGCTGGCTTGCTTGCAGACTTATGCTTACCTGGCTTTTTGTATACAGTCCTAGGTCCCCTGCCCAGAGAATGGTCCTCTTACATGAAGTCAGTTAGCCATCAAGACTATTTCCTACAGATATGCCCACAGGCCAATTGGATTTGGCCAGTCCCTCCATTAAGAGTCCCTGACTCTGGCCCGTGTCAAGTTGACATTTAAAGCTAACTAGAATGGTGTGCCAGTATTTGAATATGGAATTTCAAGAGAATAAAAATCCTTCTAAAACACAGAAGAGAGTCCTGGGCTTAGCCTAATCTAGTTTTAGACTTTACTTCAGTGTTGTTACTAATCTTGCAATTATTAGTACTTGTCATTGGTTGTTTTTGGTCTTTTGGGGGGCCCACCACCCAGCTCCCAAATAAATCACACACATGGAGGCTTATTCTTAATTATAAATGCCTGGCCTTAGTTTGTCTTAGTTTCTAGCTAGCTTTCCTTATCTTAAATTATCCTGTTTACCTTATGCCTCTGGGATTTTCCCATTCTCTTACTTCTGTGTATCTTACTCTTACTCCGTGGCTGCCTGTATAGCTGGGTGGCTAGCTCCTGGAGTCCTCCTCCTTTTCTGGCTCCTTCTCCTTTTCACTCCTGTCTCCCAGATTTCTCCTTCTGTTTATTCTCTCTGCCTGCCAGCCCTGCCTATCCTTTCTCCTGCCTTGCTATTGGCTGTTCAGTTCTTTATTAGACCCTCAGGTGTTTTAGACAGGCACTGTAACACAGCTTCACAGAGCTAAACAAATGCAACATAAACAAAAGTAACATACCATAAAATAATATTCTACTGCAAGTACTTTTAGTGGTCAGTTGGAGACTGTGTTAAATATATTAAGTATAAATATTAACGATATTCCCCATCAAACACACGGGTCTCTATTCAAATATTTGCAATTACAGTAGCAGAGTTTAATGTCCTGTTATTTTTTTGTTTTTCTTTGACAGGTTAACAACAAGGCTGTTGATAGTTATTTGTATTCATTCTTTAATTGTCCAACTTCATGACGCAAACACGTGTCTGATTTTAATGCTAAAGGCACTCATGCTTACTTAGTGGCTTCAAAGGAATTGCTTGTGAATTCACATGGGAAAACTTCAAAGTTTCCATTGCAAAGTCACAAGATAATTGCAGTCAGTAGTCATTCACAGGATAGCCTTTTCCTTATTCTGTGTCCTTATGCATGTTTTAGTCTTTTAAGTTTCATTCTTTAAAGCGTTGTGCCCCAGCAGGTGTTAGATTTACTGCCAATTCATGGAGTTTCTTAGCGATAAAGTAGCGGAACTGTTTGTTTCATTTAATTAAATCAATTCACTTATTTTCTTGAGACAGAGCTTCACTATGTAGGTGTGGACACTACTGTGCATGGTGAAAGTCAGAGATCTCCAATTTTTTAAAGTACATTTTTAATCATATATATATATAAAATACATGAAGATTGCTATTGTGCAGATATTGAACAATATAGATATACTCACTGCCAACAATATTCTTAGTTTCATTTCTATTTCCTTTCCTGGTGACAGCTCATATTTACAGTGAATCTGTGAAGGGTTTTAAGGCACACGCAGTCCATACATACTAGTAATTTGAATCTGTATTTTTTTTCCCTGTATTTGATAGAATACATTATAGTAGATCCTGGTGGAGGACATTGTCAGATCCAAAGGAAATTCCATTTCCCCAAATTCCAAAAGGCAGAAGGGACAAATGTCTACTTGTGGTGCCTCTTAGCATGCCAAAGCGCATGCTGGCCTCCAGGCTCCCTCAGCATCCCAAGCACCTGCTATACACCAAAGTCCACACTAGTTAGCATCCTAGCCCTTCTCACAGCCTTCCTTTACCCTAAGCTCCCTCTAGCTCGGGAGCTTCCCTTCCCCCACCTTCTCATCCTCCGTACAAGCCTGCTATTTCAGCCGTGCCTTGTCTTTTGTCCACTCTTCCTCTTCCTCTCTCTGTCCTCCCTATGCACGTGCTCTCCCACTCTCCCTCTCCGCTCTGCGCCTGCTGTCATGGCCACGCCCAGTCTGTGGGCCATGTTCGGTCTACTACACTCTTTCCTTGCTCTGGACTCTTCCCGATGCCTCTGGCTGTGCTCTCTCTCACTTATCTCACAAAAACCTTCCACTTAACCATATCGTGAGGTGCTCATGTCGTCACCTTATACATCTGGTGCTGAAATCCTGGCAGGAGCATGAATGGATCCCTTTCCAAGGGGCCCGGGCCTCTCCTAACCAAACCTAACTGCTGATTTGACTCTGCTAGGATATGGACCATTTGTTTCTGCTGGCTTCTGCCACCCACCATATTTGACTCCAAATTCTGGAATCCACCCACCTCTTCAGCTGCTTCTTCTCTCCACCTGCTTTCCTCCCCACATGCCCTCAGCTCCCCCCTGGAGCTTAGTGGAATCCTCCCTCTGGCTGAGTTCCTGTTGTCCACCCTTTCTTCTCCTTTTCTAATCTCTTTCTCCTCAGGCTCAGGGATTCCATTGTGCTTCACTGCCAAGGGCCTCAGTACAGCTTGGTCAGTGTCCAAAGATGACACATTAGCTTTCCAAATGCTCACGGATTGTAACACCTTCTCCCACAAAGCAAATGGTCCCCCAGTCTCCTGTCTTTAAACTTTCTCTGCTCTATAAGTACCTTCCCTTACCCATAGCATGGAGTGGTCACATTGTAAGTTTATACAGGCATTTCAGTAGCTAGTAGAGAGCAGAGCTTAGAGAATGAGTCTCAGTACTCAGAAAAAGTCTTTCAAGAGTATAACACCTTTAGAGGGTGAATTCATTTTTGTGATGTGCTTTTTTTTTTCTTCTCTTGTTAGCCCTGCGATATTTGTAAGGGGCAGGGGTGTCTCTGTGTTTGTGTAAATGCTTGTAGTTGTCTCTTATTTTCTTGGCATTTGGTGACATTTCCTTTGTCTTCACAGTCAGTTCCTTTTGTATAGGCTGAGGTTAGGCCTCTATGCTCTTTCACAGTGCTAGACACAAGTGAGGGCTTAAATTCTGTTCTGTGCTGTGCGTGACTACAGAAATGGTCATTTGTCCTTTGACAAACCATCATTCCTTTCCTGGCAGCAAGAAACAGGCAATTTTTTTTTTGTTATTGATTTTACTGATAGGATTTTATGAATCATGAGGACAAAATAAAATCCAAGGAGGCTCGTTTTTTCTCAGCTCCTTTTCCTCTCTCATCCCCAGTAGTAATACCTTGGATATTACTGGGCCTGTGATATATTTTGTATCATTTCCTTCCCCCTACTCCGGATCCTACAGTGTAGAATATACCTGGAACATTACCAGCACATCCCCAGGTGCACACAAAACCTGGTGTGCCCCTTGGCTCTGGGGACAGCACCTTGCAGCCCTTCCCTCTAGGCACAGGCCCTCCTACAGCCTACTTCCCCAAAATTCCATCACTCTTTCATTCAACTCCTGCTTCTCATCTCATACTTTGGAAATTCATCTTCCCATTGATGCCAAAGACTTCGGCACGGGGCCTGGTTATCCTCACCAGAGTAAAATGTTCACCCTTATCCTGTGGTCCCTGCTTCTTCCTTGCCTAGCTTGTCTGTGTCCCCCACTGTGAGCAGCATCAGACTGGCAGATCATCATGGACCCTGGACAGTTGCCTTCCTCTGGGCATGTCATGTACTTGCCTGCACATCACCTCCCCGTGGCAGAGTCTTTAAGAACAAACTCACCTGCACAGCCTTCCCCCTCTGTCATTGTACTAGGTGGCCTCCCATCTACACCCTGTGGAGTTTTTACCATGCTTAGAACTATAGGTTTCTCCTGCCTCCCAGGGAATGATCTCTTTGAAGATAGAACTCTGCAGGGTGCCCGGGCAAGTAAGAGGATGTGAAGGAGGCTGTGAATGGCAGCGATCTGAATGAAGTGCTCAGTAGGTGTGTCAGAACAGTGTTCCCTGTCTTGGACTGCATAGTCTAAAAGCCACTCATCCCCACTGTCCACACAGCTGCCTGCTCACTCATCTTCCTGCAGCTGCTCAAGCTCAGAGTCACTCACGCAGCCATTGTGTTCCGCCCCAGAACGCAGAAAGGACATGCTGGCACTCTGCCATCGACGAAACAGGTTTTTAAATTATTATTTCGGAAGTATTTCAGAATAAAAAAATAAGAAAGAATAAAATCCGTACTTAGCTAATTTAACCTTTCTAAGGAACACAAACCTGGTATAATAATTAATAGATTGCCTCCTCCATCATTTTTATTCAGTCCAGGGGACAATTCCACATCCTGGATTTAGGGACATGGGGTTAGATAAGCTGATGTGGTGGCAGTGTTGTTGTTTGTCCTCATCTCTGTGACATAACACTGTTTCACGACAGTATTTTGAGCAGGTTTTTGTTATTTGTTCAAGCTATAGGTAGTGTCTGCTACAGGCTCTGGAATGCCTCAAAACTGAGCAAAATAGGAAGCTCTTTACATTACTGTACTAATTCTGTTTTCACAGCTGGTTTTCTCTGTGTCTCGGGGTAGAAATTAACAGCTTAAAAACCTGCAGACATTCCAGCTGATGGGGGATCAGGGGGAGAAAAATGTCAGGAATGTAGCTGTCATCAAGTGTGAGGGCTGCTGTGTACCTTAGAGTCTCAGGCTCTTGTGTCCAGCGTCTCCAGGCTTTAAAATGCTTCTGTCTCCAGCTCAGGAGAGGAAGAGGGGAAGGTGTGAAAGGATTGTTTCCTTGACCTTACATTCCTTCTCTGTGACCCTGAACCAGGGTGTTGCCTGCCCAAGAAGTTTCTGCAGGGGGATGGTCATTGTTTTCAAAATTTTGACCATTCCAAAGGAGAATCTTTGATTTTTTTTTTAAGTCCCTCCAATTTCATCTTCACTTGACTATTTGGGAAAAAAAATGGAAATGAGAAATGATTACTGTCTTACATTAGGACTGATTACTTTTTTTGGGGGGGGCAGGTATTTTTACTAGAAATTTACTCTGTGTGTGTGTGTGTGTGTGTGTGTGTGTGTGTGTGTGTGAAAGAGAGAAACAGAGACAGAAACATAGAGAAAGACAGACAGACAGGCAGGCAGACAGACAGACAGGCAGACACACACACAGAGATAAAGAGAATATATGTGTGCTCATAAGACTGTTTGGAGCCCAAAGGCTAGATGATTGTCTACAGACTATTTTTTGAAACAAGGTCTCTCCGTGGGACCTGGGGCTCTCAGACTAGGCTATTCTGGCTGGCCAGCAAGCCCCAGGAATTTACCTGTTTTCCTTTTCCCAGCCTTTGGAAAACAATGCCATGCCATTGTTTTCTCACCATGCTGTGCCAGGTGAAACTCAGGTCCCCAAACTTACCAGGCAAGGACTTTATGGACTGAGTAAGCTCCTAAGCTCCTACTGGGAACTTGAAACAAATTTATTTATAAGAAGTAAAGTTTCCCATCCTGATCTATAGAGAGAGTTCCAGGACAGTCAGGGATGTTACACAGAGAAACCCTGTCTCAAAAAACCAAAAAAAAAAAAAAAAAAAGTGAAGTTTCCCAAAGAACTGTGTGCATGTATGTGTGTGTGTGTGTGTGTGTGTGTGTGTGTGTGTGTGTGTGTGTGTGTGTATTCATGTGTTTGTTAACTTGGATGGAGGAAAAGAGACTATAATTCATTGTTGTAGATTAGAAACACATAAGTGCTTTAGCTGTGTGATTTTTAAGTGGCTAGAGAAACTGTATTATTATTCTTGGAGCTCTTTTATGTTCTTTGTAACTTAGCTGAGTGCCCTTGGGGCATGGGGATGCTGAGAACAGAGCCCTTTTCCTCTATAAGGGCAGTGAGTGCTGTTATCTGCCGAGATATCTCTCCAGCACCACTTTTATTTTTATTAGCATCTATTAATTTTAGTCAATGGGTGTCATTATGACATTTGCAGGAAAGCAGTGCCATTGGCTTATGAATATTAGTTGGAAAAATCCAAAAACTCAACAAGGAACCCAATCTAAACAACCAACTAACCGACCAAACCAAAGCCACATGCCTAGTAGAAAATTATATTTCTGTGTCAGACTTCCAAGTAGAAGAAAGTTAGGTAGAGTGGCAGGTAGGAGATTGGAAAGGCTAAAAATTTTAATTATTCTGTTGGCTTGCTGTTGGTCTATTTTTTATTGTCAACATAACAAAGCAAAATTTAGTATTTACAGTGATCAAATTCTATAGTTAAATTAGCAGTCAAGCAATGTTTGAGACGGGAAGCTTATTTTGAAGTAATTACTGAGAATACTGGGGTTTTAGTGAATCACAATGCAAAGACTGATGTATTTAAGACCAAACACAAAAGAAGCATGGGACAAATGCACAGTGAGAAAAATCCAAAATCATTTTTGGTGGTATTTTATAAATGTAACGTCTGCATGGTAAGTTCCGTCTTTGTGATTCATTCCAACTTCATAAAAATAATAAAAATTGATTTTGTTTGGCATATTAGAGGAATATTAAATAATTTTTGTTGTTTCCAGAGCAGGTGGATCAGAATAGTTTGTGCATTACCTGGCTGTACTGCCCTAGAAATGTCGCAAAAGAAGAAATATTTAATCATCACAGGACTAGGGAGACACGTGGTAGCCACTTTCGAATTTGATCATTCAAGTTGATTTTATATCTAGGATTGAACGAGAAAGAACTGGAGAGACTTCAAGGAAACATATTAGAGAAATTTACAAGGCAGACTAACCAATGATGGAATGGGAGGCCTTGGGAAAAATGGCCACTTCTTCAGTACTGAAGTTTAGGGGGCTAATGTTGTCTTCTATCCAGCCACACCTATGCGATCTCCTCTCCAAAGTCGTCTTCTTCTAAGAAATGTTTGCCTTCTCTTTGTTCTTGGTAACTTTGAACAGTTGAAAGATCTGAAGTAGACAGTGACTAGTTCTGTTTTCAAGGAAGGAGGCCTCCCACAGAAGAATGAAGAGTCATAGATTGTATTTCCTTCATGATGCTGTATATTTACTCCCACTTCCAGTACCTAGTTTAGAGAAAAATTGCTCTAGGTTAGTTAAAAAGAAAAGATTTTTTTCAGTTGATTATAACTAGAATAGCATTTTTTCTTGTAATTTGAATATTAGTCCTAAATATGTTTGCATTTAAACAAAAGTAGTTCATTCCAGAGTGTTTTGAGGCTTGTGGACTTATTGCTAGGGTGTCATTCTTTTAAGAATTATTTTCCAAGTTGGGGGGCTTAAAAGGAAATGAAGTAAATGAAAATGATGTTATCGAAGTTTTGAGTTCTCTCTCTCTTTTTTTTTTCTAGTTGCTGTCAAGCTTGAGATGTAGTGGGTTGAATGTCACTGATAATATCCCCCTCTGTTATTGTGTTCGATTTAGGCTGACGCAGAAGTCATTGAGAAGTGGGTGGGTGCTGTAAAAGACTTCCTAATGAGAGAGCAGGCTGCCCAAGGAGACACCGCTGATCTGCAGAGGCAGCTTGACCAGTGTGCTGTGAGTTCTGCTGGGCGGGCACTCCTATTCAGATAAATAACATGCTCTTCTTGTTCTTTGTCATTTGATGTTATTAAAATTGTAAGAATGGGACATATGAAGTCTAGATAAAGTGTCTTTTATTCTAAAGCTTTTATATTGGCTTTATAGATAATAAAAGAAAGGCAGATTGCTCACATTTCATTGCCGGCCACGGTTATAGAATGTGTGACGAGAACAAGAGCCAATTTATTTCCTCAGAAGCTGCTCTCTTCTGTTACAGTGATGATCTTGATGTAAAGAGCACCACGAGGGTGTTGCTGTCATTGTATCACCTGATGAGCCTTTCTGAGAAGCATATCTAACAAATGAAATGTGCTGGTAATCCTACATGCAATGTATGCTCGATGAAGTCATCAGGCGTCTCTAAATCAATGGTTCTCAACTTTCCCAATTCTGCCACCCTTTAATTCATTTCTTCATGTTGTGGTGTCCCCCAACCATGAAATTATTTTGTTGCTACTTCATAACTGTAATAATTTTGCTGCCATTATGAATCATCATGTAAATATCTGATACGCAGGATATCTAATATATGACCCCTAAAGGGATCGCAACCCAAAAGTTGAGAAGCATTGCTCTAAATTAATTAAAAGTGTTTCCCACTGAAATTCAAGTATTTTTAATCTATTTTTTAGCAAGTGACTGTCTTAAATGCCAAGCGAAATGAATTTCTTGAAGCGAGGTATCTTTTAAGTAGTTGAGAATCCTGACTCCCAGGCAGTATGTCCGTGAAGTATCTTCAGGATTGGACAGACAGATGTGATACTGATATCCATTTACATGGGAGTAGACTCAACATGGGCTTCTTTCCTATATTCAGACATTTGCTAATGAGATCGAAACAGTTGAATCATCTCTGAAAAACATGAGAGAAACAGAGACTAACCTTCAAAACTGTCCTGTCACTGGAGTCAAGAAGTGGGTACAGACAAGACTGGTGGACTACCAAGCTCAACTGGAGAAATTCAGCAAAGAGGTGAGTGGTTCACCTTCCCTAGGAAGAGGGACACACTGTTACTGGCTTCTCTTGACCAGAAAAATTAAAATGAAAAAAAAGGGGTACAGAACTTTTACAGGAAAACATAAAACACACACACACAAATATATATATATATATATACATATACATGTGTGTATATATATGCACACACCCATATACACGTATGTGTGTGTATATATGTGTATATATATACATATATATTAAAATTAAGGAAGAATTTGCTTACTCAGTGGGACTCAGGACTTGACTTTCCTTTCTTATTTAAATCCAGCCCCACACATTCATTTATGATACTTGTCTTGCCTTGAGGACATTTGAGTGTGGTATCCACTAATTATAGCTATTAATCTTTGAGGCAGCAGATACTCATTAATCAGCTACAGTTTAGAATTTTGTTAATTAGCGTCTGCTGCCCGGCCTCTCTCTGTGCTCTGGGACACAGCAATGACCAGGAGCACTTTCCTCTTAAGAAGTTCACATTCCTGTGAGGCAGGTGAACTATCAGGGAGAATGGCCAAGAGCTAAGAGAAGGTGGATATTGTTTCGAATAGGTTGGCCAGGGACTTGCTCGCACTGGGGCATTGTAGTAGAGAACTGAGTAAAAGAGGAGGTAAGCCATGCCAGATTCGGGTGAGAATGTGCAGTATGGGGAATTTCCAGTTCTAAAGCTCAGCTGTGGTGTGTGTCGTGTGTTTATTGAGGACCCCAGGCACTGGATCTGAAATAGAGTGAGTGGAGCTAGTGACATGGAGAATAAGAATACCCGAGGTCAGATGGTAAGGTGGGGATAGGCATTCACTGGGGGGCAAGCACTCTGCATTTGATTTGATCGTGTCAACCAGTTTGAGAGGATTTTAACAGTTGTTAACTTTTTTTGTTTGTTATTACTATGAGTGTAAATGTATTGGTGCATGTGCCACGTGTACATGGAGAGAATAGGGACTGCGGACCACTTCCAAGGGATGTCTACTTACTGCCGTGCAAAGGAGAGCATGTCAGGGTTGTGAAGACCCACACAGTAGGTTGTCTCTGTCTGCTCAGTTACCTTGGAAAAATAGTGGTGGCTTAGATGTAACTGAGTGAATTGCCAGTGGTGAAAAAAAAGAGGAGAAAATGGAAAATTCCATCCTATTCCACAGACCATGCTGGGACTACTATATTCTTGATATAATGCTTTTTGACTGATGTTTATATTGGTAAATCTTATGGTGGCATCATTGAATGTTTTGTTCTTGTTTTAGCCCAATTCCTTCATTCTGAACATGTTTAAATGTGGAGAAAAATTCACCTACTGGTATAGGGAAACACCTATGGACTGGTTTCAAGATTGGTCACTAGCTAGTCTTGTATTACCCTTCCTGTTTGTCTGTGAAAATCTGCTTTAGATAGGAAGTTGAAATTAAATATTAAAGACTATTACAAAGTCAAAATGCCATTACCAAACTTAAGAAAACAATCTTTTTGTATTACCATTGAATACACTAGCCAAATTTGTATTTCTGTATCTGCTTCATAATGTATAAGCAGCTGGGGTTTTGTCTTAAGTAAATAGACAGCGTGGTTCCTAAGTGATATTGAGAAACAAGCAGCTATGTGGCATCCATCCATTTATCTGCTATCTCCCTGTATCCATCTATTCATTCATCTATCCTTCATCCTTCATCATCTCCACCCATCTATCATCTGTCATCACCATCTATTGTGTGTCATATATAGCCACCCATCTATCATCCTTCCCCATTCATCTTCTCACTCACTTGCTTGCTCCCTCATTCACTTATAACAATATAAAATCTGCTGTGAATTCTATTTGATTTGAAATATGGGAAGAAAATTTCGGAGTCTTCAGCAAGAAGTAGCTACATGTTGTATGAGTAGTTAGTTAATTAGATCAGTTCTAGACAATTTATATTAGTCATTAGTTAAAATTTTTAAAAAGTTTTGGAGAATATTTTTTACTGTAGTTAGCAAAAATAGGTGTGTCTGGGACTGGAGAGATGGTTCAGCAGTTCAAAGCACTTGCAGCTCTTGCAGAGGACCCAGGTTCCATTCCCAGCACCCACATGGTAGCTAACAACAGCCTGTAACTCCAGTTCCTGAGGATCTTGATGCCCTCTTCTGGCTTCCATGGGCACTGCATGCACATGGCATACAAGCCAAACACGCCTTCAGAAAAGAACAAAAAAACCCCAAGAACCCAAAAAACCAAAACCAAACAAACAAACAAAAAAAAAAAAAAACAAACCCACAGAAATGTGTCTCACCTATGTTCTCACAAAAGAAATTGTCACTGTTCTAAAATACAAAGAATATAGTTATGATTTTTTTGCAGGTTTTGTTTTTTACTTTTCTATGAATCTATTAAAATGTTAGAACTCAGAAAATGCAAACAATGAAAACCTTTGGAAGCGAGTCTAAGAGTCTACATTTTATATGATTATATTACATCACACACACACACACACACACACACACACACACACACACACACACATACACACACACACACTATAGATACATAGTTTTAGTAAGAGCTGCCTACGTGAAAGTGTTGACCATCCAGCATGAGAGCAGCACTGTGCTGCCTGGCTTCTCCAGCTGCGGGGTGGGCACTGAAAAAAGTTCCCTGTCTATTTTTAAGCCTGGGCTCCTGTTTGGAGGGAGGGAACAGGAAAGCCACTAACTGTCCCTTAACCCACCCTCTTATTCCTGTCCTGGCCTCCGGTTACTGCCAGGCAGCTCTGGTGATGGCCTCCACACTGACATGTAATTTGAGCAGGCTGTTGGACGCGTCTGGGGAAGGTTGTGCTATTCCTGTGCAACAGGATCGGCTCCTCCAGCTGAAGTCACTTTGTGGTTAGGGGAAGGCACTCTGGAACTATTTCCAGACTTCTCTGAAGAACTTCGCAAAGTTACCGAACCAGATTCAGATAAATAGCTATTTTCAAACATATCTTCTACTTTCTTTCTTTAATGTAATTTTATTTTTATTTTATGTGCCTTGCTATTTTGGCTATATGTATGTGTGTGTAGAGTGTCGGATCTCCTGGAACTGGAGTTAAAGTTACAGCCAGCTGTAAGCTGCCATGTGGATGCTGGAAATTGAACCCGAATTCTCTGGAAGAGCAGCAAGTGCTCTTAACCGCTGAGCCATCTCTCTAGCCTGCCTTCTTTCTAACCAGCATTTTGTAGGATAATATCTTATGGACATCTTTTATAATAGTTCTTCTCACTCTCAGTTTTCTCCCTATTTTTGAGAGCAGGTCTCACTCTGTAGACCAGGCTGGCCCCAGATCCACCTGCTTCTGCCTCCCAAGTGCTGGGATTAAAGGAGTATGCAACCATGCCTAGCTCCACTCTCGTTTTAAGAAGTGAGGACACAATGGGAATTCCGCTTCCTGCTTTTCTTTTTTAAATAATAAACAGTGTTACAATAAATTTATATTTGATGTACATGCCTTTATTGCTACAGGTTAATTTCCTACATGTGGAATTAACGGGTCAGAAACCAAGCTGGATTGGAGGCAGAAGCCTCCTCCCTGCTGCCTAGCTTTCACAGTGCTGGAAGGTACTGTGCAGGGTACCAGGGAGAAAAAAGCACCAGCTGTGAACCCTAGTTTCAGAGTTATAGTAGGTATTTTCAGGCTCGGTTCATGTCTAAAATGTTGTATAGAATTCATTATATTTTCATTATTTCTTACATTACATAGCATCAGCACAGGATGCATAAAAAGTTTTAACTTGAATATTAAAACATCAGACTGGAAATTTATCGCAGTGTCTTTAAATATTAAAGGGTAGAGCTCGGCATCTAGTGTATTAAAATTTATTTACCGAGTGGGATGGCTTTTCCTTTCTAGGTTGCTATTCAAAAAAGTAAGTTGTCTGATAGTCAGGAAAAAGCCACGAACTTGAAAAAGGACTTGGCCGAGATGCAGGAGTGGATGGCTCAGGCTGAAGAGGAGTACCTGGAGAGGGACTTCGAGTACAAATCTCCGGAAGAACTGGAGAGTGCCGTGGAGGAAATGAAGGTGAGACCCTCCATGCTGCCCAGTGCCTATTTATGCTAATCACTCTGCCAGTCCCTCCTCTTTATGTTAATCAGTCTGACAGTCCCTCCTCTTTATGCTAATCAGTCTACCAGTCCCTCCTCTTTATGCTCATAAGTCCGCCAGCCCCTGCCTCTTTATGCTAATCAGTCTGTCAGTCCATCACCTATGGCACTGCACAGAGCCATCTAGACTAGTCTGCTCTCACAGTAGGACTTCAATTTTAAAAGAATGAGATGAGTGGAAGAGCAGCTGTGGTGATTTTAGTTGGGAAAGGAGGCTGACGCCAGTCCGCTGGTTCGAGTCTACCTCAGAGTTGATGCCATGAGGTCCCTGCGGACAGTCATGTAGGTTATATGGCCTTGGGGAGCTACAGAGGACTGCAGCGTCTCCAAGAAGGGCTCTGCAGAGAAACTGTGCTTTTTTTCTTTTTTGTCGTAGTAAACACAAATAATATAAATTAACCATTTTAGCATTTTCTCAGTGTATATTTTGTGGTGTTAATTATCGTCACAGTGGCTGTTTCCAGGAAGAGTAAGTTTTGGTAAGGAGCAAAGGAGACTTCACGTTAGTTGGAGGCCATCCTGGCTCGACTGCGTTTCATTCCAGTCAGTATTGGGGGCACACAGGCACCCCAGAATGTCCTAGAAGCAGGAAGCATGTCTGCTGTCAATATTGGGGGGCACACGAGAACCCCAGAATATCTTTAGAGCAGGAAGCAGGGGGTATAGAGTTAGTGTTGGGGGTACACAGGAACCCCAAAACATCCTTTGAGTAGGAGGCGGGGATAGCCAGAGAAGATAAGGTGAAGATAAGTTGAAGTCACAGGCTAGGGTTCTAGAAACTTCTATTCCTCTGTCGATAGCTGCTCTTATATAATGAAAGAACTGGGCCTCAGTCCCACATTGCCTCCACTATTCTTCAAACATGAGGACACGAGTCTCTCTTTTCCTAAAATATCAAGTGACATGGTATATGGTTTTGCAGTTAACTCGCCCAATAGTATATCTAAGGCAAAATTTTCTGTGCAGATAATTTTTAAAAAGAGATTTTATATGATGCTCATGCACGCCATCTCTAAGTCAGCACACATGAAAAGAGGCTTACTTAAGCTGTGGAAAGCACTGAAATATTTTTTTTTGTTTGTAGCTCTTTTTGAAATTTTTTTTTTTTTTTTTTTTTTTTTTTGGTTTTTCGAGACAGGGTTTCTCTGTGTAGCTTTGCGCCTTTCCTGGAACTCACTTGGTAGTCCAGGCTGGCCTCGAACTCACAGAGATCCGCCTGGCTCTGCCTCCCGAGTGCTGGGATTAAAGGCGTGCGCCACCACCGCCCGGCGAAATTTTTTTTTTTGTATTTTCAGTATAAACAACATTTTAAAGGTAGCCCTACTATATAAAGCATAACTACCCCATTTATCTCTCACACTGTTGGAATTGTAGTTTGGTGCTATTTTTCTTTTAAAGTCATTACAGTTGAGAGCTGAGAAAGATGAGATTAAAATCTTTGATTGGGCAGCACTCTATTTATTTTTATTCTTCCAAGCAGCCATTAGGAATTTAAAAGCGACTACACTTAATTACTTTCCCCTCACCCCGGGGGAGCTGGAATCCATTAAGCTGTAAAGAAAGCTAAGAGGGAAAGTGGAAGGCTGTTGCAGGTGGATTTTCTTGCATATGAGATTAAGCACCTTGAGTGTAAAGAGGAAGCCGGGAGGCAGCTATTTCTAGACCAGGTTGTCCAGTGGAGCTTCATCATCTTTGATGTGCTGCTGTTCATTATGGGAAGGATGGATGTACCTATGTTCTGGGAGGATAAATTTTTTTTTTTTTTTACAAGGATTTGTGGGACATTTTAATGGATGCCTCTGCCATGGTATCCTGCCATTTTTGAGGGTGTTTATTTATTTCAGATTCCTGTGTTGAGACCTCCAGTGGTCAGTTAAAATGGGTTCATTTAGATCCTTACCCTGTACCCAGAATTGGAAAGTATTTCTTGTCAGTAAACACTAGTTAAGATAACTTGGCTGTGAACGCTGGTGTTACCAAATGAAAATGTTTTGGGCACTGGGCATGCACACTGGAAACTAGAAAAGTGAGATTTTTATTTTTAGCGTTCTTCTTATAGAAAAACTCAGGCTCTATCGTTCTCTAAATAATGTTCTACTCAGGCAGGTAGGATAGTTTGGGTGTTTTAATTTTGCATTAGTTATTTTTATTAAAAAAAGAGAGAGAGAACCATGTGTCAAGTTGCTCCTTTCTTGGGACAGAGGGCGAAAGAGGAGGTGCTGCAGAAGGAGGTGAGGGTGAAGATTCTGAAGGACAGTATCAAGCTGCTGGCCACCAAGGTGCCCTCTGGTGGCCACGAGTTGACATCGGAGTTCAATATGGTGCTGGAGAGCTACCAACTTCTCTGTAACAGAATTCGAGGGAAGTGCCACACGTTAGAGGTATGAGATATCCCCCCCCTCCCCGCCCCCCAGGGATACAGTCCTGAGATCCAGGCTGTGTCATGTAATGAACATTTCCAGTATTTTGTCAAACATTGGGTTATCAAAGTAATTTTTATGGACTAGGTATATAAAAACAAGAAAGATTTTCTTCTTCTTCTTCTTCTTCTTCTTCTTCTTCTTCTTCTTCTTCTTCTTCCTCTTCTTCTTCTTCTTCTTCTTCTTCTTCTTCTTCTTCTTCTTCTTCTTCTTCTTCTTCTTCTTCCTCTTCTTCTTCTTCTTCTTCTTCTTCTTCTTCTTCTTCTTCTTCTTCTTCTTCTTCTTCTTCTTCTTCTTCTTCGACCAAGTTCTGTCTCCATTTCTTTCTTAGAAAGTTTGTTTGCAGTAATTTATTCCCTTCTTCAGGCTTTGGTATTTTTATGTGTTCACCAGCATTCTCAGGTTATGAAGGGGCCACAGAATCTGTTTTAATCCTCAAATTCCTGACCATTTTCTAAGAATCTAGCCTGGTTTCCTTTACCTGGTTTACTACACAGATAGGAATTCTAATTTTTATTTTGAGTAGCGTCTAAAGTTACTGGCGCGAAAAAGAACTTAAATATGTTGATTTTTTTCATTGCATTTTAGGTAAATATCTCCCCCATTAGATGGAAGATATAGATTAGTCTATAGGACGAATTTAATGAAGTGGTCTCTCATGTTCACGGCTTTTAAAAAAATGTCTCGTTGAAAGATTTAAGAAACATTTCAAGTTACTAGATTTCAATGAAACACAGCCTGAAATTAGTGATTATATTGTGGTGAGTTCTGCAGGCGTGACAATGTCAGTGGGAGGATTTAAACTAAGTTTACTCATTGCTTGGCCGTTACCTGTCACCTGGCTTATTGACTGATTGTTTTTGAGGCAGGGTCTTCCCAGGTATCCCTGGCAGGCCTGGAATTCACTGCGTTGACCAGGCTGACCTCATACTGGCGGTTATCATTCCAACTTCTGCCGCCCTGGGGCTGGGATTATAGCTGTTCAGTCCCCTGCCCAGCTCTCATCTATTTTGTGTTGAGATAAATAAGCAAACTGAGACCAATTAGTAAGAAAGGTACTTGATTAGGGATGAGCCTGCATCCTGGGAATGATTCTCTGTCACCTGTCCCCTCCTCTAAGACCTGAGCACATTTCTCAGTCTGCTGTTTGCTAGAGAAATGGGGGGTCGAGGGGGGACTAGAAACCTCCTTCTTTTGTTCTGAACCCAAAGTCAGCAGATTATGGCAGAGGCCTCATGTCTGAATTGTGCATCTTTTTGTTTGGTTAAGTGTGGTATTTCTAAAGGGTGGAAAAACATAAATACACCTACCTACCCACCCCAAAGATGAATCTGTGATAGACCCTGAATGTCAGCCCCTAAAGTCCAAAATACCTTCTCTCTGCCTCTGTAGAAATATCTGCTGACCCCCATTCTGGCAAACAGAGCTGATATGGGGTATGAATGGGACTGTGTCAGTAGATCTAAAGAGGACAGATTAGAATTCTGTGCTGAATGGGGGGTCAAGTAGCCAGGGCAGTGCTGGAGAACTCACCCTGGTTGTAAAGACAGGGGAGAGCTGGCAGGCTGACCAACCTTGCAACTACCCAGGCCCAGAACCAGGGTTATGTGTTGGCCCACCCCAACATCCACCCCATCTGTGATCTGCTGGAGCATGGGGGTGGGGATGAGGCGTTGGTCCTGCAGACCCAGGGCTGCAGGATCTCTGCAAAGCAAGAAAGCAGTGGGGTGTCCAGGAAGAGTCCCAGTGAGGGTCCAGAGTCGGTGGTATAGTAGAGATCGGGGCCTCAAATCAGACCAATGATTCTTTGTGATGAACGCCTGCATGTAAAAACGTATGGATAAAGGAGTTTACTGTGTGACTCACTGTGTCACACTGCAGCTTCCATGATGAGATTTTCCCCTTCTTCCTTTTTTTTCTCTCTTAAATTTTATTTTGTTTTATTTTTTGGGGGGTGATGGATGGGATCTGGAGGCATGATGTAAAAGACACAAAGAATAAATAAAAAGAAAGTTAAACGAAGAATTCTGTGCTGAGTTCTTATCTTAAGTCAGATAAGTTCCACTGGAGCCAGGGGATAGGAGGTTCTAAATGCATGCTTTCCCAGCCTCCCCTCCTATCTCAGAGTAGTGAGGGCACAGAACTACCTGCCTTCTGTTTTGGTAAAATAGGGTCATCTTCTTACACTGGTGTATCCTTATTAACTTGGAAAGAAGTCCAAAAGGCTACAGAGATATCTGCTGCCATCATTTGTCTTGGAATTGGAATTGAGTATATCCCAGGAAACTTAAGTTTCTATAAAAAATACCATGAATGATTTTTAACCTTTTGTTTTTAATATCTATCTATCTATCTATCTATCTATCTATCTATCTATCTATCTATCTATCTATCATCTATTTATTTGTTGAGTGGTACTACTAGATACTGGGTCTTTGCCTGTCAGGTAATCACTGTAACCACTGAACTAGTCTCCAGCTCTTGCCTTCTCTTTAAACAAAGCAATAGCATTTTTGTTCTGTTTTTCTCCTCTTGTTAATTATATAGGTTTGTTTTTGACCTTTAACTAGGTCCTTGGAATTTATTTTAATGGAAACTGAGGCATCCTCTTTTCCATTTCCCCTTTTCCCTCCATCTCAATTGCTCTAGTTTATTGACAAATTCAGTTTTGTTTCATTTATTTGATGTTCCAGCATCATCGCATTCTGAACTCCTGCGTGTTACTCACACTGAAATGGAGTTCTTATTGATTGAAGGGATGGCATGTGCTATGGCTTTTCGTTCAGTTTTAATTTCCCTTCTCATTCTTTAGGAGGTCTGGTCTTGCTGGGTTGAGCTGCTTCACTATTTGGATCTGGAAACCGCTTGGCTGAACACTTTGGAGGAGCGTGTGAGGAGCACAGAGGCCCTGCCCGAGAGGATGGATGCTGTTCATGAAGCTCTGGAGGTTGGCACCTGATGTCTGAGTCGCAGTTATTATCACTGTGATGAGGACAGATGTGCTGTCTGTCTGTCTCCCTGCCTACCTACATCCATCTATCTATCTACCTATCTATCTATCTATCTATCTATCTATCTATCTATCTATCTATCTATCATCATCATCATCTCTATCCATCATTCATCCATCCATCATCCTATCTATCTATCTATCTATCTATCTATCTATCTATCTATCTATCTATCTATCATCTCTATCCATCATCCATCCATCCATCTATCTATCTATCTATCTATCTATCTATCTATCTATCTATCTATCTATCTATCATCTCTATCCATCATCCACCCATCCATCTATCCATCTACCATCATCCTATCTATCTATCTATCTATCTATCTATCTATCTATCTATCTATCTATCTCCATCCTATCTATCTCCATCCTATCTGTCTATCTGTCTATCTATCTATCTATCTATCATCTATCTATCTATCTATCTATCTATCTATCTATCTATCTCCATCCTATCTATCTATCTATCTATCTATCTATCTATCTATCTATCTATCTCCATCCTGTCCATCCGTCCATCTATCCATCCGTCTATCTATCTATCTATCTATCTATCTATCTATCTATCTATCTATCTCCATCCTATCTATCTATCTATCTATCTATCTATCTATCTATCTATCTATGTGTGCATACCATAGGATGTGTGTGGAGGGCAGAGAACAACTTGCGAAAGTTGTTTTTTCCTTCCCCCACATAGCTCCCAGGGATTAAATTCAGGTTGTTAGGCTTGGTGTCAACATCTTTTTTTAACCCACTGAGCCATCTCATTTGTCCCTGGGGACTCTTTTTAGAATCAGCTTTGTAAGGCAGGGGCTAACTTTGTTTTGTTTCTTTGCAGTTATGAATAAGGCATGAACCATGGTTAAGGTGGCTTCTAGTTCACTGTGTTCAGATATTAAAGGTGAAAGCAGGCTGATATATGCATTTTTTTGAGCCACCATGTGGATGCTGGAAATTGAACTCAGGATCTTTGGAAGAGCAGCCTTAACCTCTGAGCCATCTCTCCAGCCCGATGACATGTGCATTTTTGAGGGCAGGGCTAGATGGGAGCTAGATGGCAGGGCCGGGCTTCAGATCCCTGGGGCCAAGAAATGTCCCACAGGCTTCCTTATTCTGCAGTTTCTAGCCCATGAATGCACATGATACTGTGGTAACTGCTTCTGAAATGAATTACAGTGTAACCAGGGACGTTTGCTTATGAAAAAGAGGGGGAGCATGAATGTACTTTGTGCAGAAGCGGCAGGGCAATGTGGAGATTGAATGAACAACTGAATGGGAAGGCAGAGACATTCCAGGGGACCTACATTCCTGAAGATGGATGTGCTGCAGGAGGAGAATTGTCAAAGATGGAGAGGGTGGAAACCAATAGACACCCATTAAACAAAGAAGCTTCCGTGTAGGAGAGTAAATATAGTCTAGAAATCCAGAGAATAGAGAAAAGTAAAAGCAAGCTCCATGATAAACACTTTTAAACATTTTGTGTATTTCTCCTTTTTTATCATTATTACTTTCATACATGTATACTGCAGGGCACTATACTCAGTCAAAGGGCTCATAGTCCTAACAGCTTTGGAAACAGGAACCTTAGTTCGTTCTTTCTTTCTTTCTTTCTTTCTTTCTTTCTTTCTAAATTGACTATTATATGCAGACAAATCAAACTTCCTATGTTTCTATTTTCCCATCTGCGGAATAGGAGTAATATTTAGCTCATAAGGTTAACTGGATTTATTTCTATAAAACTGTATACATAGAACTACTTAGTGTATTTCTCTATCATGTGGTAGGAAAATGAATCACCGGTTTCACTAATGTAGTTAACACTTGGGATAATTTTATTTGTATAGTATAGTTTTAATCACACACTGGGAATCTCATAAAATTAATAATTATTGGAATTATTTTATGGGATTACATTATCACTTATATTCCTGGAGGTTTTGCTTTTAGTTTTATGATTTTGTTAATGCTATGGTAGATAATTTTGTGAATTAGTTATTTCCTGAATTTTTGCTATTATTTCTTGGGTAGATTTCTAGAAAGTGTAATTGCTACTTGTCTTACTATGGCATTTTGCAGATCTTGGTACATTTAGACTTAGTAAATGTATTATCTTTTTTTTTTTTTCCCCTGCCCCCGCTGCAGTCTCTGGAATCTGTTTTGCGCCACCCAGCAGATAATCGCACCCAGATTCGGGAACTTGGGCAGACTCTGATTGATGGTGGGATCCTGGATGATATAATCAGTGAGAAGCTGGAGGCATTTAACAGCCGCTATGAAGAGCTGAGTCGCTTGGTGAGAACCAGACATGCGCAGTGTGATTAGGTAGTTAGTGCGCAAGCTGACCCGCTTGGCGCTTCCATGCTGGTTATGCCTGGTAATGTCTAAATTGGTCCCCGTTAGTTAAGGCTTTGGTGTGGTGGGCGTTAAAGGAGGCAGCGAATATTAATGTGAGCCCGAGGGCTTTGAGGTACATATGGAAGAATAGACTTAATATTTGTAGGTCAGACACAACTTGATGATTAGCAAACAAACACCCAAATTGCCAGGACTGGCATGGTAGTGCATGACTTTAATCCTAGCAGTCAAGACAGAGGCAAGCATATCTCTGAGCCTGAGGCCAACCTGGTCTGCGTAGGGACTCCTAGGTCAGCTGAGGCTGCGTAGCAAGACAATGTCTCAAAACAAAACAAAACAAAACAAAACAAAACAAAACAAAACAAAACCAAAACCAATCTTGTCAGTGGATGTAGCCCAGTGGGAAAGTACTTGCCTGGCATGTATGTACAAGGCCCCGGAAATTCCCGATACTCACCCACCCCTGTATTTGTTATTATTTCTATTTGTGAACTATGTGATTTTCTGTAAGGATCATATTACAGTTACATTTAAAAATTATGGGAGGTTGGAGGGATTGCTCGGAGGTGAAGAGCATTGACTGCTCTTCCAGAGGTCCTCACATGGTGCCTCACAACCAACTATAATGAGATCTGATGCCCTCTTCTGGCATGTAGGTATACATGTAGACAGAACACTATACATAATAAATAAATAAATCTAAAAAAAAAAAAAGAATAGTAACTCCTATATCTATATTTCCAGGAACTACTAAGGCCACCAGAGTTTATTAACTATTATGAAAGCAACAGCACTTGGCTCATATCCAAGGTTGTATCTCAACATGCATGTTCATATCAGTTTAAGAGAAGAGGCATTGTTCTTTTGTAAGAAGGTTGAGTAGATAATTAGATAGCTTTTACAGATTACTAAATAACAACTGTTAAGATTTAGACTATAAATAGCACTGAGCTTAATCCAAAGATGTGAGGCAATTAGAATTTGTTCTCAATTTTAGAAAAAAATTTAGGTATTTATTCTCTTGATAGACATCCTTACTACATCTTATTATTATCGTTATTATTTTTTTGCTAGGCATTGGTGAGTCTTAAAATTGTCTTACATCTCTAATAAATAAAAGATTTTAAAATAAATTATGAATTTTAATTAATTTAAAACATTTTACGTATGTGAATGTCTGCATATACATATGTGCACTGTATGTGTGTCTGGTGTTCATGGAGTCCAGGAGAGGGTGTCAGATCCACTACAGTTGGAGTTACAGATAGATGTGAGCCACCAAATCCGAGGAGGGACTAAAACCCTGGTTCTCTACAAGGGCAACAAGTACTCTTAACCATTGAGCTGGTCCCCTAAAATGACATTTTTATTCTCTGTTTTATATGTCCCACAGGAGATCTTTCCATATTTGTGTTTTGTCATATACATTAACAGAAAGAAGTAAAAATGAGAGATTCAGCTGCTTTGTCCATGAGACCCTGGAAGAACATTCACACTCTTATTATTGATAGTAGTTATTTATTTATAAGGAAAGCTCCAGTCTTGAACCAGTACTTTATTATAATCTTCATGGCCAGAAAGCACATTCAGCTATTTATATTTGTGCTGAGCAGTTACAAAGGAAATGTCTTTTCTCTACAGGCGGAGAGCAAACAGATTTCTCTGGAGAAGCAACTCCAGGTCCTCCGTGAAACTGACCACATGCTTCAGGTGCTGAAGGAGAGCCTGGGGGAGCTGGACAAACAGCTCACCACGTACCTGACGGACAGGATCGATGCCTTCCAACTGCCACAGGAAGCTCAGGTATTGCCTCGAAGTCCAGAGCCTCTGTGTTCTGAGAAAGAGCCCTTGTTAGCCAGCTCCTCAGCTACCGGAGCCAGGAGAATGATGGACATTCTTGATGAAACAACCTCTGGGTTTGAACTGTTCTCGTTCCCTGTGTGGGAATTTCACACATTTTCTCTTTAACGTTTTATTGTTGTATGTGAATGGGTGTTCTGCCTATGTGTGCATATGTGCACTGTGTTCATGCCTAGTGCCTGCAGATTCTAGAAGAGGGCATTGAATGCCCTGGCACTGGAGTTAGAATGTTGTAAAGCACTGTGTAGGTGCTGGGAAATGAACCTATTGAATGAATCCTGTGGCAGAACAGCTAGTGCTCTTAACAGCTGGGCCATCTCTCCAGCTCCTCTCTCCCATTTTCTACATTAGAAATGGCCTATTATTATTATTATTATTATTATTATTATTATTAATTATTATTATTTAGCTATAGAGTTTAGACAGTATATTCTGTATAAATCAGATGTGAACAACAGAAATGACATGCAAAGACACACTGTAGTTTATAGCACCAAAGTTTATGTTATTGTCATGTATCCCCAAGCTTATTACAGTGTATCAAATACAGGATTATGTATCCTATGACTACATCAAACTTCTGTATTATTATTTCTTTGTGTACTTTGTTGTTGTATAAAGACAGGATATCATTCTGTAGCTCATGCTTGCCTGGAACTTACTATGTAGCCGAGATCAACTTTAAACTCACAGCAATCCTCCTGCTTCAGCCTCCAGAGTGCTAGGATTGCAAGCATGAACCACTACCCCAGGCTTCTTTGTGTACTTTAAAAACACCACCCCCTTTCCCTTTCTTATCCTCCTGGTAGAAGATCCAAGCAGAGATCTCAGCTCATGAGCTCACGCTGGAGGAGCTGAGACGGAATCTCCGCTCCCAGCCTCCGACCTCCCCTGAGGGCAGGACCACGAGAGGAGGAAGTCAGATGGACATGCTGCAGGTGATGACCAGGCTTTCCCTTTGCTTTTTATATATGGCAGGTATAGAAAAGCAAAAGAGAAAGGCTTGATTCCTTGGGTACCCTTGCTCTGTACCATGATGCAAACAATGGGGGTATGAGTGGAGTATTAAGGGCTCACTGGGTACCTTTGTTCTGTACTGTGATGCAAACAATGGGGTGTGAGTAGAGTATTAAGGGCTCATTGGGACCTTTGCTCTGTACCGTGATGCAAATATGGAGTGTGAGTGGAGTATTAAGGGTTCATTGCATCCCATGGCAGCAGAAGCAAACTGGGTAACAAAATATTGAGTTTTAATAGTTGCATTGAGAAGAGAGAGTGAGTTTGGCCTAGCAGTTGGCTTTGTGTAGACCGTTCTCTGACCACAGAGGCTGCTGGGTAGGATGCAGTACTACTCAGGTGCTTAGTGGGTGGTACAAGAATGACTTCTACTCCTAACTTGTGCCCAAAGGCACTTCCACTCCTAACTTATGGCCAAAGGTCTATGTTCGTGAACTAGAGTTTCTTGAACAAGTGAGAAAATTCATAGACTTTCATTCCAGAGACACCATCTCTATCCAGATTTATTAATTTGAGATTGAGATATTAGGTGTTGTTCATCCATGGCACTGAGCAGTTCCTTTACGTGATCAGAACCTCCCTAGTTCCTCTGGGGTTTCCCAGGTTGGCCTATATTTTGAAAAGCCTTCCAGCACTCTGTGTTATCGAGTAGAAGAGATCATGAGTGGCTTACTCCCATTTCCACAAACAGAGGAAACTTCGAGAGGTTTCCACAAAGTTCCAGCTTTTCCAGAAGCCTGCGAATTTCGAGCAGCGGATGCTTGATTGCAAGCGTGTGCTGGATGGAGTGAAAGCCGAGCTTCACGTCCTGGATGTGAAGGATGTGGACCCTGATGTCATCCAGACCCACCTGGACAAGTGCATGGTGAGCCGGAGAGGCAGCTCACATGGCTGGAGCTGCTCTTACGGTTTAGTCCAGAGCATCTGTTCTGTCCTTGTGAAAGATGGAGAACATGTTAAAAAAATAAGAAAAATAGCTTTCCCAGGAAAATTAGAAGATAGAAGAGAAATAGGTGGTGAAAACAGGGGTTATGGTCTGGGCAGATAAAGGCAGTAGATTAAGCACATAAGTAACATGTGTTAAAAAACAAACGCGTAAGTCACAACATGAAGTGGGCAGAACCTCTGTAGGATGCACTGATAAGCTAAACCTTCCATAATAAGTTTGAAGTCACTAGACATACCATATCTAATGTGGATATCAAGAATATTATAGAGTTAAAAAAAAAGGTCTTCCGGGAAAATGACACTTAAGTCAAAGTTTAAACAAGATGGGAAGAAAGGAATGATAAGACCTTACTCTTTCATTCTTTGTAGTTAGTTGAACAGAAAATTTTAAATGATGTTGGTGAGAGGATCTGAACTTAGCCTTATTGTATGCCTGGCAGTCTCTTGAGAGGAGGTCAGGAGGAGATACTGGTGCTTGTTGAGGCCATCATTTCCACTGCTTGTTTTTGTGTGTTGGGGGGGAAGAGTACATGGATAGGACACATTTGAATTACATGCAAATGTTGTAAGCATCTCTTTACTTTTTGGGATAGAGTGGCAGACATCACTCACTGTTGTTGACATCAAGATACTGGCTTTGTGTCCTTGAGGTGTTTTGGGTTGGATGCTGATATATGGATAAGCTGCCTAGACAGAGTTTGGGGGGTCAAGGTGACAGGGATGAAGGCCGTTTGGGATTGACATGTTGTTGAACTCCTGTTTCATAGAATCATGTCCACCCTGGTACTTTAAAGTTTTATGTATATTTGCAGGATGTAGATTACACTCATGGTAGGTTTGTTTGCTTTCTCAGAGAAATAGACAAGTAAGTGTTAGGGATTCCACGTTCCTTCAGGCTCAGATCATCAGGGTTAGCTGTCTTCTAGTCATGGTGTTAGAATTATAAAAGTATTCTTTGGGTGCAGGAAATTGAACCAAGGACCATGTGCTTAGTAAGCCTGTGTGTTCCTATTGAGAAGTCTGCCAGCCCTACAGTGTCGTTCTACACAGAGACATTCCAATTCACCTCCTGCTGTTTCCCTAGTTTTTGAAGGAAACATGGTTATGACAAATGCCAGGATTTCTACTGACATTTAATACACACATCCTGTTTTATATTTAAACAAAACCAAACGCTGTTAATTTGCTGTCTTATCTGATTTGAAAAGGTGTTACAGCCTTGACTTCACTTGGCTCAACCTTCAAACCACATTTGAGAAAGATAATGCCCTTTGATGTCTGGGGTGAGGGATTAGCTACCCAGCCATAGAGGTTGTGCTCTGAAATGATGCCAGTTGGGGACTTTTCTGTTGACAATGTAAAATGTTCCTCTGTTTTGAAGAAACTATATAAAACGTTGAGTGAAGTCAAACTCGAAGTTGAGACTGTCATCAAAACCGGGAGGCACATTGTCCAGAAGCAGCAGACGGACAACCCGAAAGGCATGGACGAGCAGCTGACTTTCCTGAAAGTTCTCTACAATGACCTGGGTGCACAGGTGGGACATTTCTCTCTTTCCCCCTTCCTATCTCTCTATTTCTCCATCTCTCCCTCTCTCGATATCTATCATATTTTTATTCTTTACATGCATATTAATAGTATAATTGTTAGTAGTTGTGTAGACATTTTTAATATTTAATACAGAACAATATTTATATTTTCCATGGTTGATGACATTTTATAAGTTATTCTAAGGAAACTCAACAAAGTAATAGTTACTGTAAAAATCTTACTTGCTTTGGATTTCTAAAATGAATAGTTTACTGAGGTGTGTTAATGTCAGCATCTAGGAAATGTTGGGTGATAGATAGTCCTTACTAGTCTACCAATCTAGTAAATGTTGAGTGGTAGATAGTCCTTACTAGTCTACTGATTTAGTAAATGTTAGATGGTAGGTAGTCCTTACTAGTCTACTGATCTAGTAAGTGTTAGATGGTAGGTAGTCCTTACTAGTCTACTGATCTAGTAAATGTTAGATGGTAGGTAGTCCTTACTAGTCTACAGATACAGCTCGGTAGTCTCCAGATACCACCCCAACTTCATCTCTTACACTGCTGGGTTATAGAAATGTGCAACTATGTCAGGTGTTTTGCATGGTGTTGGGATGGATTTTGGGTTTTCATGCATGCATAGCGAGTTCTGGGTCATCTCTCCAGCCTCTATCTCAGTTGGGAAGCTGCATTGAGAGAAATGAGAATGACTGTGAGGAGACCAGCTGGGACCATCCTGTGCTCTTAGTGAGAAGTGGTGGTGGCTGGAGTGGGTTTGGGGTTGGAGATTAGAATGGATTGACTTCAGACCCCTGTAGGACGTGACGTCAATGTATTTGTGATAGAATAGCCTGTTGTTAGAGGGGAGGGGGAGATAAGGCATGGCCTTTATGTTTTAGGTGTGCTTCCATGGATGACTGTGGTGCCATCACGGAGCATTGGGGTGATAGAAAGAAAGGTTGAGAGGCGTGCAGAAATCATATGCTTATGCTTGATATTTTGACATTCTAGCTCCTTTTTTTTTTTTTTTTGGTTTTGGTTTTTTGAGACAGGGTTTCTCTGTGTAGTTTTAGTGCCTGTTCTGGATCTCACTCTGTAGACCAGGCTGACCTTGAAGTCACAGAGATCTGCCTGGCTCTGCTGGGATTAAAGACGTGCACCACCACCACCTAGCTATTCTAACTCCTTTTGAGAGAGATGTCAAGTACTTATGCAGGCACCAAGGCAGTGGTTCTCAACCTGTGTGTTGTGACCCCTTTGGGAGGGTCAAATGTCCCTTTCATGGGGTAATCTAAGACCTTTTGAAAACACAGATGTTTAAATTATGATTCATAACAGTAGCAAAATTGCAGTTATGAAGTAGCAATGGAATAATTTTATGGTTTGGGGTCACCACAACATGAGGAACTGTGTTAAAGGGTCATAGCATTATGAAAGTTGAGAATCGCTGTACTGAGATCTAGAGAGGACATCTGGGCTGAACAGGTGGATTTTCAGAGTCATCTCCATATAGGTGGTAAAGTTTTCAGGACTAATGAGATTATTTAGGGAGAGGATATGGTGAGGGAAAAACTGAGGTCATTGACTAAGTATTAGGAATTAACCAAAGGAGCTTTAAAATAAGTAGCAAGATAACAGATGTGATATGAGTACCGTAGGGATGAAATCTGGGTAGCGACGGGAGGTAGTATTTCAACAATGAGTTCAATCATTTTTTTTGTGATGACTGTGATCACATTAAAAAAATGTCCGTTGGGTCCATCTGCTGCCATTGGGTTGTTACTGAATTTAGCAAAGGATGTGTGAGAAGTCAGGAAATAGAACCACATTGTAGGAGAACAGCTTTGGTCATATGATAAAAGTAGAGAATTGGTCTGTGTGTGTCCTTATAAGTTGACGTATGACTTGTTTTCTTCTTGATACACAGATCTTTGTTAGCATTAAGTTTGATGATGATTGTATAGCTGTTTGGGCATGTCAAACTCAGAGAATCATCATGTAATTCAAGTGTTTATCATTTACATCTGCATTCAGGTGCTATTAATTTAGTGTTACATGTTTTAATTGAATCCCATGGGAAAATATTTCAGTTAAAAAAATTAGTAATAACTGTTTGGGCATAAAAAGTGAAACTGTACCAAAGGAGTGAGAGAAATGAAGTGTGATCCCATGTTACCTTTGAACTAAATTTGGTCTCTCTGTCATTGTATATCATTTAAGAAAAGTTCATCTCAAATGTGGCATACCATCCCCTGCCTCTTATTATCTGTATACTTGTGCTTATCAAAGTCAGATGTCAGTTGATTTATGTGTTAGGTAGCCATGCCCCCTAAGGGAGTTGAATTCTCTCTGCTTTCTGTTTTGAGCCATGGCTCTGGTTTAATACCATCATGTCATTTAAGGGGTTAGATCTGTTAAATTAATGTCTCCTTATTTGGCCTTGGCCTCCTTAAATTCCACCTTCCTTTATGTGGAAAGTGGGAAGAGTATTGCTTATCTCAGAAGCTGTTGTGGTGTTTTATTGCATGACACATGTAAGATTCATTAGCACAGCCTGGAGTCTGTATGAAGAGGCTGATGAGGGGCTAGGGTATAGACTGCTTGCCTAGCAGGCTCAAAGGCCTGACCTCAATCTCCAATACCATATGAATGGGGCATGGTGACTGCGTCTATGATCCCAGCACTCAGGAGATGGAGGCAGAAAGATCAGAAGTTCAAAATCATCCTCAGCTACATAGTGAGTTAGAGGTCAACCTGGGGTACTGAGTGCCCATTAGGAAAAAAAAAAGAGTCTGATGAATGTTAGTTGATTTATTTTGCTTTAGAAGAAGAAAACAATAAGATTCATGGTGTATAATCATCCACTGCTTTTTTTAAAAGTCTCATGGTTAGCAATAAACCATGTAATTGGGAAAATAGTGCTTTTTCTCCCTCACATGGCTGCCTCCCACTGTATATATGTTTTCAAATGGAGAGGATGCTAAGCCATCTTCTCATTGAAATTGTAATATGCACTGATGATTGGTTTCTTAACTTTGCTCCAAGGCCTGAGCCAAGTCCCTGGTGTAAGCATTTCCCTCACATAGTTCTTAGAACAGTCTTGGGGCCGGGTTCTGCCTCCTCCAGCACAGAAGTGAGTGGTAGAGCCTGGTGTGCGCAGCCCAGGATTTCCCAACACTCGCTACTACAACATATGCAAATGCAAGACCCGGGTGATGCTGAGGTGATGGAGATGAAGGTCACGGATGTCTTGGGGTTGACTATGAGCCAGTTTGCATCCTTTCTGGGTTTGTCCTCATTCATGGTCATACTTCTCTTACGGTGTCATTGGCTCCTTGTTCATCCTTGTCTTATCATGTCCTTGGCCCCCTTGTTCATCCTTGACTTACTCAATATGTCCTTGATCCCCTTGTTCATCCTTGACCTCTTGTTCATCCTTGACTCCTTGTTCATCCTTGACGTACTCAGTATGTCCTTGGTCCCCTTGTTCATCCTTGACCCCTTGTTCATCCTTGACTTACTCACCATGTCCTTCCCCCTCCCACCTTGTTCAGGTGACCGAAGGGAAGCAGGACCTGGAAAGAGCCTCTCAGCTGTCCCGGAAGATGAAGAAGGAAGCCACCGTCCTCTCTGAATGGCTTTCTGCCACAGAGGCAGAACTGGTGCAGAAGTCCACATCAGAAGGTGTCATTGGTGACCTGGACACAGAAATCTCCTGGGCTAAAGTGAGTTTCACTTGGGATGGACTGCTGGTGTCACACTTGTAGCGTTGGTTTGGGCCAGTCTGGGTGAACGCTGTCTCCATTTCGTATTAACTGTAGCCTCTGCTGTTCTCCATTACCTTCTCTCCTGTTGTTCTGTTCTGGGAAGAACACTTTAAATACAATTTGTTTGTTTCCAGAGAGGGTTTCTCTCTGTAGCCTGGGCTAGCCCTGTGCTCACTGTGTATCACAGGATGGCTCTAAATCTGCAGCAGCTCATCTTCCTCAGCTCTTCAATGATGGGATTATAGTCATGTGCAACTATGCTCAGTAAAAGCAACCATTTTAACAGTATGGTGTGTGTGCGTGTGCGTGTGCGTGTGTGTGCGTGTGCGTGTGCGTGTGTGTGTATGTGTACTCTGTGCGTGCATGCGTGCATGTATGTATGTGTGTGTGTGTGTATTTGCATGTATGGATGTGTGTGTATGTATGGATGTGTGTGAGTGTGTATACTGTGTGTGTGTTTGTGAGTATGTGTACTCTGTGTGAGTGCGTGCGTGCGTGCGTGCGTGCGTGTGTGTGTGTGTGTGTGTGTGTGTGTGTGTGTGTGTGTATGTAGGCCTGAAGTTGACATCAGATGTCCTTCGTAGTTGCTTTCTTTGGGACAAGCTCATTTTTTAACACAAAGTTTGCAGATTTGCTTAGACTGACTTGCTAACGTGCTCCTGTCTCTACTTTCCTGGTGTTGAAATTACAGTCATGTGCTTCTTACATGTGTGCCCCGCGTCTGAACTCAGGTCCCCATTATTGTTCAGCAAGCACTTTACCACTGAGCTACCCCTGCAGCCCAACAAAGACTTCACCTTCCTTCCACAAGCATTAAACTCAAATGGATCATTGAGGCCCTTTACACATTGTGCTTAGGTGATATTTGAAAATGTTATATTAGAAGTTAACCACCTTAGCTGATCATGGTGGCACACACCTTTAATTCCAGCACTTGGGAAGCAGAGGTAGGAAGATCTCTGTGAGTTCAAGGCCAGGCTGGTCTACATGGTGAGTTCCAGGATAGCCAGGGCTATGTGGATAGACCCTGTCTCCAAAAAAAAAAAAAAAAAGATTAAACACCTTGAAAATCCATGACACTTTCTCCCACTATTCAGTCTTTGCATTATATATAATAATTTTTATACTAATTAGCTACATAATGCAAAATAAATAATGCAGGGATCATCATAATCACATAACTTAAAGAAAAATCCACACGACAGTTTCCTTTAGTCCTCTAGCTATTTGGAATAAAGGGTTAATTTGCACCTTCTTGCTTTTGAACAGGGGTGGGGTGGGGGTGGGGCTTCTGTTTTCCTCAGTTTGCTTCATATGAAAGAGGCAGGTGTGCCTGAGAGACTGCAGAGGGTAAACAATGGCTACAGAAATGTGTGTTACACAAAGTCTCTCTGAGTGTCCTCTGTACATGTTTCCTGTGACCTCCATGAGAAGGGACTCTGAGGTAGCTGAGTAACACAGGTCTCACCTGCTTGAACACTCTGTGGAGGGGACACTTGGGAGAAAGTCAGGCTGTCACACTGGAAAGAATACTCAAGTTTAGAAAACAGCTCCTGGGAAGGGTAACTGTGTTGTGGGTTGTGTGAGGGATGAGGAGTGGAGAGAGGAGTGGGATTGGGTTCTGTGAGGATGAGGAGTGTAGAGATGGTGGGATTGGGTTCTGTGAGGGGTGAGGAGTGGAGAGAGGGTGGGATTGGGTTGTATGAAGATGAGTAGAGAAAGGGTAGGATTGGGTTGTGTGAGGATGAGGAGTGGAGAGATGGTGGGATTGGGTTGTGTGAGGGATGAGGAGTGGAGAAAGGGTGGGATTGGGTTGTATGAGGATGAGAAGTGGAGAGGGGTGTGCAAGGAAAATGAAGAACACTGAAGGTCACCAGTGCATTCTGCATGATTGAAAAAGGAAAGGGCCAAACTTGATTTGGTTAAATCCAAGAAAATATGATAACTTTGTTCAGTACACTTTGAAAATAATTCTTCCCTCTCGTCCACCATTGAATTATCTCTTCTCCCCTCAGTCCCTTCCCTGCCATCCTTTCTTTTTAGACTGGGTTTCAATATGTAGCTCAGAGTGGCCTTGAACTCTTGATGCCTCAGCCTCCCGAATGTGAGGATTACAGGCAAATGTGATCAGGCCTGGGCCCATTTCTTTCTTTACTAAATCTTTGGTGTTCACCATTTCACATAAATCACATACTTTCCTTGGCTTTGGGAATTGCTGGAGTCGCAATTTGAGCTTTGGACCCAAACTAAAGTCAAACAAAAGCTATTGTGATCTTGAAAAGTTTTTCCTTTTTAACCTCTGTTTTTCTGTTATATATTAGAGACGAGTATAGTGTTTCAGTTGTTTTATTTTTTTATTGTCTTGTTCCTCCACTCCTGGCTATTTAATTTCCCTCCCTCTATTTTCATTATTATGTACAGTTCTATGAAGAATAGACCCGTAGCTGAATCTCAGCATTCTGTAATTGTTTCCTGAGTGTGTTTTAGCAGCCTGAAAATTCTCAGGCTGAAGAAGACACCCATTTTAAAATGCGTGCTGTGAGTCTGTCCTTTAGGGACACTTGAGGTACCACTTGTGCATCAGTTCCTGCCGGTTTTTGTTGTTGTTTGTTTGTTTTTGTTCTTTGAGAACACATTTGACAGTGGTACGATAGCCCCATCACTGATTTATTTTAATTAGAACTTTTCCAAAGCTTATAGGCCACCTGCAGCCCTTTCTGAAAAATAATTTTCCTGTAGTTTTGACCATTTTAAAAAATTCCCAGATTAGTCTTTTAATTTAGATTTCTTTGTTAGGCTTAGTAATGCTTAGCGTGCTGTGTAGTATTAGAAAAAAAATCCCTTTCTTTGCCATTAGAGTTGACTTTCTGACCTTTAATTTTCTTAAATAAACACTTGAGTATTTTTTTAAGGAAAGGAATAATCGGATTCTCGTTGCTGTTGTCTTAAGTTTCACAACTGCTGGCTCTGCTCTGAGGTTCTGTAGTTCCTTCACGATCCTTTGTAGTCTCATCCTTTCAACCTTTAATGCTTTAATCCTTCTAGAGTTTAAGTTGTTGTGTATCAAGAGAAAGGCTCTGAACGTCTTCTCAGATAACTAACCGATGGTGCCGGCATCGTTTATCGAGCTATGAGTTCGTTTCCTCCAGTCTAACGTGGAGTTGACAGACTCTTGCTGTGTTCTGTTGTACAGTTCCGACCCGATCCCCTCCTCCAGTTCCAAAGCTGTTGAGCGCTCTCATTTCGGTGTCTATTTTATCTCACAAAAGGGTCCTTGTCTTTATGACTCTGTGGTTGATGTGCTTTTATAGGAATGGTCCCCAAATTTGCAGAAGAAATTTTGTGTTGATTTAGTCCCAATTTATAGATTTGTTAGATGAGACTTTATGTTTTGGCTTGTGTGTGTGTCACGCACAGCTGGAGAGATGCCATGCAAGTATTCTGCCTGCCTTGTTAAATCTTTTCAAAATTAAACAAACATTTGTCAGAAAGTAACTTCCAGAGTTTGGTTTTCTCTTTCCACCTTCACGAGGTTTCCAGGGATTGAACTTGGGTTTCCAGACTTGCACAGCAATTGCCTTTCCCTGCTGAGCCCCAAGTGTAGCCCAGGCTGGCCTCACCTTGGAGATCCTCCTGCCTCTGTGCCTTCAGCATATCCTACCAGCATGAACCACCATGAAAGGCTTAAATCCTCATTAGAATGTTATGTTTCAATTTTCCTCACCCCCTAAATCTTTCTTTGCCATATGTTTGATTTTTTTCCTTTATAAACATTTTGCATATATACCTGTATACTTATTATATATTATTTTATTTTATTACCATGTGAATGTGAACATTTCTTTCTTTCTTTTTTTTTTTTTTACTAATTGCATATATGTACATATGTATATATAATGGGTGATGTTGAGTTGTCTGTATTAATATTTGATCCTTTCTGGTCTTACAAGTTTCATTTTTTGTAAAATATCATTTTTAAAGATAGACTCTATATAATGGTGAGCTTGCCTCTTGTGAATTTTCACTTAATCGTCTTACAAATTTGAAATGGTGAGGTTGGAATATACAAACCACACAGCACATTCTTGTCAGTGGAGTGGGAGGAACATTGGTATGAAACATAACCACCGCCTTTTCAATGATATGTTTTCAGATTTAAGGAACGCATTTATCTTATAACATTTTTAGTTTCTTCACTTAAATATTATGTGCAATATTTAAAATTAAAGTTTAAGTGGCATTTTTATTAGTGAACTTAAGTGGGAATTTTATCCCATACATTAAATTTTATTTTCAGTTTTCTTTATCATAAAACCCACTAGGATCATGGATATATTATTTAAACTTAATTACTTATCTGTAGTTGTTTCTTATGGTTCTTTCAGCCAGTTCTAGCCAGTCAAGACATAACCACTGAAGGAGTACAGCAATTCTGAAGTACACACAGCATGTCTGAAGTTCTTTTCCACTCACTTTGCTGGAGGAGAGTGAGTGCAGGAAATATCTGTGTGCATTTTAAAAGTGTCATGACCAGGACAGTGTTTAAACCTTGATTCAGTTTTAGATTTGTGATTTGTATCTTTCCCGAAATGTGAGTTTTTAAACGATGTTCACATAAGGACTTGAATTCCTTGAAATGATTGCTTTAAATGTTGATTTAAGAACGTGTACCACTGGGCTGGAGAGAGGGCTCAGTGCTTAAGAGCTCTTGCTACTCTTAGCAGAGAATCAGTATTTCATTCTCAGGATCCAACATCTGCCTGTAACTCCAGGTCCAGAAGATCTGACACCTCTGGCCTCAAGGGAACACATGCGTGAGCGCGCGCGCACGCGCACACACACACACACACAGATATAAATAAATATAAAGCTTAAAATTAATTCTTGAAATAAGGAGCAACAGTTTTTAAAAGAAGCAATGCCAGGAGGTGCTTCTGTATGCTGCTTTCAGGAGATTTTGCATTTTTCACCACATTGCATTTCTATACATGTGCATTTCTATACATGTGCATTTCTATGCATGTGCACTTTCCTGGTAAAATTCCATTCACGTGCGAGTTCCCATCCTGGAGTGAAACTTAAGTGAGTTTTTTTTTTTCCTAGAATATTCTGAAGGATCTGGAAAAGAGAAAGGCTGACTTAAACACCATTACTGAGAGTAGTGCTGCCCTTCAGCACCTGGTCTCGGGCAGCGAGTCAGTTCTAGAAGAGAATCTCTGTACACTCAATGCTGGGTGGAGCCGAGTCCGCACCTGGACCGAGGACTGGTGTAACACCTTGCTGGTATGTTGCCTGAACACATCAGTGGTGATGTCTTCTCTTCCTGATTATGTTTAGTGCAGATCTGAATTATCAGATTTCCAGATCTGTTTCCTGTGTGTCCTGGTTTTGTTTTCCTTTGCTTGTGAATTAACTTTATTTGTATGTATTTTATTTTTCTATTGAAAAGGTATCACACGGAAGAATTTACAATACTTCTATGAAAGTAAAATATTCATGCTAAACATAGGTGCTGTATTATTTAATATTTTAGTAAATATACTTTTATTTTAATTATATCATATAGTACTTAGTTATTATAATAATATACACTATGTATATGCACATACATGCATATATTGTATATACATTGTATACAGTATTGCAATGTCTTAGTCGTTCACTAGCTCAGAGCAAAGATTATAACAAATGATGATGCCTATAAAATTCTTGACTTTTACTTCAGTGTAGTTACTTAAAAACTCTATTTTTTCTTTTTCTCATCTATGAAGTTGGCATTATTATAATTTCTACCTTGTATGATTTTATGATGATTAAATGACTTAAAAATGTAGTGGTATTCTATAGAAATATGTTAATTATCCCATTTAAAAATATTTTTATGATTATGATCATTATGACCATTGCATTTTCATAGTGTTTGTTGGTTCTTTTCTACCAATATGGCAGCCCCAGTCTCTGAAGTGAGAGTTATCATTTACAAATTATTATTTTATTCTGACATAGCTTATAGGACTTTAACTTACATGATTCCCTAGTAATGGGTAGAAATAGATAAAAGAATAAATCATCTGTTGAATATTTTTTCAAATCAGTTAGGATATGTAGGGCAGGGAAGGTTATGTGCTTAGGTCTTGATCGGCCAGAGGTTTGTGTCCCAGTCCATGACCTATTCCATAAAACTTTAGGTAAATTATGTAATATGATACATCACCACACATCAATGTAGAGAAAAGTGCATCACTAAAGCTGGCCATGGAGATGCACACCTGTAATCCCAGCACTTTAGGGACCAAGATGGGACTATCTAGCATTCAAGGTCAACCTACATAGGAAAGCCATGTCTCAAAAAAAAACACTACCCCGTTCCCTTTCAAAAAAGTCGGATCTGGTGGCCCAGGCTTGTAATATCAGGTACTTGGATGGTTGAGGCAGGAGGATCACAAGTTGAAAGTCTGTATACAGAATAAATTCAAGGATAGTCTAGACAACTTAGTGAGACCTTGTCTCAAAATAAAAATTAAAAAGAAGGCTGGGGATATATTCAGTCATGTAGTGCATGAGGCCCTATGTTCGAACCCCAGAACTGTAAAGTATTAACCCCTCTCTTTAAAAATCCCAAACCAGAAACAAGCCAACTAAGTAAAAGTATGTAGCAAACACTATTGTTCTTTGTTGTTTATGATTATGGGACACACATTGTGCTCTTTGATGGCCTTTAAAATCTCTCCTAAGATCATCATCCTAATATTTCATTTAGTTGTGTCAACATTATTTTGTTCCTTTGTAGAACCATCAGAATCAGCTGGAGATATTTGATGGGCATGTTGCTCACATCAGTACCTGGCTTTATCAAGCCGAAGCTCTACTGGATGAGATTGAAAAAAAACCAGCGAGTAAACAGGAGGAAATCGTGAAGGTAGTCAACCTCAAGAGTCACGTGGGATAATATGCTGTAGTCTGTTCTCTTGTGCTGTGGGGGGTTCTCATGCAGTTTACTTTTTAACATTTGGAGAAACTGAGGTCGCCCATGGATTTTCTGTGACCAGTTCTTCCTCTGGTTGATGATGCTGAAATGTCTTCCTAACAATCCCAGATGTTTATTTCAAATACCTTTAATCGTAGTAAGCATCACACCCATATTCGTTTTGACTTTTCCCTTGTAATGATTTATTTATTTGTTTTTTATGCCATCAGCGCTTACTGTCTGAGCTGGATGATGTCAACCTCCAGGTTGAGAATGTTCGCGAACAAGCCATCATCTTGATGAACGCACGTGGAAGTGCCAGCAGGGAACTTGTAGAACCAAAATTAGCTGAGCTGAACAGAAACTTTGAGAAGGTGTCCCAGCACATCAACAGTGCCCAGGTGAGTCCTGGAATTTTTATAGAATACCATTTTCCCCATGGGTATACGTCTAAATGGTAGATCATTTTGTGCCAACCTATTAAGTTTTAAAGTAAAATGAATTTTAATAGCTTTTTGGCACAGCAGTTGGTGTTATTTATGTGTGATTATTAATATAAGAGTATTATTGAGCAAATAACTCAGAACAGGTTTCAGAGTCAGCTGACGGTTGGGATAGGAATAGGAGAGAAATAATGAAGTCAGTTCCCAGGTTCGATATGATGATCAATCCCTGATCTTGAACTCATCCTTTTCGTGTGTGTGTGTGTGTGTGTGTGTGTGTGTGTGTGTGTGTGTGTGTGTGTGTGTGAGAGAGAGAGAGAGAGAGAGAGAGAGAGAGAGTGTTTATATGTTGACAGATTTAAATGTTATAAGTAACTCAGTTTATAGTTCATGGAGAGATGTGCTTCCTGTATTTACTAATTCAAAAAAAGCCATATCAATTAAAATGAGGGTCAAAAATGAATAACAACTTTCTTTACAAAAGAAAGGCGCTTATACCGCTATGTTATTATTTCTTCAGCTCCCTGTGTATCTTTCCCATTCTTTCCCTTTTCATCCTTATTTTAAGAGGAGAGGCGGAGAAACGTTTTACTGGAGAGTTCTTAAGGCCTGGCACAGAGTAGGAGCCTCAGGAATGTGAAATGGAAAACTTGAAAACATTTTGATGGTGCCGAGGGAGAATATGGTGAACCTTAGATGCCCATCCTGAGGAATCACAGGATGCTGAGTGTTTCAGGATCTCAACTGTGCCCATGTGATGGCACTTTAAAAATCTATTCAATTCAACCTCTTGACAGTTATACATTGAAATAACACAGAGAAAAGCCTGTTTGGTTTTATATGTGTGTAGGAAATAGGTATTATCTAACCTTGCTTTAATTTAAAATATCTGGTATAGTGGGCCAAATAAATTTTCTTTCCGTGCTCAGGAATATAATTATTCACAACTGAAAACAACACAGCAAGACCCTGCTTTAGCTTTTATCTCCTTTATTCTTGGCCTTCCTCCTCACTGTCTGAACTGGAGGCCATTTGATTTTTTTTTTAATAGATTCATGGGAATATTTTTTTGACATTAGGAACGATTCCAGAGGAGTAGGGTAAGAGAAGGAACAGAGAAAGAAAGTTAGCATTGTCCCCCAACTGACCTTTATAAACAATTTCTATCGCATAACTATTTTTACTCATTGGTAGGTACATGATGCTAACATATAAAATTTTTATAGCATTTTGTACATGCTCCCTTGAAATGGATTTTCATGGTAACAATCTATGGTCTGTTATAATTCCTTAAGTTGATCTTATGAGTGTTGTGGGCCCTTGGGAATGTTGTGTTCGTTAGTTATCTTATTTGTATCTGCTGGCATCAGAGTTTAGAATTCATTGAACTGCAGCTATTGTACAAGGGCTGTTCCCAAGGCTTTCAGCATGGGCTGATAGAAGGTCTGCAGTTTGAGCCTCTGTACTCAGGATATGAGAGTGTTGCTTTCCTCATACTTGCCCGTCCCTGGATATTACTTTTCTTCATTTATTTTTATTAAAATTACTATTCTAACTTTCATTTTCCTGAATATGAAGTTTTTCTGTATAGACTTGAAAATGTGGCATTTGGAAATATTAATCTTCTTGGAAGTTTGAGTATCAAAATATCAAAGGGAATTCTTCTGGTGAACATGTAAGGGAGGCATTCTCTAGGGTGTCCTTGCACTGGGTGAGGGCAGACCATCATTCCTTTCATGCCTGTGGCAGGGATGGCTTGGATCATGGCCCTATTTCCTGCAGGCTGTTCACCTTGGCATCTGCCATACTGTAATCCCAGCAACCACAGTCAACCCATAGTCAACTCACACCTCATATCCCTGATCCAAGGTTGAAAAATGAGTAATTCTAAGAAGCCCAGATTGCCAAAAATCCTTCTTCTATGATGAATGACATTAAAGTCATGTCAAATAAGTGCTGGTTCCTACTGTCTATCCCGTCCTCCCCCCCCCCCCCCCCCCCACCACCCCCCTGCCTTTCAGGATGAGTTTGGAAAAGCAAGTCAACAGTTCACTCCATTGGCCTCTTCTCTTTCCTAGATGCTGATTGGCCAGGATCCTTCATCCTACCAATGCTTTGGCCCCGCTGGAACTGTTGAAGGTGCCAGGTCTTTCTCTGACTTGGAAAGATTAGAAAATGACATAGAAAACATGTTGAAAGTTGTGGATAAACACTTGGACTCCAGTAATGATGAGGAAAAGGTGGGCTGTTTTTAAACCCTACTCTTCTTCTTTTTTTTTTCCTTTTCTCTTTTAACAATGTGGATTTACTTGCTTGACCTGATACATGTAACTGAAAAAATCCAGATGTGATTTATGACGGTCATTGTCAAAGCCGTCAAGTGACTCTTGTAACGCTTGAAGTTCACATACAACCCGGCGTGGTGGCACACTCCTCTAATCCCAGCACTTGGGAGGTAGATGCGGGAGGAATGGGAATTCAAGGTCTTCTTTAGCTATGTAGCAAGTATGAGGCTAGCCTGGACTTCATGAACTCTTACTCTCAAACAAACAAAATGATGATGATGATGATGATGTTGATGATGATAAAAGAATCCCAGTGACTCATATACACCCTATACTTTCTGACTAAAAGTAATCATTAGCTAAGGTGTGATAAACTGGCTTGGGATATTTTATTTTCAAATATAAAGGATTTGAAGAAAATCCCAAGTAGTTGGATCATCCAGGCTGATATAGCTTAACCCCCACTCTGTCTGTCTCACACCTTAGTTCTCACACTGAGCACTGGAGAGTATGAAGTCTGTCTGTGCACTTTTGTCTTGAGTACATTTTCTTTTTCTTTAAACGTTCAGATGGATGAGGAGAGAACCCAGATTGAGGATGTTCTCCGAAGAGGGGAACACTTGTTACATGAACCGATGGAGGACAGTAAAAAAGAGAAGATCCGTTTGCAGTTGTTACTTCTGCATACACGTTACAACAAAATGAAGGTATGATAGGATGGTCTCTGCAGCAAAGAAATAATTTACCCCATTTGTGCCATCCAGGCCAGCGATAGAATAAAGACACTTTCAAGCAAGCCCGTTAGGAAATAATGTTATTCCTTCCACTTTCCTTTTAAGTTTAATTACGTACTGTTTTTTTTTTTCTTCCAGAGTTGGGGATTGAACCCTGTGCTTTGCATATGCTAGCTAGGCAGTCTCTGTACCACTGAGCTACACCTGAGCCCAGCAGTCCCCTCCTTTCTAGTGTGTTTTACTAGATATGTTTCTATTTTTAGATAGGGCACTACTCAAAGAAATAGAAATCTAAAACCTTATTGTTGGTCATCTCTTTTGGATTTATGATCATGTATGAAAGCTGCAAGGTCTCCATTCCCTTCAGAAGTGAATTCCTACTTTGTTTTCTTTTTGGGAGCGTTGGCCATGCTATCAATATTTGAAGTTTTTAAATATCTGAATTCCTGAACCTGGGGTAGTATGTCATCTTTTCTGGAGTAGGATTCGCGGCTCACTGTCTTACCTGATTATCTTCTGAGTGGTTTTAAGTGATGCTCCCCGGGGCTCTGTTCTTTCAGGAATCAATTTTACTTGATCACTTTGGAATCTGGGTGGATTCCTGTGCCTTGGCTTGCTGCCTATTGGCTGCCTCTGTCTGTATGGGCCTTGTCGTATGATCCAAAATGGAGTTGCCGTCCACTTCGAACTTCAGCGTGTTTCCTTACTTAGTCAGTCCCCTTACAAACTATCCCATCTGTCTGGAAGGAAGAGATTTCAGTCCCCTTCTCAGCCATTTTCTTGTTTATCACGCCACATGAAGCAGGAACCGCAACCACTGGGCTGCAGACTGTGGACAACTGTCTCGGCAAGCCGGTTAGCTGAGTGAGTCATGTCAGTCAGTGCTGGGTTCAAATGAGACACTCTGCCTCCGTGATAGAGGAAGACTTCTGACCAATGCAGCCTTGGGCTTCTACATGCATGCGTACATAGGTGCACTCAGACACACACGCACACCACACACAGAGACATATACATAAAGAAGTTATAGATGGGGTCAGTGAGATGATTCAGCTGTTAGAGATGCTGACTATGCAGTCCTGACAATGTGAAGGCGATTCCTGAAAGCCATGGTGGAATGAGAGGACCGATCTGAAAGTGGTACATTGACTTCCACACCTGTCCATGACATATGTGCACCTCCACATGTATACCTGCACAAGCACACACACACACACACACACACACACACACACACACACACACACACACACTCTGAAAAATTTGAGTTATATAACAATAGGAAATAGATGAACACTTTCTAAAATACAAATATTACCCTGTGTTATAATTCAATAATATTATTTTGTTGGGTTTTGTCTTTTAGTTATTTTAACATATGTATAGCCACATATGACTGTAGTTTTCTTTTGGGATTTTTAAAACTTGCCTTTCATTCAGAGAGTTGATGAATAGTAGTTCTGTTCCATTTCAGTTTTTTTTTTCTGCCTTAATGGGTCAATAACAACAAAGTAGAAAGACTTCATAGATATTCAGTTAAACTCTGATCTATGTGGATTGTGTTGTGGGATGTGAGCCACCCCATGGAACATCATCTCATTTCAGTATTCTGCATGTGGCATTGTATTTCTGTACCATAGCAGCCTGTGTGTGACTGTGGTGTGTGGTCTATGCATGGGAGTGTGCATGCAGAGGCAGAGGCCAAGGCAGAGGCATGCAGATGCCTGAGGAGAGCACTAGATAGTTTCCTATATTGTTTTTTATTTTTTATTTTTGGGACAGAGCCTCACTGAATCTGAAGTTCAAAGTTTCATCTGGGCAGACTGGCCAGTGAGCTCCTGGCATCCTCCTGTCTCCTCTCCCCACTACGGGTTACAGGCACATGTGGGGTAAAGATTCAAACTCCCACTGAGCCATCTTCCTAGTCCTCCCTGTCCCCTAGTCCCTAGTCCTCCTCATCTCTCCCTTAAACAGTCCTCTCCCCTTCTACTGTTTTAAAAATAAAATTATCCAGAAATAAAGTCTAGGTCAGATCTCGAGGACATTTTTTTTTTTTTTTTTTTTTTTTTTTTTTTTTTTTTTTTGGCATAGGGCGTTTTGATTGATCACCCGGAGAGAAAAATCTATTTGGGAAGTAAAAAGCACATTTTGAACTGCCGAGCTTCTGCAAAGAGTAGAAAGCGACAGAAAAACCCTAAGCTGAGTAGTAGATGAGATTGTCTTGAGGAATGTGAATTCTTTTTTGCTTGTTTGCTTAAATCTGGATCTTTAGAATGCTATTATTGATCTGCCCAGCTTACTATAAAGTCTCAGGTCACTGTGGCCTTGCAGAATAATCGCCTGTTACGTGACCCAGGAAGCAGCTCAGGAGCCCTGGCCTTGCCACTTGTTAGTGAGGTGCGAAAGTGTTTCAGTGGTTTCGAATGGTAAGATCCAGTGATGTGAAATGAGGAAAAGTACTACAGAGATAAAAGCCCTCCACCCAAAACCAAGCCCTTGTGGACTTTCAGCTGCTATTGGTCTTTGAGAAACAGATCTGGTTAATGGCCAGAAAGTTGCAGCAGGAGGATGTCCGTAAGTTCACAATGTGCAAATACATTCATTGGATTGCTTTCTATATCCTTAAAGATGAGAAAAGGGATGAGCAAGCCTAATTTTGGGACCTCACCCCTGCCAGGTTGGCCTCTTTTAAATGAAATCTAAAAAAGCTTTACAAGTATATTTAGTATTTATAAAATATTTATCATCTTTTTATTTAGAAGTGGCTCCAAGCTTGAGATATTAATTACTTCGACATTCTTTTATATTTGCTAGAACATAGAATTTTCTTTCTTAACTGAATGAGTGCATACCTAGAAATGCCTCCAGAATAAGATATAAACATAGAGCATTAAGATAATAAAATCATTATTAGGAACAATTCTAACTAGTTCTGTTGATAGATTCAGGGAAACTGTAAACTTGCTTCAAACATGGCTCTCTAGGAATGATGAGAACAGAGGCTAATTGTATTTGAGAGGGCAGAGTACACAGATCTTTAAGTTCAACAGCATGCTACTGCTTCTCTGATTTGCAGCCTGGAATTTTCATTTCATTTAGAGATCTTGAAAATTATTATAATCCTTCAATGAAGAAACATGTACTTGTTATTGTTACTATCATTATGAAATTCACAGAAGAATACTCTATTCTAAAAATAAAGCATAGACGCAAAAGCTTTGGCTGGGGATGTGCCTCAGTAGGCAGAGTGCTTGCCTGTGTGAATGAAGTCCTGGGTTCGAGCCTCAGCACCATGTACAATGGGTGTGATGGCACATATTAGTGGCATTAGCACTTAGGAGGTGGCGGCAGGAGGATCAGAGATTCAGGGTTATCCTTGGCTATATAGAGAATGGAGACTAGCATGGTGTCCATGAGACCCTCTCTCAAAAGAAAAAAAAAATGTATCAGGGAAGCTACCTGAACTCATCAGCAGCCAACACTGGCCATTTGAAAGCAGTATATCGGCAATCTTGGGAGGCAGAGACAGGCAGATCTGAGTTCGAGGCCAGCCTGGTCCACGAGTAAGTTCCAGGACAGCAAGGGCTACACAGAGAAACCCTATCTCAAAAAACAAAACAAAAAAGAAAGAAAAAAAGAAGTAGTTGACAACCTTTATTAAACTGTGGCTATCAAGGAGTAAAGAGGAGCAAGCAGCCTCATCTCAGACAGTGCTGTATTCTGAGTGGAAGATGCAGAATTTTCATAGCATAGCAGAGGAGGCCTGAGTCCAGCACTATAGGATGCTTTAGCCTACCTCCATCAGGTGTCTGTGCTCAGCAATGCTGTCTCAAAGTTACATCGGTATCATTTCAGTCAAAACCCTCGTGGCATTTCTTGTGTTGATTAATTAATTAATACACCAGTCACTGAAACCCAGTCTCATTATGTTGTGCTCACTGGCTTTGAACCAAGGGCTCCCCTCTTCTCAGCCTCACAGGGAATGAGACATATAGGCGTGTGCCACTGTGTCCATTGAGTATGCTTGGGAAACATGTTTAGCTTTAGTTTTGAGTAGTGTGGTCTACAGGTATTTAATCTAATTGTGATATTGTAGAAGGAGGATGTAATAATGATCTCAAAATAGTTTATTTCCTGGAGAACTTACGATGGACAACGTAATTGTTTTCTTCACAACTCAGAGAAGTAGTTGTTCTTCCTGCTCGCTAGATAGACGTAGATGCCATGGGTTGACGTTGACTTATACAAGTATGGCAGCAGATGGCAAATGGAAGCTAAAATAGAGCTTGTTGAACTTCTGTCGCAATAATGGTTAAAATATGAAAAATTGTATTTAATAATGTCTTTATTAGTAGTTACTAGTTTTATATGATAATGGTTTCATTATGGCATTTTTATGCATGTACATAATTTGGATCATAGTCACCTTATTTCTTGATACTTTGGTTGACATTCTTACATTCTTGAATGCTTCCATACAACAGTCCTGTAATCTCCACCCTCCCCCCCCCCCCCAGTTTGCTGTTACTTTCCTGGGGAGGTTTTAAGATGCCTGCATTATTTCTTTGAATTTTTTTTTCACAGGCAATCCCTATCCAGCAGAGGAAAACAATTCCACTGTCTTCTGGAATTGCATCATCGGCCCTCCCTGCGGATTATCTGGTTGAAATTAATAAAATTTTACTCACTCTGGATGACATTGAATTATCACTTAATATTCCTGAGCTGAACACCACTGTCTATGAAGACTTCTCTTTCCAGGAGGACTCTCTAAAGGTAAAAGTTAGTGCTGAGTTGCAGTACCCATGGTTAATAGAAAAAGTATAGAAAAAATGCAAGGCTTCCCTCCCTCCCTCCCTCCCTTCCTCTTTCCCTCCCTCTTCCCTCCTTCTCCCCTCTCTCCCTCCTCTTCCTTCCTCTGTCCCTCCTTCTTGTCCCCTCTTGATTTTTAAAGACAGGTCCTCCTTGGATGGCCCAGGCTAATTTGATGCTCTCATCCCTCCTCCCTTTGCCTGTTGGGAGCTGGGGTTACAGGTATGAACCACCACACTCAGACGGAAGTTGCTGTTGTATTTAAGATGGCTGAAGTCCTTGACTGTTTCAAGTTAGTGATAATGTGTATAAGTAGTGAAGCCTTACTGTATGTACTGGTGGGATATAACTACTTTTTCCAATTTAAAGAAACGTAAGTTTGGACTTTTATGTATGCATAGTTATTTGCAACAGCAGAGACGTTATTTTAATCAGGTACAAGCCCGATTGTCACTTGTGCCAAATGGTGTCAGGTCATCCGTATTGATTTAAGATTGGCTGCTTGCCTGGGTGTGGAATTGTATATTGATTGCAAGTTAAAGTTTTCAGTTCTTTGAAAGTTTCATTCCCATATATTTGAATGTACTTCTATATAAAGTCATAATAAAATCTCTGATAGAACTGACATGCTTGATGAATTTGATAACTCATTTTCTCATTTAAGCTACTGTGATTAGGTGTTTAAAACTCTAATTCCAGATCTAAGCCTTTCCTTACCTTCATAGAATATTACTAAAGTCTTTCCTACATCCTGCCTGGAAGCCAGTCAGAACATCTGGGAGGGCATTTCCCTTCCACCATTGTGATGGTGGCATTTCTCACATTTTGGAGAATATAGATTTATATATAGAAAATTCCCCCGTTGCAACAGTAGTTAGCCTCACTGTTATTTTAAATGAGTGTTACACATGTAAACCTTTATCTGTGATTCTGTTGTTTTTGTTACTTTACGTGATTCTGCTTTCGTACGATGATATGTTTGCAGAATATCAAAGATCAGCTGGACAAACTTGGAGAGCAGATTGCAGTTGTTCATGAGAAGCAGCCAGATGTCATCCTTGAAGCCTCTGGTCCTGAAGCCCTTCAGATCAGGGACATGCTTACTCAGCTGAATGCGAAGTGGGACAGAGTGAATAGAATGTACAGTGATCACAAAGGGTATGTGTGAATTAAATGAATATTTAACTTTAAGTAATGTGAGTACGGGCTGGAGAGATGGCTCAGCGGTTAAGAGCACTGACTGTTCTCCCAGAGGTTCTGAGTTCAATTCCCAGCACCCATATCATGGCTCACAACCACCTGTAATGAGATATGGTGCCCTCTTCTGGTCTGCAGGGACACATGCAGGCAGAAAACTGTATACATAATAATATTTTAAAAAAATTAACATGAGTATAAGTGCATGGGTCACTGAAAGAGTACATTTGTGCATTAGGATCATGAAAACCATTTTCCACGTCTTTTAAAATGTGACCTGCTTAATAAATAGAGATGAGCCCCATTCCTTAAAGAGAAATGTGACCATAGACCACAACCATTTGTAACATAATATCTTAATAGTATGGGAATACTTTTAGTTTTTAGTATAAAGATAGTTTCTCTCTCTCTCTTTTTTTAATTAAAAAGGATTTTATTAATGTTCCTTTCTCCTACATGCCATAATTAATGTGAATGAAGAACAGAGAGCAGAGGCAGGTTCAGATAATTGGAATCTGTATATCACCCCAAGTTTTTCTTTCTTTCCTTCTTCTTTATAAGCTTCTGGTTAATAGAATGTTTTGGAGCTTTTCTGTTACTAGACTTTGAACCTGTGAAATGGGAGTAAAGAGAAATGGGTCAGATTTTTTCCCAATAGCTGGGAAAGTGGTAAAATGGAAATACAGTGTGAAATAAATAGTCCAGTAAAAAATACCATGCAACAGGGAGGTTATCCCAGAGGAATACATTGGAAATAATTCAGATACAAAAACAAGGCATCATAAAAAATTGTTCAAAAATTTTAGTTCTACAATTCATGTGAAGAAATAGAACTTAATAAGCTTTGTTGCTATGTAGATTTTTAAAATAGTCTCTTTGTGTAGCTAGGGAACATCCTTATGTACATCCTTGTACATATTTTTTGTTAGAACTGGGATGGTAGTTACTTTCCTCATTGCTGACACAAATACCTGATCAAAGCACCTTAAAGAAGGAAGGTTGGCCTGACTTATGGTTTCAGGGGATGCAGGTCACATGACAGGCAAGTCATGGCTTCAGGAGAAGGAGGCTGTCTGGTTTCATTACATCAGCAATCAGGAAGTAGAGAGAGAACAGAAAGTGGAGTGAAGTAAAACCTCAAAACCCCTCCGAGTGATGCCCTTCCTCTAGTGAGGCTCTGTCCTTTAAAAGTTCTGCATATCCCAGACAGCACCTCCAGCTGGTGACCATGTATCCAAATGCATGAGCCTATGGCCAACATTTCACATTCAATCTCATAAGATGAAGACAATTAAAAGAATGTTGAAACTCTTTCTTGTTATAACATGAACTGGCTACTGTACCTTGTCAGTGGGATTTATAAACACGCCCTTGCTTTAGAACTCTGGCTACCATTGATAGGATGATCTCACCGATATTACAGTAGTAGGTTAGTTCGCTGTCTTATTTCTACTTCGTCACCAGTGGGATGTGAAGATTCTGCACACCAGTGTGGCTCATCTTTTAAACCAAGGGATTGCTACTTACTGTTTCAAAATGTTTTGCTTCCTTAAAGATATTATTTATAGTTTTTGTTTATTGTGTGAATATTCACAGCCTTTTGCATGTCACTTAAAGTCACATGTATCCTTTGACATACAACAAATTTAGTTTTATAAAATCATATCTTACAGTTGTTCCTTTTGTGATTGCATAAAATTAGCAAAACTTATGTATCCTTTCCTTATATTTTCTCTGTGTGAGTAAGCAATAGTATGTGTTTTGAAAACACACTTAGTTGCTTGATTTGAAATTTCTGTTTAATGATCTATCAGAATTTGCGTTGGGTCTGTATCATATATTAAGGCCCAGCTCAGTTATTATAGACTCCAACTTCAGTATCATGATTACTGTCCACGCACCTTTACTTTTCAAATGATCCTTAGACAGCTTTTTTTTGTTTGGGTTTTTGGTTTTTGGTGTTTCAAGACAAGGTTTCTCTGTGTAAGACTCCTGGCTATCCTGGAACTCGTTCTGTAGACCAGGCTGGCCTTGAACTCATAGAGATCTGCCTGCCTCTGCCTCCCAAGTGCTGGGATTAAAGGTGTGTAAAACCACCACCCAGCCTCCTTAGACAACTTTTTGTGCACTCACAGTTAAACGCTGACTGGCTCTATTTTGCCTCATTTTTCTTAAACAAATGACCAGTTTTCCCCCAATAACTTTTCATTGCTTTTATTGTTGGTAATAATGTCACAATTTAAGATATGTTATTTTATATAAGTTTAGTTCTGCCAATTATGCTTTACTATGCCATCAACTTTAGGTAAATACCATATTTTCATTTTTAATTTGTAAATTTCTTCAGCTAGTTTAGTAAAATTTTCCTTAAATGATCTAGAATAATTATTATATTCTTGGCCTTTGTTCTAACTTGAAATGAAGCCTTTCATCAGTAAAACCTCATGCTTTCTAAGAGAATAGAATAATTAATAATGTTTTTATGTTTCATGGTACTTATATGGTAAGGGTATAAATTCAGGTGGATTAACATGCCTACAATTAATTGAATGTATAAGTCAGAGAAGGAAAAAAATCTTTAAAAAGCAGAGAGCGTGGGCAAGAAGGAGGCAGAGAAAGGGCTGGGGTGGAGTTCACACACTGTTTTGCAGTTGGCACAAGGCTCATTTCTCAGAAGGGAATTAGTAAACACAACCTACTTTGACAATGAGTTTTGTAGAGCCAGAAGCTGTGATTTCACTCAGTTTAAATTAGATGTGATTGACTGACATTATTATTATTTTTTTTTTTTAAAAGAAAAAAATGTGCCAGGCGGTGGTGGCGCACGCCTTTAATCCCAGCACTCGGGAGGCAGAGCCAGGCGGATCTCTGTGAGTTCGAGGCCAGCCTGGGCTACCAAATGAGTTCCAGGAAAGGCGCAAAGCTACACAGAGAAACCCTGTCTCGAAAAAACCAAAAGAAAAAAAAAAAAAAAAAAGAAAAAAATGTTTTCAAAGCTGGGAAGATCCTCTGATTCTGTTTCTTGTGCTCCAGGTCTTTTGCCAGGGCTATGGAGGAATGGCAGCGATTCCACCATGACCTCAATGACCTCACGCAGTGGATATCCGAAGCTGAAGACCTGCTGGGAGACACCTGTGCTCCAGATGGTGGTCTGGACCTGGAGAAAGCTAGGACACACCAGCTGGTGAGCTCTTCCCCTCCCAGGAGGGATGTTTGGATGCTTGTTTAGATGTTGTTGCTAAGAGGTGTTGCAGAGGTTGGAACCAAATCTGTTGATTTTTTTTCACATGTATGTGTATCGCTGTAATTTTTATCACTGTCAGGTTTGTTCTATTCTCTAGTTTCCAGTTTAAAAATTCTAAGAAACTTTGCTCATCACACAATTTATAATCAGGATTTTCAAGAAGTTAAAAGAAAAAAAGGTACTCTACAGTAGCTTATTTTAGAAACAAGTGTCTTTTAGAGTATTTTGAAAGACATATCTGGAAATTTTATATTCAGAGTAACACAAAAATTTGTATCTAAGACTATATCAGCGGGGCAGTGGTGGTGCACGCCTTTAATCCCAGCATTCAGTAGGTACAGCCAGGCGAATCTCTGTGAATTCACAGCCAGCCTGGTCTACAGCATGAGATCCAGGACAGGCACCAAAACTACACAGAGATACCATGTCTTCAAAAACAAAAACAAAAACAAAAACAAAACAACAGCAACAAAAAGACTATATCAATGACAGAAAACTATATGCATACTCACCTGTGCTTTCTGCTCCTAAACACTTAGACATCCCATTTTTTTGTGGGAATGTGTGTCTTTGATAATTGTTATGAAAGTATACTATCCTTGATGGACAGGGCAAGCCTCTTGTAGGGCTCAGTCTTGCAGATATGTAGTATAACACCAAAGTCAGCTCTGCCAACACAATAGATCCTTAAAGAGAGTAATGGAGCAAGCACAAGTGTAATCTTCCATTGCCAGAGGCCTTTCTTGTTTTACTACATCTTCAAAGTGTATTTTCTGTAGACAGTTCATGGAGAGTCAAAAGCAGTGCCCCCCAACCCCGCTTGTCAACATGGTGTGCATGCTTGTGAAATTTTGAGTTACACATACGTGTTTAGACTTTAAAGCAGCCCTTTAATCTGTTACTGTAAAACTTTTTCAGACTGAGGCAACATCTCAATAAAATGCACAGTGAAGATTGTTTATAAATAGCTGGACATAAAAATTGTATTGGCCAAATATTTGTGCGTGCGTGCATAAATGTGTGTGTTATAAGATGCTTCTCCATACTTGTTTGGGAGAAGACAGGCAGTTTACTTTAATCAAATGCTGACATTTAGATATAAACAGCTGATATTTGTTTCTTGTTATTAAGGTGTCCTATGTCAGTGTATTTTGCCTGATGACTTTCATAAGGATAGGTTCAATTTCCAGATCGCTGTCATTTCCACGTGTCCCTGGAAATGTAATTAGCTTGTTTGAAAACGTGTTTTCACGAACATGGAAAGCCCTCCCAGGAATTTGTTTCTGTGGCTCTTAGATTGATGCTGCAATATTGGGAGGACCAAAGGCATCTGAACAATTTGACAAAGTGGTGGAAATTCACAGTGTGCAATCTGTCCTAGGAACTGGAAGAGGGCATCAGCAGCCACCAACCCAGCATGGTAGCTGTAAACCAAACTGGGGAGGGCATCGTGCAGAGACTTCGCCCCTCGGATGCCAGCTTCCTGAAGGATAAGCTGGCAGGTTTAAACCAGCGCTGGAGCACCCTTGTGGCTGAGGTGAAGGATCGGCAGCCCAGGTGATGACTCAGTTCTGAACATTTGAGCAGGGGTGTGTGTGTGTGTGTGTGTGTGTGTGTGTGTGTGTGTGTGTGTGTGAAGAGTTCATGTAAAATACATTCTATCTGATGTAATACCATGATATAAATATTGGTGACATTTAAAGTTTCCACTGTCCATATTCCTTGTGACTATTTTCAGGTTGCCTAGAAAAGCTCACTATTCTGTTCAGATGTCCTATGTATAAAAATTTCTTTGGGGCTAGGGGGATGACTCAGCCAATAATGTGCTTGCCATGCAAGCCTGGAGACCCTAGTTCAGATCCCTGGCACCCATGCGAAAGGTTGCAGTGGTCTTTTTCTTTTGCAAAGAGAGGTTTCTTTGATGAGCGATGAGAATTACACTTATCTGGGGGGGATAAGTGTCACTATTTAGACTGGATTTAGGGATTATGCTGATTTAGCTAAGTGGCGGTTGTAAGTTGCCGTCCAAGGTCCATGACTTCACTAGCCTTGGGTAGCTGGCCAGGATTCCAGTACCAGGCGTGTTTTCCATTTTGCTGAGCGGGCCTTAAGTCCAGTAAGAGAGCTGTTGGTTACACAATGGTCTTATGCCACTATTGCATCCTGTAGCTGGAGAGTTTCTCTCGGAGTCCCACCAATCTCCCGCCGTCCCACAGCCCACTTATACAATAATCACTCAGAGGCTTATGTTACTTGTAAATTATATGGCCATGGCAGGCTTCTGAGTGCCATTTGGACCCAAATAAACACACAGAAGCTTATATTATTTAAATTGTTTGGCCTAATGGCTTCTTGTTATCTAGATATTACATCTGAAATTAACCCATTTCTATTAATCTATAAGTTGCCACGTGGCTCGTGGCTTACCGGTACTTTACATCTTCTCATGACAGCGGCTGGCAGTGTCTCTCCACTCAGCCTTCCACTTCCCCGAATTCTCTTCTCTCTTTGTCCCACCTATACTTCCTGCCTGGCTACTGGCCAATCAGCACTTTATTTATTAACCAATCAGAGCAGCACATTCACAGCGTAGAGAACATCCCAGTATTGCACCCTTAGAGTTACTGTGCTGTGCTGGTCACCACACTCTTCTGATTGCTGTCGCCCTTCTACAAAAGAGAGCTCTGCTGTCAGGCAGTTTTATGAGGATTAAGTGAGACAGTATTTGAAGAATATTTATGTCTTAACTTTTCATGGTGAACACTTACAAATATCCATTTCTTATAATGGTTTCTATTGAGCTTACTCTCTCAGCATGTTATTGCTGTATATCGCTAGTAGTCAGTTAATTTAATCAATTTCATCAATATTCTCTGAGCCTTGTGTTTAACATCGGGGATTCAAATATCACAAAGAACTCAGACTGAGAAGATAAAGTTTAAAGGAAAAAAAAATAGTGTGATTAAAGCAAACATTCACATGAGGATATTGCCACAGAGGCAGGAATGATGGCCTGTGGAATTTGGTGTTAAGAGGGATACTGAAGCTGAGTTTTGAGGCAATTATAACAATTTTCCATAATTTTTTTCTAGGATGAGCCTTTGTGGTAGTCAGCTTTCTGCTGTGATAACACATAACTGAGATAATTTAGCTTATAAAGAGAGAAGTTTTATTTGGGGTCACAGTTTTACAGGTGTCCATCTGTGAGTGTTTAGCTCAATTGCTTTGGCTTTTCTGTAGGACATCATGGCAGGGGTGCTTGCTAGAGCAGATGACTTGCTTCATGGCCAGGAAAGAGAAGAGGTGGAAAGGAAAAGGAGGCTTCCTATGTCAGATTCTCCTTCCAAGTCACACCCCTCGTGAACTGAAAACTTCCCGTCAGGTTTTGTAAAATTTCCACCACCGCCCAATAGCCTTGTGGGCCTTTGGGGCATTTCAGAGTGAACCTTCTTGAGAAAAGGTGTAGAACTGGGAGATGTGGGAGGTGTGAGTACCACAGCCATGGCTGTGTGAGAGGAGACAGAGAGGAGGACTCGGTATTGCAAGGGGAAGTGCTTCTGAACTTACGTGCCATGCTCCTTCTTTATTCCCCTTGAGACTTTCAAATGGTTATCTGTGGAGTCTGGTCATCATCCCTCCCCAAACTAACAAGATGGCTACGACACATATTTTACCCAGTCTTGGGAAGTGAAAAGAATAATGAATCTCTTTCTTAGCTTCTTGGATTTTCACTGAAGCAGCATTTGTTTTCACAAATTCATATTAAACTTCATTTCTGTTCCAAAACCTGTTTGTGTCAGGGCCACCTTAGAACCCCAAGAGGTTCAGAGTCACTGGGAATTACCACACTGTCCACTTTGTTTCTGTATTGAGTGCCTACAGGTAAATATTTGCAGTTTTACAGTTTATGGTGCTATTTCTTAATAAGCAATTACTATCCAGTGTTTAGCCAGGAATTTATAATTTGTTTCTATTCTTACAGACAATAAGTGTACATTATTTAGCTAGTTTTCAGGTGAAAATTTTGGGTTTCTTAAATTGGTCCTATTGAAATTGCTTGATAATATTGGTGTCTTATAATTCTAGTTTTAAAACATGAAAGTAGTCACGATTATGAAACTCTGGAAATTTAATTTTTAATATTTCTAAAACAAAAGGACTATATAGGTATTTTGGGTGTTTCCAAAGTTGTTAGATTAAATATTATTTTACTCATTATAACCTTTGTAACATTCATGATAACATTTCATATCAACCACCATCATTAATTGCTTCATTTTTTTTTTTTTATCTTGAGGCTGCATTTTCTTCTTTTTTAAAATAAGTTAATTTTTAAGTAATTTTCATTAGGTTTTAAAAGTATTACAATAGTATTAAATATTATACTTTTCCAGTATGACTGTTAGATACATATTAGCTAAAATGATGTTATATTTATTGTATGATTATTTTACACTTTTTATGGTTACAACCATAAAAGGTAGCATAGAAATGTAGATTCCCATTAGGGATGGCACAGTGTAATTAATTGAAGTGTTGCACTCAGTTTTCAATCAGCATCTAATTGCTTTAAAAATAATGATGCCACTAAGCTCTTAATAGCATTCAAACTCTTTTTATTTTTTTAAGTCTACAGTCTTACTTGTCACGTGGGTTCTGGTCATATGTTCATCCTTTCATCTTCTGACAGATGGCCGGTATTCCTCAATGCTATTCTTACACCATTAAAAAGATCTAATTAGAGAGTTCTGCTTTCATATTCATCCCATTGCTTTACTTGCACACTTGAATACTCTGATTTTTCCTTGATCTCCTTTTTATAATGCGTCTATTATATTTATATTAAGGAACCAGCCAAGCGTAGATGTGTGTATTTCTCTAATACTTGTAGAAGAATCCACTGCTCAGCACTCTCCTCATTTATATTTTTGCTGTCGTCTGGGTAGAATGGAGTAACACTTGCTGCCTTAGGTGAATAAAATATAAAAGGATGTCTTTCTGTCTCCATGGAGAACTCAGAGAAAATTATGCATTTTCCCCTCTTATTTTACACGAGGACATTTTCATTTTTCCTTAACTAATACTTCATTATACAATAATGGCTGACTTAAAAAATTCCTTATTAGCTTGCATTTAATTTTTTATGATGAGATGATAAGACTTTCTTTCAGTGTGTCATAATTTAATTAAGGGGAAAAAATCCCTTTAGTCATCCATATAATCTTTAGTGTAATAGTCTGTATACATGGCTGTTAATATTAACTTAAAAACATATACTTAATATAATTATTATTTCTGTTGGGGTTATGGGATCAGGATTTCCAAAACCAAATATATACTGTTCTGTTTACTCAGTAATGTCTGTCACTCTTTTCCACACTGTGTTCTCTTAGGTTGAAAGGAGAAAGTAAGCAGGTGGTCGGCTACAGGAGACGGCTGGATGAGTTTGTCTGCTGGCTAACAAAGGTGGAGAGCTCTGTGCAGAAGAGATCATCCTTTGACCCCGAGGAAAACCCACAGGAATTAACAGTAAGGAGTTTGTCTCTAGATTTCCAGAGTCTTCTGATGCAGGATGATTGCCCTTTAGGAATGAGACAATTTTGGCTGAAGCAACAGCCATCATTTTGGTCATGCAGAGATCAAGCAAAAGATAAGTAGCCATGGCCTTGATATTAGATTAGAAGATTTCGAATGTTGTAAAGTGACTTAGAATACAATGCAGCCATGAAGTATAGTTTTTACTTTTAGATTTAGAAGATAATTTCTGATTATAATTTATCACAGTGACTTTTAGGAGAAAATCTTAGGTGTTGTGCTATTAGCTCATTGCAGCTGGAAGGAGGCTTAGTGTTACAGTTCAGCAGTCAGATTTCCTTTGTTGATTTGCAGCCAATGGGAATTTGTAGTAGTTGTATATCTGTACATGTGCACACATGCACACACACACTGTCTATAAAAATATGTGATGATATAGACATCTAACTACCAAATCTCTGTGACTATTCATGTCCACAGGCATTTGTAGTTTGTGTTAAGAATTGAGACATTAATAGTAGAACAGTGAGCAGAATCTATTTTCCAGAGGAAATCATGGAGCTGGCAAGATGGTACATCAGATAACATTCACCGTGATAGTTTGATGACCAGATTCCATCTTCTACCCTTGTAATAACTCTGGAAGTGATGGTATGCCTCTGTAGTGTGGGCATTTCTACAGCCAGCTGTAGGTAGACACAGGAGAATTACACAGAAGCACAGGGGCCAGCTAGCTTGGAGTACTCAGTACAAGAGAAACCCTACTTAAGTAAGGTGGAAGGAGAGAACTGACTCCCAAAACTTGCCCTCTGACCCCCACATGTATGCATACACAGACACACAGACACACAGACACACAGACACACACACACACACACACACACACACACACACACTCTTAAAATAATATCATAAAAAAGATTGTGTTTGAATGAGATAATACACACACACACACACACACACACACACACACACACACACACACACACGTAAAACTATACTCAAAAAGTAATTACCAATTTGAGTAGATGTTTTGCCCATAGCGAAGTATGATCAAAATTGAGAAAGAAACTTTTAGCAATGATGGGATAGACGTGGCAATTATTTATTAAATTTTTTTCCTTGAAGTATGAGGCTACCCAATATTCCTACGTTACCTAAAGAATGAAGAATTTTCTTCAAATGTCCTGTTGGTAAAGTATTTGAAAGATTTACAAAGGATAGAACAGTGTGTTCCAATGGAGAAGTAAGGCGGCGATCAGAAATGAACCTTAAATTAACAATGTATATATATAGTATGATCCTGGTGAAGGGTGGGCAGGGAATGAATGAAAATAAGAGAGTGTGTGTTGGGCCTGGAGAGATGGTCCAGCAGGTCAGAGCACTAACTGCTCCTGCAGAGGACCCGAGTTCGATCCCTAGTACCCAAGTCAGGCAGGCAGTCTCTGCAACTGCCTGGAACTCTAACTTTAAGGAATCTGATGCTCTCTTTTAGTCTCTGGACTCAACGTACATACGTACCCACCAACAAATACATCTAATTAAAAATAACAAATAACACCAAAAAAATGTGTTTGTGCGCACGTATACACAAGCATGCACACGAGTCTATGTCCGTGCTCCGTCAGTGAGAGTGTGTTAACACTTTGAGTAAGCTTGCTTTCCATTTAAGAAGCCCGGACCCTGAATTTATAAGAGTATTTTCCCGAGAGTTCTGCTTGCGTCCATAACCTGCCCTCAGGACCTTCTGACCACCTGTCTTCTGATGACACTTTCAGGACTTAGCCCAAGAGATGGACATTCAGGCTGAAAACCTCCAATGGCTGAACAGAGCCGAACTGGAAGCGCTTTCAGAGAAAAATCTGAGTGTGCGCGAAAGAGACAAACTTGCGGAGAGCTTGAGAAACGCGAACGTGACGTGGAGCAAGGTATGCGTGTGGGAATTCTGTACCATGTTTCTCATGTCTGTTGGTGTTTAGAATTATACTTTTTGCTCTGTGTGTGTGTGAGAGAGAGAGAGAGACAGAGAGACAGACAGACAGAGAGAGAGAGAGAATGTACCGTAGATAAGGGGACAACTTTTGGGAGTTGGTTCTTTTCTTCTACTGTTGATTCCAGGGATCAAATTCAAGTTGTCAAACTCAGGTTATCAGGCTTGGTGGCAAGCCTCTTTCCAGGCCGAGCCATCTCGCTGGCCCGTGTTTGTTGATGTTATGACTAAAGAATTGTTCTCTCGCTGCTGCTTCCCGCATCCTTGTGCCTACTCAGCTCCCTACAGTTCTGTATTTCTGCACCCATCATCACATGTATTCTTAGAGAACCGTTTCTATTGTATGCTGGGTTCTTTGTCCTAGGGGATCTGTATAGTATGTAGCACACCAAGTTATGAATGTCTGTTGGAATTTGGCAATAAAATGCCAGTACTTGCATTCCGAAAACAAAGACCTTAAAATAGCTTCTTGATGTCAAACATGACTTTCCCACGTCTGGTTTTGGTGATTTTATTCCTTCCGTATGTGCTTATTATTTGGATCCGGTGGAATTGAATGACATCTGACAAAAATCACACTAAGATGGGAGTTGTTTCGTTGTATGATTACTTGCCTTTGTGGTGGAAATGGATCAAGGTGGATGAAATCCCAGGATTCTTTTGATTTTGTCCGGGTACCCGCTGGATCCCTGTCTGTGGTCCTTGTGAGACACTGGATGGGTGTGTCCTGCTCTTGGCTGTCAGTCACTTTACTCTGTTTCCATCCTGTCAGACTGGAAGTCATGGCGAATATGTTGGCCTGCATCTTTAGCTCTGGCATTTGGGAGGCTAAGACAGGAGGAGGATATAGTCCGAGTCAGCCTGGGTTACATAGTAAGGTCCTACCTCAAAAAGAAGAGAATAAGAAGAAAGGAGGGAGAGAAACTTGAAGAAGAAAAGAGATGAAGAAGGAAGTGGGATTATCCTGTATCTAATATATAAATATATACCTTCTAGATCTCAGTCTCTGTGATTAGTTAATGACTTATTGCCCAGGAGGTCACTTAGCTGCATCTCTGGCCTGGACCTTTCTGTGTACTCTACACTTGCATGATCAGTGACCTGTTCTATGCCTCTGCTCGGATATCTAATGGTGTCTCAAATCTTAAACTGGATTCCTGGTTTCTACCTTTCTTGTGTACCTAAATGTATAGCTCATCCCTCAGTTAATGGCATATATGTCCTTATTATTCTGAAATCAGAGATCCTGAGTCGTTTTTATGGCACATAAATTATAAATGTGAATTATATCTCAGTAAAGAGACAACTCTTCCCTTCCTCACACACACACACTCACACTCACACTAATTCTTTGAAGTCACTGCCATTGGCTTCTTCCGTGTACTTGAGGATGATTTGAAGGATTGGTAGATAGCTACATGTGATAAGGCAGATGAGGACATAATTCTGATCTCTAGGTGTTGATTGGCCATGAATGTTTCTGCATAATTGCTTCAGCTTTCCTTTTGTTGGAAAAAAATTAGTATAAATTGGCCTACATTTCACTAGTTTGTACTGCTGCTGACTTGTCGCAGTTCACCATCATCTCTGGAAAAGCCCTCCTCCCTGGTCTCTTCTGCTACCCTTTCTCAGCATCATCTCGGCAAAGCACTGAGCTTTGTTAAGATATAAGTGAGATCCAGTACCTCCTGTGAACAATGTTCACTAACGATTTTCTATCTTACTGGAGTAAAGCCGTTGTCCTTACTGTGATTTATAAGTCCCCTCGCTGGCTGCCTTCCTGTTACCTCTGACTTTATCTGATGCTCTCTTTCCTGCCCTCCTCTCCAGACATATTGGCTCCCATGTCACTTGCCAAATCCATTTGTATATATTCAGCCAGAGCATACATTTTTATTGAAGAAGACTGTGTTGGTTTGTGTTGTAGAGAAAAGGGTATGGCGGTCAGTTTGGGAGCACTGTGCTAGATAAAATTGAAGCTTCTATTATGCAGGAATTGGATTAATATAGATTTTAATATTGTCTACTTTGTAGAATTATGACATGCAAGGCAAAACAACGTTTACTGTGTGGGGAATCTTACACATGTTAAGGACTTCTGTGAATATTGTGTTCATTCGATTCTGTTACATACTTAGTGGGTTTTCACTACATCCCTGGCCCCATTTTAAGAATGAGGAATATAGGGAAAATGATACTGCTTTTCACCTCGTGGGTTTGGCATGGATAAGAGAAAGAGACTAAATAATTAAAATTTGGAAGCTAGAAACATATAGGGGATACTTAGCTTGCTTTAGGATAACCAAAGAGGGTCTGTGGGAGGAGATCTTGTCTAAGCTAACTTATAAAAGATGAGTTAAGTACTGCTCAGGTGAGGGATGAAATAACGGGCTTTGTGGGGGGGGGGATCCGCAAGTGGGGGAGTCTAGAGGAGACACAATGAAGTGCATTTGTGTCCTAGAAGGACGTAGAGTAGACACGTGAGTGACAGTTCCAGAGACCAGCTCCTGGCCCATGGGGAATATGTTGAGAAGAATTCCCTACTTTGAGGGAAGTAGACAGCTGTTTTAAAACAGATTTGTATTTGAAAGCTCCCATAGCTATCCTGCAGGGAAGGATGGAGTCATCCTAGGAACTGATGCAGAAAGATCAGGTAGAGTCCTGAGAGAAGCTTACAAAGGCCATTTCAGGGAGGACAGACACCATGCATTGAGATGTGGATATGTCTGAGTATCCATTTGACAGAGAGCTGAACAGAAGTTATGTATTATTGGGGGAACGGGGAGGGTTTTTAGCCTCTGGAAACCCCCTATAGAAAATGAAGAGTAGGAAGGTCTAAGATTTATCCTGTACAGTGATGGCGTTGGATGGATGAACAGAAAACAGAGCCAGTAAAGGAAACATAGTGAGGCAGGAACAAGGTCAGACTCAAAGACGTTTACAGGATTTGAGTTGCAAGGGGAGTGGACAGCTTCAGTGGTACTAGTGAGTCACAGCTGAGCATTGGTTGGCATTCTTGAGCTTAAAGTCAGGGGACGGAAGGGCTCCAGTAAGATTACAGTGGAGAGTGAAGGTGGGCATGCAAGCTTCGGTAACCAAAACAAAACTGACTGAGCTGTCATCTAGAAGAGTGGCTGACTTTCCAAGATATGACCATCTTTATTTCCTCTCTGTGTCTGGCTTGATGCTGCAGATATCCAGAGAGGTGCCTGGCATGCTGAGGACACGCACCCAAGAGCCCTGCTCTGCCTCACAGACGAGGATTACTGGTAAGACACCATTTATTCTTTAGGGGTTATTTTTATCAGCACGGACAAATTTACAGTATGAGCACCCTATTAGAATAATAATTGAAAAAATCATAATTGCTGTTCATAATCCTGAATTCATACTGTTTGGATGCCCAGTGTGGGCAATCATCACTTTTTTGGTTGAAGAGATTTTTCGTTCCCTGAGTCAAAGAAGTACCTAGATGGCCATAGTCTTGCTGAATGCAGGAGAGGCTAGGTGCAACATATTAAGTTAATTTAATAGAGAGATGCAGCTTTTCAAGTCATTGGGTACAACCTACCCTGACAACATGTGTTTAGTGTGTATAATTTGTCCCTGATCACGGGGTGGGGTTTCGAAGGCTCCAACTTCCTGGAAACTGTGCATTAGCAAATATAATTCCCTTAGATGTGGAGAATAGTGTGTGTTTTCTCATGATTTTTGTCAATTTCCTTCTATCTCTGTCCCAAGTAGATCACATAGCCACAGTCACTACTGCCTTGCAAACTCTCCTAACCACCTTGTTCTGCTCACCAACTGTGAGTCTCCTGGGAGAACTTCAGCTGTGGTTCACCCCAGCTACCCACTTCTCTTTGCCAGCTGCTGCTGGGGATTTTCTTCCTTTTCTTCGCCGCCCCCCACGTCTCTCCCACCTCTCCCGTCCACTCCACTGCCCACCTGCTGCCTCCTACCTGTGCTCACCTTTCCTATCTCTACCTCTTCCGCCTCCTCTTTATCCTTTTCTCTTTTCGTTTTCTGAGAATTCAAAACAAAAAAATATCTGTTCCCTTCTTGTATGGAGGCTTGTTTACGACTCAGTGTGTATTCTGTGACCTGTTTTCCCTGGCACCTTGCATCGGAAATCCCTGTGGCTCTATTGGTTTTCTTGATTCATATCAGAAACACTTGAACTGACATTTTGCTGATTCAAATATATATATTTGAATATATATTTATATATAAATGCATATAAATATATATATAAATGCAGCTTTAATTCAAGGACCATAAAGAAAGGATTTGCTACGCTGTGTACAGCTGCAGAAGTTTATCTTTTTAAAACATCATTATGACAAAAGAGTAGGGAAACTTTATCTGCATAATTACATGTATAAAGGACTGATAGCAAAACCACTTTACATTAGGTTTGCGGTTTGTTTGTCTTAAGACAGTCATCCATACAGCAGGCAGGTTTGTGACCTGAAAGCCAATCTCAGGGTGACTTTCCTTTTACACACTGTTTTTGCTTTTAAAAAATTCTGTTTTTTTTTTTTTTTTAAGTTACGCATCTGTGTGTGTTTCTGTGTTATGTGTACATGAGTGCAGGTGCCTGAAGAGGCCAAAAGAGGCCAGATTCCCTGGCGCTGGAGCTACTGGCCGTTGTGAGCTCTCCCTAATAGATGCTGAAACTGAACTTGGGTCCTCTGCATGAGCAATATGAACTCTTAACTGCTGAACCATCTCTCCAGCCCTTACATAATGTTTTAGTTTACTGGGTTTTTTTCCTTTAAAATCATATTAAAAGTAAAAGGAACCATTTTTAAAATAAATAAATCAAGAACTTTTAGTTCATTGGCAATGTTGTGCAAGCTCTACCTCTGTGTAGCTCCAAAATATTTTCATTATTCTGAGATTAGAGGTCTTGACCCCTGAGCAGCTTCTCAACCTGCTCACCCCAGCCCCTAGCCTCTGGTATCTATCCGTGTGCATGCCATTTCTATGTATTAGTTCATCTCGAGTATCTCAGGCAAATGGAATCACACTTTTTCTTTCATTTAGCATAAGAAATTTCTAAATTGTTGGTTATCAATATGTTTAAAAAGAACAGTAAGAAATATGTTATACTTTAACAAAATATAGTTTTATAGTATTGGCAAGATGAAAATTAAGAAAGTAACTTTGCTTACTTTTTTACAATCTCTTAAGTATCCAGATGATAGATCCATTTCACAGATGATAGCTAGGTTCTCATTTGTGTTTCTGGGTTTCATCTGTAGTGATGATGCAGTATCTAGCCATGATGGTACACCATTGTGTGCCTGGCAGAGCATTTAAAGCAAATAACTGTGGTGATGATGGTGGTGGTGATGTTGGTATTACCAGGAGCCAGGTACCTTGGAAGGGGCACAAGGAGGCCAGATTTTGTCAGCTGTCACTTTGCCAGCCTGTGACTGCCAAGTGGTTTGCTTTAATTTTTCAGTTTTCATGTTGAACTGCTTTCCTTGGTATCTCTGTGGTGGATTGTCTCTTGCCTTGTCCAGCGCATTAAAGATTAAAAGCGTTTTGACTATTAATTAATTACTTCATGTGTATAGCAAATGCCTTTTCTCTTAGTCTTTCAGAGACTTTTAAAATACCTGTTTATGGTGCTTTTCTCAGAACTTTAGAATGTAAATAGTGTATTAATTGCTTTGCCTGGCTGTTTTAGGTGCCCTGGAATCATAAAGATATTCTTTTGCATCTTAATCTCTCAGTCATAGTGTTTGCCCTTCACTCCTTGACCTCAATGCAACTATTTTTCCTTTATGAGCATGAGGTCAAATTCTGTGGCATCGGTTCCCCACGCTAGCTACCAGGCAGCACTGTGTGCCGAACAGTGAATTCTTCGGCATCCATCTGTAATGTTGTCACTTCCAAGGTCAGGTCTCTCTGCCCCTGCGCCCCATGGCTTTTCAATCCTGTTCATCTGTCTGAATGTCTGAGTTTATTAGATAGGGAGGCTGTTACCAATGCTCAAAACTACAACTAAACAGCTGAAAGGCATATTTCCTTACACAAATATTTCCTTTAAGCCTTGTGTGTGTGTGTGTGTTGGGGGGGCATCCTTTCTTTCTTACTGCCCAACTAGAAATTTGCATCTGTGGTTTTGCCAAGCTGCATGCATACCAGTTGGGATTTTTATTAAAATTGTACTGAATTCATAGTAGGTCCTGGGTAGATAACTACATCTTATGTTGAAACTAGAGCAGTGTAGCTGTCAACTTCTCATCATTAAGAAACAAAAACTAGCCGGGCGGTGGTGACGCACGCCTTTAATCCCAGCACTCGGGAGGCAGAGGCAGGCAGATCTCTGTGAGTTCAAGGCCAGCCTGGTCTACAGAGCGAGATCCAGGAAAGGCGCAAAGCTATACAGAGAAACCCTGTCTTGAAAAACCAAAAAAAAAAACAAACAAACAAACAAAAAGAAACAAAAACTAGCCAGGCGGTGGTGGCGCACGCCTTTAATCCCAGCACTCGGGAGGCAGGGCCAGGTGAATCTTTGTGAGTTCGAGGCCAGTCTGCTCTACAAAGTGAGATCCAGGACAGGCTCCAAAGCTACACAGAGAAACCCTGTCTCGAAACAAAAAAGAAAAAAAAAGAAACAAAAACTAGGGACCACTTAGTGGTTTAGAATACTGGCTGCTTTTCCAGGGGACCCAAGATGGATATCCAGCATCCACACTGGCGGCTCACCACAGTCTGTAACTCCAGTTCCTAGGGACTCTGATGCTCTCTTCTGGCCTCTGTGGGCATCAGGCACGCACATGATACATAGGTATATATCCAGGCAAAACATCCATATACATAACATAAACGAAAACTAGAACAACAATGATAAAACACAGAATAAGAGGCCATTTATCAGATCTTTGGAGAAGACCGGAGTTTCATACTTGTCTTTGGGGAAGGTACGTGAGATCGTGCCACAGGTGACGATACTTGCTCTGAAATGTGAGAACGGACTCCTGAAAGCCATGCTGTCACCTCCACACACATAGACAATGATAGTAAATAGGACTGCCTCCCTTCCCCACCCCACCCCGAAAGATTTATGAACATGGTTTCCTCAGGTTGTTAAGATTTAAGTGTTTACAAAGCAGGAGGGGTTAGGCAGGAGGGGAAGGAGGCGAGAGGACATACACACTTCCAAAACAGAATCAAACCAAACCAACGGCCAGACAGTGGCATGGTGTTCACCACTGAGGTTAACTTGTCATCCAAATTGATAAGGAGGCAGATTTAAAAACAAAACTCACAGTTAGTAAATCTACACATTTGGTTCAGCAGCATGAAAATACTTTTATTTCTAATTATAAATCCATTAAAATAATGGAAACAGGTATGCATTTGTGTGCACCAAGATCGAGCCCTGTTGATGTAGATGCAGGATGTTCAGCTAGTTATTGGATATGTAAATTCTATTTCGCAAGGAAATTAAATATTTGAATTTAAAAATGTTGTCCTATCCAGTAATTCTACTTTGGGAAATCTCTGCTAAGTCAGAGAGTAGAAATGTGGAAAACACTATACACAAAAGGATTTTCCTTTTAAGCCCTGTTGGGGAATGTTATTTTAAGATGTGTTACTTTTGTTTATGTTGCATTTGTTTAACTCTGAAGCTGTGTTGCTGTGCCTGTGTAAAACACCTGATAGTCTAATAAAGAACTGAACGGCCAATAGCGTCGTAAGAGAAAGGATAGGCGGAGTTGGCAGGCAGAGAGAAGATACAGAGGGAGAAATCTGGGAGAAACAGATAGAGAAGGGCTAGCAGCCAGAGAAGGAGGAGGACTCCAGGGGCCAGCCACCCAGCTACACACACAGCAAGCCACGGAGTAAGAGTAAGATACAGAAGTAAGAGAATGGGAAAAGCCCAGAGGCAAAAGGTATGTGGGGCTAATTTAAAGTTAAGGAAACAAGCCAAGCTAAGGCTGAGCATTCATAAGGAAAAATAAGCCTCCATGTGTGATTTAGTTGGGAGCTGAGTGGCAGGCCCCCCAGTAAGAGTAAAAAACCACCACCAACAAGCCCCTTGGTAAAGAATAGATTTCAGGAGAAGTCTACATGTGCAGCTAAAGGAAAGGATGTTACAAAATCAGTGAACACCTGTGTGTATTCTTATATAGATGTTCATGTTGTGACTAGTTAAGGATGAGATACACAGTCCAGGTATGGTAACACAGGCCTTTAGTCCCAGAACACAGGAGGCAGAGGAAGGTGGTTCTCTATGAGTTTGAGGCTAGCTGGTCTACAAAGAGAATTCCAGGCCAGGGTTACCCTTTGAGACCCTGTGTCTCAGAGAATGAGAAAGACGGAGGGAGGGAGGGAGGGAGGGAGGGAGGGAATGAGATATGCACATGTGGTAAAGTTAAATGAAAAAGAACAGAAAGATTAGGAATAAATCGGCTTTATAATTAAATAAGATACCTTGACCCAATGAAATAATGTTTCTAATTCTATTATTCTTTGTGTGGGTGTGCTTTTTCTACTGATTTGTTTTTGTGTTAGTATTGATCATATGTGCATTATTGATGGCCTAGAATTTTGCGAGGCTCCATGTTGTATTTGATTTTTGGCTCTCAAATACATGTGGTTATTTCAAGCCATGCCATTTCAGCATGAAAAATCAGAACTTCTTAGAGAAACAAAATTTTGTTGAAGTACACAAATATGCGTGTCATCGCTTCCATATCACGATCACCACATCCTGTTGACTATTTCTGTCTGGTGGCATCTTTTCTTTCAGCTCACCCCAGTGTCCAAAAGGTGGTGCTAGTATCATCTGCATCGGATGCTCCTCTTCGTGCCCCCGAGATCTCAGTTCCTGCTGATCTAGATAAAACCATCACAGAACTGGCCGACTGGCTGGTATTGATCGACCAAATGCTGAAGTCCAACATTGTCACTGTGGGAGACGTGGAGGAGATCAATAAGACAGTTTCCCGGATGAAAGTAGGTACAGAATGCAAAGGCTTGCCAAGGCAGCCCCCTCACCCTGGTTCTCATTTGCTTATCCTAAATTCTGAGAAAATAAACTTTAAAGTAGTCCTTATCTGCCAAGCAGGGCTAACTCCAAAGAGAAAACTTTTCTTCTGTTAGCTACATTGATCAAACAGAACTGAGGACTCAGTGTAAAACTCCAACATTGGTACCTTAAAGCTGGGCACAGCATAACTGCTAGCCATCTTTCCATTTAATGTCCAATATGATATAGAATACTTTCTAAACGTATGTTTTCATGTTTGATTTTATAATGAGTTCATTTCTGACCTTAGAAATGAATGTCTTCTGACTATATATATATGTATATATATATATATGTGTGTGTGTGTGTGTGTGTGTGTGTGTGTGTGTGTGTATTTTTTTCCTCTTAATGAACATTGACCATCTTGTAGCAACTTGGAAAGCTGTTTTTCCGTCTTTAGTAGGTTATCTGTTGTGGAGCAGCATTGAAAGGAATATTCTAGATAGAAATACACAATAAAACGGTAGCAATTGCTAACACCCACTAAGTGCTTAATGTGTGATGAACATTGTCTTATTTTCACATGTGTTATCTCATAACAGCCTGGTGAGAGAGGCGCTGATTTACTCTGTGTTACCAAGAACTCCCAAGTTTCTGAGACAGTGGTTCTCAACATGTGGGTTTCGACCCCTCTACCCTTTCACGGGGGTCGCATATCAGATATCTTGCATATCAGATATTTACATAACAGTAGCGAAATGGCAATTATGAAGAAACAACGATAATAGTTTTGTGGTTGGGGGTCACCACAACATGAGGAACTGTGTTAAAGCGCTTGCAGCATTAGGAAGGTTGAGAACCATGGCTCTAAGAGGTCAAGGAGGTGAGCACCAAAATCAGATGGGTTTCTCTGACAAAGCAGTTTCTAATAATGTCACAGGGATGTGTCAGCCACCTGTTAGAGACATGGCTGAGGAGGGGGTACTGCTTCTATAGCCGTGGGAACAGGAGGTGGGATTTTGAGATATAATGTGCATGCCATCCTATGTAGCAGACAGAAAACTTGGGTTTGATAGGGAACTTTAGGGGCAACATTTGTGCAAGAGATGTTTTTGTTGGTTTGTTTTTTTTGTTGGGAAGTGATGTTTTGGAAAAGGCAACTTAATTCTTTGAGGAGGGTCTTGCAAAGCCCTGTAAAACCCTGTGGACTTAAGAGTCTATAAGCAGTTGGCAAGATCACTTCCCATTTCCTTTTGTTTTCTGAATTGTGGCTGGGAACCACTGATAACAGTGCTTTGCTTTAGTAGAAGGTGAGGATGGATGGGAGGCGAGAGATGCTTAAATCAAGAGAAAGAGCCCTTTGCGAGGGGCTGAGACGATGCTGTTTCCAAACAGAGGAAATGGAAAGGAGGAAAAATGGAGCACCAATGAGCATTTGAGTAATTTACTTTTGGATTTGTTGTGCGGAGGGAAGGGAGTCAGCCGCATTCATAGAAGCGTGCCCTGGGATCTAGGACTGGAGTGTGAGTCATTCATTTGGAAGTACTTGTCCCTGTAGGAGTGAGTGAAACCTACAGAATTAGGGAGCTCATAGCGAGATGGCTAGACAAATCCTTTGACATACTGTTTGTACTAACTGTGAATTGTGCTTTCTAATCTTTATGGTATTTATTAGTGCTGGAATTAAAATAGACTCTTCCTGGAATTCTTAGCCCCTGTCTTATTTATCAGCTAAGACACATAGTCCGTGAAAAAAGGGTGATTCATGTCTAAGTTGATTCATTTGCAGTTATTCTAATTATTACTTTTCTAATACGCCACTTTCATCCTTATAGGGCACCTTCCTAATGCTGAGACCCTTTAATACAGTTCCTCATGTTGTGGGGACCCCCAACCATAAAATTATTTTTGTTGCTGCTTCATAAAGAAATAACTATTTTGCTGCTGTTATGAATCGTGATATAAATATCTTTGGAGAGAGGGTTTGCCATAGGGGTCGTGACCCACAGGTTGAGAACTGCTGTTCTAGGGGGCTCCTTATGTGTGTCCTGATATAGCGCAGGTACACAAGGAGTCAGCAGCAATCATTGCTGATGTTTTCAGAGCATTTTCAGGGAGAATTCCTTCTTTTTTTTTTTTTTTTTTTTTTAAATTTATTTTAATTTATTTTGCAATACAATTCAGTTCTACATATCGGTCACGGATTCCCTTGTTCTCCCCCCTCCCGTCCCCCTCACCTTCCCCCCAACGCCCCCCCCCATTCCCATCTCCTCCAGGGCAAAGCCTTCCCCACAGACTGAGGTCAACCTGGTAGACTCAGTCCAGGTAGGTCTAGTCCCCTCCTCCCAGGCCGAGCCAAACAATCCTGCATAGGCCCCAGGTTTCAAACAGCCAACTCATGCAATGAGCACAAGATCTGGTCCCACTGCCTGGATGCCTCCCAAACAGATCAAGCCAATCAACTGTCTCACCCATTCGGGGGGCCTGATCCAGTGTGGACCCCTCAGCCATTGGTTCATAGTTCATGTGTTTCCATTCATTTGGCTATTTGTCCCTGTGCTTTATCCAACCTTGGTCTCAACAATTCTCGCTCATATAAACCCTCCTCATTCTCGTTAATTGGACTCCCAGAGATCCACCCAGGGCCTAGTCATGGATCTCTGCATCCAGATCCCTCAGTAGTTGGATGAGGTTTCTAGCACAACAATTAGGGTGTTTGGCCATCCCATCACCAGAGTAGGTCAGTTCGGGCTGTCTCTCGACCATTGCCGGCAGTCTGTTGTGTGGGTATCTTTGTGGATTTCTGTGGGCCTCTCTAGCACTTTGCTTCTTCCTGTTCTCATGTGGTCTTTATTTACCATGGTCTCCTATTCCTTGTTCTCCCTCTCTGTTGTTGATAAGAGAATTCCTTCTTTTAATCTCCTTAGACTTGATGTAACTGAGCTAGGTGCAGTGTGGAGAGGGTGATGCCTCTCCTGGTTACTTGGTTGGTTCATAAAAGAGCTGAGATTCGAACCCAAGGCCTCTGACTCCAGATCACCTGCTCTTCTGCTGCTGCATTGCTGATGCGTCATTGCCCCTGAGAGGAAGAAAACTCGCCGTTGCTACCAGCCAACCCGTTTACACAGTTAGGGTCTTGTTGTATGATGCCTTAATCCCCGTTGATCTTGTCTCTTCACAGATCACAAAGGCTGATTTAGAACAGCGCCACCCTCAGCTTGATTTTGTATTTACATTGGCACAGAATTTGAAAAACAAAGCTTCCAGTTCTGATGTGAGAACAGCAATCACAGAAAAACGTAAGTTAAATAAAAAAAATCTATTCTATAGATTCTGAGCCACTGTATTCTATGGATTCTCAGCCACTTTCCTTAATGTTCACACACAGCTACAAAGATTATTCTACTAGAAATTGTTATTTGGTAATTGGCACTCTTCATTTAGGAGGAAATAGTTCTCTCTCTCTCTCTCTCTCTCTCTCTCTCTCTCTCTCTCTCTCTTTCTCTTTTCATCTTTTTAAAGCCTCCTCATACCTCCCTTCTGAACTCTTATGCATTTGATTTTTTTCTCTTATGTTAGAATTTTTTTTGAAAGACATCTAATGGAACAAAGCTAGCCAAACCTGTAGTCACACCAATTCATTCTGCCATTTCTCTCCACTCACTGAAACTGGGTGTCACCATTTCTTCTAAACTTACCTCAGAATTCATTCCATACGTGCTTTGTGGTTGCCTTCATGTGGGGATGCCTTAGTTAAAGGGATAATTAAACAACCAATGAAATGAACCTATGAAATATTTACAAACTAATGTCCCTGTTTGGAGTTAGTGGTTGAGTTAAGGTTCCTCTGTTTGTGTAGCACACAGAACCGAGTTTGGAGTCTTAAGAACGGTGTCTGGTGGCTATCCTATTCTTTTTCCTCAGCCCCTGTCTCCTGCAGATCCCCGCCTGCTCTGGATCATTGTTCAAACCTCTGACCCTTCCAGCCACTTACTTTTATTCACATTTGTCTTCTTTTGTTTGTTTCAATTTCAGTCTGTTCTCCGTAGGTGGAATTACTCAGCAGCTAAAGTGTCACCCCCTTTGTGAAGCCTTCCCACCCATCTGTATTCCCCAGTGGACCCCGATTCCTCTCTTTACTCCCTACTACAGCCCCATTCCCTATCAATCCACTGTAGATCTCTTAGCTCCTTTATTTTTCTCTCCCATGCGCAGACTGTGAATCTTCACCTTTCTGGCCTCTGGTTTTCCCATTAGGAACTCTGTAAATATGTGTGGGAATATGAACTGGGTGAATAAAGTTGAATTTTTCCTGAGGGAGGGAAGTCAGCTTTGGGTGTAGTAGATGCTTTTTGCTTTCAAAATAAATGAGCAATATGGTTACTGAAGGAGATGATTAGATTAGAACTTTCCACACGTGGTGGCACTGGCTTCTTTCTACTCAGAGCCACTTTGCTTCAGTCTTCTTGATAATTGACTGATTATGGATCTTGTACAATGGGGGACTCTGGAGTGATCTTTCCTCCCTTCCTTGGTGAGAGATCTCTGTTCCCGGGACCAGCCCATTTCCAGCAGCATTCCATTTTGCTTTCTCATCACCATCAGGACTTATTTTAATAGATTTTTTAAAAGTCACATTTTGGCCTCCAACTTGCCTTGAATTTATAAGTATCCTGCCTTGACTTCTTGAGCACCTGGACTGCTGACATCATTCTGTCAGGTTTACACAGTGTTGCTGGTGAGCCTAGGACTTTCTGCATGCTAGGAAAGCACTCTCTTGGCTGAGCTACAACCCAACTCTAATTATTATTATATTATTATTATTATTATTATTATTATTATTTACAGCAAAGTTTTCCATCTTCTGAACATCTTCCCTCCTCCATTTATTTCTGTCTCTGGTCTCTGCCTCTTCCTTCTTCTCCTCTTACCCCCTCTCTCTCTTTTTCTTTCCTTCCCCTAATTAGTCTCAACTAATTAGTCTTTATCATTGTTTATTTACACAGAGAGCCCTTATCAGCTTGTGTGCCACTAATAGTGACTTCTGTTCATCATTTACAATGAATAAGAGAATTTATTTTTCATGGGAAACCATTGATACTTGCTGGCACTTGACCCTTTAACTTGTATTTGTCCAAATGGACAAGCTGTATCAGTGACAGAATTGGCAATAAGGACTTTATGTGAGTTTTTAGCTGAGAACTAGAGTATCATCATAGTTTTGTCTCCCCTTTCCTTGAGTTAAAACTTTCAGGAATTTCTTTACATTGTTAAAACAACATACAACATAGACTTTCATTGGGTAATTTTTAAAAATCATAACTCATTGAACAGTTTAATAGAGTTTATGACATGAAAACCTTCCAGCCTTCTGAACAACTAACTGTAAGTCAATAGCTTTATGATTTACATTAACCACATAATATTATTTTAAGAATTTTGCCAGAATGTTCTACAGTAACTAAACTACAATCTTTTATTTTTTTAAATTTTATGTATTTTAAATTTACTTTTTGTATACAAAAAGTAAGTATGTGTAGTGTGTAAATATGTGCACTGAGTGTATGCTGGCTCCCATGGTGGACAGAGTAGGGCACTGGACCTCCCGAAAGGAGTAAGAGATGGTTGTGAGCCTCCATGTGGGTTTGGGGACCCGAACCTGGGCCTTTTGCAGGAGCAGCATTTGCTGAGCCATCACTCCAGCTCCCCGACTGGAGTCTCGTCCTGTAGTTAAGTTCTCCTCGGGCTTGATCTTCTTGGCCCTTGAGGTTGTCTGGCATCCAGAGCATCATCGCCAAGCCTGGTGTTTGCCGTCTGTGGGCTGATACGTAGAACTATCATTTATTGATATTTCAGCCCACTATCGTGAACTTTCCCTGTAGTAATGAGCCAAAAGTTTAAATTTCCATAGATCTTTCCTTTTGTAGGTCCCTGATTTAAAAATAAAAAAAAAAAAGGAGAGGAGAGAGCATTGGAGAGGGAAAGGAGAGAAGGTAAGGAAAAAAGACATAGAGACGGATACAGAGAAAGCAAGAGGGAGAGGAAGAGGAAACAGTAGAGGGGGAAGAAAGGTAAAAAGCCAGCATGAAACTGTGTGACTGCGAACTCAGAGGTGTGCAGGACTTGCAATGTCTTCATTCTCAGTATTTCTGTTGAACTTGAAAATATAAAAATGTTGCCCATCAGAAAGGCCTCTCGCCAGAGTAGAGCAAATATAAAAAGTGCTCTCTGCCTGAGAGACTCTCCATTGAGGGCAGATGGAGACTGTGGCTGTGTTCAAGTTTTATCATAGAACACTGTTAGGTTTTGTCCTTGTCAGATCAGCTTCTGTGACTACATAAACTAGGGAATTGTCTTTAATTTTTATCAGTTCAGTAGATATTTTTGTTATTAGATGATTAGCACATTTAATATTAGTGATATTCAAGACCCCCCCCCCCCCCCCGGAGTAGTTTTAGAAATATGTCTGGATGAGGTGTCACAGGCTTATATGTAAACCAAGCTACTTGAGATACTGAGGCAGGGGAGTTACAAGTTCAAGGCTAGATTGGAAAATACAGGAAGGCTCTGACTTACATAGATAAAGCAATTTAGAAGAGCTGGAGGTATAGCTCAGTGGTAAGGTGGTTACATAGTGTGTGAAACACCCTGGCTTTGAGCCCAGTACAGAAGGTAGGAACAGTGGTGAGCTGGGCATGGTGGCTTGTGCTGATAATCTCAGCACTCAGGAAACTGAGTCAGTAGACTCTCAAGTTGGAGTCAACATGGGTTACAAAGCCATTTTTCTCTCTCTATATATATCTATATTTATATAACATAGTGCAATATATAATATCTATTATTACACATTGCACGTACCTGCTGAGCCATCTCCCCTATGTATACAATTAACTATATGATATATAGTAATACATTATAATATGTATATATAAAATTGTGGCAGACACACATTAGAGCCTCTTTAAGATGTGTTTCTCATGTTGCCCTCTTTCTGTTTCTAGACCTATTCATGACAAATTTAGGAACAGGTATTTATTTTCCTCCCCCTGAGGGCCACTTTTGAGGGTTTCTTTTTATCCTGCCCCCCAGTGGAAAAGGTGAAGACCCAGTGGGAGAGCACACAGCACGGGGTGGAGCTGAGGAGGCAGCAGCTGGAGGACATGGTGGTGGACAGTCTGCGGTGGGACGACCACAGGGAAGAGACCGAAGAGCTCATGAGAAAATACGAGGCTCGCTTCTACATGCTTCAGCAGGCCCGACGTGACCCCCTTAGCAAACAAGTGTCTGATAATCAAGTAAGACTCACTGGATAGTTTTTGGTGGTCTCATTTGTTGGGTTTACTTCTTTTGTATTGTTAACTATGTAGGGCCTCTCATGTTTTCCCACATTCTTAGACATACATGTTGAAATGTATAGGGATTGAATTGCAAAGGTTTTGTTATTTTGGGAAGATGTCTAAAGACACAGCGAACAGAAACACGCATTTGTACGAATGGAGCCATAGTGAGCATCTACAAAGCAAACCTCATTCATTGACTTCTTTGGCTTACTCTGGAGATTGCTTTTACTTACAAAATTTCCCAAGACTTTCATTTGAATACTTCTGTAGTGTGTAAGTCAGGCCATAAGTAAGTGTAATTTCTCTAATGTCTATGTTCTATTGGTAGCAACAGCTAGTAATCAACTTCATTATAGTGTTGAGAATATTGAACAATTATGGTTTAAAGCGTGTTATTTAAAAATTCCTACTACAAGCATAGAAAATTTCTTGAGTTGGATGCATGGTCACACTTTGGTGTAACATTGTATTTTCCCTTCAGATAGCCTGGAAATGAAAATATGTATTTAGGAAGAATATAGTAATCTAGAAAATGTGGGAAGCAAATCGAAAACCTGCAAATAATGCTTCAAATCTCCACACCTGAGCACTTTTCATGGGTATAATTTAAAATCCAACTGGCCAACTCCATTAGTTTCTGAATTGTTTTTTGTGTTTATGATTCTTGTTGATTGCCTCAAAGTAATAGCAAAGCTTTTGTACATATGACTAGAGGCATCTAATTAAAAAATGGTCACCAGTATGCCCATCCTCATACCCAGAATGCAGTTGGCCTTCAAATCTTCAATATCCATGTCTACAGATTTTAAACTGAACACATATAGATATTTTTTTGTTAGCTTGCCATTATTCTTTGAGCACAACAATATGACAGCTAATTATGAAGCATTGATGTTGTTTTAAGCTAGTAGTTCTCAACCTCCCTAATGCTGTGACCCTTTACTACAGTTTACTACAGGTGACCCCTAACCATAAAATTATTTTTGTTACTACTTCATAGATGTAATTTTGCTACTGTTATGAATAGTAATGTAAATATCTGATATGTGACCCCTGTGAAAGGGTCATTAGACCCATAAAGGGGTCATAAACCATGGGTTGAAAGCCACTCCCCCCCCCCCCCCCAGACAGGTTTCTCTGTGTAGCTTTGGTGCCTGTTCTGGATCTCACTCTGTAGACTAGACTGGCGTCGAACTCACAGAGATCTGCCTGGCTCTGCCTGGCTCTGCCTCCCGAGTGCTGGGATTAAAGGCATGCGCCACCACCACCCAGCTGAGAGCCACTGTTTTAAACAATACAAGTAACTTACAGGAGATTTGCAGTGTACTGAAGGATGTTCAATTCACAGCTTGTTGTGCAAACACTACACCATTTAATCTAAGGGACATGTGTAGATTTGATATCCATGGAGGGGAAGGGTTTGGGAGCAGTCTTTCACAAGTACTGTGCACTGATTCTCTGCTACTCAAATGAACAATGTGTATAGGTTTCTTCTGAAACCTTAAGGTGGATTTTTATTTTCACAATGGCTACAAAAAGTATTAGTGACACATTCAACTGTCATTTGGATTTCATGCAACTATCTTGATGGATTGAGAGACTCTTTCTAGTGTTGGGAAACTGTGAAGGGGCTGGTGTCCATTGTACATTGAGTGTTTGTGAGGACTTTTAGACAAATGCCTAACAAATCTTGATCCATTTGAACTGTTATATTTGCAAACACTCAGAGTGATTCAGGGGTAAGGAACAGAGTGATCCAGGGATAAGGGGCAAAGTGATCCAGGGGTAAGAAGCAGAGGATTTCCACCATGGTAGTCTTTGACATGTCTCCAAACACATATAGAGTAACTTAGTTTATTCAAATATGATTCATATCTTGTGAGAATCAGATATACAGCAAGAGGCATGAAGAGGTCAAAGGGCTTGAGGAAGTCAGGTACCTCAGATGGGTCATCTTTTATTATCACCCACTGTGCACCTGATTCCTCAGGCACTTTCTCTTTTAAGGATTTATTTTAATTATTTTTTTAAGTATGTATATATGTGTGATGGGGTTGGGGGTGGGCATGTGTGCATGAGTGCAGGTAGATGTGGAGGTCAGAAGAGAGTGTCCGTCTCCTGAAGCTGGAGTTCCAGGCATTTTTGAGCTGACCCAGTGTGGGTACAAGAAACTGAACTTAAGTCTTCTTCAAGAACAGTACATGCCGGGCCATCTCTCTAGCCCCTCCTCAGACAGGCTTTTCTTTTCTTTCCTTTTTCCTTTTTCCCCCTACTTCTAGAATTACTTTGATTCAGTTATTTTGGCTTAAACTTGAGAATTTGTCCTCTTATTTTCTTTCTTCTTGTGAGTTCTGTGTCCAAAATGTGCTAAAACTTCCCAGGAATACCAGGGTTGGGTAGTACTAGTTACTGAGTGACCATTTCTAACAGCTATGCCTCAACTTACGCTCTAGCTGTTGCTTCAAGAAGTGGGTTCTGGCGATGGTGTCATCATGGCATTTGAAAACGTCCTGCAGAAACTTCTGGAAGAATACAGTAGCGACGACACCAGGAATGTGAAAGAAACCACCGAGTACTTGAAAACATCATGGATCAATCTCAAACAAAGGTAACTTGAAAGCCTTGGCAGGAACACGTGCATTGCCTACTTGAGAATCCAATTTCCTTGGCTTTCTTGTAGGCTAAATATGCTAATCCTAGAAGTGTATTTTATTATTTTTTTTCTACTTTTAAATTATGATGAACAAAGTACACATTATTATACTTTGCGCAGAGTGTGTATTTGTATATGTTCTTGAAATTGTACAATGCATTTTTCTTTCAACCTTGCCAGTAATTTTTAAAAATGTTTTCTTGTGCCATTTTGTGTTATTTAGAATACATTTTGTAGTTCTCTGGTATGGAACACAGGTAGTTGTAACTACTTTAGGGTAATATTAGTGTTAATTATTACTATAGTAATGTGTGATATTTGGCTGGAACATCTTCAGATGAGGAGCAGACTCTATGGATTTGCCACCTGACCTCTGAAATCATCTCTGTGCAGAGTTTTGGTTAATTTATTCTCTTTTTTTCCCATCCTTGTCATCTAGTCAACCTAGATGACAGGTTGTCTAGAACAACCTGAAATAACACATGTGTTTATAAGAGAGGTTCATCTTGTAGGGTTTGAGAAACCGTAAGCAGTAGTTAGCATTTTTATCAGATTGTATGTTTATGTTCATCATCAGTTAGAAAGTATTTATTTATTTATTTTGGTTTTTCGAGACAGGGTTTCTCTGTACAGCTTTGGAGTCTGTCCTGGAACTCATTCTGCAGACCAGGCTGGCCTCGAACTCACAGAGATCTTCCTGGCTCTGCCTCCCGAGTGCTGGGATTAAAGGCCTGTGCCACCACCGCCCCGCAAAGTATTTATTTTATACATCTTACTGTCAGTGCCTGTATAGAAGTGAAATTATGGCTTCCCAAACATCTTTCCTATGCTCTTGCGATTTCCTGGAAATTATTTTGATATCAAACCATGTTTATTTTGCAGTGCATAAAGTTGATATCAGAGTACTTTCTGACATAATAGTTCCAATAATTTAATGGTAGCTTAACATGGAAGAATTTTTGTCTCTAGATTTGTTTTATTGTGTGTGTGTGTGTGTGTGTGTGTCTGTCTGTCTGTCTGTCTATGTGTGTATGTGGTATACATGTGTACCCATGGGTGCTACTGCATTGATATAGAGGTCTGAGCACAACATGGAGGAGTAGGTTCTCTTTTTCTACTGCGTGTGTTCTAGAGATTGAATTCAGGTTGCTAGGCTTGGTGGAAAGCATTAAGCCACCTTGTTGGACTTCTAGATGTCATGTTTATTTAGATTCTTTAAAGTGGTTCTGCAAACTCTGTGAAGAAAGAAGATTCTGAGGGGAGAGTGTGAGATTGTATATGTGTTAGAGATTTACTCAGGTTCCAGATAAATACCTCAACAAACACAACTTTGCCGAAAGTTAAAGCTGAATGCCTACAATCTTGGTATTTTTAGCATCATGACACATTGATTGGATAGATCTCATAACTAAGACAGAGAGGAAGGTGAATTAAAAACAGCAGTGAGTGTGGTAATCCTTAAAGCTGTTTTATCCATTACCAGAAATCTCATGAGTAAGAACCGTCTTTGTTTTTATTACAAACAATCCCACCCCCCGCCAAAAAAAAAATTTCGACCACTCACTTTGAAATGTGCTGTCTGCTTTGTTTAAGGCTTTTCTTGCCTTTACTTTGTAAATATCTTAAGACAGCCCCTATCTGCAGTGAAATTAGATGGAGGAGGCAATTAAAAATGAATTATGTTCCAAGGTGATCTTTCATTTATCAAAGTGGAGATGGCTACAGAGTCCCGGTTTGTTGTAGTTACAAGGACTTGCTTTACTTTAGTCTCTTTCTATATTATTTTAGAAATAAGTCATATTAATATTTAGACACGATTTAGATAACATTGTTATTTACACAATTCGGAAAATACAACCAACCTGTAGCTCACAGGATCCTTCAGGAGTGACAGCTAGAGCTTCTATATTGAAATTAAGTATGTTTCACATCTTTCACTGTCCTAAATAGACATCTCTCAGGAATACATTAACAACCATTCCTGACTTTCTTAAGCAAGGTGTGAGATTATATTAACCTTCTTTTGTGTTCTTGACTTTGTTGTTATAAAGACAGATTGAGAAGTTTCACACCCACTTTAGTCCAGTATTTTAAAATTATCTCCCACTAGAAGCTTTTAGACCCCACCTCCCACTTTGAAGTTTTAATTAATTAGTTAATGAATTATTTTGGGGGCAGAGTCTTCCTGACAGCTGAACTTGCAATGTAGCTCAGACTAGGATCGAACTTTCAATCTTCCCTCATCAGCTTCGATCATTAGTCGTGGAGTGTACTGTGTGTCTCCTTGTATCCCATGCACTTAAGCTTTAGAGTAAGGCAGAGAAAGGAGTACGTTTTTCTACCCCCACTCTGGGCGTAGATCCACTTAACACCTCCTTTGAGAACCCGTGGGCTAACCTCACACTCCCCAAGTTCCGTGAAGTTTAATGCCATGTTCAAAGTCACACAGAACAGACACATGCTACTTCGGTAAGACTGAAAGCTGGCGATTCTACCCATGCTCTGAGTTCTGAAGCATGGGTGGGAATCTGAACAAGCTGCCGCCTCTCTCTGGTGAGTGTCTGCTGTGGTTTTAATGTGTGTCGGTCAGAGTGGCTTCTCGTTGACCGTCTGTGCAGTAAGCTCTTCACACTGCTCTCCTGCAATTCTCCCAGCAGTCTTAAGAGACCTGAAGCGCCTTCATCAGCATGCATTGGTAGCAAATGGAAGCACAGAGAAGGTAAACAATTCCTCAGGGCCACACAGCTCACCAAGCATAGGTGGGATTAGAATTCGGGTCCTTTTGCCTACACAGCCAGGCTCTTGTTTTCTTTAGCAATAGTTTAATTTTTCTTCTTTGTTATCAGAATGTCAGCTATTGCTGGTGAATGCTCGCTCTGCGCACTTGCTCCTCAGATCTGCTTGTGAGTCTGTTTACTGGTTCTTATCTGCGCTGTGTATAGAGAGCAGATCAGATTAAAGATATGGGAGCATCTGTGAATAATATAGCAATCTCTAGCCCATGACTGTGCCACGCTGATGGCCCCCCGACAGGCCTTTATCATCACTTCCTCTCACTTCGCAGCTGTATTCTGAATATACATCATTGTCAGCGGAATTCTGTAGAGGTGAGGGGGTGTTACACTTGCATATGCAATAATGTTAGTGGCTGTAATGTGTGAAATTTAATATCAGCTTTCAGTGGCGACGTTTGGTATGAATTGAAATCGACCATTCACAGTTAAAGGTCCTCGTTCCTTTATCTACAATGTCAAAAATCCCAAACAACTCTGATAACAGAAAGCTGTCCTTTGATGTGAGGGCATTTATTATAGTCGTTATGTAGCTCAGTGTGGATGGTTTCCTCCTAGGAGCACAAATATTAGTATGTGTGATTGTTTCCCCTAACCTCCCTGAAGATAATCTGTAATATAGATACAGTCATTTTCCAATGTATAAAAATTCTTAGTTTTTTTTTGCTTTCCTTTTTAATACCGGTTAACTAATTATTTCTTGCAAATTTAGACAGTTGAAATGTGTTTGCACAAAGTTAAGTATCCCTTATTATGCTTGGGACTAGAAGTGGTTGGAACTTGGAGACATGTAGTGACCGACATAGAAGATGGTGCTCCAATGACATGACATGGAATGTATTATGCTGTAAATGTTCCTGGTAAGTTGGGAAGTGTAGCATGTACGAGGCCTTGTGCCATTCCAGCACTGTAATTAATTAACTAATAAAACTTCATATGTACCATATACATGTAACCTAAAGGTTTTTTTAGGTTTTTTATAACATGTTAAGTTTTTTTATATAACATGTTAAGTAGTTTTAAAAAAATGAAACAGAATTTTCCACTGTGGCATCATGTTAGTAATATGTAATATATATACACACATATATTATACACACACACATATTAGATTTCAGAATATTTCAGGTGGTTTAGAAATAGTCAATTTATAGCAAATTCTGGAGTGTGGATACCTGATTTGGGTCTGAATGGTTATTTAGCTCTATATTTAGGCTCTGCATGGATAATATAACATTTTATGTGTGTGTGTGCTTATATATACACACACATATATATGCATATACATACATATGTATAATGGTATGGAGGTATATATGCATGTATATGTATATAAATAGAGTTATCTGTACTGAAGTATTATAAAGGAAATCAGTACTGTGGCTGTATGCTATGGTTTCTCAAGAGTCACTAATTAACTGTGGAATTTCTCCTTGTCCTTACTCTACAAGGTCCTGTTCTCCTCTGCCTATTTTAAGGCATTTCCAGGATGAGAAATTTCAGGGAGAGCAGAGGGCCCGGTGTGAGGTATCTGACAGTCCTTGGCTAAAGCCCGCCATATGCATCTGCCATCTGTGTGACTCCTTAGCAAGTTAGGTCATCTCACTGAGTTTCTCTTACCCTGGTTCTAAATCGGAGAACATGTCTGATGTGTAGGACTACTGTGAGATCAGAAGTCACATCTAAACATTCTCGGTGCCTGGTCTCGGCTCCAGAAAAGGTCGCCTAGATTATCATCATGTTGCTGTGTCTTCCTCATAGGCGGTCACACTTTGCAGAGCTTTGTATGGCTGATGTGCAGAAAGTGGAGTCTGTAGCTGCTTCTTTGTCATTCTGAACGGTTTCTGCTGATCCTCATGATAAAGTGTTGGATTATCTGCTTTAATGGATGCATTAGCGATACACTCAGTCTTTATTAGTCGATGAAACTTCTCTAAAAATCCAATTATCTTGGTTAGTGAAATCATCATACTTGCTTAATTTATGTTGTATTCAAGTGCTTTGTGCTAAAGCACAAATCCAACAATCCAGGGAAGAAAAGAGTGGAAAACTTTAAAGACTGCTATTTGACGGGGAGCCGTGCATAGAGTTCAAATTGATGAGCCAGAATCGCTTTATTTTCTTCTTTTCAGATGACACTGCCTTTTTCATTAATACTCGTGGACCGGATGTAGTTTACAAGGACTGATGGAAGTTTTGTGAACTCTGAAGACTGAGTCTGTGGGCTGGGGATATAGCTCAGTTGGTAGAGGGCTTGTCTAGTGTATCAAACCTGGGTTTGATTCCCAAGTGCTGCATAAATTGGGTATGACAACCATTACCTGTAGTCTTAGCACTCAAGAGATAGGGACAGGGAGATCAAGAGTTCAAGGAAATCCTCCTTTACACGGGGAGTTTGAGGCAGCTTGGAACATATGAGACTCAGAAATAAAAAAGATTGAATTTGTTAGATTCTGGACCACGATCGCTTTTCCAGTGTGTTTTGCTGCATATCTCAAAGCTTTGATTTCATTTCCCTTTCTCAGTTAGTGCTTGCTTATCGTCTCTGTAAATTAAGTAAAAAGGATGTGTTCTTCTAAGTCTGGATCATTCTTCAGTTTGGTCAATACCTTTTAAGTGCAGTCAATGAATGATATCGTATTGGGGTCACCACTTACGCTTGACTTTGGCCAGGCTCGACCACCGAGCTCTTAAAACGAGCAGCTGTCAGTCACTCTTGGGTGCAGGCAGTTTTTTCCTTCTCGGTTGTTTACCAGTACGAGATTCAGAGATTTGGGTCAGTCAACTTGTTTTATCCTCTTGGAAGGTCACTTCTTTCCCTCGTAGCCACCTTTAGATTTCAGTCTGTTTCTTTTGTTTCTGTCACTAGCATTGGCAGTATAAAAATTATTCTCTTCTATATTTTTTCTGTTCTGTTATTTAATATTCCGTGTATTGTTTTTCTGCCCTTGGAAAAAACAAAGCCTTCATGAGCATGGTTTGTGGTACATGCTGGGACTGCCTCTATGTTCAGTTTGTATCAGGCTCCTACAGGCAGACATTTTTCTCAGTTCTGTATCAAATACATTAGAGGGCTAATGGGCAGTCTTTGTCTTTTCCTTCATTTGCTTTTTTATTCCTTTAGTGAATTAATCATTTCATTGAAGAACTGTTTATTAGCCTCTTAGCCGGCCAGGCTCTGTGAGAGTCCTGAAGAATCAACCTTAACTATACTTGTACCCGCGTCCAGAAAGCTTACATTCTATAAGGGAAACCATGGAGTATGGGAGAAGTTGAGGGGAAAAAAAACTCCATAATTCTAGGAGGTTGTTTGGGGGTTGTAAAATAAGTCAGCAGTAGAGTGTTAGAAAGGGACTTAGGAAGAGTTGGAAAACGTAAGAAAGCAAACGTCAGAGGCGGTACTTAAGCTACTTCTGGGGGTCAAGGAAAGGTGAGGAAAGTTCCAGAATCCACAGCAGTTGTAAAAGTCATTGGGCCTGGGACGTGAGGGGAGAGGGGGCAGAGGTCAGATATGCACTTTGTAAAGCACAGGCGTTTCATTGACATGAGTGTAACAGGAAGCTATGGGAGGGGTGAATATGGGGCTGACACTGTTTGTATTGATGAAAATTTAATCTCTGTAGGTCTCACTTTGAGAATAGTTCCCTGGGGTGAAAGAATAATTGGGAAGAGCAGAAAGGAAGTGACTACTGGGTCTACTTTAGAAATGGGGACATGGTTGGCTGTTGGGAATCCAGCCGTGGATAACTGTAAGCTCCACCTGTGCTTTGGATACCGCTTCGGTGGGTTACCTATGTGGCTTGATATAGTGGGAATAATAAAAGAGTGAATATTTTAACAGATATTGACCACTAAACTGGGAGACACCTTGGGTTTGGGGGAGAAAAACACTATGGAGGAGAGAAAGGGCAAACAATTTGTAGAAACAATTTTAGAGAAGTGTGCTGTGAGGAGGAGCAGCCAGACTGGACAGGAATAGGGAGGAATTGAAGGCATGGTAATTTTGGGCTCAAGGATTCAGTGAAGGCGAAGGCCAAATGAGGGCTTGACCGGAGGAGACTGAGGTACAGGGGAGCTGGTTGATTGTGCAGTATGAGCTCCAGGGTTTGATGGAAGGTGCCTTTGGGAGGTAGACTGGGGCATGTTGGGACAGATTTGGAAGTATAATATTGGTTGATTAATGAAGACAAATGTGAGAGGTGATCTAGTTTAAATAAACAAGGAAGTAAATAAAGAAGATGTGGAGAGACACAGCCTCTCATGGAAATGTCTGGGTGGTCTGTTTTGGTGTTGGTGGCAGTAGCAGTCCCAGGGGAGGTCGCTGCTCTGGTATGTCATATATAACTATGCATCATGAGTTGGAGGAAGGGGCTTTTCAGCCTTTTAAGTGGTCCAATATTAGCGTCTTAGCAAACAGTCTCTTCAAATCCCATGCAATGATATTTTAAATGTCTTGATACAGACCCATTCTCTATATAGCAAGGACTGGTCACCAGAAGAGCACGGGGTATTTCAGGATTACTCACTGTTCACTTGAGTGCTTTCCCCGCACGGTGTGTGTTAGTATGTATTTCAGGGAAATGTTAATTTTGTTTTCCAGGGAGCAAAATCTGAAGCAATCACTCTAAGTTTTCTACCTGCCACTCAGACTAGTGCCGCCATTTTCTACTCAGAAAGAGATAAATACATTGAAATTGTATACCACTGTAAAGGTCACCTTTTAAAACATCAAAATTAGCCATATACAACTGTGGCTTTCCTAAAAACTCCTTTTGCATTTTGTAAAAAAGACCTGTATTTGTAAGACCATTCTCTTTGGCCAATTATAAGCAATACACACCCTTCATTGAACAGTATATTACATTTTACAGCTTAAAATACCAAATATTGCCTAACATCTTTAAAATGACATTTTCAAAAGCCTGCTATGTGGGTGGCCATATTTTATGTTACAAAATGGCTATCGGCTTATTTTATAGGCTAGCACAGCGAGTTTTATTACGGATATCATGTGAAAGCTAAGAGTTCATATTTTAGAAAAATCTTAGTTCCCTTTAATATAAATGATCACAAATCTGTCACCCATGGATGTCCTTACAGCTTCTAGGTGAAGCTATTTCTATTTTCTTTGTGTCCTATAGCCAGTTATTCCTTTTGTTTGAAGCATAAAAATATTTTAGCTAAAGTCCCTCTCTTTGAAGACTTCAAATGTTATATCTTATATGTTTTCAGCCTATTCTTTTTTTTTTTTCTTGGTTTTATAGGTTTAAAGATTTAGATTTAAAAAAAAAAAAAGTCCCTGCCTTTGTCTTCTAAACAGAAATTTCCTAAAGTTAAAACCTGTATTCCAATCACAGTCTACTCCTTCCTCTCTACTTGCTTGTCTGTTTCTCGGGATGTCTTCTACCTCTTTCTGGTCTTATCTGAGACTCAGGTAAGAGTTGGCATGAAGACCTGAGCTTGATGGTCCAGAACCTCTGTTTGAAAAAAGTAAAAATAGCCAGACATGCTAGCGTGTACCTGTAATCCCAGGGCCGGGAGGCAGAGATAGGCGGATCCCTGGGGCTCAGTGGCCAGCCTGTGTAGCCTACATGGGAAGTCCTCGGCCTGTGAGAGACTGTGTTTAAAAAAGAAAAAAAAAAAAGATTGTGTTTCAGGAATGGCATCAGAGTTTGTCCTTTAGCTTCTGCACACACGTGTGCATCTGTGCACACACATGTGCATCTGTGCACACACACATATGTGCCCTGGGAGCCAGAGGATCGGGGCCCCCCAGCCTCTTTGCCGTCTGCACTTTGCTCATGGATCCACCAGTGACATTTCTTGCACAGACAGAGAGACTCTCTAATGAAGTGGAATTTGTAGCCAGCACGGGGCGACAATGGAGGAACCCCTGCCTCAGCTTCTATCGTCCTAGCAATGGGGGGCACAGGTTGGAAAGGACCCCTGGAGTGTCTGCAATGGCTCTCTCACTCCTCTAGCCCGAGCTCTTCATTTTAAGGATGGCACAAATAAATCAAAGGTTTTAAATGATTCACCCTAAGCCATATCCCTGGTAAAAAAAGACAGAGGAGGAAGCAAAATTAGGCCCTTTTCTTCTAAGGGTAGCCTACGAGGGGTATTAAAGGTGATTTATTAGCTTGCCTGGTTAAGTGTATGTATATATATAGCCATGCACTCTCTTCTCTCTGATCCCCTTTCTCATCATCAAAGAGCACCTGTGTTGGGTGTTTTATTTCCAGGTGTTGGGAGTCTTATTCCTTTGGTTGTAGAATTTTCCTCCTTCATGACATGTAAAGTCTTATGTGTCTATAACCCACAGTCTTCAGGGAAAATGGTGTTTATGAACAAATCTCAAAGGCATATTATGGCTAGATTGGCAGCTTATAAATGTCATAATTCTGCAGTAAGGACTCTGAGGAATGTGGAATTATGGAAAACTATTTCTGCCTATAGTTTATAAAGTGGGCAGATAAGAAATCTCTGTATATTGTAAAAGTGTAGTGTGAGACTAGATCAGAATCTAAGGACCTTTCTAGAACACACATGGTTATTTTTTATATAAAGTGGCTCACTGACCTTTTATAAGCCCAGAGTAAGAGAATGTAACTAAGAAGGAATAGTCTAGAAGACACAGGCTCTAAACTTTAAAAGACAGGTGTGTGATTTTGTTAATGGAGATGGTGGGAAGCACACTATAATGTGGATATAAAATTTTTACATGGTCATAACATCAATAATATTCTAGAAGGAGCTGAAACATGTTCCATGGACATAAAGAGAATATGAGAGAAAAGTAGAGGATAAAGTTGGGAAAAGAAATTGTTGATAAATTATAATTTCTTTTCTCAGGAAAATTACAAGTAAGGTAATTTGGGTTCCTTTTCTAGACGAATGTGACTAGAGGAATTTTAGGGAGTGAATGCTGGTATGATTATGTCATCCCAGAGCGTCACATGAATGGATTCACTGGAGTGTTTTTTTTTTTTTTTTTTTTTTTAAATCTGGCTTCTTTCGCTTAGCAGAGTGAATGTGAGAGCTTGCCCATGTCATTGAACATAGTTTGTCTCGGTGTCTGAGTCATATTCCATTGCTTGCATGGACCGTATTTTACTCTCCAGTTCCTGTTTGGGTTGTTTGTGGTCCTAGGGAGTGACATCATTTGCTTTCACTCTCTTTGAGTTTATCTGCTTTAGAGGTTTCCCACAAGTGGGAACTCACAGTACATGTCTTTCAGTATGTGGATTCCTTCTCTTTGCATGATGGTTTTGTGGTACATGAATGGTAGACTATTTATTAGGACTTTTTTTTTTGATTCTACAATTGAGTAATTGTTCATCTATTACCATATAATATTGCATTGGTTAGTTCTTCCTTCATATGATGAGCCATGGTGTTGTTTCTATATTCTGAATAATAATGTTCTAAACATTGGTGTATGAGACTTTGTATGGACATGCAGTTCCAATTTTCTTGGGTCTAAATAAATAGGACTAAAATTTTTGGTGCCCAATTTTTAAAATTAAGATTTATTTTAGTTTGTATGTGTGTGTGTCTGTGTCTGTCTGTCTGTCATCTGTCTGACTGCCTGCATAGAGGCCAGAATAGGAATTGTGTTGTATCCCTTGGAGCTGGAGGTCCAGGCATTTGTGGACTTGTTACTTGCTGGAACCCAAACTCCCATCCTCATGATTGTACGTTAGGCACTCCTAATCATGGATCTATCCATCTTTCCATCCCAGTACCTATTTTAAAAATGATTTGTCTATGTCCCACTAGGAAGCTTTGAGGTATATAATGTTAAGTGTTGACTATACAGGTGTGTATCTTTTCCAATTCAAATAACTTCCAGTGCTCTAGTTTTGATGTAGAACTAATGAAACATTCATAGAAGCTTATTTGCCCAGTGTCTTCTAAATATTATTAAATATTAAATTAATATCACTAAACATTGTTATGGTATTAAAGATGTTAAATCAAATATTATTAAATCAACTTGTATTTACTTGGATTATTAGCAAGTGCCAGAATTTATTTTCTTTGTAGTGTTGGGGATTGGGCGCAGGGCCTTGTGAATATTAGGCAATTGCTTTATTATTGAGCTGCACACATTAGCCCTTACATTACTTGTTTTTAAATCTTAAAATTTTTTTGATTTTGCTCCTTCCCATTCATTCGGTGATACATGAATATGTGTTGATATTGCCTTTTGATTGAAATCGCTCTTATGGCAGCCCATGGATATTGGCATAAATCTATGATGTACAAATAAATCTGTTAATGTACAAATATGATATGTAAAACACAGGCACAATTATTTGATGGTGTGGCTATGATTTTGTTAATATTTCTATGTTTCTGTATTGGTATCTCACAAATCACTTAAAATTTCCTTAACGTTTATTTTAGACCAACAGATGAAGAAATCACACAGTTACATTTGATGGCTTAAAGGGTGGCAGTTCCTCTGAGGCTAGCTGTTAATTTTGTCTTAGGTACACATGATGTATGATGTCACCGTGTAAGTCACAGAACTGTGTCTGCCATATTGTTTCTTTCAGCATCGCTGACAGACAGAGTGCCTTGGAGGCCGAACTGCGGACAGTGCAGACTTCTCGTAAAGACTTGGAGAACTTGGTCAAGTGGCTTCAGGAAGCAGAAACCACAGTGAATGTGCTGGCAGATGCCTCTCAGCGGGAGAATGCTCTTCAGGACAGCGTCCTGGCCAGGCAGCTCAGACAGCAGATGCTGGTAAGTGTGTGGGAAGCCATGGGCAGCAGTCTCCTACTGAACCCTGTGTGGCCACCTGTACATTGATTACTGTTCCAAGGTGAGGTTGTCCACTCATTCAGTTATGGAATACATGCAGTCCAGTGAATAACTGGTTTCTTAGATATGATCTACAGAATACTTTTATACTTAATATTAGGGTAAAGATCCACCTTTTTTATGCAAGTAATGATTGTGTATTTACAGGTACTCAAGGTTGCTTGGTTTTTTGTCATTTTAAGCCCTTGTACCATTAGTGTTATTGAGTACTAAATTATAAGGGTATTTCCCCTTCATATGAATGGAGAATTATTATAAATTATTATATTATTTTAATACTTACTATAAATATATATATTTTACTTATAATACACTTATTATAAATACTTGTTATAGAAACTTCTCATCTCTGTGACTCATTTAGAGTCAAAGCTCTTAAGCCTAAAAGCATTTTATATATATATTTTCTTTATAACCGTAATTGCATACATAGTCTGAGGTTCAAATCTCATTCTAAGAAATGTGATAATATTAAAACTTTTCTTTAAAACAAAGTTGTGTGAAATTTTACGAAACATGCCAAAATTCCTCTTCCAATTCCAAGTACCGGCACTTCTGTGCTCTTGAGTTGCCTTCTCTTATTTTGGGTATGTGGAGTTTCCTCTTCTTGTCAGTCATAGGTAAACCTTCTCAACTACAGCTCAATTCACAAGTTACTTCAGTGGGGGCGTCTCCTGTGTGCCCCAGCTCTACATCTCCTTCCTTCTCCATGCTGTGAATCATTTGCAAACACGTGAATTCATCATGTGAGCTACTGTTTCCTGATATTCCAGTGAGCATGCATTCTACTGCCAGTTGATGCCTCTTTTTACCTACCTTGGTTGGTCACACAGTTCTTTGATGACAGGGATGCTATTCTTGTTGTTCACACAGTGTTCCAGGAGTAGATCCTGAGCAAATATGCTTGACTTTGACTTCTACAGTTGAATCCATTCTTGGGGATATTATTCTCTTGAAACATCTAAAAGACCCTATTGTAAAATGTCATCAACTATGTGGGTCTGGATTAAAAGTCCAGAGACGTTCTTGAAACCATAATTCTTAAAATTGGAGTTCTTGTGGGACTCCTAACAGTAGATGTGGGGTTCTCTCTAACTCTTTTGTCTGCTCTTGGAACCTTTCCCCTTCCCTACTGGGTTGCCTCATCCATCCTTGATATGAGGGTATGTGCCTAGTCTTATTGTAACTTGTTATGCCGTGTTCTGTTGATATCCCTGGGAAGCCTGCTCTTTCCTAAAGGGAAATGGTAGAGGAGTGGATCTGGGGACAAGGGGAGGTGGCGGTGGCGCGGGGGGGGGGGGGGGATTGGGAGGAGTGGAAGGAGGGGAAACTGCAGTTGGCATGTAATATATGAGAAAAGAATAAAATATTTTCTGTTAGGAATAATTGTCATTCAATGTGTTAAAAACATGAGTGCTGTAGCTTCACCGCACCATCCCATACAAATGAAAAAAAAAAAAACCTCACACAAAATGAGTTTGAAGAACCTCTTTTAAAGCAAACCCATTTAGAATGGGCTTATATATAACTCGCCCTTATGTGTGAAGATTGTTATTGTTTCATAGTGAGATGAAGAAGAGTCCGAGAGGCTGGGAAGAGTGGCTTCGTGGGCAATGCGTTTGCCACAGAGGCGTGAAGACCTGAGTTTGGATCCCTTTACTCATGTAAAGAGCCTAGTGTGGTGGTAGTCTGATGGTCTTGTGGTGTGTCTCTAGCCCAAGCTGTGGGTAAAAGGGTGGAGACAGGGAATCCCAGGGGCTTAGTAGCTGGCAGGTCTACCACAAACTATGGACTCCAGCTTGAGTGAGAGGTCATGTTTCAAAAAATGGAGAGTGATTGAGGAAGACATTTGATGTCAACCTGTCACCTCACATGTTCACGGATGGCCAAGTACAGCCACGTAGACACATGCACACAAAGGCACCCCCCCTCCAACACAAATAAAGTTTAAAAAGAAAGAAAAAGCAAATAGCAAGGAAATCGTCTGTTTGCTTATTGCTTATTGCTTATTCATTGCACACAACTTTTGTCACTGGGTGATGAGTGTGACCATGAAAGCAGCCAAGTTAAATGTGTTCTTTTGTCTCACCCTTTGGATTCTCAGAATGTGACCATTAATGTGAATTGCTAAAATATTTTGAGTTCATCTGGATATTAGGAGTCTATAGCCAGCGTCCAGTGTGGGTAAATGGGGAACTATGTTGCTTACTTTATGATTTTGGCAACTGTAAGTTTGAGCTGCACATGCTCACAGATATTTAATTTATGTAATGGTGTTAATTTCAATGCTATTTAGACGATGCACTCCAGTAAGCAACAACTTACAGTGAGGAAAGAAGACTTCAAATGAACCCTGCTAATGACTACCACCAGCAGAACCTAGACCCGTGGCAGAGTCTAATGATGTTTTCTCACACATTTTCTCTTAGGATATATTCTTACCATAGCTCCAGCTCCTCTCAATATTTAATGAATATTCAAGCTATGGGAGAAATAAATTTAAATAGAAATGCTAGGAATCTTTTAAATAAAAATAACTAAGCTGAAGAGCCCTTGTCTTATGGCAAACGGTGACAAGCTGAGAAGCTGCTGGCTAAAATATGAGAAGATAACGTGTACGGTAATTGCTTCTCAAAAATAATTTAATGTTGCTAAAATAGTCTGTTTGGGTTCATGTGAACGAGGACCTTTGCTAACAGCTGAGTCAGATACCTGTGTATCTGAAGATACATGTGCATTTATTTGTCTTCAGGTTGTCTCACCTTATGGTAATTTATATGGTTTTCACTTTTGCTCCTATACTGGATGCTCAGCTCTCCCTCTGTTTTACTTAAAAAAAAAAAATGCATGACTTTGTTTTTGGCACCTTACAGGTTCATGTTTGTTAGAGACTTAGTGCCTTTGACTGAGCATTTTTGAGATAAAGGAATTTTACATTTCCCATGGGCTTGTATATTATTCTTAATTGTGTGAGTGATTTCAAATGGAAAGTTATTCAGAAATGGAAAGATGTTTGAAGAAACCAGAGAAGACATGAAACTATGAAGTAAATTTGCTGGTGTTGAGCTACTGGTAGTGGTGAGCCACCTGAGATTTCTGTGAAAGGTGTGGTAGTGACTTCAGCATATTTGTGTTACATGATCAGGGGATGGATGGCTCTATCCTGTTATCTATCTATCTACTATCTATCTATCTATCTATCTATCTATCTATCTATCTATCTATCTATCTATCCTGAGATGACATGTTCACTGTTTATATTTGATTCATGTCTTGTGCCAACCAGATGTTAAACCACAGAGGTATTCCATGGAGATACAATATATAAACCATGTTCAGTTTAAAGATGATCCTGGATATATTTTAATAAAGAAGGGCTTGGGAGCATAATAGCAGATGAAGACTTTCTGGGCCTGTGATTTTCAGCATGCCATTTCTGTTAAGGACAAGTGATCATTTGGATTCTTATATTTATGTTTTGGATGTTCTCCTCAGCAGAGGTTTTTTAGCAAGAGAACACTTAATCTTGAGGACTTGAAGGAAAGAGAAGCTCCTTGAGAGCTGACCAGTACATGGAGGGCCTTGTGCACCTGGCTATGTATTTTGTGTTCAATCTGCTGGTGATGGGAGATGTCATAAAGGGGATTAAACAAGAGAGTGAATTGGTAAAGTCTTGACTTTCAGGAATCTAGCTGATGGCGTTGTTAGAAATGGATTCGTACTTCATGACAGAAACAACAGGGAGCCTGCTAAGATACTCAGGTAGCTGTGCATGCCAAGGTGATAGTAACTAGAAATATAGCACTGTCTTGAGTCTAGGGCCTTGGTTGGGAAGGATTGGAGACAAGATTGTGTGTGGTGGTCCAGTTTGAGGTTCGGAATGTAGAAGAAGGTGTCAGAGCAAGAGTACAAACTCATTTGGAGGGTGAAGGGGGATGGCAGGTTCTCTTTTGATTAAACCACAGTGAGATGTGTAAGTAGCATCCAGGGGAAGGTGCCGAATTTGGCTATTTATTTTTTAAGGAGACGCTGTTGTTGGTTTAAGAACCAATTTATTAATTGGCACATTCATCTTAATTTTCATAGCCACAGTCTAGGACAATCATTTTTTTTAATTACATTTTTAATTGAAGCTCTGAATTTTAGCAGTATCAGTTCAAATTGAGACACTTTTCTGGATAAACGCCTGCATCCCTGTGGCTTTTATGGAGTGCGTGCGAGAATGGGCTGGGTTTGCTCTGAAAGACTTTGTGGTTTAGAATCTTTGTGTTGTCCTGCCCTGTGCTTGCTGCTAGCCTGGTTTTGCTCTTTGGCCTTGTAGAAGAAGGCTTCCCAGATCGTCCAGCTCCTCCCCTGTACCCAACACTGTGCTTGTGCGGCAAACACCTGTTTCATCTGCTGGCTCTGGGACAGGACTTATGCAAGGGAAGCATCCTTAATAAAACAATCTGAAACCAAGACACTCTAAAATCCATAAATTGTTGAATGCTAACATGATGCCTCCCAGGGAAGAATTCCACACCATGATGTTTTGTTCCATGCACAGAATCCTTAATAATGTTAAAGAAATAATCCTCAGGGTTACTGCATAAGGTATGTGTGAAACACAATGGACTGTTGTGTGTAGGCTTGGATTCTACCTCTGGAATTCTCATTGTGTTTATGCAGATGTTTTATTCCATAATGCAAAAACCAGAAGCCCCAGACACTCCTGGTCCCAAGCATTTCAGGTGAAACATGGCTCAACTTGTAACTTCACATTTTTATAGCAAATCTCCTTACTGTGAGTCACACATAATGCACTGTTTATTTACATTCTATAATTCAATTCTTTTGTATACTCAGAGATGCGTAGCCATAGCTACTGTCGATGTAGAGCATATAACACCTTAGAAATCCACTTTTCCCTCTAGGATCAGTCCTTGTTCTCAACCCTGCCGTCTCTTGACCCTGACTCATCACTAATCTGTTTCTTCCTATTTGCCTAAGAACTTAACATTTTAAATTATGATAATGGACTGTTTTTGGCTTTGGCAGCCTCACCAGAAGGAGGCAGTATAGATCCTCGACAAGGAGCTGATGGAAAATATCCACATGCTGAAGCCCGCTGAAGACTTCCTGATGAACCAGCTCTGTTAGACCCAGTCTAAGAGTTTAAATCACACTAGCATGAGAGATGAGGAGGCGGGGAAGGAAGGGAAGAAAAGATGTCCGTGAAGTGCCACTTTTCTGTTACAGGATCCTAACATTAGGGAGCGTTGAATGGGAAATGTTCCCTGGGTGATTAGAGTAGCCAGGACCTTGATAATGAGAAACATATGGGGCTTCTACCTGGTTGTGCCCTTTTACCCAGCCACTTAATCATCCTGGGATACTCTGGTCCTCTAAGACACTGTACTCAAACTGGTATCATGTGAAATGTGTCTCAAACATGTATGCACACATGCACACATACATAAGTAAAAAAAAAAAATACACCCACACCCCAAATCTGCACTGGCCCTTCATATGGCATTATACAATTGTTATCTTGGATTTCCTATTCATGAATGTAACATCTTCATGACAAAATGAGATCGTGAATGAGAGGGAGATGGAGGAGCTGGTTGTGTTCTGTCGTCAACTGCAGGCTTCTTTTTATTAACTTGGGTGTTTACTTAGAAGGGTCCTATTTGATTTCTAGCTGGGTTTGCTCCTATGCAGGGACCTGGAAGCCCAGCTTTCTGCTCTGCCTTGGGGACTTAGGTAAACCTGTGTGCCTCGGTAAATATGTTCGGTTTTGTTTTAGATGATGCTGTGGCCAGACTGACTCAAGGTGATTTATTAGCACAGAGGATGTGGGCTTCGGTCCTCCAAGACAGATCCCTCTGTGCTCCTCAGTATTACTACACACCCCGCAAGCACAGCCTGAGCTGCGTTCTGCCGGGAGTGCTAGCATCCCTCGGTAGAGCGTGCCAGGCTCACTGCCACTCAGTCTCCTCATGTAAAGCAGCTCTCAGGCATGCACCGTGGCAGTGGCAGTGGCACTGTTCACTCTCTGTCCCCAGGGGAAGTCGGCTTTGTATCTTCAGCTTTAGTGTTTCACTTAATATCCTCTTGGCTCCGGAGCGCTCTCCTTCCTTGCAGCCGGCAGCGCGCTTGGCCGCCCTGCAACTTCCTTCATTTCTAGCCACGCCAGGCTGAGCAGGTCCTGGCTGTGAGCATCTGCTGGGGGCTGTCTGGGTGGCGTTCGTCAGTGTTTTTGTCAAACCAAGAAGTTGACGGAATCCCAGCCTCCTTTTCTCTAGAACCTTAACCCCCCCTCCCTGTATCTTTCAAATGCATTTCTGGAAACGAGCATGCTCAGAGAATTGGCAAATCATTGCCCAGTGACCGGGAGGAAATGATCGCTGCTCTTCATTTATAATGCAAATTCTGAGGAGTCTTCAGAAGTGTGGTAAACTTAAAATGATGGCCGTGGTGAGAACGTCTCTGCAGAAAGTTGTGGTTTTGTTACATCGTTTACAAAGGATGGCTGTTTCCTCTCCGCGTTACCAGAAGCTGTGTAAGGTAACTGATTGGAAATAGGGAGTCGGGTGTCTAACGAATCCACTGTTGCCTGGTTAGGAAATACTCCTCTTTCAGGGTCTTATGAAGGAAAGGAGAAATCCCCTTTCCTGGTAACTGATCACAAAAGCTGTTAAGAGGAATCACTACCTTAAAATTTAATTAAGCCTTGGAAACAAGTACTGTTTTAGTACATGTTTATTTTACCATTCACAACCTTGTCTTCTGAGATGGGCTGTTCGGAGAAAATATGACAAACTATTTTCGTTAAGACCTGTTACCTCTGGGGTACTTTGCAATATCTTAATATTTAGTGACACATTAATCCAATGCTAAATGCCAGCAAAATCGGAGCGCTTGAAATGATCTTTCAACAGATTGCTTAACGCATTCATCTTTTCATAGCTGATTTTTTTTCCCTATTAAGAAAAGTAATGCCCATTTTAAAAGCAAGACTAGCCCCGTCATAAACATTTCTTATATTCTTGGAGTCTCCGCATGTTGTTATTAAAGTTGAAGAACTCCATTTTCTGTGGACAGGTGGGTTAAGTAGTGTTTTAGGTTGTAACTTGTTTGACAGTTATACATTTTGAATACAGTGTCAGTCATTCTAAACACAAGCTGCCCAGTTAGCTCCTGTATTGTTTTGGATTAGTATTTGTTATTGCCCGTGGTTTTATATTATTCAGGGTTCATATTGTCTTGTTACTTTTTAAAAAATGAGATGATAGGATGTAAAGGAAAATTATAATAGAAGTCAATTTTTATATCATTACGGTAACATGCTTTCTCCCTGTAAAATTCTTAGTATGCATCTAAAGGAGGAATCTCACTGTTCTTTAAAAGACCAGCTGATCTGTAATTGGAAAACCTGCCCCTTAGGATGATGTTTTTCTGATGATATAAGATTTGATGTGTCTGATCTCCTCCACTCTGCCTATATGGCAATGGATGGGGGCTGGGAAGCTGTATTCTGTTTATTTGAATTTATCACATTGTTTTGTCTTACAGTGAAATTTAATGTATCTCCTTCTCAGAAACTTACTTTTTTAAAATATAATTTTAGGAAATAGATTGAGTGAGTGAGACATGCTTTGAAGAAATACTTAGTGTTTTTTTCATTTGTATTATTTAAAACTCGGTCCAACTTATTAATTCAGTTGTAAAAGTACACAACTAACTGTTGGATATGTTGTGATTTCATCTACTTCAAAGAATCTTTGTCTTTTAGTAACACATTGACATTTTCTACAGAAATCCGGTTTTGATATTAGAGAAGAAAAACTCGTTGACTAATGTGTATTATTTTATTTTTAACTAGCAGTATAGATATATGAATCATTAATACATGTTACTTCTTTAAAAAGCTAACAGTATACATGTATGAAGCATTAAAAAAAGCTGGGTCATTTTTCTCATCTATTTCCATGACTACTTTCACCAAAGCAGAGGAGTGTTTGAGTCATATGGCCACGGATGAGTTTAGTTCTATGCACAAAGCAAAATTCAGGTGCTGGAGAAAGCTCTTGACTAATTTCATGACAAGACCCTAAATAAACACATGTCAAGTTATTAAAGTCCTGGGAAGTTGCTCGCAACAGGCGTATTCTTTGGGAAGATTTATTGAGATTTATGATTTCCCAAAGATGCCTTAGAATTTAAATATTCAGCAAGAGTGTTACTTTCTGGAAATCTGAAGTTGTCTTATTTGCAATTGAAATTTATCTTTCATGTATTCCCTTTGCATATGTGAACTTAGCTACTGCTCAGATACTGCAGGGGGAGACACACAGTTCCAGTCCTTTCCAGTAGGTGTCAATGTAAGGCAGTGATATATGAGATCTGGGGCACTCCAGACAGGGAAGTGGCATGATGGTGATTACCATGAATAAATGAACAGGTATATTTTATTTGTCTTATTATATTTGGAAAAGGGATCCTAATTCATAGCATTTTGAATATAAGTTTTAGTTACAGAATTAAATGTCAATTGCCTTTGTCAATTAATGACATGGTATCTGTGTCTACTGAATGTGCTTAGTTGTGTGTTGATTCATCTCGGGTGCTGTTGTGCTCGGAGTTTCAGTAGCTGTGCTGTTTATACACTGTACGACACTGTATTCTCTTCTAAACAGTGAAGGTTGTGGTGACTATTTTCCCCTCCATCTCCTACATTCTCTAAATTTAGTGTTTTTTGAAAGGAAACGTTAAACCCTTCAATGTTTTGCCATAAAAATACAGAGAGAATCTATTTTAAGTACACTTAAAGACAAAAAAAAAGAAAGAGAGAGAGAGAGACAAATATTGCATCGCCCAAGGGAAAAAGACTATTTTGAGTTCATCTTGGCATTTTGAAATTGGGCGTCTGAATATTTGTACCCTTTCTCTTTCTCCTTTGCATCTTTCTTTTGCCTGTTGGATGGAGTATCTGTCCTTTGCGAAACTTCCCCTCAGAGGCACTTTATTCATTTATTTGCTTGTTTTCATACTTTGCTTGAGTGTCAGAAGATAATGTAAGTGTAAAACAAGTGGAAATTTGTGCAGTGTTCTCATTTTGTGTTTTTTATTTTTCTCTGTCTGTTTCAAAGAGGGGAAGTGATAGGAATGGGGGGAACTTGAGAAAACCATAGCACTGAATTCCCTGCTCCCTCCCTCTCCAACCCAGTTTTACATGCAGTTGCATTTTTTTTTTTTTTTTTTTTTACCTCTAAAACATTTCTTTCTGGTTATACAACCCCTAAAATGTGGGAAGGAAACTGAAACATAACGGCCGCCGACTGGAGATATAATTAGCAGCATTGAAAATTGCTCCTGATGACCTAAAGCCACCCCACACTGGATGCTAATTTTTCCTGATTTGGCTTAGATCATAGCTTCTTTAAAGTATTAATGGCTCCAAAGTTTCATTTTTCCTCTGTTAGAACTCAGAGGAAGCAAAAGCTGGATGTAAGTGACTTTTAAGACTGATACTGACTTTGTTTTCATTTTGCTATTATTATCATTAAATCCTTGGATGGAAAGCTGATTGAGGTTATGTTGAGTCAGAAAGGAATTTTACAAGCCTTTTACCCCCTTAGTGCCACTTTTAATGGTATATTTAATAATTGACATGGTAAAAAGTAGATTCTTATAAAATAGATTAGCATATGAGTCATTATAGAACATTGAAAAAATAATTAGTATTATAAATTGAGCTCTTCATGACTTAAGCATTTAAATTTTTTTGATTTAGTTTTATAAGTTTCATGCTGTCAGCATATGTATGCAAACCAATTTAGCTAAAATAATTTTGTCCCTAAACATTTTTGTCATGTGTCCTATCAGTTAAAATATTTTAAGCATCCAGCTGTATATTATTAATTCAAAATTGTGCACATATGCCATGGTAAGAATCATAGAGTGTTGATTTGTTCTTGTGTTCAATATTGTCTTCTTACCACCCACACTGATTGCCGCCTCCTTTCTATGTGTTATCCACCCACCATTTGGTGTCTGGGCGTTTACTAGTAGGGTAAAATGATGACTTGGAAAATCAGGGTTGATGTGTGATGTTTAAGCAATATTAGTTTCTTCTTCCCCCACTTCTGTATATGTTCATGTGTGTGAACCACGCAGACCCTTGTGGGTTCTTGTGCAAAGGGTAACTGTGTAAGTCCAAAGACATCTCAATCTCACAGTTTTTGAAATGACCTTTAAGTTCACATGCTGTCTGTCATCTGTACGGCAGTGTGAGGTTCGTTTAAGGTTGAGTGTGTGTGTTTTTTAAAAACATGCCAAATGCGGTGGTACGTTTAAAAATAAGCTTTACAGGTTTTACTCTCGAACATTCTTCCACCCACTTTTCAGGTGGGATGTATTACTCTCTTTGGATAACTAAATACTGAAGTCCTTCTGGGCACTGAAGGTAGACTTGAGCACCACCTGAATGTTAAGAGAGAAGTATTTAAAGACCAACTATCAGGCCCCCCCGTTTTCTCTCAGTGACCAAACCATACACCTATTTCTTGAGCCACAGAAAATGGATGCCCTAACCTGGGTCCTCTTGATCATTAAGAAGAAATGTCCCTTCTTGGTTTCATGAGAAGCCAATGTGTTGGATAGTTCAGAAGACGTATGAAGGTTGAGATGCCATGGAGGAAAATGGCCTGTGCAGAAGGATTCACTTTCATTCTCCCTTTGTGCTGACATTCTTTGCTGAGTCCCATCAGAGTTGTATGAACTCTCAGGGGGAGTACTTCCTTAACTCTGTCTTCTGCGGTCCCTCCTAAGGTAGAGATTACTGATGAGGCTCAAAACAAAGGACCTTTATTGCTGCCTGTTTGTAATACAGCTTCCCAAAGGAGCAGCAACTTACATGGTCCCTATCCTTTCTTTTTACCATAATTCCTCAAGTCAATGTGGACATCAAAATTATTTTTTAATTATCTAATTAAGCACTAACATGTTGTTAATCAGAAAACTCATGTTACCAACGACTTCGCTTACGATCTAATATAATGCTTTTATATGATTAGAAAATAACAGCACTCACAAAATTACACATTAAATGGTTCTTTAAGAACCGAAATGTTATTTGGAACTTCAGATGAGTGATGCTTTTACAATCAGGAGTAAACACCAAGTCCTTCTGCGAAGAGAGCTGGCGTGGTACTTTGGATATGGGAAAGATTTTCCAAATGTTATTTCATCATTGTGACTAAAAGATTGATGACTGTGTTTTCTTTGGGGTGTAATTTATTAAGTATCAAATGGAAATTTCCAGCCTGGATGTATGGATTTGAGAGCTGCAGACATTAACTGTTTCCTTTTACCTCTTGGCTGAGCCCTGCTGCTATCTCGCAGCGTGGCTGGTTGTTTATATTTAGCTCTCGAAATTAAGCAATTAGCAGAGCTCTCTCCACAGAGATATAAGAATATAGAAAATGTCATGCCACGGTAGCTTTCTCACTTGCACAGAGTTTATTCATTCTTGGGCAAGGTAAATGAGTCCAGATAATTGAAATTGGAAAGGATGTGAAGTGTGGCAGAGGGTTGCTTTTCATTTTTCTCTTTCTAGTTTGTTCAGTTCTGTGGAGTTCTAGAAGATTGATTTGTAACAAAACTCACTTACAGAAGCAGGCTATGCTTTTTGATGCTTAATAAATAATTGGCTGATGTGACAGCATGGCGTGATAAAGCCTGGACAAAAGTCTGGTAGAATGTAAGGTGAATCAGTAGTCAGGTCAGGCCCCGTGATACAGGTCCTGTAATCTCAGCTAACTGGGAAGCCGAGGCTGGAGGACTGCAAGTTCAAGGCTTGTATGGGGTAGAAAGTGAGTTGAAGGTCAGGTTGTGTGACTTTGTGAGACTCCGTCTCTCAATGCAGTGTTAAAACAGGAAGGCTGTGTGTATCGCTCAAGTAGAACCTTTGCTTAGTGTATATAAGACCCTAGGATCAATCCCCGGGAGTTGTTGGGAGATGCTGGTTTTCACAGTGGGCACCTCCTCCTCCACTGCTCCTCCTCCTCCTCCACTGCTCCTCCTCCTCCACTGCTCCTCATCCTCCACTGCTCCTCCTCTTCCACTGCCCCTCCTCCACTGCTCCTCCTCCAGCTCCTCCTCCTCCCTCTTCTCCTAATGCATGCTTGTGCCTGTTTATTGTAGAGCCTGGTAGACAACCTTGGGTACCATCCTCAGATGTTGCCTTCTCTTTTGGATCTTCTTTGGCCTGGACCTCACCAATCTGTCTAGACTGGCTGGCCAGTGAGCTCCAGGGATGGACTCTCTGGTTTTGCCTTCCCCAGCACTAGGACTACAAAGACAGCACACACACACACACACACACACACACACACACACACACACACACACACACCCCACATACCAACCAGACATTTGTATGCGGTTTCTGAGATTCAGTCTGGAGTCAAACACTTGGTCCAGTGAGCCACCCTCTCAGCCCATATTTATGGTGTCTGTATTTTTCCTATTGTAAGAGGATTAGGAAAAGAACTGTGGACAGAAAAACAAAACAAACAGCATCAGCAAAGCAACACCCCCAGACCACATGAGAAAATGTCTAATAAAACACTAATAAGATGCTTAATTTATAGTATTTTAAAGGTTCCATATGTTTTCTAAGACAGCATTAATATATCTTTATATATTATCTATCTATCTATCTATCTATCTATCTATCTATCTATCTAGGAAAGAAAACTGTCGTCAGTTCCATTTAACAACAGGGGAAAAAAGCTCGTGTAACTTCATGGTAAAGAAACAGGGCAGGAGAAGCCTGTCCAGTATGTGACCCAACTGATACTGTTGACGAGTTTTCTGATTCCAGATTCAGTGTCTCTCTGCATTTCATTTCAGGTAGTTACTGCAGTTATCCTGAGCTAGAAGGAATGGCACAGTTTAAAAGTAAAGACAGAGAAGTTAGCTTAACCCTTCTAGTTATTATTGCCTTGTCTTTTCACGGAACGAGGGAGGAAACACACCTCCCAGCAATGTTTTTCTGCTGACAGCTTGGGGGATGCCTTGGTGCTTGTTTTCATGTAGAAGTTAAAAGAGAATGAACTACATTATTTTTGAAACTATTTTAGCATCTAATTTTGGCTATATGAGACCAAAGAACTTTTTTGTTTCTAGTTTCTATATGCTTTTGTCTAATGGATTCATTTCTCAGCTTTGTACAAAGGATGGATTGGCTCATTTTAATGCAAATTGATATAGTTGGTTCTGGTTTTTGATTCATAATTTAGTTTGGTTTGAGTCGCAATACCACAAGTATTGAATTATGTATTCACCGAGCCCAATTCTCCATACCCAAATGTAGTTTTTTATCATCATATTTAAGGCACATAATAGCTCCTTTAAAAGATAAATGGAAAGAAGTCAGCTGTGGTGCACCTTTTTTAGTGAGGCATTTCCTCTATTGGAAAGTCATGTACTCAGTGATTCTCATGTACCAAATACACATGCTCAATGTAAAGTGAAGTGACGAATTGGCTCTGTAAATCCCAGAAATCCATATCAGTTGTTCTTAGGAAATTTTAAATATTCTCTTTTCAAATTATTATTTTTTTTAATTTAATTCAATTTTATTATTTTTATTTTATTATTTTAAAGTATGTGTCATCCATATGCATCTGCCTGTGGTGATGTGCCCGTGAGTGTAGGTGCCCTTAGAAGCCAGAGGTTTGGATCCCCTTAGAGCTAGAGCTGCCGGCAGTTGTGAGCTGCTTAACATGGGTTCTAGGAATCAAACTGTCCTGAAAGAGCATTAGGTAATCTTAACCACTGAGCTAACTCTCCACCCTGTTTGTTTTTTTGAGGCCTTCTTGGGATACATAGCCCAACATGACCTCAAGCTCAGCATCTCCCTGCCTTGGCTTCTAGAGCACTAGGATTATAGTCCTACAGTACCACAGCTTGTTCTTGTAATAATGAATAGTAGTCACTATATATACTTTGGAAGAATCAGTTCGTCAAAGTGTTCATACTAGTCTAGAATAAGACTGCGCATTCACATAATTCTGGCCTGGTCATTTACTGCTTTACATTACCCTGATTAAGCCATTGACCGGATCTGCATCTCAGTTCTCTTTTCAGAAAATGAGAGTAAAATTCATCTCTTTGATTATCACTGAGGTCTTGAATCCTTACACTGGCTAGGTATTCATGGATCAAGGGAGATGACCCAGGGAGTATGTCCACAACCACATGTGTCTGTGTGTGGTGGTGGTGTTGTCCTGGTTGTTTCTAACACTAAGAGAACCCCCAATCCCTAGTAAGGAAGTCCACATCATAATGGTGTAGGGAATGTCCCTAAAAGAGTCATGCCTTGTGGACTCTGACTTTCTGAGATGAAGTGTGGGCATCCTAGGCAAGGCTACTGTAGGGGGAAGTTTCTTGGTCCCTCTTAGCCCCAAGGTCCAGACGAATCTCTCCCACCTGAGTTCTCACAGCTCCTTATAAAATAATCACTCAGAGGCTTATATTAATTACAATCCGTATGGCCTATGGCTCAGGCTTCTTGCTAGCTAGTTCTTTCATCTTAAATTAACCCATTTTTATTAATCTATGTGTTGCCAAATGGCCGTGTTGTTTCCGGTCTGCTGGCATCTTGTTGTTCCTTGAGGGGCGGGCTCCAGTCTCTTCCCTACTCCACCCTTCTTCCTCTGGTTCTCTGCTTGGATTTCCTACCTGCCTCTAAGCTGCCTTGCCATCGGCCAGATTAGCTTATTTATTAGCCAATGAGAGCAACATATATTCACAGCACACAGAAAGACATCCCACAGCAGGCTGCCATATACCAGTGTTCTGGAGTGTGGGCATCCTGGGCAAGTCTACCATACACCAGTGTTCTGGAGTGTGAGCATCCTAGGCAAGGCTACCACACATGAGTATTCTATAGTGTGGACATCCTAGGCAGGGATACCATATACCAGTATTCTGGAGTGTGAGCATCCTGGGCAAGGCTACCATACACCAGTATTCTATAGTGTGGACATCCTAGGCAAGGCTACCACACACCAGTATTCTATAGTGTGGACATCCTAGGCAGGGCTACCATATACCAGTGTTCTGGAGTGTGAGCATCCTAGGCAAGGCTACCATACACCAGTGTTCTGGAGTCTGGGAATTCTAGTCAAGGCTAATATATACCAGTGTTCTGGAGTCTGGGCCATCTTAGGCAAGGTTACCCTACACCCCTGTATAGAGAAGGAGGAAAGAGTGTTTGGGGGGGGGGTGTTTTCTGTTTACAGCTCTGTTTGGGAAAGTCCAGGCCATTCCTTCATTTACCAATGGGCTTCAGGTGAGAGTCTTGTAGGTATGCATTCCCCTGTTTTGAGGGCCCCTCTGGATTTCCAGTCTTCATGGTGCCTGTAATCTTTGAAGCCCACAGTGTAACTATATGATACTGATTTAGACTATTAAGAAGCTCTGTTTTATTTTAACCAAATACAGGAAAGAAATCTCTTGCCCTGTTATCATTATAGAACATAGCATGTTTACTTAGGGGAGAATAGAAATAACAATTTTCAAAATACATTTCTCAGTATTTTTAAGAACAAACACATTTTGATATCATGAGTTTTGACTAAACACTTGGGTTTAATTTTCTTGGCAAAAGTCTATCATTAATGTTAGCCTGCCTTTTTAATTAATTGGTTAATTAGTTAATTAATTTTGAGGCAGAATCTCATCTCAGATAGCCTAGGCATGCCCAGAGCTCAGGCTGACCTGGAACTCACTGTGTAGCCTAGGCTGGCCAGGGACTCACTTCTTAGCCTGGGCTGGCATCATTCCTGGAATAATCTTGCCAGCTTTGCCTCCAAAGAGCTGGCTTTACAGGCATGTGCCACCATGTCTGGCTTGTTATTGGTAGGGTTTTGGCAAATGCTCTTGTTAACTGTTTAATGTATTTTATAAGATGAGAAATTCTATTTATAAAAGGGTAAACTTTACAGAAGTTAAAGGAAGAGAAGAAAGGAACCTATGAGAACATTTTCTGTATGTATTTTGGTTCAGAATCTATAAGGATCATGCTGCCTGTGCTCCTGTCCAGTGCAAGCTGAAGGGACAGGCATCTCCAAGACTTGGTTTGATATGTAAGCAAGGCAGGTATAGTTGTTTTTGCTAGTGAACTTCCTCCTTGTATTTACAGCTTTCCTCTTAGTCTTTATATGTTATGAATGCCTTCTCCTGTGTGTCAATAAATATTTCTTACATTGTGATTTTAAATGGCATAAATAAAATTCTATTGAATGGCTTCAGTTTGCCATAATTTACCCAAGCCCTCAAATGTGGTGTGATGCATGTTGGTTGCCAGCATTCTCATAATAAATTACTTTCTGGTGAACATGCTCCTGAGTCACTGAATTTATCCTGATTATTTTCAGAATACCTTTGCAGAATATAACAACTGTACTAAAAGTGAAAAACCTTTAAAGGCTCTTATATATCAAGTCAAATTTCCATCTTGTAAGGTGGTACTTGTTTATATGCTGTGGTGGTTTGAAGGAAAATGGCCCCCAAAGGGGGTGTGGCCTTGTTGGAGGAAGTGTGTCAGTGTGTGTGTGTGTGGGGGGCGGGCTTTGAGGTTCTCTTTTGCTCACGCTTTCCTCAGTGTGACACACAGTCTACTTCCTGTTGCCTGCAAGATACAGGACCCTCAGCTCCTTCTCCAGCACCATGTCTGCCTGCACGCTGCCATGTCCTACCATGATGATAATGGACTAAAGCTCTGAGCTGTAAGCCACCACCCCAGTTAAATGTTTTCTTTTGTAAGAGTTGCCGTGGTTATGGCGTCTCTTCACAGCAGTAGGAACCCTAACTAAGACACATGATCACTCCCAACCAGAATGCTGAATTTTTAACATGGTCATAGACATTAATAAGTATCAATTAAAAATGTTTTTAAAGTTGTTAAATCAGCCCCCATCCCCATTTGTCTAGATACAGGACCAAATATAGGCCTAGAATGGAATTCTAAGAACCCAAACACTACAGGGCCTAAATGGGATGTGATGGAGAGAGTGTGATAAACCTAAAGACAACAAATTCTGACTGGAATGACAGAAGCATTTAGAGAAAAGGAAACACCTAATATGGATCTTTAGGAACAGGTAGAATTTTAGTGAAGCAGAGGATTCTGGGAATAGGTAATGGAACAAGCAATTACATAGAGCATAGAAATATGTTGATTGCATCCAAGGGAATTGACACATATTTTCACCAGAGTTCATTCATTAAAATATTTATTATAATAATATTAAACTGTCTTTTGATTTCCAGCTGTGTGCTTGACTCCCCAAAGCCACTGAAATTTAATCCATTTTGAAAGTGCTTGTGAATATTAGAGATACTCAAGCATGAGTAACATTTCTGAAAAGGAATTATTAGGTTTTGGGGTGTGTGTGTGTGTGTGTGTGTGTGTGTGTGTGTGTGTGTGTGTGTGTGTATGTGTGTGTGTGTGTGTGTGTGTGTGTGTGTCTGTCTCTGTGTGTGTATTTGTTCATGTGAACTTATATGTTTAGGTACGTGTACATAGGTGTGCTTGTATGTGTGTAGTTAAAGGCTGATATCAGATTTCTTTTATTTCTTATCATCTTTTTAAAATGATCTTTTTATATGAGGAAAGTTTGTTCTTTTACAACTTCCTGCATTTATACACTGTATTCTGCTCACCTCACTTTCTTCCCTCTATTCTTACAAACCCAGCCCCTACCTACAAATATTTCCCCCATGGACTAGTTTGGTTTTTGTTTAATAGCCATACTGTTTAACCAAGGTCATCAGTGTGACTCTGAGTTTGGGACTAACCATGAGAACCTATTGGGCTCACCAGTGAGTATAGCACTGGGTAGTCTGTTTGTCCCTCTCAAAGACACTCTTGGTTGCTAATAGATCAGTGGTAAGTGATGGGGCTCCATCAGTCCCTTCTCCCTCCACAGCTGACTGTGAGGAGGACCTGACTTCTGTGCACAGTCAACCTTATTTTTTGAGACAAGATCTCTCACTGAACCTAGACCTCACCCATTTGGCAAGATTTGCTGTCCAGAGAGCCTCAGGGATGCCCCTGTCTCTGCTTCCCTACCACTAGGATTATAGGCACGTGCCACCATGCCTGACCTTTTTTTTTTTTTTTTTTTTGCATGAGTGTTGGGAAGCCCCATCAAATGCTCAGACTTGCACAGTGAAAAGTTTATCCATCTCTCCAGCCAGAAAAAAGAATTCTGAAAACAAAATTGCTTAATGTCTGTATATTTAAAACAAGGACATAGTTCTTTACAATGTCTTCTTTCTAGCAAACAGCCTTCCTCTGGATGTAAGCCACCCTGGTATAGGAGTGACAAAATGCTGTAAGGCAATTGATGAGGAAATGTCATGGTATTTCAAGCAAATTTCGTTTTTAAGGATTCACAGTGAATGTGTCTATTATTAACTTAAATTCTAGGCTTATAGCACTTTAGGATTTACAGAATGGTTGAAGTTATTTAAAGTTGTGTATCTGAAAAAGCAGTGTTTTAGTATGCACATAGAATTCCAACTACTGTGAATATGGGGTTTAAAGGTTCCCAAGGTTGAGCAGCCAATGATTATTTATAATACATCCACATAAGTATAAAATGCATAAATTATATAATATAATATAAAATCACATTCTATTGTGTGGTTTTATAATTATATAATTCATATATTATATAACTATATGTATATAATTATACACACATATCTATAATGTGTGTGTATACACATGTACATTTGTATGGTGATCTATCTATCTCACTTTTCCTAGCACTACATTTATCTGTCCGTCTGTTTCACTTTTTCTGTTACAAGCTTCTTAATATAGGGGCCATATCTTATTGCAAGTGTCTTTTACACCGAGGAAGAATATATAAATACTGAATAACTAACCCAATATTCAGAATGTTAATGTAATAAAGCAGAAATGCAATGTATATTGACTCCAGTTTTATTTTAAAAAATACTTTTATGGACATGCTGGAGAAATGGCTTAGTCATTAATCGTACTTTCTACTCCTACAGTGAACCAGGGTTCAGTTCCAAGCTCACAACTGTCTGTAACTCCAGTTCTAGGGGTCTGACATCCTTTTCTGGACTCACCCAGCACAAGGCATGCATGTGGTGCACATACACACATGCAGTCAAACATTCTTATATATAAAATAAAAAAAAATAGGTCTTAGGGAAAAATCACTATTGAAATAATGTTGACATTCATTACAATTCGCTGTATTCAGTTAAAAAGTAATGCTTATTTTCATGGTTCTGCAATCATTACCATGATCTTGTTTGTGAATATTTTTATCACCTTCTAAAAAGATGCCCTCTTCAATGTCCTGTGTCCTGTCAGCTTGAGGCAGCCACCAGCTTTCTTAGCCTGTCTCTCATTAATATTATTTTTTTGAATGTATGTGTGTGTGTGTGTGTGTGTCTGTGTCTGTGAGACTATGCACACAGAGGCCAAAAGATGGCACAGGTCCACCTTAGGGTTATAGGTGGTTGTAACAGTGGATTTGGGTGCTGAGAACCAAACTCTTGTCCTCCGAAAGAGCAGCAAATATTCTTAACCACTGAATCATCTCTCCACCCCAGCGTCCCCACCCCCACCTTTCTTTTAGTATCTGATCAGGGTTCAGAGTTTGTTAACAGTGTGTCCAGTCGAAGTCATGAAAAAGCCCTCCTAATTTTCTTACTACCTTAGCTTAGAGAATTCAATTCTTTCCTTTTTGTTTCTGAGACAGGGTCTCACTATTTAGTACCAACTGGCCTGTAACTCACTATGTAGACCAGACTGGCCTCGAACTCACAGAAATCTGCCTGCCTCTGCTTCCCAATGACAATTCAGCTCTTTGGAGTTTAATTATTAATAAGAAATAAAATAGCTAAAGTTCAATCTTTATACACTTTATAGAGCTATATATATATAATTTACTTTTCATATCAATTATGTGAAGTTCGGTAAACGTAAGTATAATGGGGAAAGTGCTGAATTTATAATCAGAAGGCCTAAGTGATGCAACCCCAATTGCTGCTTGAACTTATGCAAGGCACACATGACCTATGAACCCTCAGTTTCATCATTGAAACATCCCATAACTTCAGGAAGATCTCACTGGGCCGGTCTTTATGAATTTGCCCTGAAGAGATGAAGTATGATTGGACTATTACATTTTCTGTGATTTTTTTTTCCCTGCAGACAATAACACTGATAATGTTTATGTGCGTGTGGTTTTACCACATTTCACTGCTGGGATATGTAGGGAAATAGTGAAAGGACACACAATTCAAAGCATCTGTGTCCATCATAGCTCACTCAGCTTAATAAGCACTCCAGGTCTTTGTGTAGTGCATGGCCAGTTAGTTTTGTTCTTTCTCAAGGTTACTTCCAGTCTCCACATTAGGATACATTTTCTGCCAGTAAAACCATACTGGTATTTCCAAGCACCTCAGTCACCAACTATGACTTCCCGTGTAGGAACATGTCTTCAGAGCAGTGGCTAATGGCCTCTGAGGTGACATGCTTTGAAATCTTCATTCAACAGAAAATGAATTGTGATTTCTTTTTTCTCTTCCTCCTTCTCTTTTCCATTTCTCTTTTCTTTGAGACAAGGTCACACTGTGTCATGTAGATCAGGCTGGCCTTGAACTCATAGGGATCTGAGTATTGGGATTGAAGGCAAGTGTGACCAAGCCTGGCCAGTTGTGGTTTCTTATATCTATGCATCAGTTATCTCAGATGCTCATGAGCACTACAGAAGGCTTGAAGAAGACTTTCCGTGAGTTTTAATAATAATTAAGCATTCTGGTCCTTCTGATTTTTTTCTGTAACTTCTGTGTTGAGAGCGAGGTTTTGATACGTGATGAATAACTTGAATGAATGGCCATGGTAACAGAGTCTTGCTTTGCGTTATTCTTGAAGCCAAACTCTCATTCCTTCCTTGTGTGTAGTGTCACTGTAGAAAATCCTGATGTGGCGTGGAGTGGAGGTAAAGTAAGGGAAACGTGGCCTCTTTTTCCAAGTAATTGCTTCTAATGGAAGCTCAATGACCTATTATGCCTATCCCAAAGGGTGCAGAGCTTAATAGGAAGCTGGTGAAGGGTTTGAGAAATTACATAATAGGAACCAAAATTTCAGGAAATCGCACGTGTGGTTGAGAATCAATACTTCATTAGGCAATTTAATGATTCAGTGGTTTACTGGTGCCAAATGTCATCCTTACTTTAAGAGCTGTAAGAACTTCTAGGTGAATGTTCTCAGGAGTGTGGGCTAATTAAAGGAGAAGACTGTGCTCTTGGCTTATGTCTTGTATGTAGGTATTTATCTATTTAAATTCTACGTGTTTATTATAAAGAGCGAGAAGAGTATAATTTTCTTACAGCATTGAAATGATTAAAATTTAATAACTAGAGGTGACTTTGATATTTTCAAATTTATCTTCCACTTTGTTGTGTCTGCTCTGTTTTTGCTTTTGAGATAGTTGCCTTCAAATCTTCCTGGTTCAGCCTCCCCAGTGCTTAGATTAGAGATGTATGCCACCACACTTGGCCTTCGCTTCCTCATTTCTTTGAAAGACCAGGAGCCAGGGGCATCAAAAGATTAAGTGATCTGTCTTAACTTGCATTAATACCATCAGTGGCCATCTGCTCTGATGAGGATGTAGTCTGGTTTGGGGTTTTATTATATATTATATTACATCAGAAGGAGATTTTTATAGGTCTCTGAGATGAACTGTTGACATCAAATGAAAGCTGACCAAGAAGCTGACTGAAATGATTTGCTAGATGGTTCTTAACATAGCTTTTAGATAAAACACAGGTGATAACAATTTAACTGTTACCAAATCAAGATGCTATTTGATGAGTGTTTATTTTACTAGGCTTTCAACTACTTTGTATGCTTGAATGTTTTTATGATAAAATGTTGGAAAAGTAACAGAAACCCAACTATAAGTGAAGATGATCAGTTTACATATAAAGTACAGTCTTTACTGTTGAGTGGCACACAAGGACCTCAGTGGACCTCTGTAATACATTTCAAATTAAGATAGTGATACATGATGAGTGCTTGAAAATTTCTCCATTTACCTGGTGATAAACATTTACAGAACAGATCCGTAACTTTCATTCTTTGAACTCAAATTCAAACTATAAAACTTTAAATAGTAAGTTTCCAGAGCATGAGATGTGATTTACCATGGGTTACAAATTCTTGTAGAGATTATAAAGAAAATAATCTTATTTCTTTAGCATTCAGTCTTTAGAACTCAATATTGTGGAAAAGTTTGGTTTGATTCCTATTTAACATGGTTTCCTAGTCCTTTTTGGAACTGATGACATTTGTTTGAGGCTGGCATAAGAGTGTGCACCCTTTTCCTTGCACATATTGACCCATCGATTTTAGGGTTTTTCATATATGAAGATTCAATTCTCAAACTTTGGGGCAATCCTCATCTTTATGAAAGATACGTCAGCTTTGTCAAAGAATAACCTATTCAGGTTAAATGGCTGTAAAGGCCATTTGTATTTGCATTGTTTATTTTTGCTTTTATCATTTATCTGACATTATTTAAGCCAGCTATTTTATAATTTGACTTAATCATCTCTTGAGTGGTTCTTTCAGAACATATACTGGTTTATTTTGGGAGGTATGTGTGTATATATGTGCTGTATGTGGATATGCATGTATGTATTTGGGTGTACTTGCCTTTCCATGTAGAGTTCAGTATTTCACTCTGGGCTATCTTTCTCAATCAAGCAAAAATTTATTATTATTACTATTATTATTAATTGGTTTTTAGACAAACAATGCTGCTGGACCAGGAGCTCACTGATTCAGCTAAATTGACTTGTTAGCAAGCCCATGGGATAGTCTTTCCTCTACCAGCTAGCTCTGGAGTTATAGACACGTGACACTGAACGCAGCTTTTATAAGGGAGTTGGGGATCTGAACTCATGTCTTCATGTCTTTGCAGTAGGAATTTACCCACTGCATCATCTCCCAAGCCTCATCTTCCTTCATCTTTGAGTTAGTCTCTTAGCTCTGTGGCCCAGGCTGGTCTGAAACGCAGGTTGGTTTTGGTCTCCGAGCAATCTTTCTGCCTCAGTCTCCAGAGTTGTGGCTTTTATGACTTTCAAATCATTTTAATTTATGTCTTATTATTTCTAGCACTTTCCGCTTAGCTGTATAAAATGGCATTATTATATAATACGTCAAACATTAAGTTCTCCCGTTGTTACTTACTAGAAATGGTATAGAATTTTCACTGATTTCCAAAACTGAATTGGGATGTCATAATGTAGCCTAGAAATAACTGAGACGTTGGAGGATTTTAAAATGTATTTATTTGTTTCTAACATCTAGTTTGCATCTTGATTAATTGCTCTTGATTAACCTCCCCGCTCCTTAAATTAAATCAAAATTAGCAAATATTTATTGCAGCCTACTGAAAATCTTTTTTACACTGTGCAGTGAAGTTGAAAACGTTTGCTTTTAATAAAGGTCAGAAATCAAATACTAGCATTCACCCACTCCATGTATTTCCTGTTAGAGCAGTTACATGGGGAATTGAGTGGATGATTGAGTCTGGAAGGAGAAAAAGGGAGCCGGATACTCATTTAAATAATTTTACATGGTTTTATTTAGTTATTTTATGTTATTATTTTTATTGTGCTGGAAATTGAACCCAGGGTGTTGTACATACTTGGCAAGTCTGTACCACTGGGCTACCCCAGGTCCATGGTACTGTTTTTCGTAATGTCAGATCTTTTGAGAGTTAATTAAAGATTTGGGGTGCTTGTCAAGCAGTTAAAGGAGTGAAAGGGACCCTGGGCAGGGAGTGGTGAATGAGATATCTGGACATACCTTGACCAGAAGAGTAAAATGGGTAAGGCACTTCCTTAACTGTTATAAGTAAGGGTTTCTCTTTGTTCTTTTAAACTTAAGCCGCTTTCTGTAAAACATAAAGCATTGTTTTTTATGGTTGGATGGGGCGTGGGGGTGGATGGTTGGCTCAGCAAAGTGCTTGCCTTGCAAGGACGGGGACCTCAGTTCCGTCTCCTGGACCCACGAGAAAGTGCTGTGCCGGTTGGTATGTCCTTGTGATCCCACTGATGGGGAGGCAGAGACCGCGGGGTCATGGGAGCCACTGCTCAGCTTCACTGGCGAGCTGCAGACCACCCGTTAGCACACCGTCTCAAAGAAGGAGGTGAGCGTTCCTGAGGGCTGCTTCTGCCTCCTTACACGGGCCCACACCAACATGCACCTCCATATACATCACACACACATACACACACACATGCACGCACGCATGCATGCACATATGCACACTCACACACACCACATTAAAATATGCTTTTTATGAAACATCTCTGAATTTTAGTAGCAAAGAAGCAGAGTGACAGTTTTTGAATATGTATATGTGTCAAAAAATCACTCATTTTGTTTGAAAAATTGAAATAGATTTCATTAGTTCTAAAAGTGACATTTATAATTTTACTCCTGGATATATTGAAAAGGAAGTACCTGTTTTATAAAAATCCAGGAGGGAAGAAGAAATAAAGCTGACCAGTTAATTTTGCTAACCAGAAAGCGATATTATCAACATCTTGTCTCCTTTCCTTTCTTTTTTTTTAAATGTGCATATAAAACTTATTTAACACATTGAAATGATATTTTGTATAATGCATTCTACTTTTTTGAATTTTTGGTTTTTTGTTTTTTTTCCTAAAGTATTTTTATAAGCATTTTAATGTTTCTTTATTTGAAAATCAAAATTGTCACCATGGCTAGCATCCCACTGTACTCTACATATTAAAAATGCTTTCTCAACCTGAGTTTGATCTTCCAGTGCGGAAATGACTCCCACGAGTTGTCCTCAGACCTCCACATGTGTTCATCCCTCCCACAGAAAACAAATATATGTTAAAAAAAAAAATTCAAGGAAAGAATATACGAGATCTCTAGAAAAATCCAATGATTGGTGTCTAATGTGCTATCTTTCTTTTTCTTTTAAATGTATTTATTTTTATTTTATGTGCGTTGGTGTTTTGCTGTGGATATTGCGTCCTCTGGAACTGGAATTGCAGACAGTTGTGAGCTGCCATGTGGGCACTGGGAATTGAACTTGGGTCCTCTGGAAGAGCAGTCAGTGCTCTTAACCACTGAGCCATCTCTCCAGCCCCAGTGTACTATCTTTCTGTGAGTGACTCGTTGTTCTATAATAAGTACGTTCTTTATGTCTTGAAAAAATTTTTTTTCCTGTTAGAATTCTTCCTACTAGTACAGCATATGGGATATTTTGCGATTGCTATTCAGCTTTGAGTATTAGCGTTCGTGGCATGTTTGATGGCACTTAAAAGACAAAGTGAAGTCGTTAATGTCTGCAGATGTTTTATCTGAGTGCACACTCCTGTAATGCTTTCAGAAGAGTGCAGTCATTACAGCCCGCCTTTGGTTCCCCTGTGGCGCTCTATTGTTATTGTGCAAAGCTCTGCTGCTCTGAAAAATCCTTCTGGTTCTCTGTGAACAGAGCACTCTCTTTGGCCCTGGCTTGATAGATAGAGCCTCTTCGTTTGGGAGCCTGGTTGTTCTTTCCAGCTCACAGCCCCCACCCACCAGCATCATCATTGTTGTCTGATAGTTTTGTTCCGATCAGCATGGTACACCATTTGGTGACAAAAATTAATTTTACATGTAGTGACATCTTATAGCGCATCTGCTAAAGGTTTGCTGTACCATGTCCGTCGCCACCTTATGTCCAGAGTTGGCACATGATAATGAGTGAGGAGTGTGTGATGAACTGATTCAGGATGGAATACGGGCTATCAGTTTGCCAGTCAGGTCACAGTAGTCAGTAGACCACCTTTCCAGTTTGACCATAAAACCCCGATTCCAAGTCTATTTCTATTCTTCTTTCATTATGACTCTAACTTTTGCCTTATCAGCTTCGCCAAGAGAGAAGCTGTCAATTACTTGTAGAAGATGGTGGAGAAATGAATCAATATTCTATTTGTGTGTCACATCTGCTTTGAAAGGCTGCATACAATCTTGCCTTCTTGCAGCTCATCTTAGAGTGCCTTAACTTCAGTGTGTGCACCCACTTTTGGCCTTGTAGCTTTTTGTCTAGCAGCCGAACTCACTACTAAGTAAGAAGTCTTTTCTTAGATTGAGCTAGTATAAATGCAGACTAAGTTTCCTCATATCTAGGATATTTAGGAGTTGAGAAGAAATCATCTTGGAGGATTTCAGACAGCATTTGAATCTCATTTTGAATCATCCCTGTCCTCTTTCTAAATGCTTTTCTTTTTTGAGTTAAGAAGAATAATTTTGAGTTGTGCATGTGGTTAGTAGTAATGAATTTTCATGCTGTGATTCTCTCTTAGGGAATTCTCATGGGATATATTTTGTGTTTTTTATTTTTCATATTTTACTATTTTAATTTTAGGACATTTTCTTATTAGACTCTTCATGGCAATAAATTCTCACACCATTTACTTAAAATGTAATGATCACTCATCTTAGATGAACTCAAATCTTTATTCAAGGATATCTCTAAAGCACCATTTAACACTGGAAAATAACAAAACTTCTCTTTGTTATTTTTGTGTGGTGAGATCATCCTACATAAAACACAACTTCAGATTGTGGCATATACATGCACAGATGTAGTTGTTAATACAAACCAATGGGGAGGGGGGGAATGTCGGGGGGGGGAGCAGGCCTAATGGTGTCTAGGATCTATAGTAATCACCATTTTCAGTAACAACGTCTGTTGCCGGCAATATTGGCAGGATCATAGGAGAAAATGATCATTAAAATTAGCTAGTGCTCTCTTTAAGCGCCACAAAGTGTACTGACATTTTCAATATTTCTCTACTTTTACATTTTCTCATTACACTAAGTATCCACTTGGTGTTTGCGTGAACAGATTCTATTATATTAAAAAAAAAAAAAGTCCTCTATGCTTTCTTTCCAAACTGATCTAATACTTGTCTTTCCAATGGACCAGAGTGGCCTTTGTTCTGCATATTGCAACCAGGTCCCATCAGACACTTTTGAATTGGATCTTGGTGAGTTTCCACTACCTCTTATAGGTGCTTTTTGAATTCGAATTTATCCCAGCCTGCAACACCATTTTCTTCACATCCTGTTGCCACAGTTTTCCTTGATTTCCTGTCCTGCAATTCTTCTTTGAGGCCAGTGTGTCAGTAGGAGTGATGAGATTTTGGTTGAGCTAAATGTAGTTGGAGTAATTTGACTGGTCGTGACGACTCCTGATCCAGGATTCCTCACTTGTCTTGAGCACATGGCCTACTGAACCTCGGGGTCCTCTTCTGTGGAAGAGGGAGGTGCCACACACTGTTCTTGGCCTCATCCTCTAGTCTTTAACCATGTTTGCCAAGGTAAAGTCTGCTGACCTGAATGGGGGCAGAAGATCCATTTCCTCTTTAAAGGTGAAGCTCATTTGTGGAACACTTACATGTGGTCAGCATTTGACTGTCTGATAGGACATGTAAACAAATTTGGAGTCTTGAATAATTGCTCATCTAAGTAAATGTTGTGCTCAAAAGTCATGCTTCTGGAAACACTGATGAGCTGAACCTCTTTCCATATTGTCTTTTTGGTCCCATGTTTAACAAAACCGATCCTCACCGAACTGGGCTCTAGGAGAGAGCATGCAGTGGGAGGTGACTTCTGCGGCACCAGGGCTTTGGAAAATGTGCACATTATTCATTCCTTTGTGGGCATGTGATATATATTATATTTTCGAAGCTATGAAAGGTTTGCAATAAAGACATGTGTGTAACTTGGTCTCAGTCTTTCAGAGCATGTTTTCCTTCTGGAGCCTAAGTTTTTTGTTATTGTTGTTGTTGCCTTTGGAGTGGGAGGGGGTGGGATGGAGGGAAACAATGTTAGGGATGAAAGCCAGGACGCTGAGAGTGTTAGGCAAGGGCACTCCCTGCCAACCTGTGTCCCTAACTCTTCATGAGGCAGTTTTTAAATAATGGAAGTGGCCGGGCAGGTGGTGGCGCACGCCTTTAATCCCAGCACCCGGGAGGCAGAGCCAGGCAGATCTCTGTGAGTTCGAGGCCAGCCTGGGCTACCAAGTGAGTTCCAGGAAAAGGCGCAAAGCTACACAGAGAAACCCTGTCTCGAAAAACCAAAAAAAAAAAAAATAAAATAATGGAAGTGAAGTTGGAAAATACTCTACCCATCCAGCCAGCTTTGACCTTGTAATTGTCATCCTGTTTATTAAAATTTGCAAAAATCTTTCACTAGTGGAAACCCGTTGTCTGACTATGGATGCCTTCTTTGGCTCTTTTTTTTTACTTTGATGACATTGTCATGGCGGGTCTAGATCCTAGACTTGATTGCCACACTTAGAGGTGGACACTGATAACAAAACTTCATCCTAAAATGATGTAAATGTAAATCACACTTGTTAATTTATCTTTGAGAGGGACCTGGCTAAGGATTAATGTGCCCCCAGTCTGTATAAATCTAATGGGAAAGGTCAGAGGTCAACTGAGAGAGACTGGGATCAACAAGGCCTGACAAAGTAGCCTCTTTGGAGTGACCTTTGCTATTAGTTTGTGTTTCCGAGTGAAAGTGCTTACTTCTAGAAACTGTTCAGTCCCCTAGACCAGGATGGCTATGAACTCTACTGCCTTATAACACAAGGTTTAGCTGACATGATGTACCCCGTACCTTCACTGCATTTTTCTCTCTCCTCACAGGTATTGCCATGGTTTATTCTTACATGCCAGTTTGACTGTAGCATGATTCCCAGATCTTGGATTCTAAGTACATATTGGTGTGGAAATATCTTTTGAAGATGAGTGTAATATTTCATAGATTATCCTTTATATTGTGGAGTGGGCATCCTGGAGGTCTTGATAGAAAATGTCTGACCTTCCCAGGATTCCTGCAGTAGATCGGCTTGACCTGGAGCCACCACTCTTTGCTAGGCCCGATTGACTCACCCGCAGTTTAGACGTAGTGACCTTTCATGATTGTGAGGCAATTTCTTACAATACCTTTCTATATTTGTGACTATCTTGTTGATTCCCTTCTCTCTGGAGAACTCAGATGAATGCAAACCTGTGACCAGATTTTGCTTTCTGCTCCCTGTTTCCCTGTGGTCACCACCATGTTGTTCTTCCTCTGAGACACTTGTTTATTGTTTTTAGATATCTTCATGATTTTATTAAACAAGTCACTTCCATCAGACCCAAGGTCTAGGAATTCTCTTTCTTCTTAAGGTAGATTTAATAAGTGACTTTTGAGGGAACGTTTCTTGGGAGGATCTTTTTTTTTTTTTTTTTTTTGGTCCAGCCACATTTTGTGGAAGAGCATCTGAGGTGAGGAAGTGTTACAAATCACAACGCTACAGAACCTTCTAGACACTAGCTAGGCGAGCTCCCACAGGGGGTGGTGTAACACAGACAGAGCAGTGGATGTCTTGTCTGTACTAAGCAGTGTTGTTGGGGGTGGGGAGCTTGAGTAGCCCTGTTTCATAGCCTGCTCTGGTATTTAGTCATGTCTACTCTTAATAATTACCCCACTCCTACCCTTGGTCGCAAGCAACGCTGTCTTGTTATTTTACTTTAGATTTCAACTTTTTTTTATATGATAAGTAATAAGTCCAAATATCCAGGAATATTACATTTTTGAAGGAGGTAGGGCTTGCTAAAACCAGCAGTGAGAGAGGGGAAGATTTTAGGGGAATTTCAGGCTTCATTCATTCCAACCAAGACTGGCTGGCACAGATTTAAGTCACTTCCTGCATTCTCTTAAGAATGAAATGCAGAATTGTAGCGTGAAGGAGACTCATTAATTTTGTCTCATCTTAATTGAAGTGGGTCCATGGACTAGAGTATCTTGGGGAAAGTTCTGAGAAAGGTACTTCATGTTTTCTGTCCTGGCCTTACAGAGGGAGAATTCAGCCTTTTCTGTGTCTTTCTTCCTCTCTTCGTTCCCTTCCCTCACTCTGTTCAAGGAGAGGGACAGTATTCTGTCTTTAAAAGTTAGGTCTTGTATTTCTCTTTTCCTGATCTGGCAGATGGACAGGTACACACATGGGCACGTATGCACACCTGCATGTACACATGTCTGCATGTGTTCGTTTCTCCATCTTTAGTTTTTATTTTTTTAGGCACAGATAGGATTTTGAGAATGACTTTGTTGCTGAAATGTCTTTCGCGATGACTCTGCAGATGCCTTTTTTTTGCATTTCATCATTTCACAAGGCAGGGCAAGGCTGGGTTATTTGCCAAAAAGTGAAATAAACATGGAGTTGGGAAGTTGACAGCCCTATCTGTTAGGGTGTTAATGCATTGATCCACTGTTCAGTGGTTGATGAATCCCTTGCATTTGCCCATCTATTTTCAAGTTCATTTCCAAAGCCTAGGGATACAACAATAGACAAATTTGATTTAAAAAAAAAAAAAAGGCCTGGCTTTCCCCAAATTTCCATTTCAACTGGGAAGGAAACCCATCACAGCTGGCTGAGTGCTGGTTGGGGAAAAGAGCCTGGTTCCTGAGTCCTGGGAAGGGAGCCCTTCATATTGGCTTCATCCACCAGTCATCTGCTTTGCTTAAATAATAACAAAGAACCAAGCTGCCTTTTAGAGAGATCTCTGTTCTGCCTATGAGCCTGAGCAACATCAGTTTCTCATGTATTATGAATGCTGGTATTGGCCAATGGTGTTGTGGAGGATTTTCAGCAAAGTATTGATAGATCTTTATATAAAATTCATAAGCTGAGAGTTCATTTAAAACTAAGTGCATTCTTAAAATAGTTGTCCAGAAATGTGACTTTCATAGTCAAAGCAGGTGCAGGGATGACTTCTCTTTGCTTTGTGTCCTTGTCTTTTGTCAAACAGACAAGCCAAGGAAGAGTCCTCTTTTGCCCTCTGAAAGACACTAGATTTAAATGAAAAACAACAGAGAAATACTATTTAATGACTTTTTTGTTATTTTTCTAAGTTTAATGACATTCTAAGAAGGTTTAATATAGTAACGGTGATAGCAAAATGTATCTTCCATAGCCCACTTAACTATGTTTTTTCACCTAAATGTCATTAAGTTTTGATTGACATGAAGCTGAGCTTATACCTTGGGATTATGGATGAGCTTTAGGGTCCTAGACAGAGATAAGAAGGGAAGAAAGGAACTAAGAAAGGAACTTAAAATGATGGTTAAGATTTGTCCTATACAGTAAAATAAAAAGTAAATGCATACTTAAAATACACTCATGCATATTATAGTGTCCAATGCCACTATTTCTTTATCTGACCACTGAGACTAAAATATTAGTCTGTCAGTTATCTTCTCCTCCCTCCCTCCCTCCGCCTGGCTGTGGCAGAGACAATGGAGCGGGAGGTTTTGCTTTCCATGTTTTATATTTTCAGTATTGCCTTAACACTGTACGTCTGCCCGGCCACCTGGTTTTCCTCCTGTTATTATTTTTAACATATTAAAGCTTTACTATTTTTATATATGTATAAACATAATTAGTATATGCTTTCTGTTGCCGTGATACAAACACTGTGACCCAAAGCAGGTTAGGGGAGGAAAGGGTTTATTTCATCTTACACATGCAATGTCACAGTCCATCCTTGATGGAAGGCAAGGCAGATGCTCATGCGGGACATTGAAACAGAGACCACGGAGGGACCCCACTTGCTGCTGACCTTCTGGCTCACTCTATCTCACGCAGTATAGGATTACCTAACTAGAGATGGTGTGGCCCACAGAGGGCTGGGACATTCTGCACCAACTAATAAATCAGGACAACCCTTCACAGACATGTCAACAGTCCAATCCAGGAAAGACAAGTGCTCAATTAGGACTTTTTTTTTTCAGGTGATTCTCGGTGTGTGTGTCAAGTTGATAGCTAAAGCAAACAAGGACAAGTAGATTTCATTAGAGCATTTTCATACCCGTATGAGGGCACTTTGATTTTATCCCATTACCTATCATTAGTTTCTTTGATGGTTGTAGAGATATCCTGAAAGAATATGTAAAATGTTAGCAATTAAGGCTTTTTGCCTGCTTTCTGAGGGTGCTGTGAGAAGTATTTAATTATAGTCTTAGTGTTAAATAAAAGCATAAATTCAAATATTTTCTTAAAACAGAAGTAGTAAAGTGTGGAGGAAAGGTCTGATTGGTTCTCGGGAAGAGCAAATGCAGAAGTAACATCAGTAAAAAACAGCCACCAACCATAGACTAAATGTGCAAAACAATGATGTGGCTGGAAGTTTTCCTGTGTTCCACCCGGTCCCATGCTCGCTTGGTCCCAAGTAAACACACAGAGGCTTATGTTAATTACAAACTTTATGGCCTATGGCTTAGGCCATTATTAACCAGCTCTTATAACCTAATTCGACCTATTTCTATTAAACTATGTTTTGTCACGTGACTTTATGGCATTAACTGTTCTCTCACATCTTGCTTCTCCTGACGGTGGCTGGCAGCATCCGTCTGACTCCACCCTTCGTCATCTCTGTCTTCAGTTTGAATGTCCTGCCTAACCTTATTCTGCCTCACCATTGACCAAACAGCTCTATTTATCAACCAATGAGAGCAACACATATTCACAGCGTACAGAAAGACATCCCACAGCACAATGAGAATGACAGATTTTTTTGAGTCTCCAGTGAATATTTTTTGTGTGTGTATGTAAATGTGCATGTGTATTCATGTGTGAGTAGGCATGTGGGGATAGGGGCACATCCATATGTGTGCATGTAAATAGAATCTAGAGGACAATCCCAGTTATTATTCCTTGGGACATCTACTGCGTTGTTTGAGACAGTGACTCTCATTGGCCTGGAACTCACTGATTAGGCCAGGCAGGATGGCCTGCAAGCCCTATGGATATGCCTTTCTTTGCCTCCCCAGCACTGGAATTACCATCATGCCACCACATCTGGATTTTCACTTGGATCCTGTGGATCAAACTCAGGTCCTCACTCTTACAAGGCAAGTACTGTGTAGATTGGGCCATCTCCCATCCCTCTGCTAAGTTTTTGGATCTAAACATTAGGTTTTAGTCTCAGCTGGCTAGGTCATTGTTTTGGTCTCTGCAAGGCTTCCAAAGTACAAAGTGATAAAATAATCACAGCTTTTTCAGATACATTAGTTTGTGTTATTTACTTATTCTTGAGAGAAAAAATGAATGACCCAGTGAATGAATGCATGGAAGGAGCTGGGTAGAGTCTGACTGTTGTCAGGGTCCTTGTGGTTTCCATTTTCACCAGTGTGCTGGGCTGATGACCTCTATCAGATGCCTTGTGTTGCTGGACAGTGGTGTTCAATATGAGGGTAGGTGAATTCTGGGACTCCGTGTAAGCTTGGAAACCAACTTGTTCTAAATTATTTCTCCCCTTGGAAGTTATTTTCATGGTAATTACAGAGTTTAGAAGCAAGTCTTGGTATCAAGCAAGGATAAGATCTGGTATTCAATATCTGAATTCTTAAGAATCCCCACAATTCCAAAAGCACGAATTAGAACACTTTATTTCTTCTTATCAAAGGTTTCACCTGGAGTAGTGTAAGTAACAAACCAACTTGTCTGACTCCTGTTTCCTCGTATTCATTTATTAGGGTGCCAGATAATGTAATAGGAAAGCTGAGATACATAATAAAATATTGAATGATTATGAAATGTTACTACAAATTCGTTATAGCTTTTAATTTCAGAAAGATGGTTTGTAATCATCCAAAAATACTTCTGTTGAACACATGCTGAGAAACTACCAGATCTGTGGTTCCTATATTTCATATAGTTGCACATTCGTCAATCCTGAAGCTTCCTAGAAATGACTTCCTGTATTGTTTTGTTTTGATAGACATACCAACATTGATAGTTATTGATGCAGTTTTTAGGTGTGTGGATATGACCTTGTCATGCTGAGCCTTCATTAGCATGTTTTCATTCATCTCTACAGAATATTGCTCCAGGAACCCAATTGCCTGATTCTTTCAAACTGCTTATACTTATACCGGGGAGCCCTTGCTGACTGCTTCTCTTTCTTTGTGCTCTTATGGCACCCATTCCTCCCCTGGCAGTTCATTCTCATTAGTTTCTGAATGCCATGGCTCAAACAAACCCCTGTGACTCAAGCTTGTCTGGGTCATTGATTCACCTCCCTATTTTGTCCCAACATGTAAGGTGTTGTTTTCTGGTTCCTTCCTCATGCTGGGATCACCTGCCCAGCTTGGGGATCCACATTCGGGTCCTCTTCTTTGTGTGATAGGTACTTTATCTACTGAGCCACGTCCTCAGCCTCACCAAGGCGTCTCACTCAACCATTTGTCTCTGTCTTTGCTGCTGGTCCTGATGAAAGTCATGTTCTTATAACTGCACAAATGTAGTAGCACGTGAAGGTTTCTTTTTGCCTCCATTTGTTATGAGAGGACACAAGAGATCTTAGAGGAGCATGGGCCAGGTCCTCTTAGTGCGTGCTGATCATCTCTCAATCACACTTTCAACAGTATTGATCTTTAGCATCCACCCTGTGTGACCCTGAGTGATCAAGCTCCTATTAGTCCGTTGACTGTTTTTGTTGTTGCTGTTTTGACTTTTAAGTCACCCCTGTCCCTTTGTCTCACTACATGTGAGCCAGACCGACTTCTCGTCACTCTTACTATTCCTACCACAGTAGGCCTGCATTCCTTTACCACAGTAGACACAGGATTACTGAACCTACACAGAGACAGTTTTCTCTCATCTCCTGGTAACAACTGTTGCTTACTATAAGCAGTTGGCCCTGGAAGGTATAATAGTTTACCCTGGTCTAATTCTGATTCTGTATACTAGATAGAACATCTATTGGTGAACTTGACCTATGAAGAAGTATCCATTCTGAACTATTAATTTAATAGTTCTGTTGTTAACTATAATTAATACTGCTGCTTCAGAACTCCTTAATAAGTTGGGGTTTGGAACTAGCATACAGAGACAATTTACCAGATACCTTCAGATGATAAAAACACGTCATGCTGATGAGAGAAACAGCTATTAGCCACTCTTAATGTTTAAGGTATGAGCCATAATTCACAGTGGCAACCACGCTAATACTCACCACTGTTGGCGATCAGTTACATTTGTTTCTTCATCAACAGTGGAGCTCTGGTTGCTTTTGATGTTTGCATTTTCTCTCATAGGATTTTCTTTTGATAGTCTTTCTTAAGAAGATCAATAGATGGAGGTGAAATTCACATAAAATTAACCAAAGTAAACGTCTTTACTTGTAAATTTGATTTTTGTCTGGATTAGCCTAGGTATTTGATATTATCTGAGGGGGAAAAAAAAAGACTAGAATATAATCTCCATTTTTTTTTTTCTCCCAGTAAAGTTCTTTCATCTGTGCCCACTGACTCATGGCTCTTTCTCAAGCCCCGGCCTGCTCTGCTCTTGTGAACTGTGAGCCTCCATTTGCTCTGCCAGGCTGTCTTCCAGGCACAGGGGGGCTTCTCCACAGCCCGTTCACATGGTGTTCCACTATCTGGTGGAGAAATCCGTTGGACGTCTGGAAAGGCTTTTTGTGCCTTTCATTCATTGCTCCTTTGCTTTTGAATCTGTGAAAAGAAATTCATTATTAAATCAAACCCCATGAATTCAATTCAGACCCTGCATTATTGATTTTTCAGACCAAATCATTCCATCATACTGTTGTACTGCTGGCTAAGTTCAGTGTCAATACGTGATCTTTTGGGAGATCAGAGGGTCATTTTCATTGTGTTTAGCCAGGAAGGTGCCCTGCCTTCCATCTTTCCATACACCATAAGTTAATGATTTGAAACCACTTTTGATTGAATTGATCCGCTACCTTGTTACCCTGTGGGCACAAAGCAAAGCATTCTGTAGCATAGAGACGACATGATTCGTAACATAAGGAACATGACAAGATGAAATTATAAGTTATCTTCTTGCCCACCTATTCCATCGCCACTATCAGTTAACTATTCTGAACCTCCTGTACTCAGTTTTCACTTGATGGCTCCTGCTTTGAAGCTAGTGTCACTGGATGCTTGAGACATGTCGCCTCAGCTTGGTACCCAGGACTACATATAGTAGCTATTTCCTCTTCATCAATAATTTACACTTCTAAGCACTGCTCTTCTGGGGTTATGCTTATGGGTGCCACGGGTATTGGGTTGTATTTGCTTTAAACATCTTCCTGCCTGCAGACATGGTTATAATGCATGCGAACTGCAGGATCGATCAACTTTGTGTCTGCGGTAGGGTGAACTTGGCCCTTGTTTGCCTTCAGCTCATCTCAGGAGAGCTGCGTAGGCTGCCCTTTAGGACCGGGTTTTGTTTTGTTTTTTTCTTCTCTTCCCAAATGCCCCTAAGTCCTGTTTTGCATGGCTGGGATGTTGAAACACAACCACCTCACATTTAATCAACAGCTTCAACCTTCTATTCAGCCAAGAATTAGAGTTGCACAGGGCTCGTACTCTCAACTCATTGCCACTCACTTAGGACCATTCCAGGCTTGCTTGGGAGTTTAGGAGAATTTTCTGAGGTCTATACTCCAGCCATTTCTTCAGATAATCAAAACGCTGTCCCAGGGTGTAGCAGGTCTATGGGAAATAGCTTACTTTGACTGGATTTTATCGTGTCTTTTATAAGCTTGCAAATCCTATGTTGGTGCTTTAATATGAGTGTTAATACACCTGCATTGTAATTCAAAAGATGAATTTTTTTTGCAAATTAAATTAAAAGATACAGAGACCATTCAGAGAAGCCCTCTGTTATTATTGGAGATATAATTATGGCAATAATTTTTAATGCCATTGTCATGTGATGGAAAATAGAAGCTTCAGGACACCAATTGGAGATTTTTTTTTCCTTCTGAATGCCATGCTAGTTCCAAATTTAGAAAAGTAGTGAGCTAAAAGTTTTCTTTCAGTTTTTAAAATTAAACTCATTTTTAATTATTGATACTATTGGGTATAGTGTCCTCTTGAGTATACGATCCCTTCATAGATGTGTCTTCAGTTATAAGCCTATTCTGCCACAAGCTAGACTTCAACTTCTAATTTGAGCTGTTACTTTTATGTGTTAATTAGTTATGAATAAAACACAGGAGATTAATACCTGTACCTTGGCCTCAGACCAAAAGACTTTGTGGTTTAAAAGTGTGTTTAAAACCCATTTGTGTTATATCTTTTAGCAATCAGTAGTTAAGAAATTTTAGGCTGGGCGTGATAGCACACACCTTTAATTCAACACCAAGGAAACAGAGGCTGAAGGATCAGGAGTTCAAGGCCAGCCTTGGTTGCATAGGCAGATCTTGTTTCACAAAGTAAAAAATAAGGCTAGCGAGATGATTCAGTGGGTAAAAGTGCTTGCCATGTAAGCCTGGCAATCAGAGTTTGATCTGTGGACCCATGATGTACGGAGAAACTTAGCTCCTGAAAGTTATCCTCTGAGCTGTGTGTGTGGCAGACACATGTAAGCAGAGTTTCTTTGTGTCCTGGCAGTCACTCTCAAATAACCATTCAGAGACTTAATATTAATTATAATTGCTCAGCCAATAGCTCAGGCTTGTTACTCGCTAACTCTTCTATTTCAAATTAACCCATTTATATTAATCTACATTCTGCCATGTGGTGTTGCCTCTCTTTCATCTTGCACCTCCTGTTTCCTCTCTATGTCTTGCTGGTGACTCCTCTGACTCTGCCTTCCTTCTTCCCAGCATTCTCTCTGCCCCGAAAATCCTGCCTAGCCATCGACCAATCAGCTTTTCATTAGCAATATATTTGCAGTGTACAAAGATTGTTCCATAGCAGACATGTACCCCGACACACATTACTACTACTGCCGCTACTACTATAGCTACAACGACTGCTATTACTACTACTGCACCTACTACTAATTTTAAGTGATAAATAAATGAATTGTGTAAAATAAATACCACTTCAGTTTCATTTACCAGTTTGCTGTTGATTCATTTTCTGAATATTTTTGGTGTTGTGCTTACTGTACATTGGACAGTTTGATACTGTTTGCTTACTGTTTTTCCTGTGTCATAATTGTTTATTATTTGGAAGTTAAAATACTTGGTGCTCATATGCTATATCAGTAAGAGCTAAGCATTGATGTTGGATCGCCAAAATATAATAGCTAAAAAAAAATAGATTTTTACCAAATACATTTCATTTATGCTCAAACATTTAACATGATTCATTTAGGCATAATATTTAATAAGTTTTGTTGTCCTAATCACAATTTAGACTTTTTGAAGTAGTGCCTTTTAAAGATGAGAATCAAATTGGCCGTGAACAAATCTTGATGGGATTAAACTATTCAGTCTTTTAAAGTAGACTGATTGATTTTGTTGACACTTAGCAAATAGCCCATTATATTAAATATAATTGCCTACTGATCACAGTAACTATATGGTCATAAATGACTCCCTCAAGGTCTTAGTGGTACATTACAAATTTGCTGTCTATGAGATTAAATAAATCTTATTTATTAATAAAGGAAAATGGTTTCTTAAGGCATTAGGATTGATTGGCATTTGCATAGTGCCTTCTACTTTAAATTTTATTATTTGAGAACTCCACTTGCCAACTTGGTCAGTCTAGAAATGCTACCTTAGATAGAATGAAGTAGACTATTTATGAGTCAGAACATAATTTCACAGCCCCATACACCAGAATGTGGGAGAAATCCAGTTTGCTTTTATAACTGCGGAGTGCCTGTGTGGGGAAAGGTGTTCACGTACCTGATGAAATGTCAGTGGTGAGTAGATTCCTCATTGTTTTCCTTTTGTCTGTGGGAAATTGATCTGGAATTTCATTGATCTTGCCCAACATATACCCCAATTATAGCCCAGCTTTGTTCATTCTAGCATACAGTACAGAACTGAAGATAGGTAGGCTTCACAGGAGAGAAAGAGCCTAAAAGTTGCCGCTTAAGATCTCTCTATTCCTGAGTGTGGTTTTGTGAATGTAGTGTTTATATTATAATTAAATCAGAAATTAGGTGATGTTATAAAATCACATGGGTGGGTGATTCAATATGAGGTCACCCAAGAAGAGAATTCTGTCTTGAAACTTAAGAGTATGTCACCACATGTATTCATTGTGGACATGCCTTGATTCAGAACTTTCTAACAGAGCGCCACCTGTCTCTTCTCTCTCCCTCTGTCTCTCTTCCTGTGTCTCTCTCTCCCTCCTTCCCTCCTTGTCTCCCTCCCTCCCTCTCTGTCTGTCTTGTCCCCACCTCCTCCCCTTCCCTTTCCTCTCCCTGCTTCCCTTCACTCAGAATAAATGTTACTATATGATATTCCTTTTATCATTCGTGTACTTTAGACACCTCCTGCATATGTTGAGCCTTGAGCCTGGCTTAGTTGGCTGGCTTGTAAATTTAACAAGCTCATTCACTGTGATGGCCATGATTGCTGTGTGGAAAATGTCACTACTAAGTGCCAGTTCGTTTATATCATTTTAAAGTACCTACTTGTGCTACTAAACCCTCCATTTGGATTTTATTGTCTGATACTTTTTTTTTTTTTTTTTTCCAAAATGGGTTCCTTTAACTCTGGTGCTGAGGTGAATCAATCTGGGTGTGTATGCTGGTGCCTTTCAGCTCCTGTCCCTGTTGTAATAAAGGCACCATCTGCTTAGTTGGAAGGCTCTTAAGCTTTCCCTATTTTTTTTTTTAAAGTATTTTGACAAAGTGTAGTTTCAAAATGATGGTTCAAGATGAACCATGCCCTTTAAAATGCATTCTTTGAGAGAAGTTACGTCTCCACTCCTAACATGGTGAATGAATATGGTAACTGAATAGTAGTGTTTCTTGATTTGACCAGTCTTGATTGACTAGCTTTCTTGATCCTTCCTTCTATCTGTAGATCTTTGTTCTGTAGTTCATGAAAGTCTGCCTTCCCTGAGGTTGGATGAGCTGCAGCCAAGATAGCTCTGGGCACTCCCCTGCTGTAGATATTTTACTTTTCTTCCATTTAGTAATTTAGCCCTGCTGTTGCCATTTGCAGAAGAATGAGGAAGGAATAAGGGATTGCTGCAGATTAATAGGGCAGTCTAGAGGTCTAAAACAATTAATGGAAGGAAGGAAAGGATTCAAAGGAGGCGGAAAGGGGGGTCTTGATTGCTAGGGTTTGGTTCTTCCTGTCCAGAGTGTACCTCACTTGGAGTGTGAGGTGATGTTTCTATTGTGAGGCTGGAGTCGAGTCAGCACCTGGATGGAAGATGGGCTCTAAGAACATTCGGGAGTCAGTTAGTGACATTAGTCAAGTTAGTTAACTTCTCTGTTTCCACCTGTGAAGTAGAGACAGTGATAGTATTACCGCTTTTAAAGGTTATGGTGAGGATTAACTGAACTGTTTTCTTAAAAATGCTTACCAGGGGCTGGAGAGATGGCTTAGCAGTGCTGTTCTTGAAAAGAAGCTCAGTCTGGTTCCCAGTGCCCTTGTCCAACAACCACAACTACCTGTACCTCCAGCACCAGGGGATCTAGTGCCCCATTCTGGCCTCTGTGGACACTGTACTCATTAGTACATACCCGCAAACAGACACACAGATACACATCATTAAAAATGGAATTTAAAAATGCTTACCAAAGTGTAATATCATAGTTATAATATCATAGTTCATTATAACTTATTAAGAATAGGGTTATCAATATGAGTGATTCAAAAATTCATAGATTGTGAGTCATTTTAGTGAGAAACTATTATCTTATTGGTAACGTGAATAGTCCATTCACATACGAAACTGTTCAGGGCTCTTCAAAGAAGCCATGTGCTTTTCTGAGTTTGTGCCTATTTTTGTGCCCAGAATGCTTTTCTTCTAGAGCATTCTATTTATCCTTTAGAGCTTTTCTCAAATGTTATCTTCTTGGTGAATTCTCTAATAGCAATTCTAAGGAGATTTAACTCACTTCCTAAATTGGGCTTTTGTAGTACTTAGTGTTTTTAATCTGGCACTTAATCCATTATAATGAGTTCAGACTCATTATGCATGCATAATATGATGTCATACGTAATATGAGACAGAAAGTTCTTACCTTTGTATGTTCCCTCATTGGTGGCTGGTGGTGTGTTTTCCCATTATTTGAGTAATGATCGTATGTGTAAAACAGTTGTCTGTGGCTGACCTTTGGTGAGACTATTCTCACAGTACTCACAAATCGTGTTTCTCTAAATACTTTAGCCATCCCACTTTATCCTTAAAGTGGCTGCCTTTTGCGAGTGTAACAAGTATTGTTTTGTTCCCTGGAAAATGTTCAGAGGAGCTTGTAAGCTGTTGCGTTTAGTTTGTGGAAAAGATGTTGATGTCACTTTTCCTCTTCCCTGTTGTCGTTCTCCTCCTTTGCTTTATTATTCTCTGTTCTCATCTCCTTCCTCCTTCGACCCTTTCCTCTCTGCTTGGCTTCGTTTTTCAGGGTTGGGGGTTATATTTAGTTAAAGCTTTTGCTCCCATCTGGTCATTCCTGCAGAGATCTCTCTTCTCTTAGTGCAAATAGATTTTCATCATGTTCATTAGTTACTACATTCTCATGAAAGTTTAATTAATAACCAGTTCTGTTTTTATTTATGTATGCGTATAAAATGGCCTCCTATATCTGTCACTGAACCAGTGTTTTATGTTGTCAACAGATGTGTCCTATAACATATAATATGATGATATAAAGTTTAAGGATAACTGTATGTCAATTTGTTGGATTATCTGGTTTTTTTTTCTTTGTGGGGGATTTTTGAGACAGGGTTTCTCCATGTAGATCAGGCTGGCCTTGAACTCACAGAGATCTGCCTGCCTCTGGCTCCTGAGTGCTGGGATTAAAGGCGTGTGCCACCACTCCGGGCTGTGGGATTATCTGATAAGAAATAGACTCCAGTGTCTAGTGTCTTTTGATGGAACAATGATAGCTGTTTTTTTTTCTCATATCTCTGTGGATCTGCTAGAAAGTATCTATATTGTAAATCATTATTGCCTAATCCCAGAGGAGATGAACGTGTACACTTAGAGGCTTTCATTATAAACGGATCTTTTAAATATCTTTCCTCACAATGGGGAAATTTATTTTTGGGAAACGGGACAGACTGGTTGAAATTTTCCTCCCTTTTGGAAAGTGACTTGTGTTCATCTTGGGCCTGGCCTGCTGTAGGTGACATCTCTCTCACATTCTCCATCACCTGTACTTAAAGTGAGGTTAACCTAGCTGACGAGAGAGGGCAGGATTAGCATAAAGTGAGGGCTAGCCCCTGAGGTCTAGAGCCAACACACATCAAATGCACTTCAAAGAAACGCAGTGACCCCGCTCCCAGCCAAACAGGTGTATTCAGAAGGGATAGAAACAGCGTTCCAAATGAATTCACTGTTATATTACTGCTTTTCATTCATCGCCAGAGCAGTGGCTGTGTTGAGCAGAGGACTAGACGTCTGAGCTGGAATCTGGTTTGGCATCTCTGCGAGCTTTCTGAATGAGTTGGGTTCTCTGAGCTCCATTTGTTTCATTTTGTCTGTAACACGAGAAAGGCTGAATCCATCTGTGTGGCACTGTTTCCCCAACCCAGCCCGCACAGAAGGATTGGCAGTGTTAGCAAAGCTTTAGCCCGTCGACTCATTCTTCTTTGATACAAAAATATACCTCCAACTCACCTTTGAAGTCCTTTAGGGTGCTGTATTTATGAATGGCAATAGTAGTGAGAAGTAGTATATAAAGCTGGGTTTTTTTGTGGTTCTTTTGTTTTACTTTGTTAGTATTTATTTACTTTTATTTTATGGGTATGGGTGTTTTGCCTACATGTATGTTTGTGCATCAGTTACCCGTATTGCCCAAGGAGACCTGAAGCAGGCAGGCAGGCAGGCAGGCAGGCATCAGTTCCCCTGCTGGAATTATGACATGGTTGTTGGCCACCATGTCAGAGCTGGGAATTAAGCCCTGGTCCTCCGAAGAGTAGCCAGTGCTCTTAACTGCTGAACTGTCTCTCTGCCCATCTATAAAGCTATTTTGTAAATGAGTATAAATGATTCTAATTGCTCTGTTCCATTTTAGGTTGTGACAGGTCCCAGAGCACACGGGAGAAGGTTGCTTTTTAGTTTTATTATCACCCCCCAGAATTAGTGAGGGTAAAGGGCCATCTCTTCTTAGCAGATTGCTAAATCAGCTCTTGAACAACCAGTGATACAAAAGTGTCCCAGAGCCTTGAAATTGTGAAGTAGTTAAATGAGATAAACTACTCATCTACTCATTTTTTAAAAATATTTCCAGTCCAGTCTTTGCTTTGTCAGTGTTTTTTTTTAAGAAATTCAAAAGTCTTTCTTTCTTTCTTTCTTTCTTTCTTTCTTTCTTTCTTTCTTTCTTTCTTTCTTTCTTTCTTTCTTCCCTTTCTTCCTTCCTTTTTAATTTTTTTTTATTATGGAATTTGTTCCTATCACTCAATAATAGGTTTTTACAGAGGTCTTGAAGTCAGAGGTCCTGAGGACATGACATTTGTTAAGATATACAAAGGCAGAGAAAGGAAAAATCCACAAGGCTTTTAGTAAACTCTGGCATTTGAGAGAGCAGATAAAACTTTGTCTCTGAGTAGAACGAAGTGAATATTGAGAGACAGAACCAAACCCCTAGCAGGACGCAGACATTGTTTCTATTTGGAAAAACTGGCACCCTGGTGAAGGTTGTGTGTTGGATTTCTAAGGGTGGGAAGGACAGACGAGGAGGACAGGAGTGTCTTGGGCAGGAGGAAGCTTGTACAGTAGACTGGGAATGAGAGGGAGGTCGTGCTTGACTCCTGTGTGGCTGTTAAAATAACATATTGGGAAAATAACAGAAAGGTAGCGTTAGGTCAAAGCACCCAAGATTCTGAGATCGTGTCAAAGAATTTAACGTTGGTCGTTTTGAGACCTTTGGGGCATGATTAAAGGTCTTGGAGTGAAGGAGGGCACTGTTGTGCTTTAGGAAAATTAAACTAAGCATCATGTTTAAGAAACACAGTACAGTAATGTATAGAAGGGATGAGGGTACCAGGCATGAGGATGGTCTAAGTTCCTTTTCCATTGCTGTGATAAGATACTGTGGCCAAGGTGTCTTGTTGAAGCGTTTATTGGGGGCCTCACAGTTTCGGACGGTGAGTTCATGACCCTCATGGTGAGGAGCATGGCTGCAGGCAGGTAGGCGTGGAGCTGGATCAATAGCAGAGAGCTTGTATCTGATCCACAAACAGTAAGCTGAGAGAGAGAGGGAGAAAGAGAGAGAGAGAGAGAGAGAGAGAGAGAGAGAGAGAGAGAGAGAGAGAGAGAGAGAGACAGAGACAGAGACAGAGACAGAGACAGAGACGGGAGGGAGGGAGGGAGGGAGAGACTGGGCATGGGCTTTTGAAACCTCCAACCCTGCCTGGTTGACACACTTCTCTAATAAGACCACACCTCCTTATCCTTCCCAAACACCCAAATACTGAGTCTGTGTGCTCATTATCATTCAAACCACCACAAGGGTGTGACTAATAGTCCCAGAAAAAGTCGTCAAACAACTAGACAGAAATGCTAGGAAAAAGAAATACAGAGGAATAGGTTTTGACATTTAATAGCCTCTAAGACCTGGCGAACAGGGCTGTATGAAGGAAAAGAGGGGAAGTATTGGAGATAAGTTCCAAAATTCTAGTTTGGAAGAGTGGAAGGGGAGTAGGGAGGATGTCCACCAGAATGAGTGGCGGGAGGTCCAGAGCTAGGCACAATTGATAGGGGAGAAAGGCAAGTACTGCTTATGAGCTGATCCTCATTTTTGCATATAAGCCAGCCCTACAGGAGAGCTGTCCTGCAGGCCATATAAGGTAGTACACTTCAGGAAAGTAGACAGCTGTGGAACTCAGACTCATAGACTGTGTTTGATGAGGCATTGGGTATAGATACTTTCTAACTGTGAAGTCAAGTCTCATGAATATATGCAGGGGGTATTAGGGCTGATAGATTCCTTTTGGGAAAGTGTAAGCATTGGATGGAAAATATTGCTTCTGAAATTTCAGTTTCCACATCATTGTTTAAACGATAATTTAAGGCCCTGAAATGACTCCTAGGATTGAATGCTTAGATTGGCAATAAAGATCCTAATGAAATATTAGGATGTGGATCCAAGTAGAGTCCATTCATGGAAGACATACAAAGATCAGAGGATATAATCAAGCTTGGAGCACATGAGCAAAGTGAGTTTCCAGTACAGAATAACCCAGTCAGCTTCCCATGTGCTAGGCCCACAGTGAAGTAATGCAAAGTAGATTTAATGGAAAAAATTTATCTTCCACACCCATCACATCTTTCAGATATCCCTGCAGGCCACTTGGCATATGAAAAGCTGTCTAATTAGCCTACTTTGAGTCAGATTCTATGGTGTAAACTTTCCATAGAGAAATTTGATAGGATAATCTGCGTAGTGTTTGTTTATGTATTTGATTCCTGTGACTTATTGACTGAGTGATCTGAATTGAAAACTCGGCCTTTGCTAAGAGGCATTTTGCTTGTTTTTGGCTTATCACTGATACTGATCCAAAATCCTTGCAGTGGAATTTACCTAGATTTCTCAGAGGGGACTATTGAGAAGCTGTGGGGCTCAGAGCCATAGATGAGTATGTTTGTGCTCAATGAATAGCTACCAAATTTGTGAGGGAACGTAATAATAATCATCCGAATCCACTTGCTCCGGATAGTTCCCCCTTGTCCTCCAGTCTTCTGCCCCTTGCCAGAACCAGCTCCCATTGTGTGGAGCAAGCTCTGTGCACATCTGGGCTAAGGTTGATTTTGCTTTCTCTGAGTCATCTGAATACAGATCTTCTACCTTTTCTATAGGATAAGTGTATTGAGCAGTATTGGCTGATGCTTAATTATTTTGAAAATGTTAAACAAATTTAGAGATTTTTGTAAAGCCACATTCTGAAAGTGAAAAACGTTTGCTAGGATCCACTTCTGGCTGAAAAGCAATTGTGTTGATCCTAGGCTGAGCAATCATTTCTTTTCAGGCAGTGTTTTTTATAACTATATCCCAAGAAACTCAAGCCCAATTATGACCAGTGAGTAATGTTGAGTGCCTTGAATTTTCGAAGAAAAGCAAGTTCTTAATTAAAAGATAGGCTAAGAAGGACTGAATGCTCATTTCAAGAATGTAATAAAAACTCAGATTCACCTAATGAAACCTGCCCATTTTTTCTCACCTTTTCAGTCTATTTACCATGAGATCACAAAAGTCATTTCAGCAAATACCTAAAATCTCCTTAGCATGGGGTCGGTAATTCGTGGGTTTTACCTTGTGAAGCTTTCAGTAGCACCTCAGAATATGGGGGTTCATTACCATGTCTAGTTTAAAAACTGGATTAAATACATAAAATATGAAACTGTCACCATTTTAAGTGCACACTTCAATGGTGTTAAGTATATTAACTGTGCTATGCACCTGCCATCAGCATCTGTCTCTAGGACTTTCTCATCACTTACAGTAGAAACTCTACCCATTTACACAGTATGTCCTCTGATTCCAGCCCCTGGGGACCACTATTCTACACGCCATGTCTGTCACTGTGGCTGTGGAAAATCCATCACATCAAGGAAAACATAGAATATTTGTCTTTTGCGGCTGGTTGATTTGTTTTTTTACCACAGTGTCCTTAAAGTTTTATCTAGGTTGTGTCAGAATTTCCTTTCTTTTTCTGTGGGGATGTTGATCTGTTCTGCATAGGACAGATTTTGCTTATCTGTTCATCTGTTGGTGGGTGTCAGGTTGTTTTCCCTCCTAGCTGTTTTGACAGTCTTGCTGTGAATGTTGGTTAACATGGATTTCTAGAGTCACTACGTTCAGTCTTTGCATATTTCAACAAGACTTTTAACCTGATTTTATTCATCTTTTTTTTTCATCTTGTTTCAGTATGCACTTCTTTTAAAATCTAAATTCTCGTAGCATTCTTTTATGATTTTAGCCCTGGGAGGATAGTATGGCAGCCTTCTCTTCCCTCTAGGACACTCCAGGACTATATGTATATTAAGTCCTATTTATGTCACTGAGGCACATATCTCGGCCTATTCTTTGACATGCGTGACCTCTGACTGCTTCAAACATCAACTTGATATCATTTGTTTCTATGGCAGAAGCTTTTGTTCAAAGCTCAGCTCTTTGGAAGTAATGTGCATCATGCTTCTTTAGAACTTCAGCTTTCAATACTTCTTCTTTTTCACTCCATATTTGTAGTCCATTCCCCCCCTTTTTGGACTCTTTCCGCCAACAGACATGCTTTGAGAAAAATTTCTCCATTCTTCATTGCTCTCTGAACTGGACTACTGACTTACTCTTTATCTAAAGTGAGTTGTCCCCAGACCATGGTCATGTGCTGTTGATTTCAGTTGGCATGGCATGACTAAGACTTCTTACTATATAATGAATCTCAATTTTCATCCAAGATTCTTGGAGTCTGTGGGTTATAGATCACATGATTTACAGTTCTCATCTTTTTGAGATGTATTGTGTGCTGTAGAGGAGCATGGTCTGCCCTGGGTTGTGGTGTGGGGATAGGGGCGGGGCACCTGAAGCTAAGGACTGGATTAATTAATCAGATTAATCAGGGCCTTTAACCTGTTTGGACTCTTTGCTTTTTAAAATAGCATGAACCTTTAGGCTATGGAAACAAGGTTCTACGAGTGTTAAATTGACTCATGATTTCCAGGTGTATGGAAAATTGGATACTGAATGGTAACCCTCTTCATATGTACATACGTACACACACACACACACACTGAACATGAGCAACAGCAGGCAACAATTACTCCTGTCTTCTGTTTGGCCATGAGACACAAGACTTTTCATCGCATACCTTCAGTAGCAGTACAAAGGCATCAGCAAATCCTTCATATGCTTCCCTATTTACTTGCTCTTATTTTTCAAAAGATGGTACGTATGTTTTGTATAATAAAAAACTTTTTCTGATTGTTGACTGGAGTTTTGAAGGATACTTATAGGCACATATGCTATATTATGCTTTTGTGTGTGCATGCGTGCATGCATGTGTGTATGTGTGTTCTGAGCCCAGCTGCCTTATAGGGGTTAAGTGCATATACATGCCCCACATGTGCTCCTGCATGCTCTTAACCCCTATTCAGGTGGTGTAGAGTCTAGAGATTGATACTGGGTGTCTTTTTTGATTGCTTCTACTTTATATGTTAAGGTTGGGTCTCTCACTTGAACCCAGAATTCTCCCATTTGGCTCTTGTAGCCAAGCAGTTTTCTTTGGCTATCTGCCTCTACCTCCTGAGCTCTGAGACCATAGGCAGGCTGCCATGCTTACAAGGCATTGACATGGGTGTTAGGGATCTGAACTCTGGTCCTCATGCAAGGGTTTTACCTGCAGAGACATAATCTCTAGTCTGCACTTTTTTTTTTTTTTTTTAAATATACAGGTTTCTCTTTGTATTCCACACTGGTCTTAAACATAGTGATCCTTCTTCCTCAGTCTCCCATGTGCTTAGGTGATAGTTATGAACCATCATGCTGCCTTGCTTTTTATTTTAAAATACAGAATACAGGCAATATAGTATATAAAACATGGGCACTTTAAGTAGCCATAATGAAATACTCACTGAGGAGAACTTCTGGTTTCTGGAAACTGTATGTGCCTCCTCCATGGAATCTCTCACTGCTCTTACACAGTAACCACACACTGTGAGTCATGCATGTGGTGTTTGCACTGTCTCCACAAAGGGAGAGAGTACCACATCTTAAGTGTTCTTGTCACACGGTATTTAAGCGTAGAGGCTAGTTCTTGACTCTGCTGAGTGCTTCGTGGTGTTTCTGAACCCAGGACAGATGTGTCCTGGTAATCATAGTGCTCCTCATCTGGGTTGAAGCTTTCCTTCTGTGTTAGCCATGACATGATGTAGATGTTGCAGAGATCACTCTGCCTGAAAGAGCACTCTAAATGTCATGCATTCGTGTCATTTGGGGTACACCTGCTGGTGGAGAGTGTGCATTTGAAAAGCAGGAGACAGCTTTTGAAATTTTAGAGCAAAGTGGCACTCTGATTGCCAGCCATAGAGGTTATGTCTTACAGGAAGAATTAGCATGCATAGACTGGGCTGGGGGAGGGAGGGAGGGAGGGAGCGGGGAGAAAAGGAGGAGGGATGGCAGGTTATAGATTGAGAGAGACATTGAGCTTGTTAATCCCCATGATTTTCGGGGTGCCTGCTAGGAAACCTGTTAGTGATGAGTGTTCGTGGACCAGGAATGAACCACTCATCAGTCGTGTGTTCCAAATGTTGGTGCAGAGACAGGGAGATGAGGAAGACATTGAGAACTTATTTAGTATCATTCACAGTCATCATCTACACCAAATTCTCACTTGTGAGGATGGAAAGTCGGGGTGGGGGTGGGGGAAGTTCTTGTGAAAGAACAGAGCAGCAGAGTGAACGGTTCTCGGTTTCCGTGATGGAAAATCAGGGTGAGGAAGAAAACTGGGTGGTGGGGATGGTGGGTGAGGATGGTGAGGATGGTGAGTGAGGATGGTGAGGGATGGTGGGGAAGGTGAGGATGGTAGGGATGGTGGGGATGGTGAGGTTGGTGAGGATGGTGGGGAAGGTGGGGATGGTGGGGATGGTGGGGATGGTGAGGTTGGTGGGGATGGTGGGGATGGTGAGGATGGTGGGGATGGTGAGGTTGGTGGGGATGGTGGGGATGGTGAGGATGGTAGGGATGGTGGGGATGGTGAGGATGGTAGGGATGGTGGGGATGGTGGGGATGGTGAGGATGGTGGGGATGGTGGGGATGGTGGGGATGGTGGGGATGGTGAGGATGGTAGGGATGGTGGGGAAGGTGAGGATGGTGAGGATGGTGGGGATGGTGGGGATGGTGAGGGGTGGTGGGGATGGTGGGGATGGTGAGGATGGTGAGGATGGTGAGGATGGTGGGGATGGTGGGGATGGTGAGGATGGTAGGGATGGTGGGGATGGTGAGGGGTGGTGGGGATGGTGGGGATGGTGGGGATGGTGGGGATGGTGAGGGGTGGTGGGGATGGTGGGGATGGTGGGGATGGTGGGGATGGTGAGGGGTGGTGGGGATGGTGGGGATGGTGAGGATGGTAGGGATGGTGGGCATGGTGAGGGGTGGTGGGGATGGTGGGGATGGTGGGGATGGTGAGGGGTGGTGGGGATGGTGGGGATGGTGGGGATGGTGAGGGGTGGTGGGGATGGTGGGGATGGTGGGGATGGTGAGGGGTGGTGGGGATGGTGGGGAAGGTGGGGATGGTGAGGGGTGGTGGGGATGGTGGGGATGGTGAGGGATGGCTTGCTCTCATTTCAAGGGAGTGTGGGGCTGTCTCTTTGAGTTTTGTTTTTCTTTCCATTTTTTAGTTTTTTTTTTAGTTCACTGTGGATCATTCCTCTTCATCTGCTTTTGGTCACTCTCTTTTATTGGTGTTTGTGAGATATTTCAGGCTCTGTCTGCCTTTTCTTTTTGTTTAAGGCAGAGTCTTTCTGTGTGTTTGTTTGAAAAGCTGTTCTTGTTGCCAGTGGAAAGACAACAGTGTCCGAGGCCGTATGGTAGCAGCGCTCTGAGGAGAAGGAGACTGCAGGGTGAGTGGGAGGAAGGGAGCCGCCTCTGCTGAGCTGCAGAGATGCCAGCCTTGGTGGCGTCACCTGAGGAAACGGAGGAAGATCCGCTAGCAGATGCTCAGCCTCCATCCCAAGACGCCCCAGGGAGGTTCCTTAGAACAGCCTCTGCCTCAGTCTCCCAGTTTCCCTAGGACGGCCACCTTTCGGAGCATCCAGAGCTAAAAGCAAAACGGTCACAGAAAAAGCTTCATTTCCACTCAGTTTCATCCTCCCCGCAAACAAGCCAAGTCTCGCTGCCTGGAACCATGAGAAAATGAATGAATTCTCTTCCTTTATGCCTGGCGTGTTGGTTGTATGGAGTCTGTGTTCTGTACCGTAATGGTGGGACAAAAACATTTCGGAGTTTGGATGTAGCTCATTGATGCAGTGCTTGCCTACCATGCACAAGGCCATGGGTTCGGGCCCCATAAAACTGAAATCCCCAAACCAACCAATAAAAGCCTTTCTAGGTGTCAGGAAGCCCAACAGGAAGAGCTCTGACTGCCATTTGTGAGTAGAGTCCTGAGTCAGAGAGGGCTGCCTCCCCTTCCCTGTAGAGCTCCTAGAAAGCAGTAGTGTCCAGGTGATATATGATGATGTACAGTCCTTTTCCTAACTAATTTGTCCCCAGAAAATCCAGAAATTTGAGGCATGAAGTAATGAGCTTAACTCCTGTCTTCTGGGATCTTTAAACGATCCCTCTTAACAATAGTGTGGGACAGGTTGGTGAATTATTCTGCTTGGTATTCAACTCCCTCCTCTGTGACGGGACAGTCTTGTTTATCCACTGCATCTCGCTAACAAAGAACAAAGCATGACTGCTTTCACAAAGATCGAGGCCCTGTGTAAGGATGCACTTACTTTTACGTTCCAAAATCTTTACATAGCATTGTCTTTTGGAAATGTTTAGTGTGTATTGTCTTTTGGAAATGTTTAGTGTGTGTGTGTGTGTGTGTGTGTGTGTGTGTGTGTGTGTGTGTGTGTGTGTGTCTTCTCATGCCCATGCCGCAGTATGCATGCGGAGTTCAGAAGACAACGTTCAGGAGTTGACTCACTCCATTCACCTTGTTTCTGAAACAGTCTTTCTTTCTTGTCACTTCTGAGCTGTGTACTCCCGACTAGCAGGCCCACGGGCAGTTCCCTGTCTTTCCTCCCATCTTGTTTTAGGACGGCTGGAATTGGAGGTGAGTGTTACCGCACATAGATTTTTAGGTGGGTCCCTGAGTTTGAACTCTGGTCCTCAGTCTCTTGTGGTGAGCATTGTTACCTGCTGAGTCATAGTGACGTCTCTAGCAAAAGAAACCCTGTACCTTTTAGCCATTGTCAGCTGACCACCATACTCCCTCAATAACCTGAAAATCTGCCTTCTATTTCTCTGGTTTTATCATTCTTACTGTTTTGAATGGTTGGGATCATGTGGTTTCTGGTCTCTTTTGGCTGGCTTTTTTCATTTAGCACTCTAGCAAGTATTTTTTTAAACTAGCAATGTATAATTTGGTGTTGTGCCAATGTTTCATTGTGCATTTGTGGAATTTAATGAAGTAAATTTACGATATGTATGTTTTATTCTTTTATTTATTCTGTGAAATACTGCATTTCTTAAGGAGTAAGATCTCTCTCTCTCTACACACACACACACACACACACACACACACACACACACACACACACCAGGATCTCTCTCTTTCTCTTACACACACACACACACACACACACACACAGAGAGAGAGAGAGAGAGAGAGAGAGAGAGAGAGAGAGAGAGAGAGAGAGAGAGAGAGATCTTGTTGCTTCTGTATTTTGTTCACACAATACTTTCCTCGACACTGTGACACTGCATTGCCCATTGCTATGTGTTGTGGTGAGCTTACACCATTATACTTTCTTTCAAATAGTCACTGGAATTGCTGTCCGAAGGGAAAGCAGTGTGTCTACTGCTTAATGAGTTGTGCTGCATCAATATTCTTTTGAGTTCTCTTTGATGAATTGACTTGCTATTTTTGGTGATCTGTTAGAATAGTTTTCATTCTTTTTATCCCCCCCACAACCTTAGGTGTAATGAATTCTTTAAAACTACTTTCATTCAACCCCAGGAAACAAAAAACACTTGAAAGCTCTACTTTACTGGTTGCCAGAAATGATCTAATCAGTACCTTCACGTGTTGCAGTTCCAATCTTTGTTAGTGTTGTATTTGTTTCTGAGGTGGGGAGGGCTTGGGCTCACTGAGCAGGGAGAGCATTCTGCTCGTCAGAGATACCCAGTTGCATAGCTGGGCAAGATGGAGCACCCAGACAATCAGAGCACGTCATGCAAGGGAACTCCCATTGTCCTGCCATCTTCAAGGCAACTCTAGGATGTGCTGCGGAATTGCAGCATCCGTGCAGGTGGGTGGAATGTAGAGACACACATTCAGGCATGGGGTCTGGGGTTGGCGGTGGTGTTATCTTCGTGATGACTGGAAACTCAGCACAATGAAAGAATGGGCACGAGAACTTTGGTCTATTATTTATTTTAGTTTAATCCCAACACTTCTGCCACTCAGAAATATTGCAGACCCTGGAGAAGCCCCGTCCTTAGTGGATACCCTTCAGGTAGCATGGTAGGCTGTCACTTTGCGTCTGTCCATTAGTTGGTGCTGGTGATCAGTCCTGCTCAGAGTTATTGTGTGAGCGACAATGGAAGACTTTTCCTTCCTCCCTTCCTTCCTCCTTCCCTCATTCCTTTCTCTAGGACCTTCCTCATTATGTAGCCTAGCTGACCTTAAATTCTGCGTCAGCCTCCCTGGATGTTGAGGCTACAGCTGTGAGCCACTATACCAATCCATTACAGAGGCATAGCTGGATGGTTTAGAGCCCCTGACAGTCTTGGCTCAGAAGCTGTATCTGTGGAAAAGATAATAGAAAAGAGAATCATAAAAACAGTGGAAGAGAGTCTTTTTTTAAAAAAAATATGTATTTCATATAGGTTACCCATATAAATTGTGTCGTTACAAGTGCCATCAGCCTTCCATACCTACGGCTTCTGTATCAGTGGATATAATTAACCAGAGATGAGAAACAATTAGAAAAACAAACACCAAACAAAACCAATCAACCAGCCAGCAGCAGCAACAACAATAACCTTAATTGCATGATTCTGTAAACAACACAGTGTGTCAGCCATTTCCATAGCATTTACATTGTGTTCAGTATCATGAGCAAGCTACAAATGACTTAAACAGAACTCTGGGAGAGGATGAGCATAGATTATTTGCAAACATTGCATCATTTTAAGTAAAAGACCCGAGCCCCCTTGGAGTGTGGTAACCTGGAAGGATGGTGTAGACCTGACCTGACCTGACTTTCCTCCCCAAAGACCATGAGACGACCATGCAACTCACAGAATTGTATATTGTTATTTGAGTCTATTCTAGAACCTAATCTTTACCCCAAAAGAAACCCTGTACCTTTTAGCCATTGTCAGCTGACCACCATACTCCCTCAATAACCTGAAAATCTGCCTTCTATTTCTCTGGTTTTACCATTCTTACTGTTTTGAATGGTTGGGATCACGTGGTTTCTGGTCTCTTTTGGCTGGCTTTTTTCATTTAGCACTATGCTTTCAAGGTTTGCCCATTTTGTAGTTTGAGTTGGTGTTTTCTTTATCGATAGATAATATTTCATCTTATGTATAGGTCTCATTTGTCTCTCTTGGTTGATGGTTGTTTGGGTCATTTCCATTTATTGGGCTATTATTAATAATCTTCCCGTGAACATTTGTGTCTGCGTTTCATCTGGGTGTAGTTTTCATTTCTCTTAAATATTTCACCTAGACCGGAATAACTAGATACCAAAACATCCCTTATTTGCTCTTCTTTTTAATTCATTCTCTCCAAATCTCTCTGTCTCCTTCTGTTTCTCCATGGTCTTGTGAAATAGCATACCTGAGCTTTTAGTGTGACCTATCTTTAAGTTTGAAGAAGATTAATAGGATTTCGCATGGCAGCTCTTTTGTGGCAGATTCATTAAAATCCCGTTTCCAGCCGGGCGGTGGTGGCGCACGCCTTTAATCCCAGCACTCGGGAGGCAGAGCCAGGCGGATCTCTGTGAGTTCGAGGCCAGCCTGGGCTACCAAGTGAGTCCCAGGAAAGGCGCAAAGCTACACAGAGAAACCCTGTCTCGAAAAACCAAAAAAAAAAAAAAAAAAAAAAAAAAAAATCCCGTTTCCTTATGTTTGTCATATTTTCATGTTCAAAATCTAATATTGCTCTTTGGATCTGAGATGATGCAGTCTTCCATATTGTATTATTTATGGAACGATGCGATTGGGGCTATTTTTATTGTTGTTCTTGTTGGCTAGTTGACTGGTCTTGTTTTGTGTTTTGTTTTATAATTATTTCTCATCTCTGGTTAGCTGATACAGAAGCCGTGCATATGGAGGACCAGCTGTGCTTGAAATGGTCCACTTTAAATGGTTACCTATAGGAAATTCCTCAGTATCTCTTTTTTAAAATCACATTTCTAAATCGCAGAATTATAAAGCATGCATTATGTTAGACTTGTATATATATACATATATATACATACATATATATATATTCTTTTTTTGAGACAGGGTTTCTCTGTGTAGCTTTGAGCCTTTCCTGGATCTCGCTCTGTAGAACAGGCTGGCCTCAAACTCACAAAAATCCGCCTGCCTCTGCCTCTCGAGTGCTGGGACTAAAGGCGTGCGCCACCACCGCTCAGCTGATTTGTATATTTTAAAATAATGAAAGTTTCCTGAAAGAAAGCCATGACTATCGAAGCCCAGGAATGCTATAATGGGAGATGTCTCTTGCCATAAGAGTCTTCATATTCCAAGGTCCATATCCCTGAGCGACCACCAGCTACTATGTGCTGCCCCCACAAAAAATGTTAATACATTAAAAGTATTTGGAGCCACATCATATGTGTTATAAGTGTTGTTATTCTATGCATTACATATGCTTCTAGCGTTTTGCCTTTTCCCTTCACTTGTACTTGACATTAAATAATGGTTTAACTAATTTCTGCTTTTTCTGTTTGCTTTGGCAGCTAGGGATCTCTGGGCCCATTTACAATTGCCAGGCATCCTGAGCTCATTACAGCCACCTGCTGTAGCCTTGACTTTCTAGTTGATTTTTTTTTCTCTCTCCTTCTTTTAACTATTTCTTTAAAAAAAATAAAAAATACTTGGAAGTGTCTTTTCTTTTTGTGAAGCTGGTTTACACATTTTCAGTGAGTAGGAGGGTTGAATAAGTGGACAGACGAGGCTTGTTTGACCTTATGCTGCGGGGAGTGTTCTGTGCCTGTGTAATTTTATCGTGTGGGACATCAGATAGCAGAGTCATGCTTAAGAAATTGCTTTTTCAATGTGTGTTTAGTACTGAAATACTCCACAGAGTAAATGTATCTTACATACTTGCAAAAGCTTTTTATCAGAGTGCATTATTAAAAAAGAATGATTTTTCTAGTTGGAATGTTTTAGATACTTTTATACCAGGGAAATTGTATTTACAGGTGGTGCCAGTCACATCCTTAGGATAAGCTCTTGTGTATCTGTAGTCCTGGTTGATATAATCACACTGGGTTTTTCTTTGGTGCCATGTTAAAATAGAGAATAAAAAGCTCTCTTTCCATTCTTTTGGACTGCAGTACTATGCTTTGAATGTGGTAAATACTGATTTTATTACTATAGGGACTGCTGAGACCCTTGATGCTTTCTTTACACATAGATTCCCAGGTGTGAAATCGCTAACATTTTTGTTCAACAGTGAGGGAAATCACTTTGCGTAGGCCTGTCCTGCACTGTGTGTGGACTACAGGAGCACAGCATGCATTTTCTTTTCATAGGGTTTGGCTCCAGCATATATCTGTTAGAAAGTTAGTTCCTGATGGACTTTAGTTCATCCAAGTTTCCTAATGATGCTCTGGCTATCATTCATATTTGAAGTTGATTTTGATATTGCAGTTGTACTTAATGTGAGATTTCTCTTGGAGATTGAATGCAACGTATTAAATTGTTGCTGTTCAACTGTGGTCCTTCCAGAAGGCAGCTGAGTGAATTGGCTGTTATACTGTCGTTGAGTGGCTTTAGTGTTAGGAGTCCAGAGTTAGGAGTCTGAGCTCATATTGTTCTTAAAATCCAGGCCACCACCGTGTGTGTCTCAGGGTCTTGTGAATCCACGAGAACACAGCGTTTGTGGCATTTGCGCATGGTTTCCTTTACCATCAGACCTCTCAAACCGCTTTTATTCCTGTTAGTGTGACACTTCCCTTTCCCATTGGCTAGCCCATGGCTGTTCAGCGTCTTCCTCAAGCATGGCCTTGACATTGTGAGGATCATTCAGAGCTCTACTGTTTTCCCCTTGCCAGTCCTTGCTGCACTTTTCTTTACTACGTTACACTAACAACCTTCCCCTCAGTTCTTCTCATCTCTGGTCTGGTTACATGCTTACAATTTTATTTTATTTATTTATTTATTTATTTATTTATTTATTTATTTGTACGCTTGTCTGTTTCTTTCCCTTTTTCTTTTTCTTTTTTTTTTTTTCTTTTTGGTTTTTCGAGACAGGGTTCTCTGTGTAGCTTTGTGCCTTTCCTGGATCTCGCTCTGTAGAACAGGCTGGCCTCGAACTCACAAAGATCCACCTGCCTCTGCCTCCCGAGTGCTGGGATTAAAGGCGTACACCACCACCTCCTGGCTCTTTCCCTTTTTCACCATCCTCTTTCTTTCCTTTGCTCAAGACTTAAGTAGCTCTCCAGGTGTCTGTTCAGAAAGGTCTTCTTTCCACAGACTACTTTGCCCTGGCCTCTGTAACTAGTCAATGATGGCTCCCTCCCTGTTCTAAGTCTTTATGCCTAACTGCTTCCTTGATGCTTGAGTTGATAATTCCGTTGGTCAGACTGTAAAACCCCAAACTCTGCTTCTCACTATATTCCCTAGTTTGGTTGATCTTGCCTAGTTACCCCCAGCAGACATTTAGATATCATTGAACACATCGTTCCCACCACTTCCCACATCCAGTCACGTCTCAATTCCAGTGGCTACTTCTTCTTCTTTTTTTTTTTCCCTCTCCCTTAGCACTTCACTTTCAGTATTCTTGAATCTCTAAATTATCCAAACACGATGGTAAGTGGAGCCCTAGGGCCATCTGCCGATTTTGCTAGCAGATGTTCAATGTGGAAGATACGAACATGAACTGAGCTTTCAAAAAAAAATCAAAGCGATTTGTGGAGGGGAGATGTCGGCAGGCAGTTCTGAAGAGCATGTTGGACACAGGGAGCTAGAGATTACTATGTGTAGGTCTTTCTACAGAGGGAGGGCGGCCACAGGAGATATCCCATCAGGTGTCTGAGATGAGGCAGCAGACACTAAGATTTGGAAAAATGGATCTGAAGAGATAGCCAGATGTGGAGGAGCACACCTGTAATCTTAGCACCTGAAAAGCAGAGGCAAGTGGGTCCTTGGAGTTGCTGGCTAGCTCCCTCAGCCTAGTCATCAAATCCCAGGTCTCTGACTCAAAAACCAAGGTGGGTGGCTCCCCCATAGCCACACCCGAGGTTGACCTATGCCTTCTACATACACATGCACATGAATCCCATACAGGACGTGTGGGTGCACACACCCACACACAGAAGAAAAGGAGATTAAAAAATGGCTGATGACCAAAGTATTTAAATAGAGAAAAAGAGAAACTAAGCTGTCATTGTGTTCAAACAGGAGAAGGGTTGTCCTTTGGAAATGTTAGTTTAGTACGAGATGAAGCTAAAATACATCACAGACAAGATGTGTTTCTTACCTTAATATAAAGAAGACATTTTCTCAACTGGTGTATGGAGACCTGATTCCATATCATGTTGGATGTTTATATAGAAGCTGGAATCATTTGATAAGAATATTATGGATAGGATTAGATTATTCTAAATTTTTTTATTAGAGCACCACTAGATTCCAGGCCACCCATATTGTATCAAGAGTGTACCTTGGTATGATACTCAAGAGCTTCCTGTCTTTGCACTTTTAACCACAGCTTGAAAATGTTTGTAAAAAATATGCAGCCTAGGATAGATGGCTCAGTGGTTAAGAACACTGACTTCAACTCCAGAGACGCGGGTTTGAATCCCAGCACCACCTGCTGGCTCACAACCATCTATAAATTCAGTCTCAGGGAACTGGATGCTGTCTTCTGGCCTCTGTGGGCACCAGGCACACATATGGTATGTAGACATGCATGCAGGGGAAACACCCATATACGTAAAATAAAATAAAATAAAGAATATACAGCCTTATAGTAAACATCTAAACTCCCTTTCCAACAGTTATCATAAACAGAATATCTGCATTTCTCTCCTAAGAATATTAAAATAGTTATTGACAAATAGTTGCTTTTAGTATCTTATAAATTATATCTTATAATGTGCAGATTCTAGGTAGGAGGTATATAATCAGTTTTATTTATTTGTTCAAAGGCTGGTCTCATGAAAATTGCTCTATAAATACTTATTTTTACAACTGTTATTATTAGGGGTTTGTATGAAAGTCTGCCAACATGATCCTAATATTTATATAATAGATCAAAATATTTTTGAAAAGTTTGGTCTCAGCTGTGATCTTTGTTGTTTTAAAAATCCGAAATATACTTGTTATTTTCATTTATTGCAGCTAAAGTAGTTTCTATTGCCAATCTTTGTTTTTCTGCTCTTAATTAAAAGAAACCAAAATTGATACACAAAGAATCACTATCTCATATTAATTAGTGAAGTAAAGTAAGAGTTTTAGGGGCGGAGATTGGGGAAGTTCAGTTGATAAAACAGTGAAACTAGCCCCTATGTGCTAGTTAAGGGTCAGGATGGTAACTTGTTCTCACCAGTGATATAGCAAGACCTTATTGCCATTATTTCCTGACTCTAAAGTAATTATAGATTCTTGCTTATATATTAAGTGATGGCAAGCTACTTTAGAGCCTAGGCTTGTCATACACTTTCAGTATTCGATAGTCAGTTATTAAGAAAAAAACACTGATGGTCTGAATAATATCTCCATGAATAAGGAAATTAATGATTGGCTGATGTTATGCTGATGTTATTTAGGTTTACAGAAGTCCTGTTCCTGAGGAGTCTTGACTCAGGCGATGCAGGTGTTTACATGAATATAAAATTAGCAGCTATATTTAACTCTGATTTAATCTACTATGTTATGTGAAGCTGTTTGCCTCTGACTGGGACTTATTTCAAGTCAATGAGCTCTCAAAGGAGATTATAGATAGAGTGTCCTCTTTTAAAACAAAACCAAGGGTGGGAGCGTGGTGATGTTTTCTGTTGCTCTCTTTGTATCGGTTATCTAATTTGACTTTGTTAAGAAGCTGTGAAAGGGTTGGGTATGGAGTTCAGTTACAGATCAAGGTTTTCCTCATCACAGGGCTGATAGCATGCACCTCACCCAGGGAGGGCCTGCATCTGAGATTCTCCCCCTTCATCTTCCCTCCAGCGCTGTGATGATGGGTGTGGGTTGTCCTGCTAGACTTGTTCTTTCTTATTCTGGACAGTTTGGTTTAAAAGTTATAGTACTTTTACAAACACCCTGCATTGTGGTTGTGGAAATCTCACATGTGTGAATTGAACATGTAGCGTGGATTCACAGAGGGTGTGCTTGCGGTAGTAAGCCTTGAGTCCCATCTGAGTTGTCTTAGTTAATATTTAGACCCTCTTTCCAGTGATTTCCCTTTTAACTTTGGGCTAGTGTGACATCATCTCCATAATCATCTTTTCTGTGTTATGTGATCTTTTGTTCTTCTACTCCTAATCTCAAAGGCTAAGTGAATATATTTTGAGGGAGTTTGAGCTTCATACGTGTGGCTCCTTTTCAACTGTAAATTGTGGCAGCAGAGTTAGCTGCGAGATTATTGAGTGTCCACTTTCTCGAAAACAAACAAGCCGGTTGGAGGTGGTGCACTACTTTAATCCCAGCACTTGGGAGGCAGAGGCAGGTGGATCTCTGTGAGTTTGAGGCCAGCCTGGTCTACAAAGCGAGTTCCAGGACAACCAGGACTGTTATACAGAGAAACCCTGTCTTGAAAAACCAAAATAAACAAACAGACAAAAACACCCCAACTCTACAACTTCCCTTTCATCTCCTTCGAATCAGGCAAAAGAGAAAAGCTGCCAGCCTCCCTGGAAGCCTTGTCCTCCGCTAATTGGTAGCCATTTTATTCTGAAATAAAGTGTAGCCACTATTTTGAGGTAGAAAACATTAGTTTTGTAATAGTTTATTATACTTTATTGGTACAGTGATTATACCTGTGACTTCCATGTAAATGCTTTAAAATACTGTTTATTTAATATGGAATTTTTTTTGTCTTGAGACCTAATTGAATTACCCACCCCCCTTATTGGGTATTCCAAGACAGCCTTTACATTTTTCTATGGAGTCTTATAGACCCCAGAACTCCGTTTCATTTCCTCTTCCATTCTACCTGATTGCATTATTTCAGGAAAAAATGATAGCAGATTGCCCTGGAAAATTGTTTGATACATGAACCTATGTTAAAGGAAGTGTGGAGCTAGGAATGGTGACTCACATTTGAAATCCTGGCATTTCATAGGAGGATGGCAAATTTGAAACCAACTTTGTCTCAGAGTGAATCCGTTTCTAAAGAAATATCAAAAACAACAACAACAAAATACTGCGTAATCACAGGGTCACGTTTCTAGAAGAAATGATGAGTCTAGTAATTGAAATGTGAGTGCCATTCATTTAGAATTAGTGGAAGAAGTTGAAGGGGTGGGCTTGAAAAATAAACTTTAGGCCGGGCGGTGGTGGCGCACGCCTTTAATCCCAGCACTCCGGAGGGAGAGCCAGGAGGATCTCTGTGAGTTCGAGGCCAGCCTGGGCTACCAAGTGAGTTCCAGGAAAGGCACAACGCTACACAGAGAAACCCTGTCTCGAAAAACCAAAAAAAAAAAAAAAAAAAAAAAGAAAAATAAACTTTAGATTTTCATTTACCAGAAAGACAAGAGGAATGCAGTTTGGGGGAAGTAAGAATGTATTTTTAAGAAGACAACAAATATCCAAATATCCAAGATCAAGACCCAAAATATTGTTCATGGGAAAACTGATCAGGAATGAATTTAACTTTCTCCAGTGAGAATAGGTTGAACTGGATCATTTTGATGAAAATGTGTCACTTTCCATTTTCCTTGTGAATAATTTAATCATTAAAACTTTGTAATTAATCTTGCTGAATGAGTCTGAGCCGGTGTACCATTACATTCTTCCACACAATTTTAAAAATCATATTTGGATGTATGATTGAATCTTTGTCATTTGTAACTGGGTGTATTTGTAGTTTAGTTGTTTATTTTTTATCTTCCTGAAAAGGATACCATCAATATTATGTCACACGTATGAGAAAGCAGGGACATAAATGTGCATAAAGGCATGTATCCACACTGACTAAAACCTGCCTATGCGTGTCCAAAGCAAAATCCTGTGTAACATGTAGAAAACTAAGTGTTTGTAAAAGCTCCTGGTCCTCACCATTTCATGCCTTTTGGGAATGAATTCTGAAATTCATATTGGAAGCTCTTCAACTAGTTCCAGTGGCTGTTGTTATGGTCACATGGTATAAGAGATCAAAATAGTGTCGCCCTTGGGTTCAAAACTTTCCTAATCTGAATTGGATTTTTGATATGACAAAACAAAGTGTCTGACATGCATGGTCTTATTTCACTGATTAAGAGTTAAGAAGCAAACGATAATGTGACATTGTTTAGTTTTACAAACTGCCAGTCCTTTAATCATAATCCAAAGAAGCTGAGATCATGACAACTAGAAATATAATTTATTTTTATTTTTGCTTATTTGTTATTGGTGACCCAATTCAAATCATTACCCTAGCAGTGTACAATTATAGTTTTCATATTTTCATTTCTTCTAAGTAACTGTATTATTTCATAATTCTTAGCTTACCAGAGAAGTTGACTTTATCTCTATCTTGTTAAATAGTGATAATGAATTTAAATCCAGTTGACACAGGATTCTCTAAAGCTCTGGGAATATGTCCATGCCAGTGATTAAATTGGATTCCTGTTTCCAAGGAATTTTAATGTTTGAAGGTGTTATGAAATTATTTTTTTTGGTCTTAACCTAACTACAGTTCATATTTTTATATATTGACCAAAATAGAATCGTATCTTTAAAAAATATATGAGACCTTGCATATTACTTAGTTATAAATTACTTTATTTTGATCGTGTCTTTATGTATATTGGCTTCAAAGTCCATCTCTTTATTTGATTTTAAAATTATTATTATTTGTTTATTGTTTATTATTATTATTATTATTACCACCACTGTTTTGTGGGCCCTAGAGGGTGGATATGTGTACCACAGTATGCATGTGAAGGTCAGAGGACAAATTGTAAAGCAGGATCTTTCTTTCTACCAATACGTATGTTCCAGAGATTGAAGTCAGACTGAAGTCGGAAGTTTGCCCGCCGAGTCTTCTCTCATTCCCTATTTCTTTATTCTTCTTAGGCTTTCCTCCAAAAGAACAGAGAAAATATAAACATTTAGATTACTAATGGACATATGATCCACACAGTCAAAGGGCGTTTATAAGGGTTGGTGATCTAGCTGTTAAAGTACAGATGGTCAGGTTCTAACTCCGCAACACCCCCTTTAAAAAAACAAACAATAAACAAGGGAGAAAGAGCTGCGTGGGCCGTGTGAGTGAGGCTGGTTCTGGCCACGGCAGACAGTGGGAACCTAGAGGAGAGTTGGCTGTTACGGAGGGGAAGAGAGAGAAAACAACTCTTTAAAGAAAGTTGTGTCAGAATGGCATTCAGTGGCCCATCACATTAAATCAACACATCAGCGCTGAGAGCGTTATTGAGCACACACTCCAGGGGTGGGTGCCTTTTTCTCATTTTCTTAACTTGCAAACCCTTTGCTTATCTCCAGTGTGGGTCACTAAACAGGTTCTGTTTTTCTTCATTAGACACATGATAAGGAGGCCTTAAGTCTACTCTGCTAGCTCGCTTTGTACCTAACTTTGTCAGGCATTTACCTCCTTTACATAATGAAAGAAATTCATGGCGATGCCACGCTGCTACTTCATTCCCCTTGAGGAGTGATCGGAGCCTCTGTTCTTCCCATCTTCTCAGCCCTCATTGATCATGTGATATGTGCACTTAGAGGGTGATGGACCCACATTTCTTGTACCTAGGTCCGGGAAAGCTTAATTTAAAATATTTGAAATTGTGTATGGGTTAATGTTCCTCCTTTTACGTATCTCAGCTCACTGAGATGTTACTGGGTGCCTCTGTGGCGTGCAGCTATTTGAACAGAGAAGCAACTTAGAATCATTGCCCTTTTCCCATTTTTATAGTTTTTTAAAAGCCTTTTTTTTTTTTCTTGATTTGTAGGAAGCTGCTCCAAAACACACCATATTAACCAAATACAAGCTTCATGCTCTCCCTTGAGGCTCCTTTCCTCTTAACTATCACAATGCTCCTTTATCCTCTGTCATAAGAAGAATCTAGAAGCACTATATTTTTCCTAAATAAAGAAAACCTCTCATGCATAAAGATTCAAACTGGGAAAACAAATACACCAGAGGGTGACTTTTAATTTGACAAAAGACCTTCTCCATGACAAAGAAGTCCCCTGCAGATTACTTTTAAATAGACAATTCCCTTAGTGTGCTGAGAGTCACATTAAAAAAATGTCAACATTTTAAAGGCTTTTAAAAAACAGGCCTACACCTGTTCCTAATATTTTTATGTAAATGGTGAATATTTACAAGTGTGTCCCCATGTGATGGGTGAATGATACAGGTTTGTGAATTACTCATTTGTGCCAGTATTAGAGAAATAGGCATAGGGGCGGGTCTAGTTTTGCGTCTCCATTATGAGAAAACACTGACCGAGAGAAACCTGTAGGAGTGAGGTGGGATGGGAATAGGCCATTTCGGTTTACACTCCCAGGACACAGTTCATCATCTAAGGAAGCTGAGGCGGGAAGGAACTTCAAGGCAGGAATCTGGAATAGGAACTGAAGCAGGGAGCAAGGGAAGGAAGCTGCTTGTTGACTTGCTTCCTCTGCCCTTCTCAGCTACCTTTCTTATAGGGCCTAGGCCCACCCACAGTCTTCTGGACCACCATGCCCACATGAAGTAGGTTTTCCATGCACGGATGTATTTAACTGGATTCTTAAGGCACATGGAGTTTATAGCAGCCATCACCATAGCTTGTGAATTTGTTTGTTCTTTCTGAAATTGTGGAATGAATAGCTTTTCTTACACTTTTGTAGGCACCACAAAGCCATACCTGTGTTATGTAATAGATGCCTGAAATAGAGATGGCATCTATTGCAGCTATTCAGTTTCCATACACTGTACTGTCTGTGGCAATTAGCGCTTACTGTGTGGCACACACTCGTCTACTGATTTCTCTCTATCTCCATACAGCTCTATGCAGCTTGCCATATTATTGAATAATCGCTTTGCATATAGTGATTAGAGCAGAGACAGGTTTTGTCTTCTCCAGGGTCACATTCAGGGTGTCGCTGGAGATTTGCCATGCTGGTACCAACTGGTCTTTGTTGCCCTTGTCCCCTTCCGTGTGTCCTCACCTCGAACCTTCCACCCGGAACCTTCCATTCTTGTCATAGTGGAACACATATGAGCTCACTCATTACTTTTCAATTAGAGTCAGCCCTCATTCGATTAAAAAATTGACTGGGAACAGGATGGAGACACCCCAGGGGAAACACATACAACTTCAAGATAAACCCTTTTCCCCTTTAAGGTTAAAATTTAACTTTGCAGTATTTACTCAACTGTCAGCCAAGTGACAAATCTACATCAATTCATGAGGGGGCAGCACTTTCTTTTAAAATTTAAAGTATGACTTAAAAAAAAAAATACAGTCCAATTAGGTTTTTCTGACATAAAGTCAAGCTTGAGTGGTTCATAGCAGGATGAGTATCCTTCACCCTCTTTCTTGAGTGAAATTTGTGAGTAAGATTAGTAAAAACCTTAGAGTAACTTGTGATTCCTCTTAAAACTTCAAAGTCAACTCTTAGAATTTTTCTTGTTTGAAAGCTGATTAGTGTATTAGTTGATTAATTTGTAATCTCATGAATGTTTGAGTCAACCAAAACCATGACTTTCTCTTCAATTATAGAATTACGTGGGTGTATAATTTCAATATTGTAATTACTTTTCTCCTGCAAAAAGTGTTACTTGGTTGTCTATTTTGATCCTACAGCTCACTTAAGGGACAGATGAATATAATTTCATTTCTTTTCTCAAGGAACTTGCCTCAGCTTGGGATTAGAGAGAAGGTTAGAGCAAATAGATAAAACAACCTGGCAACCCAACCCAGCCTCCATGTGATCCAGTAAGGGACAATAAATAGCACAGTGGGGAAGATGGACTCCAGTGAGCAACTGCAGAAAGTTAGAGGGTGAAACTTAGTACAGATGATAGGAATTGAGTTGACCTCACAGCTTAGATAAACTTTGAGTAGACAGAAAACACTGGGAAGATGTGATTTAAGAGGAGAGAATCCCGTCCTTGGAGAAAAAGTAGCCTATATAGTAGGGAACGTCATGAAGACTGTACTGTTGAGAGTGCTGTGGGGAAGCAGTGTCTGGTTGTATGGAATCCCAAACACCAGGTGTCAATTCTGCCTCCTGTCTCCTTTTTCGGAGTTCTGGGAGTCCCTTGCACATGCTAGAGAAGGGCTCTTTCACTCAGCCCAAGCTATACTTTTCTAATTTCAGAATCACTAGCCACATCTATCTGTCTGACATTTAAATTAAGCAGAAGATTAGTTCCTCAATGGCAGTAGCCAGCTTTCAAGGGATTAGTGGCTGTAGTACTTGCTGTGAGAATGTCAATAGCATAGAATGTTTCCCTATCACAAGCAAGCCCTGTTGGACAACACAGTGTCCAGCGGCAATAGTTTTAGGTTGGGATATGGAGAATTGTTGAACAGGGGATCTGGTATGATACTATAAACTGTGGTTTAATTTTAATGCTGTAAACAAAAAGCAACTGCCCCTTCCTTCCCCTCTCCCTGTCTGTCTTCCTTTCTCCTTTACCTTATCCTTCTATTATTAATTGCTATTTTGTTGTCCAAGGACTGAACACAGTTTACCAGTTTATTACATTTTGTATGTGTTTTTAAAAACGCCATGCTTAATTTACCTCCTAAAAAATACATCACTCATATGCTAATTCTGTAACCAAGGAAAGAGAGGATGATGGGAAATAAGTTTTTTCTTGTTTAAATTGAAGTAGCTTTTGAGGAGAATTCAGTTTGGTTTGTCATGCTGGTCAGATGCAGAAAATGATTTGAGTCTAGAAACTGGGACAGGAACGATGCGATGTTGCGATCCTTTCCGGAGGTAAATTAATATTAAGATAGGGGGCCTGAAGAGATGACTCAGGATAACTAAGATGTACAGAGATGACTCAGCAGATGTACTGTTCATGCAGAGGACCCGAGTTCAGTTCCCAGCACCCACGGGAGCTGGCTCAAAACTACCTGCAACTCTGGCTCCATGGGGATTCTGCACTCTTGACCCCCAGGGGCACCTGCATTCATGAGCACAAATGCATACACAGACCCAAATGCATACACATAATCAAATCCTTAAAATTGGAAGTTATTTTGACACTTGTTTGAATGTAGGTGTACTTTTTGACCTCCTCAAGTTGTTTTAATGTTTCAGAGTTTATTTTTAGATAATGTAGAGATAGTGTGTATGACACTGATTTGATCACTCAGTCAGTTTCTTGCTTGTCTGCTATATGTGAGAGACTGTTAGCATCTCTAGGGGACACATCCTCGAAGATACAGTGTGTTGCTATTTTAGGAATGGCTTCACTGCTGTGATAAATATTTTATTACTTAATATTACTTTTTAATAATTTGTAAACAGTAATAAACTGTTATGTAATCTGTGTTTATTTTTAATATTTTGTTGCTAATAATAATCCTACCAACTTGTAAACACTGTGGTTAAAAATGTGCAAAGATATTAAAAGTACCACATACTTGGCTTCTTAGAATAAGAGTTTCTATTAATATCCTACAAATTTGTGAAAACGTAAGAGAGCCCTGGCCCCTTAAATACTCAGTGTGGCTACTCTTGGTGTTGCCTGGGATTGTAGGAACATTTTGGTTATCCTGTAACTAAATCTATCCAACTTTTAATGAATTTTTGTTGCCACTAATGAGAAGTTATATGGTCCCAGTGAAGGACTTTCTTGATAAAAGTGTTTGTTCAAGTGTCACAGGGACATTCTACACAGAAAAACCGAGGCTCAGACAAAGGCTTGTACAACCCGATTAGTGTCTGAGATAAAATGACTGGGTATTATACTTTCTTACTGATCTCATGAGAGATACAGTATCTTAGGGCTGGGATGAAATATTACAAATGAGAAATCTAGTTCAGATATAACTTCAGTTTTAGTATCTCCTAATTAGTACGTTTTCTGGTCGTTTTTCCGGGAAGGATGTGACCCTGTGATTTGTAATAAGAAAATTATCTTCTATGCCTGTGGTTCTCAACCTGTGGGTTGCAACCCCTTTGGGGGGTGTCGAACAACTCTTTCATAGGGGCCACCTAAGACCATCAGAAAATGCAGATATTCACATTATGATTCACAACTAGCAAAATTTCAGTTATGAAATGGCAATGAAAATAATTGTATTGTTGGGGATCACCTCAGCATGAGAAACTGTATTAAGGGTCATAGCATTAGGAAGGTTGAGGACCACTGTTCTACGCACTGATGTTCTTACCACTCTAAGCTGTCTAAAGCATTTGTGTTTTTCACTGTAAGGTAATCAAGAGTGTAGGCACCACAGAGAGGAAGAGCCAGTGGCTTTGGGAGTGAGAATAAGTTTGGAGAGGATGATATAACTATTGTCAAATAAATTAATATTTCTCACAGTATTTCAAAGACACATTTAGTTTGCACTTCAATTTTCTAAATTAGTTTTATGCTTTTCAGTATTATGTAGTTTTTGTAGCATCCTAAATAATGTGTATTGAATCTAGTGAGTGAGAGACTGTGTTAACGAGTGCAGACTTAGTTTTTGTATCTTAACAGGTCATTCAGATAACAAATGATCTAATTTTGTGCTCTAATTTTGGTAGAAGTTGCGGTACAAATTAGACAATGACATCTCAACTTCATTATATGAATCTTTTCTTACTTATAAAGGTGCCGCCCTAAAGTACTAATCTAAAAAGGTTTTATTCCAGCAGCAGTATTACATGACCTTTCATAATTATGATTTTTAATTGAACGTGGGTAAAGGCTATCTTCAGTTTTTACCTTATAACCATTCTATATTCTAATTATAAAGTTAAAACAGCATCCCAATCAAATTCTTGATGAAAACTCTGCTTTCAGCTCCCTGCTCTTGCAGTTTTTTCTTATGCAGAGGCAGAAATGACACTTCCGAGTTCCACTCCCTAGCCCCAATATGCCATCAGATGGCTGCTCACCATGTCATGGTACATTTCTCTCGGGACTTTTTTTTTTTTTTTTTTTTTTCAATAGTAATCTTCATAGCACATCAAAGGTCCTCTCCCTTGGCAAGGCAAGCAAGGTTCATGATATTTTCCTTTTTACTAAAATCACTTTGATCATACCTGACACTGTTGTTTTCCGCTAACCTGTCTTTGGTGGGGCTGGCAGACCTTGCCTCCTCTTCTCCGCGCACTAGGTGGGACTGCTGAGCCCCACTGGAGAGATGAAGTGATGCTTCAGGGGGCTGAGCCCCACTGGAGAGATGAAGTGATGCTTCAGGGGGCATGCACCCCCTACATACAGAATGCAGAGCATACAGTATCACTTCTCAGATGATGGCCAGATGAAGGGAGGAGTACTGCCCTCTGTGAAGAGAGCAGCTAGAATGATGTAGTGCCTATTTAGACACAGTTATTATTTAAATAAGCAGGAGTTGCTGGTTACAGAGTAACTTTGCAGAACAAAAGGTCTTTGTCCTCCAGGCCTTTAGAAGAGTTTGCCACTTGCAAACCCTGTTCTGCTGAGGCCCCCTTTTTTTATTGAGGGCTGATTTGTTACAATGGTAGACCATCTGGCACTTCAAAACTTCTGAGACTTTCAGGGACAAAAAAAATGATTGTGGGCAGTGTCATTAACTCTCAGATATAATGATGCCACCATTTGTGGGGTAGATGTCTACCTGAAAAGATGAATATGCTTTCCGTAGGAACTTTCTAGTGGACTTCATTTTGTGTGAAAAGAGTAATAATAATACATGTGATGGTTTAAAAAAAATTCAATTTAAGTAGAAGAGATTTTAAAATAAATCTCATCTATCATCATTCATCTCTACATCTTTGTCTGAGTGATATCCATTATTGCTATCTTATAGATCTTTCCAGAACTGTCATAGATCATTCTTACACGAAGCATCATTACTCTTCCCGCCTTTAGGGATATTCATCTGGCCTATTTCTATATGTGTACTCGATACTTACTTCTTTGCTAGCATCATCCACTTTCCCATGGCTCCTCACCATCCTACTTGGTGAATCGGCCATCATTTCTTTACTCATTTCCTGTTGATAGATAGATGTTTAGATTCTTTTCAGCTTTTGATGGTGTCTAATAGGCCTTATTGAGCATTCTTAAGCACATGTTTGTGAATTCCTGTGGATAGAATTTCTGTGTCAAAGATGATAACATTTAAAATTCTCCTGTCTCCAGACTGGGAAGGTTCTAGTAATCTTCAGGAAATGGAGAGGTTTAGCCTAGTTCTACCAGGCATAGAACTTCATTCTCTCATCAGCCCATGGTTTTCTTACAAGCTGCCTCACTTCATGGTCTGTGTTCACTGCCTATGTTTAGTGGACCATGCTGGGAAGAAAGAAAGGCACACTGTAGAACTCAATGGTTAGAGCACCTATAGAAGGAAGTGAGGGAAAGACACAGCATGTCAATCAGAGCGTGGGGGGGGGGGAGGGAGAGATAAACCAAAAGCGAAAACTATGGTCTCTATCTTTTGAGGAGCCTTATTTATGCTTCATACGGAAAATACGTAGACTGGCTATGGGTGCCGTGAGTGAAGGATAGTCATGCTTAGGAATTTCAGGTAGATTTGGGTGTGGCTTTACAGAGTTCTGAGTAAGTTAGTAAGCAGGGAGCTGGCAGGAACATGGTGAGAGTTGAAACAGCAGCTCAACTATGATTCTGTGAGCCAGAAGAATCCTAAAGACTCCCGGGCTTCATATTAGAAGCAGAAGTTGAGCTGATCTCCTGGGGTTAATTTGACCTTTTCCTGTGTTCACTGCCTGTTCAGTTCCCCAAGTACTTATTCATAGTGAAGGAACAACGTCCTTCTAAAACAAGTACCTGTTTTTTTGTTTGTGAGAGAAAATTCTACATGTAATTCTGACATTTTCTTTACTGCTAGTTAAGTTTTTATTTTTCGTTGTGACTTTTATTTCTTAAACCTGGGCAGTCCTGCCAAGTTGGCAAAGCTTTATTAAACCTCTAGAAGACTTTCTAGTCTTCTTCCTAAAGCCCATGGCATGGCTGCATCTCCCCCTACAATGTCAGTAGACATCTGGAGTGCTGATGCTTGGCCACCTGAGATCATTCACTCTTGCCTGATGCTGCATCATTTTCAGGAGGATAGAGTTTGGGAACATTAACTTGTCTTGGAATTATTTTGAGTCACCTAATAAAGTGCTCTCTGAATCCTTAAACATTTGGAGGATGCTGGAAAGCTGACCCCTGCACCTGGCTGGCTAATTCAGAAATGGATCAGCTGGCGAGCCTGCCCCTGAGCCCCTTCCCCACCCACCCATTCTCCTGAGGAAGATAAAAGCTCTTTGTGCCCTTCAACATCCCTGTTAAAATCTTCTGGGGCCGGGCGGTGGTGGCGCACGCCTTTAATCCCAGCACTCGGGAGGCAGAGCCAGGCGGATCTCTGTGAGTTCGAGGCCAGCCTGGGCTACCAAGTGAGTTCCAGGAGAGGCGCAAAGCTACACAGAGAAACCCTGTCTCGAAAAACCAAAAAAAAAAAAAAAAAAAAAAAAAAAAAAAAAAAAAAAAATCTTCTGGCCATGTACTATGGGAACACATAGAGTATTGAATTTGTCTTATGAATGATATTTTTTATTTCCCAACAACCACCCGTATTATTATCAAAATAGATACAGCATTTATTAAGGTGGACATTATAAAATCAGACCTTGTGTACAGTCATATTGCCCAGCTTCCCCGGATAAAAGGAGACTTCACCCCTTTCATCAGGGGGCTTAGGCCTCCATCTCTTGGTTGAACTTTCTGCCCTTTGGGGCTGTATATTACCTTAAATAGCTTGCAGCTGACAGGCTGCGCTGCTGGCCCAGGCGAACTGAGGCACTGTAATGGATGGGGTAGCCTCTCCTAATGGAACCACAGTGATGGGAGACAATGAGGAGAAATCTCCCATCACGATCAGGGGCTTGGAGCTACTTTATTATTTTATTTTATTTTAGCTCCTACCTCCAAGTTAGCACGGTTATGGAGAGGAGAAATGAGGTTATTTGACTCACAAGAAATAAGCAGTCTTTCCTTGAGTCAGAATGGACTTACAGCAGGCAAAGCGCTCTTGTCCATGCCTGAAGCTGTTCATTTTGGTAACAAGTGAGTCAGCCGCCATGTACCAATTTATCCATGGTCACCTATTGACCTCCATATGCTTTGCTTTAGTGGCCCCGAAAATGTCTTTCTTTTCTTTGTGTTCGTTGTGTTGGCCACTATCAGGAGAAATCTGCTAGGTTTTATGCAGAAAATACACTTTATCGTTGCATTTTTAAAAAATGTGGGCTTGGGGTTTAGAAGGAAGGAATGCTGAAGAACCACTCTAGGAGAGAATACCATTTTTTTTTTGTTGTTGTTCCCAGAAAAGCCTTTCTTTAAGTTTAATACTAAAAATCTCTTGTTGCTTTCATAAAATTACAAAGAAGTTATCTTTTAGCAAATTATATGCAACACAGTTTTTAAATGTGGAATGTTTCTTCGTTAGCCTAGCCTTTGGAAGTTCATGCCAAAGCCATACAGATTTCTTCATTTTGACACTGGAATGTGGTTTTAATTAGGTAATTTGGATTTGGATTTTATTGGTTGGATTTTCCTGTGTTTCTCCATAGTTCTGGAGCCTTCCTTCACTTTCTCGTGGAACTGTATACTTACTTTTGAAACATGATTAGTTAGTGAAGATTCCTGGGTTATTCAGGTTGATTTCTGATAGGGACCGGGAGTGTGGAGTGTATTCCCACTCTTGAGGATTAGTGAGCAATTTATTTGCACACTAGTTTAAACTGAGGAAATGTCAACTGCTTCAAATGTCACCATCCAATTTGTTGTCTCTCTGGTGGCTTTTTAATTTCACTGGAGACTTCTATAGGATTTATAAGATTTACAGAAGATAATGTATCAAAGAAAAACTTGGTGCAAAAAGGGGGTATATATCACAGAGATGGTATTTCATGGACTGAATTTAAACAGAGAAAATATCATTAATGGTATATCGGAAGCAATTCAGTACATATATATTTTACAAGTCTTGCTTTTAATGTCTCCTTACCAAACTGTGAATTACAGGCTGGAGAGGTAGCTGAATGGTCCAGCACTTGCTCACATAAGAAGGCCTTGGATTTGGTTGTCTAATACCAATAAATAAACAAGTAAACATAACGCTTTAGGTTTAATATGATTGCATTATTTAATTCAAAGGAGGAATTCAGAGATTGGGACCAGGTAGATTGCCTGGCCGTGAAGAGTGAATACTGCCCTTCCAGGGGACTGGAGTTTGGTTCCCAGCATCCAGGCCAGGTGGCTCACAACCTCTTGTAATTCCTTCCCCAGCATACCCAATGCTTTCCTCTAGCCTTTGTGGGTACCCATACTCTCATACGTGTGTGAGCGTGCGCGCACACACACACACAAAGATAGAATAAAGATAATCAAAACAGGAATTTAAAGATGCCTTGGTAGTGACTCCCCCTTCTTGGAGTGCTCCATGTTGAATAAAGATCCCCTGGTTTGTACTCACTTTGCCCACTTTGCCATCGAACTACGTTTTCCTACATCTCTGATAGTTTTTGACCTCAGTGAAGAGATTTCTATCTCAGTACCCTCTCTTCTTTACTGGCAGAGGATGGCAACTCTGAGAACGGGCGTTGGTCCAGATGCAGCAGCTTTGGGATGGTCTACTGCAGAGCTGACGGGGACAACCTTCTTTATCCTTAGCCTGTGCAGAACACACACATGCACTTATCTCACTCATTAAAGTGTCTCCTTTGGGGGGATCTGCCCTAAAAAGGATGCTGTTAATATATCTCTTGACCTTTATTCTTGTGGAGGGGTACAGGATATCGGAGGCACTTCTTCTGGCACTGTGCTCCTCGGTCTGCTGTAAAAACCCTTGAAGTGTAAGAGCTTGCTTCTGCTGTCCTGTTGCCTGTTGCTGGGTAGAGTCTTTGCAGTTCCCTTTTCTGATATGTGTGCATGGGGAGCGGCGTGTTTGCACACGTAACTCATGGTCCTGCAGCAAGCACTCTGGGTGGTAGCTGGACTTTTGCCCAGCTGAGAGAGGTTGCTCTTTTTTTTTTCTCTCTCCCTCCTTTATTTATTTATTTTTCCGTGGTGGCGATGACAATGTTGGTGGTTTCTTTTGTCTTGAATTTATGTAAAAAGTTTATTTGCTGCTGTTCAAAGATCTCTCAGCATGTGGCCTGAGCCCTGGCAGACCGGGTCCCATGGTTAGGCCAGTTCCTGAGAATGAGTCTCCCGGGTTTCTGAACGTTGGTACCTCACTTCTGTCAGTTCTGCTTTGAGCCACACTGCAGATTAGTTTTACTCTAGATTTTTGGAATAGTGGTTAGAGGAAGTCGAGAGTCTGTGAGATCCAGAGTATGTCTTTATCCATCTGAATCCAGTGCATGGGAAATCACATCCAGCCATTTTGCCATGGGGGACATGTAGATTTTTTTTTTTTATGAATCAATAATGAAAATACTTTAAAAGCTTGTTAAATTTCGTATAAATGGACATATGTAAAACACATGCTATTGAAATGCTGCTGTGAAAATAAGTTGGAAATGAGGTGGGAAGCAAAGGGGCTTGAAAATCAGAAACACGAAGAAGCAGTGATGGATACTCATTCCTGGCGCATTCTTGTTCTTCTCTGATGTGAAAAGGAACCCCTTTTTCTTTCTCATAGGTTTAAATGGGTGCTAACGACTCTGATACTCAAGAAATTGGAGTAGTCATTGGGGAAACGATGTTCTGATTTTAACGTGTATTCCCAACCTTTGGCTATTGACTTGATATAAAAAGTAAACTTGGTTATATTAACATCATTCCGTTTGTAATGTGTCACTGTTAAAATACTGTTGATGATAAAATCCTCCGAGAGCTAGAGAAAGATGTTTCCTATGGACATTCCTGCCATTCTTAGCTTTTATTGCTATGCTAAATAGCTATGTGAAGCCAAAACAGCAGAGCTGTAGGATGCCTGGGACCAGGACAAAGAAGATATAGTTCATTCTGAACTTTTTCTTCTAAAGTCACCACACCTGAAACTTCATGCTTCTCTGAGTACCATCAAGGTGGGAAGTAAGTTCAGTGTCATTGGCTGTTAAAATTAGAATATTTTCTCTCGTGTTGTGTCAGTATCAAATTCTCCCTATGAAAACAGTCTGAGTGACTTTTTAATAAGATCAAAGAACTTTTAAAAAGTATTTTCCTCGTCATTTTGCCTTTACAGCCCTTTTTATTTTCTTTGCACAAATAATGGAATTAATCAAGCCTGTTTTCTTTTGTGGCTGGTATTGTGCGGCACACCCACTCCCTTTTCTTTTCATGGGTGGGCTCCCAAGGGGAATATGGATCCTGGGGTCTATTCAGGACTAAGACAATGTAAAGGATACTGTACTGAAGTTTGGGGCCGGGAGGCCTCCAGGAAGTGGGAGTAAGCTTCAGTGAAGCTGGGTGAGGGGTGGTGGAAAGGGAGGATGCTGATTAAAATAATAAACAAGGGCTGAGGAGAGAGCCGATTGCCACAGGGCTGGCAGATCAGGTCTGGGAGTCACTGGGGCTGCTACAGGCTGCTCTCGGCAGCTGCGCACCCTGCCCTGCGGAGGGCATCATGGGATTTGTCTCAAGACCTTTCCTCCGCACCCAAGCCAAGCAACTTTTAAAACTTTTAGCTCCGCGGCACTGACAGCATATCCCCTAGGCTGAGCTGAAGTGGGGAAGCGGAGAGAAACTAGCTTGGTGGTCACCATAGCAACTCAGCCGGCGGCTGCTGTCTGGGAGAGTGGGAACCGGTGGTCTCCTGTCTCGGGTTCTTTGGCGTTTCTTCAGCTCAGAGCACACTCCTGCTTACTGGAATTCTACATAAGTCGTGCTGTTTGAAAACTGGCTCTTTACCCAGATTTTTTTTTTCCTTTCTTTCTTTTTCTTTTTGAAGCCAGTCTGAATGGAGATAGTTGGTAATGCTTGGCTTTTTTTCCCTCCCTTCTCTCTTGCAAGTTTCCAGGCTATAGCTCTTTCCCCCCCTTTCCTTTCTGCTGTGTGTAATTGAGACCAAACTCTAAGCCTGGGCTCAGGAGAGAAGAGTGGTGGCCTGCAGGTCATTAGTGAGGCGAGCAGAAAGAGACCCTGGGCGTCTCAGGGCAAAAAAAGGAGACCATGCCAGCCTCCTGGAGCACCGCTACGAGAAAACACAGAAGCAAGTCTCTGCCTTCCGAGCTCCGAAGTCCGTGAAAAAAGCGGACCCAAGGTGGGGTGGCTAAAATGTCCCAGCGCAAGCTGCTGATGCTCATGGGCCACCACCGCTCAAGGGCAGGGATTGTAAAGGATTTTACAAAGGATTTGAAAGTATAGCTAGAAAAGATACGGGTTTTAGAAGTTGGACGCTGTTGTCTGAAGGAAGTTTGCCAGGAGGATGTAGGCTTCAAGGGCTCCCGGACGATGATTGGTCTGAACTTCGGCTTACGAGAATTGTTGACAAAATTTGAAAAGGTACGCAGAAAGCAAACTTCACGGACGCACTTTTTCCTTCCCCCATTTCGCCTCTCCTCTTTCTTCGTCTTCCTCCTTTTATTTCCTCTTCTTCTTCTTCTTCTTCTTCTTCTTCTTCTTCTTCTTCTTCTTCTTCTTCTTCCTCCTCCTCCTCCTCCTCCTCCTCCTCCTCCTCCTCCTCCTCCTCCTCCTCCTCCCCCCCCTTCTCGTTCTCTTTCTGCCTCTTCCTCCTCGATTGTTTAGTGTTAATTTATAAAGCATTTTTAAAATAGCTTCTTTGAGATTTTGTTTTTAGGAACACAGTTATTTTTTTCCCCCTTGGTCAGGACGAGTTCTGATGCTTGTCAGCTTTAACATTCCACATCAGAAGGGATGGCTTATATTCAAGTCAGCTGGTAATTTAATTGCCATTTATTTGGGGGAGAAAACAAAACAATAGCCAAACCCAGCAACAAACACTGGGTTTGGGTGCCAAAGCCTGACTTCATCAGGCCTGCGTTCTGTTTTCCATGCCCCTCAGGTCTGTTTATCGCTCAGGCTGCTGCTGCTGCTGCTGCTGCTCCTGCTGCTCAGCCTGCGGTTGCAGCCCTGTCTGAGGACCCTGTTCTGAGCCCAGAAGCTGCCCCGTGGTAATGATGGCAGATCTGCTGTCAGGCTTTTCCTTCAGACGCTCTGTTTTTAAAAGTGGATAGGGTTTAAGGCTTGGATTAATAGTTTTTGCATTTGGCATCCTCACTCCCCCCAAGGCTCTTGGCACACCCCAGGGTGGAGCGCAGCCTGCAGAAAGCTACCTCCTCACTTTGAGAATTAAACGAAGCAGAAACCTTCCCGTGCCAGTTAGTGGCTTCCTGAGTGCCAGTCTTGTTCCAGTCTCTGCTCCTTAAAGAATCGAGGAGAGAAAGAAAAGAAAGAAGCAGAGTCCTTTATCCCTTCCAGCACAGATGACCTGTTTGTCAACTGTTAAATATGTGCTCTGGTTTTCCCCCACTGTTCACTGAAAGTACACATATAAGCAAGACTCTGTTGAATCATTCAAAGAATTAATAGGCTTTTTCTGAGGAATAACAACCGCCAGAGGAAAAAAGATGCAAAAAAGTGATACCACTTTAAAAGGTGCTGGACATTTTCCTGAACGGTTACAGCCATCTTGGCCTCCCAACAATGGGAACAGAATGTCAGAAGTGTGTACAGAAGAAAGAAGTTAGCTCCTTCTTGCAGAGTGGTTGCTCCCTGACTCTGTTTGCACCCCAACTGTAGTAGCGGGGCTTTGAGTGTAACATGGGGCAGACTTTGACCTATTGCTTTCATTGTCGTTAAGCATCTGAATTCTGGAGAGCAAGGGCTGGCTCACAGTGGGTTTGAAAGGAAAGACTCTTGTCCTTATAGCACCTGGGAACAGCAGGTGACACACTTTATGACCGTAAAGAGGTCTGTTAGGTCGTTTTCTGCAGATTTTGTCTCTTTCCTCCTAAAAAGGTGTAGAGCATATGTGACATGAATAATTCATGCTTGCCACCCCACCCTGTCCCCCCTCCCCACAGTAATTACAGTGCAATAGCTGGACTTTTGAATTGTAATTGCCGCTATTAGTCTTCAAGCTTAGGTCAGATAGCTGAGGTGAGCAACCTACTTTCTTAAGCCTCTGGGCCACTTTGTGGGTAGAGTGAGATGTTCTGGTGTTGGTAGGCTTTCTCTCTCAACCCCCAAACCTTAGTCTCTTAAGGTGTCTTAATCCTGTTTTTACTTTAGTAGTTGACTTGACAGGAAAAGGAGGCATATGTCTGTTAAAGGCTTGATTTGAAATTTTTCTCCAAGGGTAGATTTCAAGGAAACGGTCCTGCTTCCATTGAGTATGGAGTTTGTCTATGCTTCCTTTTGTGGGGGACATCTTCAAAATGCCCCGGTGAAAGTGACACCTTTATGTGTTTCACCAGGAGGAAGTCATCATCCACGAATGTGCATTTTTCCAACTCACACCTTTAAAAAAAAAAAACCCTTTGTCTGTTTTCACAGAGCTGTTTCATTTATGGAGCTTATGCTCCATTAAGTCCTTGCCAGGAAAACTGGATTCTGGAAAGATTTCCCCACTTCACACCTCTCAGATGCAGCTACCTCCTTTTCTCCAACTCTGAAAGCAGCTCTGCCTTTTCTATGGAAAAGTGTGAACTGTTGTAATTGGAAAGCGATGGGTGCTGGTGCTGTCGTGTGCAGTGGTGGACTCAACTCCCATTACCCCATGGGGTGCAGAAGCGGACCTATCACATGCATTGGTGGACTCCCTTTATTCTATGGAATACAGAAGGTGACCTACCATGTGCAATGGTGAACCCCCTTTATTCCATGGAATACAGAAGCGGACCTACCTTGTGCAATGGTGGACCCCCTTTATTCCATGGGATACAGAAGCAGACCTACCTTGTGCAATGGTGGACCCCCTTTATTCCATGGAATACAGAAGCGGACCTACCTTGTGCAATGGTGGACTCCCTTTATTCCATGGGATGCAGAAGCGGACCTACCTTGTACAATGGTGGACTCCCTTTATTCCATGGGATGCAGAAGCGGACCTACCTTGTGCAATGGTGGACTCCCTTTATTCCATGGGATACAGAAGCGGACCTACCTTGTGCAATGGTGGACTCCCTTTATTCCATGGGATGCAGAAGCAGACCTACCTTGTGCAATGGTGGACCCCCTTTATTCCATGGGATACAGAAGCAGACCTACCTTGTGCAATGGTGGACTCCCTTTATTCCATGGGATACAGAAGCAGACCTACCTTGTGCAATGGTGGACTCCCTTTACTTTCAATTCCCTTAGTTTTCTCCTCATCAGTATTGGTTGTAGATTGAACACTTGCCTTAGTGATGTCATCCTGTTCATACCAGCAGTTATAACTGTTCAATCAGATGATAGGTTATCACAACCAAATGTTGATTTTGCTCTATTTCTGAAGCCATCTCTGGCTTTAGTAAATCCAAGAACCAATATCGGGATAGTGGATACAGATCGTGGTATGTTTGGTAACTGAGATCAGTGCTTGGTAGGTTACCCAGTGGTGACTAATAGTGAGAGATAAACTTGTTAGGTAATTAAGATTCCTGAATGGGATGAAAGCAGACCTTCTGCCTGCCTTTTACAGCAGCAGTCTGTGGAGAGGAAGAGGAAGCCACAGTATTTTTAGAGAAGTCCAATGGTTTAGTTATTTTCATCCATAGCTGAATCTTGCAAATGATTGAACATCTACTCCCAGGATCGTGGTTTCCAGCAGGGTGGGCACACAGCACTTGGAACCACCATGTTATGAGACCCTGGTGATCCAGGAGGCAGGAAGTATTCTGGTACACATAGAGATGCTCATCAAAGATTAGGGAGCCATGCTGGCTATTTGGATATTCAAAATCTGATAAGAGGAGGAACCTCTTACCAGAGGAAAAGGACCTTACAATAAGATGGAGCTGCCAACAAGCATGTCTGTCTGTAGCCTTAAACCATACGCAGCCATGTGTGTGAGCCTTAGGATGACTGCACAACAAGCTCACATTGATAGATATTCATCAGTGTTTTCCTTGCACATACTTCATAAAGGAAGCATCGTGGCTTTAGTGACATGCTGTCCTGCGCTTTCATTGTGTACGGTTGTTTCTGTCCCTTAATTATACAGAGGACTGAGTAATGGGCAGTTTAGCTCAGTGACGTTTTAAATGACTATCACCTTTATTAATTTTTGTAGCCTGCTGCTAGATGATAAATGATAATGGCCATTCTAAGGGTTTTGTTTTTGTTTTTAATTGACAGATGATAATCATACATCTTTATGGGGTGGTGTGTGACATGTTGCTACATTTATATATTATGTCATGATGAACTCAGGCTCTTTAAGCCATCCATCATCCAAAACATTTATCATTTTGTTGCTATTCAGATATTCAAAATGTTCTATCACAGCTTTGAAGCATATGATACACTGTGGTGGATTATAGTCTCCTTCGAGGGTCCCTTACCATGTGTCTGGATAGCAGCATTCTCTTGGTGAATTTTTAAAGGAAGACGCTTTTCATAGTGACAACATAGTCACAAATGCATATAATGTATCTTTATGCCATTTACCTCCTTAAGCATGATGCTAATATTTTAAAAGTTATAAGAGAACCACAGTTCATAGGTAGCACTCTGTCATGTTGGAGAAGGCATGGTGGCCAGAGTGATTCTGTTCCCTCCTTGTAGTAGCTAGCTAGGATGCTTTGCTCATAGATGGGCAGGTCCAACAGCAGAAAAAGCTGGATTGGAGGTAGGAAAGTGGGGCCAGGTTATAATGCTCAAGCCTGTCACCTACATCCTCCAGAGAGACCCTCTCTCTTAAAGTCTCCACGACATTTCAAAACATCTCCAGTTGGTTTGAAATACATAAATCTATGGGGGGACGTTTCACATGCTTGGTTCACAAGCAAACCAGGAGGAACAAGGCAGTAAGCAGCATTTCTCGGGGGTTTCTGCTTCAGTTCCCACATCCAGGTTCCTGCCCTGACTTCCCTCAGTGATGGATCGTGACCCGGGAGTGGTAAGCTGAAATAAATCCTTTCCTCCCCAAGTTGGTTTTAGTCGGTGTCTTGTCCAAGGAGCACAAAGCAAACTAGAGCCAAAGTTTTTCTACTCCATGATCTAACATGCATTTACATCATAAATGAGGGGAGAAGAACATTATTAAAATTGATTTCTGAATTTGTAAAGGTTTCTGTCAGTACTGTCAACCCGACTGTCAAAATGAGATGCTAATGCTAAAATATGATGCAATAGCTTGATTGAAAGTTGCATGACTAATTATTGGAAGAAAATGTTGTATTAATTAATAGCATAATTGCAATCAATAAGTAATTGAATAACATTACAACTTACAAACTGTGAAAACATGCTTCTGATTTGACTTGTTTATTTTTCTTTGGAAACTATCTGGATCTTTTTTTTTTCAAGTTATGAATCTCATCTTTAAAACAAAAGGTTCTGGTGATAATCCTCCAGTGTTTCTTTCCCTCTATCTTCACTGTCTCTCAGATCCAGCGTGACTTTTAAAAGGCTCGCTGGATTTATTTCCCTCCGATGAGTTGCTTTGTTTATTTAACCCAAGCTTTGGGACAGGCTCGGGAAGTAATTGCCAACCTCCTTTTTCCACCTTCTGGACAGGGATCAACACTCCTCCGAGGAAACATTGCTATAGCCATATAGGGTTAGAGAAATAAACCATGCAAAAATAAAGTTGTGTCAACTAGTCTCAAAGAGGATGCATCTAGTCTAGCAGGGGTTTCACTGTTGAGGTTGGCTGGTGGGATTATGTGCTGTCAGAATGTTCATACGGTTCTGTTGGGCTGATCTAAAGGAACATGTTTACCTACACCATTAGGCTGCTATTGTTCATAAGACATGGGAAACAAACTATATCTGGGCATGGTGGTCTGTGTTTGTAAACGTAGTACTTGAAAGGTTGGGAGGGAGGATCAGCCTAGGATACGTAGTGATGCCCTGTCTCAAAAGTGAAAACAGAAACACCACCACAAACAACTCTGTGTGTGTGTGTGTGTGTGTGTGTGTGTGTGTGTGTGTGAGAGAGAGAGAGAGAGAGAGAGAGAGAGAGAGAGAGAGAGAGAGAGAGAGAGAGAGATAGTGACCCTGTCTCAAAAGCAAAAACAGAAACAACACAAACAAATGTGTGTGTGTGCTATCCATCATAATATCTTTGTTTATATCTCTGTTAAAGGAATGTCTAGCTAAGGGCAAAACTGCTACTAAGATATCAAATACAAAGTAAGTACAAAACAGAATAAATGTATGCCTTTCTTTTTATGCCATTTACTGGACCTAGGTAGTGGGTACTATTCACAGAAGCACTGCTTGCTCATCAGAAAACCTGGCCTAGCTTTTGCAGCCTTGTTCTGGAGAGCTGTGATGGAGTTTGCATCTTATGCAGTTGATGGTGTTTTGGTCAGAGGAAAAGTAGTCATCCTTTTTTCCTAGTCCTTCCTCCTTCTTAACCCTCCACATTATGCTTAGGCCCTTTGCACGCATCCTTAAGACATTTCCCTGCCCCATTTGCAGGTATTAGTTCAACGACTTGACTGTCTTGCTCTGAGCCCAGTGTGCACGTGACTGGCTCATGTGAAGAGCTTGAAAGAGAATTGCTTTGTGCTTCTAGATGGATTACAGTCCCTTGCTAATTATCAGTCACCATTTAGTGCTATTTAACCTTCCGGAGAGCTTGCAGGGTGAAAGCGGTAAGCATTAATAGGGCCCATCTTCCCGGATGGGCACCAAGAGCGAGCCTTCCTTTATGGAAGTCTGATTTATTTTAGCATCTGATGCTGCTTGAGGGTCGTGCCCTCACAGACTCCCGGGCCGGCATCTTGATGGTAAAAGTGTCGCATCGCTGCACAGCTATCTACCAAGGAGCATGATTCATTAACTTCATTTAATTCTGAGTTTCCAGTGAGAACTTCGACAGGACTCCACAGCACAGGCTTCTAAATGGTTTCACGTTTCTCATATCCAAAACTTGTGAGTGAGGACACTGAACTAACTGTTTACCTCTTTGCCATCCAATCCATTGCCTAACTTTCTTCTGGCGTTACAGTGGCTAATTTGCCAATCTGTCAAAATGGGCTTGCATGGAAGAAATGTATGAGTATTTGTTTTATGACATTGGTCTTCATATCATCTATTTTGTTTTATGTAAGGCTTACTCTGCATAACAGAGGCTGTGAAGGATGCAGAAGAAACATAATATAATTTCTTTCTTTAGTTCTGGGCATTTTGGCAGAATATGCCACCAAATAGTAAATAAAACAAAATAATGGATGCTGATTTCTTTTGTTTTGATCACCTTCTGGTTGTTGAGTTTTCTTCCTAACTGTTGATGTTGTTCGAGTATGGAAGGGCCTTCAGCACACTTTGAAAGCCTTATTCCAGCATGAGCATCATTCTAGTGCTCTCCCTCAGAGATTTCAGGGCTGTGTATCTTCATTGGCCGAGCCCATTCTCTGCAGCCTTGCTGTTTTATCCCATTCACCGCCTTTGCTGAATTGGAAAACACATCACCCGCCACGATTGCGAGAAATTTGCTTCACACTTTCAGTATCCAAACTTCTGATGTTACGGAGGCATTTGTGAAATATACTGAAGTGTTTCTATATCCTATTGTATGTCTGTCTTTCTGTATCTTGAATATGAAGGGAAGTAGTAGTCAGGAGACAGATCTCATGTCAGGATGTTGTGGCTTGGGGCTATGTTGTGACTCTAGGTGTGGTCCACTGATGCTTAGGAATCTGTGCAGCGAATGTGAGGCCAAGTTCTCTTGGCAATGGAAAGCAAAGAGAGGCCTTGTTTGATTGTGCCATTGAGTGTCTTGAGAAATGTGGTGATGATATAGATCTATAGCATTGCAAAACTAGTCTTCTAAGTTTTATATACAGATCTATATGTGATATGTAGGTGATACTCAATGATACTGCAGATTTTATGATTCAAGTAGTGAGAGGAAAAAAAAAAGACAGGGTCTCAGAAAGGAAACCCAGACTGGCCTCAGATTTGCTAGAATGCTGATTCTGAACAGTCAATGAACTTTTATTTGAATTTCCCCCATGCTCATTTAGAATTGGAGAACCTCAGGAAGATGGAGGCTATCTCAGTTTGGGCTGCTGTACCAAAGTGCCATGAGACAATCGGACTGTAGACAGTAGAACTTATTTCTCCCCATTCTGAAGACACCCACAGATTTGGTGTGTGGTGAGAGCCCACTTTCTGATTCAGGGATGATGCCTTCATATTATGTCCTTTCATAGTAGAAAAGGCAAGACAGCCTTTGGGGGCCTCTTTTCCATTAGGGCGTTAATCCTGTCAAAAGGATGCTACCTCAGGACCAGACCATCTATCCAAGGCTTCATCTCTTCATACTATCGCATTAGGAGTAAAATTTCAATCTGTCTATGGGGTTGGGAGGCACAAAACCTCAGAGCATTATAAAAGGCTTATAAAGGAAGACCGGCTGAGAAGGGCCGGAAACTGTGGTGTTGAAGAGTGCATGCTCCTCTTCCTAATTGAGATTCATTCTGTGAGGCTCTTGCACAATGCTTAATCTACATTATGAGATATGGAAAAGAGGACCACACCTGTATGGCCCCCTCTGGTGCCTGTTTTAAGTTAGTAATTTCATAATCATTTGTTCATTCTTAGTGACTATTACTTATTATATTCCTAGTCTATTACTAAAAGTGTTGTTGAGGGTATGTAGAAACTTTTCAAAATTCAGAGAAATACACACAGAAGAAAATCTAGATTTTTCTATCACCCCTTTAGGTGAAGATTGTATTACTCTGATTTTTTTCTCAATCTTTTAATGTATTTCTGTTGTCTTACATACAAGTGTATATAATAATTTGAAAAATATCTTTAAAATTTAAGAAAACATAGCATATACTTTGGTACCTTGGTTTTCAAACTCAGTTGCTTATTACCACCAATGTATTATAGTTTTCACTTTAAAGCAAGCAATTTGTTGAATGTATTTATGCATTAATGGTCTTAAGATAGTTACTTTGACAATAGTTTTACAGCTTTATTTGTAAATTGCCATGTGCTTCCTTGTATTCTGTAAGAAATTTTGTTGTTAATTTTCACTTTATTCTTCTTCCCATCAAGTAAACTATCTTCCTATTTAATAGAAGAAAAATTATTTCCTCCTTATTATTTCTTAATGAAGATAAATGTACATATGAATATTCTTCAAAAGTCTTAGAATATATTTTATGTGATGGAGAGGGCAGGCCCACCTAGGGAAAGCAAGTTTGTGAAAATGTAAAAAACATCCAAGATTACATAGTATCTTGCTTTGGCCATGTATAAAGAATAGAAAGAAATAATCACACTGAATGTTAAGCAAAATTCAGTGATTTGTATTAATAGTTAGAAAATTTCAAAAGCTGCCCACTCACCCTAAAATACTGACATCAAATAGGCAAATAGTTGAAATGTAGATTATTATAAATTCCACTTTTAGGACATGGCGAATCAATGTATTGAAGATTTAAAGGCTGTTATTTTCAATGTCAGAGCTGTGGGAACACTCGCTCTTGTTATATATTACAGATGGTAAAATGAAGTGTTTCGATTGAAAACAACTTCTGTGAATACAAAAGTAGCTTTGCAGAAATCCCCTGGCATGTCTTGCTGACCTTTAGCATTTGCGTCATCCCTTTGCTTTTCTCTTTAGGACATCCAGGCCGAAATTGATGCGCACAATGACATATTTAAAAGCATCGATGGCAACAGGCAGAAGATGGTGAAAGCACTGGGGAATTCTGAGGAGGCGACAATGCTCCAACATCGACTGGATGACATGAACCAAAGATGGAATGATTTGAAAGCAAAGTCGGCTAGCATCAGGTCAGAATACTCAATATCATAATATCATAATAAAATAAAATGTGTGTGTGTGTGTGTGTGTGTGTGTGTGTGTGTGTAGCTGGAGTTTTCCTGCCTGGCCCACAGTCAGGATAAATCTCTCTCACCTGCCAGTCCCACAGCCGCTCAGACCCGACCAAGTAAACACAGAGACTTATACTGGTTACAAACTGTATGGCCATGGCAGGCTTCTTGCTAACTGTTCTTACAGCTTAAATTAATCCATTTCCATTAATCTATACCTTGCCACATGGCTCGTGGCTTACCGGCATCTTCACATGCTGTTTGTCATCGTGGCGGCTGGCAGTGTCTCTCTGACTCAGCCTTTCACTTCCCAGCTTTATTCTCCTCCTTGTCCTGCCTACCCTTCCTGCCTAACCAATGGCCAATCAGTGTTTTATTTATTGACCAATCAGCAACACATTTGCCATACAGAACATCCCACAGCATGTGTGTGTGTGTCTGCGTCCTTCCGTGCACATGTGCTTATGTAAATTTTTGTGTATCTGAAAAAGAAAGGACAGTCTGTCACCTGTACAACTCTATCAGAATTTAAGATTGAAATCCAAAGTTTATTTTCTTGCAAGTTGGAACTGGAGATGTACTTAGCAGTAGAGCACTCACCCTGGGTGAGGTCTTGGGTTCAATCCTCAGCACAACCAAAAGAATAGGTAAATAGAAGTTTTTGTCTCTTTTATACTCATTGCATTCTGCTTTGTGCACCAAGCTGTTCACAGATATTCATGTTGTAATCCTTACAACAGTTATGATAATGTCACTGACACCTGCTAATTGTCAAATGTTTACTTTAATATTATATATCTTGTACTGTGTTAACATTGTTAGAGCCTATCTGTCTATCTATCTATCTATCTATCTATCTATCTATCTATCTATCTATCTATCATCTATCTGTTCATCCCATCCATGCATCTATCCATGCATCCATCCATGCATCCATCCATGCATCCATCCATGCATCATCCATGCATCATCCATGCATCATCCATGCATCCATGCATCATCCATGCATCCATGCATCCATGCATCCATGCATCCATGCATCTATCCATCTATCCATCTATCCATCTATCCATCTATCCATCTATCCATCTATCCATCTATCCATCTATCCATCTATCCATCTATCCATCTATCCATCTATCTATCTATCTATCTATCTATCTATCTATCTATTGGAGCCCATTAGGTTTCTTAGTGGCTGTACCCAGCAGGACTGCATAAGAGGTTGATTGGACCTTGGGCCTGGGTACCAAGTGACTGTAACTAGCAAGGGGGAGCTCTTTTGCTCTACCTCTTGGCATTGTTATAAATAGACCTGTGGAATAAAGTTCTGGGCTGGTAGATAAGAATCCAGGCCTACCTGAGTCTATTCTGTGTTTTCTCTCCACTCTCTCTTTCTAATTAAGTCTCTTATCCCTCAGTCCTCAAGAGTTCCTATCTGTCTGTCTATCTATCTATCTATCTGTCTGTCTGTCTGTCTGTCTGTCTGCCTATCTATCTACCTACCTATCTATCTGAGACAGGGCTTTACTATGTAGCATTGGCTGTCCTAGAACTCACTTTATAGACCACATTGACCCTGAACTCACAGAAATCTGCGTGACTTTGCTCTCAAGTGCTGGAATTAAAGGAATACACCTTTTAAAGATAAGTGTCCTATAGCCCAGACTGGTTTTGAGTTTGTTATGTAGCCAAGGTTGGCCTTTGATGCTTTCTTTAAAACAAACAAACAAACAAACCAGAAAAATCCCTTATTTTTATTATGTGCATGTATATGACCCTTGTAAATGTATGTGCACCATGTGTGTAGCAGTCCATGGGGACAGAAGAGGACATTGTGTCCCCTGGAACTGGAATTATGGGTAACTGTGAGCTGCCATGTAGATACTGGGAACCAGCCTGAGTCCTCTGCATGAGCAGTAACTTGTGAACTGTCTCCCTAGGCCCTGGCCTTTACCTCTTCTTCATCCTTCATCCACAGAGTGCTGAGATTATAGACAAGTGCCACCATGCCCATTTAGAACAATTACTTTACTTGGTAGCCATGTAAAGTGTACAGTAGTCAGTCTCACACAACTGTACTCAACCCTGGAATGATGAATTCCCAGCAGTCACTGCTCAAGGTGGCTTTCCGTGTGAGGCACCCTCCATGCAAGAGTGGGGGCGAAAAACCTTTCTCTGAAGGTCTATTGGGAAGAAAAATTCCTCTCTGGGCTATTCTATTTCCAGTCCCACCCACTTTATTATATATGCAAATGATGTGGGCGGGGTTGCTGTTCAGGCCCCTCCTCAGCTGTTTCCTTTCTGGCCTCTGGAGTCCTGCCTGTTGCTCACATTGCCTTCTGTTGGTATCAAATTTTCCAATGTCTTTTATATTTCTTCAGGCTCATCCACTACTCTTCCCTGTAATTAATTGAAAATTACCTTTTCTCTTAATTGCTTACTTTGCTTGAAACGATCTTTAATAGAGGTTAATTTCCTCCCTTTGCCTTGCCTAGAAGCCAGTGGGAATACTCTGAGTATTTATGACTGCTATGGACACCAAACATCAGAGTCTCAGCCATAAACTGGGCTTGGAAGACTGTCTGAAAAAGGAGCTCTGTCACATAGGGATAAGTGGTTAATTGTAGCCTCACGTGGCTAGTCCAGCATCACTTCCCCATCTATTTTTCTTTTAGACAAAAATGCAGCTGTATTTCTGCCCCTTTATCATCTTAATCCTTATCTGTAGGACCATATGGTTCCTGGTTTTTTGTTTTGTTTTGGCTTGGTTTGGTTTGGTTTTTCGAGACAGGGTTTCTCTGTGTAGCTTTGCGCCTTTCCTGGAACTCACTATGGAGACCAGGCTGGCCTCGAACTCACAGAGATCCGCCTCCCTCTGCCTCCCAAGTGCTGGGAGACTTAAGATTTCACTTTTAAAATAGGCTCTTAAGAATGCTGGCACTATTTTATGATCACTTGTAAAACTGAATTGGCATTATACTAATAAATTCAAGATTGAATGGCATGACTTACATTTTAAAATTAAATTTATTGAATGTAAGACTATGCTAATTAAATATCTTCTTATCAGCTTAATGATGTTTAATATAGATCCATCTTAACAAGAGATTTCAAAGGCCGGGGAAGTTGTCAACTGTAATGGAAACAGAGTTCAAAGATAAAATTCTATCTTGCGTTTCTTTTATAAGCCTCTTAAAAGTTTGGGGCACCGTTTCAAGCCCTTAGAGAAGATGACCATTTGCCATCATCCTTTATATTACATGTTACGACATTTTACAGCTCCATTCTTAACCTTAAGGAGTTGGTTAAACTATCCACATTATAAAACTAAAGTCGCCTTTTCCTGAATGTAAGAGAACAAGATTCTACTCTCTTCCTGTTAGAACGTCTCAGTAGGGCTCTCAGCAATGACAGGAGGAGCCCAGTCCATCTGGTTTCTTCATGACCCATTAGCTATAAGTGGCGGATTGAACTCTTACAATGTGGCTAATATAAACGAGGGACTGAATTTAAATCTCATTTATCTTAATGAACCTAAATTTATGATTCAATAGCCACACATCACAGGTGACAACCATATCAGATCATAGCTTTGGGGTACTCTTTAATGACTGAATTTTAAGGACTCAGTGTTTTTCTTGATGGGTCTTCATGTTCATTTTGGGAGCAGGAATAATCTGTTTTGAATGTTGTTACATGACAGCTAGATTCTTAGTTACATTAGTTAAGGTTTTTGTTGTTTTTATAACACAATTTAAAATCAATGGGCTTCATAATAAACTGAAAAATCACATTTGTACCCAGAATTACAGATTTCATTCTGTACAGTTTTTTTTTAATGCTACCAGAGGTAATATGGCTTAGCCTCCTCTTCACTGAGACCCTTATACACTTTAGGAGACTAACTTTGCTAATGTGTTTTGACTTGTGTACAGTATAGATGTGCAATATATTTTTTTTCCCCTTTCTGTTGCTTAACCAAAGCCTTGGCTGGTTGAAGTCCACATTCTTCCAGGGCTGAGTCCTGTACCTTGTAGAGCGGCTGTCAGATTTCCCATCTTGGGCGTGTATTTGGTGAACTTGAATTTATCCTAATTTGACCTTAGAATGTTGACAGTTTGCCTTTTCGTTCTGGAAGCAGTGTGGCACCTAAGGGGTGCTCTGTGAACATTGGTTTATATTGATAAATGAAAGCTGTTTCCCCCCTCTCCTCTCTCCTCCCTCACCCCACCTCCTTTCCTTCCTTTGGACGGGGTCTCATGTGTCCTAGGCTGGCTTGGAACTGACTGTGGAGCTGGAAATGATCTTGAACTGGTGTTCCTCCTGCCTCTACCTCCTGAGTGCTGAGATTACAGGCAGCCCCCCCGCCCCACCTGGCTTAAGAGGTGCTGGGGATCAAATCAGGATCCTGTGTGTGCTAAGCAAGCACTCTACAACTTCTTCCTGTCCCTAGTCCCCAAACTGGTATCTTTTAGCATATGACCCTACATATGCTATTTTCTTTGTTGATGCTTATATTCTGGGGAAGGGTATAATGACTTCTTTGATGACAGTTCCTTTGAAAAATCATTTTGGTGATTTAAAACAGATAGGAGTGTGCATTCCACTCTGTAATTCTTTCTCTACTGTAGTTGATTGGTGAAATAAGCTTTTAATAAATTTTTGTCTAACAAGCCTTTATATTATAATTTTTGAATAACTAGTCATGTAAAAAGTTGTAAAACTTAGAGCTTTGTAAAAACAGATTTCATCCAGAAAGGGGTATCTGTGTGAAGGAGAATTCACTGTCGATATTAGTGTTGATACTGTAGTCAATGAAAGGGTCTATTGCATTACACATTTCACATATCCAGAGAATGAACTTGTGCAAAGAAGGTACTGTGCTAAGCCCACTACTGAGAAGCAGTTCTACAGTTACTGAGTTAGGTAAAGCAATGTTCCCCCTGAAAATGCCCAGAACATGTTGATGACCTGCAGTCTGTAGTGCTGGGGCAATTCACGTTATAGTCACAGTAAGTGAACACAGCTAAACCAAACACAAACACACAGTTTGTCCTCACAAAGCCTTCAACCCACTGGCCAGGAAAAGGCCAGTGGGTTCTTTCATCTTTAAGGATGAAAACAGAACTGAAATGAAACAGGAACCCCATAGGCTACTATGGAAGCCTGCGCCTGTTTGGGCATATGGTAGTAATCTGCCAAGTACAGAGGTGCAAAGTACTGGAGAATAAGCAGAACAGGTTTGCCGGGCAGAGGTTCTGTCTGATGAGCTCAGTGTTTATTATGGGAAAGCAGAGATGCGGAGCAGCACATGGAATCGCCGCTTCCATTTTCATTTCAAAGCATCTCTTGTAAAAAGTATGGCCTTCATTTGTACAGATGGTCCTTCGGGGGCTGAATACCTGAACACCATAATGCTCAATGATCAATTCCAGTGTTTCTGTGCAGTGAAAAGAGTCTATTGCATTGAGAAAGACATTTGTGTGCTCTACGGGAAGCCTGTAGGACTGGATTACCAAGGAACATAATATGTAGCTTAGTTATTGATTGATGTTGAAAGTACAGACACTGAGGACGCAGTACCAGATCTCAATAAGAGGTTGGATGTGCACATAAGTGGTTTACTCAGGAGGTTCAGCACTTCTTGGTTGAATGCGAACCTGTGATTTCTAGCTGTCTCTTGCATTTAAACATGGTTGGGAAGCAATTGTAACAGCCTTGTCAAACATATATAAAGCAACAAGTATTTTGCATTAGCAGCTTATGACTGTACAGGGCTTTCAGTTTCTACAATTGGAATTACTTAGCTGTGCTCTATGGCAAGAAAATTTGTTGTGTATCAGGAAAATTTTTTTTCCAAAATTAATAGTGATACAGAAAAGCTGGAGCTCACACAGACTCAGGATCTTGACAAAAGACAGTTTTATCAAGTTAGGTCAAGCCTAACATCTGTGGAAGAAGTAGAAACAATAGTAAAAGGAAGAAAAAATAAAAGGGCCCAGCGGTGGTGGCACATGCCTTTAATCCCAGCACTCAAGAGGAAGAGCCAGGCGGATCTCTGTGAGTTTGAGGCCAGCCTGGGCTACAGAGTGAGATCCAGGACAGGCACCAAAACTACACTGAGAAACCCTGTCTCGGGGGGTTGGGGGGGAGGAAAAAAAAGAAAGAGAAGAAATTTTGTGTGTGTGGGTGGGGGGGGGGGGTTGTGTGTACATGTGCGGGTGTGGTCGCATGCACACGCATGTAAGTGCGGAGGAGGCCAGAAGTCCGGTGTCTTCCACTGTTGTTCTCTACTTAATTGAGTCAGGGTTTCTAGCTGAACTCAGAGCTCATGGATTCCAGCCACTGTAGCTAGCTAGCTGTCTTTGTACCCACCCCCACCCCCAGGGCTGGGATTAAAAGTAGCCACCTTGCCTACCTGGCTTTTTTGATGTGGATTCTGGGGATCCAAAGCCCAGTTTTCATGCTTGCACAGCAAGCCCTCTATCCACCCTCTAAATTAAGCTAGCTAAACCATAATGAAATTTCAACCACCCAGTTTTGAGATAATTAGAAAATGCTTTAGACGTCTTTAAGACTTAAAATTCATGTCTTAGTATTTTACGGCTAACCTTTTGGAATGGGACAGAGAATGTTCGAGTTTGAGTAGTTGGTTTTATTAGCCAGGTGTCAGCGCAGCTGTGACTAGATGGGAAGGTAATTGGCCTTTGCAGCTACTATGTGAATGCAGGCTCGTGGGATTTTCAAGTGAGCCTAGAGCACCAGCTTTTCCTTTTCTGCCGGGAATATCGGATGGTAGACTCTGGTTATTGTTCTGTGAAGTAGACATGAGCTGGATTAACTTTTAACCAAGACTTAGGATGTCATTGAATATCTACTGTAGCACAAATTGTTAAAAGGTCTTATTAATAAAAACAAACCCGGAGCCAGGTATTGGGGTGAACGCTGGAAGATCAGAGAAACAGAACCAGCCACAGCTTCCTCACCTTGCCAATTCCTCAGCTGATCCTGTTTCCTCAGACTGGAAGCCTCTGAGTCCTCATCTGAATGAATCTCAGCTGAACTGCTGCTCAAAAGCCTAACAGCTTAACCAGTTCTAGTTCCTGGTTTTCACGCCTTATATACTTTTCTGCTTTCTGCCATCACTTCCTGGGATTAAAGGTGTGAGTCACCATGCCTGGCTATTTCCAGTGTAGCTTTGAACTCACAGAGATCCGGATAGATCTCTGCCTCTGGAATGCTAGGATTAAAGGTGTGAGTGCCACCATTTTTTGGCCTCTTTATCTAGTGGCTGTTCTGTTTTCTGACCCCAGATAAGTTTATTAGGGTGCACAATATTTTGGGGAGCACAATATCACCACAGACTACTGCCGGAAATAGCATGTAAGTGTGACCAATGAGGTAATACGTGTTGGGTTACCTATAGCAAGAGCTGTTAGCTTTGAGACAAAAGCTAAAGTGGATCAGATAGGCACCGGAAATGCCTGAGAGGTCTGAGTGACATGAGTGGCTGATCCTGGTGGGTTGCTTCCATGCCCTTGGTAAAGGATGGGATTTATGGAGGTGAGGATCATAATGCCAACATCATGGTAAAAGTAGTCTTAGAAGACATGGAGCCTGAATGTATGTTCTATATAGCTGAAGCTCCCCAGATAACTCATACATATATGCACCCCACTCCTTTAAGTCCTTCCCTTTGGAAGATGTTGTGTAATGAAGCTATGTGAATCTCCAACAACCTTGAACCTCTCAGCCAGATTGATCACAGACAGGCTCGACAGTCCATCTCGCCAGCTTAGCACTAGATCCACATTCATGACTGTCCACTTGGGTACTGCAGTGCTTAGAAAAGTCCAATTCCTTGAATGCCTGGAGATTCTCAACCTGTGAGTCGTGACCCCTTTGGGGGTTGAATGATCCTGTCACAGGGGTCACCTAAGACCATTGGAAAGCACAGATATTTACATTATGATTCATAACAGTAGCAAAATTATAGTTATGAAGTAATCACAACAAAAATAATTTTATGGTTGGGGGTCACCACAACATGAGGAACCGTATTAAAAGGTCACAGCATTAGGAAGGTTGAGAACCGCTGCTCTAAATAGTACATGTTTTTAAATACAGCCCTTCTATGGGTTCCAGGCTGCATGGGTGGGCTTCTTCTAGAAGAATTTTTTCCTCTGATTAATGCTAAGAACTGTAACCAAGTATTTCCTAAAATCATCCTTGGTTATGAAGTTTGTAATTGATGGCTGTGTTAAAAAGGGAAATAATTAATAAAACAAAGATGTCACCATTAAGTCAAAATATATATACACATATTTAACAGAATACCTAACATGTACAAGGCCCCCAGTTTAATTCTTAACATATATACATATGCACATGCATGTGTGCATACATGCATATATACATAAGTAAATAAATAAGTGTATAAAATACTGTGGTCAGTGATTTTTTTGCCTACTTGTTCTCTGTTCACATGGCAGTTTGGCACAGGATACCAGTCAACCTAAAGCCAAGTAGTGTCCTGGCTAAATAATGTTGTCTTAGGGTTTCTCTTGCTGTGAAGAGATACCATGACCATGGCAGCTCTTATAAAGGAAAACATTTAACTGGGGTGACTTGCTTACAGTTTCAGAGGTTTAGTCCATTATCATCATGGTGGGACATGGCAGCATGCAGGCAGACGTGGTGCTGGAGAAGGAGCTGAGAGTTCTACATCTTGATCTGCAGGCAGCAAAAAGTGAATTGTATACCACACTGGGCATAGCTTGAGCAAAGGGGATCTTAAAGCCTATTCCCACAATGATACATTTCTTCCGACAAGGCCATACCGACTTCAACAAGGCCACACCTCCTAATAGTGCCACTACCTTTGAGGGCCATTTTCTTTCAAACCACCACAAATGACTTACTGGCTTTTTTTATTTTTGTTGTTTTTGTTTTTTAACAGTTTTGAATTAGAAATTCCAACAATTGGAACTTGGAAGTATTTCTAAGGTCTTGCTTCTAACAATTTACTTGATTATAAGGAAAAACTGAGGGTTAATGACCCCCTTCTTCTTAAAAGATCAGTCTTTTTTTTTCCATTTAGAGAGAAAAATAAACTTTGAATATAACATTTTAAATAAATTTTCTTTTAATTGTAAAAGGTAATAACCAGTGTCTGTCTTTCTTTTTCTCTTTTTTCCTTTTTTTTTTTTTCGTTTTTGGAAACAAGGCCTCACTGTTTATCCCTGGATTGCCTACATAATCTATGTAGACCAGGCTGGTCTTGAACTCACGGAGATCTGCTTGCCTCTGTCTCCTGAGTGCTGGGATTAAAGACATGAAACAATAAACAGGCCCCAGATGTTTTATGTGTGTTCCATTCCTCTCCTCCCTCTCACTATGTATTTAGATAAAAGTGAGAAAGAGTCTTTACATCTCTGTATTCAATATGTGTATAGTGTATGTGAGCTATCAGAACCTGCTTTGTAATTTAATGTAGTATAGACATAGCCTGGATAATAGAACTTTTTTGATATAACTGTTTCTCAAAGAGTATGTTTTCTGTGCCCAGGGTCAGTCTTCCTTTTATTGGGGGAGTGAGTGTGATTTGGTCACACAGGACACACTTAGGCCACCTGAGTGTGTATCATTTTTCAGTTGTAACTGTCCACTGGCACTTCTTCATGTGGTCATCTATGTCTGTCAACAGGGCCCATTTGGAGGCCAGTGCTGAGAAGTGGAACCGGCTGCTGGCATCTCTTGAAGACCTGATCAAATGGCTAAATATGAAAGATGAAGAGCTTAAGAAACAGATGCCCATTGGAGGGGACGTTCCCGCCTTACAGCTTCAGTATGACCACTGCAAGGTCAGTGCGCTGTCCGTCGGGCACTTTTTATTTATTTGTTTTAAATTCAATTTTGGTAAATAAATTGAACGAAGTTCTAGAAAAATGGAATTATAAACTAATTACCACAGCTTTCCCCTCTTTGACTTCTAGTTGTCAATATCTGGGCATTTTATTTAATTATATTCTTTGCTTCTGTTTGTTTCATGTTTCATGATTTGTTCATATTTAACTAAAAACTTTCATAGCACAGCTATCCAAAGCAGAATATTGTTTCTAGTTTATCATGAACTTCATCTAACTTTCTAATAGAATTTGTTGGATATCAGTGTATTGGAAAACACTTCAAACTACAAGTTATCCTTTATTTTGATGTGTGCATGCATATATGAATGTATGCATATGTGCATGCATTTTAAAGATAGGATCTTGCTTTGTAGCCCAGTCTGGCCTTAGACTCAGCATGTAACCTGAGTTCATCTCAACCTTGTATTGATCCTTCAGCTTCAGGCTCCAAGTGGTAGGATTGCAGGGCTGTGCTCGCTGCTGCGCCCAACTGCAACTTAACCATACGTGCAGAAGTCCTGCTGTCAGAAAGAATTACAGAGTGGAGTGGGGTGCTGGTACGCCTTTGATTCCAACACTCAGGAGGCAGAAGCAGGTGGATCTCTGTGAGTTTGAGGCCAACAAAGGCGACATACCGAGACCCCATCTCAAGTAAATGAATAAATACAGAAATGAAATTACGAAGTAGTTCTAAGGATATAGCTCCATGGTAAAGCACTTGCCAGTTTGCAAGAGGCTGAAACAAACAACTAAACCTGAAACCATCTTGTTATCGAAAGTAAAAGTAGAGAAAAACTGTAGGGCAGATTTCAGTCCTGGATCAAACGAAGACCACAGTATGAAATGAAGTTCATTTTATGTTTTATTTCCCTAAACTTCCATCTTTCTTTAAGTTACATTTTCTTCTGCACAGATAGCCATTCCTATTTAAAAAAAAAAAAAGCACTTGTGCTTTTATTCTGATGAATGAACAATTAATCCTGAAATCTCATCTGACATTTCCCTCAGCGCTATATCTTTGCCGAGTCTGAGTTCCATTACTTTATTTATATCCTTTTGTACTATTTTCTCATATATTGCATATCATTTAGTTCTATTGTGTTTTTCCTACTCATATGCAGTGCCAATTCTCATTCTAAGTCTGTACATTTTAATACAACATTATGCGCCTGTTCCCATAACAGATGAACATTAATATATGCTTTCCTGGTACAAGATACCATCTATTTAATAAGATGTTCTAACAGATATTGACAGGACCTTGAATTTTATTTTATTCTGACCCTTGTGCTAAGTGAATAAAATTACTATTTCAGTGGAAAGAGAACACGATGGAGAGATAACTCTGAAATAGAAAGACAGAGACACTGTTGGTCTAAAATCGACAATAGTGGATTTTAAATTAGTGACTTTGCAAAAATCACAGAATTTTTTTTCTTTTAGTTGTTTGTTTGAGACAGAGTCTCTATGTAGTTCTGAACTTCCTATGTAGACCAGGTTGTCTCTAAACTCACAGAGATCCTCTTGCCTTCTGATTGCTGGGATTAAAGGTTTACTCTCCATGCCTGGCTCTCTTTGTGTTGTTTCAGCTTTCTTCTGTATTATGATTATTTCCTTCCTGCATTTCAGGCGTTGGTAAGGAAATCAAATAATACCAAGCTTTTCTAATGATACTTAGTGTTCCACGTGTGCAGTAAATCCTGCGGGTGACCATGTCTCACTAGTTTTGAATAAAACTCAATTCTTAGGTATGAAGTCATTATCCTTTCCTCACAGAACCTTGAACAATAGTTGCACTGGCCCTCCTACTCAGTCCTGACTGTTTTCTTGTCTGTGCCTCTCAGTGGTGTTGCCCGACTTTAGTGCCTATCACACTCTGTCTTATAGTACTTCATGAGTTACCCTGCTGTAACACTTTAGCCCCAGGCATTGGCATGATCAAGACAATGCTGATAATGATGCTGGTAATAATGTCAGTGTTTATGAGTGGCAGATAGACACTGGGTACTCTGCTTGTCACTGATGAGTCAGTGCTGTACAAAAACCTGGTTTTTGTAGCTGGGAGTGTCACTCAGTAGTGGAATGCTTCCATCATGTGCAAGGCTCCTGATTCACCCCCAGAACCACACAAATAAATATATGAAGATATTGGAGAGATTGTTCAGGGGTTAGGAGCATTCACCCAGGTTTGGTTATTAGCACCCATATGGATGTTCACAGCCATCCATAACTTAACTCCAATGCCAGGGGATCCAATTCCATTTGGCCTCCATAGGCACCAGGCATGCTTGTAGTATTTATGCATCTATGCACTTACACATATAAAATAAAAATGAATAAATTAGAAAAAAAATGAACAAATAACTCAAAACCTGGTTCTTGACTGAGATGGCATAACAGTAAAAAGAATGAAGAGCAGCTGGTTTCTAAATACATTTAGAAAGAGAAGAACAGGATTGGTGGCAGAAGGATTGAATACAGGGGTTGAAAGGGAAAGACTGAGGTTTGTCACGGAGCAGAAGTTTTTGGACAAAGTAAATGGAAAGCAGAAGTTTCATTTAGACAATGGGAAAAATGAAGGAACAGACAGGGCAGGTAAGTCAGGACCTTGAGATTTAACATGATAAGCTGTCCATGCTCATTAGGAAGTGGAATATGTAAACTTGAAGTTAAGGGAAAGGTCAGAGTCAGAGGAAAAAATTGTAATGCATAGATCAGCCACAGGATTGGATGAAGCCTCGTAGAAAGTGATTATAGATAGAAAAATGGAGTATAAGGAGTGAGCAGCGAGGAACCTGGATTTTACAGGTCAGGAAGTTGAGACTGAGATGGCAGTGCAGAAGAACCCAGAGAGAGCAGAGTCTAGGATACCAAGCAGAGTACTGTACCGAGGGCATTGTGCAAACAAGGATCTAATACTGCTAAAGATCGAGAAGAGAACAGAACACCAGATATCCCGAAGGCTGGCTTGTTGCCTTGAACAAGGGTGAGTTTAGTAGCGTGGTGGAGTCTGAAGCATGATTAGAGTAGACTCCAGAGAGAATACAGACAGAAATACAGAAGTTTATTTGAGAAATTTTTACAAGAAAGAGCCGAGTATGAAGGAGCAGATGCAGGACGAATATGCAATCCAGTAGTCATTTTATAAAGATGGAGAATAATTCTCTGTGCTTATGGAAATGACTCTGGAAAGCAGAGAAAAAAATCAAGGACGTAGCAGAGAAGGTCTGATGGAGAAATGACTAGATAGGGCCCATTGAACTGCTGGGGAGCTGGTTTTAGGTAGGACTACAGAGAGTTAACCATCTCAATAGCAAAATACATGAAATGTATAGGCATGGATAGAAATGGTTTGATGGACTTGAGTTTGGAAATGTGAAAGTGCTATCGATGAAATGGAAAGCAAGATCATTAACTGAATAGAAGAAGGAGGGCTGGAGATGTAGCTCAGTGGTAGAGTACTTGCCTAGTATTCACAAATAGTTCAATCCCCAGCACTAGGCTGGGGAGTGGGTAGGGGTAGGAGGAAAAAGATGTATGGAATTGAAGAGAGCAGAGGTAGAAAATAAAATCTGAAAGTGGGTAATTTAACCTAGGAAGCTTTCCACAACAAGACAGGCCAACATTATGGGATGGCTTGATGCTGGTGATTTAAGCTAAGTGATTGGGCTGAGTGATTGTTCTGGTTGCACAATTTGTGTGTGTGGGTGACTTGTAAAGACAGCAGGTGTTAGATAAAGAAAGGATATTCATGGGGTGCGTTGTCGAGGGGGGATTACTGTTAATGATAGTCCTCTGAATGTGGTTTGTTGGTTTGTACGAAGAGGGTGGGGAGCAAGGGCCTTGGGCGAAAACCAGTGGCGCTCTGAGAAGCGAGGGTAGCGAGAGGGTCATCTGTGTGGATACCCTCTCAAAATGAAGAAGAGGGGGAGCCGGTTGTCAACAGGATGAATACGAGAAGGAAGAGTCGTGGCGGCACCATCTAGGATTCTAACTTAAAAAGGCTACTTTAAACATTGGTTCTGGTCATGTGTGTTGAACTATTGTACTAGCGTTGTTCCTAGGACCACGAATACATTCTCATGCTTTTGCTTTTGTTTCTGCTCCATCTGCTTTTATTCTCTCGAGTGTCACTCTCCTGGCTTAAATTGATGGGTGATACTCTAGTCAACTCGCTACCACCTTTTTACTCTATACTTTTCTTTATCTACCTTCTGCTATGGGTTAAAAAGTAAACATTAAACTATTTTGAGGACTAATACTATATACATCAATACATTTCTACTAAATTAATAGCATTCATTTGTGGAGAAAAGTAACTCATAGAGTTTAATAGAAACAAATCACCAGTTATCTATTTTGCTGTGGAATATGTGGAATCTGATGATACAGAGCAGTGTGGATGCATGTAGGGTAAAGATTCTGTGTTGGTCATTGCTGCTGGTTCACTCAGGGTGGCTGTCATATGCTTATAGGTGTATTACTTGATATCACATCCAGCTTTGCCCCTGTGAATTACACAGGAAGGAAAATTTTAGGAGAAAACATTAAGGCTAAAAGCCTGATTCTTCCATACTTTCTCTTTAGGTTCATTATTGTGTTGGGAGTGGAGGTGTGAAAATTAGAGGTGTGTTGAGTCCTTCCTCGGTGTGAGATACAAGTGTGCTGGGTAGACAGTCTCCTGGGACTCTGTTGACATGGGGTTCAGGGTGCACTGGAGTGGGTTAAGAAGTTGCAGCTGACGGCTTATGTGTGTGGTAGTGTGGGTGAGAGATGTGAGCAGGCATTGTTTCTGGGGAGATGGGAGAAGAGGGAGGGGCCTTGAGCTGAAAGGAGAATACCTTCACTTCAGAGCTGTCTTTGGCACTGCCATCCTGAGTGACTCTGAATATGTTAACTGGCTTTACCCAGTCTTCATTCTTCACACAAATGAAATGGGAATAGTATTATTTTAGTCAGTTTAGACATGTTAATAAAATATAGCCAATTGGCTAGCTTGGGAAACATCAGTCACTTACTTCTTAGAGTTCTGAAGGCTGAAAATCCAAGATCAAGAAACAGGGAGATTTGATGACTGGTGGTGGGTGACTGCTTCTGGTTCAGAGAGTATCCTTCTCGTTCCTTGCATGGTGGAAAGGGCTTCTTTTTAAAGGGGAGAATTCCATGCTTGAAGCTTCCTCCCTCATGATCTAGTGAGCTCTCAGAGACTGTCTTCTCCCGCTGCTCTAGCTCTGAAGTAAGAATCTCAGCACGCAGGTTTTAGAGAAACATAAACATTCAAACCATGCTGAGTACTCCTAACTCCTCTGCAGAATGATTCCAAATGGAATAACGTGAATGACAATAATTTTTAAAAATGTGAAGTGCCATAGGGTAGTGCATCATTTTACTCAATTATGCATATTCTGTCAAAAGCTGCTTTCTTTCCCAACAACCAAGGGTAATTTTTGAAATTATGTAATTATACATATGGTGCAGATGGGTATAATTATTATTAGTTTACATTAATATAAGTGCACGTGATTAGAATTAGAGCATAATCATTATGCGTTAGTACAATTACAGCATAATTTAAAAAAATATGTTACTTGTTGGGGTAGTTACTTTCTTGTCTAGCAAAAATGACTCATTGGGGGAAGGATTTGTTTTGACGCTCAGTTTCATGTCAGGGAAGGTATGGCAACATTCGTAATGGTTCCTGCCCATGGCAGTGGTAGCATGAGCAGCTCACTTCTATCTCAGCAGATGAGTAAACAGATTGTCCCAGATTGCTTCTCAGTTGCTGTGATAAGACATGGACCCAAAGCAACTTGGACAAGGAAAGGCTTACAGGTTGCAATCTATCATCCACCATGACAAGCCAAAGCAAGAGCTCAAGACAGGAACCTAGAGGCAGGAACTGAAACAGAGACCAAGGAAAAGTGCTGCCTACTGGCTTGCTCAGCAGCCTTTCTTCTACAGCCCGGGCCGCCTAACTGCCTAGGGTGAGCAGGGAATCGGGTCCTCCTACATCAATTAGCAATTAAGAAAAGCCCCCACAGGTACGGCCACCTGACAATCTGATGGAGACGCTTCCTCCATTTAGGTTCCCGAGTGTGTCAAGTTAACAAGCCAAGATTTTGCATCACACAGAGAGCTTGGGTCTGAAGTAGAGCTTGTCCCAGGATGCTCCACTTCCTGCTCCGGGGCTGCATATCCCATAGCTTCTAGAACTCCCCTAAACAGCATCACCAGCGGCCGATGACCAAGTATCCAAACACATGATTCTATGGAGGATGATGCAATCAAGTCTTAATACCGGTCTGTAGTTCTTGTGGAACGCCACCATTCATAATCATCTGAGAGGTCTCTGTACAGTAGAGGCAAGTGATGTCCTTAAGTGAGTCTCTTCCAGGTGTGTTGCCAGGCAGCGCTCTCTCTCTCTCTCTCTCTCTCTCTCTCTCTCTCTCTCTCTCTCTCTCTCTCTCTCTCTCTTTTCAACTGGCCGGTTGTTAGAACCCCAAGGGCTCCAGGACATGCTCACTGCACAGAGGAAAATAGAAACACAGCACGGTTTGATGAAATCTCAGCAGCAGCCTCTGCCTTTCCCTTTCATTTCCAGCAGATACTCATCCTAATCCTTCTGTGTGCTTGGTAGTTTCTAAGACCCTGGTGCAGAGACCAGTCACAGCCCCTGACCACGTGGAAGTTTTGTGGAAGGGGCAGCCTGTGTGTTTCCATTTTCCGTGTAATGAGAGAGCATTGAGAAAGGGATTATAGCAGAACTGTGAAATGCACATTCCCATTGTTCGCCGTGGACTCTGGCTGTCTGCCATCATCGTTTGTTTCCCTCATCCTCCATCTTTGTTCTTACATTGCACATAGACTTTGAGTTCATGGGCACATTTATTTCCAGGCTCCTCTAAAGGATCTAGAACGGTCTTCATTGAAAACAGCATGGCAATGTAGCTTCAAGCAGAACATGATTTTTTTAAGCAATGTTTTCACAGATACGTTTTTAACATGGTGAAACAAGGTTATTTTTAGCTCTTTTAGATTTTTCCAATGTACAGTTCAAGTCTTTTTTTTTTCCTGATTACCTGCTTTTTAGGCTTTAGTCTTAATAAAGTTAAAAAAAAAATCTTCCTAACTTCAAAGAACTTTTAAGCCTTCTGGCTTAAAAGTATATAATTAGAATCAATCAGAATGTACCTTAAATAGCATTATGCTTACTTTAGGCGTGATTTTTCAGTTCTATAAAATTCCCCTAAAATAAGATGGAGTTCTTTTTTCCCTTGATTTTGATTTGTGTGTGTGTACGTGTGTCTTTAAGTTGACTGTTTGGCAATTTCATACATGTAGAAATAGGGGGATGTGGTATATGATTTTGAGTTCATTCTCTAGTCTTACAGGTAGAATGAGTTCACAGGTCTGAATTACTTTATTTCCAATGAGATAATACTAATCAATATAAATAAATAATAGATATAATATCTGATGTCTAGATATTACAAAATGATTTTTTTTGTTGTTGCTTTGTTTTTCAAGACAGGGTTTCTCTATGTAGTCCTGGCTGTCCTGGAACTCACTCTGTAGTCTCAAGCTCAGAGATCCCCTTCCCTCTGCCTGCCAAGTGCTGGGATCAAAGGCGTGCACCACCACAAAATGGAACATTTTTAAAGAGACAAATGAAAACACTGATTTGTTAATTTTTCCAAGAGAAATGATTTCCTAAAAATAAATTTTGAATGGCATGTAGAGATCAGCTTACAAAGCGATGCCATAGGTACATTCACTGTAGACAAAATAAAGAGGCACACCTACTGGATGCACCTGAATACCACGTATGCCGATGTTAGTCAGACAGGCACCTTGGCTTTGAAATGGTATCACCAGTGTTATTATCTTATAAAAGTATATTAAATAGTAAAGCTTGTGTCTCTGAGCCTCGAGTGGATGCACAGCTGTTGCACATAAAATAATTAAGTGTATCCATCACTATCAATATCTGATGTCAAGGAATCATTTGAATAATTTAAATAAAGTAATTGTATGTAAAACAAATATATTTGTTACCTATATTATCATCAGTTGGTACATATGAATTGATTGAACTTTTATGAGAGCACATCTCATGGATTTTGGGGTACTATCCAGTATTCTGAGGTGCATCCTGATGAGCTCTGGCATGTGGGTCTAGGTAGTAGGCCTGGCTTTGCTCTCTATTCCCTCTCCTCTGTAGCTATGTGATCTAACCTGAAGGACACATTATCTAACCTCTTTAGTTCCTCATTAGTTCCCATCAGCATGTTTAACTCACTCACCGTAATACAGACCTTTAAGTATTCACTTAACAATGGCCACTGGAGTTGTTTTTTAATGACTTATTTGTTTTACTTTCATGAATCTGAATATGTGTGTCAGCTTGCTGGTATGTACACCATGTGCATGCATTTGCCCACAGAGGCTAGAGGGCATTGGATAATGGCAGTGTTATTACTTCACCACCTGTACCCTATATATACCATTTACTAGATGCTTTATATGTTAAGAAGTTAATACTTATATCCCCAAAGCAGTAAAACTTGGCCTCTGCACCTCTGTGATACATTTTAATAGTTCGTGTTCCCCAGAGATCTTGTGCTTGTGGTTTGTTTGAATATATCTTAAAGAAATACCATCCATTTAAAGTTTGACCCCAGATCTCCAGAGTTAGGAAGGTAGTATAGGATCATGCTTCAAATTACTCCTTGTTCAAACATCTAGCAATTATAGATTAAGACATTAAAAAGCAGAAAGCCACCCACAGTGTGTCTGGGCTCCCGAACATGACAGCTGCCTGTAGCCCACAAAGCAAAAGAAGCAAAGTAGCTAACGAGGCTGGTGCTCCTGGAGAAATGGAACGAAGCCTGCAGGAAGATGAGCATAGAGAGAGACGAGCAGGAAGGAAGGCCTAGAGCAAAGCCTGCTCAGAACCTCTCCCTCCTTGCCGATATGAGCCATCCATGGATGGGAATCCTTCCCTTTTTTAGCATAAATGCTAGAACATGGGACCTCAGAAGCTTTTGTACTCTTAATTGAATGCCTGTAGTTTTCTTGAAGATGTGATTTATTAACAGTAGTGTTATTGGGCTTATTGATGAACTGTCTGGCCTGTGACTGGGCACAAGGTACAATGCTCAGTGTGTGAAGGCTGGTGTTTTCTCTGGTCATTGCTCAGAGTCTGTGCATTACTTCTGTCTCTGTTGCTGTGTTAAGATACCCTGATAAAAAGTAACTTGGGAAGAAAGGGTTCATTTTAGATCACAGCTCTAGGTTACAGCCCATCACTTCAGGGACGGGATGTCAAGGGAGTCACATCATAGCCACAATCAAGAGGAGACAGAAATGGCTTAATGCAAGCATGCTTACTGCTCATCTCTCTCTACTATTAAGGGGTTCAAAACCCAAACCAAGGGAATGATGCTACCCACTTTATGCTGACTCTTTCCACATCAATTAATGGAATTACGACAGTGTTCCAAAGACATGTCCACAAACTGACCTCATGTAGGTGATTTCTCATTGAAATGCTTTTCCAAGCTGATTTTAGACTATGTCAAATGAATACTTAAAACTAACTACCACAGTATGTGTTGATGATTTTGATCACTTCTGTCTTAATTCTATATAGGGTATATGAACTGTTTCATGGAAATAAAACTCTATTAATACTTATTATTTACTATCTAACACAGCCCAACAGTTTTGCATACACACAGACCCTCCACCACTTCCTATGTAGTATTAATTTATTGAATTATTTACGAGTCATATTCCAGTCTTTACAGATTGGGTAGACAACACAATCATGCTCTTATTAAGTATATATAATTAAATATATACTTACTTCTTATGTGAGTATATATTTATTTTAAATATTAAAATAATTACCATATAGCTGTTTTAGTGAATTGTAAAATGAAGATTGCTGAACATTCCCATCAGTGACGTTAATTATTCTTTTTTTTTTTGAGTTTGCAGAAAAGCAGATGTTTTATATGCAATTTCACTATCAAGAACATGTCATCTAGTCATCGATTTCTTATAAAGCACCTATAGTGTGTATAGCATTAATATACAATGCCATGAACTTCAGTCAGATATTCTAAATATGCCTACAGTTGCAAATGCAGTTTTTAATATTCAATTTACACTTTATTTTCATAGCAATGTAAATATTGAGCTATGCAGAGGCAATTATCAGAGCTCTAACACTCTTTTCCCAATAAAATGCATGTTGGTTTTATAAAAGCAAATCACCAAGAATGATTAAATTGCATGATTCAGGTATAATTTCTTAGTGTGTGTCCTTCCCTCAGGGTTACTTTGACCTTTCCCTAACTCAATTTAATTTTTTATATCCAGACCTCATTATGTAAGAACCAGGACATTTGGGGCTTAAACCGAATTGCCAAGATACATAAGAAAATTCACTCATTAAAGTAACAGATTCTAATATTGTCTTTAAGCCTCCACCAGGTGTGGTGGCACACGCCTTTAAACCCAGCATCAGGAGCCAGAGGCAGATGGATCTCTATGAATTTGAGGTCAGCCTGGTCTGCATCATTAGTTCCAGGCTGGCCAACATTACATTGTGAGACCCTTTCTCAAAAAAAACCCAACAAACTACAGCAAAAATAAAATGTCAATGTCTCATTGTTAAATTTGGGTTCGGTGTATTTGCATGTGTGTGTGGGGTGTGGTTTTCCTATTAATCTGAGATTGCCTATAAGCCTGTAATGTCAAGGCCTTGCTGTGTGTTCTGAGGTTTTTCTGTGGTAATAATTTGGTCATTTTCTAATTAAGTTGAGGAGCTCCCATGCATGTATACACACAACTATGTGTACATCCATGTGGAGGTCAGACAACTTGGGTATCAGTCCTTGGAAATGTCCTTCCTTCCTTCCTTCCTTCCTTCCTTCCTTCCTTCCTTCCTTCCTCCCTCCCTCCCTCCCTCCCTCCCTCCCTCCCTCCCTCCTCCTTCCTTCCCTCCCTCCCTCCCTCCCTCCCTCCCTCCCTCTCTTTTTTCTTATCCTTATTTTTATTCTTTTTTTTTTTTTTTTTAGGCCACGTCTCATTGGCTTGGGTGGCTGGCCAATGAGCCTCAAGGCCCCATGTAACTGCCCCTCCCTCCTGGGTGCTGAGGCTGCAAGCACATATCCCACTGTGCCTAGCTTTTAAAAAGTGGATTCTGGAGATCAAACTCAGGTCCTCGTGTGTGCAAGGCCATTGCAAGCACTTCACAAACTGAACAGTCTCTGCAGCCCCGATTTCTAAAATTAAAAGAGAATTCTAAGTGCCCCTCTGACCATTGCAACTGTGCTGTTTTCCTTTTCAGGAACACACAGCACACAGCGTCCTGTCTGTTGGTGGAGCAGTTACCGATGTGCAGCTGAGTCAGCAGTTTTCTAAGAGAGCCTTCCCCTTTAGCTGTTTACTGTGTGTGGTCCTGTCTTCTAAGCTTGGGAGCCATAGACGAAGCCTCATTCCCAAGAGCTAGGGCTCACAGAATGTATACTTAAAGGGGCCCAAGGAAGCTTAATAGTTATCAATGTGGTGATGAAATAAAGCCGTTCTCAGGGGTCGCATATCAGATATGCTGCATATCACATATTCACATTACAAATTCATAACAGTAGCAAAATTACAGTTATGAAGTAACAATGAAAATAATTTTATGGTTGGAGGTCACCACAACATGGGGAACTATATTAAAGGGTCCGCAGCATTAGGAAGGTTGAGAACCACTGAAATAAAGAGTGTGACTGACCATACTTGGGCAAGAATTGGCCCTCTATGAAACCAACCGACCGCTTCCTAGTGAACCAGTTCTTGGATCTATGTTGCTTAGTGTTGGTTTCCTGTATCTAGCGGTTCAGTTCTCCTTTCCATGTCCATGTTGTGTCTCCTGGTTAGCATCCTGTGTTAGATAGTAAACATGCATCTGTCACTAGAGGGGCCTTGTTTTCACAGGACTCATGGTAGCAGGAGTGGGTTTGCCAAGAAGTAACGATAGTCACTGTCAAAAGCCCTGTAGTAGGGACACGGGCACAGTCAGGAAGCATAGGTGCATGAGAGACAATGCTAATAGATTTGCTGAATTAGAGGGATGCAGAGGTGTTTGTGTGCGCGCGCATGCGTGCGTGTGTGAGTGAGTGTGTGCATGCATGCTTGCATGCATGCGTGTGTGTTCAACAGTGCAGCTGAAAGACTGGTTTATTACTGGGAGAAGTTGGAGAGTCCTGTCTCGCTTTTAGCATTCATACTTAGTATTCCGATTTAGCCTTTATTTTTGATGTCAGTGGGGTGGAACCAAAATGAATTTATACATTTAACTGATCATTTAGAGACATTAGCCAAAACTTTTACGGCACTGTGCACTATGAAGGAGAATTAAAAATTTTTTTTGTCTGCATACCAATGGAACATAATCCCGTTTTTCTCCTTTTTTTCCTTGTAGTTTTATTAGTGCTATCAAATTTAACGACTCTCTGCCCTTCTTTGCTATCATACAAAATGACTTAGATCCAGACATGCTGATTTAGCTTTGAAAGCAAGTTGGGAGGGGAAAGGGAATAAATTATGTTCCAGCAGATTCTCCTTATGTTTGTACCGTTTTTTTTTTTTTTATTTTTTATTTTCCTGATTCTATTCTCTAGTAAGCAGTGAAGTTCTTTTGGGAAGCAAAAGTTAAAGAACCCAGCTGTACCAACACTGCTCTAACCTGCTCCAATTTAGACGCCCCATGTCCAAGTCAGCTGCTTAAGTACTCCATATGCCCTCACCAGGGCCAGCTCTTCAGAAGGGTCCCTAGGCTTCACTGAATGCCTTGCTGTTATCTTGGAATTCCTAATATTTGGATAAGGGGCCCTGTGGTTTCATTTTGCACTGGAGTTTGCTGTTTTAGTTAGATCTGATCAAGAACATTTATGTATGTGCTTTGACAGACATAAACCAGAATGTTATAAAAAAAATAATAAAAGACTGTCAAAACTTACTGTAAGAATCTCCTATCTCCTCCAGTCAGCTGTTCAGCCGTGGTGGTCCTCACACTGAATCATGTGCCCCTTGACGTAACTTGCTGTGGATGTTTGTGTTGGCCGAGTCTTGGTTTGTGGCCCATACTTGGTCCTCGCCTTTCCTGGTGACTCGCTCACTGTTCCTCTGCACTCCCTCTGCACTTGACCTCTCTCTAGGGTGCCGTGCCATCCTGATTTCCTCATCCTCTCACAGCAGCTCCTTCTCTTTCCCTTTCTGGTCCATCTTCAAACTTCTTGAGAAAGTAGGATACACTAGGAGCCATGTCATGCCATTCTCTGTACTCAATCTTCACTGGGTTTAGACTATCTGCAAGCCAGCCACTCCCAAATGTATGAATGTGTTCATGTATCACCTCTCCAGGGACCCTAATCTTTGCATATGATATGGGCAAGCAGCAAGCATTGCAGTATTGGCCTCTAGAACATTCTACTCAGACCTCTCCATCTCACTTGGTGGATATGTGATTTCAGTGACTTAAATTAAAAAAAAAAAATCACCTTGAATCCCATCTTTTTCTTCTAATGTTTTAGGGAGTCTAAGTTCTCTCCTCGAGATGCAGAATCTGCATTGGCCACTTGTTACCATTCATCTGTCTCTGGGGTTCTCAGCACAGCAGCCACCATGTTCCTGTTAAAATAAGTCGAATTTTGCAGGAAAGACTTGGTCTCAGGAAGGCACGCACGGCCTGTATGAGTCCCCTCTGCCTCCCTTGTGCACACAGTGCTCATCTCAGCGCTTGCTGTTTCTTCTTGCTTACTGGTCTCAGCCATGCTGGTCTCTTGCTGTGATTTCAATCACACCACCATGCTGAGTCCTAGAATGCTCTTTCCTGGAGTCTACAAAGTTAACTCTGTTGCTTGTTGAGGTGCAGAATGGCACCTTCCCACGGAACATCCATCCTGGCAGCCTTTCTTATCTCCCTTCTTTGTTCTTGCATTTTGGTCCTCCAGCTGCATTATTTCCTATTCTTTTTGTACCCACATTTCCATATCCTCAATGAAGATTTGTTGACTGCCAACTGAGTGAAATACACATAAGGGAACACCTCTTTGAGTAGGATGTTCTTTTTAATCTCTTTATGCCTATTCAATACTTTTTATTTGTTCATTTGCACATTTTAAAAACAATTTCATGTATATATATATATATATATATATATATATATATATATATACACACTGTTTTTTTTAAAGACAATGTCTCACTTTATGTATACCAAGCTAATATGAAATTTGCAGTGTCGGTGAAGGTGGCCTTGAACTTCTGATCCCCTTGTCCCTGCCTCCCAAGTGCTTTTACAGGAGTGTGCCACCACACTTATGTTATGCTGAGCCAGGGATTGAACCCAGGACCTTGAGCATGGTAGGCAAGCCCTCTAGAAACTCAACTGTAGCCTCAGCCCTTTTCTACTTTAAGTAACTGAATCTTTAACAAAGAGTGATACTTTCCCTAGAAATATAAGCAAGAATCTTTCATCAACAGCTAGAGATAATTTTGTGGTAATTACATGGGATATTTGGAGTCTAAGACAGCTCATCAGCACACTGATGTTTTAACATGTGTTAGTTAAGAGGGTTCTCTTGTTTCTATGTCAGGCTCTTGCGGTGCAGTCCATGTTGGCACGGAATGTGTGGCTGCCCCTGCAGTGGCCTCCTAGTGCTGAGAGTGTGCCCCCATCCCCAGTCGAGAAGTTACCTTTTCCCTGTCTTCCTGTTCCCTGAATTGTTCAGCTCAGGAGTGGGACAGTTCTGTATATGAGCTGAGAGGGAGAAGACTGACAAATTTTGGGTATTGAGACACTTCCTGGAATATGGTTTGCTGTTTTTCCTTCTGTGCTGAATGCTGTCAGGTTGCCTCAGTGTATGCTCCCTTTTACCTCGTGAGTATATACGTTCAAAGTAAACATCGGCTCTGCTTTAAAACTACATATATTAAGATCTCCAATGAACACAGGAATTTAAACATATGGACTCTCTGATTCAGTAATAGTTGTGTATCTCATTTTATAAATAAACCTAACCTGGGAGGAATCATTGAAGGAAAGCATTGGAAAAGTTGTGTGTAGTGCTGTAGAAATGAAACATTGGCTTCTAATACATATATTCTCCTTTTCTATATAGGTTTATTTTTAATTGTGTGTTTGTGCATATATGTGCGTCTATCTGTGGGTATGTGCACATGAGTGCAGGTGCCCATGGAGACTGGCAGATGCCCTGGGACTGGAATTATAGGTAGCTGCGGGTCACCCAATGCTGGTACTGGGATGCTAACTTGGGTCCTCTGGAAGAGCAGCAAGCACGCTTGGCCACTAAGCCATCTCTCCAGCCCCTACATATATGATTGTTAATAGTATGTTATTTAAAGGTACTAATTTCCTTCCTTCCAGCATTGATTTAAAAGGTGCTTATGAAATTCCTTTAGAGCAAACTATTGTTTGCCCTTAAGTACCAGTGTCTTCCTTCAATCGTCCTTTGGATACATTTACCTTTTGCATCAATCACCCCTGTGGTGGTTTGAAAGAAAATGGCCCCCAAGGGGAGTGGCACTATTAGGAGGTGTGGCCTTGGAGGAAGCGTGTCATTGTGGGAGTAGGCTTTGAAATCTCCTATGCTCCAGCTACTGCCAGTTACACCATTTTCTGTTGCCTGTAAGATGTAGAACTCTCAGCTCCAGCTCCATGTCTTCCTGCATTCTTCCGTGTCCCACCATGATGATAATGAACTTAACCTCTGAACTGTAAGCAAGCCACCCTAATTAAATGTTTTCCTTTATAAGAGTTGCTGTGTTCATGGTGTCCCTTCACAGCAATAGAAACCCTAAGACCGCCCAGATTGACTTGTTGCTATTCATAAGCTCCAGGACTCAGGCCCTTTGGTGCATAAGGATTTAATGATTTACCTAGTAAGTTACTGTATTGCTGTCCAGTGCGGAACTTGCCTAATGCAGTTGCTTTGATTAAGCGTTTGTGTGGCTAAGTGCTTTCAAGTCAATCTCAAATTAAAAAAAAAAAAAAAAAAAAGCACAAGTTGTAAGTAGAGAAGAAAGAGCAAACTACCTGACCTCAGAAGCATCCCCAGAATTTCTGTACTGGGAGCTTTTGTAGATTTGGATTCCACATTTGCTGTAAGCTGCTCAAAACCTCTGGAAGAAAACGTCTAAAACCATTTGTATCTTGTATACATTTATTACTCGATGTAATAAAGTTTATTTTCATGAAAAAGAACCCCAGTCTACCTCACCCCCTCAAGCTTCCAATCCTAGGGTAATGGACTCTCACACTGTAGGCTTTCTTCTAAATCATTTCGCTGAGCACATCTGTCAGGTTTATCCAGTGGTAGCCTGTATTGGTCTGTAACTCATTTTCCTTGCTAAGATCCATTGTGCCAATCTGCTGCATTTCTTTTGGCCATTGCTCAGTGGATGAGTGTTTGGTTGGTCCCTCCATTTGGCTGGGATGTCATGCTATTATGAGCACATATATGTGTGTTTTTATATGTTCAGATGTCTTATTTCTGGGTGTATCTAGGTGTGGGATGTCTAGGGCACAGGTAACTCTGTGTTTAGCATTTTAAGGAACCACCAAACTAAAGTCTACCATTCTTCCATCTCTCAATAGCCTGTGAGGGTCCAGTTCCTCACATCTTTACCAAAACATGTTATTGTTTGGAAGGAAGATTGTTTTCAGTAAAAATATAAGGTCATTAACATAGAAAAATTCCAATTAGATTATCTTATACTCACTTGAGGTGGCTCACAAATGAGTCACGTGACACCAGAAACTTGATGCCACTTTGTAGCTTTGTATACAAAACAGCTCATTGGCGTCTAATTACCTTATCATTAATGCTCTCTAGGTGCTTAGGAAATGTAGATTTTTCTTTTATGTCTAATGAAGAGGTAAAGGGTGGCGTGATGATCGTGTTTGAAATGAAGTTGAAAGTTAAGTCTGTTTCTGAATGCAATGAAGTAAAATTGAAATAGGAAAAATTGAATGACAAAATTAAAATTTCAAAATAGAGGACGCACAGATACAATATAATATATGTGGTTCTCAATGATATTGGGGAGAGTGTTGGCATTAGGGTGAGAGGCCCAGCATTTTATTTACTTAGTGTAAATTTCCACCTGCCCATGCCTACTATACTTCTTACTTGGGCATAGCAAACTAGTTCCCAGACATTTCCCAGCAAGCATTTTATGTCAGGTTTTTTTTTTTTTTTTTTAAATACTCAGACTTGGGTTTTATTAATCTAGCAGACCCAACAATATTGTTAAGGAAAATATGTAAATCTGAAGTCACTTCCTAACCCAAGTTGTCTGACTCTTTAGCAGCTTGGCCATCATCCATTCTTAAGCATCAGAAGCGCAAAAGCACGTAGGTGGTCTCTGATTCCACCTCTGCCTTCTTCTTCAGCCTCAGCAGCTGCCATGTATAGATGCTAAAGGGGTGTGCTTCCCCTGAAAAGGGGTGATTTTCTCTGGGGGAAGAACCTTTCTCTCTTTACAAGACTCAGATGAACTCTACCATTGAGAGGGAGCACTTCAGTGCCGAGTCCAATGCTTGGCTTCCTGGAGAATAAGATCCAGAAGTGCACAGAATTTACAGTGTATCTGAGAAAGACAGAGATGAAACAAAACATTAAAAGCGAATACATACTGTCCTTGCATAGTGGAGGCAGTAGGTCTGGGAGATACGAAGACAGAATCAGAGTAATAGGAATAGGAAATGTGGGAAACAAGAAAGGTGACTGCTGCTGTAATGCTGGCATAGCTGTGTGAACCTCTGTCTGTAAGGCATCTGTGGTCAAGAGTGTCTACGGTGTGGCTCTCTGGGGAGAGAGCTTTCTGAGCACAGTAAACAGCCAGCCAAAGAAACTGCTCTACTGTGAGAGTCCCCATGCATAATTGATAAAATTCTAGCCCTGTGGGGGAAATTGATCAGTTTGTTTCCTTAGTAGTTTTTCTGTAAACAGACATTTATTTCAAGGACTTGTGAGAACCTAAAAATTATCCTAACACAAACTCTTTTTTTGTCCTCTTTCCGAGGTTTAGGAATACTGTTGCTTAAGTTGCAAGGATCACCTTCTCCCCATGGCATCTGGATGTACCCTGTGGACATCGCTCTATAAACACTTTCTTTTCCCAGAGGCTCAGCACTGTGCCTGCTCTTCCTCACAAGAATTAGTCTTTCTTCCATCCTTTTATGTCCTTGTACATCTGTTGGTGTTGTCTAGTTTCTCTTTAGCGATGTCTCTAAGATGCCACCCATGGAATTTTCTCCCTGTTGGATGAGCCAGGGTGAAGGGATGGTCTTCTGGGACCTTCTCCTTTTCTTCAGCCACCGTGGACTTGAATGGTTACATTTCCGGCATGTCCCCACCCAAAGGAAAATTTTAGCAGAGTCCCATGTATCATTTTATGAATCCTCACTGCTCCTGTATTTACTGGTTATATTCCAATTTGGGGGATAAGTATTCTTGACTATTAAAATTAAAAAAAAATGAAGTTCACTGCTTTTTTAAGAATATAAATCAATGTGATATTCTCATACTGTCATTTTATATTTATTTACAAGTGATTTTGAAAGTAACTACTAGGGATACTTTGCAACTCTTGATCTCTTTCATCTAAATATATGAAAATCTTCTGTTAAATAACATGCACCAGACCCCTAAATGCATATGTTTGTCTACAAACAAACAAACAAAAAAATCTATTTTGTCTTAGTTTCTTCTGATGCCTTTCTTTCCACATATCAGAACTTTACATGTCAGAAGACAGATCTGTTTTATTTCATGGAGCTGTCAGAACCGGGGGCCACCTGAGCTGTATTTCTTGAACAGGAATGTTGAAGGCTGTGTGTTCTCTAGCATGGCCATGTAATACTCACTGGTTGGGGTATGTGCTCACGTCCCTGCCCAATGTGATAAATGTTAGGGAGTACACGTAAATGTGTCTGTGGATCTTGAGGGAAAGTTTTTATTCCCGTCTGTGTCCTTACATATGATTGCTGGACTGTGGAGTGCTCACTTGGTATGGGAGTGGGTCTTGCTTTCAGTCCTTAATTTTTAACAAATCATAACTGTACATCATCTAAAAGTCAAGTAACCTTTGACTGTTCTTGTCCTGGCTGTTCCTTTCCCTCTCCACCTCCAATAGCCCCTTGTGGCTTCCTGACCCATGTTTCTCTCCTGCTTAGTTTCACATTTCTGTATAGGATGATGATTCTGATACTTTTAAGATTTTTTTTTCACTTTTCGTGTTTTACTCACTGTAGAAGACAAGAATTTAGCCTCCAAATAACCTTTCATCCTAACCCAGTTATGATAAACACTGTTAAAACATTTAGTTATGTCCAAAAGAGAAGACTATTGATTCTACAATGCCAAGAAGTATCTTAGTGAGGAAAAAAACCTCATGCATTTTCATAGTGCATTGCCAATGATTTGCTCTATAAGCAAATTATTAAGGCCTGAAGATGTGGCTGTATATGAATCTTAAAGGCTAACAATGTTAGCAGCCACTTTGATTTAGCAACAGTATTAAGACAGTGCATGAGATGTCTTTGCATGCTGGTATCTTATCCCTGAGTGAGTTTGGTTGTTTTGAAATCCTTGTCAGTTAGAGTCTTACACACCAAACATTTTCCAGGAGTGAGGGTGAAAGTAGTTTATCCCTCCTTCAAAGAATAAATGTGCTAAAGACAAGTTGTTTGAGAGTCACAGATTTGCATGGAAGACCTCACCAGGACAAAACAGTAATTAGCTCAGCATAAGAGATGGATGGACTGTATTTTAAGATCATCATAGACTGTCTTTTATGTGTTCTCTTTCGTTTAGTTTTGATCTCACGTAATTTAATTTGTTTCTTTCTCTTAATTTTTCTCAATATATTCTAAAGAACATAAAACACTACTAAGGATTGCATTACTACTTTGGAATTGCCTTCTTCAGTATCATCGGATGCAGCTTTTCTTGTCAGTCTCTATGAAGAAGTGTCATAGAACAGGCTGTCATGTTTTAGCAGCTCAACACAGTGGGAGTTCTCCAAGTTCACTTTTGGTAAACTCAAGGACAGTGTAGCTAACTCCCGTAGATGAATATCTTAACACCCCCCTCCCCTTCCCCCATCCTTTTCTTCTTTGCTTCAACAGACACAACATTTTCAGAAACCATCTTTTTTGGCTTTCATTCATGCTTGTTATTGTTCCTACCTGTAAAACACTCTCACTTGTAACAGTCTGAATGTCGACTTAAACCATTCCGGAACTCTGCAGCTTCAGCCGAAAGTAGTCAGGCTAAATGCACTCCTTCATTTACTGAACAAGTGAGGTTGCTTACACATTCTTTTTCTGTTTCTTTTGGCAAAGGTGCTGAGGCGTGAACTGAAGGAGAAAGAGTATTCTGTGCTGAACGCCGTAGACCAAGCTCGAGTTTTTCTGGCTGATCAGCCCATAGAGGCCCCCGAAGAACCAAGGAAAAACCTACAGTCAAAAACAGGTGAGACTGGTGCGAAACCCATGTTTTAGGGGAAAAAACAAAACAATAAACAGCAACAAAATGAAAAACAAACAAGCATCATCTTCCTCGCAGCATCAAGGATCTAAAAATAACAACTTGTGGCATCTGTATATTTAGCATAAAATTGAAACAGGGATTTCTTTCCTAGGAAATAGCAATGCATCACATAGTAAATTTAAGAGAAAATTTCCTGATGTATCTTGGGGCCACCATGTCATTATTAAAATGTTCACTGTTGCTAATAAAAGCATTCTGGTGCATTAAAAAAACAAACCACCGTGCAGAGCTGGAGACACGGCTCAGCAGTTAAGAGCACTGGCTGTTCCACCAGAGAACCTGGGTTGGATTCTCAGCACCCACATGGTGGCTCACAACCATATGTGACTCCAATCCCAGGGGATCTGATGTCCTGTTCTGGCCTCCAAGGATACCAGGTACATACATGGTGTGCAGACACACATGCAGGCAAAAATACCTATATACATCATATGAAAGTAAATAAGTCTTTGTCAAAAATGTTGTTCAAAGTGTTTTTCCATCATTCCCTTTACATTGGAAAGGCGGACATGCGGAGTGGCTCATTGTGTCTAGCAGTGTGGGTTATGGATAGTTATTACTTGTAAGGGGGTGGGGTGGGAACCCTTCCCCCACTGAAGCTGGAATTATATATGTATCACTTATCTCCAACACACACCCAGAGTGCATTCAGTGTCTTTCCCACCACTGCCTTTTATTTTCTGCTCTTGCTCTCACTGTCTGGGGAAGCAGCTTGCTGGAATCCCAAGTCAGGTGAAGTCTCACTGTAGTCGAAAGATTTCTCTGGTCCCACCCAGCCCTGTGGTCCTGCAGCTGCTAATAAAAAAAAAAAAATCACTCAGAGGCTTAATATTATTTACAAATTGTGTGGCCTATGGCAAGTCTCTTGCTAGCTAGCTCTTACATCTTAAATTGACCCATTTCTATTAATCTATATTTTGCCACCTGTTCCCTGGCTTTACCAGTCTGCTGGCATGTTGCTCCTTGGGTGGCAGGCTGGCATGTCCCTAGACTCTGCCTTTCTCTTTCCTGTCTCTCCTTGAATTTTTTGCCTAGCTATAACCTGACTTGCCATAGGCTAGAGCAGCTTCTTTATTAACCAATCATAGCAACACATATTCACAGCATACAGAAAGACCATCCCACAGCATCTCACCTCTTGTCCAACTAAATCACTCATGGTTATCTTTCCCTTCTTTGAAAAGTAAGTTTTTCCCAGGGCTATTGGCCCTATGCTTCACTGGGCTCTACATCTGCAGATCTAACTGACATGGCTTAAAATTATTAGGAAAATAATTTGTATCTGTATTAAGCATGTACAAATATTGTCTCATATCAGTATTGCATAAAATCTGCCGCGGGGCAGTTATTTACCCAGCCTTTGCATTATAGTCAGTGATTTAAGTAATCTAGACATGATTTAAAGTATCCAGAAGGCTGTGCTGCGTAGGCTGTATGCAAATGCAATGCTATTTCACCTGAGGGGCTTTAACCGCCACTGTTCTTTGGAGTCTGTGGAGTGTCCAGGGACTGATGTCCTGGACAATAGGAGCTGTGTTCCCTGTTGCACATGTATTATTTACCCACCCAGAGCGTGCACAAGTCTGTGCAATGCTTACACATTGCTGTTAAGTCCAGGTTCTCAGCCTTTTATGTATGGTCTTGGGATAGTTATAGGGTTAAGCAGCTGCTTGTTTCTCTCCCCCCCCCTTTTTTTTGGAGTTGGGGGGGGGCATCTTACAGCTCTGGTTGCCCTAGAACTCACTTTGTCGACCACACTTCCTTGGAATTCACAAAGATACACCTGCCTCTGCCTCTGGAGTGCTGGAATTAAAGACTTGCACCACTGTGTCCAGCTGCATTCCCTACTTTTAGCAGCACTCGTCTCCTGTTTACAACACATAATATTGCCCATGCGTTATCTGCCTTCCATTTTAGTCTGTTCTGATGAGCGAGCGACTCTCAGAGAATCTGACCCTGTTCCTGTCCTGGTGGAACTTCCTCACTGATGTGTCATTGCATACTGAGAAGTTCTTGATCTAGCATGGTGTTTAAGATCTGTGTGAGCAAAGCTTTCCTATGTGGTCTTAAAGCCTCCTCAGTTTTTCTTCTTACCACTGTCATGGTTCTAGTTCTTGATGTCAAAATTCCTTGAGTGATCCTGGTTGTTCTACATGCTCTTATTCTGTCTGTTTCTTTAAAGATCCCCTGCTGAAGATGCTTTAGAGATTCCTGATGTCCTTTAGATAGAAGGTTTGAATGGTTAAGATCCATAGAGGTGAACCAGTAAGATCCACCCAGGGCTCCTGAGGGAAATTACCTGCTCGGGTCCCGGCCCCACCCTCTTTAAGGCTCCAGCTGCTACTGTAGGGTTCGGCCCCTCTTTTTTTTTGCAGATACTAAAGTCCCCTTCTTTACCCTGGGTTAAGTGTTCCCATTTTACTAACTTCGTCCTGTATAGTATCATATATGTACGAGCACTGGGTTAGATTCATAAAGAACCTCTGTAAAGTGTGAGATAACCTTTTATTTATTATTCTGCCTTTACCTACAGTCTCCTCCAGGAATGTGTTTGTGAAACAGAGATAATAATCATTTACTACCAACATAAAGCATTGAAACTTTAATTTTTTTTTTAAATTTTAAAGCAAAGAAAATGAACCAAATTATGGAGAATTATTAGGAAGAATTCATCTCCTCAGAACTTGCTTTTCTTCTGCAGCCGAGAGTAGGGATGTGTGGTGGATTATTGATTTATCAGATGAAATGAAACCAGACTCCAGCTACTTAGAGCAGGTGACCAGTGTTTATGGAGATTCTGTCCCAGAGTGATCCCCAGCCTCTTGCTGCCCTGCATCTGCTTTTCTCACAGTTCTTGCCCTTTGCCTTAGGAGTTCTGTCCTCTGGGTTGCTGAGCCCAGAACTCTTCTAATCACCACGGGCCTCTTTGTTTTTCGTCACCCAAACCCATTCCATCAGCAAGTCCCATCCTTGCTACATGGAAGCTACACCAGAATCCCTTACCCCTGCATCTCACTCCCAGCCCCATCACCCCTCGCTGGGATGACCAACTATCCTTTTCAGCTTGGCTCTCTCCTCTGCCCTCCTCTTCAGAGACTTCCTTCCCAGCAGCCATGATGAGTAACTGAAAATGGGAACCTGTTGGCTCATTCCTGGCTGGTTCTGTTTTCTCCAACCTGTTTTCCCCATTGCTCACGTTCTCATCCCTATTTCTGCCATACTATGTTGCTGTTTCTTGAGTGGTCAGAAGTGCTCCAATCTCCAAACCTTTGTGCATTTCTTTCCTCTTCCTGTAGCCTCCCTGACCCTCTTCTAGGTCCTTATGCTTACTGCTGGCACCATTACCTTGTCCTTCCTCCTCCTTCCTCCTCCTTTCTCCACCTCCCTCCTCTTTCTCCTTCTCCCTCTCCTCCTTCCTCTCCTCTTCCACTTAGGTTTTTATCCAGATGTAGTGTCCTTAATTAGTCCTTCCCTAGTATCCCCTGCTACAAAGTCTCCCCTTCCTTACTCTCTTTTCTATGTTTCCTGGTGTTTGCTGTTCAACATGTTCTGCATTTGGGCTGTTTGCCACGTGTACTCTCATGCCGTCACTTCCTACCCGGAGGAGTGTAAGCTCCATGAAGACAGGGCTTTTTTTTAAACTGAGTACTTGAAAAAAAGTGTGTGTGTGTGTGTGTGTGTGTGTGTGTGTGTGTGTGTGTGTGCGCACATGTATTGGGAGGACACAAATGAACATGGAATATCTTCCTCAATCATTTTCTACCTAATATTTTTAGAGTTTCCCACTAAAAATGACGCTCACAAAAAAAAAAAAAAAAAAAAAAAAGATGCTCACCAATTGGCTAGACTGGCTAGCCGGCAAACTCAGGATCACCAGTCTTCACTCCAACAAGCATATGCACTATGCTTACGTATACACAGAACCATGGCCAGCTTTTTAAAGCAGGTGCTGGGATCTGAACTCAGGTCTTCATATTTCCGTAGCACTCACTTTTCCCACTATCCATCTCTTTCGATGATGTATTTTTTTTTTTTTTTTTTTTTAGTATCTGGCAGTGCTGGATGCCTCTCGCATAATTATTGAGTGAAGAAATGTATCAGCAGACCAACTCTAGGGATGGGTGAGACCCCTAAGATACATTTCCTAAGAAGGATTTAGTTTAATTGATGACACCTAACACAGAGGTCAGCAAACAAATCAACGCCACTACCCCCAATACCACGTGGGCGTGCCCAGGGCCTTGGTTGTACGCCACAAAGGACAGAGCCTTTGAGGGTCCGAGTGGAGACAGTTGTCCCTAAGCACACCCTTGAAATGAGGGAGGAGGTGACTAGACTAGAGGTCAAGGGGCAGCCATGATGCATACAGCAGGCCAGGCAGAAAGCCAGGGATGTTGTACAAGGAGCAGAGTGTGCTGGGAGATGATGAGCCGTCTGCTTTCTAGGGTCGGTGGAGGCTTATGCCTGGGGAAGATGAAGGCGTGTGTGTGTGTGTGTGTGTGTGTGTGTGTGTGTGTGTGTGTGTGTGTGTTGACTCAGATTTTGGGGGGACCTGGAAAGTTGGACAGAGCTTGTTTACTTCATACAGTGGGGAAGAAGATGATCTTATACTTTCATGTGTTTAAACCTGGGAGAAAAAAAAGAAATGGTTCACATGACCTCGTGGTACTTAAAGCCTTGCCCTAGACTGCTTTTCTTGCCTCTTTGCCTCTCCAGGACTTGGCAGAAAAGTGAGGAAGGACATTGACAGTGAGATGCTTTTGTAGCGGGTATGCACTACTTCCTGTCATTAAGGCTTCATGGTGCTGTTAGCACTCCTGGTCGTCAGCCATTTAAAGCCTAAAAGCTACTCCTGTAGCTTCTTTCCTTGGCTGATAGACCCAGCAGATTGCTCAGGTCCAGTTTCCAAACACCACATCCGGGGGCTGGTAAGAGAAAAGTGGTATATATCAGTTTAACTTCATGGGTTTTTCCGGTTTGGTTCGGTTTGGTGAGTAACCATTTTCCAACCCTTTCCTTCCTTCATATTATTCTCTGTAATGGTAGCTGATTTTACCTGCTGTTAAAAGTAAATGGAGGAAAATTATCCATAATAGCTTTGATACTTTTGTTGTTTACTGTGACTTATGCACAGCTGCTATCCGAAGCAGGGACTATTTGAGCATTAGTCATCCCGTGTGGTACTAAAGTACTCAGTGTTGGACGCATTACTGCTAGCCGAAACCGTGTTATGGTTTTTCAGTTCTATTTAATAAGCAGTTTTTGAATATGCTCTATATATTGTGCCCTAGGGCACAAAGATAGATCCATCTCTTTTTAATTCCAGAAAATAATTTTCTCCATCATTTTTCTCTCAAATGCCTTTTTCTCTTGCAAGCCCTGTTCCTCTCATTTTCTGTTATCAATTCTATTAATAATACAGTGTTTCATGGATTTTTGAATATTCAAAAGGCAATACCTCCCAGCATTATTCTGTGTGGGGGTGCATGTGTGCATGTGTGCATGCAGAGGTCAGAGGTTAACCTCGGGTGTCTTTAGTTGCTCCTTACCTGTTTTTGAGACGAAGGTCTCCCACTTTTTACTGGTAGCTCTAGATTTAGCTGTGCTGTCTGCAGAGCGAGCCCCAGGTATTCATATGTCTCAGCCTTCCTGCCACTGGGATCACAGGCCTGTGACACCACACCTATGTAGGAAGAATTTTTCGTCCTTCCAGCCCGCTCCCAAATACCCACACAGAGACTTAATGTTAATTATAAATGCTCGGCTGGTAGCTTAGACTTGTTTTTAACTAGCTCTTATAACTTACATTAACCCATATTTCTTATCTACCCTCTGCCACGTGGCGGTACCTTCTTTCAGCATAGCAAGTTCATCTTGCTTCTCTCTGTGTCTCCTCAAGACTCTGAGACTTCACCCTTCTTCTTCCCAGCGTCCTCTTAGTTTGGCTCTCCAGCCTAACCTTATCCTGTCTTGCTATCGCCTCGTCAGCTTCTTGATTAAACCAATCATGGTGACATATGTTCACACAGTGTAAAGGAATATTCCACATACCTGGCTTTTGAAATGTGAGTTCTGGGGATTGGATTCAGGTCATCGTGCTTGCCTGGTACACACTTTACTTACTGAACCATCAGGCCAGCAACCAGATGATCTGCCTAAAGCCCAGCATTAGCATTTCTTTAGAGTGCGATCAGGGCTTCTCCTGCTGGGCCATAGAAGAGTAATTGAGTAGAGACTTGGCCTCAGCTTTTCTGTCTGACCATGTCTAGTGCCACACACTCTCTGTTTTATGCTTGATGTCCACTGAATACCAGATTTATGCTTTTTGCAGCCATGATCTGCCTTGTCTTAACTGTTCATCTTGTTTTTTTTTTACCCATATAGTCTCTCTACTCTGTTTTCCAGCTCTTCCCTCATATACTGGAACTCGACTTGTTCTACCATACCCCCTCTCTACCAATCTCAGCCCATTCTCAGCAACTTCTTAAACATGTTGCTGTTCGATTTCTTCCATGATCCCCTGGCACTCTGTCCTTAGGCCACCAACGTCGGGCCAGAAGCTTAGCCCTTCCTGGTGCCTCAGTGACTTACTGTTTATTGAGGATCTGAATGTGTGAGTGATTTGAGCGTCTACAGAAGATGCAATGAGGGAACATACTGATCTCACTCTGGGTGCGGGCAAGCTGTCAGGCACTTCCTTACAGACACAGACTCATACTTTATGACAAAGTGGAAGTGATGAGGCAAGGACAAGGTTGACAGGAATGACCACCACCAACTGACAACAATGAGGAGAAGGACAGCAGTGTGGATACTAGATAAGACCTGGAAAATAAAACAAGCCTGGGTCGCCACTGAAGCTTTTTACAATCAGGAAAACCTGAAGCTATGAATTGCGGTTTATTTTTGAAGGTAGACTAGGAATCCATTGGAAGAAACTCCAAGAAATCCTACTGTATTTTAATAAATTTCCTTCCAGAAGTGAGAACCATAAAGAAATTGGGTTAAATGGTATCATGTAATTATCTGGAAAACTCAGCTACCAAGACAACAGTTTAGAAATGATTCAGGTAAATATGATTTTTAATGGAGCTAAAGTTACATTAATAATCGTAGGAAATTTAGAAAGCTTTATGTTCATCCACTTGTCTGAACAAAGTGGTACTAATGTCATTTAATGAATCATATCAATATATTTTTTTCCTTTTAATGCAAATTGCTTTTAGTTGCTTGTTCTCACCCACTTTATAATGGAATATACATTTCTTGTCATTTGTATTTTTCTTTCTACTTTTAAAACTGTTTTTGTGTTCATTCTTTGAGCCATATGAATTTGTTAGACAGATTATAAGGTACCATTTTTCATTAAAAAAAAAAAAAAAGGGCCGAGGGCATCTAGCACTGCTGACCAAGGTTGTTGAGGTAATGAGAGGAAGATGCAGGACCAGCAGTAAGCTTGTGCTTATTGACCTTCCTTCACCCCTGGGTTTTCACTGGCTCTTGGCCCATCACGGTAATTTCATCTCCTCCATCTCTGCTCATGCGGAACCCTCTGGCCACTGACCTCCTCGCTCCTTCTTGACTCTCCATGTCAAGAACCTCTTAGCCTTGCACACATATTTCTTGGTTCTTCTTTGCGCTGCCAACTTCCCCTTGCTGTGCTCAGTCAGACCTGCATTGGAATTCCTGTGCTGTGTTAAGGATCTGCTCACTGTGGGATTCGCAGCCACAGGCGGACCCTACCCTCCCACCCCATCCCCTCTTCTCTAGAGATAGCCAGGGAATATGGCATTTTCCTGACTGTTCATCACCACGAATAATAATAATTACTAATATATTATAAAATAGTATGTTATTTTATTCATTAATTTTCCCATAAATCAGCTTTAAAAATAATTCCAATTGAAGCCTTCCTGTTACCCTGACTACCATTTCATGCTCTTCCAAGAATCACTTTTGTTTTGTATAGTAGGCTCATCAACTTTGCTTCATTTAAATGATATTTCGCCAATAGTCATAAAACATATAGTTCTTAATGTGTTTACCCATGTATAGTTGTATGTTGTATGTATGTCAATGCTATACATATAACTAATTGTATGTGACTAGACCTGGGGTCAATGGTTAATAATCACCTTTTCAGATCGGTGTTTCCTCCTTGGCTCTTTGATGGCTAGTTATGTGTATTAGCAGTATTTGTTTTATCTCAGTGTATGCTGTATTCTTTGAAATACTAAATGCTTCATAATGTTTCAGGAAGCCAAATAGCAGTAGTGTTTCTCTTTTATGGAGACTCATATATTTTATGATCTGGTCCTGATTGAAAACTGATATGGGAAGGCCCAGCTCACTGTGGATGGTCCAACCCCTGGGAGTGGTAAGAAAGTGGATTGAACAAACCATGGGGTTCAAGCTAGTAAGCGGCATTGCTCCGTGGCCCCTGCATCAGCCCTTGCCTTCAGATTCTTCCCCTATTTGAGTTCCATACCCTGACTTCCCTCAGCAATGGAGGGTGACCTGAGAGTTGTAAGCTGAAATACAGCCTTCCTCCCAAGCTGTTTGTGGTCACGGTGTTTTTATCACAGCAGTATAAACCCTAGGACAAACAGATGTGACCATGGAGCACTACTGGACCTGGTGCGATGGGAAGATGGGTGCTTATCCTTTGGAGAACTATGGACAGATGTCAATTGTGAAATAACATTTTAATTCTATGTCAGTCCATTTTATACCAGCAATGACCAACGTGTGCAGGTAAAACTTCATGGTCATTGAATGAGCGACAATGTGAAATTGTATAGTTTAATGGAAGGTCCTTTTGTATGGCTTCTCTAAGTAACTTAGGGCTCCATTATTTCCTTGTAGCTAATAAAATGAGGCCAAATTCCACATTACCTAGCAGAAATAATTGGGCTATTAAAACTAGCAGGTGGATTTTTCCCCTCAAGGCTTTTTATTTATTTGTTTTCCTAATAACAGATTTATCAATTCAAATCCCTTTATTGTGAATGGTAGACCCTCATGCTTCTAACAAGCGTCCATGCTGCCACACGCTAGACCCAGGTGGCCCCATTACTGGGGGAGGAGAGCAGGGATACAACTGGAAGTGGCAGCAGCTGAAATGCCACCCAAGAGCCTGTCCCTCCTGGCTTCCCTTCTGCCCCTCCAAAAATTTTCATTTTCTTAGCTTTGCTCTCACAAGAGAGGGATCCGCTGCCTCTCTTTAGACCTGGAGCCTCAAGGAAAGGACTCCCCTCACTCAGGTTGAGTCACAGGATCAAGGTTTCCTAGGATCGGCAGGCTCCCACTATGAACGTGCGATGAACAGAGAGGCACCACCCACATAGGATGGGCAATGGAGAGATGCTACATAGATGCTCACAGCAAGCCGGTACTTATCAGATGTCAATACTGAGCCAGGATCTAGCCTAAGAGGCCACCATGCTGTTCATTCTTATACCAACTCTCTGCAATAGCAGTGTTTTCTACCCATTTCACAGGTAGGGAAATTGAGGATGGGCAGTGCAGAAGCTGTGCAAGTTATGAGCCAAGATTTGTGTCCTTAAACTTGGTGCTTGTAGCCTCTGGGGTTTTTGTCTACTTCTGTATATATTCCTTAGTATGCCTTTATGTCCAGTAGAAATGCTATTTCTTTTTCCTTTAGGAAACCTAGAGCATAATTAAATGCATATAGCTCCTCTTTGTACCCACTGTTACATTTCCCCCGACTGAAATACCACACTGCTTACTTAATAGAGTCACAGGCCAGTTCACTGATTCCCCGTTACCGAGGGAGAAGGTGTTTAGGCAATGTTAGAATTTGTCTTTTTAATTTTCACATAAAAAGTTGAAGTATAAGTAATTGCTTTCAGGCCTGTAGAGCACAGCAATAATTTAATTAGCTTCCCAAGTCCAAATTAGAAGGGTAAAGTTGTAATGCATCAAAGGGCATAGCAAAATATGCTACTTTCTCCAGTGTTCTAAATTACAGAGCAATAGCTGGATCCTCCCAAAACTAAAGTTCTGTAATATCTATATGGATGTAGTGGACCAGTCTGGAACTGAGGAAGCCCCTGGATTGGGCAGAAATTATAAAAAAGCAAAATATTTTTTTCACGGTCATGAGTATCATTGCAATGAAATTCCATTTAAGAATTGAAGTTGTATTTACTTAACATCCATTGAAATAAACACGTCGGCATTCTTGACGTTGAGAACAGAAGTTAGTGTGATGGACAGCGACATTTTTAATGAATTGCCTGCCATCTGCTACTTTCCCTAGTCAGCGCTGTGACCATCAATAAAACACATTTGCCTCATAAAATATATAGGAGCAATTTACAGGGATGTATTTTATGGGGACCTACATCTGGGATGTTACTTTCTGGTTTTAGCATACAGGGCAGTTAAGCATGAGGAGGGTATGATGCTTTTGTTATTGTTGTTTCTCAGCTGAGGGCTGCAAACTCCCAAGGTATCACCATGGTTTAGAAGATACAGTGCCAGCAATGGCATAGATGTCCCTCTTCAGTTCAACTCCCTGCTTATTTAGCCATGCATAAACTAAAGGCATACTTAACTTCTTTCATAAGACTGTCTAAGCTTGGGCAAAAAGCTCCTGAAATTTCTTACATACAGATCACTGCCGTCTGTGTGTGGCTGGGAAACACCCCAGACTGTGGGGAGAAATGGACAGTAATGTGGCCAAAAGGAGATTTTAAAGATGTGTCTCCTGTCCTTGGATTCTGTGTGTGTGTGTGTGTGTGTGTGTGTGTGTGTGTGTGTGTGTGTGAGAGAGAGAGAGAGAGAGAGAGAGAGAGAGAGAGAGAGAGAGAGAGAGAGAGAGAGAGAGAGATTGTTGTGGGTGGGCATGTGTGTGAGTTTGCCCATGACTGTAGAGGGCAGAGGACAGCATTAGGTATCTTCCTCAATGACTTCTTCAGCTCAGTTTTTGAGAGAGTCTGTCCACTGAACCTGGAGCTAACTGTCCAGACCCTTCAGTCCCCACCTCCCCAGCACTGGGATTGCATACATACTGCTACACTTAACTTTCTATGTGGGTGGTGAGGATTCAAACGCAGCTCCTCACACTTCGTGGCAAGCAGTAAGGACTGAACCATCTCCCCAGCGCCTATCTGTTAATTTTTTTTTTTTTAAGAAGAGAAAGAGAGTAGAATGGGAGAATATCTTTTCCTTTTGGTTGTTACGCTGTACCAAGAGAGCTATTCTGTTGTGGGATGGTCTGTATGTCAAATGTGTTGCTGATTGGTCAATGAATAAATCACTGATTGGCAGTGGCCAGGCAGGAAGTATAGGCGGGACTAACAGAGAGGAAAATTGAGAGAACAGGAAGCTGGGGAGAGAGACATTGCCAGTCGCCATCAGGACAAGGAAGATGTAAAGTACCGGTAAGCCACAAGCCACGTGGCAAGGTATAGATTAATAGAAATGGATTAATTTAAGCTGTAAGAACAGTTAGCAAGAAGCTTGCCACGGCCATACAGTTTGAAACCAATATAAGTGTCTGTGCTTACTTGATCGGGTTTGAGCGGCTTGGGACTGGCGGGTGAGAGAGATTTGTCCTGACTGTGGGCCAGGCAGGGAAACTCAAGCTACACTATTCATTCCTTTAACAATACTCACTGAATGCTCACCACATGCCTGATGATACTGGGAATACATCTGACGGCATGGCGGAATTCCTTGTCCTGTGGACACTGATGTTCTCAGCGTCTCTTCTCCCAGTTCAGTGCCATCCCCTGGCACCAGTGTCTGCTTGTTGCTGTCCAGTGTGACAGTGAATAAATATGTTGTCAGCACAAGGACATTCAAGTGATACACTGCTACAGAAAGTCGGGAGTTGGCTCTCTGGTTGCTAGCACAGGCCTCACTTTTCTGTTCAGGTTCTCCTCACCCTTCCTGTCCCTTCCCTGGGTGTTGATGTCATTAGTGTCTCCCCGGCTTTAGCCTCAGCTCAGTGCTGTCTTTGCTACTTTGGCTCACTCTGCAGGAAGAATAAAATCTCAATTACCTCCAGTGATTTTCCATTCAGAAGTGCCCTTAGTGAGCGAGGTCCCCTGGCCCTCAGGGGAGCCTCTGTACCTGTTTCTTCCTCATGCCCCACCCTCCTTAATACCTTGCATTTTGTGATTTTGGAAGGTATTCCCTACCTCTCTTTTCTTGGTCATTTTTATTTCCATTAGATGTATCTGCATCTTGTCCGCTCATTCCTCTTCTTTTTCTTGCTTTTGGATTTTCCATACCACCTTTCGACTGTCTTCATTGAAAGATGTGGTTTACACATTTAGTGGGTTGACCGACTCTCAGTGGCCTGTAGTTACTCTCATCCTTATAATTCACTAGATGAGCATAATTAGAAGTCCTGACCAGCGGAGGGCCATTGATACTCTTGTGATCTGGTTCTTAATGAACTGCTACCGTCAGTCTTCCCACAGACTAGGATGTGGGCAGGGTCCTCTTAACCACCGAGGGAGCATTTTAGAGAGATTAAGTTGATTTTAATTATTTAATCAGGAGATTTGGGAATGCAAATAAAATAGTCCCCATTATTTTAATCAGAAACACCTTTTGTTTATGAAGAGAGTGGAGGGACTGTAAAGGACTCTTTTTCCTGTAAAGAGGGAAAAGTAAAGAGATACGGAAAGTGGGAATATCAGTGGCTGATACGGAAAGTGTGAATATCAGTGGGCAGACACAGCCCGTCACTACTGCCAGCATCTCGAGGAGCGCCACCCTTTTGGTACCTCCACTAAGAGAAAGCTAGATTCTAAAGTGAGCCACAGAAAAGAATTTCAGGATGATCCAGAATAAGGCAAAGTATATTAAGTGACTTTATTAAGTATTTAGAAAGACATATGGAAAGAGGACAGCATTCATCTAAAACGTGAGTGTGGGCTTAAGAGTCATTTTCAAATATCTTTAAAATGCGCACACATCCACACTTGCATGTGTGCACGCGCACACACACACACACACACACCAACACCTGCCAATGATGTAATTTGCAACAAGGTTTAAGGATGAAGCCAAACTGAAAAGCGACGTTTAAAAGTGAAGTAAAGTCTTTCAGCTGGTTTACTTTCTTCTCTTACTTTATAGAATTTCCTTTGGTAAAGGAAATTGCAAAGTGGTTTTACTGATGAGATTTGGGCATGAGACATGAGTGTTAATACATTGAAGTCCAAGATTAGAAACATTTCAGCCCCTGGTAAGCATAGTTCATTTGTTTGTGGTTTTGAACATCCTTGGTTTGAGATATCTTTTGTAGAACCTACATTATCTCTGTAGGCAACTTCGGTTTTAATTGTTGTGTTGAAGCCCCTTGACTGTTAGCTATGCATTCAGGAAAGGCCAGTCAGATCCTAGGGTGAGAGGTTTCTTTTACATCTTATGTCCCCTTGATCTAACCCGTCTTCCCATTATGTCTCAGAAGCACCAAAGAGATTAAGTTTTTTTCTCTTGAGCTCCAGTGGCCTAATCAACTGGGTGATGTAGAAAATCTCTAGAGGCATCCAGATCTCCTTGACTTAGAAGCTTCATTGAGGACCTACTGTGTACCAGTCATGCACGTGTGTGTGTGTGTGTGTGTGTGTGTGTGTATTTGTAGCTTTGTGAGCCACATCTAGGATGACATATCTGACTCCCGTTAGAACTGACATACAGTCTCCTATTTTTTTTTTTACAACAAATTGTGCAGCAGTGAAAATCCTACTTGACATCTTTTTCTTTGTCATTTTTAATTATCTTTTCATGCTTTGATGACATGTAATGGACTGCAAATACATGCAAAATAGCACATAGGACAAATCAGATACTGGGAATGATTAACCATACATTAAATGACTTTTTTATGTTCTTTTTAAATCTGAATAAATAACTTTGTATGGAAAGGAGGGAGAAAAATGAAGTGGACATTTTTCTCTATGTAGCACTGGCTGTCCTGGAACTCACTCTGTACACCAGGCTAGCCTCAAACTCACAGAGATTGGCCTGCCTCTTCCTCCAGAGTGCTGGGGTTAGAGGTATGCGTCACCACCACCCAAATGAAGTGGATATTTTTAAATGTTTAGTGATGTTTTTAAAAAGTAAAAGCAAACATTGTATTCACTGCAAGTCAGTTCAGTAAATATATGTATTAGGAACAGACTTGTCACTGGTCTGGATTCTCAATCAAGACAGAAAGAAAGGAAATGTTCATGACATAAAGATTTAGAAACAGTAGTAACAATAGAAGTTAGGTCAGTACCTTAATTTAAAAAAAAATAAGATAACCTTAGGAAATCTTCCTTAACAATAAGACCAGGATGATTCCAATAAATGTCTGTCATTCTTTTATAAACGAAATATGTTTGTATTCTTAAGAGAAATATTTTCACAAGCACACAAAGGCAGAATGTCTACCTTTCTTACAGTAAACACCGAGTAAGGTGTTTTCCTGTGTAAGAGAAAATGATTCCATGGGGTTTACGCTTGACAAGACAGGAATGAACAAATCATGTAGCATGCCCGGCACTCCAGTAACACGCATGCACAAGAAGGGAGCGGCCCTGAAGCCTAAGCCTGGTGCTGGCTCCTGGCCTAGGTGGACTTTCTTCCCTGTAGTCTTCCTTCCCATGGCATAAAAGAACCCGTTACAACTGCCAGACAATCCATGAGCACACTTGCAGAAATCGAGAAAAGACTTACCGAGCTTTCCTCTCCTTTTCTCTCTGTAATCCAGGCTGGCCTCAAACTTCAAGGGTAGAGATTACAGTCATGTGACATTACAGTCATGTGACATTCTCTTCAACTTTACTCCCTTTTTCTTCTTCCCTAAAATCTGTAGCATAGTATAGATCTGATTATTTAGAACAATAAAAAAATGCAAAATATCCATAATGTGTGATAGACTGTATATAATTTTATATATATATATATTATATAATTCATTGGAGTATATAATCAAATGAATCAAAGCATGTAAATAATACCTTTTGAATATAATTCCACCTTCAAAATGTGGGCAGTTCAATCGTAAGGCCTGAAAGGAGGAGGCTGGGGAGGGACAGGATGAGAATATACACACAGGTGCACACAGACGCCAAGGTGGAAGGCATATGACATGGGAAGAGTTCTTCTGGTCTCAGAACTGTAGGCAAATGTGTTTGGCTTTACCCTACTGTTTCCCCTCCCTGGCATCAACCTCTGGTACTGCTTCTCAAAGGCAAATTAGAATTCACTCTTATCACTGAGCTCCCAGACTGCCTGTATTTAGTGGCCATGTTCTACATGGGATTGACACATCAACCCATCGGAGGGGAAGTGTCTTCAGCTGCAGGACCAGAGCATCAGTGTGTGTAGCCCATTAAGCTATGTATGCTCTACTCACGGAATACTGGAACCACTGGGGCAGTGTGGGCATCTATCCAGGGATCTCCACCTGGGTGGGCTAAATCAGTACACTCTAGTGTGGGTCTCTGATATCAGCTTCTAGAAAGTTCAGTTTTAAACAGCTCTCAGCAGGGCTCCTCATACAATACCAGGTTATGACTGGGCAAGATGCTTCTCCACTTGGGGCTTCAGAATTTGCCACAGAACCTTTTGAAAATTTAAAAGTACATTTATCCCTCGACTTTCAAATGGGAGGATTTTGATTTTAAAGAATGCAGTCATTTCCCTGTAATTTTTTCTACCTCTTTGAAGTTGTCTTTCTTTCTTTTCTTTTTTTCTGTGTTATCCCCTCAAATTGTCCTACCTTGGTATTTCACACGTTGCTTCATTTTCCATGCCCTGCAAACGTGGGAAGTTTTGTTTTCATTGTGTTTGCTCTGTTCTTGGCTTACAGCAGCTACTAAGGCTAGCTGCAGTCTGATGTACTTGTGTTCTGACTCGGAAGTGCTCAGTGGGCATGGGCCTCTGTGGTAATCAGGTGGTTCTGGGGAGCTGCGTGAGTGGGGGTTACATGATAAACAGACAAAAGGACCCTCAAACAGACCTTCAAACAGAACAACTTACACTGAGGACAGAATCATAGCAGCCAGTATGAGATACTCTGATGAGAAAGCTGTGGATGCCTCTCTGTGGTGTGTTTTTAATGGTTGACTCAGAAACAGTTTTTACTTTATCTGAGGGAAACCATTTCGAGTAAGCTGTCCTTTCTGGAACAGCCTTTCTCTCTCTCTCTCTCTCTCTCTCTCTCTCTCTCTCTCTCTCTCTCCTCCCCCTCTCTCCTCTCTCTCATTCTCTCTCCCCTCTCTTTGTCTCTCCTTCTGTGTCTCTGTCTGTCTGTCTCATTCTTTCTGTCTCTCTCTCTCCCTGCCCCCGTCTCTTTCTTTCTATAATAGCCATTGAAACACAAATGCTTAAAATAAATTCTTCGAAAAGCCCCAGTAACTTATTAACCGGAGCAGGTGCAGCCCTTGTAAAAGTTACCCCATCTCTCCTGAGGCCACTGGGAATGGGATTTTCATCTCACACATAACATTTTTATATTTACGTAAAATATAAAGCATAGGTGTTATATTTAGCCGTTTACAGATGTCTCGAAGGTATAAGGGTTTAAATGAGGGTTGCCTTCTGAAAGCGGAGTCTGGCGGTTCTGGAGTTCTGATGTGCTAGTTGTACAGTCAGGCAGTGGCTCTCTTGACTCCTTGGCTTAATACCCCGACTATTGTTTGAAGTTGGCTTTCGCTTGTTATCATTACCGTTTTGTTGGAGGGGGGGGGTCTAGTCTGGTATATTTGGGGTACCCACCATTTTGATGCTCTCTCTTCTCCCCCTCAGTTTACTTACCAAGCAGTCATTTGACAGCCCGGTCCAAACATTTCACTAGTTTGCAGCTGCTGGACTCGTTGTAGGCCATTTGGTTGCAATTTAAGTACCAGTGGTTTAAACTGTTCTGGAAAATTAGGCAAACATACACAGTCTGTTCCCTTTTGGATCACACTCATATGAGGCCCGATAGGTAGGCATATTTATCATAAGGATAAATAGACATGCTCACTTTGGATCATTTCAGGACAAAGTTTATCTCATGACCACGGTGGATAAACTTTATTTTCCCAAAGAAACATTTTGAGGTGAAGTAGAAATCACTAATGTGGTTCATACCAAAAGGTGGGATGTTATTGCAGATAAAGACCTATGGTAAGTCATCTTAAAACATCTCAAGTGACCAGTGATGGGAGACTGCACCCCTGCAGCCATTCTGTTTCAAGCATTTGGTACAGTATTCTGTACATTATGAGACCTTTAGTAAGGGAGCTTTGTGTTCAATGAGTTTGCCCAACCATAGGCTCATATCAGGACTCTATCCATGTTCCATACAGGCTGAGCTGTGATACTTGGGAGGTCAGATCAAATAAATGTGCTTTTGATTTCTGATATTTATTTCCAGCTTAGGATGGGTTTATCTATAACCTTACCTTAAGTCCAGGAGTATCTGTATGCGTATCTGCCTGAGGTTAACCTGGTGTTTTTGTTTGTTTGTTTGTTTGTTTTGTTTTTGTTTTTTTTTATCATGATTGTGTGTTTTTAACCTGCATCCCTGTTTCTGGGCGTAGTTCAGAAGGTGCACTCAAACTAGCTAGAAAGGAAAGAGGGAATCCCTGAGTGTGGGGGTGATAGAGTCCCAGGCATTCTGTGCTGCGTAACTGGTTGGCCTGCTTTTTGAGTCACTGTGTCCAGTTGCATGCTCTTGTCCTTGTCTTGTTGGGTTTGCTGTTCCTGGCCCTGGGCTTTGGATCTGACATGGATCTCTGGATCTCTTCTTCACTTCTGGATTGTGATTCTTCCCACCAACATTGTGCCTGCCCTTTCTTTTGGAAAGGCTTAGTTTGTTTCTTATACTCAGACGGCCCTCTTGGCTCTGTCAAGGATGGCCCTTGTCATCCTGCAGTCTTCCTGGTGAAATGTGGATAGACACTCTGTTTCTGTAGATCCAATCTTCAGAGAATGCCTTTTGTGGAAAATGAGCAACCAAGCAAATTCAAGGATGATGAAGTCTTTCAGATCTCATATGCCTTGAGTGTGTTCTTTAAAGAAACAGAATAAATTAATCTTATATTCTAAGAGTTTTTCTTCATAACTTACAGCTATTCTCTGCTAATTATGCTTCTGATTTCTCTTGAGAACAATAACATGAAAAACTGTCTTTAGATTTTTACATATGTAAATTTATGGTAAAGGAAAAATGTTTTCCTTCTTGAGTTATCTTGCTACATTTCAAGGCATACAAGTGTTGAAGTATTACAATTCAGAAGTCACCATGAACCATAAACCATTTACTAATCTGAGAAACCCTTTTCTCCTCATTTTGAGTGTATGTTTAGATGTAACTATGCCTTACTGGCAAAGGAGTAATTCTTCTTTCTTTGACCATTGTAACTCAGCCTCTATTTACCCTAGTAACCCTTAAAGGTGAGATTTACATCTGAACATGAAGGATGAATGACTAACTGACTAGATGTCCAAGCTGTAACTTCTGCTTTTTAATCACAGAGTTGACTCCTGAAGAGAGAGCCCAAAAGATCGCCAAAGCTATGCGCAAACAGTCTTCTGAAGTCAAGGAGAAGTGGGAGAGTCTAAATGCCGTGATGAGCAGCTGGCAGAAGCAAGTGGGGAAGGCGTTAGAGAAACTCCGAGACCTGCAGGGAGCCATGGATGACCTGGATGCAGACATGAAGGAGGCTGAGGCGGTGCGGAATGGCTGGAAGCCCGTGGGAGACCTGCTCATAGACTCGCTGCAGGATCACATAGAGAAAACCATGGTCAGCACCATCGCCTTTGACAAAGAATATTTAAGGAATGTTTGGTTGCTGCATAGAACACAAATAAAGAGTCCCACATATAGGAGTCATTATAAGGGATTCTTATAAAGCTAACACTGCTTCAGCTCCCCACCCAAGTCAGGAATTACGGCAGATGTTTTCCATATGTGCCATTTTCCCAAAAAACACTGAGGTGGCTTTTATGATAATTCAGTTTGTTTAAACATTTTTAAAATTCCTGTTGAGAATCCCTAAATAGCTTAGATTAGGTTTACCTGTTTAAAGCAAAACCAAACTTTTTAATTTCACTTTGTTTCTCAATATGCCCTCCATTTCACTTTCTTTGTTTCCTATTCATTTGTTAAAGAAATTGAGTGTTTATTTTGTAATTATTCCCACAGCCTAGATTTAACAGAATCGTACCCATGTGGTACAGCCTACAGGTTCTGTCTCCTAGACACTGGTGGTTGGATTTAGAGGTTTAATAAAAAACAAACTGCTTTCCCAGGAATTCTCATCTATAATTTCTATCTTATTGTCTTGAGTAAATGAAAAATGAATTTAGTTATAAATTCCTTTTGTAATCGGCAGTTGCCCAAGGTTAAGGATATTAGTTCTATGGTGTAAATCCACTTTGGTTACTTGTATTCTGTAACATCTTCAGGAAAAAAAAGCGATTAAATTTAGGCAGTAAAAGACATTACAACTTTAGAGTATAGCAGGGTGTGTATAGTCATGAGTCATGCTGGAGGATGAGCCATGAGAATCTCAGGACGGATGAGTCCAATGCCATCTATCATGCATGGAATTTTTATTGCAAAAGGTACACACATCTTTTGTTCATAGACACTGGATAACATTCTTCCTTTATATGAATGTGGCTGAGTGGAAAGAAAAGATCTGGGAAATTAACTTAATACTTGGGCCAGTTACACAAGTAAATATCTGAATATATAGACATAGGAGTAGCAATAACTAGCATTTATTTATTAAGGCTTATTATTACATGCCAAGAACTGTTCCTAGTCAGTTCATTTGGATATCTCTTTTAATCCTCATACCCTCCCAACAAGGTAGGTATTATTTCATGAAAACAAAACCAAAGCTCAAGCCCACACAGTTGGTTAAGTGGTAAAATGCTTGTGACTAATGTCCTTAAAGTTCTTCTCTTTCACTACAGAGATGTCTTTCATCCAAATGGTGTTAAACACAATCTTGACCAACTCTTTGAATTTAAATCCTCTAAAATTTAAACACTTTTCAACTTAAAACTTTTCAATTTAAAGCAAGTGTTACAAAGAATATTAGTGTTAGCCATTTTTGACGGATGTGTTTCTGGCTATTCAGTGAATTAAGTAGGCCTCTCCCAAACCCATAGCATCCTAAAATACATTCCTCTGGATACATGTGAGTTTAAAATAGTCTAAGAAGAACATAAGCATTAGTTGATCAGCGCAGCTTTTTCTAAAACTGAACACTTCTTATATGTTTTCTATTTATTTTAGGTGGTGTAGATTGTATTCGAGGCCTTCAACATTTAGGGCAAATACAGCACCATTCAGCTCTGTGCACAGTCCTCCTTTTACTTTTTATTTTTAGATGAGCTCTTTCTAAGGTGTCTAGGTTAGTCTTAAACTCATTTAGTAGCCCAAATAAGCCTTCATCTTGCAGCCTTTCTGCCTCAGGCTTCCAAATACCTGCGACTACAGACCTTAGCTACCAGGCCTGGCTTAATTAATTGTGAACACTGAAAAATCTTTTAGTGTTTTACAATATGTGAATAGTATCAAAAACAACAACAACAACAAAATGCTTCTAGATTTGAGTGGGAATTTACTCATGTGAATTTGAAAGTGTCACTTTTTTAATTTGGAATGATTAGTGTTGAGAAAAAGAAAAATTGATATCTGGCGAATAAAAAAACCCAACAGTTTGGAAATTGTTAGTCTTATTTAGTTAAAGGAATCACTCTCCTCTCCAGCCATATCCCTTTGCTCTTAATCTACTTAAGGGAGAAAAAAACAACAACAATAATTAATTGTCGAATGGGATATAAATTGGATTAAAATACTTTTACATTTTAGGAAGTAAAAGATTAAAAATTCAAGTCTCACTAAATAGAATAAATTCAATGTCTGTGATATTTTGCATGTGCCCTAAAGTATATCCCATAACTAACTGAAGCTATATGGGGAGGGAGAGATGAAGTACTAGGAATTCCTAAATATTAGTAAATTCGTCAAAGCAGGGCTGGAAAATAAGATCTCGAGGAATAATGAAATCATTTCAGTTGCTAAAGTTATCTTTAATAATGCCGTTTTCTGCGTATACACCTTCTGGTTGCAGACGGCTTTGAGACGCACACCTGCCAACAGTCTAACGTGCACCTTTGATAGTAGCAGATGTTTCTGTTTTTACAGCAACGAGGGCCACGTAGACTCTTATTCTCTCATAGGAAAGTGCAGTCAAAACATGATAAATTACTTCTTTATACAAGAACACATGGCAGTTCTGAAGCCATTTATAACTCGATTTATTTCAAGTCCCTTAATTTGGAAAGTCTTAAAAGGCGAAAGATAAACTTCCTTGATAGAAAGGTTCCTCGTTGCCATAAAACACCTCACCATAAAGCGAAAACAAAGCCAAAAAGACTTTGCCTGTCAAAGCTCCTTTAATGCTTTCACCTATGGCTTGTAACAGTAAAAAAAAAAAAGATTTTTACACATTAAAAATGTAAGCTTTTTATTGTTCCTTAAGATAAAAAAAAAAAAAACCCACCTGTCTTGAAGGTATGATCTAATTCTAAAACACCTTTACCATCTGCTAAAATAAATTGGTTATTATATAACAATTATAAAACTATTAAATAGCATGTTGATTTTAATCTTTATACCTAAAAACTAAAAGGATGTTGATTTTAAAACCTGGATCCAGTTTTGGGGTCTTTGTATGTAACCATGAAAAAGAGTGTTATTATATCAAGCTGAAAGCATTGGTTAAAAGCCTTAGAAACATTTGAGTTCTAGCATGTGTGTCCACCTGGGGGAATCTGGATTCCTTCTGAGTTTATGCTGAAACGCTCTCTGTCCCTCACGTCTTATTAATTGTTAATCCTTTGCACCTGTCAGGCCTGTATCCCTGTGACTGCATGTCTGCATGTGCACATTGGGCCATATTTGGATGTCCAACACCGGTAGGGATAGATAAAAACCACTGCAAATCAACATTTTTTTCTCTTCCCATATTGGAACAGGCCATGCATCTTTTGGAGCTTCCTTTCTTCTGTCTTCTTTTGACTCATTGGTATCTGCTGAGGTCGCAAGTAGGTCGTACTAAACACCTGTTGATGTCCATGGATTCAAATGTCATTTATACACTACTGTCTCTGATACCTTGATTTTCCTCACTGGTTTTAGGCTCTAGGTCTCTTCTGGTGGTTTGTTTTTCACCTCTCCTTTGGACTTAACCAATTTTGGGTCAAGAATTTTATAACACGAAAGTACATTCTGTGATTTACCTTTAAAAAAGTTGATTCCTGAATATTGGGTTTTAGCAAACATTATGATTCAGGATAGATTATAGGGGGGGCAAAATTTTATCTCTGCCCTCTTGGGAGAGTATTCATCTGATCCTAAAATTCTGAAATAATACAGGATAACAAAGGTAGATTCTGTTCTTTATTGTAACATCAGAAAGAAGCCTGATGAATACTGTTCTCTCTCTCTCTCTCTCTCTCTCTCTCTCTCTCTCTCTCTCTCTCTCTCTCTGTGTGTGTGTGTGTGTGTGTGTGTGTGTGTGTGTGTGTGTGTGTGTGTATGTGCGTGCACGCGCGAAGGTAGGGAAGTGTCTCTTCTCAAACAGTTTCCTTGGGACAGGAAGAATGTAAATTCTTACAGTGGTAAGAACTGAAATCTGAGACGTCTAGCAGTGGATTTGGAATGGCTCTGGGCAGTCAGAATAGCCCTGCCATGACACTTGGTTTGTATGTTTTGATATGTGTTAGTTGAAAGTCATAGTTAGGCTGGAGATACCAAACAAAGTCCCAAGAGTGCAGGGAAGGGGCCTCCAGGGAAGGCTGCAGAGATAAATCCCCTAGCTGAGTCATTTAAGGATCCAGGGGGACTAGACAAAGACTTTGTTAGAGGAAGGGAACCAATGCTTTAGACAGGTGGGATTCTGTGGAGAAAGGAGACCATGACTCTATCATTATTCTGTTTGTCTCATTGGTCACTGGTCTAAATTTCTAGCCTTCCCTCTTCATATGCTTGCCCATGCTACTATACACCTTTTACCTGTCTGCTCTGCACCCAGAGGTAGCAGTTCAGTTCTGAGGCTCATCCATAGATTTTCCTTTATGCTCTTCTCTTCTTGCCTCACCCCTCACCAAAGCACAGACTGTGATCACAGCAGGATGTGAGTGACAGAGCTTTTCTCTCTGGTATCCAATAATCATATTGGATTGGGGATGAGGAAAGCTGCTCTCACTGGCCACCTAACCTAAGCCTGACTAAGTTCAAGTCAACTTATTGCATCAGATGAAAAAATGAAGTAAGGCAGCCATGTTATAATAGAATCAATGGAGAAAGTATGCAAGCAAATTAGAATCAAGTCTAGAAACAATAAAGTGAGCCATGCAACAAAACAGTCCCATGGTTTGCATATAATAGAGACGAGACAGAAATGCTTAGCAGCTTAAATGAGTTTGCAACATGAGTTTTCCCTTTACACACACACTTAGATGCCCAGGGAGTATCTGGCTGTATGGTTTACAAAAGGCCTGATCCAACCAGCTACTGTCAAGTGGCATCTCTACTCGATGGTCTCACAACGCCTTCCCATGGTCTTTGGTAGGAAGATGGCAACTCTGGCTTTATAAAGTGTCTCCTCCAGTGACATATTAAAAAATCTCTTTTCTACCAGGCGTTTAGAGAAGAAATTGCACCAATCAACTTGAAAGTTAAAACAATGAATGATCTGTCCAGTCAGCTGTCTCCGCTTGACCTGCATCCATCTCTAAAGATGTCTCGCCAGCTGGATGACCTTAATATGCGATGGAAACTTCTACAGGTACCAGCTTAGCCCTGTGAGAAATGCTATCTAACAACTGCATAAAGAATAAGGAAAGGGAATGGAAATGTCAGGAAGCTGTGCAGTTGTTGATTTGCATTTAGTTTCCTAGTGTACCAGCTCTTTGCATTTTTTTTTTAACTATGGAGAACATTCTGTAGGATGTGCACAGACAGAAGCCCTTGGATGGTCTTTATAACCTACCTGACTTTTAATCACTTCTCTCCCTTTACTCGATGTAGTATTTGATAAGTATTTACGTATTTGATAATGAATTTAGCAAGCATGACATCAGGTATTTGTCTTTCTATATCTTAAATCTAAGGGCATCATTTATTTATGAGTATGGATTTTTAGCATAATTTGTATATAATTTCTATATGATACTTGTAGAAATTTATACAAAATACATTGAGTTGTAGTAATTGGAACCTATAGTTTGCCACAGAAACATTTATCCTATGGTGGCTTGTAAAGGAGTAATTTTCTTACCTTTATTATGTATTTGTTTTCTTTTGGAAGGTTACAAAGCTTTTGTCCTTTCTCTTCACATTGCTCACTGTTCAAGGCCTTTCTATATCTTTATAGAAAGCATTAAATTCTATATGGACCTTAGTTCCTAGAAATGACCTTCCCAAAGGAAGTTGTTTCAGCGGCCCACATGTTGTAGACTCCAGACTTGGAGACCTTACTTGTAGAGTCCAGACTTATAGACCTTACTTGTAGATCTTACTTGTAGACTCTGGACTTGTAGACCTTACTTGTAGATCCTACTTGTAGACTCCAGACTTGTAGACCTTACTTGTAGACTTCACACTTGTAGACCTTACTTGTAGACTCTGGACTCGTAGACCTTACTTGTAGACTCTGGACTTGTAGACTCTGGACTTGTAGGCCTTACTTGTAGACTCCAGACTTGTAGACCTTACTTGTAGACTCCAGATTTAACTGAGCCAGGACTCACAAGTGTTCTCAGGTGTGAGCATTGGCTGACTACTGTCCATGTCAGGCAGGAGTTCATGGTACAAAGGATCTGTGACACATTCATTATCCACCTGCTAGGAATCTGAACAGTTATGCCTTTCTGCTGAAAATTAGCAGGAGATGATATGACAGTCAATAATTCCAATTTCTCTAAAATATGACACCTAATAAGACAAACGTGCAATTTTGTTTTATTTTAAAAGTATGATATATTTTATGTTAGAATATGTTTCTTGTATTAGTTCACACATCAAAATGCCTAAGGAGGTCACTGAGATGGCTTAGTAGGTAAATGCATTTGCTGACAAACTGGAGTTTGCTACCAGTAACCCACATGGTAGAAGGAAAGAACCAACTCCTACAAGTTGCATCATGACACCTGTGCCCCACACTCACTACTGAATAGTTTTTAAATTAATGGTACTTAATTCCTTAATGAGATTGAAGATGCAAGATATAAATATTCAGTATTTGACAGTCTTTCCTATCATTGTGAAGAATGTTGATAATCTGGGATTTGTTGGGCAAAGCATATTAAATTTGTAAGTACTCAGAGAAATGTTTGAACTTCATCCTTTTTTCTTCTGCTCCATTCCTCTGCATCATTATCTTTCATTATACTCATTTAAAGATTGTTCTGGTCTTTCTTGATTTCCTTTCTGCTTTGCCTGTTACCACCATCTCTAAAGACGTCAGACAACATGTTCTATTTGAAGGGAAGTATTTATTCTTCCATCCTTATCTTTGATACTGGTAGCTGCCAGAGTTCAAATATCAGTCATGGATAAGGAAAAAAAGAAATCCACCCTAGCAGACAGTGCTGTTAAATTTCAGGAATAGCAGCTCACTTGCTCATAAAATATGACATTTGAGTATTTGTCATAATAAATAAAGTGTATTCTGATGCAATTTAATGTAGCTAACCAGGAGAAACCTGAGCTGCCCAGTGAGCTAGACAAATACAAGTTTTATTGACAGGTAGCTGAAAATGAAATTGTCCATCCAAATGGAACAGCTCCCCAACACTTCAGGGACACGTAACAGGAGGAAGGAAATGGTGATGCCAGAAGGCTGTATGCAGTTGCTGTTGGTTTGCATTGTTTCGTAGTGTTGTAGCTGTGTTTTGTAATGTGGGGCACACTAACCATAGAATGTGTGCTATAGAAGGTAGTAATGTACTGGGATATGCTGGATACGCATCGTACCTACAAGAGGGATGTTCAGGGACTCCTCTTTCTTTTGGTAGCGATCATCAGATGCAAACTCATAGGAAAATCAGAAGGCGTTTCACACTCGTCTTCCCATTTTCTATCTCTCTATCTACCTATTAATATTTCTATCATCTGTCTAACTGCCTGTCTCCCCATCTATCCATCTGTTTATGTCTTTTCCTTGGGGTACTCTAAGCTTCAGTTTTCACTCACTCTCTGGCTTTTTTTACCATCCTTCTTACAAATGAGAGATGAGTATGGACTCACCCCATTGCCACATCTTAACCTAAGCTGCCTTGGAAGCATGCTTCCTGAGGGGAAGTAAAATAGAACAGTTTGAAAGCGTAGGTCTGGCCCCAGAAGGCCAAGGTAGGAATATTCAAGTTGTTTTGACTAGTTGTGTCTTCAGAAACTTCCTTGTGTCTGTTTCTTCATCTGTAAACTTATAACTGTAATAATACTTAGCTAATGAGGTTATTTATAGATTTAAAGTTCATATAAATAGTTTAGAAGTGGCTCTGGCTTTCTTTAACATTATTTAATGTCAGAAGTTGGTTTTCATACTACTACATTAATAAGAAAGGAAAAGGATTCTGCCCAAACAGCAATGTATCGATTGAGCAGCAGTATCACTTAATGTAGTAATTAAACCAAGGATATTATGAAAATGGTTGTTTTGAAGTCAATAATTTCATCTGCCTTGTGCATGTGTGCAGGTTTCTGTGGACGATCGCCTTAAACAGCTCCAGGAAGCCCACAGAGATTTTGGGCCATCTTCTCAACACTTTCTGTCTAGTAAGTATGCATAAATTTGAGATCTTGTTAATTGAAAATATTAGCAAATTCCTTCAGTTCTGCCCAAGAAGCTACATTCTTTGATATAACTATAATTAGAATAAATACATGTTTAAGAGAAGATAATTCATGAAATATTACTTACTGCTTATGTAATGCAGTATGCAAATTGGTTTGTCTTTAGATATATTTTCTCATTTAAACACTGGTTATGATAACTAATGTAGTATAATATCATTGCTTTATTAGGCAAAGGTTATGAACTTTTCACACCAAAAATTTAGGCTTAAAGATTTTGAATTAGTTTTTCTCCATTCACAAAATAGTATAGTGTTTTTTTTTTAAAGCCGCATGTGCATTTAAAATTTCTAACTATACAAAATGTTGCAGATTGAGTGTTGTACATAGAGTTAATGGAACATCCTTCAACTGGAATTTTTAATTTTTGTGCACTTCATGCGGACTTAAATAAATAATTTTGAACCCTGTCTGATTTATCATTCACTGCTAAGGATATTTAAAAATGTTGAATTTTAAAACTCCCAGATTGAGCATAAATGTTAATTCTGTCTTTTACCAGACCTGAGGATTTTTTTAAAGTTAATTTCTTGGTCTTTGCATACCTATTTACTCAGATGGCCTCGAGAATTAAATGCAAAAGTCTATCAAGCTATACAAAGCAGCCAACCCACAGCTTGGCACAGATGCTTTCAGCACATATTAATGCCTTTCCTTTCGTTTCAAACAGCAAGTCCATGGAAGAAAGCAAGTTGTGTAATTTAATTCCATTTCAATAAATCTTAAGCTCAAGGCCAAGAGTGTTTCTCAGTTATGGCAACTTTATTTCATCTAGAACCATAGAGAAAGATGATGTGGAAGTCCATGTATCCTAAGTTAATGCCATTGGTATTTTGTCTTCTTTTGTTTTTGTTTTTGTTTTTGGTCACTGTGACAAAACTGGGAACCTGAATCAAAGGTCAGGCTTTACTTTCCTATTCTTGAGAAGTTTAATTAATCATTTCCTGTCCCCTGCCTCTGACATACCCATTTTCACTTCCTAAACTGAGTCTGGAGGTATTTGCCTCTAAATAATGTATAGCCCTTTCTAGTGGGTAAGGATGGATTTTTTTAAAAATATTTAACAAATGGATGTCATTATTGTGGAAATAAATAGGCTTTTATTATACTCATTAGATAGTAAGTATTATTTCTAAATCCTATAGAATAAACCAAGACTAAATTAAATAGGAATTTATAAATAATTGAGATTTTCTTTATAGTTCAAATGATCAGTTATCTGTTAATGTTGATGAAGTCCTAACTTTTTACCTGGCAACCTCTCCCATGGAAATCTAGTTCATGTTCCCTAAGACATGAAGTGTTGTAGAATTGGCACAGACATTGTGGTGCTCAACCACACAGCTTTTCAGTGTTTAGCAACTGACAGTCCAGGAAGCTTGGTTATTCGAATCAATAATTATTAAATACATGAAAAAGTGTGAGCAAAGTTCCCGTCAGTACATTTAATAATTCTTCTCCCTTGCTACTTAGAGTCTTCGGCTTGATTGTGTTCCTTGGCCTTTATCCATGGTTATTAAAGAAGCCCGTTCCATGAGGCACATAATAAAACCTGACCTATTAGCCTGTTGCCAACACTGAAATGAGGTTGACTCTCATGAGAAATTAGTGTGCCTGATTCCTCGTTTCCATGTCCATTTGTGAACTTCCGTGGACACAGAAGAATGAGGGCTGGCCTTTCATCAAGGCAGGCACAAATGTTAAGGAGACAGTTTACTGAATTAATGTTTGGAAATGTGTTTGCGTCCGAACTGTACCACTGATTCACTAGGTATACTTAGGAGTGCTATTTTTATTCTGTATACTTAGCTTCTTCTCTATCAAATTCAATGTCAATGTGTGGATCTTGCTGCTTTTTTAAAAATAAAATGTGGATTTGGAAAGCTTGGCAAAGTTTAGAATGTTACAGATTTGTAAGGTATCAATGTGCCAAGAAATTAAGAAAACAAAATGGTGACAAATGTCTACGTGACAGTCTAGTGATACTTGCAAAATTTCTTTCCAGTTTACCTGGTAGCTTGCTTAGCAAAATTCCTCTAGCTCTAAATTCATGTGGGCTACTCACCCTAAATAAGTTTTTAAATCATCTACTTACTAAGACAGTAATGTGTTTTTACAAGTAATCAGTAAACAGAACTGTGAAAACTGAAGTATTTCCATTAAAAACCAGAGCATCTCAACCATAGTGATTCCTACTACAAACATGGAAAATTGTTTTCTGTGTCTTGCAGATGAAAAGAAGTGTCTAATATTCTTCTTAGATAATCGGCTTGGCTCATAAATACCCTTGCCCATTTTTATGTTAAATTTTCTTTCTAAAGACTTCTTATAATTAAATTTGAGTGCCATCTGTTCTTAATAGCTGTGCCTGTGACTATGGCACAAAGCGATGAGTATTATTAGTGATCTAGAAATTCAGTCTTGAGAATTATGGCTTTTAATCTGAATACACAATGTGTAGGGGCACAGCTTGCAGATGGCGCCGAGTTCTGTGTTGTAACGGTTGTGAACAGTCACCTGAGTTTGTGGAAGTCTTTCCATCAACAGGTTCCGACAGAATCGCCCCTGGCGGGTGAGTCTCGGTTCTTTTCTTCACTTCACACGAATCTGAATCTTTAAAGCTGTTCTGCCTGACCTCGTGGTTTTCCTAATTGCAGGAATCCAGCTTAGACAGAGCAGGTCTCTCAAGAGCTGCGCTGAAGTGTGTTCAGTTGTTTTGCATTAAGGTGTAAGTAAGGCTTGCTGCTTCCAGTAACTTCCTTTTGTTTCCTCAGCTTCGGTCCAGCTGCCCTGGCAAAGGTCCATTTCGCATAATAAAGTGCCCTATTACATCAAGTAAGTTGACTTCGCTTCTCCTTTAGGTACTAAGAAAGTAAAATTTTACCAAATAACTTAGGAACTCTCCCTCCCCTGTAACTTGTTTTTTTTGTTTTGTTTTGTTGGGTTTTTTGGGTTTTTGTTTTGTTTTTTGTTTTTTTGTTTTTTTGTTGTTGTTGTTTTGAGTGAGATAAGGTCTCACTATGTAGTCCTGACTGGTCTGGAATTCATTATGTAGGCCAGACTGGCTTTGAACTCAGGGAGATTAACCCAGCCTCTGCCTCCCAAGTGCTGGAATTAAAGATGTGTATCACCAAACCCAGCTCCTGTACTTTTAAAAACAGAATTTAATCCTCTTACCTAGAGGAAGCTATTTGTAATTATTGTTGGGAAGAAATGAGTTTCAAAATCAGAGAGTTGTCATCCGTTAGGTTTTCCTGGTCTTAGGGAAACTGAGTTACTATTTTACCACAATTATCAACCTCTTCACCTCCCTCTTCCACCTTGGCATCACCATAAGGTTGTTGTTGTTGTTTTCAGCCTACTTTCTCTTTTCTGTTTCTTCTTATGTGACATTTTCTGAGTCTTGTCTAGTTTACCCACCATCCCAGGATGCTGATCCTTGGCTTACTCTGTACTTTGTCACAGAGCGGGATGATGAAGTACTACTATTATCCCTAGAAGTGTAAGTTAGTGAGGCAGTTGATTTACAATGCAATCTAGCACTAAGCATTGTCATCGACCCTATTATGTGTAAGGAGAACTAGGTCGTAATTCTGAGAGTGCACACCAAGTATCCAAAGACAGCTATGGTTCACATTAGCTGTGTGGCCTTGGGCATGATGAATAAAAATATCTTTGCCAAGTTTTCTTTGTATTATTCTGAAACAAAGTGTGATCTCTTGAAACCCTATGCCAATTTTAATTGACCTGACCTGTCTGATCTTTCTTTTGGAAAAGTTTGTGAAGACAATATTAATGGACTAGTACTTCTTAATGTGCCTTTCCTTCTATCCTAAAATCCATCCTAATTTTTTGTTTGTTTGTTTTTTTGTTTTTCAAGCCAGGGTTTCTCTGTGTAGCTTTGCGCCTTTCCTGGCTATTGCTCTGTAGACCAGGCTGGCCTCAAACTCACAGAGATCCGCCTGCCTCTGCCTCCCCAGTGCTGGGATTAAAGGCGTGCACCACCACCGCCTGGCTCCATCCTCATTTTAAAAACAAGCTTGATTGTCATCATCTATAAAAATATATTAAACAATATGTGCAACATTGCTTTGTGAGAATCTAACTCCTTTGTTCATGGACAGCATATGGTATATTGAGTTGTGATGAATTCAAGAATGACGCATCAAAGCAGTTGATGAGTAAATAATTTCTACAGGCACGGATGGAAAGGAGTCTGAGGCTGGGTGAAATGACTTGTCTTTACTGAAAGTACTTGTGGTCATCTATTTCAAATTTAAAACTTTCTTTGATGTTTTATGGTTTTTATTCCAACTAATAATAACTAGAGCAATAGTGTTTGAGTTAGTTTGGGTAAATATTGACTTGAACCAAATAATAGGGCTATAGTTATAACTCTGAGACAGAATAAGCTCTCTCTTTAATGATGTCCAATACTAAAGCCCCTGGAACACAGAATATACTAGGTGGCTTAGCCGGGTAGTCTCCAGATTGTAGACTGCCATAGGCAGATTATTCTGATAGAGTCAGTGAAAACATGGGGACTTTTAAACAGGAAAAGAGCAGCAGAAGAGAGGCCAGACTTAGGGAATTACAGATGTGACATTGAAGATGGAAAAAGAGAAATGTAGTCCTGGGAATAAAGACAGCCTCAAGAGGCTGGAAAAGGAAGGGAGTGAGGTCCTTGTAGACCCCCCAGAGAGGAACACATCCATGCCAGACTCGATGCCAGTCTTTGGAAGTTTTTATGTGGTAGCATTAGAAAGTGAGTATATATACAGTTCCAAGTCTTAGAATTCTATAAAGATTGGTTAGAGTTAATTAATGGATTGGAGACCTCTATAATCAGATTTTTTAAAAAAAATATGCAATCTTGATCTAGTATAAAGGAGTTGTTTTCGCTAGATAAAGATAATAGGAAATCTCTTACTCAGTAATGCTTATTTATACACTGATTTTCTGTTTTTGATTTCGGTGTATGTTGGGGGCAGAGGGACTTCTATAGCGCCTCTTTAATATACATACTTCCATTAGCTGAAGAATTTCTGTTTTTCCACATCACTTATAGATGCCCAGGGATTAACTAGCGGTTAGACTTCCTCTAACCCCTAGAGTTTATGTTGGGAGCCTGTAGAAGAAAGTTTTTGCTCAGACTGTCAGTTTTTATGGAGAGAAAACCGTGTGGGAGAAAAGTTAGTTTATCTGATGTCTTGTTGCTTGGTCATAACCAATGCTGGAAAAATAATATAAAACACAGTGATAGAAATTCTTTAATGATGTTGTTTATGGGTAAACCTGCTTATCATGTCTTCCATATCTTTAGTAAGTATCAGAATTTTTTTTTTTTAGTAATTATTTGACAGTCTCACACATGCATAAAATGCATTCTAGCCATGTCATTTCCATATTCTCTCTTCCCCTCTTCCAACCTCCATAAATCCCCTTCTACCACCAGGTCCCCATCTTACTTTTAGGTGTAAAACAAATTGCTAAATGGTCTTATTATTAAAAAACCCAGAGCCAGATATTGGTGTGAAAACCTGAGAGATCAGAGGAATAGTAAAAGCCACAGCCAACCTCACCTCACCGACACCTCAGTCTCCAAAGAGACCTACTTCCCGTATACCCTCACCTATATGCCTTTCTGTTCTGCCATCTCATTTCCTCTCTCCGCCCAGCTATATCACTTTCTCCTCCTGCCCAGCTCTGTCACTTCCTGTTTGTCTGTACAGACCTCCAGACCTTTATGGTTAACTAGTGTTGGAATTAAAGTTATGTACCACCATACCTGACTCTGTTCCTAGTGTGGCCTTGAACTCACAGAGTTCCAGACGGATCTCTGCCTTCCAAGTGATAGGATTAAAGGCTTGTGCTACCATTGCCTGGCCTCTATGTTTACTGTGGTGGCTGACTTTTTCCTCTGATCCTCAGATAAACTTTATTAGGGTGCACAATATTTTGGGGGACACCATACATCACCACAGTTAGTCTTTTGTTTTTGTTTGTACTTTGTGACTCAGGTCCTCCTTTTTGAGCATGGGTCTGTAACTGTCCACTAGAGAATGGCTCATTTTCTTAAATGCATATAGATTTAGTGTTAAATGTCATTTAAGGTTTTCACAATTTAGAGCAAATTCTCCTGGTTTTATGAAACTCATTTAACTGACATTTTTACATTACTCTGTTATGCAACTTTCTAGTTTATTTCCCCATAGAAAAGGAACATTAAACTTGGGAGGTAGAGTTAGAGAGCCAGTATTTCACATGGAGAATTGTTATGAAAACAAAATTTAATCCTCAGATAAATTCATAAGCTAGTAAATGATAAATGAAAAGGCTTTTAACGTGTACTTTCCTTTGCATGCCCATACAAATAAGTAGAAGAAAAATGTTAAAAACCTATTTAGCATTATTGTCACACTATTAGAATTTCCTGGGGCAAATTGAGTGAATTAATTTAGCCAACAGAAAATAGTATTCAAGTGGAAATTTTAAGTTTGCATTTTAATACATGTATTGCTAGAGTACAGCAAGAGAATTTGAAAGGAGAGGTCAAATTATTTATAGTTTATATCTTAGTTGTATAGGTTAATTAAAATATATATTATGCACATCAAGATGGTTCTTTATTAACATTTTGAAGTGCACTGTAGTGAGTGACATGTTTTTGAAGAGTCGCAGGATACAGATCTGAAATGTAAGAACTTGTCTATGTGGCATGAATCTTTGTTAATGCCCGTGTTAGTCAGGTTTCTGTTGCAGTAACAAATGCCTTCGATGAAGGAAATAAGCTCACAAAGAAAAACAGGTTAAATAAAAAGGAAGAGCTGTGGAGCCCAGTCCCAACGGAGACATCTACAAATACTCCCTCACCTGAGGCTCAGAGAACATTGCAGAAGAGGGGGTGGAAAGATTGTAAGAGCCAGGGCATCAGGGAGTTTGTTGTGAGATTATGTCTCCTAGCAACGTTAGAAGGTCCACGCAGCATGTCTTACCAACATGTCTGCCCAAACACGAGCTGAACAAGGACGGCACCAATGGGCATGCCAAACTGGATGGGGAAAAAATCCACATTGCTTCAGTCCTACACAAAGAACTACAGGCAACTGAGGGAAGCTGGGAGCGGGAGACATGATCCTCTTAGGGGAAGAACATACATGCCAGTTGGTTGTCCAGTGCCAAACCATCAGCCCTGAAAACATGCATACAAGTAATGTTATATGGACTTGGCAGCTTATATTTAGGACTGTATGTGTATGTGTATGCATACATACATATATGATTCATGCAATAACAAATAGTAAAAAAGAGGTCATGAATTTGAAGGAGAATGGGGAGGTGTACATGAGAGGTTTTGGAGGGAGAAATGTAAACATAATCTCATAAATAAAAAGAAAATAGATATATGTCTTAGTTAAGGTTTTTATTGCTGTGAATAAACACCATGACCACAGCAACTCTTACACGATAAACATTTAACTGGGGCTGACTTACAGTTCAGAAGTTAGTCGATTATTGCCATGGTAGAAGGCATTGATGGCATACAGGCAGACATGGTGCTGGAGAAGGAGCTGAGTTCTACATCTAGATTGGCAGGCTACAGGAAAACCGAATGAGCCCCTGGACCTTGTTTGAGTTTCTGAAACCTCAAAGCCCACACCTAGTGACAAACTTCCTCCGACAAGGTCACACCTCCTAATAGTGCTACTCCCTGGGAGTCTATGGGGGCCATTTTCATTGAAATCACCACGGTCCATAAAATGAAAAGATTAAAAAAAAAAAACCAGGAAGAAGGAGAAGAAAACCAGGTTATTTTTGGCTTACAGTTCTGGGTGCTCCAAGGCATGGTGATTTTCCCTGTTACTTTGTTACTGTTACCAAGAAGCATATCCCAGAAGGAGCCTGTGGAAGAGCGGAATCCCTCAACCCCTCATGGCATAGCCAGGAAACCAAAGACAGGAGAAGAAAGGAGCTTCCAGAGCATGCTCCCACATACCTGACGATGCCCCACCAGACCTCACCTCTTACAGGCTTCACAGCTTCCCACCAGTGCAACGTCAGGGAGCAAGCGTTGCACACAGAATCTGGGGGAGCGGAGTAGTTAACACCAGACTGTAGCAGTGTCTTACGCTGACACGATCTTTAAGCTGTGTTTGCTGCTTAGAACAGAGACTTTCCGAAAGAAAGCTGCTCGGTTTGTTTGTTTGTTTGTTTGTTTGTTTCTTTCTTTCTAAGATGGTCCAGTGGTAGCTCCCCCTACTCTGAGTTTAGAAAGTTTGACCTTGGCTCCTATTACTGTCACAGCCTACAGAACACAAAATCAAAATCTGTCATGAACTCTAGCTCTCTCCGTTGTGAGGTGTTGGTTCTACATTTTGTGTTTTGTACACATTTCCCTAGTTGGAAGTTAACTGTCGGGGTGTTTGGGAGGTGAAGGAGTGATGGCTACAAGCTTTGGGCTGAATTTTCCTAATATGCCACATGTATCAGGTAAAACCCACTGCTTGGGGGGAAAAAGCCACTGCTTTCTTAATAATAATAAATAGTTGTCCTAGCTAATAATAACCATAACTGAAATAAATTACATGTAAAACAGTTTCACATCATTTTATGTGCTTTTTTGGGGGGGAGGGGTGTACTTGTGTGTGTGGAACACACATGCAGTGGTGTAAGTGTGAAGGTCAGAAGACAGCCCGCTGTGGACATGTAAGGAAAGTTCACCCTGTGGTTTGATTGGGTACTAAGGTGCTTTTCTATAAATATAAGAATGCCGTTCTCTACAGCCCTGTAAGGAAAAGGGCTGGCAAGACTGCTTAGCACAGAGCATAGAGCATTATTACCATGAGACCACAGAAGATAAAAGAACGGCCCATTTCCCTTTCTTCCCTCCACCGTACTCTCCAAATCCCAAAGGCTCTACTTTCTAGAAAGCCCTCCCTGTAGTACAAATGATGAGCTTGCCTTTGTGACAGAACTTCGCCATCCCAGCCTTTCACTTGTCTCTCTTTTTTTTTCCACTGAAATCTGAAATACAGATGTTAATTGTGCATAGGACCCTATGTACCACAGACAGTCTCATACACTAATCTTTAATATGGATGTTTTAGTAAATTCTGATGATAGAGAACAGGTAGAGCACATTCCCTGAAATGTTCCTCACTGTGATAAAGTGTTACGTAGAATTTTCTACACCATCACACATTGGTGGTGTTTCTTGTTGTAATAACTCCAACTTTGAGTAGATCTAAATTGAGATTTTTCTTTAGCTGATCACCTCTCCCTTTGTGTTCTTGTTTTCTGTTGGTATCTCCCAGAGCTCTTTGAGATCCCTACTGACTTCTCCAGTTCATTCTCTATCTGCTCCAACCTATCGAATGGTAGAAAATAAGAGTAAAAATTAAATTTTAGGGCTGAGTTTTCTTTACCTCATTTATAGTTTATCTACGAATGCATTGTATGTCTGTCCTGAATAAACAGCTTACATAGTGTGGAGCAGAGAACCAAAGTGAATTTCTTTAGGAATTGGGGACCTAGCCTAGGCAGTACAGCAACACTGTTTTTTCCCTAAGAGTGGAGAAGATGGGCTATTGTGGGAAATCCTACTACCCATTAAACATGAAAGTGAAAGCTCGTGAAAGTGTTTGTCTTCCAGCAACAGCCATGACCAGAGGTAGTTTACTTTTAAGGATTCTAGAAAATTTAAACCAGAAGCAAATGAATCCACAGCAAAGGAATGCACAGTGTGAGATAAGTATGTTTCTCTCTGGAAGTCTCTCTACAGGAGTTTTTCTCTCTTCCCCTTCTCCAGTGGACAGATTATATTCCTGGGCTCCAGATTTATAAGTGGCAGCCCTCAGGATACACTTTGAGCCTCTTTCAAGAGGTTAGAGCTTGTGTTTTTTGTGTGTGTGTTAAGTGATAAAGAAATAATTGAAATTGAAGTTCAAGAAGACTCCTAAGAAATGGTCTGTGACTTATGATTGGAAAATAAATATTTAAAACTCACTGGGCCAACTCTGCTGATGGGGAAGTAAGAAGAAAATTACTCTATGGAGGGAGGGAAGCATCTTGGGATCACTAAATTTCCCCCGTGCTTGAAGACGGCCCCAGACCAATGAGCACAACTTGTCCAGCTTAGCGAACCAAACAGCAGGCAGGCAGTCCTATACAGCTGGCTACCAAGAGGCTGTCACTGGAAGCATCTCGTGCATTCACCCCTGTTCTAGTTAGTTAATATCGTGTGGATGGAGCTTTTGAAAACACCTTTGCCTTTCCTAACATTCATATACACATTTCTAGGGCCAGGCCATAAAACTCTGGCTTAGAAACTTCTGGATTCCTTAGCACCATTGCATTGTGATAACACCATCATCCTCAGTTTAAAGTGTCATTTAAAAAAAATGATAAGAGATAAAGAATGGGCCAGTGGTTAAGAGCATGTGTTGCCCTTGCCAAGGACCCAAGTTCAGTTCCCAACACCCAAGCCTAATTTGCTTACTCACAAATGTCTATAACCCCAGCTCCAGGGAAATCCCATAGCCTCTGGGGACACCTACACTCACATGCATATTTCCCCCCTGCACGCATATAATTTAAAAAATATATAAAATTTTAAGTTACATTTATTTATTTGTTTGTTGTGTCTCTGTGAAGCAGGGGATTGTCACAGCTCAGAAGCAGTGAAAAGACACCTCGAAGAAACCGTTTCTCTCCTTCCACCGTGTGGGTTCCCAGGGTCAAACTCAGCTTGGCAGGCTGGGTGGCCCACACTTTCACTTACTGAGCTGTATTGCCAGCCCTTAAGTTTGTTTTTTTTTTTTTTTTTTTTTTTAAGGATCAGGAACATATTCAATTTGTAAGTATCTGCCATGTGATGCAGAAAGGACTGCTGTGGAGACTCCACAAAGAGAGTGTGTGTGTGTGTGTGTGTGTGTGTGTGTGTGTGTGTGTGTGTGTGTTTCATTTTGTGAAGATTAAGTGATTAAAATTATTATGAAATTAAGCAAAAGTACAGAAGTAATAATAATTAAAAATGGTAAGATAAATAGACTATCTTCTGTTCCAGCTATGAGGTAAAATAATATAAAAGGGATTTCACATAACTATCTATAACAAGTTAGAGGTCACTAATCTGCTTTATAAATAAATGAACAGCTGAAGTGGTAGTTTTTGTGTTTTCTTGTTTTTTTTTTTTCTTTTATCTGAGAAACTAATAAATGTACATTCACCTTTAGAGAGGAAACCACAAGGATATGATGATAAGTTCCTCTGGTGAGATCATACTCCTGATGTCCCTGTCCTGAATCAGAGCCATGCCGGGCTCCCCAGGGACAGGACAAAGGCAGATGGCTGGTAGGAACATTGATGGGTGGTTTGATTCCCCTTGTATGAGGATCAAAGGGAGGTGGAGGTGTGGTGAGGTGGCAGCTGGGGTTCCCTATGAGTTCTGGGGCCCCTGTGTTTATTGAGCGTGTGTATGTTTTACCCTTCGAATCAATTTTTAGTGCCCCTGCACCAAAGTATCACCCGTCCTTCCCCTTACATACAGGTCTATCCTGAGAATTTAATTGTGCTACTTAATTTGAACCATGTACTGACAAATCTTCTCCCACAGTTCTGTACCAACTATTCTATCATCCCTGCCCACAGTATTGACTTTCTGAATTTGGCAATGTAGTATTCCTATTTCTTACAGCCATCTACAAGCTGTGCCTTTGGACTTGCTCCTGAATCTCAAATTATTTTAAGTGCACTTTACAGTTGAATCCAACAGAGTTCTTTACTGTTTATATTTTGTATTTCCTTCCCTCATGTCCTCATTACCAGGAGGAGCCAGTGACATCTTATAAGAAAACTTCTGACCCTTCACAATATGTCTCATGTGAACTATGAACAAAGCTCTTTGTTTTGGAATTTTGACCATCAAACTTTCTCCTTTACCCTGTCAATTTCTAATTACATTCCCCAAAATGTGATCTTGAATTTCCTGCCTTCAGATGTCCAAAAGATGAGGGCTTGTCAGGGAGGGCCTTCAGAAGCTGCCTACAGCTTGAGGAATGTGGAGTTACTCCTTCCTCTCATGTGCCGTTTCTCACTGCCCCAGCCGCCCCCCAGCACATGCGATCCTGTTCATAGCGTGAAGACTCAAGAAACATGAGGGCCTCTGGGTACTGGATGTTGTTTTGTTTTGTTTTTCAAGACAGGGTTTCTCTGTGTAGTTTTGGTGCCTGTCCTGGATCTCACTCTGTAGACAGGCTGGCCTCGAACTCACAGAGATGCTGGGATCAAAGGTGTGCAACACCGCCGCCTGGCTGGATGTTCTTCTTCTAGCCCACACTCAAACCAAAGATTAAGGAGAAGATGATGGCAGAATCCCTTCTCTTAGACCTTTGAGATGATATTACTCAGATGATTGCTGTCACTCTGGGCAGATGGCATTTATTTCGCTCTGTATTTTAGACACCCGTGTCAAATGGATTGGTTGAGATGTCTTGTTGGATTCCTAGACAACTTTTATAAGTGTATGTAGAGCAGTTTTTCCAATAATACCAGGGCTTATGTTTTGCCTTAATCAGGTTTGTTATCTGTTTTCTTTCCTTATCATTTCTTATCTTCTAATGTACTACACAACTTCCCTAGGAAAATTCTTATCCCCAGAGATAGGGCCTTTCCACTGGGCACCTTGGGGCTTGTTGATAGTTTTGATAAGAGCAGTTTGGATGGAGGCAAAAAGTTAGAAGCCAAACACAAAGGGATTGAGTAGATAATGTGACGCCAGGAAGTATAACTATTGCACAATAGATAGTAAGTTTTGTTTATGGAGAAGTGGGAAAGCGGGTGAGAGCTAGCAGAAAATGTAAATTTAAAGTTTGCATGAGTGTGTATGTGTGTGTAGGGCTTTAGAATTTGTTTTTTGGGGACACTAGTTTTACTGTGAGGACTGATAATGTTTTATATATATTAACCATTGATGGGGAATTGGCCACTGCTATCAGTGATTTTCAGTGGGGAAAGGAAGGCAGGCCTGTTACAGATTTGGGAACAAGGAGATGGAATCCTTACCTAGCAGTTTTTAATTTTTCAATGCAGTACAAGACAAAGGCAAGATAATTTTGGGGAAGGGAACCCCTTTTGGAAAGGAAAGAAGGAGGAGGAAGGAAGGGGGTTATGGCCTTGGAGTTTAGAGACACTGGTACACTTGTCAGTAGCCAGATGTTTAAGACTTGGAATCAAATATTTAAAGTAGCAGCGGTCTGTCTCTCGAGTGCTTTTCTCCATCTTATTCAGCCACAGCTGGTTGGGTTCAGAAAAGGCAGAGTGATTGAGCAGCTCCAGGCCTGAGATTTGCCAGGGGTGAGAGGAAAGGCAGGGTGGTAAAGTTGTTTGGAGTGATTGTAATGATGGACTGCCGCCTCAAATCTGGATGGATTCATCAAGAAATACTTTAAAAAACCTTAATTCTGCAAATCCACTTCCATATCAAGAACTCGGGCTTGAGTCAGACCATCTGTGCTCAGATCCTCGTTCTGTTCCAGGCCTGTGGCCCTCGGCAAGTTATCCAAGTGCCTTCCACTCTCCTCTCCCACGTCTGCAACACAGTGATCACAGTCATCTAAATCCCAAACAGCATCATCATGTGGACGGAGCTTCTCACACACAGTTTGCTCACTGGAGTAATATCCGATTATTTAATTGATTAATAATATTTATCCTGAACAAGCAAGCCCTTTATCTTTCACTTGGTCCAGCAAAGAAGAAATCTTGCTTTCTCTGAGATTGTCCTGGTACTGGCCTCACATGTAGCTGTTTCTCTTCCATTTGTGTTTGCCATGAATTGGTCTCCGTTAGTTTTTGCTCTAGTGTGCATCTATATTTATAATCAGAATAAAACAACAACAGTCACTAGCAAACCTTGGGGGATCCTGTTCAGCTGTAAAATTGGATAGATAGTAACAGGTAGGTAGATTTAGCCGCCTGTCAGCCTTTGAACAAGAGAAATACCTTCCATATTCAGTTTGAATTTTCAGGTAGGGAATGTGAAGCTACACTGTTAAGGACAAAGAGGCTTAAAAATTATCTTCCCACTGCAGGAGTTTGCCCAGAAATCCCTATCATTCCCATTTATCTATCAAACAAGCCAACAAAGATGGACTATGCCGTTGGTTGGTTCGTGACCTTTTTGCAATGTTAGGATACAGCATTTTTGTGTTTCATTTGTTCATAAACTTTCTTACATGATTTGCATTTTACCTTCTATGGCTTATGAAATTACATATTCTCAATAATAGCATTCTCAAGATAGAAGCCTCTACTACTCCTTAACCTATTTCATTTAAAGGTATAGAATGTGTAAGCTGTGCCTTGTCCCTACTAGAATAAGAGTAAATTGTCAAGGTAAAATTGTCACTTATAATCACTACACCAAAGCACTAGAATATAGCCTCAAGAAAGACTGTCTCACATGTTGAAGGACAGTTTTCAAAGCAAGTAAAATCTTGACTTTTATGTAAACAGAAGAACAAGCAACTTTAATCAGCTCACTCACAAACCAGCATTTGTTCTTGTATGCCTTTGTGTTTATAACGGGAATGAAATGATCAATAATAGACCTCATGAGATCCAGTTGGAAGCATAACATTGGATAGACGCTAGCAGTATTTGGCTGTATGTCAGTGTTTCGACAGCATGCCTGTCTGATCATCTTTCATAACTAATTAGTGTGAGAGTCAGAAAGAAGTTACAACAGACCCCAAGGAGGCAGAGAGCCACATCGCTGTAGAGTGGGTTAATGGATATGAAGATGAGTTTACTCAGAGAAACAAAGTTGACAAAGCAATCAGTCTCTGTGAGACAATAATCCATTACATTTCAGGAGGCACGATGTGCATTTCTGTGGACAAGTCTGACCTGATGAATACTGTTCTTCAGTTTACAACACTTAAAATGGCGCAGAAATAATGTAGGTTTCACAGGGTACCCAGTAGAGTTTTCCTCATCAAAGGCCTCCACAGTTGGGTTGTTATTTCTCCTACAACGGCAAAATGGAGGTAGCTGGACACCCTAGGAGGAGCTCACCACTCCCACTATCCGGGGCTTCCTGCGATTTTTGAACTTAAACATTCATGTGGATTTTTAAGTTTTCATTTTATTCTGGCTTGGCTTCCTGAACCAGTTGCATTTTTTTGAAGTCGGATTTTTGATAACAACATCAGAGTGTGGCATGATAGTGTCTCTGGCTGCAGCAGAGCTCCTCTCCACACCAGCCCTCAGATTGCTCCAATGCCACTGTTACTTTGAGGGAAGACACCGCTCTAGTTCTGTTTTGGTTGCTTGCTCTGGGCGAGCTGGAAGTGTTTTGGCAAGAGTTGCCTGCCAAGCAGTCTACAGCTGTCCAAATACTTGCAGCCTTTATGTTCAGTGTGGATTTTGTTCTGACCCTCTTTCTGTACTTAAAAATGAAAGAATGGGGGAAAAAAAAAAACGACCCATGTCTACTCCTTTTTTTTTTTAAACTGTTGTTTTGTAAACCACAGCTTTACATTTGTAACCAGAGGCTGTGTTTACTTTCAGTCTTTGCAGTTCTGCCTAATGAATCAACTGGTATTGAATTCACAAAGGAGACTCTCTTCCCCTCCCTCCATCTGTTTGCCAAATGTGTGTACTCCTTCAGCTCCCAGGACATGGTGCCTTCACTTCAGAACCGTTAGCGGCATGCTTTGGAATTCTCAACGGTTCACTTATTTTGCCCTATTACATAGGGTCGTCCCAGGGGAAGGTCCACCTCTGTAGCTCTAGAGAATACATACGTAATATTTAAGTGTGATGCTCAACTCTGCATTGCTGAGAGCTATAGTTTGGTCCATGAACCTTGGCTTGTCTTATTACAATGGGTTGTATATTTTTGGACAGTAGTATTGCCATGAGGACAGAAATTGCTTGAAAGAGAGGAAAGGAAAAATAACAATTAAGTCTTGGTTGTCTAAGATTGGCAGCCCATGGTAGCACAATGGAATTGTACTGCATTTTCACCAAACTATTCCTTAACTCTGATTAGTGGCTGAGAGATGCGTTTCTGCCAAGCTCAGGAATGTACTATGAGCAGTCCTTTTTTTAGGGCCAGACGACTTACACTTGCCCATAATGTTTAGTACAGTATGGCGTACTATAGGGATAGCGGAGTGTTGCTGGTGTTCATGTCAAGTGGAAAAACTTGCCCCATTGCACTGAAGTTAAACTCAAGAGTAGAGCAGCCAGACAGCCTTCCACCAGGTTTTAAAACATCTTCCCATCATAGAGTTATTCTGTCTGAGATCCTCGGGACATCTAGCCTACTATTTATTTATTGAAACCCATTATGAATTACTGGGGCATTCTGTTACCCAGGTATACAGAACAATGATTCTGTTCTTTGCCCAGGAATGCAAACTACTTTTTTGATGTATTACACAGGTTGTAAAAGCAATGATTTCTCTTAAATGTTTTTATGAATATTTTAATATCATCTCTCATGTACCGTGTGATTTCCCATAGCTTTCTAAACAGTTTCTTAAGAAGGAAGGGGCGCCAGGCGGTGGTGGCGCACGCCTTTAATCCCAGCACTCGGGAGGCAGAGCCAGGCGGATCTCTGTGAGTTCGAGGCCAGCCTGGTCTCCAAAGCGAGTTCCAGGAAAGGTGCAAAGCTACACAGAGAAACCCTGTCTCGAAAAACCAAAAAAAAAAAAAAAAAAAAAAAAAAAAGAAGGAAGGGGCAACTAAGAAGTCTTTTGAGGCCTATTAGATGTTATTACTCTGTTATGGCCAAGATAAGGGACATTAAACTATTTTTAAGCATAACCTATCAAAGATATGAGCATTTTAACTTACACTTATGCACATACACACACACATGCTTACAGTCACACACACACACACACACACACACTCTCACATATACACACACATACATATACACACCTAATTTAAGTCCTACTGTTATTTGTTTTGCTACCATATTCTTCCTTTAAGATTTCCAACTAATATATGAATTATAGCAATAAAATAAAGATGTGTTTTCTGAATAAATTGTACTGGTTATTGAATAAAACTAGGAAGATGGAGGTAGAATTTAAATGGCAAGAGAGGAACACTGACCTAAGGAGAGGCTGGGGACCTGGGTGTGTAGGGAGAGGAGAGCGAGCAAGCATGAACGAGGAGGGAGAGAAGAACCAGGGTTAAAAAGGAGGGAGGCTCAGTCGATGGCAGGGCGAGGAGATGGTATTCAGATTTAGAGTCTTCATTTCTCTGGTCTTTAGAAATTGGATTAGGGCTCTTAAACTGTGCTAACTCTTCATAACGCGGTGACTCTTCACAGCCCTTCTGCTGTCAGAGCGTTTGCTCTGAAGGAAAATCGCCATCTGCCTCACAGCAGAGAAATTGTTCCGGAGCCCACATTGATTTGGCCACACCCAGCTCAGTGCCCGAGGGTCCCTGGCAGTCGTTCTTCATGGCTGGGTTTTGGCTTGTAGTTGTAATTGCTGTTTGGATAGAGAAAGCAGAATTTTATCTATCTTTTCATAATACAGTTGCACAAAATAAAAAAAATGATTATTCAGAGTACTTTTCATATATATGTCTGTGTGGTATGAGTGTTTCTTAATGTTCCCATGTGTGTGGGAACAGATGAGTGTGTATGTGTGTATGTATGTCTGTGTGCGTGTGCACACACGTACATGCAGAGGTCAGAGGTTGATATCAGGTATCTTCCTTGACTCTTCTCAAGACCTTATATATTGAAGCAGGATGTCTCACTAGAACTAAAGTCTAGCTTGCCAGTTTGCTTCAGACATCTCCTGTCTCTCTCCCCTGTGCTAGGGCTATAAGTGGTCTTCCAAACCCACCCAGAGCTCATGTGGCTACTAGGTGTCTGAGTTTTCATCTGTATACTTGTATGGCCACCACTTTTCCCTCTAAGTCATCTCCCCAGCCCCTATTACGCATACCTGGAATATTGAATACTCATTGTGCACTGGGTTTCTGAATGATCCTTTATGGGGACAAATTTTTTGCATATTTAAAAAATATATTTGTGATTTTAGGAGCTGTAGCCTATGTTGTATTTTGTAGTCTGTTGTTTATGTTCAAATGTTTTGTTTTCCCCCAGCCATCAAACACAGACCACTTGTTGGGATCATCCTAAAATGACTGAACTCTTCCAATCCCTCGGTGAGTGTTGCTTTATTTAGTAGTGATGAATGGGCCTACAGAGTCCAGGACTGTGTATTCATAAAAAGACATCCAGCTACTCACCTGCTCCTCATGTATGGATGAAAGACTCCTGCTGTGGCATGACAAGACAGTGCCATGACATGTTACAACAAGAGTCCCAAATTTAAAGGCAGGTGAACTCCTAAGGTCAACACACACAACAAACATTGCCTTTCTTCTTAAGAGATATGCAGTTTGGAAGGGTAGCAGCCAGAAAGACTTCAGTTTCCAGAAGAAATGTCATTGTTGTAGGGTCTCACCTCCCTCCTGTTAATGTTGACTCATAGTTCAGCTTTTCTTGCTTAAAAAACAAAACAAAACAGGAAAATCCAGTAGCAATTTAATAACCTCCAATTTACTGATTTAAATCTTCTTTTTGCTTTCTACATGGGAATTTTTTTATCCAATGAACTTATTTAATATCATTTTTAAGTCATAAACCACACTTATTTTGATAGAAAAACGCAAGAGCTCTGCTCTTGGGCTAGTGGTCAGTAGGCAGTGTCTTTCAGCTGATGACTCAGATGCCTTCTTCAGTTGACTCAGTGGTCTTGAACGTTTACTCCTTGGGAAACCTGGGGAGTTGACCGATTCTCAAGGAAAAAGAGTGACAGCCTGTGCTGCACCCCTTCCAGTTTCCAGAACGGGCACATACACTTCTTTTTTCTCTTTAAACGCCGGGTTCCTGCAGGTACTCTTATTTGGTCTTTGGGGCCACAGAACAATAACGGGAGAAAAAAACACAGCTTTCCTTCATTTAGAGATTGAGAGGGGGAAACACTGATGATCTTTGAGTTTTCCTCCTGTTAGCTCTGCTAATCTGTCTTTAGGAAACAGAGAAAAAAAATTGTAATATCCACTGGTTCCAGGCTAGGAATATTGATTATAGGGTTGTTTCAACTAGATCTATGAAAGAGCAGCAAAGCAAATTGATCAAGGTAGAACACAGAAGGATAGCCTCAAGACTACTGAGGTGGACTGGCAGTTGACAGAAGACTGATCGTCCTGGGGGCAGACGACTCTGAAGGAAACCCTGTTGATCAGTCAGATAGTCCCCAGCACTAACCACACCTCCTTTCTTTTCCTCCATAGAGCAGAAGGTCAGGAAACCTTTGCCTACCCTCATGATCGCCAAGGGTCATGGCTGACGGACGCTCCTGCAACAGAGGGCAGATTAACTAGAAAAGCAGTGTAAAATTATCGGTTCAAAGCTTTGTGTTATGAAAGAAATATGAAAAGCAAGAAAACTTTATGCTCTTGTAGAGGTTTGATGAAACCAGTTAGAAGTCTGCTTTGACTAAGCAAGATGGTCTACTGGTAAATAGATAGAAGGAGAGGCCAGCTTAGCCGGTGTATCCAGGTTCTGCCTGGCTTCTCTGTGCATCATCCTCTTCCTCCAAGTGTAGGGCAGGACACGCACCACAGAATGGCTTCAACAGGGGATAGAGAAGGTCGGAGTGACCTCAGTTTTTATGACTTGTTTTGGGAAAGAGGCATGCAAGTTTCTATGATTTGTTCAGGGAAAAGGATTCTATTTTTTTCTGTGACTTGTTTTAGGGCAGAAAAGAAAAGGAGATGGGGAAATGGAGGTCAGCCCTTACCTCTCAGGCTTTTTCAGCCTCCTCCTTGAGTTCAAACAATTCAGCACAGGGTGGGGTGCGGGGTTGGTTCAAAACCCACCACCTACTTGAAAATGCTTTTCTAGAGTTCTCTGCAGAAGACTGTCTTGCAATTTATTCCAATATGGTGTGAACAATCATCTGATTGCATTCATAAATTGATGTGAGATTTAGTAGGATTTTTTCTTTTTATTGTGAACAGACACATTTTTCCATGATCCAAAATAAGCAAATATGTTCATTCTTGGCATTCAGTATAAGTAAAATAATTAAGAAGGCTTTTAACTTGTTCCCTTTTCCATTTCAGCGGATCTGAATAATGTACGTTTCTCTGCCTACCGCACAGCAATCAAAATTCGAAGGCTGCAAAAAGCACTCTGTTGTGAGTTATCATCTCTACGTGAATCACCTTGTTTTGGGGGGTTGCCTTTGTTGTTATTAGTGTTAAGACAAAGACAAATGAAGAGGGTGGTGTATTTGCAGAGTCAATCTGATTTTCAGGGCCTCTCATTCAAGGAGCTAGCTGTGTTTCTATAAATGCTTCATGATTGGCCCCACCAGCGTGCACTAGCAAAACAGATGAGCAATGCCACTTGCATTTTGAGCACAAAATTAATCAAAACCCAGGGAAAGTGTTTCCAAAAATTATACTGCCACCCAATTTTGAAAGACTAAATCATTGAATCAAAGTAGTAGGTTGTTGCCTGTGAAGTCCTTTTTGTCCACTTAAGACTGTAGGATTCCAAACTGTTTGACTCAGTATGGTCATGTGACAGAGAAATGCTAAGCAGTCACATTGCTGATCTGTCTAGTAACTGGAAGCATCAAACTGATGGAAATTCTGTTTTCTTTTAAATGTGACAGAAGTCATTTAGTGTCATTAATGAATTTTTCCTGTGGAGGGCATGCTCATAGGGGTATTCTCTGGCGGTCACTTTACCCAAAGGCTATTTTTGTCCCTAGAATATTAAAAAGTAAGCAGACATGTGAATTCTTGTAAATAGAGTATTGATTTATGCTTTCCGGATTCTGTCTTTGCTTGGATGATTAACCAAGGAACATTGAAGGCTTGCTAGATATGATTATGCAAAGTAACATTTGTATGTACTTTAAAGATGGAGAGAATTGGAAAATTCCATCGATGCTTGTTCTCTACCCTCTGTTAATAGCTGCTATCTGTCTGGGTAGCTGGCTTCTACTTTCCTGCTGCCTCTGGCCACCACAGAGCTCTAGTCTGGAGCCTGAATACCACTTGTCACATTTACCACTTCAACCAAATCAATTTCTTCCTCTCTCATCTTCTGTTTACTTGAAAAGCCCTGGCTCATCTTCTGTAAGTCTGTCATCCTTCATTCCTACCTGATACTGTCAAAATTTTCTCTCTTGTAGAACAATTTACATGCTCATCCCACCAGCTCCTAATTTTTCCAGTATTTTATTTTATTTATTTATTTTGGTTTTTTGAGACAGGGTTTCTCTGTGTAGCTTTGCGCCTTTCCTGGATCTCACTCTGTAGTCCAGACTGGCCTCGAACTCACAGAAATCCACCTGCCTCTGCCTCCCGAGTGCTGGGATTAAAGGCGTGCGCCACCACTACCCGGCTTTTCCAGTATTTTATGATGACCTATGACTGTTTTTCACCTGCTTGCCTTGCATGATAGTTGTATGTTAGGAGGTTGACCTGTCTCTACACACATGGCTTTTGGGTCATGGTCACCTCTCATTTCGTGCCTGTCCCCACCCAGCATATTGCTCTCTTGCCGGCAGAAAAAGAGCACATTTTTCATCGTTCGGCCATTCCTTATTCATTTGTTTGGCTCCAAGATCCCCCAGGTATAAATAAAGCGAGGCAGGGGACTCATTGCAACACTCAAATCCAGAGAGAGCATGCAGGTAGACACAGCGTTCTTCCTCCCACAGATGACAACACTTCCCTTACAATGCAGTGGCCTTGCCCTTTCCCGTCTCTGCTCTCTGTCCACTTCTTGTACTTTGCTCCCGTTAAGTTCTAATTGATATCTGACCTAGCAAGTTTTAGCCTGTTTCTCCTGCCTAAAAGCTCTGGTTCCCGCTCTTCATATTTGCAGTCTCCTTATGGCTACTGTGTGGGTCTCAGGGTGCCAGCTGTGGTTTTAGGCACATGGCTCCTTTTCACTGGCTCCTGGTAACTCCATCTCATCCATTCCATTGTTCTTTTTTTGTGGCATTATTTTTTATGGTACTTGTCTCAGACACAAAGACACACTGTCAGAATTGTAATTCTTAATATTCTTTTTACATACTTATTGTCTGCCTTTCCAAATGAATTACATTTTTATGAGAAGTAAGAGTCTGTGTTTTTCTCTATGTGAGCCCTCCTATAATTTCTGGTATAAAGCTGGAGTCACTTAGATCATACTAAATAAATGATTTGAATTTGAAGATGACATAGGTGTGCGCCAGAAGACACGTACAAGATTTAGAGCCATGCTTTGTAGAAGTAAACTTTATTAATTTATCTTATTCAAAATATGTTACTGTACAGCAGCAAAAAACTGAATGAGCTAACCCTTAGCATCAGCATGGCGCATGTGAGAGTTGTAAAACTAAGTGGAAAAAGGCAAATGACAGAAGAAATTTGTATAGTTGAATTCCATTCACATATAGTTGAAAGCCCTGCAGAATGAAAGGCTGTTCTATTTATGATACACATCTGCTTTTAAGAACTGAAAATAAATGCAAAGGTTAGAGATTACTCCCGTGGTCATGATGTGTCATAATTACATATGATACTAGTATGTTCTTTGATGTGTAACGAACTGTGTATTTTTATCATTTTCTTCAAGTCAGATTATGCATTTTATATATTATATATGCATATATATTTGTATGTTGACGAGGACATTTTGTAGCAGGCCCTGGCAGAGAAATAAGGGGAAACACTGGCTAAGAGGGAAGCAGCCCCTTTAGCGTATAGAAGAACAGTATCCTTGCCTAACAGATGTATTTACTCAACCATCAAAGCCACCTTGGATTTAATCGTGTGGGCACTAATCTGAGATAAGAACAGGGAAGACAGATGCATCCAATCCAAAGTGTGGGTACAGGTCAGGGAATGTCGTGTGATGGAAGAACTTAGTTCTTTGTCCAGTATAGTTTCCTTAAATTCCATTTTGGTCAGTTCAGGAGTCATTGAAATTTTTTTTGTGAAATTTCTCATTTGGAGGTATTATTATTAACTATTACTACTTACATTACTTATTAAGAGAGGCTCTTACTGTCCTAGGATAGCCTGGAACTCACTATGTTGCTTAAGTTGGCCTTGAACTTGTGTTCCTCCTGTTTCTACCTCCCTAGTTACAGGAAAAGAGATGCATGGTGACTTGAAACCATTACTAATTTCTAATTAGTGTTTTGATCCTCATGTACTAGCTTTTAAGTTTGGATAATTTTTCTGTATAGCCTAAGGGAGTATACAACCATTTTCTACTTTGAGAGAATCCAAAGATGGTACCAAGTAGAGGGTGTGTATGCTAAAGAGTATTTTAGCACGAAGAGCAGAGAGAATAGGATGGGTAGATGGCTCTTGCCAAAGAAGATGGAGGCTGAGCTGACTGGGTGTAGTGGGAAAAGAGATGAAATTCTAGATCCAGAGGATTGCCTGAGGGGCAACTGGTTTGCATAGGGCTTGATAGTTGGTAAATTGTGAAGGATGAAGGATGGAGGGTGTTAGGAAAGCTAAAGATTTGTAGACCAGATTCAGAAGTAAGTGAGATTTTGATTTGGAACACACCAAGGTAGAGGTTTCTGAAAGAGAATGGTTATAGCTCTTGAGTAGAGAACTGAACAATGGGGATGGGTTGGTGTTCACCAGGAGACAAGAGGCAGGAATGGGAATCATCTAAAGAGATGTCAGTGTTGTGAAATGAGGGAAACATCATTCCTGCAGATTAACAATCCAAGCCTGAAAGCTTGAGTGCAGAAATGTTTCTCAGTGCCTGGGAAAGAGGACATGGGTGGGTGCTAAGAAGGCTAGAACCCATAGCCAAGACCTAGAGAGATGCCTGAAGTCCCAGGTCAGGGGCTCAACAGTGTTACTTCTGTTTTTATTAGTTTCCACACACCCCCACCCCTCAAGAAAGGAGATAATGATGCATCTCTGTTTGACCCCCTGTGCTTCATATTTGAGAATTTATAAAAGTCTGAAACTTGGTTAGAAAATGAGTGGCCTGTTTGTTCCATTTATCGCATGACTGGGTTGTCATTTTTCTCCCTCTGAAAAGATAAAATCATAATTTCTCATGATTTAAATGTAGTCTGTTCTTTAAAAGGTACCTCACTGTGACACACTTCAGGAAGATGCATGCTTGGCTTAGGCACTCAGTGAGAGTGTCAGAGTAAATCACTGGAAATTGAAGACATGATCATCCGTGGGATGTGGCAAATTACTGTCTGAGCCCCAGAGTAGGGAACAAGGGAGGCTTTTCTGAACTAAGTGAAGGGTGGACTGATCCAGGAAACAGTCTTTTTGAAATTTCGTCTATTGTCACTGTATGTTGTGTGGCCGGCGTAATTAGTGTTGGAATTCTGTAATCTTAGCATTCTGGCAGCCATTGAATATATTTCTTTGTATCTGTGGAGAGAACTGTGATTCTCCATCTACTGTCCCTTATTAAGCATGTCCCTTTTTCAAATGCTATAAAGAATGGGTTTTGCTAGTGCTCCCCAGAGGTTCAGAATTGAAAACCATGTATAGTACCAAGAAATGAGGAGGGGGGAATGATAATGAAAATGCTAGATAATTCCCAGGTCACTTATTATTATTCTTTGGTGCCATTTCTAGCTCATGGAATGCTTATGCAAATTATTTTTGTTAGCAGCGTACATTTAGCAATGTTGACATCTAAGAGAAAAGGACTGGATCTTAATCAGGCTTCTTATATCTCCTGCTTGAGTCTTTTTAAAGTCTTCCCTATGGAGATATTGTAGGCATTGTATTTGTCTATGTCATTTTAGCATAGTTCCATTCTACTGTAGACAACTTGGAAAAAAATCATCCTTTGTTATTTAAACAGTTGGCATAGACACATTTCATAAATGTCCGTAAAATTCAAAATTAGTAGTTAGTCAATAGCTGCAACCACACAGATACAAAGGAAACTGTTCATTCATTTGGGCTAATTGTCAAAATATGTCATATGGGGGGGCTAAGGATAGTTTATTCATTAGGCAAGGAAGTAGTTACTTAAATGTTTTAAGTCCCACTTAGGTATTTTTTCAGTGCTATCAATTGGAATATGAAGATAGAGCATACATTTTGCATAATGGTAATTTCCATGAGAAAACTTTAAATTAGTGCTAGTCTGTCATTTCCCGTGCCCGTATGTTGAGAATTCGGTCATTTCCACATCCAGTAGATAAATTGTAGTTTGAGGGTCTGCTTGGTTTCATTTGCAGTTAGCCGAGGAGTAACTTAGTTAATTTTTAATAACAATCTCTTCTTCTTTTTTTTTTTTTTTTTTTTTTTTGCTGGGGGCTTTGGGTAGAGTGTCTGCCTCAGTAAGACCACAGGTCAAGTATGTGTCACACATGCTGCAGTTATTTTCCCTAGTCGACTCCTAGACTGTCTTAGCAACATCTCCTCCTGGAAGATACTGCTTTTGAATACCTCCTTCTACCTTGCCTCCATGGATCTCTTACATCTTATCTTCCTTGTCTTTTGAGGCCCATTTCAAATTTCACCTCTCAGACAGTCTTTTCAGGTGGTCCTTCTACAAAGTCTTCCTAATCCAGACATCTGTAATCTGAACACTACAGTATCTGAAGTTTGTGGTTGCTGACTTGGTAGCAGAATTGCCTATCTGACCTTAGGTGATGAGTCAGTCATATTAAAAATACTTTATGGGGGCTAGAGAGATGACTCAGCACAATGTTTCCTGCTCTTTTGGAGGAACAGGGTTTGATTCCCAGCACCCACTTCAAGTGGCAACTCTAGCTTCAGAAGATGGAATGCCTTCTTCTGATCCTCAAGGACATTCCCATACACATACAGACACACATAGATACAGAAATGAACATCGATAAATCTTTAAAAATACTTCGTGCTACATACATAAGGTATATATAAAACATACATGCCTTGTGTGTTAGACTTGAGTCCCATCCACAACAGCTCTTGCTGAGTTTATGCAAATGTTACAACACCCTAAAGGTAGAGAAATGGAAAATGCAAAATACTTCCCTTACAGCATTTCCTGCCACAAATTCTTAGCCTGTGTCTGCTCTTACAGATGTTTGTACATTGTTCCCGAAGATGTTGTTGTCCTTCCTGTTAGGAGTGTTACCCGGATGGATATATCTAAAGAAGGGGTTCCCTGTTAATAGTATTACCCAGATGCATCTTAAGAAGGAGTTCCTTGCACACTCTAAATGCTCTAGCACTGGCCTTGCCAGCCATCTGTGATTTATAAATGAAGAATAAAGATGGAAACAAATATGTGAAGATCAGTGAGCCCGTGTGAATCCATCTTAGCTACAGGTTGTCTAAAAGGCAAAATAGCATGGGAAGTAGCCTAATTTGGGCCAGTTTTGGTTGTTCATGATAATTCTAATTTGATTCTCTTTGGGTACTAAAAAGCTGTTAATTTTCTATAAAACCTGGTTCTTTTTGTTTGTTTATTTGCTTCATTTTTTTAAACTATCTTCAGTGACTTTTTAATGTCCACTATATACATTTACAAAAACTGTTAAGGAATGATTAGTTTGACAGTGGTATGAAGATTGGCTGGTTGAAGGACACTAGGTTGTAATTGGAACTAAGATTTGAGTGTGCTGTTGTGACCACAGGGAACAAAAGTTGCTTTACATTTCAAAGAGCTAGAATAAAGGATTTTGAATGTTTTGCCTACAAAAATGATAAATGTTTGAGGAGATGATGGGTTACCCTGATTTGAACATAACATGGTGTAGACTGCTGTGGGATATCCTGTATGCTGTGAATATATGTTGCTATGATTGATTGATAAAACGCTGATTGGCCAGTAGCCAGACAGGAAGTATAGGCAGGAAAAAGAGAAAGGAGAATTCGAGAAAGTGAAAGGCTGAGGCGGAGAGACGCTGCTAGCTGCCACGATGAGAAACAGATGTTAAGATACCGGTAAGCCACGAGCAACGTGGCAACTTATAGATGAATCAAAATGGGTTAATTTAAGATATAAGAACAGATAGCAAGAAGCCTGCCACAGCTTATACAGTTTATAAGTAATATAAGCATCTGTGTGTTTATTTGAGTCTGAGTGGCTGTCGTCCCAGGCGGGTCTGGAGATAACTCCAACTACAATAGACATGTGTTGAAAGCATGGAGTTCCTCATCAATATGTGCATCTTTGGTGTTTCAATGAGTATCACTTAAAAATAAATGTAGAATATGTAAAAAAAAATTAGCAAAAAGGGATAGGTGGGAAGTGGGGAGCTGACTGTCTTCACAAGTGAAGATGAGGTGAGCAGTGTGTTAACTTGAAGTGTTCTGATGTTTGAAATAATCCTAAAGACTTAGACCTTTCTATTTTGAAAAGCACAAAAAACCTAAAAACAGGAATGCCAAAAAAAGAAGGAATTCAAAGGTCAAAAAAAAAAAAAAAATGGGGAAAGCTCCAGAAGCTGCAGAGTTTAGATGGAAAAGCATGAAGGTAGATAGAAGAAGATAATGGAAATGAAAGAATGGAAGTGTTGTTTATCCCATTAACAGCTGAAGTTAACTGAGAAGCATCAGCTCATGAGTTGAACATTCCGGCTAAATGCTAGAGAATACAATTGCTTGTGCTTCTGTGTGGTTATATAAGGCAATGACTGTCCCTTATTCTTTCTCCTCATCCGATTAGTGGATCTGTTAGAGCTGAACACAACAAACGAAGTTTTCAAGCAGCACAAACTGAACCAAAATGATCAGCTCCTGAGTGTCCCAGATGTCATCAACTGTCTGACCACCACCTATGATGGCCTTGAACAATTGCATAAGGACCTGGTCAATGTTCCGCTCTGCGTGGATATGTGTCTCAACTGGTTGCTCAATGTATATGACACGTAAGTTTGTAATTTATCCATTAAATGACCATAAGTGAGTGAAACAGGGTGATAATAAACTCGGCAGTATCATCATCCTCATCATCTTTGTCATCGTCATTATCTTTATCATCATCGTTATTGGGTGATACTAGAGTTCTAACCCAAGAACAAGCTTGCACATGCTAGATAAACATTTTACCACTGAGCTACATCCCAGGCCCTAAAGTGAATTTTTGAAAGTGTACTTTCATAATCATTTTCCCAGTGGAAAGATTTATTTTGATTGTTTAGAGTAAATGATTTTTGAAGTCATTTAGATCCTAACTAATAGTAGAGTAAGAAAGAACACCTAACTGTTCTTTCATGACAGTCAAGGAAGGCTGTGAAAGTAGCACCCTTTGTCAAGGAGCAGCTAGGGAAGCCTAACCTAGTCTGATTCCTTTCTCCTTGTTCCTTACTACTTTCAAAAGAAAAACAAAAACTTACATTTACTATGAATTAAAATGATTTCTTGCCGTATAAGAATATTTGTATGATGACTTGAGAGCAGTTTGGACAGCAATGAATAAGACTCCATATGTCTTCAGATCTTAGGTACATTGCCATTGTGGTTATGTTTGTACAAGATGCTTTTAAATAATTGATGCTATAGGCTACTGACGTGTGTAATTGAACTGTTTCTCACCCTGCTGTTGAGCACCCTCACCTTCCAGCACAGTTCATCCTCCCATTTCCATGACCCTTCTGATTTTGACAATGTATTTTTTGTGCGCCAATCAGTTATGAAGAGTTGCTGTGAGCTGGCATTTCGGAAATACTGAGAATTATTTATTCTTCTGGTAGGGGGTTGAAGTATGCAAAGACGAAGGAGAAAAGGAAAACTGGTGCTTTTCTCCCCAATCCTAAAAGTTAGTTCCCATCAACTAGCTATGGGAAATTTGCATTTGTCAGACTTCGATTTGAAGAAGAGGAAGATAGATGTTACTCATAAATGCACATGTTAAGCCACTGACTGATTCTGTATAAGAAATAAATGATGGCGATGATGATGATAGCTTTAGACACAGTTTATCTATAACTTTGTTTACTTTTTTCATTAGAAAATTCCTTTATCTAAATACCATAAAGACTTTTTTTAAAAAAATAAGGTAGTCATTGTGTGCTTGAGCACGCCTGAGGATGAGACTCGGTTGCTAGAAAGAATATAGGGTTTACGGCAATACATTGCTGTATGGTGTCTTTTTATATGTTGCCTTTTAATACAAAGTTTTAATTCTCCTAGGGTACAATATTAATGTTTGCATTAATATCTCATTAATTTACTTAAATGTTTTAAAGTCTCAAAGGAGATCTTTTCTACAGTAAATTCACAAAAAAAAATAGCTGGTTATTTCAATGTTTTCTGTATAGTAACCTATAAAATGAATTCACATCCCAGGAAGAAAGCTAAGTTAGAACACTTGGGGGACTTCATCCGACCCTGTGAAATAGCATTGAGAAAGACATCTTGATCACATTTTATGGAGAACACTCCTCCCCCGCAGCAGTGTCCGGCTGTGACAACGTTAGATTTCTAGACTGCTGAGATAAAACTGGTAGGCTGGGTTGCCTCAACATCATTTCCTGGTGTTTGTAAAGGCTAAAAGCCTGAGATCAAGGTGTGGTCTGGGCTGACTGGTTTGTTGTTGTTTTCTCCAGAATGTCTCTCGTTGGCTTTTCACTGGCTCTCTTCTGTTATATGCCTGATCTTTTTTCCTACAGGCATGCCAGGCACACTGGACTATGGTCTGCTCTTCCAACCTCATTTTACCTGACTCCTTAAAGATGCAGTTGGTGAGAATAGCAGTGTTCTAAGATACAAGGAGTTAGAACTTTGGTGTATGAATGTCAGAGGAGCACAGCTATGCTCAGAATGGACACATTTGCTATAGAACATGTACACATAGAATGGACTCATATCTAGAACAAGGGAGTAGGGCTCACAAGTATGTGAAATGTTGTGATTCATTTCTGGGAGTTAAATGTTGGCATAATTCCATTTCTGACTGTCAGATGTGAACATATGAAAATGCCACACTGATCCAGTTTTTTTTTTTTAACTTCAAAGATAATGACTCAAAAGGTATCCTTGTTCCATTTTAATGGAGAAAAAGCCTGCAAGACTTACCTCCCTTTTATGCCAGTGAAATATATCAATCACCCTTCTGGGTCAGCTGGGTTCTTGGAGTAAATGAATTAAGCCAAGGAAAAATGAGTTACTCTGCAGGCAATAATCTCTGACGCCTAGAGTTGACAGCCTAAGTTTCTCTACTGTGTGTGGCTTATTCATTTATCTAAGCAATGGCTGTTAACTCTATTTCAAGCAGTGGTACTCTGAGTGAATCTGATAAACTATAATTTACTTCTTTCAGAGTAGGGATCCTGGACATTACAGGATCTTAGGAAGTCTTTGAACTTAAAAATGATGCCCACGTTCAGCTATTTTTTTTAAGTTTTATGTAACAGAGTTATTGTTCTTTAAGAAAATGTTTCGACAGAGATTTACCTTGAGCACAGGTGTTAGGGTAGAGAAAAAGTTTCTTAGGAAAAGGACAGTGTAAACCTAAGACAGATGAGCAGACTTCTTGAAAGAGTTGCATTGATTTACTTGAAAGAGTTGCATTGATTTACTTATTCTCACATCATCATTCATTCATTCATTCATTCATTCATTCATTCATTCATTCTAGTCAGTAACCCAACACTATCATAAATAGCTGATGAGATCAGCTTACACAGAGGGAGGCATACTTTGGATAGTCATGTCAGATGTTTCAGCCCATGACTGACTTGCCCCTTGCTGTAGGTGAGGTAACCCAACCAGGTGGGAAACAAAACTGTTCATTTGATGAGCAAGAAGTGCAAGAAAGAGGACATTCCTGTTAGCTCCTTGAAGAGTTTGCTTCTCAGAGGCCTTCCACTAGCCTCTCGCTCTCAAAGTTTCTACTACCTCCCAAGAGCATCGCGTGAAAGACTAAGCCTTTAACACATGAGCCTTGGGGACCACTTCAGATAAAAATTATAGCATTGTTGTGTATTTTCAACTATTCTATTTATTGCAGTATGATGCAACCAGGACAGACCTTCTCAACTGCAACTTGAAATGATGAGTCATGCAAACAGAGATCAAAGAATTCTAATCTAAGTGTGGCTTAGAGATGAGATACGATCTTTCCATTCTTCCCTCTTTTACTGATTGAAAAACCAACACAGTGAGATGCCAGAGTTTATCTGTAACCACCTGTTACAAAGTAATCATAGGGGACTAATTTGCAGGGTTTTTTTTTTCCTAGTCGCATGGATATTCTTATCACATTGCTATAGCCAGGCCAATCACACATTATAAATCAAGTAAACTTTCAAGTTCTCACATGTACCCAGATTCTCTTTATATTATACATTTTCTGCTCTGGTTGCTATGTGACTTGGCAACCACTTAACTTTGGCATCTCAATTTCTCATCCAAAAAGTCGAGGTAAGAAATCTGCATAGCTTACCACACAAAAGGTGAGTGTAAAGGGCAAATAAGCTAATATGTGTAAAAAGGCCTTTAGAAACTATAACTATCAAATTGATTCTACTTATGAATTCACAGCTTCCCTCAGTCTTCATCTTCCCAGGTTAAAAAGTCTTAATTTCACAAGCTTCCTTCTAGATTTAATGGAAATCAAAACTGTTTAAATCATGCTTCAGAGCAATAGTCTGGAACACTTGGTTCAGACATTTTTTTTCTCTATAGAGAATATTAGCTTCATTTGTTATAGTAAGTCAAATTTCCCTACTATTCTGAGATGAATATAATTTTAAAGGCACTTAACTTCACAGTTAAACTAATTTCAGAAGTTACTTACAAAAACTGTCAGGGGAACCGAATACTTAGCTATTGGGCTAAAACACTCCATCATGCATTTTATTGGCTCCGAGATCCATCTCTGATTAGATATTGTACTGAACATCAAAACTGTCTATGGTGTGTTCCCATGTATGCACAGATTAATCACCAGTGGGCCCGAATAAAAATGCTCACCCCACCCTAAGTTTTGGAGGGGGTATGTTTGCACCCATGCCTGTGTCTTTTTGCTCCCATGTCTGACTGTCGACTTCTTTCTTAGAAGAGGGAGGGCAATACTAGGGATTGAACCTAGAGCTTCCTCCATGCGATGCAAGCATGTTGCCACTGAGCTCCAGCTGCAGGCCTTGATTTGGGCTTCATTAGCTGTGAGAAGCTGTGGACTGCTCAAGGTGCTCCCAAGAGCCTACCAACCACAGTGACCTTGTGCTTCATTTTTCATTTCCACATACGGGTTGATATTGTGCATTCTCTAGTCAGTCTCTTATCTTACTCCCTTAGCTAGTGTGTGAGTTTATTGAGTAAGAATCATGTCCTCTGGTTTTTCTTGGTCCCTAAAGTTCATAGAATAATTCTGGGATCATCAATTACAGGAAGTCTTTATAACTTTCGGTGGTGGATTGGATAGATGATTGACTTGTCTTCCTGATGATGTATCTCTCTTATATTTTCCCAGTAGACTGGAGGTTGGGTTCTACAGGTACCATTCTGATCCCTTAAAGGACTGCTTTCATGTACTAGTCCCTTAGTACATTCATTCAATAGTCTTTATTATTTTCTACAAGTCAATTGTCTGTGTTCAGAGGATAAACACTTCCCATCTCTTGAAAAGAAGAGAATAAACATTGTCTATTTCCTGTGATAATTTGAAAATCCTAAAAAAATTAAGTTAAACATGATGGCTCAGGATTTTTTTGAATTGGCTGTTATTTCTTGTGACTAGTCTGGCCTAGAACTTATAATTTCATTTTATTTAATTTTTTGGTCTCTGCCTCAAGTGCTGAGAGTACAGATGTTGTTACCACACTCAGCTATAATTTAAGCATGCTTTCTTTTTTAAAAGAACATTTATATGTTTTGTATCATGGTATATGTATAGACATTTACTTGGTCATTTATCAATTTAGAATGGAAGACTATTAATGAGCATTACTAGCAAAACACCAGCAAATCAAGAGTTGAAGGTAATTAGCAGTGAGATCCTTTCACACTACACCCACGTTACAGATATTTATGTATATTTTTAAAATACTGTAGATTACAAAGCGTAGTAGTTACTCTTCTATTGCTGTCATAAAACACCATGGCCAAGGCAGCTTATAGAAGGAAGAGTTTATTTGGGCTTGCAGTTCCAGGGGTACAAGAGTTCAGAGCCATCATGGGAAAGCGGCAGGCATGGCTACAGTATGATGGCTAGAGTAGCAAGCAGAGTGAGTCCACACCCAATAACATAACCTCCTCCAACAAGGCCATACCTCCTAAGCCTCCCCAAACAGCTACCAAGTGGTGACCAAGAATCCAAACATCTGAGCCTATGGGGAGTATTCCCATTCCAACTCCACACCTCCTCAACCTACCCAAACAGCCACCAAGTGGTGACCAAGAAGCCAAACATCTGAGCCTATGGGGAGCATTCCCATTCCAACACCACACCTCCTCAACCTCCCCAAACAGCCACCAAGTGGTGACCAAGAAGCCAAACATCTGAGCCTATGGGGAGCATTCCCATTCCAACACCACACCTCCTAAACCTCCCCAACAGCACCACCAATTAGGAACCAACTTCAAATACTAACGGGAACATTTCTCATTGAAACTACCACACTAAATCTTATGTGTCCGTATAATAATGTGAACATTTGTGTATTGGTTTTAAGTGTACTATAGGTGTGCCTTGAAAACTTTCCTAAGAAAATTTGTAGTATGAACCTAAACTGAAAACTAATAATGGAGTTATGAGACAATAACTACAGTGATAAGGCTTTTTATTGGACTGTGTGTTGTTCCACTGCAAAGACTGTGGTGTCTTATTATTTTTTTGGTGCTTTTCCCAACTTTGGTGTCTCCTACCGTGACCAGCTCTTTTTTAACAGCATACTAATACTCTGATAGACATTGGAATAAAGACAGCCCTGCTTTTACAGATAAAATAAATCTTTCTTTTAGTCAATTCATAAGTGAAATTGAAATGGTGTCTCACTAGCTTAGTGTGAAAGTATTTCCTAGTGCTGATTAATTAATACATCCCCTTTTTAATTACAATTTCATGCTTCCCCTAATACAGATTTCACACCTGCCTATTTGAAATCATTCACTATTGAAATTGCAATGATTTGTAGACTACATTCACAAAGATCAAAGTATACGAAGACAGCAAGTTTTAAAGTTTTACAAACACTGAGTCCATGTAGGTTTTATGTATTGATTTTGCATTTATAATCAACATATTTTATTTATAGTATTTTTGAAAGTGAGATCATTTTGGTTATATGCTTGCTGTTTTTATATTCCTATAATTTGTTCTTGTGCTGTATGTTGTGTGTAAAATGACTTCAGTGTATTTTTCTGGACTTCTTTAAAGACCGTTGTTAAACTATGTCATGAAGTTGTGGTATAGGTTTGACAGTAATTGTTAAAACTAAATAGAAAAATTGTTTGCTCTCAAGAAAGTGACATTTAGCATATTGCATATAGTTTTAAATGCATACAACCATCTTATAATTTCAGGGGTCGGACTGGAAAAATTAGAGTTCAGAGTCTGAAGATTGGACTGATGTCTCTCTCCAAAGGCCTCTTAGAAGAAAAATACAGATGTATGTAAGACCTCCTGTAGCATAACACTTCCGATAATAATATCCATTCACCAACGACTGAGTTTATATGGCTTGCTATAATTTTGGTTTCCATTTTTGAGAACCTTAATATACACATACCAGTTTGGGCAAAGAGAATCAGGTTTGTGCAATGTGAGAAGCTAATAATTGTAGGGTCACAGGAGAGGTGACTTGATGGTGTAAGAACCATGCATAAATGTGCATCTCATTTAATTCTTAGAATATTCCCTCTATAATGTAGGGTTCACAATTTCCTTTTTTTTTTTTAAGCTGAGCAAATTAATGCCAAAACAAGTCAAGAATCTAGTCTAGTGAAAGGCTGTGAGCCATTAAAATATTGGGCTTGAACTAGAAGGAACTTTTTTTTTTCGGGGAGTGGGACTACCATGTGCATTTTTTAAAAGCCATTGTGGATAGACATGTCAGTGTTTCATCTATAGACTCCACTTTTATGACTCCAACCCCCTTTTTCCCCTCTTCTTTTTTTCTCTTATGTTTATGTTCAATGCTTTAAAGAAAAGGCAAAGAAAAGTAAGAGGAACTAAAACTTTTACTAGCATTAATCCTAAATAGTTACACTTTATAGTTTCAGCCTTGTGAAATGATAAATGCTTTTAGTTTTATTTTGGTTGTTTGTAGTCATTGAGTAAACCAGCAGTGCCCTTTTAGCTCTCCACTACTGAAATAAATCTTTGCATGCTCGAGAGATGTGCTTGAGAGACAGGGAGACCTGCACTGACCCCTCTCCCACCTAGTGACCAAGTGTCATTAGGTAGATGCCTTGATCCCCTTGAGTATTTCTAGCCAGAAGTAGTGTTACTTCTATTTCCTGGTGCACTGAGCTGCATTTCAGAGGGTGAAAGATGAAGCCAATGATTGCAGCCTTGAAAGGAAGTTGAGATAATATATTACAAGTTGCCAAAGAAATCGGTGGTCAAATAAATGATCCCCATCCCCGTATGTCTCCAAACTCATTACCATGGTAACTGTCTTTTAGTTTAACTTGTCCATAAACGGTAAGTAACTTGTTACTGCCACGTCCACTTCCAGATGATTCTGTGCAGATGAGTCTGTGTATTTGGAGGAGAGGATGGAAGATAATTCATGAATAGGAAGACACCAAAAGACAAAAGATGGGTACAGGGAAGGATGGGAGTAATGGGGTCTATTAATAGCTCAGTGGTCCAGTACATGCTAAGCATGCACAAGGCCCTGGGTCCCACCCCCAGAATCAAGAAAACCAACTTTTTCCCCAAATGAAGGTATTTGGTCATTGATCTTATTACTTAGCTAAATTTCATCTCTCTAAAAGCATGCTGCGTTCAAAATCATGTACTTTTAAGGGATTACTGTTAGATTTTTTGATTTTGAGTGTGAAGCCTAGAACCCGAAAGCATGATTTTCTTACATAATTTGACAGAAATGTTAAGGGAAGAGATGTGGATTTGCATAGAGCATAAACTTACTGTGGGATCAGGAGGTGGGAGTCTCTGATTCTGTATGAGCCCTGCAAGCCATGTAGAGAAAAGAAAAAAAAATAGCCTTATATAAAATTTGGTTGGTGGCCCTTTGTTTAGAACTTCAGGAGTCTTCATCATTACCAGGAAAAGATATGATCTCCAAAGCTGAGAACTTGGCATTTCTAAAATGACTGAGAAAGGAAAGAATAACCGAAAAATCAGCGTTCCAAAATTAGAAAGATTTTTCTTTCTAATCATCTGTGATTCAGGGATTTCATATGCTCCTTGGAAGACTAGGGGCTTTAAAAGTAACAGTTACATCATAGTGCTGAGTGGACACTAAAATGAATGCAAACTCAAGCTCAAGATTTGCATTTTCTGCAAAACAACATTAAATGCTCAGATTGGGTAAGGAGGCAGAAGCCCAAGAAGAAGGGAAGTATTGCAAGTTCCTATTTAATGTAACCCACGATGGATGCCACTTTAAGACATAATTAAATAAGAAATCTCTTGGGTTAACTCTTTAATCTAAGTCTTTCCCTCAATATTGAGACTCTGGCAATGTTCTGAGTTTCAGTTTTGCTTCTTATATTGAAACCCTTAGTAACACTGATTCCACATTTGATTTCCCCAGTGTTGTGAGAACATCTCTTCATGATTACTTTCTTTGTCAGAATTAATATTCAAGACAAATTGCTCTTCAGACTCAATGGCACTGGCACGAGCCAGCCATAGGAAAACAGGTTTTGTGGTGGCTGGAGTCAGAAGTCTCCACCCTGCTGGTACTTATGACTTGTGACTTAATGTGAGTGGCTCTGGAGTCGATTTGGCATTCAATGCAGATGGCCACGAGCTTGCCGGCTTCAGCAGAAGCACAATCACCAAGCACCTTTTGGAGAGCTCTTTGCATCTCCCCTGGGTTGATTTATTCCAGTGTGCCTCTTGATGGTTGTTTTTTAAATTAAGCAAGTTATGGCCCATTCTTGCATCCTCATACTGCTTTTTGTGTCTCACTGTAATAATAAGAACATAGAACTGTACTTAGTGACACTTCCTTCTCTAGCATCTGTGAGTAATCTTACCTTCTTAGTGGCATAGCAGCATAGCTGTGTGCCCAAGGAAGACAGTTGGGCAGATTTGATACTCTTAACAATGCGCATTTCCGTAAAGACCATTGCATGTGTACATAGATGCTCAATAAGCATCATTATAAGAATTCTGGGTCAATGTTTTGCGAGTGTGATAGTCTTTTTTTTTTTAATGATGAAACAATTGGAGTGCTAATAAAATCCAAGTGAACAAGTGATAACAAAAAGTTAAATTTATCTCAAATGAATTTGCTTTCCCCTCGTGTGCTTATAATTGAAGCTGTATCTCATTGTAATTACTGTGTCAATATCACTCAGTATGCTTCAGCTTGGAACTCTACTGTTGACACTGTTAGCGCTGGCATCCTTCCCCTTTGACAAGAGGAGCATGACATTTTTATCTGCTATTCATTTATCGGATGTTGTTGATGATAGTTTTGTAGAAGCTCCCAAGTATTTACTCCTCTTTCTTCTGTTCTTACCACCACATGAAGAGCGTTCAGACAGCATGTCTCTTGGAGCGTTAGACTTGAAAACACCTTCCAAATGTGTCAATTTCTGTAACGGAGGGATTGCTTTTTATTAGCTGCATCTCCCTGTTGAAAAACTGACTTCCTTCACTTCATTAGCTTCTTGAATGGGGATCTTATAATCATTGTGATCCTCAAAATGTTACCAATAGTGGATCTAAGATATACATCCTGGGAAGAGGGGTTTTAATGTTGTTGATTTAAGAAACTTAGGGGAAAACAAAACAAAACAAAACACTGTTTTTGTTTAAGCATAAGAACAGCAAAGGATACAAACATTTTTTAAGTCTTGAAATTGAAAAAACATGTTTCATTACATAGAATAAAACAAAAATAGCTTATATGGCTAGTAAATTCCTAAAATGAAGAACTAAGCCTCCTTATATTTTTATATTTGCAATATAAAGTAAATATGAACATAGACATACCTAAAAGAAGGCGAAATACATGTTTATATAGTATTGTGTTTGTGAGTGAACACAAAAGTTGGTAAATCAATTGATAAAATGTAAAGGTATACTTTATAAACTATGTCCTTTATCAAATCATAAGTGAAGCTTTGTTTTTCCACATTCTCTTTCTTAAGGGGATATTTTACAAAGACCATAAAACTAACTGATATACATTTATTGTGGTATTTAAAAAGATACTTCTGATTATATGTATTGACAAGTAAAATCAGATTATTCTTAGACACCTGGGTCATGTGGTTCTGATCACAGCTAGCAGATTAAGACAACAGAAATCTGAGCTCCATCGTGTCCCTCCACGTTTTTTTGTGTTGTTTTGTTTTTAAGTTTACATAGTTCAATCCGTATCACCGAAGATATGTTTTAAATAACACTTTGATTGGGTAGACAGTAATGTCTTGTTCTCTCTCTTTGTAGGTCTCTTTAAGGAGGTGGCAGGGCCAACAGAGATGTGCGACCAGCGGCAGCTTGGCCTGCTACTTCATGATGCCATCCAGATCCCTCGGCAGCTAGGGGAAGTAGCAGCTTTTGGGGGCAGTAACATTGAGCCCAGTGTTCGAAGCTGCTTCCAGCAGGTAAGCATGAGCATCAAGGGTGTGTAGGATGTGTTGAGAAAGAGACTTAAAGATGCTTCCAAGAAGCGAATCAGTTTGTTGGACTAGAATCAAATAGTGGGGAGTGGGTACCAGCCCTTTAAGTGGATATTTTGTTTCTTAAGGCATGTTGGATTCAAAGAATAGTAAAACCTGGATAGAGATATGTATCTTTTTCATGAAGTAGAAATTGAAATGAGATGTCTGAATTCCAATGCCCCTGGGTCTGTTCTTCAATTATTATCATTCATCGGCTTGTTCTCAGCTTTCCATCATACTCACTTCATGCCCTGATTCCTGCTTCCACACCCTCCCATGTCTAAATGTGTCTTCTGTTTGGAATGCTCTCCTTTTCTCTACACACGCTCTCTTCTCTGCCTGTCCTATTCTGTCTTTCCATGTTGACTTGGCTCTTGAGTCCTCTGAATGTCCTCCTCAAACCCTATCAGATGAGGATACTCTCCCTGCCTTCATGTCCTCTCCTTCCTCATGTTCACTACAGTAGGACATCATACTGAATTGTGTAATTAGTTGTTTAGTATTGCCTCTTCCTTGCACACCCACGCTTCATGAAGACAAGTTGTGCCTATCACATACCTTATATCCAATCTTAGGCTGCTCATGCTGCTACAGCAGAATGTACGAACTGGATGGCTTATGAACAACAGAGATGTATTTCTCAGTTCTAAAGGCCGAGAACCTGAAGAGCAAGGTTCCAACAGATTTGACATGTGCTGAGCGAAGGAATTCTGACAGCACTTGCTTGTTGGTGGAAGAGGGGCTTGCCCCATGTACTTCAAAAGAACATGGACATCTGATGCTTATCCCTTCATAATACATTGAACCTTATATTGACTTTAAAACATGTCTGTTTATTGAATGAATAAAAATGCCTTAATGTTCTCTGTAGGGAAGATCTTTTCTTAAAGAGTATACATACCTACAGAAAGAGTCATATACATAGTTTTCAGTGATCTGAGTTGCTAATTTTCACCTGGGCAAGAACTGTAGTTTCTTTTTTAAATGCTTACTGTGCATAAGCACATTTATAAATGCTACTGATGTCATCCATATGCATAAAGTTAGAAACCTACAGATATTTTTCCAAAGCATAGCCAATGATTTATCACTGCTGAGAAAAAAAAATGCTCACACTGTATCTTTGAGGAGAATCAATGTCATGGGTTATTACATTTTATAATGGACCTCTTTCTTATTTTAGAAAGAAAAAATACTACATGATTTTTTAAAATATGATTTACAGTCATATATGTCAGTGCACAGAATGACCTCAACCACAGAGGGAAGAGGCAGTCGGTGAAATTTACCCCTGCTCTCTCACACAAATGATTGAGATCTATCCTGATAAGCTTGGAGAGTCTGTGAAGCATATTTGTACCAGTCAGCCCCCAGTGTGGTGGTGTGACGGAACAGGGGCAAGTCACAAGCAGTGACCCCCTCTACTCTGCGTTTGTAAATGTCTTCCGCTTTGTTGGGTTACCAGGGAGTCCTCCCCTTCATACATTTACCATCTTAGATAAGTGAGTTTGACAGAACTGAAGAATGTATGTGGAAAGGTTGCCTGGAATTATGTGGGTTGTTTTTTTTTTTTTTCCTATTTTGCTTCCTTCTTTTTTCTTTGAGTATTGATGGGCTAGATAGATTGCTCAGTTGTAAAGGGCTGTCTGTATAAGCATGAGGACCTGAGATTATATCCCCACAACCCACTTAAGTCTGGTGCAGTGGTACATGGCACATGCTTGTAATCCCAGCATCGAGGAGGCAGAGACAGGAAGATCTTTGGGGCTCAATGGCCAGATAATCTAGCCTATCCATGAACTCCAGGCTAATGAGAGGCCCTGTCTCAAAAGCAAGGTAGACAGTACTTGGGAATGGAACCTGAGATTGACCACTGACCTCTGCATGCCTATGAACATACATGAAAGTGTACCAGTAGGTATGCACATTAAAAAACACACAAATAAAAAATAAAATCTGAGTATTAAGGAATTGTTCCCTCCTACACTCTTTTATGGAAAATGACTCCTTTTTTCCCCTGCATTTTTCTGATTTTAGTTTCTAGAATTCTCTTACCTTGACGAACCTATTTGTGACGTCACTGAACTGGAGCCACATGGCTTTCCTCTCGTGCAGATTGGCAGCAGCAGCGCTTGCTGTGGCTTCACTGATGGGCTGTTCTTCACTTTCTGTTTCTTCCCCAGAATAACAACAAGCCAGAGATCAGCGTGAAGGAGTTTATAGACTGGATGCGTTTGGAACCACAGTCCATGGTGTGGTTGCCGGTTCTGCATCGGGTGGCAGCTGCAGAGACTGCAAAACATCAGGCCAAATGCAACATCTGCAAAGAATGTCCGATTGTTGGGTTCAGGTGAGGTGCAATAAGGGAAAGCAGAACTCACTGGTTTCTGTTCTTGTGTGGTCTCGTGGTATGTTTCTCATTCCTCCCCATTTCCTGTCTCGTGGTTTGCCTCTTGAGTACATGTGGTACTCAGCATTGTGCATCCTTCTAAAGTGACATTCCTTCTCATCATCTACATGCAAACTTCTTTTTGTTCTTATAGTTGTTAATAATGCTTTAGTCCAGAATCAGGAATTTTTTATGGATAACTCTTTACTGAGGCCATAGGAATGTTCATGCAGGATAATTGCATTGTAGATTACATACATACAGTCCTGATCAAATTTGTTGGCTGTTCCACGTTGTTTGGGATCAAACTTAGTAAGATGGGGACAGCATGTAAAATATGATGAGAAGTCATCAGATAACTCCATGTCACCTCTGCTAAGTTTGTTGTGATTAATCCTACTTTACACCTGCCCATTAATAATGCTGCTAAAGTATAGTCTCTCTCTCCATCCCTCACCTGTTCCTCTGTGAGTGTACATGTTCATACTCTAGGATGTGTGTGTATGTACATGGAGACCAGAGGTTGATGTCAAATGTTTTCATCTTTCTCAGTCACTCTCCATCTTATTTTTCATATAGAGCTTTCACTGGACCTGGAGCTGGAATTCAGCTAGGCCAAACAGCAAGCGCCAGGCATCTTCCTGCCTCCACTTCCCCAGTACTCTGATTACAGGTGCATGCTACTAGGCCCAGTGTTTTTATATGGGCTCTGAACTCAGATCCTCATGCTTAGCTGAGTCAGCCCTCCTTGGCCCAGTCTATCTTGTAGTGTTCTCACTGAGTCAAGGTCATTGGCTTATGACCTTGGAGGAGACCATGTAGGGCCTATGGACCATGTTTGTCACAGGGTGGAGTGTTTGTTCATCCTGTTTCTTTCACCTCCTCTTGGGGTAAGGATGCCTTAGACCTCCTAGATTGAACTAGAGTGTAGGTAAGGATGCCTTAGAGACTCCTAGAGTAGCTCCTAGACTGTACTACATTTTTTTCCTGGGGTTTATGATTTCTATTAGGAATAGTTACCACATAAGTGTCCAGAGCAGTATGTACTTTACACAGCAAACACCAAGCTCTATTATTGCCCATAACGTATTAGTTATGGTCAGCCTGATACAGAAATACACTAAGACTACAAGTCACATTGAACTTTTCTGTAAAGTGGAGACATGAGAAGTATGCATGTGTAAGTGTACGGTTTATTTTTATTTATGTGTCTGTATGTGTATGTGCATGTTTGTGTGTGTGCCCATGGAAGCCAGAAGAGGGTGTCAGATCCTCTGGAACTGGAGTGACACTTGGTTATAAGCCATCCAACATGAGTGCTGGGGACCCAATTTGGATCCTCTGGAAAAGCAGCAAGCACTCTTAACCCATTGTACCATCTCTGCAGCTCCTGTGTACTGAACTTTTGTGAACTGCTGAAATTTTCTACTAATTACTTCCAAATTGAATTTAATTTTTTTTCTCAGTTTATTTATTTTCTATGCATTATATGGCCTGTATATACATACAGGCCATATAATGAAATGGCCATGGAGGCCAGAAGGGGGTGTCAGATCCCCGGCACTGGAGTTACAGATGATTGTTAGCCATCATATGGGTGTTGGGAATTGAATCCGGGCCCTCTGGAAGTGCAATCAGTGCTCTTAAAATAAGCCATTTCTCCACCCCTCACATTGAGTTTTAGTAAAATCTTAGATCTACAGGGTGTTTACCAAGCTGAGAATTGTCTCAGTTATAATTACCCACAGCTACTCAACAGCAGCAGAATGAATGAGAGGCTTCATTTCCTTTCATGTAAATGAAGTGCAAAGACAGATAACCCAAGACCGGTGATGCTTGATCATCTTGACCTTCAGAGTCCCTCTTATCCCCAACTTGTAACTTGCACATTCAAAGTGACCTCAGGCCAGCAAATTGGCTCTTCTGGATGTCACTTCCATCTTTAGTAAGGAGAGAAAATGAGTGTTCTTTCCAGTTGCGTCAGTCCCTTAATATCCCAATGGGAACCCTGGCCCAGGACTTCATCCTGGATTGCCCTGCTTACCACCATCAGCAAGCAAGCCTGAGAAACAGTATTTTTAGCAGAGCGCATTGCTGAAATGTGCTGACAGTGCAAGAGTTTCTCACTGATGAAGAAAAGGAAAGAGCCATCAGCACGAAACAGGATTCCACTAAGCAAAGACGATGTCAATCATACTTGTCAAGCTATGCCAATAGGTAGAAAGATGTTAGTACAAGTGATACGTCAAACCAGGACCATAAATGCAGCTGGGGTAAATAGATTGTCTCCAGATAACTTGCAAACAGTTTTGCATATCATTTTAAAAGCCCTTCATCACTCAATAGTTTATAATGCTAGCCTTACATAACCCTTACATTTGGACTCTGCTAGTGTTACCATTTATATTTCCCCTCTAGAACAGCTATAATGTATGTTTCTTAGTTCCACCAGCCATCTTACCTGAGTGGAAGATCTGGGGGATGTTTTACATTTAGACCCCATAGAAGTGTAAGACTTAGAGTGTTGTTTCTGCAAATAGACATCAATGTATAGTGTTTTTTCTATGAGAGGCTTTAAACATTTCTTTCAAGATTATGTAATCATTACATAGTCAGGATTTTATTTAACATGTTCCTGATTACAGGGTATTTCTTTTTTTTTTTTCTTTTTAAATTTTATGTGCATTGGTGTTTTGCCTGCTTGTATGTCTGTGTGAGAGTAACAGAAGACCTGGTACTAGAGTTACAGACTAGTGTTGTGTGGGTGCTGGAAATCAAACCTGTGTCCTCTGGAAAAGCAGCTAGTGTTCCTAACTGCTGAACCGTCTCTCCAGCCACCTACAGGGTATTTCTTGCTGTATTTTTTCCTGTTTATTTTAAACAAAACGTAAAAATTTTCATTGCAAGAACCAATGCTCTTGTGAAGGAATTTTATATTCATTTCTTACTGGTAATCTAATTGGTATTTTAAAATTATGTGTATCAAACTCCTTGTCATAACTTTTCTCTGTCATTTTCTGTCTACATTCAGATATCATGCAGAATCTTCTGACATTGATATTTGACTTCTCCTCATGTGTAAACATGTGCAAGCATGTTTAAGACTCTTAAGACACATTTGCATCTGTTTGTCATATTTCATTGCATGCCGACATGCAATTCTCAGGAATAAAGAAAAAAGTTTTTTAAGTAAAAAATTTATAAAACTTATGAACAAAGTCTCTACTTCCTCCACGACCTGGGACCCTTTTCAATAAATAAATAAGTTCCAAAAGTGTTCCTCCTACCCCCATTATTGAAGAGATGAATTGTCACTTCTAAATTGATGCTGAAATACAAAATTCTCTATTCGTGGTAAATGCACTGTTGATTTGAACCAACGGCGCGCCTTACCAAGTGACTGGTTTAGATGAAGTACCAGGAGTGACGACCACCCTCTTCTTCACCGCAGGTATAGAAGCCTGAAGCATTTCAATTATGATGTCTGTCAGAGCTGCTTCTTTTCGGGAAGAACAGCAAAGGGCCACAAATTACATTACCCGATGGTGGAGTACTGCATCCCGGTGAGCACAGAGCTTTTGAGCCAACTGACCCAAGATGACATTTTTATTCATTTCATTTTTACTTAACTTTGTTTTAAAACCTCTTTCGAGAACGTTTGGTCGTAATATTTTTGTTTTCTTCTAACTTATATGTGCTTCTTGTGTTGAATTCATTAAGAAAAATTCATTACTCCAGTTGTAATTTGTTAACTTCCTAAGTAGGTGTCTTGACTTTAAACTTAACTTCTTTTAAGCAAATTAAGAACTGACACTGACTTACCTATGTTGAAAATGAAACTATTTGCTGACACCAACCATGTTTATCTTAGTCTTTTAAAGGATAGTTTCTGAAAAAAACTTATACATTATCAAAATGAAAAATAGAGAAATCAAAAATATCATTCATAGATTTAGTTTTTGAACAAACTAACCTTCTAATAGCTTTACATGTTCTAATTATATAAAATCTGAGTATGCGTATATATGTATATGTATTTTGACTTAATTTTCTTAAAGAACTATGTAGCTCACTATGTAGCTCTGGCTGGCCTAGAGCTCACTATGTATATTGGACTAGTCTGAACATAAAAAGATCTGCCTACATCTACTTCGTGAGTGCCAGGATTCAAGACATGCACTACCATGCTTGCTGTTAATATATTTTTTTATCCTGAGTGTTTCATTTGACTTTGTAGGAAATAGCTGTCCCCCATTTTTCCTTAGACAATAGCTTCCCATCGCAAAGTATTAATTGAATGAATGACTATAATTGGCCTAACCACCTTTGAATTTAGGTCTTCAGTCTCCTAGTGTTATAAGCCATCTTTAAAAGCATTACTGAGAAGGTAGCAGCACTTTATATGTGTTACATAAATTGTGTTTCCATTGAGTTAATGACTAGAAGTGGTCATCTAGGTCAATCAATATGAGTATCTTCACAGCCAAAATACTTGATCCCAAGTCATATTCCAAAAGTGATCTCTGCCACCGTATGATATTGCCACATTTGCTCATGTGTTCATTTTCCCATTACCCACCCCCCAGCACTGGATACAGTTATTGTGGTTCCTTTGACCTAAAGCTGCTTGTCCTGAGATTATGCTCCTTTTCTGTCAGGAGCTATCCCTTAGCTTCCTCCCAAATCACGCTGAAATTTATTCATAGAGTTATGTATTTTCTTTGGTTTAGAGAATTAAGTAACTTTTTGGATCATAAACCTATACAAAGGCAGCTGTACTTATAAAATGTGCACATATCATTCTCCAATTCTTTTTTTTTCATTCTCCAATTCTTAGTGTCTTATTTTAAGTCAATAAAGACATATATGGAGAGGAAATTTCTAGAAAATGTTACTGAATTATAATGGATGAAATAATCTTGATGCCTAACATTAACCAAGAAAATATTGCTCCCAAGGAAGTTTGGAAAGTTCATTTATTGCAGTTATTAATTTATTTACTAAATCAACTAATATTGAATTCTTGCAGTGTGTCAGGCATTATTAGAGGTAGGTGCTAGTTGAAGTGGTATGGACAGATTCTAGTCAGTAGATAGTCCGTATGCATGTGTGAATGGTTATGTGTGTACACTTTGGTGCCCAGAAGTAACTGAGTGTGTTAACGGAAGATTGCTGGCTAAGGGAGAAAGGAACAGGAAGTGAGGGTAAGCAGAAGGCAAGGGAAAAGTGACAAAGGGCAGCCAGTGTGATGCCTGAGACCAGCTGTGTCTGCAGTTAGAGAAGTTAACCTAAGTCCGCTTAGAGACTGGGAGACACAGTCCCTTCTTGCCTGATAATCACCTTTCAGAGAAATGGTTTTCAAGGTGCTAAGAGAGACTCCTGAGTGGTAAGAGATCATATTCATCTCAGGGCCAGAGCACAGATTCAGAGTCCTCCATCCTTTTTGATCGGTCCCCTTGGAGTGGTCAGGGCTTACCTTCAGCTTTAGATGGGAATGAACAGTAAATTTTTTGAGCAGCATAATTCCTTCAGGTATATATGCTTTTAAGTGAAGCTGGGGGTGAGGTTCATAAGAAGTAGGCAGCCTTGAGCTATCAGCCCCAGCTTTAGCTAGTTCAAGGAGAGAATCTGTCTCTAGTGTTAGCTCTAAGGATTTGTTGGTTGCTCCCAGGAAAGACAAGATTACTGACATTCCTGCTGCTGTCTACATAGGAGGAGAGAATCTGTGATATTGAGCAAGGAAACAAAGAAAGGAGATGATTCAGGATGTAGTGAGTGCCTTTGAAAAGCAGGATAAGGCAATAGAATGATAAGAGGAGCCATTGTACTCAAGGAAAACCAGGTCCTTCTTGGGAAGCCGACCTTTGGGTTGAACCTGAAGGTGGAGAGATTCAGCAGCCATGTAAAGAAGTGGGGTAGAGTAACAGATAAGACATGGCAGAAGGAAGAAGCAGCATCCTGCGTGTGCTCCCACGGTGGCAAAGAGGATGACAGGGAGGTATAGACCCGAAGTGGAAGGTGTCCCTCAAAGAAGACAGGAAGCACTTGGTCCATAGATGAGGTACCCAGAGAAAAATGAAAAGTAGGGTCCCTTGTCCAAAGATTACCAAGACTTTTGAAATGACAGTGAAGGGCCTTCAACTGAGCTGGGATCTTCTGAGCGTGCGATCGCTCACTGCAGATGCTTAGGCCTTCTGTCCAGGGAATTTCTCCTTCACTAAAGGGACAAAAAAGGCCTGATGAAAAAAAAAAACAGAGGTTGCATGACACCGTTCAGATCCTTGAAAGGGATTTGGATTGGGAGGAAATAAAATGTTAATATTTACATGATAATAGCTAAAAATTCAGGGAGCTGATTATACAGATCTAATGCTAAATGGGAAAAATAAAAATAAGTAGATGAGGTTAGAGTAATGATATAGAAATACTAATTTTATTCTCATTACATATGAACATTTCTAATAGTTTTCTAACATTCCCAAGCAATTTGTAATCAATACATGTTTAATAATCATTGGCCAGTGGAAGCCTGCTTGCAGTCACTAATGAATGTATAAAGTCTTTTCTCCTACTACCAATGCTGAATCAAACAAAATAAAACTCTAAGTCAGTGTTTCTCAACCTGTGGGTCACAACCCCATGGGGAGCTGAATGATCCTTTCACGGGGGCCACCTAAGACCATCAGAAAACACAGATATTTACATTATGATTCATAACAGCAGTAAAATTACAATTATAAAGTAGCAACAAAAATAATCTTATGGTTAAGGGTTCGCCACACCATGAGGAACTGTATTAAAGGGCCACAGCATTGGGAAGGTTGAGAACCACTACTCTAAGTTATCCCAAACTATTTCTGTTACGTAGTCCTTTCCAAGTGACTCTTCCATTTCTGGGATTCCAGCTTGCCCCTTAATTTCCTGGGTGATATGTAGCATGAATTGTTAGAAGGTCTTATTAATAAAATCAAACCTGAGCCAGGTATTGGGGTGTACAAGGGAAGATCAGAGAGACAAAACAAGCCACAGCTACCTTACCTCGCCAGTTCCTCAGCTGGTCTTGTTTCCTCAGACTGGAAGCCTCTGAGTTCTCATCCAGAATGAATCTCAGCTGAACTGCTGCTCGAAAGCCCAAAAGCTTAACCAGCCAAATGCTTAACCAGCCAAATGCTTCTAGTTTCTGTTCCTCATGCCTTATATACTTTTCTGCTTTCTACCACCACTCTCTGGGATTAAAGGCATGAGTCACCATGCTTGGCAGTATCCTTGAACACATGGATCTCTGCCTCTGGAATGCTAGGATTAAAGGCATGTGCTACCACTGCCTATCCTCTATGTTTAATATTGTGGCTGTTCAGTCTATGACCCCAGATAAGATTATTAGGGTGCACAATATTTTGGGGAACACAATACCACCTCAGTGATATCCCTTTTCAAGCCATGTTTTGGGAGATCGTTTGGCTTTTCCTAACTTAAGCAGCAGTCCTGACCATCGCTATGTTAGGTTAGTTTTTGCGTTTGACCTACAAGCTTTTGTTCCTTTCCACCTGCTTTGTGCAGGGAATCAAACCTAGAGCCTCATACAGCCTAGGCACACAGCCTACCACAGAGCATGCTAGGCGAGCAACCTAGTACAGAGCTAAATCTATAACTTTTTATAAAGTACCTAGACATATTTGTAAACCGAGTCTTAGAGGCACACTCTTGCCTTAAATGATATGACATGACTTAACTGCTTTCCATTTTTTTCACCTACATTCTTAAGATCTACTCCTTTTTCCTTCTGCTGTCTTCTTTTTAAATACACTTTATCTATGGTCCGTTCATCTCACCAATATCTAAATTCCCTTAACATCTACCTTAGAAAATGGGCTTAAACACGAGTGTATTTTTCCCAGGAAAGTGATAATCAGTGATACTTGCACACTAAATGGATGCGACCTTCCCGTAAGCATCTTGGTCCTTGCAGTTCTCATAGCCCGTCTCCATTACTGGCTAAGAAAATGGCCTGTTCATACCACTGGCTCGTCTCTTTCTCCTACAAGGTCACATTTTACCCTTCTCTCAACGTTTTTTTATCGCTGAGAAGTGTAATTTGTAAACCCCATTTTAAGCCCTCGGTACTCCCCAAGTGCTTCACCCACCTATCAGCTTATTATTTATGACAATGTTTGTGTTTAGCTATATGAAAACTAACGGTGCATGAATTAGCTATCATGATTCATGAAGATATTTTATGATACTGATAATAAAATATTTACATGAGGAAGTGGAGCAGATTGTTTTTCTAGGAAAATTACTTTCAACTCTTACTACCCATTACTGCTCTAGAATCCAAATTTGTACCTTAATGACTTCTTGATTCAGCTTTATAAAGGTGTATGCTCAAGAGACGGCGTGACTTGGATTACATTTGATGTCTGTTACCTTTCACTCCATTCACGTGCAGCCTACATTTTCACAAAAACACCTCAACTGATACTTAGAGAGGAATCCTCTTAGCTTCTTCTAAGGTGTTGGGCCTTTGGTAAAGTCAGCACATGGTAGGAGCGTGCAGTAAACATACTTATATGCTGAGCCAGAAAAGCAGAGAGAAGAGGCAAAGACAGTATCCCACAGTCCCCTTGAAGAGCATTCTGCCAGTGACTTGGCCTCCCACTAGGCCTCACCTTCAAAAGCTTCCACCAACTTCCAATAAGGACACCCTGGAGATTTGTCATTAATGTGTGGACCTTCAGGGGACACTCATCAACCAAGCTTAGTCTCTTATTTGCTGTTGTGTGAGGTGTTTACCCACCAACCCCACAGCTCCCCAGAGTTTTCTTGAGTGTGAGCAGCAGGAAACATTAGATAGAAGGATTTATTGCGGAGAACATTGCGGAGATAAACAGATAGAAAATAAAGGATAGCCTCGAGAGGGCCTGGAACCTATTCCAACGGGCCCAACTGTCTCTGCCCCAGGGTTTTTATAGAGACGCCAAGGGGTGGAGCAAAAGACCTCCTCCCCCAGCACAGCCAAGTGCAGACCATCCCAGACACCTGCACTCAGGCTCGTGGTCCTAATCATCCTCTATGTGGACCTGCTGGGTAAAGCCACGAGGAACCCGAGAACGGGCTCCCACATTGCTGTAACAAACCACAAATGTTGTTGTTTCATGAGCAGACTCCTACTTGGCTCCTGTTTCTGAGGAACTTCAAGCTGGAAGGCACCTCTTGGGGCCTGGGCTATCTTGTATCCTTTCCTAGTAGGAGATAAAAGGGCAAGACAACACACATATAAAAAAGAGGAGAGGCAGCCCAACACATTTTCTATCAGGAATCTTGGCTGCTAAAATGTACTCTTAGGATACAATCCACCCTTAAGGATCTGTGATGTAATCCAGTCTTAAGAATCCTGCCTTTCAACACTGCTGCTTCCAGAAACTTTCTAACACATTTAAATAATTAAAGCATTTACCTCTACAGTGAAAATTCTCCCATTCTGTCTTCTTTAAATTCGTCACTGCTGTGAATACCCAAAATTTAATTTGAGTTAGAAAAATAATCATGTTATTAGAGGATGCAAAAGTCTTTTATTTTTAAATTCACACTACAATTTCATATATACAACATTTTTGTTTGGGTTTTGATTTTGTAACTGGAAGTGTTGGAGTCCAACCACAGGGTCTCACACATGCTATCCCAGATCTTTTAAAGATTATTTTTTACTTTGAGAGAGGGTTTCAAAATTGCCCAAGTTGACCTTGAACTTGCAGCCCTCTACCCTCAGTCTTCTGAGGGGATGGAACTACAGGGCTGCACTGCCAGAGCCAGCACACTCTTAACTATAGCTACAATACCATCTATGGCGGCTCTGGGACTTACTCGTGTTACAACTGACGATTTTGATGTGTTTCCATTTCTAAACTTCTCTCCAGATTTGGCAGTCCCCATTCTACCCTCTGCCACTATCAGTCTGACTTCTAACTTTTTAAACTTTTTAGAAGATTCTATGTATAAATAAGACCTATGCATAAATATGTGGGATAGTTCTCTTGGCATATCTGAGTCATTTCACTCAGTATAATGTCCTCAGGTTCAACTGTGTTGTCGCAAATTTGAGGATTCCTTCTTTTATAAGGCTGAGTAATACACCCTCTTCTCTCTCTCTCTCTCTTTCTCTCTCTCTCTCTCTCTCTCTCTCTCTCTCTCTCTCTCTGAGATTTTCTTTATTCATGCATTGTAGGATATTTAAGTTGAATTCACATTTCACCTCCTACGCATAACACTATAGTGACCGTGAGAGTGTAGTACCTCTTTGAGAAGTTGATGTTATTGTCTTTGTGTTCAGAAGTAGGATTTCTACTTACTTAGTAGAAATAATTCACTTAGTCTTGATCTTTTAATGCCTTTAACTCCTCTAAAGGACCTCAGACTGTTCTTCATCAAGGCTGCACCACGAATGGTATGCCTTTACATTTCAGAGTGCTGGAATGCACAGGGTTTATAAGAGTGTGTGCAATTGCTAACTATGAGTGAGCACTGAATAGGGTTAAATGCTAAGGAGAATGGAAAATGTTTAGAATCTCTCCTGGGGTCAGTCTGGAGTCACTAAAAGATGAGTAAAGATTGCTACCTTGCCACAGGAGCACAGCTGAGGTTAATTGCCAAGGATTTGTTATCTATGGCTCTGTCATTGCTCAGCAGCTTTAGAGCTATGCAATAATAGTTAAGGCCAAAAGAGTAAGGAATTCACAAGTAGTCATGGTGCTGTGGTTGTCTTGGGCTTTCCTCACGCCGAATAAACCTAACGCAGGTGAAGGGGCTAAAGGTGAAAGTTTGGGGGTGAGGAATACTTTATTTGTATTAAAAAAATAATATAAGGAGAGGAAGACTCCAGTCTAGTCAACAAGAGATTCTTTTCCCCCCAAGTTATAGTTTTTAGAATAAAAGATGCTTAGCATTCTGGCAGGGCCTAAGGTATAGTCATATACCAATATTTAACCAAAATAGAATGCAGAGGGTTTCAGAAGTGAGGTATCATTTAGGACATCATCACTAGGTCTCCAGAAAATGATGGGTTCTAGCTGTGTGCCATTGTATCTTAAGACGGACTTCAAGAGTACATCGATTGTAGATGGTGAGGCAGAGGGGCAAATTGCAGAGGAAGGAAAAACCCATCTTTTCTTTCCATTACTGGGGTCATACAAGGCAGATTAGCAAATGTACAAAAAATCACTGAATGACAAGTTCTCATCAATTCTGAGGCTTTCATGAGGAAATGAAAACCCAGGGAAATGGAGAAGCCTATTTAGTTTAATGCTAAGGATTTCATGAAGAGTGGGCAGTTAGAGAAGTTGAAATGAACAGAAAGGTTGTGACATAGCCTCATGGTACTAGAGAAATAAACAACCTGCTTGTAGAGATGCTGCTCTAGGTCCGTTGTCTTCAAAAGATGTCCCAATCATTCACTGCTGCTGTAGCAGAACACTTCCAAATGAGTAATTGATAAACTACAGGTGATTATCTGTCACAGAGTTTCGGAGACTGAGAAATCCCAGATGGAGACGGAAGTCTCCATCTGGTAGTAGCAATTGCACCATGTTATTCCATGCTGAAAGACATTGCAAGATAACACAAAAAGAGTGGGAAGGGAAAAGAGAAAGAGCTACACACACATCCATTTTATCAGGCACCAAGATCAGTAGCAACCCTCTTCTGCCATAACATTAGTCCACCAGAGCCCACATTACCTAATCATGTCTTAACAACCTGTCCTTCAATGTCGTTTACTGGGAATTAGGCTTCTAATACAGCAGATGTATGGGACACTTCCAACACTTAGCCATAGATAATGGTGGCAATTCCTACCTGCCCAAGAGAGGCTTTATGAGATGCTTCAGGGGACAAGATCAGAGAGGATGACCTTCCTGCTTCTGCTGGTTTTTCAAGAGCCATAGTTTGGGGTAACATGCACTAAATCACAGTGAATATAAACCTCCTTTTCTCTCACCCTGCATATAGTACTGTCATCAGCATTGGGATTCATGTATGGGAAGAGGTATGAACACGCTGCAGGGGAACTTGTGGAAATAAGTAGAATGCACAGCAGTGAAACATGGAAAGTATACAGATAGAGGCTGTGTGCATGGGCTGAGGGACAGTGGCCCCACCAAGTTAGGGAAGAGGAGAAATTGAGAGAGTGCAGTGTTGTTAAATACAGATGTCAGGGCTGGCTAGGATGGCAAGGTATTTGAGAGACATGTCAGCTCAAGATGAAGAGACTAGATAATTTGAAAAAAAAAAGTGTTTTCTGGAAGGGCAGAGGTATTGGCTACTTCCAGCTTCGAAATGGTGGGTTTGTGTCGCTGTAAATTTTCTCACTCAGTTGAAGGTCATTAGACAGAACTGGTCGACAATGGTATTTTCACTGAGATTTTTGCTAAAAACAAAATAGGAAGAATAGGGGGAAGTGTCTCTGTGGAGAGCAGCTTACTAAATTTGTATCACTTAAAACAGATTGGTAGTATAGTTTTTAAACAAGTGTGCAGTTGTATTTTCATTACTTAGGAAATACTTTGTGTAGTCAAACCTATGTCCTATGTGGTAAGGCCTTACATATTTAATATAGCATGTGACGCCTCACAGATAGAAACAACAGCAAACATTTATAGACCAGCATTAATTTCAATATGATATCAACTCAACACAGTAAGTAAACGAAGATCACTTTCTTTTCAACGTTGATAGCACGGCTAAGGTTTCCAAATACCTAAATTGTGTGTGTGATTTGTTCATATAAAAAGTCCAATAATAGCAATATGTTACACATTCACATTAGCAACTTCATCATCTGTTGTCAACCAAACAAAATGATGGAGACTTCCAGGATACTATAGTCAAAAGTGCATGTTATGTTTAAAACAAAGTTCAGCATATTCATCATGCTAAGTACAGTGTGGAAGACAAGAAGTATCGGCAGGTAAAAAGAATTTACCAAGAACAGAAGCAGACAGAATTTATTAAAATATATTGTCTAGGAGCTGCAGAGGAGTTCTTACAGAGTACAGATACACTGAGAAGACTTTGGTTGATCTTATCTCATGGGCCATTTATGTGGGTCTCATCTCACCCTCTTACTAAAAGTAAATTTTACAGTGTACGTTGTCTTTCTTGGGGGTGGGCATTTGAGTAGAGGCCATAGTAGTCCATTAGGGGTTGGCCTCCAGATGTTTTCTTCTTTGGACTCAGGTTCAAGTCACTGTGGCCTGGTTGTTAAAGTGTAGGGCTTTTGCTTTTGTTTTTGGCCTCTTGTCTACAATACTATTCTTATTGCTATGGATTTATAGATGTAGAAATAACCCCAGGTTTGTATTTTCTGTGTTTTTAGAAACTGATAGAATCAAAATATAATATGGGAAAACAAAACAGGTTTTTAGAAAGTTAAGGCTGAATTTGTGCCTTTTGAATTGTATTGGCAAAAGTAAAATGTAAGGATAAAAAGGGACACGCTGGCACAAGTTGCTTTGTCTCCTCCCTCCTGCCAGCATCGGTGTGTTGGGAAGGCTGTGAAAATCAACTGTAAGAAAATGCTGAAATGCTGATTCCGTCCTTGTTAGGTTGGCATGGTTTGTGTTGGCAGCCCTGCGTCTTCAGATGCGCTTTGGGATATTGGCCAATATGCTAAAATCACAGCATTATTGCTGTTTCTCTGACTTCAGCATCCCAAAGTGGTTTTTTTTTTAAAGCTCTTATCTTCCCGATGGTGATTTCCCAGCAAGTCTGGTGCATTTAGATGGTGCCATTAGCTCTTAAGGCTGCAAGAAGCTCTACTTCACATCGGTGGCTTATGACCATGCTTGTTCTTGGTGATTCTGCCAATGTTACTTAATTTTTAGCTTTCTGTTTTTCCATTAAGACTCAAAAGGCTCTGAGTTTTTCTTACTGATTTCAACCAAGCTGTAGAATCTAAATGTGTCTGAATTTTAACTTGTTGAAATCAGTGAAAACTGAGTGAAAACCCAGGGTTAGTTTTGTCATTAAAAATGAAAAATTCCCTGCCAGTGTTTCAATGTCCTGTGATAATGAAATGGACCACTTGGAAGTTTGCATTCAACCCTCAGCTCTGTCTTCAAGCAGGAAACCTTTGCTAATGAGTGTGCTTTGCATCAATGACTCCAGCATTTGTCCATGGTCCACATGGCAACATTTCATTATTTATCTATGTGTCAGATGACCGTGCGTTTTTATATAACCTTGATTTACATCATTACACTTCTGTGTTTCACTCTGTATAACTTATTAATATTTGAATTTAAAAGTTGAAAACCTAATGTTGGAAGTGTTTGTTATGGACATGTGTAATACTGTTATTTAAGCAATGAACTGACCAAGAAAATCACTGGGAAATTAAAATTAAATGTAATTTGGCCTCTTTGCAGTTCTTTTTGTTATTTGGTTTAATTGATGTGAAATTAGCAGTTGTGTTTTGTCCTTGTGGACTTTTGGCATCATCGTAAACATTCCCTGTCTATGGGGTGCCTTGTGGATTTCTGGCATTAGTAGTGGATGGTTCTTCAGCTGAAGTAGAGAAGCAATTTATTCAAGCAGTCACTTCATAACAAATAGCACAGGGCTTAGCATCTCTGAATTCTAGATTCTTCTGCACTTTGGTCTTGCTTTTTGTTTGCGAGTCACATTAATGACAAGGAAATGCCTTTCAGTCATCCATCAATGTGTTTGAAGTACAAGAATGTGCTAGGGGTCAGCATTTAAGCTAAGGATATACAGTTTAAAATATGGAACAGAGATGTAGGGATTCATTCACATGAATTAATATATAGATGCACGATCGAAGCCAAAGATAATTTCAAAGTATACTTCACCTGAAGTGACTATATTTGCTCTCAATTGAAGAGTAATTGGAAAAAAAAAATTAAAATATTCCTGATGGAGGCTGGGGAGATGGCTCAGTGGTTAAGAGCACTGGCTGCTCTTCCAGAGGACTTGAGTTTGATTCTCAGCAACCTCATGACTGCTAACACTGTAACTCCAGTTCTAGGGGATTTGATGGCCTCTTCTGGCCCGTGAAGCACAGAGATACATGCAAGCAAGACATCCATATATATACAATAAAATAAAATAAATCTTAATATAGCATATATAAGTATATTATATATTCGTATACTATAGTGTACATAGTATATATAAGTATACTATATAAATTAAAATACTCCTGACTTTTACTGCTGTTATTGCCATTGGTAAAACAGGACCGAAGAATGAAGTTGTCTGTCTGGTTCAATACCTTAGGGTTTTGATAGAAGTGTGCTTGAGGAGATCGGTTCTACAGTAGATTTTATAATTGGGCAAAACTTACCAATATTTTATTCATTCATTTATGCTAATGAGACCAAGTGGAGAGCTAGCTATTAGTATTACTCAGGTGAGTTTTTATCCTCTTACTGCTACTTTACTTCCGGATAAGGGAGTGTTTCTTGAGTATTTAACATGCCGACGTGTTTTCATTCAATTCTAACTATTTCACCGTGGCTCACTATGATTAGCTTTAGAAGAAGAAAAACACTAATTTGGAGGGGCACTCTCACAAGAGTGTGAGTTCTTCCAAGCTTGTGGGTAATCAGTCTAGAGGAACTTGGAGGGAGATGGTGGCTCCATGGCTTCAGGCTATCTCAATCTCTGTGTTTGTCGTCTCCTCTCATTTGTTAGTTAGATTAAAAACAAACAGGGCAGTTAATCAGCAAAAATAGAAATCCACAAAGACAATATTTGCAATAAAATCCTGTGCTAATAAAGCCCTCAAACAAAACTGTATGGTGGCAGGCCACCACTAGCCACAGAACCTACAAGATTGTCACCACATGGGGAAACAAGAAGGAAGCAAAGGTATTTGCGAACTGTAGATCCTCCCAAGACATCAGATGGTCTGTAGCAAACACAATGGCTGTTTTTGGAGCAGAATTCTACCATGGGGGCACTTATCCTGTCCAACTTCAATGTGATAGTTTTTGTTTTATCTAGTGATATTTTACTTTGTTATATTTTAATATTTTTAGAAGCCTTCTCTTTTCTAATGAGAGACAGAAAGGGAGTAAATATGGACAGGAGAGGAGGTAGGAAGGTACTGGGAGAGGTAGAGGGAGGGGAAACTGTAATCAAGATATATTATGTGAGCAAAGAATCTATTTTCAATGAAAGAAAAAAAAACCCTACTGTTACAAGAAATGAGTGTGGCATTTAACAGGTTGACTCACTGTACAGTAATTTCCAGTAAGTTCCTTTCTATTCCATCTTCCCACCGTAATAGCAACAGCTGTCTGCTTTTAAAGACCAAAGCACTGAATCTAATGTGAAGGGTAAGTTGAGTTTGATGACCTCCTTTAGACTAGGTGGTGGGCTTCTTTTTGCCAAAGCATTGCATTAGCACTATAAAATTAGGAGCTACTGTTGTTAGGTGGCTAATTAGACCAAGCATATGTAAATATTTTTACCATTTCTGTGCAAACTATTAGGCTTAATTCATTGCTGTGGCTCTATTCCAACTGCAGAATTACGTTCTGTTATCCTGAATGCTGTCCCTAGCCACTATGGGAAGACTCATGTTTCATATCTCCTTTAGTGTTGGGATGATGTTTATGGAGCCAGTGAATGACAGCCTTGGATTACGACTTTGGATGACACCTATCTTCCCTCAATATAAAGATTATTGTAGAAACCAGAACATACTGTTTCTGTGTGAATACGTACTTTATAATACACATGCTTTGTTTGAAACAATTTAACTTCATGCCTTAACTTTTGGGGAAGTGAGCAGGTGTTTGGTGGTTTTTTTGTAGTGGGGCAGAATAGAGAAGTGTTTTTTTTAATTGCTTGATTAGTTTTATTATAGTTTTCTAGGTTCTGAATATAGTTGGTATATTTGACTGCCACGTGGGTAATGTGGGGTTGGACTTGTGCCTTAGAGTGGTCTGTCACTTTTCCCTCAAACATGAGTCCACATAAGAACCCCGAATAGATAAGCTGAAACAACATAGAAACCACAGCAGACATGCTAGGTGAAGCTCCATCTATGAAACACCCAGAATAAACAAACTCATAGACTCAGAAGATAGATTAAGATGTGCCAGGGTTTGGGCATGAATAGTAGGCATATGGTACCTTTGAAGAGTGACGGTGTCATGATGTATGTAAGTAGATAGTGGTGTGGTTGTTCATGTAGAAGTGTACTCACAACCAGTGAGTTGTACGCTGTACACTGCCCAGAGGTGGGAGGTAGGGGCCTTTGGAGCCTTGCTCACCTGACCTTTCTCTCACCCACCCAACTCAGGGCTACAAGTTAAAAACCTCTGGACTCAAAAATGAATGCCTTCGCATAGCCAAGCATAGAGACAGGCTATGCTGAAGCGGGAGCACATTCTTCAGTCAATATTTCTGTATATATTAGCTGCCCATGCTAAGAGCAGACACAGGAGCAATGGAATCCCAAATGCTTCTTCCACGGGTCTTCCTTCTGAATTTCTGTTTTAGAAAACATCTGCTCTTTTCCACCTTCACAAGGATGCACATGCCTAGGGCATCTGCTGTCTGAGAATGATGCTGTTGTAGGTGTGCGTGCCCTTTGCAGTTGATGGTGAAGTCTTTTGTTCTCCATTCCAGGCATTCCTCTTTTTTCTCCCTCGACTTTATTCTGCTTCTTTCTCCTTTCTGCCTGGTACAGATTTGGATCCCACAAAGCCCTTTATTTTATACCAGCCCTTTTCCTATAGAGTTGCCTTGAGATGCTGTCGGCATGTGTGTGTAGGTGTATGGGAGAACATGCTGGTGTGTGTTACTCATACCAGTGCTAAGTACATATATACATATGTGTCTGTGGAGGGCAGAGGTCAACTGTGGGGTTCATGTCCCAGGAATTATCCTCCTTATTCTCTTATTTGCTTGAAGTTCACGAACCCCAGGGATCTGCTTGTCTTTCCCTCTCCAGTTCTCACTGATATACAAGCAGTCCCCAGCCCCCAACTTGAATGTCTTTGTTTGTTTATTTACCTTCTCATGAAAAGTTTTGGACCACTGAACTTCTGCTACATGAAGGACAGACCTTCTCTATCACACTTCAGATTGTCCGGTTTTCTTTCCGTTACTAAAAGCAGGCTCGACGCTGTGAAATTGATGAGGACAAGAGGTTGTTCTTGTTGGGGATATTTGTCTTAATAAGAAGAAAAATTAATGGATTATTTTTACTCTCATTGTCTGCAGCTCATGCTTACTTCTTTCTGCTTTGCAATCCCAGAGTAGATTTAATAATAATAAAAAAACCTCTATAACTGTTTAATAGAAGCAAAGTATTTATGTACAAAAAAGCAACTACAAAATAGAAAGCTGTGTACATATATACAGATGTGTGTGTGTGTGTGTGTGTGTGTGTGTGTGAGAGAGAGAGAGAGAAAATACAACTTGTTTGTGTAAAAATTTGTTTTTATAAAGTTCCATGCCTAACTTTATAATGCAAGCCTATAACTCCAGCTACTCTGGACTATTAGGGAGGATTTCAAGTTCAAGGCCCCCCTGGACCATAGAGTGAGTTTAAGGGCAATCTGGACAACTTTGTAAGAATCTGTCTCAAAATAAAATTTAAAAAAGGACTGGGAGATGTGTGTGTGTGTGTGTGTGTGTGTGTGTGTGTGTGTGTGTGTGTGTGTGTATGGGGTTAGCGTACTTCCCTAGCCTGAGCGAGAAACTAAGTTCAATATCCAGTATCTAGTACCATAAAATAAAGAGTTTCAGTTCATAAACAAGTCTGTATGATGCTGGATCACTTGCCATTAAAGAAAAGACATAGAGTAGGACTCAGACAAAAATAGTACATATACATATTCATCGCTCTGTTTGTGTTTTATAGAAAACTTCTCTGTCTCTGTATAAAGAGGGGGAATGAAGTCTATTCAGTGATAGATTTGGAAGCAAACCAGCTGATATAGAACCCAAGTATTAATTCAGCTCTCTGTTAATAATATGAATATGTAAATGCACCTTCAGGGCTAAAGCTGATGTCTGTGTTGAATATGAACACTAGAGTTGCTGATCATACAAAATTAGGCCTAGAGGATAGTTTATGGAATAAGATAAGGGAGTGGGGTTTAAGGACTTTAAGCATCTCTCTTGTAAATGGTTATAGAAACTAATCCTGCCAGGCATGGTGGTACATGGCCTTAGTCCCAGCACTCAAGAGGCAGAGGCCGACCTGGTTTACAGAGCAAGTTGTAGCCTATCCAGGGCTACATAATGAGACCCTGCCTCAACCAAACAAACAAACAACAAACTAAAACCCCCAATTATTTTGAAGTCCTTAAGGAAATAGAAACACTGTATATCACCATTACATTTTAATTCAGGTAAAATAATTGTATATCTATGTGGTTGAGAAAGGAAAGAAACTTATAGTTTCTTTTCCTAATGAAGTCTGGAGGAGGCTCTGTGCTTTCTTTCCCTCTCTTCTCTTTCTCTTTCTCTCTCTCACCTTTATCCCCTTTACTTTTTTTCAGAAAGGGTCTCATGTAGCCCAGGTTAGCCTCATGTACCCCAGGCTAGCCTCGAACTCCTAATCCTCCTGCTTCCGTCTCCCAAATCCTGGGATTATGGGCATGCACCACCAAGCCTGGTTAGAAGGATTGGTTCATTTGATTGCTTTGTTTTCATGCTCAGCTCCTTTGATATTTATTTACGGCCTCCCCAGGTAGCCCCAGGTAGACTGGCCTTGAACTACAGATCCTCTTGTCTCTTTCTTGTATGTGTTATGATATTGGGCATGCACTTCCATGTCCCCTGCCATGTCCCCTGCCAAGACCCTTTCTTTGTTATTATTTGAACTTTCTCCCAACTAGAATGTGTGGTAGCTTGTGGGGAGCCAGCATGGGCTAAGTGCTAACCTTGGCTTCTTAAGCCTAATTAGAACTGTTTAATCTTGAGTACCATCACTTTACTAGTAGAAGGAAATTGGTTTGCTGATAGGAATTTACCAGTAAACTTTCCAAAACTTTAGTTTTGAGGTCAAGTTTTTAAATATTGGACAAATAATAATGATTTACTTTTAACACAATTTTTTAAAAATTATGGAATCATCACTGTAATATATTTTTCATGAGAGTCCCAATTGCCATTTAGTTTCATGATACTGTGCATTCCAAAAATATATAAATTGGCCAAAATTGTTGGCATTTAATAGCATTTAACTTGCCTATGCTCAGATTTTGTTGTAGGTGTTGTTAGAGTCCTTGATGTTTTAATGAGAACTGTGAATCTTTCAACCTCATAGACAACATCTGGGGAAGACGTGCGAGACTTCACGAAGGTACTGAAGAACAAGTTCAGGTCGAAGAAATACTTTGCCAAACACCCCCGACTTGGCTACCTGCCTGTCCAGACCGTGCTGGAAGGGGACAACTTAGAGACGTGAGTTCCATTCTAGCATTCAGTCTGCGAACACTTCTGTCTCTCTATGTTTAATGCTAACAACACAAAAGAAATTCCACAGTACCAAAGAGATGTGTGTCCCAGTGAAATGTTTTATTTTGAAACAGGTAAATTCATTCTCTAACAACAATTAATTTGTATTCCTTGTTTTTTATTTATTTTATTTCTTTTTTTTTTTTTTTTTTTTTTTTTTTTGGTTTTTTGAGACGGTTTCTCTGTGTAGCTTTGTACCTTTCCTGGGACTCACTTGGTAGCCCATGCTGGCCTCGAACTCACAGAGAGTTTTTTTTATTTTTTCTTTAACACCGTCACAGCCTGTTTTTCTGAACTTGCAACTCTTTTTTTTTTTTTTTTAAAGAAATATCTAAGTCAGATTGGGGTATCATTTGCTCTTTCATTTGTTTCCCTTTCTTTTTTCTCTTTTAGAGGTTTCAATCTTTTTGTTATAATAACTTTTATTATTGTTTTATGGGACAGGGATGGAACCCTGAGCCTCACACATGCCAGACAAATGTTCTGCCTTTGAATTATAGTCCCAGCCCTATTTTACATCTTTTTAATATAAATTATCAGTAATATTTCATCTTGTACTTCAAATACACATCTATCCTGAAATCTCATTTTCTGTTTCTTCTTGGTCTTCTTAGAGATGAAAGTGGCAAAATGTAACAACTTTATTCATTGTATGAAATAGACAGAATTGCTTAAAATCTGCGTTTTGAGTTGATAAGCATCTTCACAGAAGTTATGAGAGAGCAAAATCATAATGGGATCATAAAGCTGAGACAGAAAACAAAAGAATCTAGAGCCTGGAATGAGAAGGAAAAAAGCTTTAAAATGAGCCAAAAGACATGCATGGGCATTGTAAATCACTGGGCAGTTATCTATTGAGATCAAAGTAGATGAATTGCTTTCTAAACTATCTACACCAATATTTCAACTGCATCCTTTTTCATGTGCTTGAATGTGCTAGCAAAGCCCTGTATACCTAAAATATGTGGTGAAGAGCGATTAAGGAAAATGCCCAGTGTTTACCTCTGGCCTCCACATGTATGTATGTACATGTGCACACACTCAAACGAGTACAAAAATATAAGCTTTTCTAATTGTTTCCACAACACACATTAAAACAAGTTTTATTAAATTTATTTTATTTAAGAAAGATATTTAAATATATTTACAAAAAGTATTTATCTTCTGGTCTTTTATGAATATGCTTTTGTCTTCAAAGATTGTGTATTAAGAATTCTTCTTTTAGTATGCAATACTGTTTGACTTGCTGAACACTTGATAAGATTTTACTTCTGTTCAGATCACATCTGATTAGCTTTTGTAGTAGCTACTTATGGAAGACAATATTGTAGATATGCTGTCACATGGTCCTGGGATTTAGGAGGGAATATGATAGATTCGTACTGAGCAATGTTGCCTTGCACTCTTTCAATGAATCATTGCCATTTATATCCATCATTCACATGAGCCATAGATAGAAGGGTGTTTCATACTCCTTTTAAGCATTTTAAATATTTTTCCCATTATAGTGTGAATTCTAATTGGTCTTAATAATAAAATCCCACAGCCAAATATTGGGGTAAATGCTGAAAGATCAGAGAGACAAAGGAGCAGGCCACAGCTGTTTCTTACCTCACCAGCTCCTCAGCTAAAAAGGAGGGTGAGATCCTGTCTCCACCTGCCTTATAGTCCTCTCTCTGCTCAGCCATATCACTCCCTGTTTCCTCCTCTCTAGTGCTGGGATTAATGGTGTGTGCTTCCCAAATACTAGGATCAAAGGCATGAGATCCCAAGTGCTGGGATTAAAAGTGTGTGCCACCACTGCCTGGCCTCTCTGGTTAACTAGTGGCTAGCTCTGCACTCTGATCTCCAGGCAAGCTTTATTTGTTAGCACACAAGCAAAATATCACCACATTCCTTCAGTGTCAAAATAATCACAAGATTCAGTTTGTGTATATGCATGCGTGTGCATGTACATGCATATACTGTGTGTGCAGAGGCAAGAGGCTGACATGGGTTGTCTTCCTCAGTTGCTGCCAGCTTATTCTTTGAGACAGGGTCTCTCTCTGTATCTGGAGCTTACTGACTGAGCTAGGCAAGCTGGCCAGCAAGTCCCAGGGATCCTCCAATCTCTGCCTCCTAAACACTGGGATTATAGGTATCCAGCTTCTATGTAGGTTCTAGGGATTGAATTCAGGTTCTTCATGCTTACAGGGGACATATTTTACTGACTGAGCCATCTCCATGGCTCCCAAAGTGTTTTTGTTGAAGTAAAAATTATCAGGAAAAACATGCAAAATAATTTTTTTCTCTGATTTTGACATACTATGCTGAAAATGCATCACCACGCTTAACATAAAATTTCCACCATTTTCCAAGAGGGATACAAGAAAAAAGGAAGGGGCATCTGATTTAAATTGGATGTCACAAGATCCCTTTTGAACAAGATTTATGAGTTACTAGATAGTGTGGGCAGGTTTTCTTCTTCAAACCCTACATAGAGCTCTGCGGATATGCTGTAGTTCATTTTTCTGCTGCGCCCTTTTCTGCTACAAGGTCACTTAATCTTCCAGTAGAACAATTTGTGTGAGTGGGTAGTTTAAAAGAAATGTTTGATTTCATTTATTTTCCTACCTGTGGGAGGAGAACATTGGAGAAAAACCACTGAAGTGGGGAAGGTGTTGAAGCTGTTTATGGAGCTGGTTAGAATTTCCCTTGGCTTATTTCTCTTTCATCTTCACAAATGTAGTGGTTTATCTTCTGACCGGTAATTAGCTATGCAGGCATGCGTGACGGGACTTTACAGGAAGAAACACTGATTACTGAGAGGGGCAAGTATGTCCATGCTAAGGCTTATTCAGTTCATCTTACAAATCTGTGTGCAAGAATTTTCACAATGGAAGTAAGTGAGTTAAAGAGCATAGTATTCATAATAAAGTTAACAAATAAGCTTAAAATAGTGGCAAAAGTAGTTTGAGAGTTCTGGGGGATTATTATTGGCTTGAGAATTTGGTTAGTTTCCCTCAAGATAGAGAGCTCTGATATTGGGTAAAGTGCCCATAGTGTACGCTATCACTCTTTGAAAATTTTACTGTGGCAAGAGTCCACTCATAGCAGATACAGTTGTGGAGATGAATGTTCAGGAGGGACGGATAGCTGTGCTAAGCCCGGCCTGAGTCATGTGCTGAGAACTTGGAGTGCACAGAGTGAAGGAAAAGACTTACTGGCCAAATGAGTCATTTTCAAAAGCCTGGATTGAAGCTCTGTCAGGAAACCAGTATCAAGAACAAAGAGTGAGAGAGAGAGAAAAAAAATAGCCAGATAATAAAGAGTCTTTTTATCCAACTTCTACAGAGTTTATTCTGAGAGTAGTGGAGGACTTCGAGAGTTCACAGGTAATACTAAAGAGGAAAAAGTGGTCAGTGGTTCAGGAAAGGTGATAACATAAAATTACCCTTCATAAAATGAGCCTTATTAGGAGTGAGGGGGCTTCACTACCACAGGAGCCATGGTCATGTCTTGAGGTGGTGGGGCGTTATTAGAGACAATACATCATCATATTGTAGGCAAGCATTATAGAAGCACAAAGGAAGTTGTCTTGGGGGCTAGGGAGATTTCTCAGTGGTTAACAGCACTAGCTGCTCCTCCAAGGACCTGAGCTCAATCCCAGCAATGATGTCAGATGGGTCTCAACCTGTATCTCCAGCTCCAGGGAATCCAATGCCCTCTCCTAACCTCCAGAGGTACCCACGCACATATGTCATGTACATATGTGGTATATACACAGATAAATAAAAAAAATAAATAAAAAAAAAAGAACACACACACACACACACACACACATACACACACACACACACACACACACACACACACACACACACACACACACACACCAGTAGGCATTGATCTTCTATTGAAAGCTTGTATCAAATGTTGTCCTACACTTGAATTTCAGAGATGATTTCCTAAACAGTTACTGTTTCAGGAAGTGTGGTGTAGATTTGTCTGTCTCCTAACATTTAGTATCCCTATTTGGGGATACTGAGTACTACTGATGTGCTAAAGAGGTGGCATAATACTGTTGCTCCATTGTTCCTGCTTCTACTTTCTACTTTACACATACACAGTTAACTCTAATTACAGAACAGGTGTTTTGACAGACATACAGGTTGAATGCTCTTTTTTGAAAGTAGGTCTAAGGAAATTTAGCTTCGCCCAAGAAGACGACCTTACATCTCTTTAGCCTCTGCCCCGCACATACCATCTTGTGCTTCACAGCAGGAGATAATGAGATCATTAACCATGTCTCAAGTTTGCACATATAATAGAAAAGGAAGTCTAGAAGGATTTTGCTTGAATCAGCATTCGCTTTTTCAAAAACGTTATATAATTAAGCAGAGTACTAATTTTCTTTCTGCATTCATTGGGCAATTCATCATTACCTTCCCTCAAAAGTTAGAGTTTAAACTACTTTTTTAATTGGAACGAATTGTTTCGATGGCATTTCATGGATATTTGGGGGCTCTCAGGGGATCTGGGAGACCAGGGCTGCCCACATGTTGCAGCTGGCACCACATAAACCAGCCTCAGACCAAAGTCCAGGGTCAAGCAGAATACATTTGCCAATCTAGTTTCCCAGAGTGAATGTCTAGGTAACACCATACTAGATGGAAGTCTGTCTGTCCTGTCTTAGAGAAGTCGCTCTCAGTGTGCTGATGATTGGACTCTGAGTAGGATCTGCAGAGGCAGGAAGGCCTCACTCTTCTCAGTGTATCTCAAGTTGAGAAACTTGGTGTACACATGACTTGAACTTTTATATTTCTGGATGAAGAAAATTCTTTTTGCTTCAATTCCGATATTGATAGTTTAATAAGCAGGTAATAAATTCACCTTTGTGATCAAGTTTCTTCTCCAAGAAAAACAAAAATACAATTTCTAGAACATTATCTTTGAACAGCCTATAATTTGGGGCGGTTTTAGCACATTCTACTGATCTTTTCAGTCTGACTGTTCTAAAATGTGATTACTGTCTTAAAATACATGTGTCGTAAGAGCTGGCAAAGTTGCTTTTGATTTCCCCGGTGGTGAATATCGAGGTGGCCAAATGTGAGTGGGTGGAAGATGACTGAGAATCCCGCTCCTCCCGCTTTTGTCTGAAATCGCTCTAAATGTTTGTTCTGTGACTTTTGTCTCCCTCTCCCCTCTCTACAGTCCTATCACACTCATCAGTATGTGGCCAGAGCACTATGAGTGAGTATTCACAGCCCCCGTGCACAGGAGGGGAGTTCCGATCGGGCGCATTGCATTAGCATGGGTCCATGCTACTGTTTTTCCCTCCTGGGTGACACTGCTGGTGGTGTGTTTGCATGGCAAATCCGTTACTTAACTAACCTTCTAACTGGTAACGTCTGTCGAGACTGAGAATAAAGCCCTTGCCTTTCTTTTCTCTTCGCAGTCCCTCACACTCCCCTCAGCTGTTTCATGATGACACCCACTCAAGAATCGAGCAATACGCCACGCGGTAAGAGGCCGATAGGCATCCCCTGCTCTGCCCCCCAGAGTGTTTCTGCTTTTGTAGCCGTTCAATGCTGCTGATGGACCTTGCGGTGGGAGTGCATTTGCAGAAGTCATGGTTCTACTACATCCGGAACCTGGGCCTCTATCTTTCCATGGTGGGATTTACACGTTACCAAACACCTGCTATGTATTCTATGAAGAGTAGATTTCAATGGGCTGCAATTACAGAGCTGCTGAGACCGCAAACACGGAGCAGGCAGGATCCAGATAATATAACCTAGTTTCAGTGAATGAAAGTAGTGATTGGAGCTCCTCTCCAGAGACCATGCACATATGAATTGCAATATGTAATTAAACTTACGTTAATGCCTGATTATTGGTGAAATTATTAAGGCCACTCCACGTAGTTAAAAGGAGATTTATTTAATGGCGTAACTTACAAATTAAGGAATAGGTAGGTCGCGGAGTCTGGGGAAGGTGTATCACAGTCCAGCGGTGTTCTCTGGAGCTCTGCTCAGTCCACCTCTCCAGTCCAGGGTCCCGCAACAGAGAGAGAGCCCGCCGATCCAGATCTTGGGTCCCCCGGCGCCTCCCTTGGCCCCACCTTGTAGGCGTGACAGTTGCCGAAGTCTCAATGGGGGTTGGAACTTCCAGATCAAAGCTGGAATGGCTACCCACTACACCTGATTGTTAGGGTTTGTCTTTAAATCCCGAAACAATGCAAAATATAGGCCTGCAGGTAGTGTGCAGAACTTTTCGGGAAATTGCTTAATACCAACCATTGGTGATCCTGGAAGCAGCTGTGTCCAAAATCTCTAGTTTAAGACCCATTAAAACAAATGGTAACATTTGAGCTGAATTGAGACTACGTCACATTTTTGGAGAAAGGCACTCTTGGGCTGATAGAGAACATGCTGTGAAAAGACGGTGGCTTGTTTCCTGAGCCACAGAAGGGAAAGGAGTTGAGAGACCATGGGATGCCAAAACCATGGTCTAGTAACACAGAGCCAGTTGCCCAGGAGTTAGTTCGCATTCTAGATGGAGAAAAGTCCTGGTGACTTTTCAGACCTTAGAGAAACATACTTAGATTTGTGTGTGAAGGATATTTCACCTCAGTGGGGACCAGCTGGAGGGCCTGGGAGCTCAAGAAGAAGACTGCACACTGTAGTGTAAGATAATAGCCTACAGACCCTATGTGAGTGGTAAGCAAATGGCCCCTCACCAGGAGAGATGTTTTCCATTCAACCACTGTGCGATATCTGGACCCTTTTCTGTTTACAGAATGAATGAAGATTTAAAAATAATGGATGACCACAGCAGTTGTGGCCACTTGATTTTTGTCCCTTGTGTTTGTATTTTCAGACTGGCCCAGATGGAAAGGACAAATGGATCTTTTCTGACAGACAGCAGCTCTACCACAGGAAGCGTGTAAGTGCATCCTGATTGAATCTTCCCAGGAGGCTGCCTGAAAGGGTTTTGCTTCAAAAGAGTATCTTGGCAACTGGGGCCAAGGCAGGCTACAAAAATCACACCACCTCATGCAAAAGATTTACTGGGGAGGTCTGTGTGTGTGTGAGGTGGGGCACACAAAAGACTGCCTCTGAACAGGATGGAAAAACAGAGGTGACTAGGTTGTGATGGCGGGCTTTATAGGGGGTATGGAGCATACACATAGGGAAAATATATCAGGGTGGGAGCATGTCACATTAATGATGACAGGAGTGTTGGTGGTGAGTCATTGAAGGTGAGAGGAACCTGGTTCTGGAATGTGGGACGTTCTTAGTTGACTAACACTACCTCCTTGTGTTATGGTCTCAGAAATAATCTTCATGGACCTCTGAGTTGGGATCCCAATCAAAATTGATGTGTGTTTCCAAAAAGTCTGTGTATATTTTATGCTTTTAAGTCATCTTAATGTAAATGAAATATGTTTATTTACTTATTTGTTTGTGTCAATGAATCAGCTCACCTGCTCTAGAACAATCCGATTGCTTTACAATAATATAATATTGATATGCACTTTTGTGGATGTGTGTTACATGTTTGTATTTCTGTGGGTGTGTATACATATGTATATAGGTGCATATGTTTGCACATGTGTGTGGAGGCCAGGGATCAACATCAGGTGTCTTTCTCAATTGTTCTCCACTTTACGTTTTTTGAGACAGTCTCTCTCAATGAAAATGGATCTTATTTATTTGGCTAGGTTGGCCAGCCAACAAGCCCAAGGGATCTGTCTTTCTCTACTCCCCACCTCCAGGCCCCTTGATTCCCATCAGCCTTAGTGTTGCAGGTATGTGCTACCACACCTAGATTTCACACCAGTGCTGGGGATCCGAACTCACGTCCTCATGCTTCCATGGCTAGCACTTTGCCTACTGAGTCATCTCCTCAGCTCATAATAATGCTGTTGAGTGATTATTTTAAAATACACTTCCATAGAATCGACACACTTTTGCAAACCCCCCTTTTTCCTGCTCACTACCATTTTCTCCACAGTCTCTGTTCTCTTAGCAATGCTATCCACACATGCTTAGACGTATTCTCCCTGCCGTTCATTTGAAAGTAACTCCCTTGCAAATATTTTATTTTATTAGGAAGCGAGAAAAGCCTCATTGACTTTGGAATATCTTTTTAAAATAGCTTCAAAGCCGGATATTTTATGTCTGGCTTCCTTGCTATGCATCTTCAGCTTGGTTGTGGAAGGCTCTTGGCAATTGCTTTCTCGCTGATGATCCACTATAATAGATCTTCTTTCTTGGGAACTTGTTTTGACCTTGTTTTTCACATTAGTTATGAGATGATGTGTAAGAGACTTCTGTAGTTTCGAGTTGTTATGACTTGTGAGCTCAGTATGGTTCGACCACACAAGGAGGCCTAGGAGGAACAGAGAATACCTAGAACATAATACCTACATGGTTTTCACTAACAAAGACTGGAGAAAGCCAAGTAGAATACCTTAAGCCAATGATTCTCAACCTTCCTGACGCTGTGACCCTTTAATACAGTTCCTCATGTTGTGGTGATCACCAGCTATAAAATTATTTTTGTTGCTATTTCATAACTGTAATTTTGCTAGTGTTATGAATAGTAATGTCTGGTAAGCAGATGCTCTTAGATGACCCCTGTGAAAAGGTCATTAGATCCTCAAAGGGGTTCGACCCGTATGTTGAGTACTACTGCTAAGCAAACTGATAAAGAATGTCTCCCTCATGTGTATTTTATTTTTCATTTGTCATTAAGCTTATACATGGACGCTCTTGTGAAATTTTTCAATTTTAAACATCAAAGTTTGGCATCTTAACACTTAACCATCATACAGTCATGACTTAAGCATCAGTGTTCAGGTGTTTTGAACCAGAATCCATTTCCAGCTCAAGATAACAAAGCGTTTGCTCTGTTCTTTCATATGTAACCTACCAGTAGGTATTTCATCTAAAGTAATTAAGTATCTTAAATAACTTTTATTTTTTTTTTTATTTTTTTTTTTTTTGGTTTTTCGAGACAGGGTTTCTCTGTGTAGCTTTGCGCCTTTCCTGGATCTTGCGCTGTAGACCAGGCTGGCCTCGAACTCACAGAGATCCGCCTGGCTCTGCCTCCCGAGTGCTGGGATTAAAGGCGTGCGCCACCACCGCCCGGCTTAAATAACTTTTAAATCAGCCTAATTCTCACCAGTGTTGAAAGTATCAGGGAATTAAATGAAAAAAAAAAAGTTAAGGTAAAAGTCTAACTTCTTTAACGTGTTTATTTTTGTATGTGAACAGAATACAGGCAATGTTCAAATTGAATATACACTGTCTTCAAATTAAAATAAACACTATTTTAAATTTTATCACTAATGTTTCAGAACAGAGAAGATAACTGGATGATTAGCAGCTGAACAGATTTAATATGCTGCCATTTGATGTGATGATTCATTCAACAGATGTTTATTTTATTCCTAGAGTATAAACATACAGTAAAACGATGGAGCCACTTCTGAGAGGCAGTTATTTGTAGGCTATTTGGTAGAGCCCTACTCAAATTGGTATGTCCTCACATGTATGTGCAATTACAATTAAATTAAAATATTATTAAGAGACAGTACTCAGAACCCCCTAGCCCTGTTTTTTGTTGTTATTTTGTTTTTGTTTTTTATTGTTTGTTTGTTTGTTTTCTTTTTTCCTTTTTTTGGACAGGATTTTACTATGTGGCACATGCTGGCCTCAAATGTCCAACCTTCTACCTCACCCTATGAAGTGTTCTTGATAACAGGCATGTGGCACCACCTTTACCTAATTGTACTGTCCTTTCTGCCCCAGGATTATGTTTAGTCAGGTGACATGCAGCTGTGTGTCTTCTCCAAACTTGGTATGGAACGGTGAGCTAACAGTTGCCCACGGTGACAGCCCTTCAGCCACAGAGCTAGGAAAGACCATGGTCAATGCTTTCTTTTGTTTATTTGTTTGTTTGTTATACCTCCAGCCACAGCCAACATGCCTGTAGTTTCAGTTGGCTTTGATCCCTCAAATTTGATCATGGAAACAATTCCCTGTCCTCTCCCCAAGCATTCCCCTCCATGAAATCTTTCATTGTTCATTGAACTCTCTTGTATCATAGGATGCTAATTTCTTAGCCTGGAATACATACCAGTTTCCCAGCTTTAGTCCCCACATACGTCCAGTCTCAGGCACTCCTTATTTTTCCCAAAGCCTGACTCTGGATGATTTAGCGAGGCACTGATTTTAAGGCTACCAAGCACCTTTGTAGGAAGAGTTGATCATATAAATGTAGGAAAAGTTGATCATAAACATCATAAGGGACAGGACTCAGGACAGCCCTAAGAACCCTTAGGCCACAGTTCCTGAGGCCTTTGCCAGGTTCTCATTCTGTCTACTTTCTGCTACTGGGTGGATCGAAGTGGGAGCTTGGTTGTGGTTTACACTGGAATTACTGTTTCTAAGTCTAAAACCCAGAAAAGACCATTGGTTTTAAAAGGTCATCAAGAGAATCACAGTTCTCTCATCATGTGATAGGTACTAATTTTGTAATGTAGATAGTATTTACTATGTGTGAAAAATACAGTATAATTACATTCCATTTAACGATACTTCTTAGTGCAGGCCTACGTTTAAAAAATACTTTCTATTTCAGCATGGTACATACTATTGATACTTAATGACCCTAATCTTGTGTATGATGTAGCATCTACATAATGAGGGTACTTTTGGTTTTTATTATACACAATTAAAGACTAGAATGTATCTATTTTTTGAATTTAACCTTTACGACTAATAATCTATGAAAAACATTTAAGGCCCAAATTATAGGCTACACATAAATTATTTCTATTTTTTTTATTTTTGTAGAGATGGTTTTAATTCTCTTCCAGACACCATAACAAACAATGTACTGTTAGTGGCCATGATAATTATAACAACACGCTGTACACCATCTAGTTCAAAAAAGAGGAAAACTTATGTAAATGTTGACAACAAAATGCTTCCCAAACAGAATTTCAAGGGATTTCCCAGTGCTCAACTTTAAAAAATATTTATTACCTCTCTCTCTCTCTCTCTGTGTGTGTGTGTGTGTGTGTGTGTGTGTGTGTGTGTGTGTACACGCATGCGCCATGAAAGTCAGAGGACAATTTATGGGAGTCAGTTCTCTCCTTCCACCCGCTGGGTCCTGGAGATCAAACTCCGGTCATCTGGCTTAGAGCAACCACATTTACCTGCTGCGTCGTCTGGCTGGCCCTCCCTGCCAGATTTCTGTTTGATTTCTCTGTGTGGGTAGCCTAGGAGTTCTGTCACCTCTGCAGGGCGAGTGTACCCGTTTTTCTGTTCTCCAGGAGATTTTATAAAGGCTCCTTTTGTTCCCCCAGGGACCTCGCATTTACTACTAACAGTGAAAAGATGATGCCATAGCCAACTCCACCTCCTATGCCATCTACCTGCTGCATTTGTTCACTCTACCTGTGTTGTAAACAGCCCATCAACACCCCTGGTCAAAGGCATTTCATAGGAAGAGAGAGGTCAAGTTAGGCACTTAAGCTTAGCCAAAGTCTATGGCTTTTATTTTTTATACACGCATGTATGTATACACACATTCATATGTATGGGTGTATACAGTGAGAGTGTACAGTCAGTCTCTCTCGGGGGTGGGCTGGAGAAGAGAAAGGGAAGCTACATGCAGGAAGGAGGCCCAGTAAGTAACCAGTAGGTCACTGGAGCTCTGTTCTGGTACTTAGGCAAGCATAATACTCAGTTTTCTCTTTGGCTTCATTGTGTCTCTGATCTCTGTGCCGGAGCACACCTTATCCAAGAACACGCTAAATTATAGATGCAATTTCAGACCCCTGATTGTCCGAGCAAAGGTGTGAGATGCCAAGGATGGATTTTGTGTCACGCACAAGAATCAGAGTGCTTGCCCAGTATCCGGTACGAGATACTCACCTGTACGAGAGCAGAGAGCAGAGTGATCTCAAGGCCCAGGTGAAAGAATGAAAGATCCAGGACTGCCGGGTTCTCCTTGGCTGTTTTAGGACATGCTCTGGTTCAGGGCAGCAGACGAGGCTGCTGAGAGATCCCTGCGGCCACACAGCTTCCACTGAAGGTTCAGCCATAGGACAGTTCCATTTTAAACTCTGGTGGCCGTATCACTTACATCTTCTTTTCCTGAGGCCTTATCCTGTATCTCCACTGCTGGTCAGAAACTATTGAAATGGGCCAGGTCCAGTGTGCCAGAGGGCTCTGTAATCTCATGAGCCAGGAGATGTGGCAATCACACCTTCCTGAGGACATCCAACTAGATCTGCCTGGAAAAGAAAGAAAAGATATTTCCGGCAGACAGGCTTTGTCTCCTTGGTCTGTCTACCCTACTGCTGATGTATCTACTTCAGTAACAGATCATTAGATGAGGAACCTCACTGAATTAAATGCAATTAATGATTTAGTGCAGGATATTGGTCCTAAAAATTATTTGTGATTGTACCAGGTAAAATATCTATTGCTATTTTTATAAATATGTACAATTGTGTCTATGCTGTTAGTTAAATAAAAATGTAAGTTAAAAATTCTTTGGATTATCAAACATGGCAAAATTGGTCACAACCAAATCTAAAGATCAGTTGTTCTTGGCTCAGTGATCTTTTAATCTACTGCTTTGGTAGTCATTGAGTGATATGTTTGCCTATAACATCTTAAACTTTTATATTAACTGCTTCTAGGCATGTCCAACCTTTGGACATTGTAACATTATGTTGTTATCTACAAATATGTTAGACCACATCCCAAGCTAATTCTGGGCTGCATGCAGCCTGTGTCCATAAGGTGGGAAACATCCAGTTAAGCCTATTTATAGCAACTTATTACTCTTATTTAGAGGAACTTTTGTGCCTTATTTTATTTTCTCTATAGAGTGGAATGACTCTTTGGGGATTGTGAGAATCACAGATTATGACACTCATGTTTTGAGATGTTGAGTTTATCATACACAAGCCCTGAATATTCAGCCTGAGTTTTCTTTTTCTTTTCTTTTTTTTTTTTTTTCTGGTTTTTTGAGACAGGGTTTCTCTGTGTAGTTTGGAGCCTGTCCTAGAGCTCGCTCTATAGATCAGGCTGACCTTAAGTCACAGAGATCTGTCTGCCTCTGCCTCCTGAGTGCCGGATTAAATGTGTGCGCCACTACCGCCCAGCCAGCCTGAGTTTTCAAAGGACTCTCATGGAGACACAGAGTTTCAAGGCAGCCTGGTCCAGCCACCAGTGCCAGCATCACTGTTGTTACTTCTTGTGTGCTCAGAGACCTCACCACCCAGGTGTGAGCCGCTGTCTATCTTCTTTGTCTCACTAGGGAGGACGAGCATGCCCTCATCCAGCAGTACTGCCAGACACTGGGTGGGGAGTCTCCCGTGAGCCAGCCACAGAGTCCAGCTCAGATCTTGAAGTCCGTGGAGAGGGAAGAGCGCGGGGAACTGGAGCGGATCATTGCTGACTTGGAGGAAGAACAAAGGTGTGCTAGACCCAGCCAAAGAAAATACAAGGCTCTCTCTCTCCTGGGAAGGCCAACAGCCCCTCCCTGCCCTCTTTTTAGAGCTGTAACAAAGACATCACAAGGAGGTCGAGGTTTGGGAGGATATTAGCTGGCTGGGATGTGAGTGGAGCCTGCTGTAGCTGAGTTTTCTTGATGGAGCCTGGAAGCACTCTTTCTTGAAAGCCATTTTCTTCCTCCTCCCTCTTCCTGTTAGTAAATGTTTCTCCATAGGACAAAGTTAAGCAGTACAAGCTAAATTTGGAGTTCCTGGACAGTTTGGGAGAGAAGAGGATGGACCTCATAATAATTCTGTTGTTTTGTTTTGTTTTTCCTTTTCTGGATTAGGAATCTGCAGGTGGAATACGAGCAGCTGAAGGAGCAGCACCTGAGAAGGGGGCTCCCTGTGGGCTCACCTCCAGAGTCCATCGTATCGCCTCATCACACCTCCGAGGACTCAGAACTTATTGCGGAGGCTAAACTCCTTCGGCAGCACAAAGGGCGGCTGGAAGCGAGGATGCAGATCTTGGAAGATCACAATAAACAGCTGGAGTCTCAGCTGCACCGCCTCAGACAGCTTCTGGAGCAGGTAGGGATGCAGAGTCCTGTGTAGTACCTCTACATGGCACCTCCCAGAAGCCCGGGTCTGGCCATGGTAACTGTTAGGATATCCACCTTCAATTCTTCACTGCCACGGTTAGTTAAGTGTTTACTGGCTCAGAAATCCCTGTTCATGTGTACAAATGTAATCTTCACCAATACAAACATGTGTTTTCCCATCTGACTGTAGAATTTCTTCTTCTTCTTTTGTGCTGAAATCTCAGCTTAGAATATTTTAATTTAAAAGAAAAATCTTGTGGTACACATGAGCCTGCATACGGAAAGCGTCCATGGAGATTGGGGACAGACAGCAAGTGACCTCCAATCTTCCATCTCTTTCTTCCAGTGAACTCACCAGGAGTGAGCGAGCAGATACCTCAAAAGTCACCCAAGGAACATATGGCTATGAATTTGCTATTGTCATTTCCTCACAAGGCGGGGGGGTGGGGGTGGGGGGGTTCCATAGCAGTGGCTTGCAAACTTTTTTGACAATAAGAAGCACAATTTATGTCGAGAGGAAAACGTGTTTATGATGAATCCAAAATAATGCACGCCTTTAGCAACGATGGCACCTCTTACCCTGTGTTCCCTGTTTTTCCGTCTCTCCTTCCCTTTTCCCTTCCCCTGCTTTTTCCTTCCCCCTCTTCCCTCCCCCCTCCCCTTCCTGTTCTCTTGCTTTTATTTCTTGATATTGATCAGAAGCGGATACACTCCTTTCACAGTTCAGCACGGACTAATAACTTACAATTGTGAAAAACTGCTGTTCTTTGGTTTACAAAAGAAGAGTAGGGTGCGGCTTCTGCCTGTCTGCTCCTAGCAGTCGTGTGAGAGAAGACAGCGTAGCGGGAGACATGGCATGCTGCAGGGGGTCCAAGGCTTGACTGACTTAATGTGAGGAGGAGAGTCAGCTCACAGAATTAGCAGTGAGGAAGGCTCTGCTGTAGACGCCTGTAGGGCCGAATCCCCGCAAAGGATTTCTTGACGGGCACCAGCATCGTATCACAGTTACCTTTTTTTCCAGCCTATGTGCTGTAGCATCCGGTGACATCCTAACGGAGATGCCTTTTTTTTTTCCCCCACCAATTATGTATTGCATCAAAGCAAAACCAACCTTTCTCCAGGGGATTGACTTACGTTTGAGAAGGCCATCTTGACATAGCTGCCGTCAGGGTCTTTTCATCCTGTCAGGAGTCTTGAAAGCATTATAATTTGTGCATTACCTACCTTGTGAGCAGTAGACCTCTCTCCTTCCTTTGGCCATTTGCTCTTCTCTCTGCCCGTCATTGTAGAGTTTCATTGACATGGCTGTGGGAGTCATTTACCTAAAAGCCTGGAAATTCTGTATATTGAGAAAAATAGTGGTTTCCTAAGTGAATCCAGACTTGGCTTTCTGTTAAGACCTCGGCTTGTCAGCTTGAGCCTAACCTCAATATCACATACACTGGGGGCGGGGAGGACATGTAGAGTGAGTTTGAACTTCCTGAGCAGTGCCTAAATAGAGGATAGGTTTCCTTGTGTGAGCTCTAAGAACAGTCGTTCTCAACTTGTGGGTCATGACCCCGTGTGTGTGTGTGTGGCGGCGGGGAGGGGTTCGAGTGATCCTTTCATGGGGGTTGCATATAAGATATCCTCTATATCAAATATTTACATTATGATTCATAACAGTAGCAAAATTACAGTTATGAAGTAGCAGCAAAAATAATTTTAGGGCTTGGGGTCAGCATGACCCGAGGAACTGTATTAAAGGGCCGTAGCATTAGGAAGGTTGAGAACCACTGGCTTAGAGCATCAAATGTTAATGTACACACCTTAGTGTCCACCTGGAACCATCCCAGAAGCTTGCTTGCAGCCTTTGCTCAGCTGCAGCTTGATGATGCTCTTAGGAAGCAAGAAAAGGCTCCTGGGCTCATTCTAACCTCACCCCACTCCCTCCATCCTATTAGACCCAGGGCCTAATGGCTCATGTGCTTCCAGACTTACACAGTAATGCTTTTGGAACTAGCAGATATCCAAGTGGCTCAGACTATCCCAGTCTGTGATGCTCTTATCTCTTTGTAACGATTTAGCATAAGTGCCAGAAGTAGATGGTAAATTTAACTTAATATGAACAGGGGAAACTACCAGACTCCAACTAATAGAGATTTAATGGAGAATCTGCATTAAAAAGTAACTTCTACGTCCCCATACTCTAGATCCAACTTCCAATTTAACCATGTACTTACCAGCACACCCATCACCAGTTCAAAGATATGCACAGCAGCTATTATGAAGGGTTTGCCCTGCATCAGGCTGGGAAAATGGCTTTAGAAAGACTCATTCATCATTCTCCTGACAAAATTCTATGACATGGCTGTGGTCGGTTGGTAAAGCTTTTAGCACAGCTTCCTCTTGACTCTTGAGTGCACACCAAGTTAACACTGAAACAGTTCATACACACAAAACCTGTGACACAGAAGGTTCTGTGGTTTGCCTCGAACTATACCGCTCTTGAGCAGCACAGCTGGAATCCGGTTTCAACCTGCTGAATACAAAACCACTCTGATAAATACTCTCTCGACATCACCTCGGAAGGGAGCAATTTTGAAAGTTAGAATGTTTGCCATTTTAGAATCCCAGTGCTAGTTTCCAAAAAGATAAACCCGACCTACTTCTAAGTTCACTAGGTTGATATAAAAATAATACAGAATTTGAAAGATAGAGATAGCAGAAATAAATCCTGCAGCTTAACCCAGTGAGTCCTTCAGAGGACAAAGATGGTAGAAAGAGCATGTGGTACTCATGCTCCCACGCAGCCAGTGCTGAAATGCATCTGAAGGCACCCAAAGACAAGCACTTCTTTAGGCCCTTCTGCCCATGGTGGGAGTGGGGGAGGAAGCCCCATTCTTTCTAGGTTCCGTGAATCTTTCTTCCTCTAACTTCCCATGTGGTTTCAGCCTGACTCTGACTCCCGCATCAACGGTGTCTCCCCCTGGGCTTCGCCGCAGCATTCTGCATTGAGCTACTCCCTGGACCCCGACCCGGGCCCACAGTTCCACCAGGCAGGTGGGTGTCTCCGAAGCAAAGCCACTGCATACAGTCTGCTTGGGATTCAGCTATCTTTTCTGTTTTTCAGTTTGTCAGCATTCTTACATCTGGGTGCTTTAAGCATAAAACATTATTCTCTCTAGTCTGCAGTGAATGCAGAGCCATTTGAATAATATCAAAAAACACTTTAGTTACGAGGTGCTTGTTTGTAAAATGTGTAGGAGTAGATTCAATTTTGGTGAATGATGAAAAGTGCTCTTTTCATTTGAAATAAGCAAGAAATTAATGTTTTCTGCTTTGAGAATAGTCTGTGATGTGTGTGTGTGTGTGTGTGTGTGTGTGTGTGTGTGTGTGTCTGTGTATGTGTGTGTGTATACTATATGTACATGTATGTGTGAAGGTGCTCCCAGAAGCCAGAGGAGGACATCAGTGTCCAGCTCTCAGTCTCCACTTTATTCTTTGAGACAGGGTCTCTCACTAAACCTAGAGCTAGGGTGACCAGCAAGCCCCAGCAATCTCTCTGTCTCAGCTCACCTCACCCCCTCATCACTAGGGGTTACAAGCGCACATGATCACAGCCAGCTTTTGAGGTGGACTCTGGAATCCAAACTCAGATCTTCATGCCCATGCAACAAGCAGTCTTACCTTCTGAGCCATCTCTTCAGTCCCTGGGAACGATCGTTTACAATATATTATTTCTCTACAATCTTTACAGTTGTGCACGTTCCAAACCTAAGGCTGAAGAACATCACCAAACCTGGTTTTCTCTACTTTATCCCTCCCCGTCTCAGTGGACCTGGCTCTGCTCGCCCGCTAAGGCAGAAGTGCCACCAACACCATCAGCCACAATGGGCACCTCTCCCTGACAATTATGGTGTTAAAAACACTATTGTGGTTTCAGTCCTAGAATAAAATGCATATCAAAGCACAAAGAACTATAGAACATAGGTATCTTTTACATCAAGATAAAATAGCCTGTGATAAAGGCTCCCAAATAAAAATGAAAGAAGAAAGAAATTGGTAGAATATTTTTATGTGCAAAGTAATGGATTTTCAACTAACACATTGCATCAAATCCACTGTTCCTTATTTTGCAGTTTTATACTTTCTCTCAGTATATAAATTTGTCCACACACACATAGAATACATTTTTTAACTATATAAAAGTCTACTGCTGGGGCTGAGGATATACCTCAATGGTAGAGTACCTCCTAGCTTTTACAAAGACCTGGGTACAGTCCCCTGTGTGTCTCTCTATACTATATGTGTGTATGTGTTATATTACACATGTCCAATGAATACAGATGTCTCTCCTAATTCCCTCTAAAATGGTTCTTTTCAATGAGAATTCATATCCCATTAATATTTTGAGGGCTGGTTGCAGTATTATTACCTGCACGGGGTTCTTTGGTAGAAGGACGCGCAATAATTTCAGGCTCCCTGCTTTTTCTATCTTTTGTCACAGCATCTGAGGACCTACTGGCCCCGCCTCATGACACCAGCACAGACCTCACAGAGGTGATGGAGCAGATCAACAGCACGTTTCCCTCTTGCAGCCGTGAGTAGGAATGACTGTGACACCGCCACCGCAGGGTGTCTGTCCTGTGCCCTTTCTCTTTCTCCATATGTAACCCTCTGTCTTCTTTGGTATGATAACAAAAGCCAGTGGTAGGAGCAAGATAGCAGGATGTTCTGCAATGATACAGGTGTATACATTGACAAAGAAAATGGAGCCCCACAGAGACACCAGACAGATCATGAGATGCAATGAGAGTAGGATCTCGCTCTTGGAAATTTTCCCACATGGCTTGTAAGTGACTAAATAAAGTCCAGTAGAACAATGCCTGCTTTTAGGACAAAACTTCCCGTAAGTACAGGCTATAAGAAACTTGTGTAACTTCAAGGAAGAACACTGAATGGCATGCCAAAGTAGGGTGAAAATAGCCTTTCTAAGGTAACTCCCTAACTTCCCTGAGACATACATATCGTCAGATGTCTTCATAGTCAGGCTCAGAAAGAAATTATTTCTGGCTTCCCATCCCCTTTGGAAGTGTGTTTTTTTTTTTCCAGAAAATAAAATAATCGTCATGTAAAAGCCAAGCAATTCACAGGGTCACAGATTATGAGTCTGAATTCTCCATATGAACAGTCATGAACCAGAAAGTCGCCCAATGAGAGCACTCCAAATCCCAGGGGAAATTACATAATGATTTTAATCAATTGAGGTTTTTAAGTAGTTTCTCTCTGGCCTCTTGCCACCTTGCAGACTCTGCTGGGCTATCACCTTAGAGACCTCCGTGGTCTCTCAGTTAAGCAATGATCTGCTTGTGTCCATAGCCACACCACTTTAATGTTTCAAACACTTTTAAATATCATTAATGTGTCATTTACAATTCAGGGGTGAATCCTCTCAAACTAATGTTAAAGCCAGCCAGTCAGTAAACTAAGATTTTTGTATAAATCTCAGGCTTTCCTTTCACTGTTTATTTCAGCTCCATAGAAAATTCCATCCTAAGTGAGAAAAAAAAATTATCAGTTGTTGGTACTATAGATGAACATGTTAAATTTATTATATTGATTGTAGTTCAAGGTTGAATTTCATTTGAGAGGTTTTTATTCTGACTTATGTATCATTCAATGTCTAGAAAAAAAACTATCATTTTTTTGTGAGTTAGAGTGAGTTAGAGTTTAAAAATTAAAATTTCTGAAAATGATTACCTTTTCGCTCTGCTTACACCTAAATGCATTCATCATTTAAAAACAACTTCTGTAAATTGAATTCTGCTTAGAAGTTTTTATTTAAATATCATGCTGGACCTTTTCGATCTAAAAATCTTTTGGCAGTGAAGTCAGAGTGGGAAATATGCTTAAATCTATGCTTTGTAGTAAATACAAAAATGTATAATTTCTGTATTGAAAACGTTGTGCCACAAGTGCAGGATTTTTATTTTTCAAGTCTCTTTTTCTAAAGCACTTCTAAATCTTCCCCAAAGCATATTCTAATCTGTATATTTGATTTTAAAAATGTTCATCTATGCCTTTCTTAAGACAGACTATAATGAAAAATAAAAAAATTGTAACTGTAGAATAACATTGAGTCTTCGGAGGTAAATGTTGCTGCCTTATGCCCTGACCCCTGATGCAAATATGTAATTCCCATTGTTTGGGACAAGATGAGATGTTCACAGTGATTGGTTCCTGAGATGAGGTTTAGTCTCTATGGAGACCACACTGCAGAGGGTAAACCCTTCCCCTGCCTTGGGATCTCTTTACCTATGAAATCATCTACCTGTGACATCCTCCTCAATGTTCACAGGGTAATTTATAGAGGCTTGCAATTCTTTAAGAGGAAATGGTTGGTATTCTCCAAGTCTGTACATCCAACAGTGTTTATAATGTTGAAATTTTCTGTGGATGAGCACTCTTAGTCATGTGTGTTATTGTGAAGAATTCAACTACCTCTTATGTAAGAAATGGTACATGGTATATTTTAGAATCCTGTGGAATTTACATGCTATTTGTTTTACTTCTGAAAATGGCACTGTTTGCTCTTTTTCATTACTTATATTCATTTTTTTGGATGACATAAAAAATCTCCAAGATAGGGAATGCTTTCTGTTTTGTTTGAAAAAGGGCTTCATTGCCTCATTTATAAAATTGACACATATCTCAGAATTCTGCCGAAAATTATTAAATCATTTCAAATCAGTACAGAATCAATTAGTGCATGGCATAGACCTGGTACCTAATGCACGCTTCCAGACCATGTAGTCAGTGGTTTGCTGGGATGATAATGTTTCTAGCTGGAGAGGTTTAATGACTGAAAATTTCCCAGTAGCACTTAAGAAGGTTTTGCAGGATTCATTAGTTTTAATGCTCCTTTGAAATTGCTCAGTTAGCAAATATTTTATTAAGGCTCTACAATTCCCAAAGCTTATTGACCACCTTTGGAAGTTTATCTAAATAAATAGGATTGGCACCCTCTCAATGCCAAAATGATCTCCTGAGTTTCTGTAACTAAGGAGAACTTTCAATTTGCTTGTAGCCAATGTGTGATCCGCATGTTAATGTTGACTTTTGATCCTTTGTGGATTAAAAAATTTGCATGGCTACAAATGAATTTCTACTCATGGCAATTTTGGAATTAAAATGAGAGTCTGTATTCATAAATCCTAATTGCATGAATTGCCAACTTTAGCAGAATTTTTAAAACCATGTCTGCATGGTGTTGTGTGTAAGACTTTAAAATTCTTGCATTTTAAATTAATATCGCAGTTGGCCCTGAGGGCATCTTTGAATTGTGGTCTTTTAAAATGGCATTGCATCTCAGCACAACAAGGCAGGCATCACCATCTCATCCTGACTAAGAATTAGTGAAATTAGCATCCAACTACTGAGGGATCTGGATGCAGAGATCCATGACTAGGCCCCGGGTGGATCTCTGGGAGTCCAATTAGCGAGAATGAGGAGGGTTTATATGAGCGAGAATTGTTGAGACCAAGGTTGGATAAAGCACAGGGACAAATAGCCAAATGAATGGAAACACATGAACTATGAACCAATGGCTGAGGGGTCCCCACTGGATCAGGCCCTCTGAATGGATGAGACAGTTGATTGGCTTGATCTGTTTGGGAGGCATCCAGGCAGTGGGACCAGATCTTGTGCTCATTGCATGAGTTGGCTGTTTGAAACCTGGGGCCTATGCAGGATTGTTTGGCTCGGCCTGGGAGGAGGGGACTAGACCTACCTGGACTGAGTCTACCAGGTTGACCTCAGTCTGTGGGGAAGGCTTTGCCCTGGAGGAGATGGGAATGGGGGGGGGGGGTCTGGGGGAAGGTGAGGGGGACGGGAGGGGGGAGAACAAGGGAATCCGTGGCTGATATGTAGAACTGAATTGTATTGCAAAATAAATTAATAAAAAAAAAAAAAAAAAGAATTAGTGAAATTAGTGAATGGAATTTAATTTGTGCTGACAATTAGCCAATCATGTAGTAAAAATTCTATTGAAGACTATAATCATTTCTTTCTTAACATAATATAGTTTTCTTATGTTGTTTAAATGTATGGAATATTTGTAGTGAGTTGAGTAATTTTTTGCTGCTGGAACCAATGCTTTTAGAATTATTATTAACCTACAGGCATATTTCCCCTGTGACCTGCCTGCATGTGTCAAGCTTGAATGACATCTATCAAAAACTCAAAACTTACAAAAGTACAATGATTTCCTAATTTTCTTTAAAAAAAAAAAACCATATATCTATACAGTTTGTTCAGGGGATCTCCTACAGCCTTTTGATTAAGAGAGATAGGAAGGCAAAATGGATTAGACTTCTGTCAAGGGTTTGACTATTATATATTCATTATTTAAGGGACAAGCATAACTGTCTTTCAGATGGAATGTATATGTAACCTGTCCTTACTAGCAATTCAATTCAGCTACCCTGGGGTAAAGCTCACATTCTTACACAGGTTCACTCTTTTTTTTTTTTTTTTCTCTCTCTCTCTCTGATGGACCATACCTTTAGGACTGGGCTTGTTTTAGCCTCGTTCTTCTCCCACATCCTAGGTAGGGCGCACATTTTCCTTCCTGCCATCACAGGGAGGTGACACTCTCACCTTCTCTTTTTCCTCACGATGACCTAGCCTGGGCCACTGATGTCTTTTCTTCCTCAAAACAAAAACAAAAACAAACAAACAAAAACAGGAAAATGAGAGAAGGAAAACATGCAACATGGTTAGAGACATTCCCCATTTGGCCAAGAATAGATACTGCCATCATCAGAGAGGAAATCTCCTTTCTTTTTCCCTATGCTGTGTCTGATTCTGCCGTGAAAGCGTCAGATATTGGCAAGCTTAGAGGACATCGTCAATGGCCTGTAAAAATGCAACTGTGAATAGCAAGACTTTAGTTACAGTTCAGGAAAGAAAAACGGGTCCTGAGTCATGTCTCTGGCATTGGAAGGAGGTAAACATCCTACCCAGAAGACTGTAGGAATCCTAAACTTTCTAAGGTTACTGTGTGGGCATTAAGGACAACAATATACCACTTCTCCCTCTTGTAGGGGACAGTCACCCAGATTTCCTCAGGAAGAGCTACTTATTCCGAGATTTTTTTAAAAAGGATTTATTTGTTCTTATTTTAAGCGCAAGGGTGTTTTGCTTGCTTGTATGTCTGTACCATGTATATGTAGTGCCAATGGAGGCTAAAAGGAGTCAGATCCTCAGAACTGGAGACATAGACTGCTGTGGGTTGCAATATGGGTGCTAGCAGCCAGTGCTCTTGACTGCTGAGCCAAGCATCTCTCCAGCACTGGGATCTTTGAAAATAGTATAAAGCAGCAGTTCTCAACCTGTGAGCTGAGACCCTTTTGGGGGTCACACATCTTATGTCCTACATATCAGATGTTGGAATTATAATTCATAACAGTAGCAAAATTACAGTTATGAAGTAGCAACAAAGTAATTTTATGGTTGAGGGTCACCACATGAGGAATTATATTAAAGAGTCGCAGCATTAGGAAGGTTGGGAACTGCTGGAAGAACTGTCTAAAATGTGAATGTGGACAGTGGTCTCTGGTCATCTCTGTTCTCCTTCAGAGGGGCTCTGTCCTGCTCTGTAATCAGCTCTGACTGCTAGGCTACACTCTGTGTCATCTTGTCTGAATTTCTTTTAATGGAGAGCACAAGAACGAGGGACATGAGGATGATCTCAGTGAAAGATAAGGCTGACAATGCAGAGAGCTAGAAGACCCTCAGAAGTGCTGGCTCTCATTAAGCCCATGGCATTAGCTTCTCTGGGGTGGGCTCCATTAGGAAGACACTGAAGGGTAATTAGGCACCCTAGCATAACTTCTGTGCTCTTAACTGAACCCATGGAAGGCGTTCTTATTGATCCCAATCCAGAAGACTGCTGAAGAACAGATTAGCCCTTTTTTCATTGACGGCAAACGTATAACCACCGTCTTCCCACAACTTCCAGGCAAGTGTGAGCCATGGTTGACAGAAAATACATCGCCTTGAAGGACTCTTTTGGTCAGAATTGAATTGTATATTCAATACAATATATAGGATTTCCTCTGTACTTATTATTCATAAACCAAAAAATGCATGACACAGTTTTAAAACAAAGGTTTTTTCTTTATTTTTATTAACATTTTTTTCTTTATTTTACATACTGACCACAGTTTCTCCTCCCATTCCCTACCCCCTGACTCCCATCTACCCCCCTTTAAGTTTTTTTTTTTTTTACAAAACTAAGAGCCTCCTGAATGTTTTAGTGCATATGTTTTTAGAGTTTTAGCATGTGTTTTGTATATTTTTTGGTAGAATGTTTGTATTTTAAATCACATGGACTATGAGACACTTACTGAGGAAACTAGCTTTGATTAGAGCATTTGGCCAGAGGGTTGGTTGGGGAGGCTGGCTCCTACTTCTTGCTAGCACTCCTGTGAGGACAGAGCTGTTCTCTCCCTCCGAGGAGCACTCAGCACATTTGCATGCATGAGGAGGGAAGCCACAAAGCAATAGTAAAGCCCTCAATTGATTTCTTCTATTTTCTTTTCCAGCAAATGTCCCCAGCAGGCCACAGGTAAGAGCTAATGGCCCGATTGACTCTACTGTCTTGATTCCAACCTGGAGCCAAGCACATTCGCTACTATTGATTTAGTCCTGCTTCATTCTCCGTATAAATGAGTAAATCTACTTGATGTTTAAGTGTCACCTGATTCTAGACAACAGGTTGTTGCTCTGAAGATGTCAGGCAGGGAAATGGGGTTCCCAAGCCAGATTCTGCCAGGTACCCAAAGTAAGACGCTGGATCTCTGCTGTCATTCCATGCTATCTACTTTATAAAGTCACTCTGTGTAGATTTGACTGACCTTTCATCTCACATGTCTGTTTAGGGTCCCTGTCCCAGAACTCTGACTTTAAAATATGTCAGGTATCACAAGGACAATGCCGAGATCAGTACCCCAGTGAAGGGGAAGTTGCATTTTTTTTCATTAAAAGTATTTATTGAGCGCTTCTAGAAGCTGTAGCAGACTAGCGATCAGTTTTGTTTGATTTCCTAGGAGGAACTATTAGTTACAATATACCACAGGGCCACAGAAAATCTTTGGAGAACATTTTCTTCTGTGAATTTATTAGTCTTTTCAAAACAATGAACATTGTCTCATCTTATTGGCAAGCAGACCTGGGGTCTTGGCTAGAAGACAAGTATCTGTGAAGCCAACTGGTGACGCAGTAGGGAGAGGTAGCATCTTCTTCTGACGCCTTCTGTTGTCCTGGGAAATTGGAAGCAAGGATTATAAAGGGAAGTGAGACAGCAGAAGGTGAATTGGAGGTGTAAAGAGAGATGGGAAGATGTGGTCATGTGCAGAGGAGCAGACACACCCATACACAGAGTGTGACTGAGGTAGCTCTTAAGGAACACCACTTTGTATGCCGGCCATCCCTATGGTTGTGTTGACCTCCGTCCGCAATGAAGTTCACGAGCAGAAACAGCAGAGGTGACTCGCTTTGCATTAACCCATTTTGAAAAGTTGAATGTGTTAAGCCCGTTGAGTACAATTGATGAAGAGAAAAGGCAAAGAGGTGATTTTAAGGATTGAAACAGAGTCTTGTGTTCAATTGTGAGGGAAGTGAGGACATGTTCTGGGCAAAGATGGAAGAAGGAGAGGCAATGATCTACATCTTATGCTGTCAGAGGATGGGTGAAGTTACCATCCTGGCAGAAGTAAGCTGAAGTTAGAGATGGCTACCAGAAGGTGTGATGGTAGAAACTGAGGTATTAGAGGGGCCATAAGTAAAGATAATTGTTGGATTTGGAAGTTAGTGTGAATGGCTAAAGAGGGTAGAGGGTAGGGTCCCTGGCAGAGAGACCAGAGTTTTGGCAGATTCATGCTTATGGGTGTTGAAACCCTTAAGCTTTACAAACAGCCTCAAATTGGGTGACATTGAGATATTTGCTCCCTGAGAAATGAATGAGCATGGCTTAAGGGGCCAGCAGATGACTGCACAGTGGGTTACTGTACTCTGATGATGTGCAACTCCAATAAGCATCTTAGGGAGAAGAGGATGAAGTGAATCCTGAAAGCCCCTGTCCAGCCTGGTAAGAGGCCCATGGTGGTATGGAGCAGCATGGAGGGAAGAGTTATAGGGATCTTACAGGCTATCCAGAGGCTGTGTCTTTAAGAAGAGCTGGATGCTGATCCAAGTCAGTAGGGAAGGAAGTGTTCTGCGATGAATAGAGGGTGTGGGCTTCTTTGGTGATGGGCCATGTGACCCAGAGAGCACAGAAGGACAGACTGAAGAACTAGTGAGGGCAGGGCATGGCGACACATGTAGGAGTGTGCAGATCTCTATATGGTACAGAGCAGAGGGGATGGAGGAGTAAACAAGAATCAGGGGCATGTAGCAGAACTGGGAGAAAGGCCAAGGGTTGGTTCAGTTCTGATGGCTCCCTGGTGGGGTCGCGGCTGTAGAGATGGAGGTCAGGAAGGGAGAGGGAATCTTCTTGTCAGTCCTCAGACATGTTATGGCACAAGGCACATGACCTGAAACAGAGAGTGAACTTGGCGACCTTCTACTTTGGTATTAGATTTGAAGAAATTGAGTAGATGAGCTATACTGTTCTCTACTATAAAGCAACCTGGTGGGTGCGGTAACTATATAACTCTTTCTAGAGGTCTCCTTATTCTCTGCCTTCCATCATCTACTTTCTGTTCTTTTTCCTGGGGAATTTCCATAACCTGGGAAAGTCATCAAAGGAATCCATTTTCACCTGGATGCTTAACCTATACTTTCCTTCATAGGATTGTGAACTTAGATCTTTTTAGAATTAAATTCCACTTTTTAGAATTCTGCTGCCTAAAGAGAGAACTGCTACATACCTACTTAATACATGCCTCCAAATCCTGAATAAGAGAATGCATGAAAAGAATTTCAATCCATTTTTTTCAACAATAAATTAACACCAAAGCTTTAGTTGTCAACATAAATAATAAATAACACCTTCCCTTCCCACGTGGAACTTATCTCTAGCCTTCTGTGTTCTCAAAATACTTTGAATTAGTTGTTCGCCGTGACCCCCATGTTAGAAAGGAATGAGGATCTATGCCTGGATAGCTCTCACACCCATTTCACCAGGAAGGGCTCACCTCAGTACCTAGTAACCTAAAGCCCAGTGAGACTACCATTAACATTGACTGAGTTTTTCCTCCTTCAGACCAGCAGAATGCACAGTGCTGAAGCAAGTTCAATGGAGAATAGGCTTGAAACAAGACTCAACTGACTTTTAGTAGACCTGGAAGAAAAAGAGCCCCTTGGGGACCTTTGCCAGCAACTAATTTATGAATTCCCTCCAATTCCGGGGCATCAGTTACACATCAAGGTCTTCCACTGAATGAGAAGTCAGCGTAGGCAGGGGATCTTTGCTAGGAGTCCCAAAAGAGCCCACGTGATTCCACAAGGCATGTCTTTCCTTTAGGTTATTCCCTTTGGAGTAATTTGTTAAAAGTGTCTAATTTCAATACTTTTAAAAGACCAGTTGCTTGCCTTCCCCATGGAAACTGTTACACCATTTCCACAGTGTGGCCTGGATTTAGATCTTCTAGCATTTTCTGTTGAATGGACTCCTCTGCACATCTTTAATTGTAATTCCAGTCTCCTCCTCTCTAGGACAGAGAGGTTGGCTTTATCAAAGTGTCCCTCTCTAGGAGTCCTCTCCTAGTTCCCCAGGAAGACTGAGGTGCGGTCTTGGTAGTCTAACACGTACATCATTGCTACCTTCCCCAAGAAGAAGCCAAGACCTCTCAATTTTTACCAGCCTTGTTTTCTAGCCTGGGCAAGAAAAAAGACATCTGGACACCCTCCCCCACTTTATGCTGATGTTTACTACTCTAATGCAAAACTGACCATGTGACTTCAGGGTGAAAGGAAAAGTCCTCATCCTAGGGAGCAGAAGTCAGATGAACAGTAGGGGTCCCCTTTGAACACAGCCATATAAAGTTGGGTTAGTTCTGAAAGAAGCCCTATTTTTCCTTGTAGACTTGACAAGTCTTCATTACCCAGACAGCCTTTTGCAAATGCTGTTCTGACCTTGGTGTTTTCCCTTGCCACAGGCAATGTGAAGCATTCATCTAGCCAACCAACACTTCTCGACCTTCAGTATTGCCCTCTTCTGCAAATGCCAATTCCAAGTCCCATTCAACCTGAAGCTCCGTGGCTCCATGACACATGCTGTTGAGCGTTGACTGTGTGTTCTACTGAGGGAGTGAAACACTGATTATCCAAAGAGAAGAGGATATTTTGTTTTTATAATAACATATATTATTGTTTTCTTCTCCCCTTTCTATGCAACTGTAAATTAATGAACACAGAAGTATTTGGGAGGTGGTAATGCATTTGTCACTGATTTGTATAATATATACAGCCGTGGGAAAGTGGGTGGGGGCTTTCTAATGAAACTGTCTTTTTAATAACCAAGAGAAAAATTGCATAAGAATTAGACCACTTGGCATTATTACATTCCTTCTGCTGTTAATATTAACCTTGTACAATAACTTCATTTCTTATTTGACTATTTTACCATTATATTTTTGGTTATTTATAATTCATCAGCCACACGACCAAATAGATTCTGTGTATTTGTTTCTATGATTTGGCCAAATTAATAAGTTCATATATTTGAATCAAATATGTTATGTATGTGGAGTAAGCAGCAGTTCTGGAAGGAAAAGTCCTCATCCTAGGGAGCAGAAGTCAGATGGGCAGTAGGGGTCCCCTTTGAACACAGCCATATTTTACTTTAGTTGACATCACCCACTTAGCCCTCTAGTAACCATTGGATGACTCCATTAAGAATCCTGTGGACTAATTGGCAAGGCTGCTGGGGTATTTTTCCTCCTGCTTTTTATTCCTTTCTTGTAAGTAGATCTTGATGTCTTTATTTATTTCATCTTGCAGTCTTCCTGATAAAGAAGACTATCTTGTAATAGTTTCAAAGATCATTTTACCAAAGGTTGCCATTTAAGCATATTTTCATTTTGACTCAGAAACAAAAGTTGGTACAACCTCGCGTACCTTCCGCCTTGGTTGTCATCATAAGATACACAGTAGACTTTTTTTCCCCTTTCCCCATTGTGAGACTAGATCACATCATGGTCTTCAGTTCCCTTTAAATAGAATTTAGTTGTTGTTTTTGTATTTTCAAGTCCCTTGTAAGTTTTGAAAGCCCTGGCTGTTTCCTTTATGGAAGCAGACAGACACTTAGTGCCTGTCTCATGGGAACCTTTGGGGCAAATGGACAGATGTCTCATGACCCCTCATGTGACCAGTAGAACATCTGGGAAGGATGTCAATCCCCAGCCTATACCACTGCTTCTCCAGAATGAAACCAATGCTTAGATGATTGTACCCCTGCCTCTACTTCTGAGTGCATTCAACTAGATACTTGGTTGTTTTTTTCTCTCTCTTTCTTTCTTTATAATTTAACATTTAATTAATTACCAACTGTAGAGAAACCAAAAATAAAAGCAAAGGTAATATGTTTTGATTCAAACATATGTGCTTTTAAAACATCAGGACATGCTAACTTTGGGTTCTCTTTCGCTGGGATCTGGCTGGAAGGAGGCTGAAAGTCAGCAGTTGCTATTCTTTTAGGATTGGTTGGGTGGGTTGGGGGGCAAGGGTATCTATTTGCAGCATAGATATTTTGAGAAGAAGAAAATTGTTTTATATACGAGGAGAGCCATGATCACCTTTCTACCTCAGGACCACCTTCCTCCATCGTGTTGGACATAGCTTTATGTGCCGCAGTGTGCAAAGCCTAGTGCTTTATTCAGGCCATTTCATACCCAAGAAAGCACCTATTTAAACAACGTCAACAGAAAACTCCCTGAACTCAGAAGCCCGGGTTGTAGATTTGGTGTCTTCCTTGTTCTTACTTTGACAAGACGTGTACTCTTTTTTTTTGTTGTTTTCCTGCCTGTATTTGTATGCAAAATGAACTCTATCTGCTATTACAGAAAAAGCTACACAAAACACTACATTTTAAGCTTCTGAATAATAAGAGGAAATATATCGCAGTAACCACAATGAGAAATAAGTGTATTGTTCTTTTGAAATATGTGGTAAAGAACTAATCACAGACTGTCATCTAATCTGGTTACATATTGTATTTTTCATCCTGAATAAAAGTAATTTTAACACAAAATGACTCTGCTGTTTGGCTGTGTTCACTGATGGAATCTGGTCTTTGAATGTATATGATGAAAGCAAACTGTAGAGAGGCCTATATTCTGATAAATCTACATATTCTAATCCAGTCTCCTTTCACTCATTATCCCTCTCTTTCCTTTCTTGCTCATACATATGTTTATCTATTTCTCAATTTCCTGTACAGAACAAAATCTTGTTGCTAGGGGAAATGGCTGTTAGAAGTATATCCATGTAGCTTATTGGGCCTTCATTTTTATAGCTTGGTACTACTGGCATTTAGCTGGTTACTCTCTCAAATCCACTTTCATCACTAGACTGTCTCAGCTGTCTGTTGCTGAAAAGCAACCCCATAACCAAGGCAACTTATACAAGAAAACATTTAATACAGGGACCCACAGTTCCAGAGGATTAGAGTCCACGATCATCGTGGTGGGAAGCATGACAGCGGGCAGGCAGGCATGGTGCTAGAGAAGTAGCTGAGAGCTTCCATCTGATGGGCAAGCACGCAACAGGTAGGGGGATGGGTAGAACTGGAATGGCAGAGGCTTTTGAAATCTCAAAGCCCATCATCCCCAGTGACACACCTCCTAGCCCTTCCCAAACAGTTCTACCAGCTGAGAACCAAGCACTCCACATATGACACTCTGGGGGCCATTCTCAAGTCATCTGCTCATGGGTACTGTTGACTTGAACCAGTCTGGTATCACATATAACTTGCCTCTGAAGCTCTCTGGTACAAAACAGTGTCAAGAATTGTGTTACTTAACAACCCTCCAAGAATTAGAAAATTCCCCCATAATGTATCACTGGAAAAGAGAAGAGAAACAATCCAGTGACCTAACATTTTAAACATCTTGTCTACCATGAAGTATCACGCACGTTAATGATTCCTAAAGAAATCGTTGGTTTCCAGCAACTGATTCATCACTGAAAAGGGGAGTGACAAGGAGAAGAGCTTTGTTTCTGTATTTAGCCTTCACCTTACTATGTGCCATTGAAATTCTAACTGTACTTTAAATAAAATAGTTGCTCTCAATATTTATTTACTATTTGAGCAGACTGGTTCTTCAGATACCTTCCCCATGTGATTAGTCTAAAACTTAGTGAAGATACACCAAAATACTGAAACCTGTGTGCTGAATGCAAAACCTCATTAACTTGATTACTCCGAAGCTCTTGTTAACTGACTGGGCTTGCTGTAGGGGCTGAGTCCACACTACCAGTGTGTTCAGTACCTGTGATGGCCATTGTCCCATGGTGAAGGTAAATAGCAGCCATCGAATCTCACTAATCAGCACTGGTTCAGTTCGGGGGAGGTGTGGTCAGGCTCACACAGAAGGATGATAGAAACTCGGCTGTATTCTTTCATCCACTAGCAAGCTAACCTGGTCTCATGCAAAGACAGAGATGTGGGGGGTTTTAGCAAAGAAAATCACAAGGCTAGGGAAGAGTAGATAACGTCTCACTGAGATAAGCTGCAGAGAGTTGCAGCCTCATAGCACAGGATGAAATGGGGCTTTTTATTTTTTATTGTTTATGATTATTTATTTGTTTGTTGTTCCATGCGAGCCCTAGGATATGTGAAGCAAAGGTTTTAGGGCCAAAATATTAAAGTATTCTTCCTCGGGCATCTTATCGGTCACCTCAGTGGAATGGAAGAGGAAAGAAATAGCCCCTTGCCGTATTTGTTTTTTTTTTCTGATTTATTTCTATATTGCCCTTTTTTAAGTCATGCGTATGGCTTTAAAAATCAGTCCTTGCTGATTTGGGTGTATTATATGACTTATTCTCCCTTCGTACCTTGCCAGAATACAGCCTGCCTGCCTGTGAGTCTGTCTGTCTTTCTCCCTTTCTTTCTGTTTGTTGAAAAAAAAATTTTTAATTAATGTGAATTACCTAGGAGGATCTGGGGAAAGGGAAAGAATATGATCAAACTGCATCACATGAATGAAATTTGAAATAATAATAAAATTAGTGTGTATTAAGTCCCTCCAACTCAAGCTAACAATTCAGCCTCAGAGGACAGGAAGATTTGGCATGTCTGTGGCCCAAAAAATCTTAAGGAAAAAAAAAAAAACCTTAAGGGTGAAAACAGAATTAGAAAACACAGAGGGAATTTGGATTTAAAAATAGAGTAAAGGTATCCTAAGTTCAGACTGAATGAAATATTTTAGGTAGAAGAATTTTAGGTAGAAGAATATTTCGTAGGCTCCTCCTCACTTTGCCAGATGAACAGGGCACATGTGATGTATTTGTTCCCCAGCAGCCCGGCATGTGTTTAGAGGCATGGGGTTTGCATAAGCTTTCAAACAGGTACTAGCTCTCAGAACCCTGTACATCGCGGCATGGTAGAATATTTATGCTCAACTTGCACTTGGTTCCAGGTACTCCCTTGCAGGCAGCTTATTTGCTGCTCTTTTTTGAATATTGCATGTAGGGAATTTGGAAAATTCATTTGACAGCTTACCCTTAGCCTAACTCTGTTCCCAGAAGTTCCAAAAGTCACAAGTACCGAATTTCTAATTCTATTTGTCAAGGTTCTCCAAGAAACAGATTCAAAGTACATAAAGGGAGACAGATGTAGAAAATTACTTTGAAAGATCAGCTCACACTATTATGCAGGCTAAGAGATCCTACCTTCTCTGTCTTGCAAGCTGGAGGCCTGGTAGGGTCCTTTCAGTCTGTTCCCGAGAGCAAGGGAGATGGAAAGGGTGCTCCATTTGGAGTCCCCTGGCCAGAGAGGCAGAAGCATCAATAACCAAAACCAGCAGAGGGTGGCTCTCCCAGCTCAAGCAGAAAGACCCTGTTTACCCTTCTGGCTCTCATTTTACTTTAGCTCCCAATGGACTGGCTAGTCCTTACCACACCCATGTCGAGGTGAGGTCTTTCCATCCAGCATCTCAAATGCTAAGTTCTTCCAGAAATATCCTCACTGTCTCCAAAATATTTTACCAGATACGTGAGCATTCCTTAGCCTGGTCACATTGATACATGCAACTATTTCATCATAATACATGGGACAAGTTTCCAGATTACTATGGGATGTAATTACAATTAGTATTCAATATTACTCTCTTATGACCATTCCCCCCCCCATGTTAAGATACTGATTTTCAATGTTTTACTGCAAATTAATTATTTTTTTAATCTTTTCTGCTTTAATTTAGATAAAATAAAATTTCACTATTTAAACTACTGGGAGGACTTAAATCATTCTAGTATAAGTCTGGCTCAAGTTGAAGTTATCAGAAATTCAGGACAGGGTCATTTATTAACTCTGCCTCCTGTGGGCTTGATTTACCCCATGGATAGCTGTAGGCAGTATCACATGTTGTACCTGTGCCCACAACTGTTGCATCCAATCTTCATGTGTGCTGTTCTCATCTTGCCATCTCAAGCTGGTTTATCACGTCAATAATTTCAGAAGCTATTTGCCACAAAGCAAGAATCTTTGCTGAATACAATGTCCACACAATTTCAGTAATGAATAATAAATGAGACCCAGTACTGTATGATTAACTGGACGATGCTAACCAGGTATCAAAATGCTATCTTGACTTAAAATTTGGTCATATAATTTAGACTGTTACTTCAAACAAACGAACAAAAAACCACCGTCAACAACAACAGCAAACCACTGTCCAAATTGCTAGAAACAGTGAGTGACCAGTCTGCCTCAGGGTGTTCCTAATCTAGTAGATAAACTCAGGGCTAAGCAAGGTGTTTCAGTAACAGTAATGGGAAGTAGAGGAGGCTGAGTATGTTCCTATACAGGTGTAGCTGCACGCCACACTCCCAGGATATGTTTCTGCATACGGGGATATTGCTCTAGAAAAGCATGGATGGAAGTAGCCACCCCCTGTTGGAGCCGATGGTGACAAATGATGTCATTCAGTGATGTGCATAACGGTGACACTAACTTGCAAGTGAAGTCCAGCATTTCCCTAATAAAAAAAATTGCTTCTGACTTAACTAATTTTGAGAAGCTCTGTTGCATTAGTGCCCTTTGAAGACTCACAGCGCACATCAGCATGTTAAAAGCTGTGAGAAGTCGGAGGAAAGGTAACTTGCCTTAATGCAGTGGTTCTCAACCTGTGGGTCATGACCCCTCTGGGGAGCAAAGGACCCTTTCACAGGGGTTGCATATCAGATATCCTGCTTACCAGACATTTGCATTATGATTCATAACATGAGCAAAATTACAGTTACGAAATAACAATACAGTAATGTTATGGTTGGGGGATCACTACAACATGAGGAACTGTATTAAAGGGTTGCAGCAGCATTTAGAAGGTTGAGAACCCCTGCCTTAATGTAAATCACTCTGGATCTCTAACTCTTGTGTTTTCTCAGCCTGGTCTGTGATGTATGAAGTCTATAAAAATGACTCAAGAATAGTTCTCTAAAAAATTATCAATAACAATTTAGGATTGCATACATGAGAGGAGCCCTGCATGGCAACTAAAGAGAGCCTTATCAAAAGGCCTGCTTGAGCATGAATAAGGAGCAAGGAAAGGAAATCAGAATGGTACTTTGTGCTCGGCTTCGCTCGCAAAGTATTGTTCTTAAATAAAAATGATCTATACTTCTAGGAAGTGTGTCTTCATGATGGCTCGGCCAGGCATGAATGCAAACGTAGCAAGGGGTGGGTCAGGCAGAGCTGTCTACAGGCTCTTTCCTGATACCTCACTGTTCACTGTTTCTTCGTTAGACTAACAACAGGATGCCAGGCACGGAAAGCTTGCCTGTGACGCCAGCACTGGGCAGGTGGGGGCGGGAGAATGGGGAGTTCAGGGGTCATTCTGGATTATATAGCTAGCTTGATGGTAGCCTGGGGCTGTCTCAAAACAAAAAAAAAATATATAGATAAGTAAACAAAATAAAGAGAAAGGAAACAGGAATGCCAGACATCTTCCAGCCAGAACGCGACTATCACACACTACCTGGAAACACCCCATTTATTTCCTCTCTCCTTTATTTGAGGATCTGAGTCTTTCGTCTACAGGTAAAAACACTTCCGGCCGAAGTTCTGGGCTGTAGAGGTCACAGCCTCCTTCAGTGTGCTGGGCGGCTCTGCGCTGGATGCCAACTCATTTGTCAACAGAAAGAGGAGTCCTAGAGAACAGCCACTGGGTTGCAGACAGCACCTTCTGGCAGTAGTTAGCAAGCTCAGAGCTCCCCAGTTGTCTCAGACACACATCTGTTGCCTGAGACATAAGAGAAGCCCACAGCCAGTGGCACCAGAGTTTGCCTCCAAGACGAATTATTTAGTGAACTGATTTCATCTTAACCAGTCTAGGTGTTAGGGAAATGAGTTGTGGTCCTTATATCTCTTTCCTCTTGAGGTCTAATTTGGCTCTCAAGGGACCCACAGAGTATCTATAGGTCATGCTTAAAAACCTACCCTGTTAGCCTGCTGGTCTCCCAAAATACCATTAAAATAAATGATAGGATGGAGCAGAATTTATCTTTTAAGACAGCAAATGGGGACAACATTTGACTAAATGTTCATGTTGTCTCAAAGGGGGAGGCCCCAGCTAGGACTGCAAAAGAGAGGGTATAATGAGTCTGGACCTGCAGCTACAGCAAGAGGAACATGTTCTGATGGAGAATTTTGTCATCATGGGAACACAGTTTCATGTTCTGTGTTGAATGACTGGGTTTTTGATGTGATATAAATTGATTTTTCAGGGACTTTCTGTAATAAAGATTTTATTTTGTTTTGTTTTTTTGAGACAAGTTTTTGAGCAGCTCAAGACAGCCTCAAAATCAATATGTAGCTGATGTGACTTTGAACTTCTTTTTAAAAAGTTATCGTGTGAGTGCAGATATGTGCATGCATATGTGTGTGTGTGTGAAGATGTGTGTGTGTGTGTATATGTGTGCAGATGTGTGTGAAGATATATGTGCAGATGTGTGTGTGTGTGCATACGTGTGTGTGCAGATGTATGTTTGCAGATGTGTGTGTGTGTATGTAGATGTGTGTATATGCAGGTATGTGTGTCTATGCAGGTGTGTGTGTATGCAGATGTATATGTGTGTAAGCAGGTCTGTGTGTGTGTGCAGATGTGTGTATATGCAGGTGTGTGTGTATGCAGATGTATATGTGTGTAAGCAGGTCTGTGTGTGTGTGCAGATGTGTGTATATGCAGGTGTGTGTGTATGCAGATGTGTATGTGTGTAAGCAGGTCTGTGTGTGTATGCAGATGTGTGTGAGGGAAATGTCATGGCACCTGTGTGGAGGTGAGAGGAAAGCTTGCAGGAGTCAGTTCTCTCCTTCCACTGCATGGCTCCTGGGGACAGACTCAGCCACAAGTGCTTCTACTCACTAAGTCATCTTGCAGGTCCTAACCTTGAACTTCTTTTTTTTTTTTTTTTTTTTTTTTTTTGGTTTTTTTGGTTTTTTCAAGACAGGGTTTTTCTGTGTAGCTTTGTGCCTTTTCTGGAACTCGCTTTGGAGATCAGGCCGGCCTCGAACTCACAGAGATCCGCCTGCCTCTGCTGGGATTAAAGGCATGCGCCACCACTGCCCGGCAACCTTGAACTTCTTAATACTCCTTCATCTACTTCCAGAATTACTGGTGTCATTACAGGCACACCTGGTTTTAGTCATTGCTGGTGATGGAACACGGGGCTTACTGTATGTTTGACAAGCACTCCTATCAACTGAGTTATATCCCTCGTCCTGAAATAAAGTTGTAATGGGGTCATGATGATAAAGACAGAGGAATGGTGCAGATAATTTGGTAATGATAGCAGCCTTTGAAGTCATTACACTGTGTGTAGCTGTAGATGGTATGGGTTCTCAAGCTTCCCGCAGCCCCAGCCAGTAGAGACAATAGACACATCATCACTGATGGTGGAGACAGGATCAAGCTACACTATCACAGAAAATTTTGGTGTCATGGTTTGGGGTGGGAGGAGTCATTTAAATGGCCCTAAGATCAGTTTTTCCCATTCCTTGGGCTGGAAGGTCATTTGATGGGGCATGAGTTGGGTTGGGGGCTACATACAGCATGTAAAGCCCTGACTTCTCAGATTCAATTTGTGCAACCATAAAAGAAAAACAAAAGGATAAGATTTGGAGTGCAAAGCCTACTTCTCATGCAGGGACCACCCAAACAAACTGAGGGAGATATCTGTGGTATTAGAACTAGAGCTGAGGCTGTAAAACAGAGCCTCTCACCTAATGACGTCTCTGAATCCTAGATCTTGTTAGTAGCATTATACATACCAAAAATGGCCTGGAGAGATAACACCAAACATTGTTCCCTGGACACAGCACTCATTTTTTTTCCTCTGAAATGTCCATTAAAAAAAAAAAATCTGAAGCTGCTCTGTTTTGAAACACACTGTTCATTCAATTTTATGAGTCTCTCTGGCCATGGTTTCTACAGCATTAGTGACATTATTGAGCTCGCTTGCTAGTGTATGACAGTATATAATATATAATGTGGATGATTCCTCCAACTCCTCGGGTTTATTTTAAAGTGTGAAATAGAGACTATTAAAGAGAGGGAAAAAAAGTGATTAAGAATGCCCCCTTGATAGTATAGTTCCCAGATCTAATATCATCTAATGGTTTCTTTGTCCAGGAAAGAAAGCTGATTGCCCCAAATCTGTCCTGGGTGATGTCAGAGATTTTACTGAAAGTAGGAATAAGTTTACCAAGTTCTTGTCCAGACAGAGAGACTAGTGAGTTTCTTTTTTGGGGGCTTGAGGCAGGGGAGAACCCTGTGAAATGTTGCTGAGCCACTGTGAAACAGCTTTTTTGCTTCTTTGTACTGCTCATGAGGAATACAACAATAATGGAACCAGACAAAGAGAAGTAGTTTGTCTGGGGGCTAAGGGCCGTGAGACCAGACACCCTCCAAACATAGCCCCTTTGTTCCTAAGTTCTATTTCTATGCAAGCTCAGGCATTAAACCTGGCTCTTATGAAAGGTCACTGAATGTCATCTCTGTGGCAGCAGGAACCAACTTTTCAAGACATGGTGTAATAATAATGCTTTTGGATTTCTAAAGGTCTGTCCTGCTGTGGGCAGCCATAGTTATTGAACTCATCTGTCTTTCAGTAATCTGGGGAAGTGTGGAAAGGACAACTTTTTTAAGAAAGTACCTATGTGTGCGCGCGCGCACACACACGCACACACACACACACACACACACACACACACACACACACACACACACATCAAACCTAGATTTTATAACCTCCAATCATTTCACCAAATTAGGAATCAATCAATGGGTTACTTACTCTCTTGAAATAGGAAGCTTTTTTAACCCAATAACCTTGTGGAAGGATTAGCAGTCAACCCTTCAGCACCTGAGCCTTTTAGGGAGACACTTCACTTTCAAATGATGGCAGGCTAGCCTTCAAAGCAACTCATATCAGTAGAATAGTGGGCACATAAGTTTCTAATCTCTCCTTGATAACTGTCATGGATGGCTCATTTGAGATACACAGGCATTGTGAAGCCCACATCTGAACTCACTCTACCATCTTCAAGAGGAGGGAGGCTGTGGGATTTCAAGAAGTGCACTGTGAGGAGACTGTTTTATCTGGCCATTCAATCTACAGAGCAAATAATGCCCTCCGTGGTTCCCAGGTGTGTCTGTGTTCACAGGAAGGAAACAAGTGTATCTGTTGAAGATCCAACAGTGACGATGTGGATTAGGAAGTGAGGAATGTTGTCTAAAGGTCACCAGCAACATCTACTGCCTGGGTGGCTGCTCACTCCCAAGATGCAATGGTGTAACAAAGGAAGGGTTTAAACTGATGGTGCAGGACTGATGTTAATTTCTTTTAAAACATGTGTGACTTCCCCTTCCTCTTCTTGTGAAGTTAAGAATGAAAAGAGAAACTGGGATTTGGTTTCCATTCACAGAGCTCTCATTGATCATCCCCTTCATTTTCCCACATAGATTTTCGGTTAGCCCAAGACAATTCTTTTTCCAGTGCCTTTTTATTTACAGGGAGTTAATTATCCACGTCTCAATCAAAGATCCTCTTCTTCTGTATACTATGGCCCCTTTTAAAAAATACCCCATGGTTCTGATTTTATTGTTGTTGTTATTTAAATTATATAAGATGATAAATTCATCATGAGTGTTCTCTGTCGTTTTTTTTTTGTTGGTGGTGTTCTTTTTACCATATCTTCAGCAAGGTAGTGGAGGCTTTTTAAAAGGACTATTTGCAATCTCAATTTTACATTCGTATTAAATTCTGTATTTTCAGAAAAGACTTTGGCTATAAAATGAGGAGCCTCAGAGAGAAACAGCCTTCCCTTCTTACGCTTCTCATTTCTCAGCTGGAACCTCAGTTACAAAACACAGACTATCAAAGGGAAATCGCATTGAAAAAAATTTAGCATATGTATGTATATTAAAAATTGTGTGTGTACACGCATGTATATGTGTGAGCAAGTACGTGTATTTGTGTGTATGCATGTGTATGTGTGCTCCTGTGTGTGTGTGTGTGTGTGTGTGTGTGTGTGTGTGTGTGTGTATGAGTGTGTCATCAGGGAGAAATCTATATAGGAAGAGCAAGTACACAGAAGCTGTGCTTACAGACCGCGTTCAACTGAAGGAGAAAGTGAAGGTGGATAGGGTGGGGCGGTAGGGAGGTAAGGTTTGCAAAGGCATCCGGAAAAGTACATTAGATGGAAGCGAGGCCTGTTGTGCAGATGTATACCCATGGTGTCTAATTGTAATCAGTGAATTGATGATCATTTAGCAATGTTGCTCCAGTCTATTTCATGGGATTTGGGGGAAAGCACCTAGGAGACAGGGTCCAGTACCTCCAATTTATCCAAAATCCTCTCGGTTCTTAAGCAATTAGATTTTTTTCTGTTCTCATTTTTTTAAAAGACAGTTTTGCTATATATCTGAGCTAGACTTGAGCTCATTGTGTTGTCCAAGCCAGTCTCCAACCTGAAATAACCTTCCCACCTCAAGCCTCTTAGTGCTGGGGTTACAAGTGCATGCTGCCATTCCTGCCTTCCAGTCTACTTTTTGCTCTGAATTTTGTGTGTCTGAATTATTTTTGTTTTTGTTTTCTGAGACAGGGTTTCTCTATATAATAGTCCTGGCTGTCCTGGAACTTGTGCTGTACACCAGGCTGGCCTCAAACTCACAGAGATCTGCCTGCCTCTGCCTTCCATGTGCTGGGATTAAAAACATGCACTACCACTGCACCACCACTGCCCCACCTGAGTGTGTGTGTCTGAATCAATTTATTTTTTCTTTTTGGTTTATGTGTATTGTGTATGGTGCATGGTGTACATGTGTGCAGTATATGTGTCTCAATTGCCAGAACAGGATGTTGTGTGGCCTGCTGTATCACTTTCCATATTATTCCTTTTGAGACAGGATAGTTTACTGAAACTGGAGCTAGGGTGGTGGCTAGCAAGCCCGAGTGATCTTTCTGTCACCATCCCCATAATGCTGGGCTTATAGGCATGCATACAGACAGCCATGCCAGGCTTTTTACATAGGGTAGGATTTGAACTCAGATCCTCATGCTTGCTTAGCAGCACCCTTACTTCTTACTGAGCATCGATCTCTATTGGTGAAATTATTAAGGCCACTCCACATAGTTAAAAGGATTTATTTAGTGGGTAACTTACAAATGAAGGGATAGGTAGGTTGTGGGGTCTGGGGAAGGTGTATCGCAGTCCAGTGGTGTTCTCTGGAGCTCTGCTCAGTCAACCTCCACCGTCAAGGGTCCAGGAACCGAGAGCGTGCTGGCCCATCCAGATCTCAGGTCTCTCGGCACCTCCCTTGACTCTGCCTTGTAGGCGTGACAGTTGCCGAAGCCTCAATGGGGGTTGGAACTTCCAGATCAAAGCTGAAATGGCTACCCACTACATCTCCCCCTTTTTGTCTAAATAAGAAGATTCTAACCTAATACAAGACTATATACAAAGGAATGGTTATCAAATATTGTTCAGGAATAATGAGGGATAATGACCTAGATAAGATGGAACTACAACCAATGCAAACAATATCAAGCAAGAAACACATACTAAAATCCAGAGAAGTATAGAGCATAGGTAAATGGCATGTTACAAAGATCATTCCAAAAGGTGTCCTATCCTAAAGAACCTGAATCTAATACTTAATATGTTCTAAGATTTTATATATATATAATATATATATATATATATATATATATATATATATATATATATATATATACACACACACACACTAAGTTGTAACTATAACTGCTAGTCTTCAATCCCATCAAAGACCTGAGAAGGAATATAATGGTACCTGAGAAATGGTAGATGGATGCAAGCAACTTTCGGGAATCTTGCAAGAGTAGACTGAGACAGCTGGCAGCCTGGACAGTCACCTAATGTTTCTCAGCATTGTTGGTGCATTCAAATTGGCTACAGGCCTAGAGTATCTGACAGACCATCTTCAGAAGCAGGAATTCTGAAAGACCATCTTACCCTGTCTTGGCAGAGTATAGTGGTCGCTTTCCTTGTGTCCCACTTGTCCAGAAAGGACAGCATTGCATTCGTACTGTCAGCAGTCGAGGCAAGGGCAGTTCTTTGCCCAATATGCCATTTTGACAAAGACAGTGAAGTGCTAAAGTAATATAGAAAAGCCATGTTAGCATGAATAGTCAGTGTTGCAAATGTAGATTAGTCAGTGTTGCGAATGTAGAGTCTAGATGCAGAATCATGAGCTTGATCGCAATTGGAGCATTGCACACATACAAAATACAAGTGCATCTATAATGACCTTACTGGTTAAAAAAGTAGACTTCACACTTAGAAACATCAATATTAAGACTGACCAGTGGACACACCACTGATAATGTTTAAATCCTACTCATCTTTATTAAAATTTCATCTTGCACACCACAAAAGTGTTTACTGGCAAGTATTGTGTAAATTTTACATTTTGAATTTAAATGCATAGACTCCAGACCTAGCTTCCTCTCTAACACTGTGGACAGGGATGTCTCCTGATAGGGTGAAGCCCTGTGCTTCTCTATACCACTAGGACAGATCATGGAAGAACTACCTCCTGTTATAACCACCCTGGAGAAAAACGTAGATAGCATTTAAGAAAGTTCATTGTTTGCTTACTTTGAATTCAGAGAGGCAACCCTTAACTTAGGGCCACAAATATTCTTTTAGGAAGAGTTTACCTACATCCCTTCTACTAGTGATAACTCTCTCTTTCTCTGTCTCTGACTCCATCATTCTTTACATCCTCTCTGTCTCTCTTCTCTCCCTGCCCCCCACCTCTCTCTCTCTCTCTCTCTCTCTCTCTCTCTCTCTCTCTCTCTCTCTCACACACACACACACACACACACACACACACACACACACACACACACACACAAACACACACACACAAACTCAAAGTGGAGTTGGATCTTATTCTCTGAATAAAAACAAAAATTAAAAAACCTCCAGATCAAAATCCCACTGATGTAGCCCATTCAGCACAAGCCCCGTGGAAAATGGGAGGAAATGTGATGTTTTCTCATGCTGAGAATGGAGCACTCTGATTCTTGAATGAGAAACTTTCCTCTTATCTCTTTAGAAACAGATGGTCCAACGCCCCTGGGCAGCCCAAGCCTGCAGCTCCCACACATCCTCCTGCCTTTACCACATTCTCTCAGGGATTCACAAATCTTAGGTGCTTTTTCAAAGGATCATGATGTCATTATTTAATGAATAAGCTAAGTAAGAACACATGTTGAAATTATTGAATTCCTACAAATAACCCTAGTTATGCCTGAGATTTATAGAACACTTACAGGCACCATACACTTATATGATGATATATTGTGTACCCCAATATATTGTGTATCCTAATAAACTTATCTGGGGATCAGAGGACACAGCCAGTCAATAGATTAGACATAGAGGCCAGACAGTAGTGGCACATACCCTTAATCATATCACTAGGGAGGCAGAAATCCTCTGGATCTCTGTAAGTTCAAGACCACACTGGAAACAGAGTCAGGCCGTGGTGGCACACACTTTTAATCCCAGCACTTGAGATCTCATGTCTTTGCTTGGGAAGTGCACAGGCCTTTAATCCCAGGAAGTGACATGGCTGGGTGGAGAATGGTATATAAGGCCTGAGGAGACAGGAACTAAGCAGCAGTTCAAATGAGACCCTCAGGGGTGAAGACTCAGAGGCTTTCAGCCTGAGGATTCATGGAAACAGGATAGGCTGAGGAGTTGGCAAGGTGAGGTTGGCTGTGGCTTGTTCTGTTTCTCTGATCTTTCAGCGTTCACCCCAATATCTGGCTCCTGGTTTTCTATTAATAAGATCGTTTAGCAGCTCGTCTTACACATTTATGTTTTTCCTATTTGACTTACCTTGGGCATTTGACTTATCAAAACCTCTTCTGAATCTTGTCAATTTTTTCTTTGCAATCCTGGGTATTAAAGGTATTGCTTTCACATGCTAGACAAGTGTCCTACCACCAAGTCGCATCTTCAGCCTTCTGCTCACTTATTAATTATTCTTGTTGGGTTAGGGGATTTATTCAGTCACCTCTGGATTCCACTATTAAAACTTGCCTGGCACATCACTAAAAATTATGATAATGAGCCTGGCCTTTATTAAATAAGCATCTTCTATGTTGCTTGGGACTTGTACTAGGGCCATGGCACACACAGCTCCAATCCTCACAGACCTCTACAGGACATCATTATGATCCACATTCAGAGATGGGAGAAGCTGCTGGGTGAAGACGCCTCCTCAGCAGGCAGCATCACACCTGCACTCTGAACCCACACAGGCTGGACTCTGGAGCTCTGTTCTCACCTGCAAAGGCAGCCTCTTTTTAAAGGGCATGACTTGCACAGACAATTTAGCATCAAGCAGGCTAGAACGTGAACATGGTCACAGTGTGAAAATGGTTTGGGATTGACAATTGTTTGTAGTGGAAACTACAAACCTCCCTTCCTGCTCACTATCAGATAGTGGTTTGGAAAAGCTCAGCTGGATACATCTAGACTCCTGCCCCTGACTCTCATGTCAGAGACATTCTGGGCATCAAGCCAATTCTTGTTGGACAGGTGTAGAGAGTAGAGTTAATCATAGCCCTTGGTTCGTGTCATGTATCCACCAAGGCTGGTGCCGGGCCTTCTTTTCATCTCTCTTGTTTCTATCAATCTGATTAGTCCCTCTATTGTCATTCCCTTCCTGCTCCTCCTACCAAGGCAAACATTTCAATGTGCCTGATTCTATCTTGTTATTTGGGCTTGAGACATTTTATCATGCGTTTGCACGCCAGTGTGTGAGTGCCAGTCAAAATGGACAGTAAGTTTCAAGGCTTTGGAGATGGTAGTAGTCCTCCACAAGGCAGGACAGAGATCTCATGGGAAACCAGCCTTGATCTTGGACTTCCAGCCCCCACTCCATGATTGTGAGAAAATGGATTTCAATTGTTTAAACCACCTGCTCTATGGTATTTTGTTACAGCAACTAAGAAGACTCAAACACAGAGATTTCCCAGTACTATATGACTTGTACACATAGAGTGCAGCTTTGAAGGCATAATTGCTGAGCTTGGGAAGTCTTAGACACAGAGGAATGATTTAATTTGATGTATTCTGGAAGGCGTGTACAGAAGGAAATCACAAGCTAGGATGGTCCCATTCTTCCATGTCACAACATAGCAGAGAAGCATCCATGAGGGATCATCTTTTAGAGACTCGGTGACCCATTAGCTCTTTCTTAGAATGTGCACCAAAAGACCACCACAGAGTTCCAGAAAACTCATTTATTATTTCAACAACTAGAACATGAAAATAAAAACTAGGAAAAGCTTGTCTTGGTGATAGGTAATGAATTAAGTAATTTCTCCTCATCTGATATTTCATTGCTGAATCTGTCCTTTAAACATAAGTAGGCACAAACTTCATTGCCAATATAACTTATTGAAAAGTGGTCAGTATTAGTAGGTCTCAATCAAATATTGGAATCCCTCCCAAAAAAACTGATTTTGTGTTATGACAATACTCTGATAAAGCTTAAGGATAGACAGTGAAATGTTATGGGCTGCAGGAAGGAGTGTAACTGTCCTTTGAGAGACAGAGGAGGAATGTGTCTATGATCAAGAAACAGAAGGAGGCAGAGGACGATATTTCTGGAGTCTGATGAGAGAGAAGGTCTGGGTGTGGGACCCTTTCCTAGGACTCTTCCATCCTTCAGCAGAGTTGCTGTATCTAAGCCTGATGTGAACATATAATATGAACTCCAATGAAAGGTGTGGCTTGCATCATAAAAGCACCTGAGGCCGCTTGTCTGGACACAGCAGTATGGATAGAAGGTAACTTGGAAAAGCCAACCATCAAGACTTGTCAGACTTTGCACCGAAGGGACTAGGTCCCAACGGGCCTTTTAAAAATTACGTGGCCAGGTCAAACAGCTGCTCACATGGAATCCGCAATATCTTCAGATGTGTTGGGGACCCACTGGCTGCTAGTGCAGGTCTGAGAGGGTACATCATTTTTCTTTCCTTCATTCTCTGCTGACAGCAACTTTCTGAAACACCGAGGTTGGCTCCTTCCTCTGGATAAATACAGCATACTTTGTAAATAGATGCATCACGTTCAACTTCAGAAAATAGAGTTAGAAAGGACTGAGTGGGTGTGGGGTTAGTTGCTTTGCAGAGCTGCCAGGGACAAAATTGATCTCTCTGACTCATGTATTTTTTTTATGCTTCTCCTGCTGCATGGAGCTGACCAGCTTTAGTTTGTTATTAAGACAGAGAGGATATCATTGTCTACATGAAGGCTCTGTCTCCCGTACTCTCTACAGCCTACCTCTGCGAGCAAAAGGAAAGAACAATGGCTTGACCTATTTCTTTCCAACTATAATCATAGCCCCTATCAATTAAAAAAAAAGGTGCGAACTTGATTGAGCAAGGCATGGGACTGAATGAGAATGTCACTTCCCCTCCTCAGTGTCACATTTCTCTAAGTGTAATGAACACATTCCCTTGGAGGCAGAAACCCGAGGCTAGTTGTGACAGAAATGAAGATCAAGCAATTCAGGTTCATTGCCACAGAGGGTGATGATTTCATTTCATTAGACTAGTGATACCCGGGGGTGAGGGGGTAGGGGGGAGCTCTCACTTTGTGAGACTCTCATCTTCAACCTGCACTAAATTAACTTAATTGGAAATTAAAATTTTCACTTTGGGGGATTAGGATATTCTCTTTCCCCTCCAGGCCATCCCCCTGGCACATCTTTTTCACAGTGTCCACTTGTGGCAAGATGGAAGAGACTTGGGCAGGGAATGCTACCCTGGAGGTGAACTGATACATTCGGGCTTTCCTGTCTCCTGACATGTACACACATACACCATGTGTATAGAAACTTCTAGAGGGACTTCTGTGGAACTGCACACATAGAAACTTTCTGGAAATGGGCTCATTTCTTTTTATGTGGTGGGTCATTTTGACAACCAGGATCCATAGTAGAATTGGTTACTAAGGGTTAGGGAGACGGTCCCATGGGTAAAGTACTTGCTGTGTGAGCATGAAGACATGAATTTGGATCCTCAGAGCCTACATAGAGTAAGATGGTAGTGCACACATATGTAATCCCAGTGGTCCTATAGACGGTGGGAGGCAGGGAAGCTGGGGAATCCCCAGAGGCTAGATGGGGATTCCTGACAGCAAACAGAGACTGTCTCAAGCATGGTGGAAGGCAGGGACATACAGTTGTGGCTGTTCTCTGACCTCCGTGTGTGCTCTTGCATGAACATGAACACACACATATGCATGCACGTGCACACACACATATTAAAACATTGGTTATCTTGTGATAGCAGAGAAGGCAAGAGCAGGCTGGAGCTGTCCCTGGCTCATGTGCACAATATCAGGTTGGTGGCTCATGGATATGACATCAGAGGGCAACGTTATTGGGAGATGCAGACTCCAGGTAAGAATAAGACAAGGAATGGAGGAAGCCCATGAATGGCTTGCCTGTGCTTGACCCCTGACACTGTTGACATTTCTTCTCTGTTGCTGGACACTGACAGGACCAGAGATGTCCAGCTGTTGGAAAAAACCTAGCCGGGCTGAAAAGTGAACATTTTGACTGGAAACTCAAGGAAGACACAGCATAACAAATGTAATATGTATACAACAACACCAGATAGAAATCACCCATGGAACATGCCTCCTCTCCTTCACTGTTGTCATACTCCATCAATAGCTAGTTTTCCCAGATACAGATGGCATGAGACAACACCAGGAGTCTCGGTGTGACAGGCGGTGACAGCTCTCAGAAATGTTTACTGTGGTTTGCCAGCAAGGGACACCCACCCCACTGCTTCCTTAAAGCTCAAGGCACTCAAGGTCAGCCTGTTGTGCTTGGAAGAATCCTTGCTGGAAACCTTGCTTGTTCGCTGACAACAAAAGACAGATACTTCCAAACAAGCTGGAGACATGCTGTTGGGCATTGTGCATCTGCTTTGATAGACATGCCGGCAAACAAGGGCTACATGAGGTGCAGGAGAGACACCTGCCTGACTTTGACCACAGGACTCCTTAGAGCCTGACGTTGCGCAGCCTGGAGAGAGTCGGAGAGTGAACCCAAGGCTTCTTCAACATGTATGGAAATCCAGTGAGACTAGATTCCGGTGGCTATTTTTAGAACTATGAGTTTAAAATAACCCAAGTAGTTCTTAACAGTCGGCTAGTTCTACTGCCAAGACAGGCTGCGAGAGAGGAAAGTGTTTCTTAAAGCATCACACAGAGGCCAGGCTGCCAAGCTCAGAGACGCGGTGGCCAAGACACTTACTTAAGGGCTCCAATGGTAAATGCGACTGTGTGGGCTGAAAGTGCCCCGAGAGGGCTGTGGTCTGCCTTTAGAAGGATTAGCAAGACACAGTCTTCTGGAAAGAGAGTCAGAAGTCTGCAGGGAGCCCAGACTACACAGGGCTGTCGCCTACCAAATGCACCCAATGTAATCAACACTGTAGGACCCAGAGGTCAGCTATGTCTGGGCAAGATAGTTTTCATGAGGGCTATCCAACCCCTCCTTCTCTATTAGAGGCTGGCCATGTGTCCTCCCAAATCTATGCACTGAAAATCCTAACTCTCAGTACCCCAGAATGTGACCATATTTGCAGATAGCATTAAAAATAAAAGTGGCTAAATACAATGGGCTGTGGGGAGGCCCTAATCTGGTATGACTAGTGGTATATGTGCCAAGGGTATATGTGGGTGCAGAGAACCGTGTGAGGGGGTGACTCAAGGATAGGTAAGAAGTCAGTCCTTGGGTCAGTGGTCTATGTGGAATCTTTTTTTTTTTTTTAATTTGGTTTTTCGAGACAGGGTTTCTCTGTGTAGCTTTGCGCCTTTCCTGGAACTCACTTGGTAGCCCAGGCTGGCCTCGAACTCACAGAGATCCACCGGCCTCTGCCTCCCGAGTGCTGGGATTAAAGGCGTGCGCCACCACTGCCCGGCCTATGTGGAATCTTGATCTTCAGGTCCTTCTTAACAAGGAGATGGTACATTTGGAGTCACTAGACTGGGGTCCTTCACCAGGGCCACCCTAGAAAAACAGAATAATACCTTTTTTAAAGCCTTTATTGCCTTCTCGTTATGCCTTCCTGTTTATTCTCTTCCACGTGAAAATCTACTGTAGACATTTCACATTTATTTTCACTCAAGTATAAATGTCAACCTCAAATGGCCTCCTTTTCCTCTAGGTTGTCATATCATTTGAAGTTAGCATAATCCCTGCCATACGTCCCAAGAGCAAAAACCTAAGTAGGCAGTATTTTATTTACTTTTCCCGTCACTGTGATAGAATTCCCTAACAAAAGCAACTTAAGGGAGAACAGACTTACTTCGGCTCACAGTTTGAGGTTACAGTCCATCATGATGAGGGAGCCACAGCCACAGGAGCTTCGGGTAGCTGAGCATTTTGCATCCAAAGTCAAGGGGCAAAGAATGCTTATTCTCAGTGCACTGTTTTTTTATTTTTTATTTTTTTTAAATAAGGTCCAGGATCTCAACTCAGGGAATGGTGCCACCCAGAGTGGGCAGATATTCCCACTTCAATTAATGTAAGCAAGTTCTCTCAAAGTCATGCCCAGAAGTCTATCTCCCAGGTGATTCTAAATTTTATTTAGACCATCAAAGTTGACCATCAAAATTAATCATCACAATGTATCAGGCTTCCCTGAAGAGATTTTCAGTGAATAGGAATTCTTCCTGAGTGTCCCCTGAACACCAGCTCCCACTCCCCCCTCTGGTTTGCTCTCAGACATCAATCAGGTCAAATGTCAATATATGGTCTGTGACACCAACACACAGGGAATGAGTACCAGTCCTGAATAAGTGGTACCAGGGCTCTGTGTTTAAAAACAATCCTTTATCACAAGAAAATCCCAGTGCTTTCCATCTCTATCATCTTCATCGAAAGACTCTGAGAAAAATGGAACAGTAAGGCATATAAAGTAACAGGGCCCCCAGTGTTGTAGACTATTATTTTAAGGTGTGTTACTTCTGTCTGTGTTGCATTTGTTTAACTCTATGAAGCTGTGTTACTGTGCCTGTCTATAACCCCTGATGGTCTAATAAAAAACTGAGTGGCCAATCCAAGGCAGAAGAAAGGGTAGGCAGGGCTGACAGGCAGAGAGAATATATAGAGGGAGAGATCTGAGAGGAGAGGAAGAAGGAGAACGAGCAAGAGAAGGAGGACCCAAGGGCCAGCCACTGAGCTACACAACAAGCCATGGAGTAAGAGCAAGATTTACAGAAGTAAGAGAATGGGGAAGTCCCAAGGCCAAAGGTAGATGGGATAATTTAAGGAAAGCTGGCAAGAAACAAGCCAAGCTAAGGCCAGGTATTTATAAGTAAGTATAAGCCCCCATGTGTGATTTATTTGGGATCCAGGTGGTGGGCCCCCAAAAGAGCAAAGGCAAATAACAACACATTGGTGAACAACATGGTTCATAGCTCATATTTCCATGGTGCCTGAGAAAGCTTTGGGGGAAAAAAAAGGAAGAGGATAGGAGGTTCTTTAAGAGTTTCTGCCAGGCAGTAAGCCCTTGAGTAGTCAGGATGTTAAGTAGGAACAAAAAACTAGGTGAGAACACCTGCCACAGTGTAAACACTGACATTCTAGAGCTCTAAGAAGGTTGAATGCAGTTTCTGGTCAGACAAACCTCCAACCAGCCATGAGTTTCACACTTGGTTTTCACAACCCAAGAAGCACACAGAGCCAGCTGAGAGATGGGCATGTGGAGGATCCATGTGTAAGTTATCAGTTTAAAGATTTGCTCATATGGTCAAAAAAAGGCTGAACATATGCAATAACAGAGATCCAGACTGAAAAACCTCTAAACAGGTTATAGTGTGTTTAACAATGTATGTAGGCTTAGTTAAGAAAAGAAAAAGAGTATAGTCAGTGAAAGAAATGAATAGTTTAAAAATAAAAATAAGGTCTTTAAAGAGAGAGTAAAAGTAATATAAAAGAACAAAACCACTAACATGGAAAATATACAGGGAGTCTGGATCCTGTGTGTTATTGTGTTGATTTTAAATTTTTTGATTGTTGAAAAGCAAAGGACAGCTGCAAAGAGATCTGGAATTGAAAGAGGCACTGTTGAAATCAATCAGCCTATTACTTTAGGAATACCTTAACTTTTAAAACATAAAAAAATATATTTGTCAATGGAAATAAAAAATGCTTTGGAGTTTTGTTCCCACAGGAAATGAGAGGCTGTGGATTCCTTTGGGGTTAATATAGATCAGGTTTGATCAGACAAAGATTTGGCAAGATTTGTCATAAATCTTGACAGGTGATATCTATCAGCAAAGATTACTGCTGGTCTTTCCAATACTTGGCAATTATCTGAAATTTTTCTCTCTGGGGCCTTAAAGATATTTCATCCACAGACAGCAGGAAGCAGTATGGAGAAAACTACACCCACGCTCCCAAGAGTTGGGTGTGTGTGGGGGTGGTTTTTAGTTATTTGGTGGGTTATGGATGTTTGTTATCATTTAGGGGAATATAGAATATTGGTACAAATTTAAAGGTTTTTTTTTACTATATATATATGTATATGTATATATATATATATATATATATATATCTTTCTCTTGTTTAAGGGATTTTTGAATATTGATAAAAATTTAAGGTTATTTTTGTTACAACATAGTATATGTATGTTTCTATTTTTGTTTGAGGTATTTTGCCTATGCAGTTCATTTGGAAATGCAGGGTGAAGTTCTAGTTTTTGAAAGTTGTTATTATAAACTATATAGGATAATCAGGAAACATAGTTTAGTGATCAGTCATTTTAACAATCAAATTTATAGACATGTTAGGTATGCTTTCCAGATCATAAAGATTTATTTTAGCTAGATAGATGGTCTTCAAACCTTTCAAAGACCTACAGAATATGGCAACTTAGGGCTTTTCATGACAATGAAACACTCCGCTCCTGGCAGTGCCAATTTACTGCAGAAATGATGGGCATTGAAGAAACTTCTTTTGAAGTTTGCTTTCACTGTGGCAAGGTTAGCCACTGGGCAAAGAAACTGTTCTTGTCTGACTGCTGACAATGTGCTGTGTAGACTGGACATGCAGGACACACAGGAAAAAGACTGTTGAACTTTGCCAAAACAAGAGAGGACAATCCTTCAAAATTCCCATGTCATTGAAGAGTCTACCAGATACCCTAGGCCTGTAGGCTAAAGATGGATGCCCTAATGTTGCAAAGGAATTTTGGATGACTGTCTAGGCAGTCAATTGTCTCTGTTGTTAGATATTGCTACATCCTTCTGGGTTTTGATGGAGTTTGAAGACTAGATAGTTGTAGTTTCAGTTTTCCTTAGCTATGATAGAAAGCAAATTATGTATAAGACTTTAGAGTCACTAAGATGGAAAGATGGTAAAGTGCTTTCCCTGAATTTGCTAAATGTAAATGGATTGAATATTGTAGATTAATTCTTACTTGATAACTGTTTCTGTTGTATGTAGTTTATACTATGTTAAAGTTAAAACTTTTCTTTTAATTTAGACAAAAAGGGGGAAATGTTGTAGAAAATTATTTAAACCAAGCTAAGGCTGGGATTTTATAAGTAAGAATAAGCCTCTGTGTGTGATTTATTTGGGAGCTGGGTAGCAGGTCCCCCAAAAGAGCAAAGACAAACAACAACACCTCAAACTCTAAGAGATTTAAACACAAATGAGGGGTGTATGTATGAGTGTGTATGTGTGTGTGTGTATGTGTGTGTGTGTGTGTGTGTGTGTGTGTGTGTGTGTGTGTGTGTGTGTGTTAGTAGGGACTGATCCCAGGACAGTGGACATGCTAAGCTTATGCTTTTCCAGTGAGCTAAGCTTTACTACTAACACAGAGGTTTGTGTTTGTTTAAGGTATTGTTGATCACATCTTGACATTCATTTTTGTTTTGACTTTTAGTCTTGAATGATGGCAAGCCCAGGTTAGAAACAACTTCAGGTTGATGTTATGGTCCAGGCTGTTTTCTCTCTATTCTTTGCTGTCAAATTCATTCTCCAATGTGTTAGCAACCAGAAGAAATGAAGTTATCTTTCCATAGCCTTTTCTTAGGAATAAAAAAAATCTTCCCTAAAGTCCAAAGCCTCCTCAAGCATTTCTCTTTCTCTCGGGGTTATGTGAGTAAACAATATGGCAAATGGGATTCAATTCCAGATAGTATCTTTTCAGGATCCATTGTATTGTACTGTATTCCCAAGTCATCAGTGCTGTCGAGAACACAATGGTGAATGATAATCAGAAATGGTTGTTGGGTGGTCAGGAGCTTACAGGTACCTGCCAACAGGACCAATGGCATGAACAGATCATGAAGGGTGTGCCTACAGACTGCCAAGCTGCTCCACCATGCACGTAAGAATTTCTACTTTGTGACTACACTGCTATTTTGCTCTTGGCTTGTTTTTATATTGGTTTTATTCTTTTAGTGTCTACAAGGTTAATTCTCACTTACTTTCCCTTCAGCCCTGGACTGTTTGTGCTGCTATAACGAAGTGGTCAAGATTGGGTAATCTATAAACAATAAACATATTTTTCACAGTTCTGGAAGCTGAGAAGCCCAAGTTAGAGGTGCCAATAGGTTTGATGTGTGGCAAAGAGCTGTTTCTCATAAGTGGTGCTACCTACGTGTCCTTATGTGGAGAAGCAGATGAAAGGGAACAAAGAAGGAATAAGTGCCATGTTTTCCTGAAATAGAAGAGAATGAACCCATTCTCCCAAGTCTTTTTATAGAAGGAATAACTTATTCAGCTTTGTATTACTATAATGGAATACCTGAGGAAATTAACTTCTGAAGCGCAAAGATTTATTTAATTTATCATTCTGGAAGTGCTATCCCCATTAGTGTTGGCCTGTCTTTCCTCAGGCAAGGGTTATAAGCAGAGCAGAAATATTGACGTATTGTTTAGTTATTATCTATTTCTCTTGCACCAACAGCATTGTCCATATTTGTGATGACTGATAGCAATTATCAATGTGAAAGTTTCTAGAATGACTTAGGACACAAGCTTCTGGGCTTGCCTGTGAGAAATTATCTTGATTAGTTTAACTGGGGTGGGAAGAACCCACCTTCACTGTAGCACCATCCCATGGGCTGGGGTTCTCGATGGAATAAAAAAGAAGAAAATGAGCTGAATACCGACATTCACTGGTCTCTGTATCCCTACTGTGGATATAATGTAGCCAGGTCTTTCTGCCATGACTCCCCACTATGATATGACTGTACCCTCAAACTAGAATGGAAAATAAAACACTTTTCCCTTAAGTTGTTTTTGTTGGAATATCCTATTATAGTGTCTTAGTTAAGGTATCTATTGCTGTGATGAAACACCATGAACAAAAAGCAAGTTGGGGAGGAAAGGATTTATTTGGCTTATACTTTCATACTGTAGTCCATCATGGAAGGAAACCAGGGCAGGAACCTGGAGGCAGTGGCTGATGCAGAGGCCATAGAGGGGTGCTGCTTATTGGCTTGCTTCCTGTGGTTTGCTCAGCCTGCTTTCTTAGAGAACCCAGGACAGAGATGGCACCACCCTCAATGGGCTGAACCCTCTCACATCAATTACTAACTAAGAAAATGCCTTACCATCTGCCTATAGCCCGATCTTATTGAGGCATTTTCTCCATTGAGACTCCCTCCTCTCCAGTTACTCTAACTTGTGTCAAGTTGGCATAAAACTAACCAGCATACACAGCAAAGAGACAAGTAACTAAACAACAATTAAAATTTTTAAGTGTTGCCATACCAAAATAGAAATGGATGTTACAGTACAAATAAAAACTCAATAAAGATTTAATGCCATCATCTGATGTAAAATGGTGTGTTCTCTTTAGCACGTAGGGTAAGAGAAGCAATTCAGGGCAGAGACTACAATCATTCATGGTTGCACGCTTATTATGAGAGTCAACTGCCAGGTACTAGGGTGTGGAAGCATATTGGATGTTTAAGGTTATTAACTAGGTGTTACCCTGTGGGTCCATTGTTATCCAGGTTCTGTTCTTTCAGTCTCGGTCATAGAACACAGAAGGAAAGAAAGTGTGGGATTTTTTCCTTTTATCGAAAAGATATCTTTTCTCACATAATATGCCCTGATTACGGTTTCCCCTTCCTCTACTCCTCCCAGTTCCTCCCCACCTCCTCTCCTATTCAGATCCACTCCCTTTCTTTCTCCCATCAGTAAAGAAAAGGCTTCTGAGGGATAAAAATAAAATATAACAAAATAAATATAGTAAGATAAAACAAAAACCATCCCATCAGAGTTGGACAAGGCAAATCAACAGAAGGAAAAGAGCCCAGAGAAGGCACAAGAAGCAGAGACCCACACTCAGGAGTCCCATGAAAACACTAAACTGGAAGCCATACTGTATATGCTGAGGACCCGATGCAGACCCATTGCAGACCCCGCGCATGTTTCCTCAGTCTCTGTGAATTCATATGAGCTTTGCTCATGTTGATTTAGAGGGCTTTGTTTTCTCGGTGTCCTTCAAGCCCTCTGGATCTTACACTCTTTCCACCTCCTCTTCCTTGGGGTTCCCTGAGCCCTGAGGGGAGGGATTTGATGGAGACAGCTCATTTAGGGCTGAGTGTTCCAAGGTCTTTCACTCATTGCATAGTGTCTGGCTGTGGGTCTCTGTATTTGTTCCCATCTGTTGCAGGAGGAATTTCTCTGATGATGGATGATCTAGGAGTATAGCAGAATGTCTTTAGGAGTCATTTTATCACTAATTTAAAAATAAAAAGACAAGCGTTATTTGGTTTTACCCTAGGTCCCTGGGCTAGCTAGTCTCTGGTTCTTGGTCACCCAAGCAGGGTCAGCTGTGGGTTCCATCTTGTGGAGTGGGTCTTAAATCAGATCAGATATTAGTTGGTTACTATCTTGAAGGCAGGACATCATTACAGAACAGAAGGGTTTGTGGCTGGCGTCTGTTTACATTTCTCTTTGAAGAAGTACCTTCTGTACCAAAGACGTACCATGTAGAGCACCTGCCTGTACGAAAGAAGCTAGAACATTGGGGTGAAGGCTCTACATAGGCACCAGCTTGACTTCTCCTTGTTCAATGAGTTAAGGAGGTCTTGTCTTCAGCAATGGGACCTTGCTGTCAGTTTGTAGAGAGCCCCCTACTGTCTTGGCAACAGCCTGGGTTGTTTGGAGATTCCCAAGGGACCCCTTTGGCCAACACCTCAATTAGATGTAACGCAATCCTGGTACTGGGAGCTTCATTTGATGACAAGAGATGGCCAGTTGAGACTCTAACCCCCCCTATTATTTTATGATTGTGTTTAGATTGCCTTCATATAAGTATATATTTTAGGAAGTATTGGTTGAAATATTAAGGCAACTCCACGTAGTTAAAAGGGAGGTTTATTTTGTGGGGTAACTTACAAGTGAAGGGATAGGTTACAGGGTCTGGGCAAGCTTGGTAGATAGCCAGCATCTAGCTTGGTTATCATTGACTTAACAGCTAATTATTTACATATAAGTGAATACATACCATATTTGTCTTCCAGGTCTGGGGTACCTCAGGATGATTCTTTTTCTAGTTCGATCTATTTACAGCGCAGTTTTTTTTTTTTTTTAAAGTACGATCCATATACTGTTCCTGAAGAATACTCAGCTGGGCTTACATTCTCTTAACCCAAGGCCAGAATTGTGTCTTCTCTCTTTGTCTCTGTCTTGTGTAGCATCCCAGAGAAGACACACCATCATGCGCATCTAGTCTCTCCCAAGACTTTTACCAAGAGTGTGTGACTGTCTGTGCTGAGGTTCTGCTTTGACAGGCTCTGCACCTGTGGTGGCTGAATAGACAACACACAGCAGAGAAATCTGCACAAGTGAGAGTGGAGCATCGGGAGAAAGGGACCTTCAGGAATGGAAGAGCAGGGATGAGTGGAGATGGCAGTAGGGAACTTTAAAAGGGGAATGACAAGCCGGGCAGTGGTGGCGCACACCTTTAATCCCAGCACTCGGGAGGCAGAGGCAGGTGGACCTTTGTGAGTTCAAGGCCAGCCTGGTCTACAGAGTGAGTTCCAAGAAAGCCAGGGCTACACAGAGAAATGCTGTCTCAAGAAAGGAAGAGAGAGGGGACAGAGGGGGCAGGAAATGACTAATTACAGCAATCTTACCACCCTGAACATCCTTAATCCTGGGGAAATGCTGTTCAACTTGGTACATTCCATTGTCTTGTGCCTTGCCTTTTGCATCTCTTTTCTCCTGCAAGGATTGGAAGCAGAATCAGGACCAGTGTGTGTGTGTATGTGTGTGTGTGTGTGTGTGTGTGTGTGTGTGTGTGTGTGTGTGTGTGTGTGTGTGTTGTGTGTGTTTCTACAGTGGACAGGAATGTTTTGGAAACATTTCTTATAGTAACAGGAAATCAAGGAGTCCTTGTCAAGTTAACTAAGAAAGAAGTAGGTAAGAACCAATGTGAAGCTCGTTACAGAGACGATTGCTATAATTATAAGCTCAATAGCAGTTATTAAGATTGATTGCTGTAGCAGTAAGCAAAGACTCAACATGGATCAATTTAGAAAGGGACTATAATAAAGGACTGTACCCAAGTGGGTGAAAGAGAGTGAGGGGTGTGTGCTGAGTGCACATGTAAACTCAAAATGGCCAGGGGAAGTTTAGGATGAAGAGAAATTCGAGGGGAAGATGATAATCATATCATGAAGCTGCTGGGCTGCTGCAGACAATAAACAGTGTTAGTTTGAATTAGGATATCCCCTGCAGGCTCATATTTTTTTTAAATGTTCCAACCCCAGCTTGTAGTGCTATTGTGAAGTCTGTGGTGCCTTTGGGAGGTGAGATAAGTGGAAACAGGTCACTAGTGGGGAACTTTTCTATTTTTTAATACAAATCCTTTTATTCTTATTTTTAATTTTTATCTTATCTTATATTCATGATTGATTGATTGACTGATTGAGCTGGGGGTCTCACTGTATAGCCTTGGCTGGCTTGCAACATGCAATGTAGGCCAGGCTGGCCTTGAACTCACAGAAATCCACTTGCCTTGGCCTCCTGAGTGCTGGGGTGAAAGCCTGGTTAGGGGAGAGCTTTCGAAGGTTATGCTCACCCGGGTTCTTACTGGGCTCATTGCTTTCTGTTGGTGGGGTATGAACAGCTGTGAGATAGTGCTCTTACCTCCACACCTTCCCTGCCACCATGGACTGAAATCTCTTGAAACAGTGAGGCAAAATAAATCTTGTCTACCTTAAGTTGCTTCTATTGGGTATTTTGTTTCAATCATGAGAAAAATAATATGAAGAAGTAGTATGATAAACACTCGGTGAAGACGGTTCCCATTACAGAGTGTGGGTCTGAGTGTAAAAAAAAAACAACGATGGACAATAAAGACCCATCACAGGACATGGATTGCTTGGAACTGTGTATCAGAGAGCTTTATAATGTTCCTTATGTGAAGTATTGCCCAAAAAGGTCATTGTCTCGGTCATTTCCATAGTTTTAGACTGTACAGATCTCTGTAACACTGGAAGACAGCGCCGGGATCCTTCTATGCTGCAAACACCCTGAGCACAAGTGTTGCATGCGATCCTGGAAGTCTTCACTGTGGGAGCCCAGCTGGGAGACCGGCTCCCACATTTTAAGACAGGGTACTCTTGGGGAGAGAGGGATAAGAGATATTAGATAGAAGGATAGAGGGGAGAGAAACAGATACACAGGATAGTCTCAGGAGGGCCTGGATCATTATCCACTGGCCCCTCCTGTCTCTTCTAAAGGGCTACTTATAGGAATGCCAAGGAGTGGAGCAAAAGAACTCCCCCTAGCTCAGTCAAATGTAGACCCTTCCAATTACCTAGAAACTATGCACATGGTCAAGTAATCCTCTACTGCAGCTCTGCTGGGTAAAGCAAGCTCATATCTCACTAGAAAACTTTTGTGGGCCTCCACACTTCACTAACAAAACTCTTTTTGGAACAGAGAGGTGGCACTTGCACAAATATGAGGACCTGATTTCAAATCTCAGGCATCCAAATGAAAAGCTGAGCATGGTAATGTGTTCCTGTAACCCCAGGACCAGGAGAAGGACACAGGAACATCATTAGGCTTGCTGACTGCCAAGCTAACACTAGGTTCACTGAGATACCTTGTCTCAAGGGGATAATACAGAAAGTGATAGAGCAAGGACACCAGATGTCTTCCTCTAGTCTGCAGAAGCACACACACACACACACACACACACACACACACACACACACACACACACACACACCTGGACACACAGTTGTCTTTTCTCTATATTAATGAAATGAAAGGGTCATATATGCATTTCCTTCAAGTAGAGAAAACCTACATCTAATTTAAATCTTAGGATCCCCCTGTCATTATTCAACTGTTCGTACTTTTTTATGTCGGCTATCAGAGGTTTTCTTGTCTGTATGCTCACTAACAGCTAATTAGTCTGGTTGATAAGATTTAAAAAAATAATTCCCTACTAATTTGTAAATGCATCATATATGCAGAAAACTTGGCACAAACTTTTCAGATTTTTGTATCAAAAGCCAATAAAGGAAGGTCTCACATCAAAACCACCCAAATCTGCCATATATTTCTCCCAGAGGAGAGCTGGCCACTCTGAATGAACTAGGGTACCTGGGATCCACCCGAGTTTATTCATTCTCTCTCCGCTCCCTCGCTCTTGTCTTTTGTCCCCAGTTAATGAAATCTCTTTGGGAATTGGAATTCTTCATCTGGTCACAATTTCTCCCCCCCAGCTTTTCTCTTTTACATCCTGAAATAAACAGTATCATCACAAGACACATTTAAAGAGACTCGTGAAACAAGCCAAGACGAATGCATTCGCAATTACAGGTTCAAATTTTACCCATCAAAATCGTTTTCATCCTGACACCTGCTTTGAATTGAGCACTGAATCATATAGTTTCCCTTGAAAGACTCAATTAAAATAATATGCAGGGATTTCAAAGAGCTGTGGAACCACAGAAGTAATGCTTTTCCTTGAATGTGGCAGCATTTACATTCCTTTCTGATTCGAGGACCAGGGCGGCAGTTATATGGCATCATTTCCAGGGTTACATCGCAAGATACTCAAAACGCTGCTTTGCCTGAAGCCTGGCTCAAAGGTCTCCCATGATCCATGAGGAACCCAGTGAAGAAGGTGGCCATGCTGAAGAGGCCCATGTAGCAGTAACTGAAGATGACTTTCTGGAGACAAGGTTGACGTCTAAATAATTCTGTCAATAACCTGAATGAGGTTGGGAGCAGATTCTTTCACATAAGCTTTGAGGTGAGAACTGTTTATTTTTATTATTATTTGCTTACTAACTTTTTGCTGTTCTGGGGTTAAAAACCACAGCCTTTTCTCAAAGGCTAGGCAAGTGTTCTACCCCCTGTTTTACTGTCTAACCAAATGAGAACTGTTTTAATTCACAAAATGTGATGCACAAGATCACTGTTCAAAATAAACTATATTTCTATAAAAAAATGCAACAAGCAATTGGAAACAATTTTGAAGCAATTTAAAAGCTAATACCATTAACTAGCATAACACATAAATTCTCAATGAACTAACATATACTCAAAGAAATATATGCAAAACTATCACTGAACTAAACTACGTAGTAATTTAGTGAAGTACCTGTTAAAGAATTTTACTATTCTTTTCTTCAAAGACTATATTTTCAGAATTATGATTCTGTGGAATTTATCTTTTAGGGATTTTAGACTGTAGAAGTTTTGCTATCTGAGGTTTCTGCATTCAGGATTGTGGTGGTCAGGATGGTGTCTGTTGAGATACTGGGCCCAAGCTGATAGCCAGTAGTCAGCAGGTCAGCAGGGCCACGCCTCTTTCAGGGGCTGTAGGAATGTCTTAGTATTCTATTGTTGTGAAGAGACACACCATGAGCACAGCAATTCTTATTAAGGAAAGCATTAAATTGGGGCTGGCTTACAGTTTCAGACGTTCAGTCCATTGTCATCATGGTGGGACATGGCAGCACACATGCAGACATGGTGCTGGAGAGGTAGCTGAGAGTTCTCCACCCACATCCACAGGGCATGGGAAGAGAGAGACACTGGGCCTGGCTTGGGCTTTTGAAGCCTCGTAGCCCATTCCCCAGTGACACACTTCCTCCAACAAGGCCACACCTTCTAATTCCTGTCAAGTAGTGCCATTCTCTGATGACTGAGCATTCAAAGATTTGAGTCTATGGAAGGGAGGGGACTTTCTAATTTAAACGACCACGAAAAGAAAATCTCGCTGCCTCTTCCAGCCTCTGACAGCTCCTGGCCACCAGATCACAGCATGGCTCCACCTCTTTTCTGCTGTTATTTCCTATGTCTCTCTGTGTTTTGAAAACTCTGCTTTCTCATAGGCCTACCCCAGTCACTATGTGTAAGACCTACTCCACTCGGGCACTCTCTTTTGCAGTACTGACTTCTGTGTCCAGCAATGCCTTCTCTCTAGAAGGTATTTTATTTGCACTTACTGGGACTTACAACTAGGACATGTCTTTGGTGGGGATCAGGGCACATATTATCACATCTATGATCCTAAATGGAGAACAACCTAATTTTCATGAACAGTGGAGGGGTGTGGGAAAACAAAGTGTAGTACATCCTTATAATGGAGTATGCTTATTAACAAAACAGACTAAACCATTGACTCGTTTACACCCTGGATAACTTTCAAGCTAATTATGTAGAGTGAAATACACTGTTCAGTTTATCTAATATTCCAAAATGGCAAAGTAACCCGTAGTGACAGAAGCCTATCTGCTCCTCCTTTGGGACTTCGACTGTGGGGCTGGTTTCATCACATATGCAGCTGTTAGTGTCTGCCCTGGTGAAGCAGCCTCCTGGGGAGAGTCCACCTTTTTTACTCTGCATGCTTATGCTTGGCACGGTAATTCAAGGAGCACTCAAGTCCACTTCCACATGTGGTATAATGGGGCTTCCTGGCCCGAGTGATGGTAAGAAGGTGCCATACCCTTGAGGTCCTCCAGTGGCCACTGTGTTAGGTTCTTCTGTGCTGCTGTGACCATGGTGCCTGACAGAAACAATCTACCAGAAGAAAGGTCAATTTTGATCCATTTTAGACTTGCAGGCAGAGCCGTCTAAGGTGACAGGGACCTGTAGCTGACAGTTTGCATGTCAGCAGCTCTGAAAACAGAGTTGGGTTGTAACTGAGGGCAGGATAGATCCTTCTAGAACTTCCTTCTTAGAGAGCTACTTCTTCCAGTCAAATGCTACCCCCTAAAAGCTCCACAGCCTCCCCTGACAGTTTTGCCACCTGCCCCCCACATGTTCAAAATAGGATCCTGTGTTGGGGTGTCTCAGGTTCAAATCATAACAAGCATGTTGAGGGGCATCTTTGCCACACAAGGAAAGAATATTGTTTAGAATAAAAGACTCTTGATTTCCAGAAGGAAGCAGGAAACAATGAGAGGGAAAGGGGAGACAAACTCTGACGACATCTTTTCGAATCCCCAGACTCCACTGTTCCTAAACCAGTCACAACATGACACTTTCCAAATATGTCAACCCTTAAGTTTCCTTTTGGTCCTAAGATAACTTCAGCTGGGTTTCAACCACTGTCACCAAAGGGAAGACTTAATGCAGAATCCAAATCCATATCCATCCCTAACCAAAGCTTTGGGTGCCTTCGTTGCCTTATTGTCTTAGCATGCAACGATTAGTCTGGGGAAATGTCACCTCTGAAGGTAATATATGATAATTAAATTAAGTACAAAGTAGACACACGGGGGATGACGCCAGTGTTTGTTTATAATACAGGGAAACCCAAACATCAAACAGTTCAAAAATAATTCAGAAGCCTGCCTGAATAATGACATTGCACTGTCCTTTGGAGATGACAGACAAGCACAGGAGACTCATCAGGAGGGGGACCTGTCAGATTGACCTACCTTCCATTTCTAAATAGCATGCCTGCCAGATAGATTAATGAGGAGTTCTTACTGCAACAGAACATTAAGTTCCAGACAGCCAGCCTCCCTTGCCTGACCTTGGACGAGCTGTGTCTTCCCTTGGGTCCTCAGCTTCCTCATCTGTGCAGTGAGGTTATTTCAACATCTGTGCCCTTCAATCCCATGACCTAATTTAAAGAAAAGATGTGGAGGTATGGATGAAGGGATGCCTGGCTGGTGCATTGGAGGGGTGGGCTCAAGCATCCTTCTCCTGTTGGTACCTATGGTGCTATAAAGGTGTTTTCCTTAGGGAAAGGCCCTTCAACCTCAGCTCTGTGACCTTGACCTTAAGGAATCTGTAATAATTTGCTCTGGGATATGTTCTGTGCATTATTAGCTGTTTAGTGGCATCTCTGGTAATTGCCTGTGTGATACTAGTAGCTCCTACCCCCAGGTATAACAATCCATAGTATCTCCAGACAGAACCAACATCTATCTATTGGTGGTGGCTGGGCTGGCATTCCTGTTGAAGATTTCTAGAAGCTTTTTGCTAAGACGGTGTACTCAACTTGGGAGGCACTGGAGCAAGTGGTATTGGCCTCACAACTCAAGGGAAAAGATTAGGAGCAAATAGTGTGATGTTCATTGAGTAGAAGACAGACATTTAGAAGAAGAAAAGGAGCCTGCCTGGGAGTGAGGGGGAAGGGCAAGTACCATAGGATGTCAGAGAACAGACTCAACAGCAGAAAGAGATACTGAGGCAAGAAATGATTTGCAGCCCAGGAGTCCACATTTCTGATGACAATCAAGGAGGCCAGCATTCTCCTTGGGTCCAAAGTGTCTGCATCGTGATCCTGGGCCTGTGCTGAACAGCATCTGCTGCCCCTTCCTAGAGATGAGGAGGGCAGGGAGTGGTGACTGAAGATTATCCCAGAGGAGCTGGAGGAAGGGTTCCTGGACCTAGAGAAGATGGGCCTGGGGTTAGGCGACTGATGGATGTTGAGGATAGCCTGTGCTTGCTGTTCAGGCTTCTGGAACCTTCTATCTTCAGTATCACTGTGGCAGGAGGTTGCTTTGTTTGTGGTGGGGCTGTGGCCATCCTCCTCCTCCTCTCCTCCCTCCTCCTTGTCCTTCCATTAGATTATCGTTGTTGTTAGTAATAGTACTGTGCTGTGAATTAAAGCAAAATCTCTTTCTTCTTAGCATTTTGCTCCCAATAGAGGACTAGCTCTTTTTAGGGGCAGCTGTGTCGAAACGCGCATCGTCACACTGGGCTCTATGCTTCCTTTGATCATTCTCTGTCAGGAGTCCTGGCTTTTGCTTGTTGGAGGCCCTTGGCAGTTTAGTTAAAGGTTACTGGGGATGTTGAGTAAGAACTATATCTGAGGTGAAATACTGGCAAAGACTACAAAAGAAACAAAGAAAATAATTGTTTTCTGAACCCTTAAATTTTTTTATTTTTTTATTTTTATGAATCCTTATCTCAGTAAGGAGAGCCGGGCAAGGGTGGGAAAAATAAACAAGAGATAAATACAAGAGCCGGCCAGGCTGTGGGAAGTTGAGAATCCCAGGTTTGTTCCCATCTGAGAGACACGTGGTGGGCTGGTCATGAGAGCAGAAAGGCCCCATGGTGTCTGTGCCCTTTGACATACAATAATAGATATGTGTGTGTGTTTCACCGTGAGGAGAAAAAAAGTAGTAGCTTTTATTCTTTTACTACTGATCATGTTTCTAGTCCATAATCACTAGATAGCAAGAAGGATAGAATGTGTACCCAAACTCATAGAAAATCTAAGCAGTACATAAAAATAGGAAATAAAGAAAAAGTCACGTGAAGATTTTGCAGCCAGAGAATGGCTGTGGTGACTATGCCTGTGGCTGATTCTGTCATTTGAACATTCTCCCCGGCCCAGACGCTTGGACAGATCATCTCCCTCCTTTGCCGTTGTTAGATGCTAAGATAAAGGGTCTGTGCTGGTTAATCTTGACTGTCAACTTGATGTGATCGGGGAATCACATCAGAGATGTGTCCTTGGGCATTTGCAGGATAGCCCATGGGGACAGGGCTTCCCTAGAGTATGCAGTACTTTGTAGTAGGTGACACAGACAGAAAGATGTCTCCGGAAAGCAATCGACACTGTTCCCTCGCTTGCCTTTGCTTCTTGCTGACACCAGGCTCCAGCTCCTTTGGGCTCCTGTGTGGACCAAAGATCAAAGACCCTCTAAGAATCCTCTAAGCCTTCAGCACTTGGCTGGGCCTGCTGAGGCATGCAGCTTTGTAGACTGAGTGGCTACAGGGTTCTCAGACCTGGTAAATACATTTGTTCTATTAGTTCTTTTTCGCTAGACAACATTGACTAATCCAAGATCCCCTGAGGTACCCTGCTTCATGCCCTGAGTTTCTGCTGGTGTTCTCAGCTGATATTTGGAACTGGAATGGGTCATGCTTATATCTCGCTTGCCTTGGTCAGAGCCCTTGAGTTCATGGATCTCCTCTCACTCCTAACGGAACTTCAGACTCTGTCTACAACATATTTCACTTTATCCCTTTGTTCTACCAAGACAGCCCGATGGCAGTCCTACAGATGCCCATCTGAACTGTTTTCCAGGCCACTTGAGAGTGGCAAGTACCTATGGTGTCCATCCACAAAGTGGAGGCAGGTTCAAGGTAATGTTTGAGAAGGAGATGAAAATTCCCCATCTCCTATCATTCTCCCAACACACGTGGACTATCCTCACAGTGAGCTAGCTGCACACTACTGCTGCAGCTTTTCACTCTTGCGAGGGCTGCCCTGCGGAGTAGAGAAGATGGGACTCTCTCCCTTGCTCATCCCAATACTGCTTCCCTCTGCTCCCAGGAGCCAATAAAGTAGGTGGGCTGAAAAGAAAGACGAGTAGACTGGCTTGCTTGTCGCAGAAGTACAATACCTGCTGTAAGGTATAAGTAGCTGAATGCATTTAAAGCAGAGGGCTGGTCCAAGGAAGAAAAGGAGTAGATTGTCCTTGTAGGAGATCTAGTTCTTTTTTTTTTTTTTTTTTTTTTTTTGGTTTTTCGAGACAGGGTTTCTCTGTGCAGTTTTGGTACCTGTCCTGGATCTCCCTCTGTAGACTAGGGTGGCCCAACTCCCAGAGATCTGCCTGGCTCTGCCTCCTGAGTGCTGGGGCTAAAGGGATGCACCACCACCGCCTGGCATGATCTAGTTCTTTAAGTTACAAAATTTCTCTCTTCTGGAAATTTTAAAATCAGATATCTCAGATTTCATGAGTCTTCCCCTCTGGCATTTTCAGTACAAGAGACACCCTTTCTTGGTTCCATAGGCCCTCTGACCCTCAGATGTGTTGGCTATGTGTTGAGTACCTCCTAAGGAGTGTCTGGAATCACTCACATCCATCATAAATAGCTCGGTGCCCAGCACAGCTGCCTCTCCAGTATTTGAAGGAAAGAACTAGAAATCAATGACAGATATACACTGTTCTACACAGCTTAGGTATATTTCCCCCTGAGGAGGGGGGGAAAGGAGACACCCCCTCCAAGGTCGTGCATGATTCTGAGAACTTCTGCACACATGTCCTGGCTAGACAGCGCAATATTAAAGCCTGTCACCGTTAGCATGCCGTCCACCTAGCTGGCTGTTCCTGCTTGCTCGGCAATGACAACTGTAAACAGGCCATTTGTATTCTCCTGTCACCCACATTACTCGGAAAGAACATCCCTCAGGTTTACAGAAATTAGTTATCCTGCAGGCTGGGTAGATGATGGATAAGGAGGCTTTCTCACCTGCCCCGCTCCACGTGGAAAAGGCCAGATGCTTGCACGGTGTGCCACTTTCCTGATGTACGTGATCAGAGAGCCAGGCACCCTCAGCTCAGGAGCATTCAAAGCAGACATCTCTTATCATAGGGAGGATGCTCTCTCAAATGACCCCCTCCTCCTGTCTGCCACTTACTGGGACAATTTTCCAAGTCTTTCCCACTCCCAGTCCTCCTCAGAGAATAGCCTGCTGGTACTGAGTGCCTGTAGCCTGTTTACTTTGCAGGGTCTCTTTGTCCTCATTGTCCCATTAACTCTTCCTGCTCTCTTCTAAGAGCCTGGCATCCGAAGTAAGAACAATTCTGTTTCAGCGGGTTGCCAGGGAACAAGACAAAAACCTATGTGCTCTGGAGTTCTGAAATCCACCTTTCTAATAAAAATCAGGGCATTTGTTAGGTTGTGTTCTTTGGATGCCAACTCCCTTCTGTTTTATTGACTCCTCTGAAGCTGTCTTTGTGTAAGAATGGCAGGCTTCCTCAGCTCTGCTCTGCAGCCCACTGCATGCCTCCGGCCACATCCCTAGACTTCTGTTCCCAGTCTCTGGTGCACACTATCACATCCCGAGTTCTATAACACGGTGAGCATATTGTGAAAACTCAACTGCATTCTATTCTGCTGGGTTTTTTTTGTACCCTCAGGTAATTTCCACATATTTATGCTTTAGTGTGTTACGTGCAAGCACTCTGAAGAATATACTTGAGATCTTGTCGGGTACCAGTGCTAGGGTTGTCAGCAAATGAGCTTTTGATTGTTGTTATGCAACCTATAACACTGACAAGGGAGGAACTTTTCTGTTGCATTCTGTTCCACTGCAGGCCGATGTTCTCCATCGGTGGAGATCAAGCATTGTATTCATTTTGTTATGGCTTTAGTTTTGCTCCAGCTGTCATAGTGAAGTACCACAGACTGGGTGGCTTAGACCACAGAAACATTGTCCTTGTTCTAGAAGCAGGAAGTCAGAAGTGAAGATCTCTTCCTGCTTTCTAGACATGTGCTTTCCTGCTGTATCCTTACCTGGTTTGGGTTTTCACCTGGGCATGTGTCACGTGACCACGTGTCCACATTTCTTCTGACAAGGACATCAGTGTCCTTGCCTTGGGGCCTACAGTAATGACTTCATTCATTGTAATTGCCCCTTTCCATTCTGGTTGGTTTTTTTCTTTTTGGATTATTCTTTTTTATTTCTCTCTTTTTGAGACAAACTCTCACTATGTAGCAGTGGCTGGTTTGAAATTTGCTGTCAGCTGGCTTCAAACTTAGAGAGAGTTATAGGATTACAAATATAAGCCACCATGCCCAGCTTATTCCATGAATATTCTTACGTGTCAGCCACTACAATAGGGGGTGATGCCCCTGTCTAATCCCCATACGCCATGACCTTGAACAGTGATGCTCTACCTAATCGACATTTCAGCACACCCACAGATTATCCACAGAGAAGCTCGTGGGGGTTTCTTGGCAGTAGACTTCATCTCTATGTGATGCTTTCACTTCAGTCTACATTGCTTCCCCTGTGACCTGTGGTTCTCGTGGCCCCACTCCTTCTGCTGTGCCTCCCAGGGCCTGCTGGACTCCCCCTCCCAAGCCAGGGAACCGAACTCAGAGAGAAGAACCTGAGAAAAAATGGAACAATTGAGATCCACTGATTTTCACAAAGACACACTCCAGCAAATCAAGCCATCTGACTTTTGTCCTGTGCAGACAAAGGTTAAAAGCAACTGAAAGGAAAACAGTCTCCTGTAGATTCTTCCAAATCACATCAGACCTTCATAAACGTGACCTGAAGCAGCCATGCTAATGTTGAATCTAGTAAGGCAACCATTTGTCAACTGGAGAGAGAAAAATCAGTCTCTGTCTCTATCTCTGTCTCTCTGTCTCTGTCTGTCTCTGTCTCTGTGTGTGTGTGTGTGTGTGTGTGTGTGTGTGTGTGTGTGTGTGTGTGTGTGTGTATGCTCAGCTCTCTTAAGAAGAAGCATAGGATAGGAACATTCTCCTGTCCTTTTGTCCGGAGTCAGAGATGGTGCCATCGATCACATGATGTGTTTTCAAGCTCTTGGGAATCAGCCATTGGAATTTCTGACCTTGGTGAGGGTCACAGTCCTTTGTGGTCAGCTTTCTTCTTTCCACAGGCAGTTCAGAGTTTTCTGTCACAGTTGCCATGGCTTCGCCTTTGATTTGTGGTGTTTGCTGCTGCAGACACTGCCAGTACCTCTGACTTTTAAAACCAGGACTGGGGCTCTGTGCACTTCCTGTCATCACTGAAACAGTTTCTGTGAGGTTTTCTTTCTCGGTGACTTGGAATTTGCTTCTGGATCTGACCTTAAATTTGCTCTTGGGGCCTCCTGAAAGTGCCTTTTAATTGATGGGTTAACTGATAATCAGTTGACACAGACTTTTGTGACATGTGTTCTCTGCCTCAGCTTGCCTGCTAAGAAAAAAATACCCCAGGGTGAGGGCGGGAGGGGGATAGGAGATCATTCATAAAATGGCAAGGACTTAGCATGGATAAAACACATTCTCCCTGTGTATTTGTACATGCCAGCAAGATGGTGAGCTTATCATATTTTATTTTATATTTTCAAAAAATGAATGAATGAGTAAATGAATGAAAATCTAACCACTAGGGTAAAGGTTAGCAACTGAACTGTCATTTATACCTTCTGGGCCAGGAAAATCGGTTTTCTCCCTCTGCGCTGGGTATATCAAACATCCCAGGACAGGCCTAAAGTTCAGTAGTAGTTGACCAACATATAATTGGACTTCATAATTGTGTGTATGTGTGTGTGTGTGTGTGTGTGTGTGTGTGTGTGTGAGAGAGAGAGAGAGAGAGACAGACAGACAGACAGACAGAGACAGAGAGACAGGGATAGACAGAGAGACAGAGAGACAGACAGAGAGAAATAGACAGAGAGACAGAGAGAAAGAGCTTTTTATTTGGTTACAGTTTGGTGTCTTGTTTTGTTTGTTTTTCTTTTGGATATGGTTTTATTTTGTTTTCTTGGTTTTGGGGCAATCTTGTTGTATTAGGTTTTTGTTTGTTTTTTGAGATAGAACTTAAAGTTGGGTAGGTAGGGAGGGATGGGGAGAGGATCCGGAGGGACTTGGGAGCGGGGAAGAATATGATCAAAATATATTCAAATTATAAAAAATAAAAAAAAATATAATAGCAATCCAAAGCAAGAAGACTGGAAAAGAGCATCTTATCGACAATGCAGTCAGCGCACGAGGGCTGATCTTCCCATCCATTCCTGTCTTCTTGAAGTGCTCTCGGCAATTTGTAGTTTGTAGGGTTTCAACAGACAGGCATTGCGTTCCTTGATCACATTTATTCTTAACTACTTTATCCTTCTTTTCTGATGTTCTTCTCAGTAGAACTTTACTCAGTTTCCTTTTCCGACTGTCATTGCTGACATGTACACAACTGACTTTTGTGTTTTGGTCATGGATCTTGCAACATTACTGCATTTGCTAAATTTACTGCATTTATTAAATCCAACAATTCTGTGATTTTTTATTTTTTTAGTTTTTACTATTTCCTGTATACAAAATCATGGCATCTGTGACTATAGTTTTACTTTCTCAGTTCCAGTGACTGTCTTTCTTATACTTCCCCAGCTACAGCTAGACCTTTCCTTGTGATACAGAATAACAAAAGCCTATTTAGGCGAGAAGAGGATGCCGGAACTGGATCCCCTGGACCTGGAGTGGCAGGGGTTTGGGAACCACTATGTAGGTGCTGGGAACAGAGCTTGGGTACTCTGCAAGGGCAGCAGATGCTCTCAACGACTGTGCTATCTGCCAGCTCTTGAAATTTTTTGTTTGCTTGTTTTTGACAGTTTTTTTTTTTTTTTTAAATTGGAGTTTCTAAAAACAAAACAAGACAAAACTGTAGGGCAGGCAAGCTGTAAAAATCTTGGCAGCTGCCTGGAGGAGGGAGATGAAGAGGAAGGGAGAAAGCCACGCTGGTTGTACGCACCCACATGATATAGACATTTGAGGCCTGTAGCAGAGATTTCTGTAATTTGCTATAACCTACCTACCTGATATTTCCACCAATGTATTTGGAAGGTCTTGACTTCTGACTTTCTTTGTTCTGTTACTATAAAAACTTCGTGAAATTGTTACCACCTTAGAACACAGTATTTGAGATGACTTAAATCTGTATTCCTGGGCCTTGGACACTCACCTTTGGCTCTAGAATAAACTGTTTCTTATTTGCTTTTTTTTAATTAAAAATTTTTTTTTAATTCATTTTACATACCAACCACAGATCTCCCCCTCATCCCTCTTCCCACTCTTCTACCCCCCTACCCACCTCCCATCCCCTCCTCCAAAAAAGTAAGTCCTCCCATGGGGGGATAGCAAAGCCTGGTACATTCAGTTGAGGCAGGACCAAGCCCCTCCCCACTGCATTTTTTTAAATCATGTAACAAATACTTTAATGTATCCATGTATCCTCCATGTGCTAATCATGGCTTGTATCTCTTTCTGATATTGATACAGTGTATCATATGGAATGATCTTGTATGTTGAACTGTAGAGGAATTTCTAAACAGTCTTATTAAATAAGAAACACAGAGCCAAATACAGGGGTGAAAGCTGAAGAGATCAGAAAAATAGCTAAGAGCCACCGACAAACCTTAGCTCACCTCGTTGCTGTGGCTTCCCAAGTGAGCGAGTGACCCAGCTTCCTGTTTAACCTGTGCCTTTATTGCCTTGCTGTTCTGCCTTCTCATTGGCTCTTAACCCAGCCACCTCACTTTCTTGTCACTCCCAGTCTATACAGACCTCCAGGTCTCTATGGTTGTTACTGGAATTAAAGGCGTGTGTCACTACGTTTGACTGTGTCCTTGAACACACAGAGACTCTGCCTGCCATGTGATCAGGATTAAGGGCGTGTGCTACCACCACCTGACTTCTGTTTATGGCTAACTATGACCTCTGACCTCCAGGCAAACTTTATTAACATACAAATAAAATATCACATTTCAGCACAAATAAAATATCACTACATTTGCTTTCCTGGGATAAATGCCAGAAGCTTTTTGGGTTTTTTGTTTTGTTTTGTTTTGTTTTTGTTTTTGCTAGTCATGGGACTCTAAGTTGGTAGTTTTCTTTACAAAATTAAAAGATTTTGTCGTTAAAAGCTTTTAAATAAACTTTTTTTTTTAGTCTGACATGAAGCCTGTGATCATTTCTTCCCCTCTCTGGCTGCTTTACAACTTTCCTCTTTTCACTGAGGTCTTATTGTGATGTGTTTTGATCTGATTATTTTTGTTTGTTGTTTTAGTCAGGAGGGGACACTCATTTCCCTGAATTTCTGCAACTGTAGGCTCTATCACCCTTGGAAAGTGCCCATAATTTATTTAAACACAGGCCTAGCCACTCCCTTCCTCTGGGTCTTCAACGGCACTTAATGTGAAGTTACACTGTCTCGACTCACTGAGGACCTTTCATTGTCCTGTTTTTAGACTGTTGCTGCCTTTTAAGCCACAGCTGTCCTAATCAGCAACTACAACTCTACCACTACCAGCAACAGTTAGACCACAAGAGTACCTGCAAGAGCCGTGGCCTGAGGAAATTCTGTTCCCTCAGGCACCGACTCTTTCAAAGCTACCGAGGGAATTTACCTCAATCTCTGTCCCTCTAAAGAACTCAGGATTCAGAGGTTGAGGTGAAATTCTGCTCCTCAGAGAGGCTGAATAGCAAGTGGCTCACCTCCTCTCCTTGCTTGTGTCTCCCAGAAAGTTACTGTCCTTCTCCCAGCCCCCAGGAGAAAGCCCTTCTCCACCTGGCTCCTCCTACCACTTCCTGGCAGCTAGTTGCTGACGCAGCCTCCTGCCCACAGGTGAATTTTATTTAATCAAACAAATGTAACACATCTTTGCATCATGAAACAAATAGTCCATCCAGAGCATAAACAAAAGTAATATACCTTAAAAGAATATTCTACAATAATTTTTGGCTTCGTAAGATGTATTTTGCCTTCTTCCTGTGTGTTTCAGTCCAGTCTGTATGTTTTCCAGCCACTGGCCTTTTCTCCTTAAGCTTTCTCATCTTTTCAAAGCAGTGAGACAGCTTTGGTCATCTTTGTTTCTTCTTTCTGTGTGTCAGTCCAGAACATGCCCAATCCAGCAGAAACCAGAGCAAGGACAGTGCTTGTCTTGATACCTTTTCCTTCACAACATCACAGTCTTGTACTGCATGCTGCCCAGTGTCCGGAGGCCAGAGGCTCATGGGTTTAGTTTTAAATTGTTTAGGAGACCAGACAGAGTCGGTATTGCTGCTGTGCAATGGTCCAAAGCACTAGACTCCCGAAGCCTTTCCTCACTTGGAACTTGATTCTAGTCCAACTTCACCTTTTTAACTGATTAGTGTAGATGTGCCCAAATGGTTCCTTGACTCTGAAATTGACTGATAAACCAGGAACCTTGTCTGCGTGATTTCAGAGATTTCCAGCAAGAGGTAGAGAGTATTTGAACCAAACTCAACCAAAGCACAAGAATCCATTGACTAAGTACAAAGGCATAGAAGACAAATGCACTTTTCTCACTACTGTGCCCTCCAAAACCCATGCTGAATTTCATTCCCATTGTTATGAGTTAAAGGGTGAAATCAGATGGAACTATGATGAAGTTGAGCCACAAGGGATCTGACCTCAGTGGCAGATTAATCTACCTATGGACACAAGGATTCATGGGTGGCGGCTGTTTACTGTGACTAGCTTTATTACAAAGGGGAACTCTATTGGTCATCTTTGAAGCATTACAGTGAACTATTGAAGGCAACTAATTTATAAAGAGAAAAGTTTTTTTCTAGCTCATCGTTTTGGCACAAGCATTGGCTCAGTTCTGCAGTCCTGTGTGGGCGTTATGTGGTGACAGATCATAGCACAAGAAAGTGAAGATCAAATTCTTACATCTCAAATGGGCGGGTGGGGGTGGTGGTTAGAGGCAGTGTGTGTGTGTGTGTGTGTGTGTGTGTGTGTGTGTGTGTGTGTGCGTGCGCACAATCTCATTCAGAGACACGATGCTAATGAGCCAAGAATGTCTCTATAAAGCCTCATTTCCTAAGTATCTACAACACCTTCCAATGGCATCCCTCTGGGAAACCAAGCACATGAACCTCTGGGAGACACTATCTACATTCCAGCCAAGTCAGGGACTCTCTCTGGCCTCCATGCTTTATCTTGCCATATGATACCCTCTGGCATGTCATGACCCCAAAGGAAGATTGTCACCAAATTTTAAGCAGTTGCTAGTTATAGCAAGGTTTCTTGTTGGACTATCTTTGGATGGCCAGCTCACACATAATGACCTGGAGACGTATTATTAATTATGAAAGCTTGGCCTTTAGCTTAGGCGTGTCTCAACTAGCTCTTAACAAATTAAATGAACCCATATTTTAAAATCTACGTTCTACCATGCGGCATTACCACTCTTTCATCTTGCACCTCCTGTCGCCTCTCTGTATCTGCCTGACGACTTTGCCTTTCTTCATCCCAAGTCTTCTCTGTCTCCAGAAGTCCCGTCTAACCTCTCCCTTATGGTGATATTTTATTTGTATTAAAATGTTATTTGTATGTTAATAAATAAAGTTGCCCGGGGGTCAGAGCTATTAGCAAGCCATAGGAAAGCAGGGCAGTGGTAGCGTACGCTTGTAATTCCAGCACTTAGTAGGCAGAGCTGGGTAAGTCTCTGTGTGTTCAGGGATACAGCCATTATTGGATACACATGCCTTTAATCTTAATACCAATCATGGAAAACCTGGAGGCCTATACAGACAGGCTGTGAGGAAGCGGTCATGTGGTTGGGTTTACAACCAATGAGAAGGCAGGACAGGAACTCTATATAAAGACTTTAACACAGGGGTAGCTCTGGTTCGGAGAGGTAGGACCACTGCAGGAGGAAGGGTAAGGTTTTGGCTCTTGGCTCTGACCTCTTGGCTTTCTTCTTTGCATTGGTTCTGTGTTTATTGTTTGATGGGAAGGTTGGATACATCTACATTTGGCGCCCAACGTGACAAGAATTCATTAAAAACCGATTGGCTAGGCAGGAAGTGTAGGCGGGACAAGGAGGAGAATAAAGCTGGGAAGTGGAAGGCTGAGTCAGAGAGACACTGCCAGCCGCCACGATGAGAAACAGCATGTGAAGATGCCGGTAAGCCACGAGCCATGTGGCAAGGTATAGATTTATAAAAATGGATTAATTTAAGCTGAAAGAACAGTTAGCAAGAAGCCTGCCATGGCCATACAGTTTGAAACCAATACAAGTCTCTGTGTTTACTTGGTCAGGTCTGACGGCTGTGGGACTGGCAGGTGAGAGAGATTTGCCCTGACTGTGGGCCAGGCAGGAAAACTCTACCTATGGGTATACCTGCACAAATCAAAACTGATAATGCTCCATCATATGTCTCTGTTAAAATGAAAGTTTTTTGCTTATTATAATATAAACCATGTTACAGGTATACCACATAATCCTACAGGTCAAGCAGTTATAGAAAGATCAAACAGAACTCTAAAGGATATGCTAAATAAACAAAAAGGAGTAACAAAAACCCCCAGAAATAGACTACATAATGCTCTATTAACTTTGAATTTTCTCAATGCCAATGAGAAAGGAACAACAGCTGCAGAGAGACATTGGATAATAGAAAAAACTACAGAATTAAATCAACCTATATACTTTAAGGATGTGCTGACCTCAGAATGGAAACCAGGGTATGTGTTACGTTGGGGACGAGGTTTTGCTTTTATTTCTACAGGAGAAGATAAGCTGTGGGTACCATCAAAATTGATAAAGGTTCGATTTGAACAAGAGAGACCTCTTAATTAGAGGAGGTGATAGTTCATCAACTATCGTAAACATCCAATTTAAACTAACTTACACCAGTAACACATGCCTTTTCATTTAATCAGATAACTTGTCAAAAAGGAACATCCCCAAAAAACCTTGGGGAAAGGTTTTTGTTTTTGTCTTTTAGGAGAATGAAGGTTAAGGAATTTGAAGAACACTGGACAAATGAGACAACTGAAGAAAAGGAACAAATCATCTATCCTAAGAAACAGAGTGAAATGGCGTATGGGTATGTTATCTAAAAAAATTTTATGTCTTCCTAAATGTTTGTTTCTGCTTTTCTTTAAAGATTTAACACTATTTAACTTCTAATAGTCCCAGTTCAATTAAAATTTAAAGCTGACTTTGGAGTTGGAGAATGGCTCTCTCCTTCTTTAAACTCAAGCATGTTGTTAAAAGGAAAATGCAAACTCCCTGTATCATGCCAGAGGAAAAGAGCCATCTTCTGCTATGGGACAGGAGAAAAGCCAAATTAATTAAGGGACTATTCTATTACGAATCTCAACTCTTTGATTCTATTCTGATTCTTTAAACTTTTCTTAAAGTATGAATTTTATATCAAAATTTACAAGATCAATATATATAGATATATATACATTTTAAACTTTGTTAAGATATAAATGGTCATATAGAGTACTAACTAATTCTAAAAAGTCGCATATATAGTCTTTGTGTTCGAGTCTCTTATCAGTTTTTTGCAGGAAATCACGGTTAGGCCTAACATCAACTGAAGTCTCCAGGAAGAAGATGGGGCCCCACAACAACAACAATTCCACGTGGACAATAATAACATCACTAAGCTGACAAACATCATCTACAGATCAGCTTTGAACTACAAAGTGCTCAGAGCAATTTTGAGAAGAGCTAGCTGAGATGATCCAGTCTCAAAGACTACTTGAATAAGGATTTGAGATAAACCCTGAATTTTGGCATTATACACAGACTGGATAACGAAGGATATATTTACCTTTCCTAGAATTTGACAATTAACCTAAAATTTTTCTTTCAGGATAAAGATACCTTTGCCCATACCCAGCAGGAAGCAATTTCAAGAATACGACGCCCACATTCCCAAAGAGGTGGTGTGGGGCGGTTGGTTTTTTTGGTCTTTTAATGGGTTTTGGGTCTGGGATAATTTTCATTGATTAGGGGGGTTGGTTACAAGTTGTTGTCAAGGGTTAGGAAAAAGGCTAAGCAAAGGAGATTAGATTTAAGGTTCTTATTAAAAAAAAAAAGAAAGAAAAGAAAAATGTAAATACTTTACATTGGATTGGATTGTTTTATATTGTATACAAATTATATATATTGAAATTGATATTGTTAGAAAATGTTATATATATTTTTCTAATTGTACCGTTCATCTAACAATGTAATGCAATTTTCTGATCCTTGAATGTTATTACCAACTATTAGGATATAAAGAAATGAAAGTTAGTAGTTAGATATTATAATAGAACTTGTAGTTATATTAGGTATGTTTTCAAGATTGAGTAGATATATTTTAGATAGACAGGTTATCTTCAAACCCTTCAGAGATCTACAGAATATGGCATTTAAAATGTTTTAATAACTTAGAAAATTTTTCTTTTTTGTTATGACTATGAGACATGTCGGCTCCTGGCAGTACCAATCTACTTCAGAGAAAATATGGGCATTGAAGAAACTGCATATGGAGTTAACTTTCATTGTGGCAAAAGTTAGCTACTGGACAACAAAGTATCCTCGAATCAACAGGACAAAATGGACAAACAGGACATAAAACAAAGGATTACTGATTCTTGCCAAAACAAGTGTGGTTATGGCTTTATCAAAAGGCATCTTCAGAGGCCAGGACAATATGGCACCATCCCTGAAGTGGCCTTCGCAATTCGAAAAAGGTACAGTGCCCTTTTCTTCGAAGGCAGCTGAACAGGCAGTGGGCCGATGGCCTCTGATGTGCAATGGAACAGCAGCTGAAACAGTTATTCTTGAAGAGTAACTAAGCTCACGCCTCTCAATAGTAGACTGGCATTTGATGGAGGGATATGGAGAAGAATGGGATGCTGAGATGAAGCCATATATACACAGCCAGGAAGAATGGACAGCTGAGTTGGAAAACCATCAGCAATTTCCAGAATTTGAAATCCTGAATCATGACATGACACTGGTGGAATTCAGGTGTTTCTGGTACATGGACTACTCTCACTCAATGTGAGGTTGAACTGTTGACCTTGTGTACATCCTGCTTCACAAATGAGTCTGTCGGATATGATGGGCCTATAGGCTGAAGATGATGCCCCAGCACTTCGGAGAAACCTCAGGTGACTGTCCAGACAGCTGTCTGTTTCTGTCAACTCACAAATTTTTTGGAGGTTGCTTATGTGCACTTCCTGTTTTTATTTTTGTTAGCTAATATTATTTCCTTCTTGGGTCTCTGAGGGAGTTGAAGATTAGTTAGTTATAGTTGAAGGTTAGTTAGTTATAGTTGAAGATTAATTAGGATACATTTTGGACTTACCAAAATAGGATAGATAATGAAATTATTTTCTCTGAATTTGTCAAATACAAATGGACTAGACATTGTTTAGGTATTTATTACTTGTATATATTGTATATAGTTATTGTCCTTTTGTATATAGTTTTTCTTATATTAGTTATAAGCTTTTTCTTTTTTTTCCTTTTTATTAAAATAGAAAAGGGGAAATATGGTGATATTTTATTTGTATTAAAATGTTATTTGTATGTTAATAAATAAAGTTGCCCGGGGGTCAGAGCTATTAGCAAGCCATAGGAAAGCAGGGCAGTGGTAGCGTACGCTTGTAATTCCAGCACTTAGTAGGCAGAGCTGGGTAAGTCTCTGTGTGTTCAGGGATACAGCCATTATTGGATACACATGCCTTTAATCTTAATACCAATCATGGAAAACCTGGAGGCCTATACAGACAGGCTGTGAGGAAGCGGTCATGTGGTTGGGTTTACAACCAATGAGAAGGCAGGACAGGAACTCTATATAAAGACTTTAACACAGGGGTAGCTCTGGTTCGGAGAGGTAGGACCACTGCAGGAGGAAGGGTAAGGTTTTGGCTCTTGGCTCTGACCTCTTGGCTTTCTTCTTTGCATTGGTTCTGTGTTTATTGTTTGATGGGAAGGTTGGATACATCTACACTCCCTGCCTAGCTATTGGACATTCAGCTATTTATTTATTTATTTTGGTTTTTCGAGACAGGGTGTTGTTTTGGTGCCTGTCCTGGATCTCGCTCTGTAGCCCAGGCTGGCCTCGAACTCACAGAGATCTGCCTGGTTCTGCCTCCCAAGTGCTGGGATTAAAGGTGTGGACCACCACCGCCCGGCTCAGCTCTTTGTTAAACCAATCTAGAAGATACCTTGGCAAAGACGCATCTTCACAGTGTAAACAAATATTCTGAAACAGCTGGTACCTCATTTTTTGGTCTTCCAGAATCAAGAACTAAATGAGCCTCTTTATTTTCAAAATGATCTAATCTGTGGTACTGAGCTATGTATAGTAACAGAGAGTGAACTAAGAAACTCATACTTGAGTCAGTCATCTTGACAGCACAGTGAATTCCATGCCACCATGTCAAAAGTGGATGATAGCCCCAAATATTCTAGAAGACACTGCTGTTACCAATAGGTGAGCTTTGGTGGGCTTCACAATATTGTTTTGACTTGTATTTTATATAGATTTGTTTGGCGGAATGTGTGTGTGTGTGTGTTTCTGTGTTTCTGATCATAACAACTATGCTATAGAAAAAGAGAGAGAGAGAGAGAGAGAGAGAGAGAGAGAGAGAGAGAGAGAGAGAGAGAGAGAGAGAGAGAGAGAGAGATTTTTACCGATTTAGGAATACTGAGACTTTTGAGGTATTAGGCTAAGGGACAGGAGAGCCAGATTTTAAATTCCTATGTAATGTGTTTAGATGTTGTGTGCTTCCCGCCACTTTGTATTGGCACTACTGTGTTCTGAGAAAGGGACTAAGCTATAGGCTCCTTCTTACATCCCATTTCACACTTCAGGGAGGACCAATGTTCTCTCCGCAACAGCTCCCTACTGAATAGCTAGCTAGCACTAATAGATTCTCTTGCTAAAATATCTAAGAGACTCACAGAACTATCTCAGGTCCATATATTTTCTTTTATACTTTCTGAGGCTTCACCTGGTTCGGGCCCAGTTATTCCTCTAGGACCTTCCTTCTCATGTGCCTGTCCCTAATAATGACTTCCAGGAGCAACTTAGTGATGCTCATGACAAAACAGTTAGAATGCCAGCTTCCATGTGGACAGGGTTATTTCTTTGGCTGTAGTCAAATTTTAAAACACTCAAGTCCAAAATCATATTTAATCAAATTGCATTTTCTACTATAATTGCATTTTGTTAATGATAAATTAAACAAATCCTTTTATAACCTTGTATAACCTAAACCTGGTGAGTCTGAGAGTTGACAGTCTTAGATTTTTCCTTTTCCTATTATTTGGAATATAATGTCACAATAGTTAGGGGTGGTTGATTGAAAACACGTCAATAGTCTGGTATTGAAAGAAAATATTTCAGGTACAGTAGACAGATTGAGCCAGTCTGCAAATCAACTGCAGAATAAGATTTGGGGATCCTATTCAGAAAATGTATTTTTCCTCCAATTGACAATTTGATTAGCTCCTGGCTTTTGACAATGGTCCATTTCCAGTTATCTTGAAAACATACCTGAACACACAGAGATACCCATTTTTCTCTCTGATGAGGTACAACCAGCTGTCTTGAAGGGTAGGCTCAGTTCACTGTCAGAGCTCATCAGCAAGTAAGTCATATCTTAGCCAGAGACAATGAGCCAAGTTAAAAAAAAGTTAGCATTAATAAGTCTAACAATAATTGAAGTACCCCAATGAGTGTCTGAGGCCTAAATGTTCCCATGTGGCTTTTGCTCACCTGGTTTTGTCTTTATTAGGCATTTAAAATTACAACAGGAAGAGGCTAAAAAGCTATGTGATTCTTTTATCTTCCAATCATATTATCTACCATATTTCAAAGTAATTCCTTCATGCAAGCCTTAGATACTAGTTAGTTACCTTCACTGTCATGAAAGGTCTGGTATCATGTCAGACAGAAAAACAGACTTTATATATATTTAAATAAAAGGTACAAATGATTTCATGTCTTAAAATGTAAAAAAAAAAAATAGTCATCTTAGCTGTGGGAGTTTCACGAGAGTTCATTGACTTTAGTGTATGTTTGTGCATGCACGTATTTACTGAATTTATTGTGTGAGTGTGTGCACACATTTCCCGAGTTATCGGTGTGTGTGTGTGTGTGTGTGTGTGTGTGTGTGTGTGTGTGTGTGTGTGTGTGTACACATTTGGCAGTTTTTCAAAAATAATATATTTTCAAACATAAAGCGAACACGAATGCCTATCTATATGCCTGCCAGTGGCTAGTGTTCTACCATACTTGCTTTCTTTAAGCAGAAAAAAAAAAATTACAGCATGAGATTAGGCATTTTTTTTAGTGGCTCTCAGCCTCAGTTCATTCTTTTTCTCTGTGAAGCACATCCGTATGCAAGTCCTGCAAAATAAACTTTTGCTGTGTCTGTGTGGAGTTTTTAATCTTCGTTGTTATGTTCCTTACTGTATCCTCTTCAGTGCACAGGTGTTTTTCTTTCAGTGACGTAAAGATGAGCCCTAATTCTTTCCTGGTTTCAATCATCAGCTCTTGTCTGTCTTTGGTTAGTCTAGCTCATTTTGTTCCAACAGAAAGTATTTTTTGTGTGTTTTCATTTAAGGTCTTTGGTATCCTACATACATTTGCTTATCATAAGTTGGTTTCTATTTACTTTTCTTTGGATTAAAAAAAAAAGTCATCCAAGGCTTTGTTATTCAGGATGTCAGTATAGCTATTGGCAATTCTGAACAATTCTCAGTTTTATCATTTTGTAGTATATATTTTTATTATGTTTTTGACAATTTCATACAATGTATTTTGATCATATTCATCCCACTTCTCTCCCTGACTCCTCCCAGATCCACCCTGACCTCCCCACTCCTCTCATCTTCCTGTCCCCCTATTTCTCTTGCTTTTAAAAAAGTAAATCCACTGCCTCATCCAGCCTTAATATGAGCTATGTGCCAAATCTTATTGTAATGTGTTATGCCATGTTTTCTTGACATCCCTGGGAGACCTGCTCTCTCCCACTACAATCCCATTTGTGATGGGCTGCAGCCTTGAACTGTAAACAAACCCTTTCTTCCCCGAGTTGCTTTTGGTCAGGGCATTCCATCACAGAAACAGAAATGACACTAGAACAGAGCCTTTCCCCAGTGTTTCTCTTTTCTCCTTCTGAAACATTGTGTAACTCAAGGACACAGGTGCCACATCTTCTCATGACATCTGTCCCACTGTTTCGCTCTCCTACTTTTACCTGTTCAATGGGCCTTGATGAATTGTCTTGATTTCTGGAGTTTATCTTCCATTTCATATTTCTTTAGCTGCTCTCATTAACGTGGCTTGTCAACTGAGATTTTAATTTTACGATGTAGATAAATTTAAGTTCTTTCTATAAACACAAATCACCTTAATTTTTGTTCATTCTATGATCCTAACTTCTTAGGGCATTAAGTGTGCTTTACTTCCTTGCGTGTTTCATAAATCTGTGTTATTCATTCACTATGGTGGGGCATGTTTTGTGGAACCCTGTGAATTTTGAAGATTGTACACTAAGAAAAGATGTCCATTTGAGGGCAGGAGAGGTGGCTCAGTGTTTCTGAATGTTTGTTTCTCTTTCAGATGACCTGTCTTCAGTTCCCATCACCCAAGTTGGACAGTTCACAACCACCTGAAATCAGGGGACTTGGCATTGGCTTCTGATCTCTACATGTATCTGCATGCACGAGACATGTACACATACATATACATAAATTAAAATTAATCTTTAAAAAATCTTGTAAAAAAATGAAAAAATATACATTTCCTTAGGTAGGCATGTGGGGACTATTGTCTGTATGTTGATTTCTCAAATGTCCTTAGATGACATATAATACATAGAGTCATGTGAACATAAGCCTGAACTGTCTGGCTGTCCATAAGTAAATATCTTCACACACATACACACACACACACACACACACACACGAACATATGCACTTTTCTTTTCACTAAGATACTATCCTAAACAGACAAGAGAAACAATGTATGGTTTTTCTGTAATTCATGATTTGGGAGGCCCTATCCATGCAGAGCCCTATCTCCATGAGAAGGCTTTCAGTCTAATTCCTTGTTCACAGGACCCCAAGATCTTTATTCCTGCCCCTATGAGGATCTTAATGCCCAAATCTGTGGACAGGCAGGGAAGGGACCTTCACTGCAACCAACTATGGTGTGGATTTCTCCTTGCTGATTCCTTTTAAATGTTTTCCTTGTTTGGGCCCCTGGGATTCACAGTTCTTGGAAGATACTTGTATTTTTGAAAGAAAGTACTTCCAGTTACTGCTGATAAACTGCACTGCCAGAGACAGATGTGTCTACTGGGTTTCCTATGGAGGTGATCTTATTTTCTCCATCAGATGACATTTTTATTTCTTCCTTTCAAGAATATGTCCAATATTTTCTTATTAATGGCACTTTTGCCTCTAAGAATTATGTTGGCTAAGGAGATTTTGAGTAGATTTCTTTATTCAAATGAAAATAAATTATTCCCTAATCTCCATTTTTAAAGTCTTCCTCTTTAAATCACAAATGAATTTGAATTTATTAGATTTTTTTTCCTGAATATGAAAACCCCTTTTGTTCTACAACTAGAATATCTCTGGATTTTTCTGAAGTTGAGAGGGTGTGTGTGTGTGTGTTTTCCAAATTATCAAAACAGTGTTAACTATATTTTCATTTGGAGGAAAGGACCTAATCACTTGATCCTGATATAGTTTACACAGCCTAACTTTTTATGCTAAAAACTTTCAAATGGCTCACTGGCAAGGGCACCTGCTCTGACCAATGCTTAGATCTTACCACCTGTGTAAGTAGCCAGCTGTCCTTTCCTAACCATAGCTCTGAACAGGGCAGAGACAGGAGGATCACTGGGATTTGCTACCTTCTAGTCTAGCTGAGAAAATCTGAGTCCCTAGCTCAGGGAGAGATCCTGCCTTAAAGAAATAGGCAAAGAAGGATAGAAGAGGGCATCAGCGCCCTCATCTGGCCATTACATGCACACAAATACATTCATCTGCACATACATATGCACGCGTGCTCTCTCTCTCCATCCCTCACTCTCTCTCTTTCTGTCTCTCTGTCTCTGTCTGTGTCTCTCTTTGTCTCTCTCTCCTCCCTATCTCTCTCTCTTTCTCTCTCTCTCTCTCTCTCACACACACACACACAAATACACCCACATAAATGTTTTAAAAATATAAAATCTACAAAAAGCAAAAAGTGATTGTGTAGTAAACACCCACAGACCTTTCATCCAGACTTGTTGACTTTTAGTCATATTTGTGTTTATCTCTTTGTTTTTGTTTATCTCTGACTCCTGACAGGCTATTTTCCTAAACATGTGAAAGTAATTTTTGGTCACTGCTACATTCCTAAGTGCTTTCTCATGGATCTTCTAAGGACATTCTCCAAAGTAACTATAATACATAAATTATAATTTGAAAAATCCTAAATGAAAAATTTTAGACACAAATAATGTGTAATATAGATCATTCTGCTGTCCTACTGGGCCCTATCTCAGATGTAAATAATCCCTCTGTCTGTGTGTCCTTGCTGTATAACTTATTCACCTATTTCTTACTCAATAATCATTTGGGCTTTTGGATCAACTCTTGGCAATAGTGCAATAATAATAAACAAAAATTATAATGTGCCAAATAGAAGTCAACAAAATTCTTGATTTTATTGTAAGTATGTCTATATAAGGAAAAAACAGCATATATGGGGTTTGATAGTATTTACAGCTTCAGCCATCTACTGGGGATCTTAGAATGGAAAGTTTACAGCTAAGCAGAGAGACAAAAGACTATTGGAAACCTGTCATAATTACAAGTCTACTATAAATGAATGGTGCAGAAGAAGCTGAGAGAATACTTGAAGTGCCTGAAAATCCTTACAAATGGACATTGAAATCACAATCAGCTGCACTAGATTTATTAATTTACAAATGCTAGGGAGATAGGCAGGAAAGTAGGCATGGAAGCATAGAGGAGGTCAGAAGACCAAATAGAAGGTAAGTGATGTGTGTGGAGGGTCTGGAGTGGGCTGGAATGCAGTCCACAGGAGCAGATGGAATTTTTGCTGTGTGTTGTTTATTTGCATTAAAAAAAATAAAGGTCATTCCTGTCTGACAGCATAGAGGCACTCATTTGCTGTTCATCCTGGTCAAACACTTCCAGGCACAAATAACTCTTGATGCTTATCCTGGTCATGTCTGGAGCATTTTGTACTAGCTTCTCATTGATTACATTCCTCCAGTGTCAAATACTTTTGGACTGTATAGTGCAAAAGACTGTTTTTTCTTGAGAGCCCTAAAAGCTTCCGAGAAGTAGGTAAGAGCTTGTTGTTCATCATAAAATTCAAAACAAGCATATAAAGTGCAACTTGTGTCTCTACATCTTATTGGAGGGCTAGACTTTCCCTTTGACCTTACGAGAAGCATCAGTGAGAACACTACTGCTAACACAGAATCTTGGTGATCTCTTCGTGTTGAGGCCACACTGGGCTTCTTTTGACCGTGGATGACTAAAAGCCACCCTAAAGACACAGATCACAGCACAGCAGCTGGTTTTTATCATATTCAGTGAGAGGACTGAAAGAAGTCAATGTGTCACAGGAGAGGGATACCAAACACAGGCTTGTTAACTCTAGTCGAGAAGGGAAGCCAAGGAATTGCTTGTCAACCTTCAACATCTGCTAAATGCTTAGAGAAAAATGTTAAGATAAGAGCTACATTTATCATAAGCAAAAGATAATGAAAACTTAGATCAAATAAATATGCTTAAAGAAAATGATACATTAGAATAACTGACTTAAAAGGAGTGACTTGAACATCTGTATAGGCCAACAACCCCTAGAGAATTAAAATTTGAATAAAAATTCCTACCTTGCATACTTAGCCACTTCCCCCAAAGTTAGACTGGGTATGTAGGTGCTGTGGGATAGTCTGTATGTCAAATGTATTGCTCTGATTGGCCAATAAATAAAACACTGATTGGCCAGTGGACAGGCAGGAAGTAGAGGTGGGACTAACAGAGAGGAGAATTGAGAGAACAGGAAGGCAGAGGGAGACACTGCCAGCCACTGCCATGACAAGCAGCATGTGAAGATGCCGGTAAGCTACGAGCCACGTGGCAAGGAATAGATTTATAGAAATTGTTAATTTAAGATGTAAGAACTAGATAACTAGAAGCCTGAGCCATTAGGCCAAACAGTTTAAATAATATAAGCATCTGTGTGTTTATTTTATAAGTGGACTGTCGGACTGCCGGAGCCTGGCGGGACCAGGAGAGAAAACTCTGCAGCTACATGTAGGCAAGTTCTTTTGCATATTTTCAAAGACAAGGCAACCCATATTTTATAAAAATGTACCTAAAATACACCCGAAGCCTTTTTAACTCATTTTTATCACCTTGCTTATAAGATCTGGAAGAAGAGAGTACAAGAAAATGTTACTGTGGGCCAGGCACCTGAGCCTGTTAGGAGCAGAATCACCAACACTCCTCAAGCTGCTCTTCAGCACAGTGGATTGACAGTTAGCTTCAGCACGTTCATCGGTGGAATGCTCCCTGGAGACGAATGAGGATGATCGCTGGGTAGAAAACAGAACTTAGTAATATTCAAATCATCTCATCATTAAAGCCACTGGCAATAGGCACCAGCAAACTAAGAGCAGACTGGAACTCCTAAATTTAGTAGGATAGCAAAGAGAAACATATTTAGTGGTTGACCGTTATGATGTGTGCCTGTTAAATGCAGAACTGACACAAGATGCTTGCTGTCTCTAGTATTATTAGTCATCAAAAGGCAAAGCAAATAAAATAACAATGAGAAAATTTTGATTGCATAAATATATTTTAATATCTTTTTTATGTTTGTTAATACTGTTTACTTTGAGGCAAATCATGAATGCTTTTGTTTTCTGAAATAATCTTTTGGCTGAGATATGTGCTTCTGGCTGGCCTGGAACTTGGGGTAATTCTCCTGTCTCTGCTTCCAAAGTATTGGGGTTATAGGTGGGAACCATCATGCCTAGTCTATATGATGATACATCAAGTACCACGTGCCCAAATAAATAAATGGGTAAACTCTTTGGCTAAAAGTGAGCTTAGCAATAGGCAAACTGTCAGTCACAATGTCTCTTTATATCATTAATACCAAACTTTCAAAAGGAGGAGAAAAAGCCGCATAAAATATTTAAGACCTTTTTACAAGTTAGTCTAAAGTATAGTCGTAATGAGGGCCTTACAAAAGGCAACTTCCCTGCAGATAGATAACGAAACTAGAAGAGAGCCGAGTCAAATAAGCATGATATTTTCAGAGTCTTACTCGGCTCTTGGTCTGGCTTTAGAGGCCTGTTTTTAAAGAAGGAACTTCATTGAGTTCTCTATAATAACTCTCACCAACAGAGCCTGCAGCTGCAGTGGTTTTCCCTGTCATCTCCCCTAGTGTCCCTCCTCAGTGTCTCACTGTGTCGCCCCATCTCTGTATTTGCACGGTTGCAGACTGGTACTTGGGAGAGGGAGACTTGGCCCGTGCCTCTTTAAATGTCTTTGTAATTACCTGATCACCTGATACAACGTATGGAAAGAAGCGACATAATTTACAGAACTCAGAAAAGGCTTCTCTGCAGAAAAGCTTAAAGGGAAGCTTTTTTATGCTTGTGATGAAATATCAGGACGTAGTTGAGGAGGATGGCGTTTCCAAGTATAAAAGATACCCATTCAGAGATCCCTGTAGGCAGGCATTTGATGGTGAATTGTGAATGAACTCATCCCGAGATTCTTTTTTTCCCTCTTGAACTTCTCTTTGCATTTCATCACACCAGGATTGGTGCCGGTGCATCACTGTCACCAACGGGCCCCAGAGAGGGAAGTCCATCATGAGGGCCCCGATTCATCAATGACTTAACTCATTGGTGAATCCAAGGCTCCATGGACTATTAGGAGGTGAGGCAGAGTTTGAGGAAATGGTCATTGTAGGTGTGGTCTTGAAGGGTGTATCTGTTCCCTTCTCTTTGTCTCTCTGCTTCCTATCCACCCTGAAATGAACAACTTTGCTTCTTCCTGTGCCTCCATGATGGTCTGTGTTACTGAAGAAGCCCAGTGACCATGGACTCTAAGCTCTGAAACTACTACCCAAATTAAATCTTTTTTCCTTTAAATTGCTTTTTCAAAGATACCTTGTCACAGCAATGGAAAACTACTGTACCTATGTGTGGTCTTAGTTACTTTTCCTGTTGCAGTGCTAAAATGCCCTCACAAAAGCAACTCCAGGGCAAAAAAAGGTTCACTTTTACTCAAAGTTCAAAGTTATTTTCCATCATGGTGGGGAAAGTTGCAGTGGAGGGATCTTGAGGCACCTGGCTATGTTACCTCTACCATCAAGAAACAGAGAGTGCTAGATGCCTGTGCTAAGTCCCATATCCCAGCCCAGGGAGTGATGTCACTCACAGTGAGCAGATCTTGCCACCTCAATTAACCCAATCCAGAAAATCCTGCAGAGGCATGCACAGAGACCAGTCTCTCGGGAGATTCTCATCAAGTTAACAGCTGAGATTCCTCATCACATGCTCTAAAGAGGATCTGATTCTGAATACAGGGGCATGTATCGTAAGAAACTCCACAGTGTGATTTTTCAGTTTATATAGCAGCTGGAACACTGACTCCTTCATAGAGAAAGAGAAGAGGTTATTTTTCACTAGATTAAAGGTTAATTTTTACTAGATTATCTTTTATTCAACATGTAAATAAATCACAGGGAAAGCTTGTATTCAGGAAATTAAACTGTTAGCTTGGGGGGGAGGGAATAAGGAAGATGTATTCATCTTTGAATGAGAGCAGGTGACTCCCCTAAGGAGACAAGCCATCACAAATGGAATACCCACAGGATCTGAACAAGCAGTTCTGGGAGGAAAGGGAGACATTCCGTACTACAGGGTTCCATTGTCAATGCTCTGAGGTCCACACTGTATAGGACATTCATCAACAAAGGGAGGGTTAGGATTGCCTTACCAGCGTGTCTCACATTGAATCCAGGGAAGTATCTGATATGTATCTATTCGTGTTGTAATAACACAAAACTCAGAAGCTTTTTGAATGCTATAATTTTTTTTTTTTTTTTTTTTAAGGTTTTTCGAGACAGGGTTTCTCTGTGCAGCTTTGCGCCTTTCCTGGATCTCACTCTCTAGACCAGGCTGGCCTCGAACTCACAAAGATTCGCCTGCCTCTGCCTCCCAAGTGCTGGGATTAAAGGCATGTGCCACCATCGCCCGGCGAATGCTATTATTTAATATAAAATAAATAAGACAACATAAATCCCAGTGTCTTTCCTAGTACCCACTCCATGAAATATGCTTAATAAAATTTATAGAGTAATAAATAATAAACAGATTTAAAAGTAAGAATTGTTCTTTTCAAATGATTATGGGACTTTAATGATCTAGATAATATTACAGAAATGTTCTCTGTGCCTTTTTCTACTTTTTACTGTAGGACTTGAAAGGTGGGCATGATTAATCATGGTACATTATGCTAAAACAATTATAACCTACTTTTCACATGGTATCCTGTGTTCCTTCATTTCCTTTCAAGAAACGCTGCCTTAGGTATAACAGATCTTGTACTGTCTTAGAAATGAGAGCTTTGGTGGTCATACGTGACACTTTGAGAAAGCCAAGGGCCAACATAGAGGGCTTCAAAATTCCCCTTGCCAGTGTGTACTGGTGAGGTCTCCTTTGCTTACAAACTACAGGAAATCAATTCAAATTATTCTGAGCCCCAAAGAAAATATATAGGAAGGACAATGGGTTGTGCGATTAAACTGGAGGGCAACGAGGTGACCAGGCCTTGGGAATCAAAATCAAGATTGCTGCGTTGCAGGAAACCGGAGTCCGTGCCCCATGTCTAGTCCCTGTCTCTTGCTCGGTGCATGTTTACTCTCTCATTCTTTTTGCTTTGGCTGCCTGGCCTTGTGTAAAGTGGCTGCTCTCTCCTGCTCCAAAGTAACATTTACTCTTACAGACCAATGGCCCAGGAAGTCAAAGATTTCCTGTTCTTAGAGACTAAAGAATTTCTTATCTGATTTCCATCTGGGAGACCGATGGCTCTGCTGGGACAGGTACCCCGTCAATGAAATCATGGGGTCTGGGAGTGCCAGCACACTGTAGGAATATGTTGGCTTCTGACTAATGTCGGGCAGCAGGAGAAAAGGCAATTCCAGGGAAGCAGAATAAGATGATTCGGTAAGTGTCCACTAGAGTGACTTTTAAAAACTACTTGTGAGAAAAGGAGGCCATCAACCCAGGAAACTAGAAACACGTAAAGCAGGACAATGGCACAGTAGGCTAATTAAGAAAGAGAATGAACTACGTAGAGTTGTGGGAAGACAGAGCAAATGGGACTCAGAGGGAAAATGAGAAGGTGGAGATTTTCTAGTGGGGAGGTAATGGTGCTGAATTTTCCTAGAGGTGTTCAGTTGTCTAACGAGCAAAGTTTAAAGACAGTTGGTCATCTTTCAGGTGCTGGTCAACAGAACTTTTGGCAGTGTGGAGAATCTTCCATTTCTGCATCACTCAATTTGGTAACCACTAGCCACATGGGGTTGCTTGTGGCTGGGATGTGGTTAATGTGATGAATACTGACTGTGGTGGTTTCAGTAGAAATGACCCCCATAGATTCATTGTGTGAATGGTTGGCCCTTAGGGAGTGGCACTATTAGGAGGTGTGACTTTTTGGAGTAGATGTGACCTTGTTGGAGGGAGTGTGTCACTGTGAAGGTCTTATATGCTCTAACTATGCACAATATGGTACACAGTCTCCTGTGGCCTGTGGACCAAGATGGAGAACTCTCAGCTGCTTCTCCAGCACCATGTCTACTTGCATGCCACCCACCATGATGATAATGGATAAGCCTCTGAACTGTAAGCTATCCCCAATTAAATGTTTTCTTTCATAAGAGTTGCCATGGTCATAGTGTCTCTTCATAGCAATAAAACCCTAAGACACTGTGGATTTTAATTTTAGTTAACTTAAATTCAACTATATGTCTAGGGGCCACTGGTTTGCATAGTACAGCCTCCGACCTGAGAGGTTCATTTTATAAATAAAATGGAGCACTGACCTCTTACATCCAACAACCTCTCCAGGAAACCAAGCCTAGAAAGCAATCTTTTGTCAGTCAGTCTGGATGTCCTAACTCTGTCTCTATTAACTATCCAGTAAGATGGACGGATGGTTACAATGGCCAGGACTTGACTAATAACTGATGATGGCTTTTCTAAGTTTTGCTTACACTAATTCAGGACCAAGGAGACTAAAGACTCACCCTTTGCCTGCCTTGTGGCATATCTACTGCTATGGAGCCTGCCCACAATGTCTCTATGCCAACAACCTGCAATGAAACATTCTCAAAGCATTCTCTCTTTTCTACTGTGTGTTTCCCCACCCTTCTCCCTGCCAATGAGTTTTAGCAAAACCCAAGTGAAGGTGGCCAACTTCTGTGCTATTGCATACTCAGAATAAAGAGGTTTGGCTTGTTCCCATTTGGTTGGTTACTGTTCATTTGTGTTCAGAAAGCATGGACTTAGTTACTCACGTGAACTTGCCTGTGTTCCTCATTGCTAAACTTCTATGGTTTCTAAAGGGAAATTACTATCTTATGGCATTTTGCACAGTTTGTAAACTGGCAGAAACCCTTCTACTGAGGCCATGCATCCACTTGTCCCCTTTCATCTGTTGTATTTGCCTATTAGGAAGTGCAAAGAGTCGGATTTCCAGATTTAGAAAATGATGATATAGGGCTCCCAATTAGATTTGAATTTCAAATAAACAACAAATTAGTGTTTAGTATAAATACATCTCACAGATAAATGGCCTTATTATGCTAAAATAGATTCATTGTTTATCTGAACGTTTAATTAACTTAGAGCCCTGGAGACTACCCAGCAGTTTTCTGAAGTGTGACTGTGCATGTTCAAAGGACAGCAAAAGAACCTGGGTTGTGGGGAGCCTGACAGGCAAGAGAAAATTACTGGGAGGTTATGGGAGAAAAGCTAACCTTATTCTGGCTCTTCTTGAGTCTAGGAAGGAGTTTTGATGGTCTTCAAAGTGATTTGGAAAGTCACTGACAGTTTATATAGAAGATTGGTCTGATTTATGGTGCCAAAGGAACACTTAGAGCAGAGAGCTGGGCCTTTGGCCATAGGGAGATGATGAGAAATCCCAGGTATATGATCATATTTTGAAGATTATATGGCCTGGGTGTAGAATGTTAGGAAAAAGAAAAATCAAGGTTACCTCTTACAATTCCCATTAAACAACTGGGTAGAATTGTTCAGTGTGTTATATACAAAATTGTGGTCCCTTCAAATCCACATTAAAGTACTAACATCCGTGGTGAGGCATATGGTCTTTAGGGAAATAATTAGAGTTAAATGAGGTCATTTATCCCCAAAGGACTGGTTATCCTCCTAAATTAAAGGCACACACCTTTAATTAATTTTAAATTAAAATTAAAGCTCATGCCTTTGATCACAGTGCTGGGGAGATAGCTGTAGGCAGATCTCTACAAGTTTGAAGCCAGCCTGGTCTACAGAGTGAATTCCAGGACAGCCAAAGCTACACAGAGAAGCTCTGTCTCAAAAAACTAAAAAACCAAATCAAACGAACAAACAAAAAAGAAACTCAAGTAACTACGATCATTTAATTTAAGTGGGAAATTTCACTCCCATCTGCTACTTAGCTAAATCATCTTACTATGCTGATGGAGAAACTGAGACCCTAAAAATAATTTGTCTAATAGTGTGGTTAATGTTTTCATTATCAACCAAACAAACAAAACCAAGAAACGAGGAAAGTAATCTCATTCCTATGAATATAAGATAAATGTGCTTGTTATAAACATGCATATGGACTCAACACACACATTATTCACTTAACATTTATTTATTTGTTTGTTTATTTATTGGGATTGAAGAGCTTTCTAGAGAAGACAAAGATGACAGCAGATCTTTCTTGATCAGCACTGGTTATATTGAAGCACTGTTTTCTGGGAGCTATGACATTTGTCGTTGGCCTAATTAGTTAATTGGTTTTGTGTTTGTTTATTTGTTTGTTTGTGATAATGTCTCATTGTGTAGTTCTGGCCTGGAACTCCCTATGTAGACGAGGCTGACCTCAAACCCCCAGAGATCTGCCTGCCTCTACTTCCTGAATGCTGGGATTAAACTTGTGTGCCACCACACCCCTCTAATTAGTTTATGGCTTCGTGAAGACAGCAAGAGCAAATGGAGGAGTTAGTAGATTCCTGCAGTCTTTGGCTTGCAGTCAGCTCTTTCCATCCTTAAATTTCTTTTGACTTCTGGAGAAGGTAGGCCAACGTGTTTTCTCTCGTTTGGTTTTCTTAAGGGCATGGGCATGCTAAGGGATGCTATCATGTCTCAGGCTGCTGAAGGATAACACTAACAACACTGTGTACTCTCTGAACATAACATTCCTTCTATAATACCCTCCCTTGACAGACATAATTACTTGAGTGATCCACAGAGGCCCCTTAATGAAACCTTCTCCATTAGTGCTAGCTTTTGTTTCATTTAATTAGCTGTCTGCACCAGCTGCACAGGAAAGCGCTTATTTCTTTCCGCAAGAGGGATGCCAACTCCTTTCTGAGGATAGGTAAATTCAATTGTGGCAAAGTTGGAATAATCACTTTCCAATTGAGCCAAGTGACAATATTTTGTTGCTGCCTCTCTTTCATATTTCCCCTCACTACTTTTCTCATTTCTTTGTTAATTCTTTGTTGTTGTTGTTTGTTTTTTGAGACAGGGTTTCTCTGTGTAGCTTTGGAGCCTGTCCTGGAACTCACTCTGTAGACCAGGCTGGCCTCGAACTCACAGAGATCTGCCTGTCTCTGCCTCCAGAGTGTTGGGATTAAAAGCATGCACCACTACCACCTGGCTAATATTTTGAGAAGTTTTTACAGTACAAATGTGTGCTCATAAGGATATAATTGACTTCCTACTTCTCTGCATATGGTATGGGAAGCACATTCTAGGTTGTAGCCAGCTGTAGCATCCTTAGACATTCATCATACGAAGGGTAAAGTAGTTTCCCAGAAGAGTTTCCACCATATAAATCTTAGAATCCTAATTTCCTGCTTCTACATGAAAATTACTCAACATTAGAGAAATAATGGATAAATTTTGGTACCAGGACCATTTAAGGGTTTCTAGACTCAGAAAGACCACTTCCTAAGTTCAACAAGACCTCCATCCATCTCCCCCTAGCATCCTGCTATTTGCCTTATGTGTATCAAGATTTTCCCTACACTGTCAAGTTTCTAGTGCCCTTTCCTGTTCTGCTGGTTGAGATGCCATCCACATCCAAAGATAATTGGAGCTGAAGTAGGATCAACTTCACACTCGAGTCTTCACTTCCCAGCCTCAAGGAAAGCGACTTCTATTTACAGCAGATCTTGAGCTCACACCTCCATCCTCACTTTTCCCCACTATATTTATCCCTCTTCTGTATTTTTAAACGGTCCCTCTTCTTCTCACAGAAGCCCTTGCATTGCTTCAGCCAAAGTCCTAAGGCAGGGCTCCCCTCCACCTCTGAGAATATTAAAATCAACTCTGTCTTCTACTTTCTCAGAGTCCATTAAAAATGGATATATGTACTTTCCAATTGATAACCACAGTGTAGCCTTTTCATTGGCTCTATGAGATTTGATGTATTGATGACCCCTTCTTCCTGCAGACTCTGACCTTTTGGCTTCCAGAATATCCTTCTTACCAGATATCTTCTTTCCTCCTGACACTGCATTCTCTCTGTCCATCGATCTCAATTTCTAGTTATTTCCTCAGAACTTGATTTTTTTTTCACTTTCTATTTTCTCCATAAATGACAGCAACCACTTTCAAGTTTTAGTTGTAGATTACCTGGGTCCTGGACTGGATCTCTGTATGTTATAGACTTGGAGCATCTGCACCTGAGATTTCCCTCCACCAGTACCACATTTCTAATGGGCATCTTCTTAGCTTAGATCAAAAGTGGGACACATAATAGACTGGCAAATGGCATCACCTATCATCTTGATACCCAAGACATACTGAAAGGAAGTGTTACCTGTTTATTTTTCCTCAATATACCCATAGTTCCTTTAATTTTCAAATAATGCAAATTTTCATGCCTCAGTATCTATTCTAGTCCATAATTTTCAGCCTCTTCTGTGCCATTCTCAGTCTTGAAACTTGAAATTGTCTGTCATTGACTATAGTTGTCCTGTGTCTTATCTTTGGCAAGTCAAAATGTTCATAATGTATTGTCTTGCTTAAATATTTTTTTCTCCCTCTGCCTTCTAGACTAAAGCTGAAATTTCCCAGTTTTGTGGGGAGTTTCATGACACAATCTCTGTCTCCCTCCCCCAGCATGACCCCTTCAGGCTCTGTATTCTCACTGCTTCAGTACTGCCCTGAATCTTTCTTATTGCCTAACTCGTTGCTTGCCTGCTTAGATGACAGGCAATAACAATTTCGGTTATTGATAAATCACAAAAGAAAATGATTACTCCTTTTCTGCCGTTGTCTTTGAACTCATTCCAGATTCACCGGTAGCTTACGGAGGAAAGCACAAACACCCAATGATAATCCAGGGAATCCCTGAATGTTGACAATGGTAAAAATCTAACCGCTGACATCCGAATGGTCAATGGTGATTGTGATGGTTGCTCCTTGTCACCGTGACACAAACTAGAGTCACCTGGGACTCTCACCTGAGGACTTGCCTCTATCTGATTGGCCACTGGGCATGTTGGTGCAGATCTTCCTTGGTTAATGATTGCTGTAGGAGGACCTAGCTCACTATAGGTGGTGCCACCTTTGAACAGGTGGTCCAGGGTGGTGTAAGAAGGCAGGCTGAGCAAGCCACGAGAGGAAGGCATTAAGCAGCATTTTTCTACGGTCTCTGCTTCATTTCCTGCCTCCAAGTTCCTACCCAGTGACACAGCAAAACTGTCAAGAGTGACTCAGAAAAAATGTCTAACTATGGCAATGAGATGGAAGAAAAATGTTCAGAATCCAAGGATCCTGACAGAGTCAAGGAAAAGTCAAAAGGGAAGTACTGATTAGGGTGGCATATACTTCAAAACATTCGCTTTTGTGAACTAATGCCATTGGAAATACAACCCCCCCCCCACCAAACCTCAGATTGTTTGTGACTCACTCATGAAGCCCCTTTAAATGGTCTCTTTAATTATTGTTGACAGTGACTGGCCAGTATAGCGGCCTTGGGGGGACTAGATTGGAATGACCACTGAGTGTGCTCAAGGGGAAAAAGCCCCCACCACAGTGCCAGTGAACATACACACCCTGAGCTGGCTGGAAAGCACCCTTTTACTTTCAAAAGGGGGATTTTCACAGAAAGGATGATGGAAATGTTTTTTTTTTCTTCAGAGAAACAGACACAAAGAAATCTGCTTCACAAAGAGCAAAACTTTCACTATTATGAAGAGAAAGAAATGACAAATTCTGTGCCCTACTCCCTAGGGTCTCAGAGTGCACTTTTCTTTTCAGGCAATAAATTAAGGTCCTGTGTTTTCTCAATCTTGTATTTTCTCCAAGAACTCCAAGTTCCACGTGGAGGAACTCTGGACTGAAAGTGACAGTACCTCTGTTAGCCATGAGCTTTCCATTACTGCAACAAAATAATTAAGAAAATCAACCTAAAAACAGAGAGGATTTAATGCCCTAAGTCCACCCAGTAGGATCCAGCTTCTAAAGTTTATACCACCTAATAGCAATATGGACTAGGGACCAAGACTTTACTACCTGAGCTTTTGGGGTTGGGGCATTTCATATCCAAACTGTAGCTTGTGCTTAGAGAAATAACATCACATGGGTTAGGACAATGTCTGGTAAACAAAGGTACAAACAAATTTGTCAGAAGGCCGTGACAACATAAACTCTTCTACCACAGTTGGCAGACTTTCACAGTGTGTCTCTCTCTGACTGTCTTTCTGTCTGTGTGTCTGCTGAAGGCTGGAGCCAACCCAGACTTTCTAATATGGGGAGTCAATGGTCTAGCAGGTGGCCACACTATTGAGTTGCCGAGAGATTGTTCATCAAGACTATCCACAAATTTCTAACCCATTTACTTGTCCACTTACTATTTTACTTTTAATTTTATTGTCTTCTAGTGTTAAAGTAATAACTACCCCTGACTGGTAAACACAGTGATGGGCATATACTCAACCTCCTCTCATCACTGTGTATGTGCTCCAAACCACCATCCATTCTCTTATGATTGGTACAGTCTTAAAAAGATTTCTACTTTTAAAAGTATGAGTACATGTGTTTGTGTATATGACTGCAGTCCAGGCAGAGGCTGGAAGAGGGCATTACGTCACTATAGCTGGAGTTACCGGTGGTTAGGAGCTAGATGTGGTTGCTGGAACCTAAAATCAGGTCCTCCAGAAAAGCAGTATGTCTTCTGAGCCTCTGAGCCGTTTTCCCAGGCCCTCGTCTTGATTATAATTATCTCTAAGTTGGTTCTGTCTCTGCCCTCTGTCCCCTTTTCATTCTGTTCCCCGCTGCAGACAGACTTTATGCAAGCATCACTAGTCTTGTCTCACTTCTAAACAGTATGTTCTTATTTCATTTTGAGTAGAAACTGGACTCCTTATATTGGCATCCAAGTTTGTCTGGTCAGGCTCCTCTGTGGTAGTATTGTGTTCCCCGAAATATTGTGCACACTAATAAACTTATTTGGGGTCAGAGAACAGAACAGCCACAATATTAGACATAGAGGATAGGCAATGGTAGCGCATGCCTTTAATCCTAGCATTCCAGAGGCAGAAATCCGTCTGGATCTCTGTGAGTTCAAGGCCACATTGGAAACAGCCAGGCAGGGTGACAAACGCCTTTAATCCCAAGAAGTGAGCCTTTAATCCCAGGGAGTGATAGCAGAAAGCAGAAAGGTACATAAGGCGTGAAGACCAGAAACTAGAAGCTTTTAGCTGGTTAAGCATTCAGGGTTTTGAGAAGCAATTCAGCTGAGATCCATTTGGATAAGGACTCAGAGGCTTCCAGTCTGAGGAAACAGGATCAGCTGAGGAACTGGCGAGGCGAGGTAGCTGTGGCTTGTTCTGCTTCTCTGATCTTCCAGCATTCACCCCAATACCTGGCCTCAGGTTTGATTTTATTAATAAGTACCTTTAAGATTCATGCTGCACTCCTCACTGCATCTCTTTGCATCTCCTGTTACTCTCCTTCGTGCTCACTCTGCTTCAATCCCTTCTCACTGCTTGTCTGCTGGTGTCGGGACACAAAGCCTTCCCATGTTGGTAATCCTGCTGAACTGCTCTCTCCCTGAAATCCTTCAGGGTTTCCCTTAAACAGTCATCTTTCCGAGGAAAGGTTTCCTGTCACCTTCTTTCTTCTTTACTCTTATCTTAAGTATTGGTCCTTGTTGTGTGTCTCTCCTCTTTATCCCCCATTGTCTTTTGTACCACCACAATGTAAGCTTCATGAAATAAGGAATCTTTCTAAATCACTTTTACTATAACTTCCCTCCCCCTTTCTTTTAGAATGTCTTTTATTTATTCATCACCAATTTCGTTCTTGTATATAATGTATCATCATATCCACCCCCAACTGGTTTGTGAGAGGAATTTGGAAATGTTCAGAGCTTCAAAGTAGAGAAGACCAATATTGTAAGCAGAACTTAATGGGCCAATCAGATGGGAGGCCAGAAGGCAAGAATGCCAACAGAAGTGTAGACCATAAAATGTGCTCATGAGGTTTCAAGAGAGAATAAGAACTATAGCAGGTTTGTCTTGGACTGCCACCTCCTGAATAATGACTTGGAGACTTTTTATTAATTATAAAAGCTTGGTCTTAGCTTAGGCTTGTTCCCAACTACCTCTTTAAACCTAAATTAACCCTTTTATATTGGAAGCAAACTCCATAGAGATGTTCTTTGATGCCCATCATCTTTTCTGAAATAGATTGATGCTGCCAGGAGCAGATGTATTTCACTATCACAAAAGCCTTGTGTTATTAAAACATCTTAAATGCCATATTCTATAGATCTCTGAAGGGTTTGAAGACCACCCATTTAGCTAATATATATCTCTGTTTAACCTTGAAAATATAGCTAACATGACTACAAGTTTGATTGTTATAGATGACTAACTACTAACCTGTATTTTTTAATTATCCAAACATTTTGTAATAATAGCTTTCAAGGACTAGAACTTTACATTACTTTTTAAATGAGCTGCATAGATACAATACCTTAAACAAGAATAGAAACAAAAATACAGTGTGTTACAGCAAAAGTAACCTTAAATTTGTATCAATATACAAAAATCCATACTAATGTAAAACATTTGAGACTAGTCATTGCTTTTTAGCTTAAAAGTAGATTCAATAATCTACCCTTTTATCTTATCATTCCTATATCCCCCCTTTTTTTCACTAGATAGGAGAGAAAGAAGGGTAAAGAAAGAAAAAGAAAGAAAGAAACCCCTTAATCTAACCTCCTTTGTTTAGTTTCCTTCCTTGATTATGACCAATAACAACTTGCAACTAACCCCTCAAACAATGATAAACATCCATAACCGATCAGATAATGAAAAACCACCCACCCCACCTCTTGGAAATGTGGGGGTCACAGCATCTTTAGGGAACCCTGTGAAAAATGGTATAATATTCAAGTCCTGGGAGAGCTAGCTGTATCATTTGTTGTTCAGTCTCTATGTGATGGGAAATTGCAAGGCTTAACTAAAGTCCTGGCTGTAGTATTCTGTGAGACTGGACCATCTTAGCTAGCCGTCCTGTGTAAATTCTCTCCCACCCCCCAGTTCCTGAATAACCACTCAGAGGCTTAATATTACTCATAAATGCTCAGCCAGTAGCTCAGACTTATTACTAACTAGCTCTTACCCTTAAATTAACCCATAATTCTTATCTATGTTTTGCTACCTGGCTTGGTACCTTTTCTCAGTACGACATTCTCATCTTGCTTCCTCTGCATCTGGCTGGCAACTCCTTGACTCTGCCCTTCCTCTTCCCAGAATTCTTAGTTTGATTGCCCCACCTATACTTCCTGACTGGTTACTAGCCAATCAGCATTTTATTAAACCAATTCAAGTGACAAATCTTTATAGTGTACAAGAGGATTATTCCACAGAAGTCCTGGATGCAGATTTTTGAGAAAACAGCAATGGAGCCATTCTGTGAGGCTGGATCACCTAGGCTACTTGTCTTGTCTTCATTGGTGTCTGGTCCTTGTATTCTGAAAACACACAAACTTTTAAAGGTAACATACATATCTGCATTAACATAAATATGGAATTGCAGTATGCACAAATCAGGTAAAGATGATTCTCTGCTCTATGTTTGAGCAGGTAAAAGGCATCTGTTAACTTCATAAGTCTATTTGGACTGCATAACCAAACTATAATATGGATCTCCATCAATGCCATGTGAAAGGATGGCATGTAATGATAAGTCATAAAGACGCTGTAGCCAGCAAGATTTAGCATGTCTCATTCAGTCTCAGAGTTGTTCCCACATAGAGGGACCAGCATATATGTCACCTGTCTTGTGGTTTTTCTTGTTTTTTTCTCTTCATGTCTACAGCCAAGATTTTCAGGAGGTCTCCCCTGGTCAAATCTGATTTTTATTAATTTTGTAGGAATCCATAGCTTTTTGTTCCTGTGGAAACAAAGGCATAACCTCTCCCCCAATATAACACATTTCCTTACTTCAATTCTGAAGTTAAGATATCCTTAAAATATATAGGCTGGTTTAATTGAGCAGTTTTTTTCTACCATTCAATGTCTCTCTGAAGCCATTGTTCCTTTTTCCTTACCATTTAAAAATTTTAAAGTTAATAAAGCACTATATAGGGTTTGAACATCCTGTGTTATGGTATTTTCCATTCTTATATGGCTTGTTTTTTTATATATTACTTTACTCTCTCCTGAAAGACTTTATTATTTTTAAATTATTTATTTATATTTTTCCTTGACTGCCTATACCTATTTTATTTTCTTTCTTAAGCATCTAAGCACATTTTCAAGCATACTGTATCTGTTCAGAGGTTTTATTGGTCTGGGCCTGGCTCTCTGTGCACCTATAGCTGCTCACTGAGTGCATGAGCCAAGCCTTAAAGGCCAGGCCACCCCTGTGTGTCTGTAGGCTCCTTCTGTAACTCTTTCTTAGCACATAGTGTTGTCTACAGGCTCTGCCTCCCCCCCCCTTGGGTAAGTCCAGCAGGTTACTCCACTGATTCTGGGCTATAGCTGTTGCCTTTCTGTGAGAGCCTAGCCTCACACCCATGGGCACCACAGGAGCCAGAGAGACTGGGGTTGTTAGGAAGCTGCATCTGGCTCCATGTCCAGAACTTTTCTTAGCTTTCTCAGGTCTTATGTTTTAATATATGTGGCCCACAGTGGGCACCATTTATAACAAATCTTCCTTGGACGGCCAGCTCCTGAATAATGACACAAAGACTTTTTATTAGTTATGAAAACTTGGCTCTTTAAACCTAAACTAGCCCTTTTGTATTAATCTATGTTCTGTCATGTGGCTCATTACATCTCCTCCTTCCATGAGAACATTAACAACTAGGCTATATCATGATTACTACTTGTTTTTAGCTTTGTTGTTTATAATAAAACTGCAGAGAAAAAGTAGAATAGAAAAATACTCATTTTGGCCAAAAATATAGCATAAACACATTTAAAATTACAAAGAGAATACTGAAGAAAAACTGTGGGTACTTGTTTAATCAATTAAAACCATAAAAGATAAACTAAACACTTTGTATTGCAACAATAGGATAGGAGCCTTGAGTGTAAGACCCCATCCATGAGCCATACAGTATGCAAAATTAAAAATTCATTTGAAAGATAAGTGCCTGAAAAGAGAAGCCATCCCTTTCCCACAGCATTATCCAGAAAAATGTTTTCCAAGTTTAGCTACATGGGCAACCTACAGGTTCTATAGTCATGGGTAATGTGGGCCAAGCTACATCTTGATATTGTGTCATCCTATGTGGTGCTGGTCGTGTAGGCATGACGAATGAAGAGTTAGAGAATTCTGGGACTCTTACTGAGGTTTCAAGGTAAAGCCCCCAAGACAGGGCAACATGTAGAAGGCTGGATGTCCTGCTAACCCTCCTGACATGATGATATGTAAAGTCTGGAGGTAAACCCTGAGTTTCAGCAGATCCCAGGATGCTAATGATGCTTGTAATATGGAACATCTGTCAAGAAAAGCTGTAGGTATCGAGTTGAGTCAAATGGATAGATTATGCGTAGTATCAATTTCAGGGCGACAGAGGGCAGGGCTGCCTAAGTTCATTAGAACTAAATGAGGGCACCACTCATTATGTGTGCTAGACATGAGCTGCAGGGCTCTTCTAGATTGTGGTCTTGCTTTGGTTCCATTTTTTTCTTTGCTATCATACTGTTCTGCTTTTTGGAATTGCAGTGTTTACTCTGAGACATATATAAAAAATATGTAACTTGGATTTTGATTTTACAGGGATTCACTGTAACTTCCTCTGACACTAGCCTTTTCTTCTTCATAGACATATGACCAATTTATACTCCTTCTTTAGGCATCTATTAATCAACTTCCATGCCTGGTATTCCCACAGGTAGGATGCCTGTACATTTCATATTCTCCTGCCCTGTACATTTATCTGTCATTATTGGTATACTTATTCCATGATCTCCTACCTTGTTAGACAGAGATTCCATGAGGTTATGAACGGGTTCTGTATGAACTAGTTACTTCCCCCCAATGGATGTCACCAAATACCTGACAAGAAATGTGGTGATGGAGGAATGGTTTCTTGGGGCTCACATTGAAGAGGAGTGTGGTCCATGATGGTGGGGAAGGCAACGGTGGTGAGAGCTGCCTCAGCTGTGGCTCTGACTAGAATGTAGGGAAAGAGGAATGCTGGCATTCAGCTGGGTTTCTCTTTTCCTCCTTTTTATTTAGACTGGGGGCCCAGACCAAGGGATGGTTCTAGCCACACTCAAGGCGTGCTTTGTCTTCAGTTGATCCTCTTTGGAACAAAAGTTCCAGATGAAACTTGGAACTTTTTAACAGTGGTGGAACTTTTGACTTTGGATCGAATGCATTTGCATTACTAGATACACATAATCCTTTAGAGATCAAGTGTAGAATAATGTAGTTTGGGTCTGAAATGTTCTGAATGCCAGCCCTTGTGACATGAATTTAAAAGCCTTAGTGCCTTTGCTAAGTGGGTCCTTGAAGTATGTGTTCTTATTCACACTCATCAAGATATGAACAACTTTGCCACATGCTCCTGTTACCATGGATAAACACACCTTTAATGTCATATGTACCATGGTGAACTGACTCTCCTGGAATCATGACCCCAAATAAACTTGTCTTTTCAAAAGTTATCCCTATCAGCTATTTGGTGACAGTGATACAAAGTAACTAACAAAGAGAGCAAATGAAAGCCAAGTTCTGTAAACGGTCATAAATCCTAGGAAGTGTTTGCCTCAAAGACAGAGCATAAATGGTTTTCGCTAGGAGTTCTGAAAGTGGGATGGTTAGTTCTAGACAAAATCCAGAAAGGTTTGGATTTGGGAAATATAGACTGAATCTCCACATTTGAGACTAATGACTGAGTTAAGGGGATAGCTACCAACTCTAAAATGGCCCAAGACCTTCTAGCATCCTGTTGAATCTAGGAGTGAGAGTAAAAGAAAATCATGGAAGTTAATGGAAAGAAAATAGTATTACTTCTTCTCTCAGTAGTACAATAACTAGAGCATAGTATAATCTTCCCAAACATGCTCCTAATTAGTGCTGGAACCAAATGTCACCAGCCTCTTTGATTAGAAAATTTTCACTATCTAGATAGGACATAAACAAAGGTCTGGACAAAATATTGGACCAAAAGTCATCAGGGATAAAGACATCATAAAAGGGGAAATTGGGCTTTCAAATGAACCATTATCAGAAGAATACAATGATGGGAAGACTGTGTATCATTCTTCAATAATGGAAATGTACAATTTAACTATTCTTCCAAAGAGGCCCTGGAATGAAATGTGGCTCAGTGGCCAAGAGCACTTTTGGCTCTTGCAGATGACTTTAGTTGGGTTCCCAGAACCCATGTTGGTTCACAGTCACCTGTAATTTCAGCTGCAGGGGGATCTGGAGACTTTTTTGGCCTCTGCAGGCAATTTTACTCATAGGCACACACACACACACACACACACACACACACACACACACACACACTCTCGATTAAAAATTTTAAAAATAAATCTGTTTTTCTATAGATGCAAAACAAAATAGAAGACACATTTGAGTATCTAATCAGAACCTCTACCCCCAGAATTCGTAACTCCAGACAACACACTCCCATAATAAAGACATTAATGACATAAGTGCTTCAGACACACATAAGCTGAAGCAGATAAGCCAAATATTCTCTATTTTGTAAAATTTTCGTTTTTAGATTTGTTTATTTTTATGTGCACAAGGGTTTTGCCAGCACGTGTGTCTGTTGGTGCTACATACAAATGCTTGTAGTTATGGACCATTGGGAGTTGCTCTATGGGTGCTGGAAATCAAACCCCGATCCTCTGTAAGAACAAACACTGTTAACTGCTAAGCCATCTCTCCAGCCCTCCTCCCTTTCTTCTTACTTTACTCATAACAGTGGTGTAACAAAATGAAGAAAAGGAGGAGCTTCTCTGAGGACGTAATGGCACCTGAGTTTTGACGGGAAGTTATTTGTAAGACAGGTTATGACCTGCACTACAGAAGAGACTTTTGGGAGCTCTGAGGGGACATTTTATTTTATATCCACAGTGCTGGTACATGTCAGTTAAGGGCAAGTAAGATTTCTGGTAGTGTGAGAAACTGATCTGTGCTGGAGGCATGACTCTATGACGTCAGAGGAACTTATGGCTGACAGTTACTTCCAGTTTGTCCTATGATGGGCACCCACATTCACCCAGTGCATTCCATGCAGGTCGAGGTTAGGCTGAATAAGCACATTTGCTCTCTATAGGCATTGAGGACATGGGGCTCTGAGGTCAGATAGTCTAACATCTGCCTTTCTTCTCATAGTTTGATAACAGGGAGATTTAGTCACATGACTTTCTCTATGTGCCTGATTTGCTTATGCCTCTCCGTGGAGTAGCTTCCTCTGACACTACCCTTTTCTTCTTCATAGACATATGACCAATTTATACTCCTTCTTTAGGCATCTATTAATCAACTTCCATGCCTGGTATTCCCACAGGTAGGATGCCTGTACATTTCATATTCTCCTGCCCTGTACATTTATCTGTCATTATTGGTATACTTATTCCATGATCTCCTACCTTGTTAGACAGAGATTCCATGAGGTTATGAACGGGTTCTGTATGAACTAGTTACTTCCCCCCAACGGATGTCACCAAATACCTGACAAGAAATGTGGTGATGGAGGAATGGTTTCTTGGGGCTCACATTGAAGAGGAGTGTGGTCCATGATGGTGGGGAAGGCAACGGTGGTGAGAGCTGCCTCAGCTGTGGCTCTGACTAGAATGTAGGGAAAGAGGAATGCTGGCATTCAGCTGGGTTTCTCTTTTCCTCCTTTTTATTTAGACTGGGGGCCCAGACCAAGGGATGGTTCTAGCCACACTCAAGGCGTGCTTTGTCTTCAGTTGATCCTCTTTGGAAACACCCTCACAGATACACCCAAAGATGTACTTAGTTATTTCGATTGACAGTGGAGCCTAGCCATCACACTGCCCGGACTCTAATTCTCAACACAGGACCAGCACAAAGTAGATGGTCAAGGAATGTGTTCTGAATATTGAACAATTTGTAAAGCAATCTTTCATGTTTTAATTTCACATTGGTTTAGTTTAATGAACCTGCACAGTTGAATGATTCCTTTAAGAAGAGCATTTTAAGCACAAGGAGGTAAGCTCACCTAAAGGACAATAGAATTCTAGCAGAAACAAAGTTGAGAATTGGGTCAGTGTGCATCAGAAAATAAACCAAACATTATTTCAACAAAAGCTGAATGATGGGTCCTTTTTGCCTCAACCACCAATAGATTACATTCAGAAACTTCTACATGAATTTACTTCTTTTCCTTTTAGTGATCTTGTATGTGTCCTCATACATTCATTAGTGCTATGGTTTGTCCTCACTGAAACTATCTTGGAGATTTGATCAGCATTTGAGACAATAAGAGGTTAACATAATGGTACCTTTAAGGTATGATTAGGGCTCCACTCTCACGAATGCATTCATTCATTCACATGGTTAACAGCTTTTTAGTTTATTGCAATAACAGGTCTCTTGTCACTCTCTGTCTTGCCATCTCAGGACTCTGCTAACAAGAAATGACTCTACAAAAGATAGAACACTGAATATTGCAGACAGTGGGGCTGCTGTTTATTGTCAACATTTCAGTGTAGAAGACAAGTATCCAAAAATACCACCTTCTCCAAGCATGCTTGGACAAAATACTGAAAACTGAGCAAAGCTTGTAGCATGACTTACCTCTTTAGATTCATATCTTAGTGCTCCAGTTCTTCAGCATTTTGTGTTCTGAGATGAACTTTCTCAGTCAGTAGAGGCAGAACTGTTCTAGCTTCAGCAGACGGTTTCAGAGATGCTTCCTATGTCATTACTCAGGGATCCAATGCCCTCTTTGTGATAAGGAGGGGACTCTTGCTGTTTTAGATTTTAAGATTTTTATGCTGTGGTCCAAAGGTTATACCTATCAAAGAATCACATGACAGGACTATGGTATTAGAAGTTGAGCCTGTGCAAAGAGATGAAGTCACAAGGGTGCTGTTCTATGTGACCAGTGTTATTTTAAAAAGAAATGTGAGAGAAATTATCTTTCTCTCCAACCATGTGAAGATATAACAAGAAGACATCTGTCTGTAAACCAGAAATAGGACTCTGGCCAGAGCTAACCTTAGACATCCAGCCTCTGGAACTGCAAAAATTAAATTCTGATTGCTGAAGCCACTCAGTTTATGATAATTGTAATGCAGACTAAGACATTTGGCAATGGCTATGATTAGCTCCTCAAGGAATTGAATTCAAGTGAAGATACATGTATAGATTTTGATAGCTTATGTACTCATGTAAAATATTAATAAGTGCTTATTAAGGTATTAGCATTAGAATTGCTTGTAATGCATGCATCTTTATATTTACTTATAATCAGGTAAACTAAATATTATGAAAAAATATATTTTCTTTACTCTTTGGAGAGTTCCCCAAGCTTTCATGCTATGTCTACTAAGCTTTTCTTCTTTGAATTATGATTATAAACATAGAAATTGTATGTAGAAAAAGACTCAAAGGCAGAGTGTGAACAGCTTTCCCTTGTCTTCTAAATTATTAATATGAATTTATTTTCTCTTACTTAACTGTTTATTTCCTTTACAATTAAAAGCAAAAAAAAATTCAGCTGAATAAATTGTACAGCTTGAGAAGGTCCATTTCAGGGGAGTCTTCTATTTCACTTCTAACCCCAATACTGGGGAGACAGAGTCAGGGGGATCACCATAAGTTAGAGGCCAACCTGGATAACACAGTGAGGTCTGGAGTGGTTACTGAGCGAGACCTGTTCCTATGCAGGTATACGTCAGGCGTTTTTTTTTGTTTTTTTTTCCACCTTGTCTTTTGACACAGGGGATCTTACTGAACTTGGAGCTCATTGCATTGACTGGGCAGCCTAGACATGAACTGCAGGGATCAACCTGTGTCTGTCCACCTCTTCATTGTTAAGCTACACCCACCTATTCCTGTAGGTTCTGGAGCTCGGGCTCCCGGTTCTCATGTTTGTACAGCAAGTGTTGTATTGACTGAGCCATCTCATGAGCCTTCAACGTCAAATTGACTTTAGATGTTGAGATCTGAGGTACAAGAGCTTTTGCTGAGTTTGAGAACCATGTCTGTAAATAGTTCTGTATATGTGCGTGTGATTCTGTGATTCTAAACAACTCCCTATTCAGGTGTATGGATACGTTGCATTTTCTCAATGCTTTATATTTAATGGTGTAGAAATTATATTTCCAGGAGATGCAATTGGCCTACGGTAGCCAACAACTAGGAAAATTAGAAACAGAAAGCAGGTTCTGTGGATACAGGCCGGGAATGAGAAGAGAGATTGAAATGTTTTTTTCATTTCCTAATTGGCAAAGGAAGATTTACTTGTAGGTAACAAATGCAAACATAATGGCTTATGCAAACCGTGAGCATTTTATAAGCAAGAAGGCTACCATTGTCTGTCTACTGTTGCCTGCTATCACACGTGTATTCAAACATGCACACTCAGCCTATACAAAGAGGCCTTATTCAATCTTTACAGTAGACTTTTGAGGTAAGTAGATGCTAAACTAGGTAGCTGGTAGGAAATTCAAGCTTATTCCAAAATTTGTGACCTTTTTATTATTCTTAACTGTCAGTTGCATAAAAATAATTAGAATTTGAGCATTTTTGAGAATGGAACACCAAAGGAAAAGGCCTGAATGAATCATGAATTTGGTTAAAAAAATAAATCTATAAGTATTCAAAAATCACAACTCAGTCCTCAAGTGGATCTGGAAACCATAAATCAAAGGTGTATTAAATTTCATGGTTGAGTCCAAAGCCAAGAAGAAAAATACAATGAAATGAAACAAAATATACAAGGAAGCACAATACTATAAATGATAAGGGCCATTAACAATATGTACAGAATTAGATCTGAAAAGCATTGAAATTATCAGACAGGTAATTTTTATATTAAAGATGATTTAGGATAGGAAATATCCTCTTTCAAATAAGTAGACTATAATAATATAAAAATGACTAAAATTTCTTATCAGAAAAATAGCTAGAGATTTTAAAAATGAAAAACATTGTGTGGGATGAGCAGAAAATTAGAAGCAAGTAAGAAAAGGATCAAGAAAACAGAATAAAACTTTGAAAATGTTCATTATTCAATCAAAAGAGAAAAGGCAAAAATGGTTAATAAATTTGGATCACAACATAACAATTACTTCATTTGTTCCATATATTCAAGGAATAAAGGAGGGATGTTTTGGTACATGTGCACATACACACACACACACACACACACACAAACAACCCACACAGTACAATGAATACTGATGTGAAGAAAATAAACTAGGCCCCTCACAACTGCTGTTTGTGTGTGATAAGGTCTCCTGTAATGGACTGTCTTGGCAAATTTCCAAAACACAATCCAATATCATGAACTATTGTCGTTATGCTGTACATTGGATCCTAGGACTTATTGATCCAGTATCCCTGCTACTTCATACCCTTCATACCCTACAAGACAGACTATACAGTACTTGTTCTTTGGTGTCTGGCTTGTATCACTTAACAGGATGTCCCAAGAACTGTTTTAGAAGGTCTAATGCCAAAAGGAGCTAATATAGGGTATGAAGAGGAGATGATATTTGAGGAGATAATTTGAGGATCAGGATTTGAAGAGAGCTGATAAAAGTCATCAAACCTCAAATATATACCTGTCTGAAGGAGGAATAAAAAGGAGCACCATAGCAGAGAACACCAATTCAAAAGAATAGCTCTTAAATATGTGTAGAGTGTCACCTCATGGAAGAAATAACTTCAGAAACATCTTCTAAGGAACAATAATAGCAACAACACAATTAAAATATAGTTGACCATCTGTACCCATAGGTTCTATATCTGTAGATTCAATAAAGTTCAAAATATTCCTAAAACGTATGTCTGTGCTAAGTACAGACTTTCCCCTTATTATTCTTTCCTAAATAACACAGTGTAACAGTTATGTGCATAGCATTTACATCATCTTATGTATCATAATAATCTAGAGATGATTTAAGGTATATGGGTGGATGCTTGTTCACTATGTACAAACACTCCTCCACCTTATTAAGCCTTATTAGGGGGATTAGGCATCCAGAGTTTTCTCTGCCCAGAAGGTCATAGAACAAGTTCCTCATGTTTACTGAGGGACTAGGTAGTGGAATATCATCTGCTATTTATGGAGAAATAGATAGACTTTGAGGTTTGAATTCTTTGAGGAAACTACACAAACACTCAAAGAATTTGCCTTTCAATATGAGGAAGAAGTACACATGTCAGTAGGGTTTAAAATGGAAAGAGGCATTGGGGGAAATGGCTCCATTAGTTCAGTGCTTGCCTTGAAAGTATGAGGACCTGAGTTCTATCTCCAGAACCCAGTTAAAAAAAAAAAACAAACCAAAAACCCCAGCAAAGCCAGGTGTGGTGGTCTGCATGGAGGAGGTGGAAATAGGTGGATCCCTAGAGGTAGTTGGCCAGTCAGCCTAATGTACCTGGTAACTTACAGTGATTGGGTTCATTAGAGAGAGTCTCTGTCTCAAAAAAAGTGGATGACACCTGGGGTTTTCTTCTGTACAAATGCTCCCACACCTACATGCAACCACACATATGAATGAATACATAGGCCATGCATAACCCCCTCCACAAAAAAATAGAGAAAATACACCAATAGTTTCCTATATCACTCAGCATAAAAGGAAACATCTTAAAATGACATTCAGCGCCCCAGCCAACTTGCCCTCTTTCTGTTTATCCTTCTGATTGCACCTATTACTCTGCCTCTAGCCCACTTCATTATTGTCAGGCAAACCTCTACTGTTCTCTGAGCTGAATCTTACAAATTCATATGTTAAAGCCTTTCACACATCAGAATATGAGTGTGTTTGGAGTGTAGGCATTCATGAGGGTGACTGAGTTAAATTAGACCAGCAGATTGAGCTGTAATCAATATACTAGCCTCATCACAAGAGGAGATAGGACATGTAGGAAGACATTGGTGGCTTCCAAGCACAGAGGGATGCCCATGTGCAGAGTCAGAAAGAGGAATGCCATTGCAAGGCTAGGAGAGAGGTCTCAAAAGAAAATAGATTATCAATACCTTCATTGTGGATTTCCCCTCTGCAGAACTATGAGAAAATGAATTCCTGCTTTTTTGACTTTTTTGTTTGTTTGTTTTCTGAGACAGGGTTTCTTTGTATAGTTTTGGTGCCTGTCCTGGAACTCACTCTGTAGACCAGGCTGGCCTCGAACTCACAGAGATCCACCTGGCTCTAACTCACGAGTGCTGGAATTAAAGATGCGTGCCACCACCGCCTGACTTTAAATTCCTGCTTTTTATATCACCAAGTCTGTGGTATTTTGTTATAGCAGCCCTAGTAAGCTAATAAACTCAATAGCCCTAGGGCTTTTTCAATTTCTCCTTTGTACTGTGGATTGTCTTCCCACAACTATGCCTGCCTCACTTACATACTTCAAGTATGGTCCTTACACAGATATTTTTAGTGAGGCATTCCCTGGCTGTGTGTAGATTTACAAGTGCCCCTTTATAACTTTTTCCATGCCCCTTTGCTGATTGATTCTCTTCATGACACCAGTTCTATCCAACATTTCCTGTATCCTGCTGGTTTGGTTCATCATTCTTTGGATCTTGTCACTAGATGGGATGATGAGGTCCATAAGGGCAGATACTTCCATCTGTTGCTTGCCCTGCTCTGTTCTAAGAACCACAGTTGCACTTACCACAAAGTAGGTATTCAATAAGCTCATCAAATGAACGTTAACACACCTTTCTCAGTAAAACTAACCTTAAAAGGCCAACTTACTGGTTGCTTAAGGTGGGTCTTGGCATTCCATACAGAGAAGGCCAGGCTCCCTGACAAGGACACCAAAATGCCTGGGGAGGTGTCTGGTGATGTTTTATCTGTGTCCCCCAATAAAGTTTATCTGAGGATCAGAGGAAAAAGCCAGCCACTATATTAGAAGTGAGGCAATGGTAGCACATGCCTTTAATCCTATCACTTCCTGCCCCCAGGAGGCTCGGATCTGCCTGGATTTCTATGAGTTCAAGGCCACACTGGGAACATAGCCAGGCATGGTGGCACATGCCTTGAATTGCAACACTAGTTAACCATAAAGGTCTGGAGGTCTGTGTAAACAGACAGGAAGTGACAGAGCTGGGAAGAAAGATGAAGTGATGTAGCTGGGTGGAGAGAGTAAGTGAAATGCAGAACAGAAAAGCATATAGGCATGGGTATATAGGAAGTAAGTCTCTTTGGCTGAGGATCTCCAAGTGGTAAGAACATGGCTGGCTCCTTTCTGCTTTTCTGATCTCTCAGCTTTTCACCCCAATATCTGGCTCCAGGTTTTTTATTAATAAGATGGTTTAGCACTTCATCCTACAGAGGTAGATTGTCTTGGCTGGCAAATGAAAGCTCACTGAGAATCTCTTCCAGAAAATGTGTGATCTTGTCATTTCCAGAAGGTTCCTAGTTAGACCTCATAATTCTGGAAGAGGGAGAACAATTATGTTTTCTGGATGACATTAATAGATGGGAAATATTTTCTTAGGAAGTTTCTCAGGGAGGAGTGGGACCCACAGGCACCTCTCCCTTTCATGACAGGGTGTTGATGGGCAGTGTTGTACAGGCAGTCACAGCTGCTGTGAGTTCCAGAGTGAAGCAGCCACATTATGTCTGGAACTCTGTGTTCCACAGTGTTCCCCTCTTCTTCCAGATCTTATGTTCTTCCCTTCCCTCCTTCCATGATGTTCTCTGAGGTTTGGAGGGAGTGATGTAGATGTCCCATTTATGGTTAGGCATTCAAAAGACATTTATTTTCAGTATTCTGACCAGTTATGAGTGCTGTGGGATGTTCTGTATGTTAAATGTGTTGCTCTGACTGGTTAATAAATAAAACACTGATTGGTCAGTAGCCAGGCAGGAAGTATAGGCAGGACAAGGAGAGAAGAGAATTTGGGGAAGGGGAAGGCTGAGGCAGAGAGACGCTGCCAGCCACCACCATGAGAAGATGTTAAGATACCAGTAAGCCACGAGCCACGTGGCAACTTATAGATTAATAGATATGGGTTAATTTAAGATATAAGAACTAGATAAGAAGAAGCCTGCTGTGGCCATACAGTTTGTAAGCAATATAAGTCTCTGTGTGTTTACTTGGTTGGGTCTAAGCGGCTGTGGGACTGGTGGGTGAGAGAGATTTGTCCTGACCGTGGGCCAGGCAGGACCAAAAAACTCCAGCTACATATGAGTCTCTGCTTTCACCGCTGATCATTGCAAAAAGAAGCTTCTCTGAGTAGAGCCAACAGCAGAAGGCAATTTGATGGGCACCTCGTGTGGATTTAGCAACAAAAGGCAGTAACTTCCCCTCTAGGGTCCATGATCTTCTCAGCAACAGGTTTGGTTGTTTTTTTTTTTTAACTAGGTGTACAGTATCAGATATGATTTCTCCTTTGTGTAACAGGTATGACATCTTTTTAGAAAGCACTTTTGGTAACCTCCATAACAGACTTGCCACTATTACACAAGTGAGATCATTTTGTCTGGCTGGTCTGTATCACCGCTGCACATGAAGTTCTGAGCTGAGTAAGATTGTGGCTGACAGTTCTTGCCCAGTAGAATGTAGTTGTGGGGGCTAGCAGTTGATGATTGATGGGGTAAAGGGAGTAATTTTGTTAACTACTGTAGCCACATGCTCTTGTGATCAACCGTAATGATTATCACTGGGACACACACACACACACACACACACACACACACACACACACACACAAATATTTATGTAAAACTGAGAGGCAATTAGCATGAATGGAAGGGGGTTAGAAATGGGAAGAGGATAATAAAAAGTAAAAGAGTGGTAAATATGATAAAAATACATCATATCCATGTGTGAAAATGCCATCATGAAACCAACTATTATGCATAATTGATATATACAAATAACATTAAAACTAAAATATGCAGTTTATTTCTCCTCAGTTAAAACATTCTATTATTTGGACTGGGAATCAGAAAGTCAATAATAGCCTGCATACTCAGGGAGAGGAATACTGTGGATGTGTATGTACTTGTATGTGTATATTTGAACTCAGTTAAAATTTAAGGTTGTACTGAGATATTTTAAAGGGAAGAGCAGGTTTACTTGGCCTTCTTGGCTCTCCTAATTTACATGTCCCATATAATAAGTGGATTCGTTGTGCTGGGCAGGCTTCACTGATTTGAATTAAAAGATGTATTTCCTTTTATTTTTTTTCATCCATGCATGACAGGAATTTAACTGTGCATGAAACCTATTACTCTAAACAAGAAGAACTGAAATATTTTCAGATGCCTTTCCCCAGTAAGGTGAAGTAGCTAGGAATTGTGGGAAGAGGTTCCATCTTTTAGAACTGAGGATATTTGTGGATTCTGACTTTGGATTTAAGCTACTGTGGCCACACTTCCAAATATCATTCATATAATTTACTTGTTCTTACAAGGTTAGATGAGGTGGTGCATATAAACAATTGAGATCAACACTTAGGAATTTGTGGCAAATGACAGCACTTATGAATGTCATTATCTCATGGCGTCCTTTTACGGTTCTTTCCTCCATTTTCTTCCAAGTTTTCATACTTGTGGGAAGATTAAAAAAACAACAACAACAATTACAATCAAACAACATGTGAGCCTTAAAAGACCACTTAACAGCCAAAGGGCCCATGTCACTAAAAGTTAAATCATACTAACTTCAAGTCCCTTCGTGAGATGTAGGTCAGACTGTAGGGAAATTTCTTATCTCCAAAGAGAATAGAAAGTTCCTTACTGGCAACTCTTCACATGGCAGAATATACACACATGTTTGCTAAGTAAATAAAGTGTTCCTTATAACGGTCCTGCTTACTTCTTAGTTGGGTTTCAAATCTAGAAAAATGAATTCAGACAAAGCAGCTATTCAACAACTCATTTGAACTTGATTGTGTAGGCTAGGGATTTGTAAGCAGATAGAGACTTGTAAGCATCTGGTGTGGTTCCCCCTCTCATATGTAAGTGTGAGGGACCCTGCTTTGGCCTTCTTCCTCTGAGCAAGCCCTTTTCAGTCAAATGAGGAGATTTTGGACAAACCAGTTGGATGTGCCCACATGTATTACTTCCTCCTCTTGTAGGCATGAAGTACCCAGAAGTCTCACACTCCTGCCTTAACGGCCCCATGAAAACCTCCCACATCACTTCTTCCAATGCTGACTGCAGTCACTGTGTACACCCAGAAGCCCAAGGCTACAGAGCATTGGTTTGAAGAAGGGAATAGTAAGGGATGGAATAAGGAGAGAGGAGGGGATGAAATAAGCATGAATGGAAGCTGCACGTGTGACTAGAGATGTCAACACATGTGTGCACAGGGCCTCTCACTGTGCAATACACAACTTAGCTGAGGAGAGAGGAGAAACAGGTTGTAAGCTAGGGCTCTGCATGGAAGTTGGGGTCTTTTTGGCACTGTTTGGAAGCCAGGACCCCCTGCATTCTCATGCCAGTCTCTCAGGTCTTTGAAAGGCATTCTCTAAAATAGGGACCTCTTTTAGATCAATGTTTCCTTAGTTTGTGTAATATCTGTGCTATCATTCTAGGATCGATTGTCCCCTTGTTCTGAACTGCACCAGGGTTCGAGGCAGTCTGCAGCATAAGACACAGATTGCAGATGTCTGAGCTGGAGACCTTCACAATCAGGGTAGTACAACCAGCTCATTTAGAAACAAAACTGGAAGCTTTAGGCATCAGCAAAATTTACAGCTATATCAATGCATCACTGGAAGATGACACAGGTGATATTAATACAGGAGATATGATGGTTAAGTGTAACTTTTCTCATATGAATTATTATTTTTGAAACATCGGAAGCAATTAATATTTTATTGTATGTATTTTATATGCTTTACAAAGTACATAATTAACTTCTCCCATCATTTGGAACTGTACAGCCTGCATCAAGCCTCACACTGTCAGATAACACTGTGCCCTCTCTTAGGATTTCTTGACCTATGCCCTACATATGATAGCAGACCTAGCTTAATCTCCACCTGTGCATTTTTGGGCCACTTGCACTATCTCACTTAGAATTGGTTGTTTATACATCTGGTCGACCTCTCTATCACCTGTGTACAAACCCATGGAGAGTGAATAAAGTCTTGTGTGAATATCCATTGTTGACACAAGCACACTCATGTCCCAAATACCAATGCCTCACACACATGGAAATGGCAAAGTCTTCCCTGGTCAGGCTCATCAGTCCAGCAAAGCCCTCCCCTGGTCTGAGTACAGATATTGACAGTGTGTGCAGAAAGTACCAACCAGCTTCAGCTTCCTCATCCTGGATGCCCTAGAGATTTCTTCTACATAGACACCCCACATATACACTACCACTACCACCACCACCAAGATGGACTAAACTGCCTACTCATTTCTGCTGTACATAACTCAGTTTCTGGGTTGCTGGCTCATCTTCATCAGAGAGCACATGGTCCACCCAACCCCAGCATTGCTTGTGGATGGCAGTTATAATAAAGTCAAGGAAAGCCAAGAGAGTGAGGGAGATGCTGAGTCAGGGCAGTGGAGCCTGAGTCATGGCCGGCAGATCAATAGTTGAACAAATTCAGGGTTTTCAGAGGGTAGGGAAAATAATTCATTCATCAGCAACAACTCAGATTCTCAATGTCTTCTCATTCATAGCATTTCTAGCTTCATAAGGCCCTTCTAACTGAAATGATTTCCTTCCCCAGAATTCTTGCCATTTCACTCCTCCTAGAACTTGGAACTAAAGCATTGATAATGGGTAACATTTATTGACTCTCACTTTTCGTCACAGCTCTTTTGAGAATTTTTTAAGGCTATTCTCTTTTGACCTCGTAATTATTTCAAGTAGAAACTTTTATTAACCCCAAGATTAGAAAATGGAAACAATAAAAGTTAAATAGCTACCCTAGATCAGATTATACATAAGGAATAGGACACAGAACTCAATTTTAGGTAGGAGAATTTAGGGCCCAAATTCTAACTACCCACAGGGACGCCTACACGGCTGAGATATGTTCTCTGTGTCTATATGTCTATTATTACTGAATGAAAAAAATTTTAAAATGGGAAGGAAGGGACATGACTGCTCCTAGGTATGGTGAGAAAGAAAGTTTATTACAAGTATATGAGAGAGCATAAAGTGGTCATGACCAGGCTGAGCTGGGCCATTTGGAAGAGGGGGAGGGGAAGAGAGAGAGGAGAGAGGAGAACCGGGTGTAGCAGCCAGGAGGCCAAAGGCACAAAAAAGGTAACCAAAATGTCTTGATTATATAGGGAAGAGCCTCTAGGGGAGGGTATCCCAGTCCCTGGGTTGGAGAGTTCAAGGTAGAAGGTAGGGTATGCCAGCCATACTCAGTAACAGGTAGGGACTGAGGGATGTTGGGAGAACCTGGTGGCCAGGTCTGCTTTGATATGTTAAATAACCCTTTGGGGTTTTAAACTTAAAAGTTACCACTCATTCTTTTGGTCCTCCTGCGTCGTATTCTAGAATGAGTTTATGCTTCTTACAACTCATAGTTCTTGATTAATTTAATTCTTGGAAATGGCATGTCTGCTTGTCTCAGTCACTAAGCCATCGATTGGTACTCTATCTGTAGGTGTATCGACAGAGTTGTTAGCAACCCGTCTCCTTGGAACAATGTTTTCTTGTTTAGTTTGTCTGTAAGAAGAATGATGCTTTCATCGCAGCACACCTTGTCCTAAACGCGACTGAACTGTCATCTGTCTCCTTCCTTACAGCAAGATGCCCAAAGAGTACAAGGTGTTCACAATCTTTGTTTCTGGTACATTTCACATTGTCTGGGTCGAGGCAGATGCCTGAAACAGCTCAATGAGTAAATAGGGTATTTCTTACCCAGACTCAGTGCTGTATCTCCTCACATTCTCTCCTAGCTTACCCTGAGTGGGAGCCAACTGACCACTCAAAAGCCCATACCCAATTCCAGCTGAAAATGGTAATATAAAGGATTTTAGTAAAATTTACTTGGATACTAAAGAACTTGAAATCAATTTGTGTGTAATTATGTTATTAGACCATAATTTAAAACAACACCTCAACTCATACAGCATTTGATAGATTGAGAAGTATCTTTATTAGGTGCCCCAATGTGCCTTTGATGAATTTTTCTGTTCTTGATCTTGCAGACTGCTCTATTCTGAATCATGGTGAACTGTCATGTTGGCAAGTGAAGTCTTCTTTTATGTTGCAACCTGGGGGGTCACCAACAACTCCGATTAGAAATCTCCAGAGTGGGGTGGAGTAGAATGTGGATGGAGATATTCTCTCTCTACTCTCCCTAGAATCAAATCTCTCCAGTCTTCTCCAACACATCACATAAACAATTAAGCTAGAAGATGAAGATATTGGCCTGTTACATGCATTTATTTATGGGATGTGTATGTCTATGTGCATGCATACATGTCAGGGAGTGTGTGTTTGGAAGTCAGAGGACAACTTGCAGGAGTTGGTTCTCTAATTTTACAAAATGGATTTTGGGGTAGAACCCGGTCTTTCACGTTTAGCAGCAAGTGGTTTACCTACTGAACCATTTCATTGGCCTGAAGATAGTTCTGCAAAGGATTCAGACTTCAGACAAGACTTTGTCTATGTATAATGACTTGGCTTCAGAGAGGGTTGGCTCTGTGGTTCCCTCTCTCCTTTCCATTTCAACCTCTTTTCTTTTCTACGCCCTGCCCTCTGACCATGAGAATCTCTTTTATTCCCTGTGGAAACAATCCTTTACCTTTTTGCCTTCCTTACCTTCATCCTAGTAGGAGAATGCTTCAATACAGGAGACTCGTTCTTATTCAAAATATATGCTCTGGGTCTGGATCTTGCAAATTGAGGTACAGGACATTCTAATCCACTGCAGTCTTCCTGCCAGAGAAAAGCCTAGTGAGTTTCTTCCCAAGTTTTCCTGGGGTGCCAGTGTGCATCCCCACGAGCAAAAAAATCTTCCTTCTTGAGAATAGTCACTTCTCTTGTGAAGAAAAGAATACTCACCTGTCCTCTTAAGAACAGAGAGCTTGGGCATCATTGTCTAGAACTGTGACACCTTGGCTGGGCTTGGATAAAACCTCTGCTAGGTGCAAATGAATTTCTCTTTATTATCCAGGAAGGATGACCCAATCTAAATTAGGTTTCAAAAGTTTCAATTACTTTTTCTTTCCTACAGCAAACCCTATCACCACCCTAAGGGAGTAGGACAATGATGCTACCTACTATAACACTAAGAAAATAGAACCGTAGAGAAGTTAAACAAATTGCCAAGCATTGGCTGATACATTGTTACTGCTCTATTTGTCTGCATGAACCTGGGAGAGAGGAGACTAAAAAGTAGATGGACTAAAGTCTCATACAATAGCCAACTTTATTCAAGGCATCAAACTATTGTGGAATATTAGTTATAGATGTGTTACATTTGCTTATGCTATGGAATATTTGTTTAATGATGCAAAGATGTGTTGCATTTTTTGTTATGTTGCATTTGCTTAACTCTGTGAAGCTGTGTTACTTTGCCTGCCTAAAACACCTGATTGGTCTAATAAAGAACTGAATCGTCAATAGCTAGGTAGGAGACAGATGTGGGGGTGGGGGCTGCCAGGCAGAGAGAATAAATAGGAGGAGAAATCTAGGTTCGAAGAAAGAGTGAGGAGGGAGGATTGAGAAAAGGAGGAGAGGAGGACACCAGGGGCTAGCCACTCAGCCACACAACCAGCCAAGGAGTAAGAAGGGAAGAAAGACATATAGAATAAAGAAAGGTAAAAAAGCGCAGAGGCAAAATGTAGAAGAAGAGGAAAAAGGTTAATTTAAGTTAGAAAAGCTGGCTAGAAACAAGCCAAGCTAAGGCTGGGCATTCATAAGTAAGAATAAGTCTCCACATATTTATTTGGGAGCTGGGTGACTGGCCCCCAAACAGTATTTTAAAAAAAAATTACATCCAACAATTTATATTCTGAGGGCATTCTGAGGGTTAAGCAAGGTCATGTGAGTAAAATTCACTTGAGTTCAAGTTGTATACAGTTATAAGGGCAAAGTCACGTGAGTTTAGGCTTATAGAGTCAGGAGGATAGCATTCTGAATAGTAATGAGTAAGAATATGGCTAATCTAAAGTGAAATCCTCTTTATTACACCTTGGAGGGCATGAAAATACATTCCAAGAACAATCCATGTTATGGAAGAATAGAAGTTACAAAACTTCTTGTTTACTTGGTGTTTGCTCTAAAACATATCCTCACACAGCTTCATTCATGGACTACGTTCTGACATCGCAGGACTTACATACCCTGTTCATAAATATTAATTGATTGCGTTGCAAGGGATTTCATGGCACCTGTAAGGAAACAGCTGATAATAAATAATTTATCTATGTGTTGATCTCATGATGGCAAATGATTAAATCTATCATTTGATCTCACTTATGTATTTCCTTCCCAATTCCTCTTTCTTAAATTTAAAGAATATAGCAGTGTTAAATCTATTTTTTTTTATTTATTTGAAAAGGTCTTGATTTAGAACACCCAGGAAGTAAGGCTTCATCTCCTACACTGCAAGTTGGATGTTTCTGAAAACAGCAAAGCCTGAATACTCCTGGTGGAACAACTCCTAGGTTATCATAGCTTCCCTAGAGTTTACATTCACCACATCTGCAGTTTGTTCAGCTGTCTTCTGCACTGATGCTGTGCCTTGCATGTGTTAGGAACTTTGTAAGTGATTTGAATTCTAAATATGACTTCACTGAAAGCATGCTGCAACCCAAACTTTCTAAAGTCCAATCTGGGCTCTCAGTCAGAGGACCTGATGAGAGCATGGGAATGAGCTTTGCACTATGAGAATTTCAAAGTGGAAAAACAAGAGTTTTGATTATTTTTGCACATGCAGTGTCCTGAGTGGGGCGGGGGGCGGGGGATGTGATCATAGGACCAGAGAATCTATGAAATTGGAGTTTCAACATTAGCCTACACATGTATACAAGCTTTGGCATATGGTCACAATAGATATTTTCCTATTAAAAAAAGTCTCATTATTTTGAGAGTTCATCATAATTTCCATCATGTCCTATAATAGCAAATAGCAAATCTGTATTGTTAGGTCCCAAACCTGGGACAAATGACTAAGTAAGATGCCTATTTAACATATGAAAGTGGATCTGGCCACCAGGTTCTCCCAGCATCCCTCAGTCCCTACCTGTTACAGAGTTGGCTGACACTACCCTACCCTGCCCCCTACCCTAAACTTCTCCAGCTTAGGGCCTGGGCTGTCCTTTCCCAGCTGACCTTCCCTAGATAATCCAGCCATTTTGGTTATCAGATCCTTTTCATCTACTCTTTTCTCTCCTGGCTCTCCCCTCCCTCCTCTCCTCAGATGGCCAGGCTCGGGGTCATGTTCACTCTGGATTCTCTCAGATGTCTCTGCCTCTGGCTATGCTCTCCATTTCATCTACAATAAACCTCCTCCACCATACCTAGGAGCACTCATGTCCCTCCTTTTTTTACTTCTTTCATTCAAGTGTCTTATTTGCCATAGAAGGCAAATAAAAAATTACTTTTTTCTCTGAAAGATTTTCTATAATCAAAGGCAGAGTTTTTCTTCTTTTGAGCCAAATACTGCCTTCATTTCCTCCAACTAGCCCATTACCAACAGCTTTCTTTCTGTATTTTTGTTATCTTGAAAGTATTTATTGGCTATAGCCATTCTCTTTGAAATCCCTCTTTTCTGCTACCAAATTTCACTTTCCGAGGCTCTTTGCCTGTTATCCCATCTGACTACAGAGTTGTTTTGAGTTCTCTTTCTTTGCATTTCAAAGGGGCGGTGACTACACCCTGTGGTACAGTCAAGACCGTTGTGTAACCCTGCACAGCCATGCATCCTTGTATGACTAAGTCTTAAGTTTAATAGCCCCTCAGATCAGACAGAAGCTACAAGGCTGTGGAGGCAAGACAAGCAGCGTGTATCACTGGAACTTGCCTAACCAGACAGTGGGAAGAGAGGGCAAGGGTGAGGCAGAGCCAGGGCCCTCTGTATATGGCCCACCCTGCTGCCTTCTCCTGATGCTTTGCTGACAGCCACGCACAGTTTTTGGAGACCGCGGAGCTGCTGCTTACTGAACTTTGCAGGCATCCTAAACCTTCTACCTGGGTAGTCACGGGCTGATCTCTCTTGTCAGATTAGCTGCACGACATTGTCATCTGCTGTAAACATCGTCATGGGGGTGCTGTACTTTGCGTGTCTCTGAAGGGAAGTTCATGTGCTGAAAACCTAAGGCCCAAATTCGTGTGTTAATGGTGTTTGGACATCAGGCGTTGGAGCTAGTTAGTATTAGATATTTGTGATTGATATTTGTATCTACAGTGATGAGCAAGACCAAAGCGAAAGGACACAGTGGCCATGTGTGTCAGACCCTCCTTAACGCTCCAATGATGTAAGCAACTCATTATGTAGGTCCCAAGGTCTGGGCTCCTATGACAGTATTTGTAGCTTCACAAGAAGAAGAGATCTGAGGTGGTATCCTTGCTCTGCGATACCTTCCACCAAGGATACTGGACTTCCCAAGGTCTAGCCTGTAAACTACATATACTTCTGGGTTTTTTTTTTTGTAAGAATTTTTTTAAAATTCATATTGCATACCAACCACAGATTCCCCCGTCTCATCCTTCCTCCTGCTCCCCCAACCCAAGCCTTCCTCTCCCAACCTTCTCCCTCATCCCCACCGCCAAAAGGGTAAGACCTCCCATGGGGAGTCAGCAAAGCCTGGTACACTCAGTTCAGGCAGGACCAAGCCCCTCCCCTGCATCAAAGCTGAGCAAGGCATCCCACCATAGGTAACAAGCTTCAAAAAGCCAGCTCATGTACCAGTGATAGATCCTGATCTCACTGCCCAAGGACCTTCAAACAGGCCAAGCTACAGAACTGTCTCCCATATGCAGAGGGCTTAGTCCAGCCCTATGCAGGCTCCAGAGCTGTTGATGTATAATTTGTGAGTCCATGAGCTTGGTTCAATTGTCTCTGTAGATTTCCCCATCATGATTTTGACCCCTCTTGCTCATAGAATCCCTCTTCCCTTTCTTCGACTGGACTCCTGGAGCTAGGCCTGGTGCTTGGCTGTGGATCTCTGCATCTTCCATCAGTTACTGGATGAAGGCTCTATGATGACAGGGTGTTCACCAATCTGATTACTAGGGTAGACCAGTTCAGGCACCCTCTCCACTATTGTTAGTAGTCTAAGCTGGGGTCATCCTTGTGGATTCCTGAGAATTTCTCTAGGACCAGGTTTCTTCCTAACCCTATAATGTCTCCCTCTATCAAGATATTTCTTTCATTGCTCTCTTACTCTGTCCCTCCCCTAGCTCGACCATCCCATTCCCTCATGTTCTCATCCCCCATCCCCTCTCCTCTATTGCCCCCCTTGCTCCCAGTTTACTCTGGAGATCTCATCTATTTCCCCTTCCCAGGGCTATCCATGCATCCTTCTTGTTAGCTAGCTTCTCTGGAGCTGTGGGTTGTAGTCTGGTTATCCTTTGCTCTACATCTAGTATCCACTTACGAGTGAGTACATACCATGTTTGTCTTTCTGAGTCTGGGTTGCCTCACTCAGGATGATATTTTCTTGTTCCATCCATTTGCCTGCAAATGTCATGATGTCATTGTTTTTTACAGCTGAGTAATACTCCCTTGTGTATATGTACCCCATTTTCTTTATCCATTCTTCACTTGAGGGACATCTAGGTTGTTTCCAGGTTCTGGCTATTATAAATAATGCTGCTATGAACATAGTTGAGCAAGTGTCTTTGTGGTATGATTGAGCATGCCTTGGGTATATGTCAAGTACTTCTATTTTTTGTTGTTGTTTAGATTTATTTTATTTTATATATATGAGTGTTTTGCCTATGTATATGTACATGTATTGTTTCGGTGCCTGTTGTATACAGAGGTCAGAAAAGGGTATTGAATCCCCTGGAACTGGAGTTATAGATAATTGAAAACCACCATGTGGGAGCCAGGAACTGGAGCTGGGTCCTCTGCAAGAGGACTGGATACTTTTAGTCACCAAGCCATCTCTCTAGTCCCTATATTTGTATTTTTTTTCGAGACAGGGTTTCTCTGTGTAGCTTTGTGCCTTTCCTAGAATTCACTTTGTAGCCCAGGCTAGCCTCGAACTCACAGATATCTACCTGTCTCTGCCTCCCAAGGGCTGGGATTAAAGGTGTGAGCCACCACTGCCGGGCTAGATTTGTATTTTTAATAAATGGTCCAGTGTGTGGTATTTTTCTGGAACTTTCCTGTGCCTGACATTTGAAAATAGATTCACACACCCTAAGCTTTACCTGGCTTTGATTTGACCATAAGACTAAAACCCACGACAGGATTAATGCCTTACAAAAGAAAAGACCTGGGACTTTTCTATCTCTTTGTGATGGATAGAAATCTATCACATCAGTGCAGTACTAGTAAATGTTTTACAATATGCTTTTCAGAAAGCTTTTTCACATATATCCATCCATACATTTATTCTATCCTTATTGGTGTACCCAACGCATACTACACAACCCATAGAGCAATAAATAAATAATATTCTTTATTATAAAGTCTGTATTAACAGTTGATTTTCACATACTCATAATGCTTTGTTTGTGCATTTGTTTTACTGTACATGTCTTCTGCTCCTATATTATGGTTTCCAATCTTGTGTTAATATGGGATTTCTGTGTGCGAATGTGTGTGTCTCTACATCTGTATATGTTTCATGTACCTTTTCTTTGGCTCCTTTCCCCCCTTGTTCATTTGTTTTATTCTGGTTTGTTTATCTTTATTTTATCTTATTTCGTTTTATCTTTAGATGCCTGCTTGTTTTCTTATGAGAGAGAAATCGAAAGGGTGTGGATTTGGGTGAGGGTTGGGGAAGATGTGGGAAGAATTGAGGAAGGAAAACCATATTTAGAACATATTTTAAGAAAAAGGTCTATTTTCAATTTTTAAAAAAAGTAATTCTATATGACCAATTGATTTTCACAGACTACTATGGCTGATTTTGCTGAGGTCTTTGTGTACAGTTGATGAATAGTGTACATCCTATATGAAAAGGGATTGATATTTATATTTACATTAACAAACAAGACACAAAGGGAAAGGAAGCAATGGGTATGTTGGCCAGACCTTCACTGATGTTCCAATCATGTGAGAAGCTCCTTGCATCGGGTACTGAGAGAATGGTTCCCAATCTTTTGTGCTATTCATATTTCAATGGCAAATTAAAGTTGTAAATTTAGTCTACATTACTAGCATTCTGTCCACCGTTTCTCATGTCCACCATTTTCTCATGGGTACACTTTCTTTACCCAAAGAAAAGAATCGATCAAGCTCTTAGTGATGGCTACCACAGTCAGTTTACAGCTATCGACATCACGGATTGCCAAGCAGTGAAACGATACAAAATAACCTATTTTCATGTGTCATTGTTATTGCACTGAGACAACAGCCCAAGAAACCCCAACCGCACATATAACATAAAAAAAAAATGTAATAAAAGATAATTAGGCTGTGAGAGTTTTGAGTCATTTGTCAACGCCGTATTTAGTGATTCATCACATGATAAGTTTATATGACCTAATTTTACAAAATGCTTCCCCCCTTCTCCCCCGCCACCCTCAAAATTCTTGAAAAGTTAAAAATCAGTCAGGTCTTATGATCTAGTACAAATGGAATCCAGATCACTAGTGGCCACCTCTTGTAAATAGACATTAGAATGAGGGAAAAATTAGAGCTGGAATGGACTGGAAGAATCAGCCTGTTCAATATAGGGCCTGTAACGTGTGGGCTCAGATGAGCTGTGCTTTGAGTAGGGGACCGCACAGCAGAGTGGGTTCTGATCTGTGTCCCAGGCTCCTGTGATAAGGACTGCTGGGAGCGTTTCCAGGAAATGTGGGTCCACCTCGGGGCAAATTTGACAGGGAATGGCAGCTGAGTACAGTAGGATCTTAAATGCCAGGTCACCTTCTGCTCCCGTGTGCCATGCTTGTGTGGTGTGTTTGTGGAGGTGGAGCAGAAGGAAGTGAGAAAGAAAATGAGTCCCATATGTAAATATTCTAAGGTCCTAAGGCAATGCTAGAGCTTTGAGGATGTGTGGCTACCCTTCAGAGAAGGATTTTTTTCCTCCCTGTATATTCAGAAGCGAGTCGGCTGAGGGTGAGCATGGAGGAGACACAGCTTTAGGTGAGAAATGAAGCTTCAGAGTCGTGATTATGCAGAGAGAGGGAAAAGTTGAAATCAACTCCATCTGGGACAGGAATTATAATCACTAAGAACAGTTAACATTTACTGATTTACTGCATATTTATCATATGCTAAGCATTTGACATGCATAATTTCACTTAAACTTTACAACTGCCATATGAAAGAGAATCTTTTCTCACTGCTTTTCAGACAAGGAAACACATGCGGTAATAGATAAGGTAACACAGAAAAGGGCAGAGCTGATTTCATAGAAATCATGAGCCTTTAGATCCCCAATAATCACAAGTGCATAGTATTGTGCATCAGCTCCACACTTCCTGGGACCATGAATGGAGTTGTATTTTACTGGTTAGATGAACAAACAAAGAGCATCGGGAGAATTGTTCTTAATTCTCTAGACTATTTACAAAAAAGGAGACTAAGCCAACCAGCTCTACTACCATTGAAAATTGAGTCAAACCTGGTGTGGTGAGCATGCGTGTAATTCAGCATGCAGAAGGCTGCTGTAGAGGATTGCCCTGAGTGTGAGGGTAACCTGGGCTACATGATGATGCCCTATTTCAAAATATCAGCAACATAAACACAGAAAGCCCAGGCAGCATTATCACTGTTGCAGAGTGAATGTTTGTGTCCATTCTGATGTGTTGACATCCTAGTCCCCCCAGCATTGGAGACAGAGTCTTTGTGAGCTCAGCAGAGTTTGATTTGATCCTGAAGATGGGACCTCACGATAGAACTAATACCCTTAGAAAACAGACCTGAGATGTCTGCAGTCAGTGTCCCCTGGATACCTCTGGTGCCTTGATCTTGGACTTTTCCACCTCCAGAACTATGAGAAAGAAATGTCTGTTTTTAAGTCACCCAGTACATGGCAGTTTGTTATAAGAGCATGAACAGAAATGACCATCACTGCCAGCAACAACAGAGGAGAATGAAAAACAAAAAGATTACCAGAGTCCAGACACCAAGAATGAAGACCAATAATTCTCCCAGCTTGAGTTCCTAAATATTCTTAGTCATTTGTCTTCATATTACATATTTCATCCATAAACTCACTGAGAGAAGTAGAGGAAGCTAATATATAACTGGGGTAATAAAAAGAATATTTCTGCAGTAGCTTTGCCCTCTTCAGGATGATAGGACGGGCAGTATCAACAAAGAATACAGAAAATATTGAGTCACCAGTTAAGGACAACATGAGGCCAACTCCTTCAGGACAGGAGTAGCTTGATGGAATGAATGTCATTATCCACTTCTGCTACTAGGGGATCTTTCCATAGTAGTTGCATGGTCCACTGAGCCCTTATTCCCTGTGCAAGGATTGACCCCCACAGCTCCTTATTCTATCTTCAGTCCTACAGTCAGGAATCACTTTCCTCTTAATAGTTAACCCTCAATGCAATTCTAGCAGGAAGGATGAAGGGGACAGGGAACATTCTTACTAATATCATGCGTTATATCTTTAAAACACAGTTTCAGAATTCCCAGTCTCTTGTTCTTCTAGGAAATGAGGCCTGTGGCAGGGTCCTGTGCTGTTGTTCCCTTTGGGGGGGAGGGGTCAAGTAGGTGCAGAGTCAACAACACAGACTCTGGGAGAATGTCAAAACAACAAGCTCAGTTTATTCAGGAAGAGGAAGGCCTTATATACCCTCTACCCCACCTTGGGAGGAGGTCTGATGAATATGCATCTGCTGGTGTGACATGGCTGCCTCTCATTGGTCCAGGTCATCTCTAGATCTGTGTTTCAGCTGCTGTTGCTAAGGCCCTTAGGCAGACCCAGGTTGGCTCTCAGAAAGTCTCTTTTTTACTTGTTTGGGCTGGCTGGCCCTCAAGCCTATTAGGGATGAGTCATTCCACAGAGGCCTACAGCCCTCTTGGTATATTGGTATATGTGGTTGAATTAGTAACTCTTAGTTGATGGCTCACAGCAGGTGGTAGTTTCTGTGTAGCTCCTGCGAATCTTCTGGTAACTTTCTTCATAGGCCACCCCCATTCAAAACTCAGACACAAGCCACAGGAAGAAGCCATGTGGAGGTGATATCTCATAGTTTAGTTATCCAGTCTTCAATTCACCCAGCCAAGCAAGTGACTAAAGATGACATCTTGGAAGGGATTCCCCTTGTCCTGGCTCTTCTACTTCTCAGCTGTGCATATCTTTTTGGCAAAGAACCCAGACACCATAGAACATTCAAAAGCTGTCCTTGCTATCTGCTTTCCCAAATCCCAACCTATGAAATCTGCAAACATAATAAAATGCCCACAGTTTCATGTTAGTAAATTTCAATGTTTTGTTTCTACGTCAAGAAAACTAAAGCATAAGCCAACATGAACGCCACAGTGTATCTGGCATATGTAAAAACCACTAAAACATCATTCCTCTGCACGTTCAGAGGCAAGATTTTTGTTTTTTGTTTTTTTTTGTTTTTTTGGCTCCTGGTGGAGACCCCATGACAGAGTTTCCCACACCCACCTCTAAACATTCTGAATTTATAGTTTCTAGAACTCATTTGGGGGATACTTCTACATCTCATTACTCTGTGTGCAGTTGAATTTGAGTGTTTTGGGTACAGAGTGTTCTAGAGCTCTATTTCTATTTTGTTTGCATCTGGGTCTTTTAGTGTTTGGGGTACATAATGGTAGCAAGCATTCAGGGTGCTACATCTATGTGCCCTGTGGCAACATGAAGCACAGGCAAGCATCCCACCTGAGCCCTAATCAAATGCAGAGCCACATGCCTCCCCTCTTTAGTGGCTCTCCAGAGGCTGCTGTGAGTGAGATTGCTGAGACCCAACAGAACCTTGTTCCTTTTCCTGAGGTAATCAGACCCAGGCAAGTATGTCAGAGCAGCTGTGGTGGGAAATTGTGATGGGGGTAGGGATTTTTCTCTTTTCAGACTTCCAAGAGGATATAAACAACAGGCATGGTTGCAGCGCATGCCTAGTGTCTGCGGTGGTATCAAAATCAAAATGGATTGTTTTGCTCTGTGTTCAATTCCCCAATGACATTAATTTCACCTTTTTAAAAAAAGGATTGAAAGAATGAGAAAGTGGGTGCATTCGTGGTCTTGCTTATGTGCAAAATGCTTCTTTAGCCACTAGTCCAAAGTGGGTGTACTTGTCAATACAAGAACTGATTATTTTCCTCGCTTATTTGGTTACTTAATTCTAAAGAATTACTCACTGGATGAAGTAGTTGTATTTATGTAACACTATTGCCATCTGGGGCAGACACATTATTAATTATACATGTAAGCAAGTATTAAAAAATATATAAATTAAACATTTAGAACATCTACACTCCAAAACATTTTTAAGAAGTATAGCTTTCACATCCAGAGTTCTTACTATAATTACAGAAATACAGACAAGTATGTTAATGTAATTAGAAGCAAATGACGCATCTTCTAGAAAGCACTCTTTAACTGCAACATTTTTCTAGGAAGAAAGACCCCGTGAATCAGATATGGGGGTTCTGAGTCATTGTTTTCCTCTATGTAGGGACTATATAATGGCTGAAGAAGGAAGAAAGTCCTTCCCCTTTCCTTCTGACGGTTTACCCTGGACAATAGATTTATACTTGCTCTCCTGATATACTGACCAGCAGAACCACTGTTCACGCAAACATGTTCTGGTTTAAATGATGAATTATATGGTTACTGCATACAAAATTCCAGAGGAGGAGTCCTCAAGAACCCCCTCTTTCTCCCTCTCTATTCACACCACCCCCGGCCTAAACATGGATCCCTGTGTCCAGTTTCCTCCATCAAGTGCAAACCAGAACCAGAATCAATTAAATCTATATTGACTTTCATTTTCATTATAAAACTAAATGACTTGCAATTAAAGCTAAGTTCATCTCATTTGTGTGGATTAAACATCCGTGCTTTGGGTACACAATGTTCTAAGGCTTTTATGGAGCACATTCTTATATTGGCTTGGATTCTGCAAACATTATCGGAAATTGTTAAGAGCTAATTTTTAAATATGGTGCTCCAGAATGGCATGTTAGTCCCTTTCTACACCTGTATTGAAATAACGAAGGGAGGCAGATGTTTATAAATAGAAAGAGGTTTCTTTAGCTGTCAGTTCTTAGAGTTCAAGGTTCTGGAACCCAACTGTCTGGGCTCTACTGAGGGTTCTCTCTTCATGGCTGATGGCAATGGTGGGGGTACATGAGGGAGCAGGAGGTCATGTGATGAGGCAGGAAGCCAGAAAGGCTGGGTGGAGGCAAGTTGAGGTTTTTTTTTTATAATGTATATTAATTGAGTAAAGTAAGAGATTGCTTGTGACATTTAATGTCCTTTGATCAATCATTCTCCCTATTACCCTTTGTTTTCTGCCCTCTTCCTTCCCCTTTCCACATGATTTGACTTTTATGTCCTAACTTCTTTCCTGCTTGGAACAAGGGCTCTATAAAGAACTGGGCTAGAGGACCGTTCTGGGACAAACTATGACTACATTCTCCTTGTTCCCGAGAACTTCCATGAGGGTTAATTAAAAAATAGTTGTTTCGTTTTGTGGGGGAGATCTCAACACGGGACAACATTCAAGCTTTGCTGTGGTTACCGCTGAGTGCTCTTGCCCAGGTCTCCAGTGAGAGAGAGAGTTCTCCGAAGGAGTAGCAGAATGATAAAAATTATGCTGTTTGGTAGGGAAAGAACTGAGTTTACAGTTACAGAAAAGGCAAGCACTAGGAAAGCAGTTGTAGTTGTTAAGATATTCACACCACTAAAGCAAACTTCCTGCTCTGCACTAGAACATTGGGAAAGGTGCCTTGGCGGCAAGACCTCACCCACTGAAGGCTCACTCTTGTGAAAATAAAAATTCACTGGAAAGTAAGAGTCTAAAGTGAGACTGCTTCTGAAGGGGTTTCCTGCTGGAAACAACCACCTATGGCTTGTTTGTCTGGAGTCAAAACACAGAGAGGTTAATGTAACTGTGGTTCAAGGTGGGCAGGCTATGTCTCAAGCTGGAAGAAGAACTTGGTGGCATATTCCACCTGGTACTAATTTTGATGAAAGATGCAATAGTGAGGGTCGTGGAGGCTTGTACTGAAATTCCAGAAAGCTGCTGAGGCCATTGGTAGTGTCAAAAGTCTTGCAAAAAATTCCAGAGGCCATTGTATGAAGCTTAAGTTGCAATGGAGACACCAGGATTTTGGAGAGCTGGGGCTATGTGTTATCTACTAAAGAAGTTTTTGTGCGCAGGCTGTAGCCAGTCTAAGAGAGAGGTTGTGTGCTGCAGGTGCGGAAGCTGAAGGGTCTGGGCTACTCAAGCATGTTGGAACTTAAAGAATTCTATCAGGAATCCCAGATGCAAGACATGAAGCGTTAGGATTTGGCTTTTGCTCTACTAGGTTTTAGCTTTGCTTTGCTCTAATCTTTCTTCGCTACCCACCTCCACCCCATTCCTGCATTTTAAAATGAAAATATTTTTTTTCTATGCCACTTTATGTATGTAATTTGCTTCTGCAAATATATAATT